>NC_079496.1:145854-2545854 GCF_030052815.1 Hevea brasiliensis | reverse complement strand
TAGCTGTTAAAGTATAAATGTTCAATAAAATTAACCGTTGAATTAGCTGTTAAATATAAAAATAATAATAAAATATTATTTATAATAGTTAAAATGTTCTCTTTGCCTCTAAAAATTAGAAGAGTAGCTTTTTTATAAATTACTTTCTCAGTTTCTAAATATTTGTATAAATATTATATCACTTAATAATATAAATAAGAGAATTAATATTTTAATTTTAATCAAAATATTAAAAATTATCTTAAAAGTCGTTATCGAAAAGGGTATTTATCAGATTTAAAATAGAAATTGTTTAAGAATTATTGAAATTAAAAAAAAAAATATATATATGCATTATATACATATAAAATAAAATGAAGGAATAGATGCAAGGTTGACAATGAAATAGGGAAAGAAAAGTTAAAAATAAAAAAGGTTTTGAAAGAGGTCATATGGTGTTTCTTTAAATTTAATAAAGAGTTCTTCTTTAAGACAATAGGGCAAGCACTAGCACTACATGCCAACAAAATCTCTTATCATAATTAAACACATGTTTAATTAGTATTTAATACAATCATGTCACTTTCATAAACAATAATATGCTGAATTCTTATTTTTTTATATATTTTTAGTAAAATAGAATCTTAATTAATACAAAATTAATTTTTATTTAAATGCGCAACCCTTTTTTTTCCTAATAATTAATGATTAAATTTGTGATTAAAAATTATAAATATATACTTATATAAATTATTTTATATTTCTTATTGACAGTAAAATTATAATATTAAAACATTTTTATTTATTTAATTTTAATTAAAAGTTAATATTTTTGTCACTTTAAAAAGGTGTCGAATTTGTTAAATAAAAAAATCAAAGCACGCAAACATCATGAGGACAGGTCACAGGAGGTATGCTTCAGTTACATTCGGTTGTGGTGAAATCAATCGGACGGATAAGATCCATCCCAATCAAACGGACGGCTTAGATGCATTTGGTGCCAGCACCTGGAGTGGACTGGAAATGACCGGGGGAGTGTAGTAGGTAAGAAGTCTATAAATGCGTAGCGATCTGGGCAGTGGAGGATACCGGATGTAGCCGGTAAGAGAAAGGGAGTGATAGCGACGGAAGGAACCGAGGAAACCGGTGAACAGGTGGAAAGTGGTTTCGTTTGACTTGGACAAGGTTTTGGCCACATGTGAGAGTGGCACTTTTTAAAAGATTTGCTAGGTTTTGTACTGTAGCAACCGTATCTTATCAACCATGTGTCGGCGATCCTTTTATGAGCTGGGCCCTATTTAAATATCTTCTATTTTGTCGGTCTGGGCTTCAATGGGCTGGATAACGGAACCTTGATCACAAATCCAACTAAGGTCCATTTAATGTTATTGTCGGATTGTGCGGGTACCCGAATAATCTATTAAGATCCGACGCCGACGGCTCATGACAATTATGTCGTAGGAAATTTACAAACAGAAATGTCAACTGATAACAAATAGATCATAGCAAACCTAAAATAGGAAAGTCTATTGATTTCCTTTGTCTCGTTCATCCTGGCATAAGTAAATCGTAGAATGGCAGTAACATGTACCTGCTTAGGACAAGAACTTTTCACTGATTTTGGCAATCCTTTATGCTTCTTCTGTAACAGTGCTTTAGGCTGTACCTAGCAAATACGGCAAAAAAACTTCCTCGTATGTCTTCACCACAATTAACAAATGAGAGACATGAGTTGCTGCTGTTAACTTGAAGAAGTTCATTTCTTTTTCCTTTTAAATCTTACTCTCTCCAGAATAAATCCTTCTTTATTTCTGTGGTTGTTAGTTGAGTTTGTGTGGTAAGATGAAGATGCCTGTGCTTGTGATTCCAGGAACCATATGAAATATGTGATATTCTTAAGATTGCTCTTAATGTTTTTGTGATTCATTTTAACCAAAAATTTCAATTTTATCCCAATGCTGGTTGTCTTTTTCTCATTCACACTTCTCATGAGTTTGATGTCTTTCAATCTTTGTCTTGGTCTGGCTCTACTGTATATATGGAGGTTCATAAAATTGAGCAAGATTGTTTGTATAATGATTAATTTCTGTTCTATTAGGAAACCTAGATTTTATTTTGTGTGATTGTCTGCTAGAATCATCTGTGCATGTTGAGGAACAGAAGACTGAAATTGTTGCAAGTCCAAGTTGAAACGGAATCATTCAATTCCCGGAGTTAAAAGTTGCGTCCAAAACAACTAAACAAGGAAAAGTTTTCCCTCACAATGTTGATGCTATTCCTGAAGTGAAGGATGGAGCCCATCAGATTAATGTTGGTTTTCAGAAAATAAAAAAGAAGTCCTCGCCATCTAAGGTTAGGATCAATTGAACTATCATCTGGTGGCAGCCAGATTTTTTTTTTAAGTTTTCTTACATGTATATTCTTCATATTACATGAATTTATATCTATCTGCAAGATTTTATGAATTGCATTTTTTAGAAAATGAAGAGTATATTGATTCTCATCTGGGTGAATCCCAGAAGGTTGATGTGCCTAGTTCTCTTCACCTTCAAATTTTAACCTGTCTTTTCAATGCTTTTATGGAATTGGACTTTTGCATGAATTGCATAGTGTTAGTGAAACAATACCACATGACTCCATGTTTTTCCAATTTTTCATGTTTGGTATTGCAATTTTGAATCCTTTTTGTATTTTTATGGCTGTGTTACTTAGGAAAGTTAAGTGCATTCTACTGTTCTACCTATGAAAGTGCATAGGAACTCCAGTTTCCAGGTCCCTTTATGGATCTTATTCTTATGTCTCTGATCATGAGTGTAGGGCACTGATTGTTCAAGTGACTTGATAAATAAAGCCAAATGCTCTCATGATTCTGCATACCAAAAACAAGGGAAACTGATGAAACCTCCAGAATTTACTTCTACTGACCATGGAAGGGACTCAAATGATTCTGCTCCATCTTCCATAAAGGTTTTATCTTCAAACCAATTCAACTTACCCACCAAAGTGAGGAGTAGGCGTAAAATAAAACAACAAAGCCACTGATTGGTAAAGATACTCCATCTTCTGAGAATATTGCAAATGGCCAGTACAATGTTGCCATTCCTTCATTCAACGACAACGCACTCAAACTCAAGGTAGATGCATGCTGTTTATTTATATTTCCATATAGTTTTCTTGAACCTTAGATTATATTTGACTTATTTATATTTGGTAATTACAGAAAAAGCTTTCTAATTGCCTTTCCTGTTATCAAGTTCGGAGGTGGAGTGCTTTTGAATGGTTGTACAGTGCAATTGATTACCCATGGTTCGCTAAAGGGGAGTTTTGTGGAATACCTGGATCATGTTGGATTGGGCCATATTCCAAGATTAACTCATGTTGAATGGGGTGTCATAAGGAGGCATGTGGATATATTGTGTGTATCTTGCATTGTCTGCAGTTCAATAAAATCTCAGCTTAAAACATTTATTGCACGCTGCAGTTCCCTTGGTAAACCACGTAGATTTTCAGAGCAATTTTTGAAGGAAGAGAAAGAGAAGCTTAATCAATACTGGGAATCTGTCAGAAAACATTACACAGAACTTCGTGCTGGTACCAGGGATGGACTTCCTACTGATTTGGCTCGACCCTTATCAGTTGGACAACGTATTATAGCTCTTCATCCACGAACGAGGGAGATTCATGATGGAAGTGTACTTACTGTTGATCATAACAGGTGCCGAGTTCTGTTTGACCAAGCTGAACCGGGGGTTGAATTTGTCATGATAATTCAGTTTTCTTTATGACAATGTATATTTATTAATGGAATATTCAGAATTTTTGTGTTTTAATTTTTGTTGAAATCACACCTTGTCAACTCTAATATTGAGTCAATTAGTTTGTCTTGCATTTACCATGAAGGTGACATAAAAGATAGCTATAATTGTAGGAGTATTTGTTCATTTTGATTTTTCTGCCTTCATAAATTAAGAGGATTGCATATTGATTTTTGATTCAATAGTTGATTTTTTTATTTTATCTGAAAATGAACTGGCCAATTTTGATCTCACTCAATACTGATTTTGGTTAATTTGATTTTAATCAATTTCAATCTAAGTTTTATTTGAGTTAGAATCAAATTGATTTTGATACCGAACCAACCTTTTGCCAGATATATTCTTAGCAATGCATGTCAAATCAAGTTCATCTGCGATGAATATGTTAGCCTCTTAACTAAAATTTGCACAAAGTTCAAAAAGAAATGCCAACTTAAAAGGTTATAGAAAGGAGGAGGGTTTGAACACCTACTTGCATTTCCATCTTAAAGGAGATGAAAGGCATTTGCAGGAGTGAGAATTTGATTAACCAAACCTGGTTCGGTTATTAAAAAAACATTTATAGAAATCATTGAAGATTATACAATAAAAAAAAACACAAAAAACCACGCTCTATTTATTGCTGCATCATGAAATGAGACTTGGGAGTCTTGGACAACCTAGACTTGAAATTTGTATTGTGCATAATTGGAACGGATACATGTAATGGATGCTATTTTCCAATGCAGAAGAGATTGAACACAAATTCACATTGCATCATGATAATTTGCACATGTTTTCACAAGAAGCCTATGTAATAGATGCAATTTCAATACCTATAATAATTAACAAATTAGCTCACAAATGAATAAAAGAAAATTGCTATCCTTCAAGGGATCTATAAAAATATCCCATAACTACAGCTTCCAAGCTCGACCTTTGCAAGGCCCCAAAAATTTTAAATAAGAGTTTTCTAACAACAATTGGGAAAAAGTAGAGAAAAAGCTGATCCACAAATAATCTTTCGATATAAGGTGGTCGAACAGACTAATTCTTGCTTACCACCACCAAGAATTTGTTCCTTCACTTGATCAACTTATTTTTGGGTTTCTTCAACTTCACATGCTCACTATCATCCACCATCTGCAGCATGCAGCAGAAAGGCTTCTTATCAATCAAGTGTTGCAATACAATAGAAGTAACTAATAAACCCATCAATAACAAACCTTTCGCTTCTTATGTTTATTTTTATTTTTCTTTTTCTTTTTCTTCTTCGGTTTCTTCAACGAAGGATTTTCTGCTTTCCCTTCTTCAGCAGAGTCCTGCAAAATTTCTTCAGTAAGAAGTTGCCCAACAAAAAACATCTTTACAGCCCTTTAAAGACAAATAATGGAATGTTGAATCCAAGTACCTCAGAGTCACCAAACGAAGTAACATGATGAATAATTCTTCCAGATTTTGAAGTGCCACCTGACATATGAAACGAAGTAAAATAACTCTCTCTTCCATTGATGGTTTCTTTACTATGATCCAAAATCTCATGAACATATATAGACAAGCAAATCAAACCATTAATTGGATCTGAAAGACATGTAGAGAGAACTTTCCATCATGTAAAATAAGGATTTTCCCACAAAAAGGAAACGAAGCAAAATATTAGCAGCAGATATTCTCTGCACAACTAATAAACACAATCTCAAGAGTTTAAGCAACTACTACAATACTACTTAAACACTCAACAGGTACACATTAAAAGTGATAAATTGCTAGCTAAATATAGTTTAAAAACTTCAAAACAACATAGAGAAGCAATTAATCCAATAGTGCTTTCAAAATAACTCATCTAGGAGTCATGTTTCGAATATGAATATGTATTCTAAGACAGGGTCCTAACTTAATCGAAATTCGAGCAAACATCGAAACCCAGATTCGCAAGACTTAATTTTGATCATTAAAATCCGAGCAAACATCCAAACCCAAATTCGCAAGACTTGATTTTATTTTATTTTTTTTTTCTATTGAATCAAACCCTTTTAATCAGTAAGAGACAAAAAGAAAGAAGGAAGAATATGATTACTGGAAGAGACGGTGTCCTTGGCGCTTTTGACTGCTGATTCAATAAGGCTGGGATTGATGGAAGTTAACCCATTAGGGTCTTGAAGTTTCCTCTCCAGAAACTTGGCTAGTGCCGCTGCCTTGTTCGTCTTCAATGGTCCACCGGGGTGAGCCAACCTATAGATTTAAAAAAAAAAAAAAAAAACCCTAATTAGAAAAGAAGATAGATTCCAAGAGAAAGAGGAATAATATCTTAAAAAAAAAAACCTGGGTTGGTGGGAACGAGAAGAGGGAGGAGGGAGAGGAGCGAATTTGCTTCCCCTAAGAGCTTTCCTTTCTTCATCACTTAGGCCTTCCATCTGCAACATCATCAATCCGTCTCTGCTAATTTTCTTCGACTGTTTATGGGTCTTCTTTGCTGAAATTTCTTCCGTAAACGACGTCGTTTACATGGGGTGTTTGTTCTTTGTTAGGTCAGGTTTTACTTCTTTGGTTGAACCCAATCTAATAGTAACTGTCTTTAACTTTTTTTCATTTTAAAAAAAAATTTAACATTGGAAACTTTTTACATTCTATTTTTTTTACTTATATTTATTTAATTAATGAAAAAATACACTTCATAAAAATAAAAAAATAATTTGTATAATAAAATATTATTTTAAGTAAAATTATTTTATAGTTAATTATAAATATATAAATAATAATATTATTACTTATTATTAATTTAAATAATATTAATTTTACAGGAAATTATAATATATACATATATTTAAAATATTACCATTTGCACATTAATCGAAAATATTTTTTTAAATAATTATTTTAAATTAAAATATATAAATATTATGAAGTTTAAAGTGTTTATTATTAAATTCATTTATATAAATAATTAATTAAATATATAATATATTTTTATATTAACATTTATAAATTTTTACATATTACATTTTAGTTAAATAAAATTTAAATATTTTATAAAATTATTAAATTTTTGAATATAAATTATTAATAAAAAATATTTTTTTATGTAAATTACTAATTAAAAAATATACAATTAAATAAGTTTAAATTTAATTTTTTTTTATATAATAGTAATTAAATTTAAAACAGATTTAAATAATTAAAAATAAATTTTAATTATATTAAAATAGTTGAGATTAGATTAATTTTAATCGAATTTAAATCAAATATTGAGTATATTAATTAAGTTTAAATTCATGTAAAAATAGAATGATGATATTGTAAGCTTTATTTTACAGTAACATCTGATTTAAGGACTCATGTTATCTGTCAAATGAGGCAAGGGCTTGCCTACAGCTGGCTGATGAACAAGAACTGAACGTAAGCATTAGCTTTCTCCTGCTAGCATAAAGCTTCAATCAGTAAACATCAATAAGAAGGGGGAAAAAGCCAGTTACAACCCCTTCCAATTTTCTAAAGGCCAATCACATACTAATGAAGCATAGGAGAGAATATTCATTTAATGTTCCTCCTCCCTCCCTTCGCCACTTAGCAGCAGAAACATACAACTGTTACAACTTTCATGCTGCTCCCCACATGAAATTTAGTAATTTACACCAATGGCTCAAAGTTCTTTGTAATAATAAGTAAAGGAGGAGATAAACAAATTAGAGAATCAGGACATAATCAACTCTCAAATTGCATGCCCCTCTTTTAGCCTGATTCTAAAAATAGGCAACCAAACAAGAGGCCAATCCAATGGTTGATTTCAAGGAAATGAGATCAATGTGACCGTGGATACTACTGCAGTCTCCTCGGAACAAGGCAGGTGATGCTGCAATAAAATATACCAGGAGTGTCATAAAATCACTGTACCAATCCCTTTCAAGTTACAACTTCTGTGGTCGGTTAATTTGAACTTATCCAAGCAAGAATTTGAAAATGTCACTCAGTGTAACAATGCCTTCTACACGTTTACTGCCTGCTTCCACAATGATTAGCCGTCTAACACCTGAAATACCAGCATTGAGGGCCAATGGGTCACTAATTTGATTAAGGGATTTTCCGAGAGGCACCACTTGAATATTGAAAGAATCATAAATTACCTGGGTTTGCCAATCGCTCCATCACTTTATGCAATGTATCAGAACGCAAACACATCTGACATCTTTGATTTAGTCTCTCATACAGAGAATAGGAATCTTGTCCCAATTGCAAAGCCTAATCAATTGAAAATAAATAAATAAATAAATTTATAGAGAAGCATTCCCCAAGGCCAGCAAGATGCCAACGTCAATTCCCAATTTTAAAAAAGATGCCAATATTTATTCCCAATTTTAAACTGCATTTTTAAATATGATAGCAAAAAATTCAAATAAATTTGTGAAGCCAGGAATCCTGATGACTGTATAGCTAAAAACTCTCTATTTCTACCTCCTTCATGGGTGCCATTTCAGGCCTTCCTTGTTAGCACAACAAAAAATGCTTTTCAAAAAAAAAAAAATAAATAAATAAAATCTCCATGCCATGGCTATGAAGTGAGAAATTCAAAAGATCCAATCACATTTTTTATGAGTTCTCCCATGTTTAAGTTTGCAATGTGAAATTTGAGAATTCTTGAATAAAATTGCTTCTAAAATGCAAGGATCTTACTCCTTATGGTAGATCCCACAATTCTGCAGCAACTATAGGGTATTATCATTCACCTTATTAAACTAAATAAAATCTAGTTGAGCAACAAGCTGTTAACACAAAAATTATCGCTTTCCAATTAAAAAACATTAACTGGCACGATGAACATCTTCAATTGAATGAGAAGTGAGGAAAAAAGATCAGTACCTGATGAATAGTCATTTCATTAATATTGATATGTGTATAAACTCTATCTTTTGCCAAAGCAGTTATATCACTGTTCAAACAACAACATTTCTCTTCAAAATCTGAAAATTGTTCAAAAATGAGATCTGAAACAGTCGCATTATACCCAGAAGAACTACTTACCTCCGACAATATATATCTACTAACGAGTCGTTATCATCAACTATAGGTATTGAACTTACTTGAGCTGCAAAGATGAGGCAACACATTGGCATAAGGATTCACATAAAATGAAGAATGGCTTGGCACATTATTATTTAATTATTGATACCATAAAATGTCAACCATTGACAAAATAATGTGTTCCTGTCCACTACACTAAACATCCCAAGGAAACTAGCTGAGTTAGTAAAGTCTCTCAACACCAAACCAAAAGTCCATAATCAAATCTTCCTCTGACGAGGTGCAAAGGTACCTAAGCAGAGAGTGAGCCCTTTCATAGTTCCAGTCTTCCATATCTGTTTGAAGCATTTACACATTTGATGTAGATTCCAGATATGCCACACCTATTGATCGATTCATTCAATAAAATCCCAAATTGCCTTTTAAGAAACCTGATTTCTCTATTGAAGTCAAGGTTACAGCTAAGAAATTCCACCCTAATGCAGAGCAACCAAAAGTGAACTGATAGCACATCTAATGCTTACAATTTGCCAAGGAAAAGGAGCAGCTCACAAATTCACAAGGCTTATTGTGTGCGACCTTAGAAACCTGAGACTCACTTACCCCCATAGCCTCCAGTGCGTGGAGTTTGGAAGTTTTATCTTCATAATCAGTCAATTCTTGATATTGGCAAAACAATTTCAAAGTGCTTACTAAGAAAAGCTATGACTTGGTACCATTGAAATATCAACTTCATCTTTATCCTGAAATACTACTTACTGGATAATCATTTTTCCTTTTTATGCACTTGATAGAAACCAGAGGCATACCTTGAATCAACAAGTTTAAAGCTGAACTAAGTGAAGCACTTGGTCTCAACATTGCCAAAGGGCGTCTATTAGATTCTCCAATTTTTGGAACCCATGTACCCACTGGAATTGTACAAATTGGTAATTGGAGTATAGGCAAGGTGCCAGAACAATGTCTGAAATATCTGCAAATACCTGCAAATTAATGTCCATTGGTTAGTATAACACCCAAGCAACAGTTCAGCAAGCCAAGCAAGAGACTTACATTTAAGTATTCCAGAAAGTGAAGCAAGATGCAGTAGCTGAGGAAATGAACCATCTTCTGATGATGAATGGATAATGGGAATTGTAGCTACCTCGTTTTGCAATATTCTCAAAGCAACCACTTTCAAGTTATCATATGGCCCAGCCTAACACAAACAGCAAACTGCCCAGTCAATTTACACGAGCTGCTCATGCTGAACTTCTTTATTATTATTATTATTATTATTATTATTATTATTATTGTAAATCATACAGACATTAAAACTGATGCTAAGTTCCACAAGTTAAGAGCAATACAAACAAAGAAATGAAGCGCTAGGAATGATTACATCTATGAATATAAATATAAATATGAGCTGTTCATGTAACCATAAACCCACTCACATGGATAAGGCGTCTAGAAAATGCCCTCCCATGCCCATCAATTTGTCTATTCAGATAAGCTTTTCCCTCTTTCCAGGCAGATATAGTGTGCGTATCAAGCTCTTCCTCTGTCAAATTTGATCCATGATTTCCAATCTGCAAGTAGAAGGTGACTTAGCATTAAGATAAACACAAGACAACACAACCAAAGACCTTACCCATTGTAGCATTCACTAGTAAAACATCAAGGATGTTGCCCAGTATTCATGGTAATATCTCAAAAAACATCAAGTACATTTTGGCCCTATAAAACAAAACATTCTAAGCGAAAACAATTTCAAAGAACAACATAAGGTGTGAATAATGGGAAAGGGCATGGGCAGAGCTACATTGAGTTAAGTGGGGTCAATTGACAACCCTCATCTTTATAAAATTACATATATAATTTTATAAAGATGAGGGCTGTCAATTGACCCCACTTAACTCAATGTTATATTAAAGATGAGGGTTGTCAATTGACCCCACTTAACTCAATGTTATATTTTCATTGAAACTAATAAAAAAATATAAATTAGGGTCAGTCTTATATTTTTAAATTAATATATAAAAAAGTTTAAATTTACATATTTTGTAAATATATAATTCATTTACAATATTTTATTTGTAATCTTTTAAATGGTACATAAAAGCTTGAGATATACATAAAATATTTTATATTTAAATTCTTTTAGGTGGCATAGATAAGGAGAGTCCTACTCCTAATGTTCGATCATCATTTTAATATTTTGATGTACTAAAATAATTGTAAAGTGTCTTGATTATAAAATTTATTTTTTGTTATTACTTGTTAATTATAATTGATTAATTTATTTCAAATTTTGATTGTGATTAAAAATTTAATATTTGTTTCTTCTAATAATGTTTTTAAAATTGTTTTCATAGATATAATGCTACAAAATTTAATGTTTTGTCTTTCAATGTATTACATGCATTATATTTTTTTTTCCCTCTCAATAGATAGTTTATTATTATACATAATATTGAATTGAGTAAAATGAAATTTTTTAACCACACTGACCCAATTTCCTGTCTCCGCCCCTAGGAAAGGGAGATGGCTTTCAAATTTAGCTTTTGCTTTAAACCATTTCCATAACAGTTAGGTTCAAATTTCTTGAATTTCAAAACCTAGCATACCATATGATATCATGAGAAGAACAGTTCCTTGAAATATTTAATCTTTTTTTTTTTTTGTCCAGACTATATCCTGGTAATGCACTTGGAAACCAATGCATGTAATATATATATATATATATATATATATATATATATATATATATATATATATATATATAAGGCTCACCAAGAAAAGAGATTTTAATTTTACAAGCATGTACCTCTCTCAAAATTAAAATGAAATCCAGTGCACTGAGCATTCCGACAAACTGGCCCTTGCTGAAGTCCCAAAGAGGAGCCATAGGAATTCCCTGAAAACAGCTTACATCAGAAGATATGCATACCCAAATTCTCATCAGCAACAAGAAAAAATGCATGAATACCACCATTCAACAAGAAGCAAAAAATTATAACATGACAAACTCCCACAGACATCCTAGGGGAAAGCAGCTCTGAAAACCAATGAAAACAAGTTACCAATCAATTCTAAAACAATAAATAAATGGTCAGTACTAACTCAACTCAAATCAACTAAGTCTTTATCCAAAAAATTTAGGGTCGGCTATATGGATTCTCTTTCTCCACTCTAAACGATTTTGGGTTAAATCCTCAGAAATGTGTAATACTTTTAGGTCATATTGTACTACTCTCATCCAAGTTAATTTAGGTCTACCCCTGCTTTTCTTTATATCCTCTAACCTAATGTGCTCTACTTGTCTAACTGAAGCCTCCGTAAGTCTACGCTTCACATGACCAAATCACCTTAATCTCTCTTCTCTCAACTTATCCTCAATTGGCATCATTCTTACATTTTCTCTAATAATCTCATTACGGACTTTATCTAGTCTAGTATGGCCACTCATCCACCTTAACATTCTCATCTCTGCAACTCTTCTCTTAGACACATATGACTTCTTCAGTGCCTAACACTCACTACCACGTAACATGGCCGGTCGTATTGTCGTACAGTAAAATTTTCCTAAATGGTCAGTGCTAACATGAAAAATTATTAAAAGGGCAATAAAAAGAATGGTAGGGGGCCCAACAACTATAGACATACTACATAAGTGGTCTCCATCATTAAATCGTGTCTGTCAGTATTTCAGTAATATTTTTCACAACAATGTTTCACTTGCAGTACAAGAAGAGTACTTTGAGAATACAAATCATCAAGTGTTTAAATTCCCTTAGAATGAATGCTTACTTCTCCTCCAGAAATCAGATACGAAAGGTTCAGTAAAGAGAGAGAGAAAAAAAAATTCCCATGGCCTCTCAATTCAGAATGTGTGATTGAAAGCTCAATTAAACTCGGTCCAAAGACAAATCCAAAGAGACTCTTAGGTCAAGGACAAAGTGAATTACATACCTGCTCATACAAAATATGAAATGCTTGCTTTACTGGTAAATCAACATCCAAGGCAAGAACCTGCGTAGTACATACTATATTAGGAGAATAAAGAAGTAATTTGCAGAAATCAGGTTCAAATAACCAAAAAAGACACCCATAATAAAGACCGAGGCAAAGATCCAAACCTTGCCTGACTTGGGAAATAACTCGTATGCAGTGTGAGTTGACAAAAAGACAGATATGTGGTGACGAGAGACCTGTAAGTCAGCCTCTGATATCCTTGGTACAACGTCACTTGCTGTACCATCAGATACATGGACCTGCATTGCAAATCGCAGCCCAATTACACTAAGTAACTTGTGGAAAGGTAAATTTTTTGCAAAAACTAAACAAATTCAATCTAGCAACAAATTGTGACAAGCCAAACTTGAAGAATATAATCTCCAATATGAGGATATTCGGCTTTTAAGATGAAATTAAAAAATAAAATTAAAAAAAATAGATCCATTTTATTTATTTTTATTTAAAAAAAAGAAAAGAAAAGAAAAGTGCATGCTCTCTTCCGTAAATGGAAAATCCAGTAGAGGAATCTTAATTTGACTGTCAAAAAAAGACCACCGATGAAACACAAAGCAATTTCCGGCAATCATGGAGACTTAAGCTAAAAGTGTATCTCACCACACGTCTAAAGGTCTCATTGTCCAATTCCATACCAGATCCCAATGCCATCTCTGGACCTACAACAGGATTGTAATTGGCTTCCCCAGGGAACAGGACAGTGTTCACTAACCCATATTCACTTGTTGAGCAAGGTTGGTGTTCATCATGCTTCCATTCTCCGTCAACCAAAAATTTGTACTGCATAAAAATGTCTTCGTAAATCAATATGACATGAAACAATCATACACTAGATGTATTAATGACATAAAACAATGGAAAACAGACTATCTTATTCAAGTTGGTTGTTTTTGTGAGGTTTGATGAATCCAAGACCTTCCAAGTACTTCAAACTTATGATCTGCAGCACTGATCAAAGGTTGAACATGTACTTTGAAATAAAACTTATCCATCTCACAATGCATTTATGAAAGTGGCATACACCAAGTATGTCTCTTTAACAAATTGTTGGATAAATCCATTGCCATGAACTCCCTCCAATCTAAGTCAAAGTAATTTTCTTCCCTCCACTCTCACACTACATCAGAGCACTGACTGAGGAGAAATCAACATTTCGATACGTAGATAAACAAATTCAACAGTGCACATCACATAAATACAAAATAAAGTGAACATGATAAAAATAATCTTAATAATTCCCGATTATCAAAATCACAGCAAATCAAACCCACCTGGTGATAACCGGGTGTTATACTGCAAATAGCCTGAAATACTGTAGGGCAACCTTCCATCGGCGACATAGGCACAAGCCTAGTCCATCTTCACAATAAAAGGACATCAAAGCCATCGCTTATTGTACAATCAAATATAAATTTAAAAAAAAAAAAGGTACATGCTTACACAAACAAAAAAAGTTGAAAAAAAAAAAGTATCACCTATGAAAAGAACCGCTAAGAAATACACTTCGACCCCCATGAGGCCACACAAACCGCATTAATACTGTGCCCGCAACTCCACCACCAGCTTCTCTCGCAGAATCCATACCCGGCACAAACATTATCCCTCCCCCAATTTTACAAACAATTTCCCAAATATCCCTTCCAAGTACGCTCCTTCAGTTCATTCACTGCAAAACAAATTCAAACCATTCAAGTCCTCTCATCAAACTGCTTCAAAAAAAATACCCACAAAAATCTCATTTTAATAACAAAATTATATTTCAAAAAAAAAATGAAACCATCACCTATTAGCAACTACTCTGAGTAGTACCTACAAACAAAATTGTACGGCTAAAACCCCTAAAAATTTCATTTGAAAATCCGAGACTCACCGAGAAACGGAACCCCAAGGAGTTGAAAAAAAAAATCCAACGAAAAATGAGTGGGAACTTGGAGGCAAGTAAACGAACCCTAACGAGAATGAAAAATGAATAATAAAAATTAAAAATAAAAATAATGATAATAGCGAATGAGGGTTAAGATCGAGAGAGGAAGCGATACGATCGAATCTAATTTTCAAACCCTAGAATAAAATAAGAGAAAAAACGAAAGACAGAAACTTTGATAGAGATGCCTATGAATCATTCCATTTCCATTTAGGGGAAAATAAAAAAAAAATAAATAAATAAATAAGAGAAAGTCCACGGGTTCGTGAAAAGTACTCAGGGCCGTAAGTAGGTAAAAGGTAAAACAGTAAAAATAAGGGTGACGTATTGGTTTTAGCTTTTTGGCGTCTTTTAACACGTGCGGCTGATGCAAAGCGGAGACAAGTGGGGACCCAGCCAAATTCTGTTGCTTGTTTTTTTCTTTTGTTTTAGTGTATCATCATTTCCTATTTTGGCGTTAACATTGGAGGATTAAAATTAATTTTTAAGGAAAAAAAATTATTTTATTAATTTAATGTTTTTATTATTAAAATTTATTAAATTTAATTTTAAATTATTTTTTAATATTATTTAACTGTAATATTTTCAAAAATATAATTACAATAATAATTTAAACAGTTTTATGTGCATTTTTATTGCGAAAACTATATTTTTTTTGTTTAATTCTTATTTTCTTTCAAATAATTTCATCAAGATAATTTTTTTAGGTTAAATAAATGAAATTTATTATAGTTTAGAGATTTTTCAAATAGGATTCAAAGTAATTAGCCAATATTTTATATTTTGCTTATTAATAATTTTTTTTAGGTATAACACACGTATATTCATAGGAATGAATTACTGTTAAAGTTACAGAAATTTTAACAACATTCTTATTTTTACATCACCCATGCACATGAAGTGAAATCTCAAATGATTGGATTGGATACACCCCACATGATTAAAATTAAAATAATGGTTAAACATTTAAAATATTGATAGTATAGATAGAATTTTATATATATATATATATATATATATATATATATATATATATATATAGGTAAAAGTTAAAATATTGATAGTTTGGAGTTCTTATATCTTGGTTTAAAATTAATGGTGCCTTTCTTTTTCCCCCGGCATCTGCAGTCCACAACAAGCAGTGGAGGTGACGGTGGTTGTTGATGGGTGCTGATCTTTGAAGTCTCTGCTTAGCTGAGGGTTTGATTTGTTGGGTTGGAGTTTATATGGGGCCTTGGGTAGAACAGGTTGCCGTTATTTATTAGGTGTGCCTTTGGGTTTCCATGCATGAAACCTATTATAAATTGAACCATCATTATCTTGGAAATAAAATAAAATAAATTATAATTTAGTTTATAAAATTTAATAGAATCTATAATTTAGTCTATTTGTTATAAAAATTAAGTAATTTAGTATTTGAGATTTAATAAAATAAAAAATTTAGTTTATACTGTTAAAATTTCATTAAGTTATAGTAATTAACAAAAAACAATTAAAATGCCTTTATTTTTATTTTAATCCCAAAATAATTTAATCTTGAAAGTTTTATTTTCTTAATAATTTATTCATGAAATTTTGTTTATTAATAATTTAGTCTCTACAATTTTAAAATGTGATCCCATTAAATTTAAAATGTTAATATATAAATTAATTACTATAAAATACTTAAAAATTTTGGTTAATTACAAATCATCTACATATTTTACAAATTAATCTATAAATATTATAAGTATTTATAAGGAAGTCCTTTATAGAAATCTATTTGTCATTCTTATTTTATATAAAATTCTTTTATATATGTATATATAATAAAAAAATATGAACATGAAAGTAAATTATTATTAAAATAAAATTTTAAGGACCAATTTATTTTTATATTAAAAATAAAGTTAAAAACATTTTGATATTTCTTGTTCAATTTAATAAAAAATTAACCATAACTCTAACGGTGGAGACTAATTTGTATGTTTATTAAAATACAAATGACTAAATTACTTAATTTTAAAACTATATGAACTAATTTATAAGTTTAATCAAATCTCAAATACTAAATTTTTTTTAAATTGAAAATATAATTAAGGACATTTTGGTCAACTTTGCTAGTATTAACAGTAACTTAATTGAAATTCTAACAGCAAATATTAAGTTGTAAATTTTTTCAAATATCAGTTACTAACTTTTTTTTTTTAATTTTAAATGTCACGACCTAACTTATGAGCCGGACCGGCAATAGGACCTAGGCCAGACTAAAGCTTCCGAGGCCTGTAGTAAACCTAACTATTCCTCAACCTAATCTTAAGGCCCATTTGGGCCCAATTTCAAGAATTTAACCAGACAGAGTTCGGCCATAAAATAGATCATACAACGGGGAGTTTTTGACTCGTCGGACCTGTAAACATAATATATAATAATTTAGGGAGCTCAGCTCACCCTCCATATAATCATAATGCCATAAACTCAATTGGGAGCTCAGCTCCCTCATTCAATCCCATCAAACATACATCTAACAATTTTACAGATCCAACACAGCAATTATAATACAGACTCAAATCAAATAAGTACTTCTAACACATACGAAATTTTAGAAGTTAGTAAAATTATACAAACATCATAAATATTAATGGATGACTTGTGAGGGAGAGAGACAGGTTAGAACTCATTGAGGAATCTCCTGTATCTTGGAAAAATAAGGTGAATAGGAGTGACCGTTCGACTTAGAGAGTAAAATACCAATTTTAACCACAATTTTTATAACTATCTAAAGCTAATGCATCCTGAAGAGTGGAATACAACACTATCAAAATTTTCATACACATCACATCATAACATCAAAAAAGTAATTTGGAGCACTCACACACCCAATAATGTTCAAACAGTACATATATGAGAGCTGATCCCCTATATAGCTCTCTTAATCCAACCTCTGCCAGCAAGTGTCTCTCAAGCTGGACTTTCACTTAATAAACCAAATGCGGGGGCCAACGAGTGTCTCTCGAGCAGTATGTAACACCCTCACTGTAGCAATTCCGTACATTCTATTGTTTCGATGACCGGTGTCGGTCTGGACAGCTAGAACGTTCGGAAAAATATTTAAACTAAAGTGAGGAACCATAATTAACTCAAATATTAATAAGAAAAATTTAGGAAAAATTTTAGAAATAAAATACAACCAAGTTAAATAAGCCGGTGCCCTAGCGATGAGTAACCTAGTGGGAAGTTGCGGTTCTCGCAACTAGAAGCCCTAGACCTGGGGGAAAATTCATAAAATAATTTTTGGGACTCCAGTGAAGAGTCATTGAGGTTTCTATGGTATTAGAATGCCAAGAAAAGGTTTAGAAAAATTTTTCAATCAGTACAGACAATTTTAGTCTGTTAAGCCAAACGGAGGGCATTTTTATCATTTCGTCTTCAGAGATGATGTTGTCCCAAAATAGTCCAAGAGGGGGGTGAATTGGACTTTAACAATTTTTTGGCCCTTGCTTGTAGCCTAATGAAAAATTGTGGCTTTGTTCAACTAGGTGCTCCTTAATATATAATGACAGTGATATGTATTTCAATAAAGTGTCTCTAAATTGCAATTCAAGCTTTAATCAATATTTATAGCAATTTTTAACATAACATGCATCACAAAATATTCAACTATTTTCTCATCATACTCATAAATCCTCAAATATACTAACTCAATCTATTCATTCAACATTCAATGTCATGTAAAAAAATTAAATTGCACAAAAGTAAAGAGGTTAAGGTTAGAGAGATCAAACACAATGATTTTTATAGTGGTTCGGCTTAACTAGCCTACATCCACTCTCTCAAAGAACCCTCTTTGAGTCTTCTCTCCACTATTTGCTCTTTTAAAGGCAAGAGACCAAAAGCCCTTTACACTTTTTCAACATTAAGCGTTTACCAAGGTAGCTTGAACCTTTGACAAGTACTATCTCAAGCACTCACACTCTCAAGCTTTAATAGGTGCTTG
Source organism: Hevea brasiliensis (assembly GCF_030052815.1). NCBI lineage: Eukaryota > Viridiplantae > Streptophyta > Magnoliopsida > Malpighiales > Euphorbiaceae > Hevea > Hevea brasiliensis. The sequence continues at coordinate 2,527,151 of NC_079496.1, read as the reverse complement.
TACAACCTCTCTTAAATGCAATTTAAAGTTTTAGTACTCACTCTCACTTAATACAAATCAAGCTATAAATAAGAGATGAGTTGATTTGCCAATGGTAGCTCAAATACTTTAAAGCTCTTGAATGAAAGCAATAAATGAAAAATCAAAATTGGAGTTCAAATGTAAGCTTTCATCAAATTTAAAATGAAGTAAACAGGGTGTATTTATAGTCCCAAATTATTTTTGTCCGTTTGAACCCTTTTTAGAACGTTATACACTCTGCTCAAGACAAAATAGCCATTATTTTGTCTTTTTGTGCGAAGTTGAGCAACTCTGATTATTTAGCAAACTAATGAAATTTTGGCAACAGTAGTAAACTAATGTTTTAGCAAACAAGTTAGCAAACTAATTCAACAGCTGCATGTCTCAACTTGTAATATTTAAAAAATCTTATTTAGACCTTAAGAAAAATATTTTCCAATAGTAATATTCAAGGTCATGATGAGAGAAACTTTTAAAAGAAAATTTAATTTTGAGCTCCATTGGACTAAACTTTCATCTATTCTTTTCACATAAGTCCTAAGACTCAGTTTCTAACTCTATGTCTTTCATACATTTACCTTAGGTCTTGGCTTACATAATATTGTCCTTTCTCATCTTGGATTTGTCTTGAGATGCCTTTGAGTATTCTTCCTCCTTAAATGCAACTTCAAAGATTCTTTATGAATAAGAGAAAGAATCTACACATCACTTTAAAGTTAGGTTAGATAGATTCTATTTGAGTTTTGTTATCATCAAAATCAATGTTCATTTTGAGCTACACGGGGTCAACAATCTCCCCCTTTTTGATTATGATAAAACTCAATTGAATCAACAATAAAAAATAAAAGTGTGTGAAAGTTTATGTGAATCCAAGCAAGTTAGTATGCAGAAAGTGCTCCCCCTAAATATATGCACATAATTTCCAAGAAATTTATTAGCTATACAAAAGCTCCCCCTGAGTTTATGCTATAAAGTATGTTCATAAGATATTCATAATATTCTCAAAAAAAATAATATGCACATAAACATGCTTCCATTTTCAAAGTATAAACACATATCCATCCAATGCACATAAACATACTTCCATTTGTCAAAGTATAAACACAAGTATAAACATATATCCATCCTATTCTCCCCCTTTTTGTCATCATCCAAAAAGGAAACAGGAGATATTAACCCAAAAAGAATCAAGTTAGCCCAAAGTTAAACGTAGTAAGGTAAACAGTAGCAAACTGAAAAATCAGTCAGCAATAGTAGCAAACATACTAGTAAACTAAAAATGCAGATAGGAAACTAAAGAATCCAGATTATGCTCTAATCATTTAGTCTTTTGCTCCTTCGAGTAGCTTTGGAAGGCACCATCTTCTTCCTAGAAAGTTTAGCAGCAGGTGGCTGAGAACCTTGGTCAGCCAACTGGTTATGCTTCTGTGGCTCATCCTCATCAGATGGGGTTTGAAGGGCAGCAGCTAGGGACCGGTATGGATTTGACACCATAAACTTAGATCTTTTTCTACCTTTCTTAGCTAGAGGTGCAGCAGCTGCAGAGAGTTGAGATGGAGCACTCTCTTGGTGATCCTTTAGAGAGGCTTCCTTTTGCTGTGTAGAGTCAGCTGCAGGTTCTAGAAGTTGTTCACTCTGAGGCTCAACTGCTGGCTCACTTTCAGGTTCTACAACCTGTTCATTACCATGCTCAATAGGGACATCAGCTGCAGGTTCAACTTCAGGTTCAACAACTTGTTCACTAACATGCTCAGCAGGGGCTTCAGCTGCAGGTTCAATTTCAGGTTCAACAACTTGTTCACTAACATGCTCAACAGCAGCTGTAGACTCACCAAGCCTAGTACCTTCACCCCCATCAGTACCATGAGCAGAGACTTGAGTAACAGGAGAAGAGGCACCATTTGTAGGTACAGTAGTCTCAACTTTGGTTGAGAAACCAGTTTCCCTTACCTGCTGAAGACCTACAATCATTTTCTTTAATTCCTCATTTTGAGTAAGCAAATGGCTCACTTTGTAATCAACCACATCCACAAATTTTCTCAGAAGTTCAATAGACTGATGTGTTGTACTAAATTGCTCATTAATAGAAGTTTTTAGCCCATGAAGCTCACTCATAAACTCACTTGTAGAATCTGAACCAATTTTAGCTGAGGAAGAACCACCTTTTTCAAACCGTTTCTTTCTTCCATCATTATTAGAGTGAATTTCTCTAAGCACAATCAAATCCGTCCTAGAACTTTCCTTAGAGACATTTACATCCAAGTCTTTAAACAAAGCAGTCAAGAGATGTGCATAAGGCAATTTTCCAATCCCATAAGCTTTCCACATATTCTTGAAAATCAGATAAGCTAAATTCATCCTTACTCTATTAACAATATGCCACATGATGCACATATCCAGGTAACTCAAATAGCCATAGCTGCCAGACTTAGGACAGAAAATGTAGTTCACCATATTTTGAATGATTTTAATATGTTGAAAAGCTTTTGTGCTAGTGGACTTTTCACTGGTGGCAGTGTTGGCAGGAAAGACTTCATTTTCAAACTCAGCCAAGTTAAAGCCTGGAACCCTAGCAACATCTCTATGAGTAGAGATTTTATTTCCATCATTAGGTAATTTCAAAGCCTTAGCAATCATCTCAACAGAAATAACATATGCACTATCATTCAAAACAACTTCAAATTTGTCTTCGTCATCAATTGTTCTTAGAGTTCTATAAAATTCTTGAACCAGTCTAGGGTAATAAGCATTTGTACACTCACAAACAGTCATCCATTCTTGAAATTCAAAAAGTTCTTTGAATTGAAAATTTACCTGACCAAAGTAATCCCATTTGATGAATTTGCAATCAAGCAGCGCTTTATCAACAGAACCCGAAGATTGGGCAGCACCCTTTTTGCGTTGGGCATCAATCCCATGCATTTTTCTCCCCTTTTTCTTTTCTGGTGCCGATACAGTAGGTTCGACAACCTTAGATGGGTCGGAGGATGCACTAGTTGATTCAGGTTCAGGTTCAGGTGTGTTCTTCTTTTCCTTCAATTTCTTCCGTAATGCGGCAATATGTAGATCTTCAGATGGCGACGAGGACGACGAAGCAGCAACAGTAGTAGGGGTTTTGCGTTTAGTGCGAGCCATCGATGGAAAATGGAGACTAAGAAGAATGGTGAAATCTAAAATGGCTTTCGGTGCAGTGATGAAAGAAGGAGAAATGAGAGAGATAAGCGGTCTGATGAAAATGGGTTAGATTTGCCAAAAAAAATTTTTGAGGGAGTAATGCCGTAAGTCAGTGCAGAGGAGAGAGGAAAAAGGGGTGACAGTTTCGTGTAGCAAAGGTTTAAGTTTCTTGAGTCCCGCGCTTTTCTATTCTAGTGTACCTTATCTGAACTTCACTTTCTTTTTATTTCAAATATGTCTATCTCTCTCTCTCTCTCTCTCTCTCTCTCTCTCTCTATATGTCTGACACAACACTGAGAATGTGATACCAAATGTGAATAGGTAAGTGCATTGTTTAATACATAGAGAGTTTCAAGCACAATCACTTTTTTGTTTAAAATTTGAACAGTACACGATATAGCAAACTAATTTTAGTCATGCAACATTAGCATACAACTTAGTAAACTAATTTTTCAAGTACACAAATAAGTTAGCTAATGTTCTTTAGATTTTCTCAGCAAATATATCACAGCAAATTACTCACACATTGGATAATATGCAAATATATTAAATTACTATGAATTAAATTTCAAGCAAGTGGTTCACTCATGCCAATTTCTCTTCTAATTTTACAAAAGGTTTCCTCATTAAGTGGTTTTGTAAAAATATGAGCAAGTTAATTTTCAGAGGCAACAAATTCTATTTTGATATTTCCATTTTGAACATGATCTCTAATGAAATGATGTCTGATCTCAATATGTTTTGTTCTTCAATGTTGGACTGGATTTTTTATCAAGTTTATGGCACTTGTGTTATCACACCTAATTGGAACAAGATTATATTTTAAACCAAAATCTTTCAATTGTTGTTTCATCCATAAAATTTGAGCAACACAACTACCAGCAGCTATATATTCTGCCTCAGCTGTAAATAAAGCTACTAAAGTTTGTTTCTTACAATGCCAAGAAACTAGTGCAAGTCCAAGAAATTGACAAGTATCTGAAGTACTTTTTCTATCCAATCTACTTCCAATAAAATCAGAATCACTATAACCAACAAGATTAAATGATTCACATTTTGGATACCATAAACCAATTGAGTATGTGCCAATGAGGTATCTAAAGATCCTTTTAACTGCACTTAGATGGGATTCTTTTAGACATGATTGAAATCTTGCACACAAGCAAACACTAAAGTGTATGTCTGGTCTAGATACAGTAAGGTACAAAAGGGAGCCAATCATACCTCTATAAAGCTTTGTATCTACTTCTTTACCTTTTTCATCATTGTCCATTTTAATTGTTGAACTCATAGGAATGCCCATGCTCTTCAAATCTTCCATTTTAAATTTCTTTAACATGTCCTTGATGTACTTTGATTGATTTATGAAGATGCCATCTTTCATTTGCTTAATTTGAAGTTCGAGGAAGAATGTGAGCTCACCCATCATGCTCATCTCAAATTCATTCTGCATAATCTTAGAAAATTTCTTGCAAAGAGATTCTTTAGTAGCACCAAAAATTATATCATCAACATAAATTTGCACAATGAGCATATCATTGTGATACTTCTTAACAAAAAGTATTGTGTCCACTTTGCCTCTTTCGAAATCATTTTGTAATAGGAATTTACTAAGTATTTCATACCATGCTCTAGGAGTTTGTTTTAAACCATATAAAGCTTTAGTAAGTTTATAGACATGATTTGGATGCTTATGATTTTCAAAGCCTGGAGGTTGTGCAACATACACCTCCTCATCAATATAACCATTTAAAAATGCACTCTTAACATTCATTTGATAAAGCATAAAGTCCTTGTAACATGCAAAGGCACACAACATTCTAATAGCTTCAATTATAGCAACCGGAGCAAAGGTTTTATCAAAATCAATCCCTTCCTCTTGGTTATAGCCTTGAGCCACTAGTCTAGCTTTGTTTCTAACAACATTGCCTTTTTCATCCATTTTGTTTCTAAAAACCCATTTAGTACCAATAATTTAATAATCTTTTGGTTTAGGCACTAAATTCCAAACTTTATTTCTCTCAAATTGATTTAGTTCTTCTTGCATGGCAAGAATCCAACTTTCATCATTTTGAGCATCCTCAAAACATTTAGGTTCAATTTGTGAAACAAAAGCAACATTACCAAAATATCTTCTCAATTGAGCTCTAGTCATCATCCTCTGAGATGGATCATCAATAATGTCTTATTGGGGATGATTTCTATGGAATCTCCATTCTTTAGGTAAATCTTCATGTTGGGGCTCATTTACTTGTAATTCTTCCAAATTTGGCATTTCTTCATTGATTTGATCATCATTGGCATTATGGACATCTATTGTGGTATCTCCTTGAGTTTCTTCACCTTTGTCATCAATTTGTTCCATTTCTTGACTTGATATTATATTTTCTTTTTCAAATACTTGCTCATTATTATCATCACAAACATTTTTAATTCTGATAGAAGGGTTAGTCTCATCAAACAAAACATGAATAGTTTCCTCAATAACTAAAGTTCTTCTATCAAACACTCTATAGGCTTTACTCTTTGTTGAATACCCAAGAAAGATTCCTTCATCGGATTTAGCATCAAATTTCTTTAAGTTATCATTCTTGTTATTTAAAATATAGCACTTACAACCAAATGCTTTGAAATATGAGATATTTGGTTTTCTTCCTTTCCACAACTCATAGGGGGTCTTTTTCAAAATTGGTCTAATCAAAATTCTATTCAACACATAGCAAGATGTATTAACAGCTTCAGCCCAAAAGTACTTTAGCAAATTATTTTTATTCAACATAGTTCTAGTCATTTCTTGCAAAGTCCTATTTTTCCTTTCGACAACCCCATTTTGTTGTGGTGTTCTAGGAGCTGAAAATTTGGGGTTGATTCCATATTTATTACAATATTTCTCAAATAAATGATTTTCAAATTTAGTTCTATAGTCACTTCTTATAGATGTGATGCAAAAACCTTTTTCATTTTGAACCATTTTACTAAAAGAGGTGAATTTCTCAGAAGTTTCATCTTTGTGAGCAAGGAAGAATGTCCATGTATATCTTGAATAGTCATCAATAATAACCAAAGTATATGTCTTCCCACCAAGACTAGTAGGAGATACGGGTCTAAATAAATCAAGATGAAGCAATTCTAATGCCCTAGTGGTAGACACAATATTTTTAGATTTAAAAGATGCTCTAGTATGCTTTCCTAGTGCACATGCTCTACATTGAAATTCATTTTCATAATTAATCTTAGGAAGACCATTAACAAGTTCTTCCTTAGACAATTTCGAGAGTGTATGCATGCTTGCATGACCCAGTCTTCTATGCTACAAATAACTAGAGTTATCAAAAGATACTAGACATGTACCATGATTAGTTTCAAAATTATTCATGTCAAGCAAGTAAACATTATTGGATCTATTGGCAATGAACAATGTGTCATTATCTAAGTTATTGATTGTACAAAGAGAAGAAGTAAACTTTACCTCAAAACCTTTATCACAAAGTTGGCTTACACTTAGCAAGTTGTATTTCAATCCTTTAACAAGCGATGCATCTTCAATACAAGGTTTAGTTCTAATTATGCCATTTCCAATTATTTTTCCTTTCCCTTTATCTCCAAATTTTACATGTCCTCCATCTTGCATCGTGATTTTTGAAAACTTATCCTTTTCACCAGTCATGTGCTTTGAACAACTACTATGTGACACCCCTTACCCGTCTACAGTATATCCAAGTAAGATATGTCACACGGTGTACCGGAACACTCTATTTTATCTCAATCATTTTTATTATTCCTTAATTTATTTTTATCATAGTTTTGAATATAATTGATGAAATATAATTCATTTAAGTCATTTATTGAAATTATAATTTATTTGAAGTTCCGAAAATTTTATAGAAAATCCAGCAGAGTACTGGCTAAAAATGGAGAAAACAGTTCTTCAGAACCTGTGAAAAACACTTCCAATAATCATTTTCAATCAATCCCAAACTCCATTTCATCAACAAAATCTCAATTTGTTTTTCAACAACATTTCCATTTCTCAATCATTCATCTCATATAATAATCATGTAAAAGTCATAAATAAATATTCACTTTTTCATTCACAAACACAATTTCCACTATATACATTAATACCAAAATACATTACATAAGTTTCAATTACATATGAGAAAATAAAAGTTAGTTACAAAATACCAAAATGAAACCTAGTGTCCTACCAATGCACTGAAGATGGTGAGGTGACACGGACACTATGCAGAGCTGCAGGAGGTCTCACCCAGTCTGTGGTCTACTGGGCTCTCGGTCAGTATCTCCAGAACCTACGCGTCGAAAAAATAACGCGCTAAGCAATAATGCTTAGTGGTGCCAATAATAAAATAAAAATACATAATAGAAAATAAATATGCAGTGAATGTATTGATGTCTTATTGTAAATAAATTTTCGATGAGTATTTATAGTCTTACTTATTTTGTACTTGTTGTATTCATTATTTCATTAAATTTATCCACTTTCATTTTTGGTTGCCCAAGTAACCTATACTTTGACGATCGATCGATAAACGGGTAAACTGGCACTGGGTATCAAGTACCTCGGGCCGTCACACCATCGGTCACATATGTGTCTCCCGGTATGCAACAGAACAGCTAATAAGCTATAATAACATTAGGCACAAGGCCAAGTATCAACATAATATCAGAATGGCTAAAAGCCATGAAATCACAGAATGGCATAATGCCATGTGCAGTACTGCTAACTGAACCCTGTTGGCATGCCAAACAATCCAAACCAATCTTGTTAGGTATACTAGGGCATTTGACACTGTTGAATTTTTCAATTTTTGAATTTCAAAGTTTGGTGTTACTATTCCCTTCATTAGTCAACAAAAATGTTGACTTTTGCATAGAAAATAGGTACATTGGTTTTAACACTCCCAACATACCACATTTTGCATTCAAAATTTGTTGGTATTGGTTACCAATACCATTTCTAAGCTTAAAATTAATGGAGCAGAATTTTCAGTTTTCATATCCTATCTTTACTGTTCCATTAGTTACTGTTGCAGTGGGAATGTGAGAAAATGATAAACATGAAAATTGTTCCTTATTTTGTCTAGTTGAATTTCTTTTTTTGAATCACTTCATTTGGAGTTTTGTAGCTCAAGTTATGGTCCAAAAACCATAACTGGCCGGATTGGAATTTTTCTGGACTGACCATATCTACAGTGCAGTGAATAGTGACTGCAACTCCCTTGTTGAATAGGTTCTGGTCATAATTTTGGGTGGGTTTCTTCATGAAAGTTGTTGGTCTATATCTTAGCTTGTTGCGGATAAAATTTCCGATCAATTGGGCCATTCTACACTGAGTTATGGCCAAATGAACAATCACTGTTCATTTGGTCATTCTGCAGAAACAGGTTGCAGGACACTCGGATTGGGGCAAATTTTTGGTCCACTTGGTTTGGTCTTATGGGCATGGTTTCTTCATCAAAGTTGTGCCATTATGTGTCTAGTTTTATTTCCAATTGGCCAAACACCAATTGAACCTCTACAATTCAAGTTATGGCTGCCCAAACCTGCTGGACTCATGTCCAATTCTGCAGGTCACCTAGGGCAGCCACACTAAACCCAAATCCCATCACTAAACATACTTTATTTCTTGTTTACCCATAACCAAATGGTCACTAATTGACCATTAAAACTTTCATTTACCATCAATATGGCCAAACCCTGATATAGCTCAAAACCCTAATTTTCAAATATCCATTAATGCACATACATCAATTCAACATACTTAATGATGTTTATGTCTCATACTCATGTTCAAGACCACCCATATACAACTTAAATTCATTCAAAACTCATCAACACTTCCATCACTAAGGCTGCTAACAATTTTTAAGTGGTCCATACATGGATATATTCTTTTAATTTCATGATTTTCTAACTAAATCCATATACCTAACTTCAAATTTAAAGAGAAAAATGGAGAGATATAGCACTAACCTTAGTGGTAGAATTTTCTCTTGACCCAACTTAGATTTTTCCCTCACTTTCTTTAGTTTTCTTGGCTGCCAAACACTTTAGCTAGAGTCTCGGGAAATTTTTAATATTGGAATATAGAGGAAATATGGTGAATAGAGTGAGAGAATTGAGGTAGATGAAGAAAAATGGGAGAGGGCTTCAATGGAAGGTTACGGGCAACTGAAAAAAATGAGGAAGAAACTGAATTTTTGTCAATTTTTTTTCCTTTTTAATTGTTTTAATGTGTGTTTGTCAAATTCCAATTGGTGGGAAAATTTAATTGCATCATGCTTACTTAAGCATGATGGCATATTTAAGCATTTACTTTCATTTTTCTTTTTCTTTCTTTTTTTTCTTATTTTTAATTTAATTTTTAGTAATATTTATTCATATTTTATGTTATAATAATTATTTACTTAACTGGACAAGTCGGCCAAAAATCATCTCTGAAGACAAAATGACCAAAATGCCCTCCGTTTGGCTTAACGGGTCAAAATTGTCTGTACCGATTGAAAAATTTTTCTAAATATTTTCTTGGCATTCTAATGCCATAGGAACCTCAATGACCCTTCTCTGGAGTCCCAAAAATTATTTTATGAATTTTCTCTCGGGTCTAGGGCTCCTAGTTGCGAGAACCGCAACTTCCCACTGGGTTACCCATCGCTTGGGCATCGGCTCATTTAACTTGGTTGTATTTTATTTCTAAAATTTTTTTCTAAATTTTTCTTATTAATATTTGAGTTAATTATGGTTCCTCACTTTAGTTTAAATATTTTTTTTGGACGTTCTAGCTGTCCAGACCGACACTGGTCACCGGAACAATAGAATGTACGGAGTTGCTACCGGGAGGGTGTTACAACTCTTCCCCTCTAATTTAAATTTCGTCCTCAAAATTTACCTGATGCAAACAGTTGAGGAAACTGTTGCCTCATCTTCTCTTCACTTTCCCAAGTTGCCTCTTCAATGTTGTGGTGCCTCCAAAGCACTTTCACCAGTGGAATCTGCTTATTCCTCAACTATTTCACTTCCCGAGCCAGGATCCGTATAGGTTCTTCTTCATATGTCAAATCCGGTTGTACTTCAATTTCTTCCATGGAGATGACATGTGAAGGATCTGAGCGGTATCTTCTTAGCATAGATACATGGAACACATTGTGGATCTTGTCCAGCTCTGGTGGTAAAGCTAGCCTATAGGCCACTGGACCCACACGTTCAATAACTTCATATGGGCCAATGAACCTAGGGCTTAACTTACCTTTTCTTCCAAACCTCAGTACCTTCTTCCACGGTGACACCTTGAAGAATACTTTATCGCTAACCGCATATTCTATTTCTTTTCTCTTCAAGTGGGCATAAGATTTCTGTCTATCTGAGGTAACCTTCAGATTGGCTTTGATTAGTTTTACTTTCTCCTCAGTCTGTTTCACTAGGTCTGGCCCTACCAGTTTGTCTTCGCCCAATTCAGTCCAGCACACTGGAGTTCTACATTTCCTCCCATACAGTGCTTCATATGGGGCCATTTGGATGCTAGCTTGGTAGCTATTATTGTATGCAAATTCTACCAGTGGAAGATATCTATCCCAACTTCCCTCCAACTCAATGACACAACTCCTCAGCATATCCTCAAGGACCTGACATATATTTCATGTTATTATTATCATTTTAGTTCAATATATGTATTAGTTTAATTGATTTCAATTGTTTACCTGGATTACTCTTTTTGATTGCCCATCCGTCTGAGGATGAAAAGCTGTGCTGAAGTGGAGTTGTGTACCCAAGGACTCATGCAACTTCTTCCAAAATCTCGATGTAAACCTTGGGTCTCAATCAGATATGATGGAAAGTGGAATTCCATGCAGTCTAACTATCTCACTGATATACAATTTTGCTAACTTCTCCAGTGAGTAGTCAGTCCTAACTGGCAGAAAGTGTGCTGACTTCGTCAATCTATCTACTATCACCCATACTGCATCATGTTTCTTCTGGGTAAGAGGTAGACCACTCACAAAATCCATGGTGACCCGATCCCATTTCCATTCAGGTATGCGTATAGGCTGTACCAAACCTGATGGAACTTGATGTTCTGCCTTGACTTGCTGATATGTCAAGCATTTAGTCATATAATCAGCTATGTCCTTCTTCATACCAGGCCACCAATACTGAAGTTTCAGATCATGATACATTTTTGTACTTCCTGGGTGCCTAGCATAAACACTGGTATGTGCCTCTTTCAGAATACTGGCCTTCAATTCCCCATCATCTGGTACACACACTCTTCCTCTGTAGTATAGGCACCCATCTGCTTTCACCTCATATTCAGTTTCCTTCCCCTTAGGAATTTTAGCCATAATTGCCATTAGTTTTTCATCTGCCTTCTGCCCATCTTGTATTTGCTATAGTAGGGTTGGCCTCACTTGCAACTTAGCCAAAATAGCTCCATCTTGAACCAAAGATAAACGGGCATTCAATGATCTCAAAGCTGTGATAGATTTTTTGCTCAAAGCATCAGCAACTACATTTGCCTTCCCAGGATGGTAGTCAATCACACAATCATAGTCCTTCAGGAACTCAATCCATCGCCTCTGTCTAAGGTTGAGCTCCTTCTGGGTTGGCAAGTATTTCAGGCTTTTGTGGTCTGTGTAAATGTAGCACTTTTCACCATACAAGTAATGCCTCCATATCTTCAGTGCGAAGATAATTGCTGCAAGCTCTAGATCATGGGAAGGGTAATTCTGTTCATGTGGCCTTAGCTGCCTGGAAGCATAAGCGACCACCTTCCCCTCTTGCATTAATACACACCCTAACCCATTATGAGAGGCATCACTGTAGACCACAAAGTCCTTTCCTGACACTGGTTGTGTTAACACTGGTGTCTTTGTCAACATAGCCTTCAACTTCTCAAAACTGGTCTGACACTTGTCATTCCAATCAAATCTGACATTCTTGTGTAACAACTTGGTCATTGGAGCAGCTATTAAGGAAAATCTCTTTACAAATCTTCTGTAATACCCAGCTAACCCCAAGAAACTTCTGACCTCAGTTGTATTTCTGGGAGGCTTCCATTCCATCATTGCTTCTATTTTCTTGGGATCCACCCTAATCCCATCAGCTGACACTATGTGTCCAAGGAATGCAATCTCATTCAACCAGAAGTCACACTTGGACAACTTAGCATACAACTTCTTTTCTCTCAAGGTTTGCAAAACAATTCTCAAATGCTCATCATGTTCTTCCTTAGTCTTGGAATACACCAAAATATCATCAATAAAGACCACTACGAACCGATCTAGGTATGGATGGAAGATACGGTTCATAAGGTCCATGAATGTTGCTGGTGCATTTGTTAGGCCAAAGGGCATCACCAGAAACTCATAATGCCCATATCGGGTCCTGAATGCAGTCTTTGGCACATCTGCATCCTTCACCCTTAACTGATGATACCCTGATTTGAGATCAATTTTAGAAAATACTCATGCTTCCTTCAACTGATCAAACAGATCATCAATTCTAGGCAGGGGATATTTGTTCTTCACAGTCACTTTATTCAACTGCCGGTAATCGATGCATAGCCTCAAAGTCCCATCCTTCTTTTTTACAAACAGCACCGGAGCTCCCCATGGTGACACACTGGGGTGTATGGACCCCTTATCAAGCAACTCTTGCAATTGAGTTTTCAACTCCCTCAATTCAGTGGGTGCCATCCTATAAGGAGCAATGGAAATGGGTGCTGTACCCGGTATTACCTCAATAGCAAACTCGACTTCCCTTTCTGGTGGCAAACTAGGCAATTCTTCAGGAAACACATCTGGGAAGTCTTTTACTGTGGGTATGTCACACAGATCTGGCTTAGCCTGCCTAATATCCACCACATGTGCTAGGTAGGCTTCACAGCGTTTTCTCATCAGTTTTCTTGCAGCTGTGGCTGAGATAACATTGGACAGAAAATCTGTCCTTTCACCCACAACAGTGATTTCATTACCCTCAGAAGTTTTCAGAGAAATTCTCTTCAATTTGCAATCAACTATTGCCTGATGACGTGATAACAAATCCATTCCCAAAATCACGTCAAACTCGTGGAAGGGCAACTCAATTAGATCTGCCGAGAATTCATACCCCTGAATCCTTAACAGGCAACCCTTGTACACTTTGTTCACCACTACACTGTGGCCCAATGGATTAGTGACCAGAATGTCTTGATCACTCTCCCCCACTAGTATCCCCCTTTCTACGGGTAGGTTGATGCAGATGTATGAATGAGTGGATCCTGGATCCACTAATACATGCACAGATGTATTGTAGAGGGAGAACGTAGCCCTGATGACATCCGGGGCATCTTGCTCCTCCTGGGCTCTCATGGCATAGGCTTTGGCAGGTGGTCTACTCTTAGGCCTCTCTGCTAGCTCAGATGCAGGCCTCTATAATGGTCCCACTGCCTCAGATTTGCCAGATTTCCTACCTCTTTGTGGTGCAGGAGCAAGTCTGTCTGCTTGTGTTGGAGCGGCTGTAGTAGTTCTGCGTGGACAGTTCCTCAACTGATGCTCTGTTGACCCACACCTTAAGCAGGCACCAGTCACTCTCCAACACTCCCCCTTATGCCACTTCAGGCAATGTGGACATGCAGTTGCCGGGCTGGTCCTCGAACCCCATCCTCGGAGAGCCGCCCACCGATGGTGTGGGTGACCTCTCCTAGGGGTAAGCGTGGCCTGGGCCCCCGAGACCACGACCTTATGATTGACCTGAACTCTGTGCAGGTGGACCCTTGAACTTCTTCCCAGATGCAGGAGATGAACTAGACTGACCTGGGCCCCTCTTCTGCTGTCTCTCTCTTCTGGTCTGCTCACTTATTCTTACTTTTTCAACTTTTATTGCAGCTTCCACTAACTTGGTGAAGTCGGTTATTCCCAAGGCAGTAATCATGATCTTTATGTTGTCATTTAATCCCTCTTCAAATCTCTTACACCTTTCGGCCTCATTAGGGACTATCTCTCTTCCGTAGTAGCTCAATCTGACAAATTCCTTTTTATACTCAGCCACTGTCAGCTGTCTCTGCCTCAGGTTAATGAACTCTCTTCTTCTCTCTTCCAGGTATATACTACCCACATATTTCTTCTTGAATTCTGAGAGGAAGAAGTCCCAAGTTATTACTTCTGGTTGCACTTCACTAGACACCGTATCCCACCATTCATATGCATCGTCTTGTAACAGAGATATGGCAGCTTCTATGTTTTGCTCTGGAGTGCAGTGGAGTTGTTTTAAAACTCTGCCTGTTCTGTTCAACCAATTTTCAGCTGCAACAGAATCATCTTCTCTCTTGCCAAAGAAATCCACTGCTCTAAATTTTCTTAGTCTTTCCAGGTGTGATTTCTGCTGTGGAGGTGGTGGTGGTGGTGGTGTTGGCATTACTCCAGCTATTTGTTTGAAGAATTCGGCCATTTGCTGAAACATGGCCTGTGGAGGCCGAAGCTCGCATGAGTGGTGGAGCGAGTTCTTCCCTACCCCAGTCTCACTGCCTGTGGAGCATGACTCTCCACTTCCTCCTCAACTGTCCTCTGAGATGTAGGGTCCATATCCTATTCAAAATAACAAAGACAAACAGATCTGCATTAGTGTCACCTCAACTCTTACAAATGCAATGCATGGTATGGACTCAATCTAGGCCCAGAAACGCCTAAACCGTGCTTTGATACCACTAAATGTGACACCCCTTACCCGTCTACAGTATATCCGAGTAAGATATGTCACACGATGTACCGAAACACTCTATTTTATCTCAATCATTTTTATTCTTCCTTAATTTATTTTTATCATAGTTTTGAATATAATTGATGAAATATAATTCATTTAAGTCATTTATTGAAATTATAATTTATTTGAAGTTTCGAAAATTTTATAGAAAATCCGGCAGAGTACCGGCTAAAAATGTAGAAAACAGTTCTTCGGAACCTGTGAAAAACACTTCCAATAATCATTTCTAATCAATCCCAAACTCCATTTCATCAACAAAATCTCAATTTGTTTTTCAACAACATTTCCATTTCTCAATCATTCATCTCATATGATAATCATGTAAAAGTCATAAATAAATATTCACTTTTTTATTCACAAACACAATTTCCACTATATACATTAATACCAAAATATATTACATAAGTTTCAATTACATATGAGAAAATAAAAGTTAGTTACAAAATACCAAAATGAAACCTAGTGTCCTACCAATGCACTGAAGATGGTGAGGTGACACGGACACTATGCAGAGCTGCAGGAGATCTCACCCAGTCTGTGGTCTATTGGGCTCTCGGTCAGTATCTCCAAAACCTACGCGTGGCAAATATAACGCGCTAAGCAATAATGCTTAGTGGTGCCAATAATAAAATAAAAATACATAACAGAAAATAAATATGCAGTGAATGTATTGATGTCTTATTGCAAATAAATTTTCGATGAGTATTTGTAGTCTTACTTATTTTGTACTTGTTGTATTCATTATTTCATTAAATTTATCCACTTTCATTTTTGGTTGCCCAAGTAACCTATACTGGATAAACGGGTAAACTGGCACTGGGTATCAAGTACCTCGGGCCGTCACACCATCGGTCACATATGTGTCTCCCGGTGTGCAACAGAACAGCTAATAAGCTGTAATAACATTAGGCACAATGCCAAGTATCAACATAATGTCAGAATAGCTAAAAGCCATGAAATTACAGAATGGCATAATGCCATGTGCAGTACTGCTAACTGAACCCTATTGGCATGCCAAACAATCCAAACCAATCTTGTTAGGCATACTAGGGCATTTGACACTGTTGAATTTTTCAATTTTTGAATTTCAAGTTTTAGTATTACTATTCCCTTCATTAGTCAACAAAAATGTTAACTTTTGCATAGAAAATATGTACATTAGTTTTAACACTCCCAACATACCACATTTTGCATTCAAAATTTGTTGGTATTGGTTACCAATACCATTTCTAAGCTTAAAATTAATGGAGCAGAATTTTCAGTTTTCATATCCTATCTTTACTGTTTCATTAGTTACTGTTGCAGTAGGAATTTGGGAAAATGGTAAACATGAAAATTGTCTAGTTGAATTTCTTTTTTTGAATCACTCCATTTGGAGTTTTGTAGCTCAAGTTATGGTCTAAAAACCACAACTGGCCGGATTGGAATTTTTCTGGACTGACCATATCTACAGTGCAGTGAACAGTGACTGCAACTCCCTTGTTGGATAGGTTCTGGTCATAATTTGGGGTGGGTTTCTTCATGAAAGTTGTTGGTATATATCTTAGCTTGTTGCTTGTAAAATTTCAGGTCAATTGGGCTATTCTACACTGAGTTATGGCCAAATGAACAGATCACTGTTCATTTGGTCATTCTGCAGAAACAGGTTGCAGGACACCCGGATTGGGGCAAATTTTTGGTCCACTTGGTTTGGTCTTATGGGCATGGTTTCTTCACCAAAGTTGTGCCATTATGTGTCTAGTTTCATGTCTAATTGGCCAAACACCAATTGAACATCTACAATTCAAGTTATGGCTGCCCAAACCTGCTGGACTCATGTCCAATTCTGCAGGTCACCTAGGGCAGCCACACTAAACCCAAATCCCATCACTAAACACACTTTATTTCTTGTTTACCCATAACCTAATGGTCACTAATTGACCATTAAAACTTCCATTTACCATCAATATGGCCAAACCCTAATATAGCTCAAAACCCTAATTTTCAAATATCCATTAATGCATATACATCAATTCAACATACTTAATGATGTTTATGTCTCATACTCATGTTCAAGACCACCCATATACAACTTAAATTTATTCAAAACTCATCAACACTTCCATCACTAAGGCTGCTAACAATTTTTAAGTGGTACATACATGGATATGTTCTTTTAATTTCATGAATTTTTAACTAAATCCTTATACCTAACTTCAAATTTAAAGAGAAAAATGGAGAGATATAGCACTAACCTTAGTGGCAGAATTTTCTCTTGACCCAACTTAGATTTTTCCCTCACTTTCTTTAGTTTTCTTGGCTGCCAAACACTTTAGCTAGAGTCTAGGGAAATTTTTAATATTGGAATATAGAGGAAATATGGTGAATAGAGTGAGAGAATTAAGGTAGATGAAGAAAAATGGGAGAGGGCTTCAATGGAAGGTTACGGGCAGCTGAAACAAATGAGGAAGAAACTGAATTTTTGTCAATTTTTTTTCCTTTTTAATTGGTTTAATGTGTGCTTGTCAAATTCCAATTGGTGGGAAAATTTAATTGCATAATGCTTACTTAAGCATGATGGCATATTTAAGCATTTACTTTCATTTTTCTTTTTCTTTCTTTTTTTTCTCATTTTTAATTTAATTTTTAGTAATATTTATTCATATTTTATGTTATAATAATTATTTACTTAACTGGACAAGTCGGCCAAAAATCATCTCTGAAGACGAAATGACCAAAATGCCCTCCGTTTGGCTTAACGAGTCAAAATTATCTGTACCAATTGAAAAAATTTTCTAAATATTTTCTTGGCATTCTAATGCTATAAGAACCTCAATGACCCTTCTCTGGAGTCCCAAAAATTATTTTATGAATTTTCTCTCGGGTCTAGGGCTCCTAGTTGCGAGAACCGCAACTTCCCACTGGGTTACCCATCGCTTGGGCATCGGCTCATTTAACTTGGTTGTATTTTATTTCTAAAATTTTTTTCTAAATTTTTCTTATTAATATTTGAGTTAATTATGGTTCCTCACTTTAGTTTAAATATTTTTTTTAGACGTTTTAGCTGTCCAGATCGACACTGGTCACCAGAATAGTAGAATGTACGGAGTTGCTACCGGGAGGGTGTTACACACTATCTATATACCATTTTTCACTTTCCATCATCCCTTTGAAACAAACCTGAAATTTAATCATTGAGCTTTAGGAACCCAAGCAACTTTGGGTCCTTGGGGGTTAGTGACCTTAGGTAAGGTTCCCTTTGGCACCCATACCTTCTTTATCTTAAGAAAATCCTTCCTAAGAGCACAAGAACTAATCATATGACCTCTTTTATTGCAATAATAACATGTGATATTGGGCAAAGAGGATGTAGATGCTTTAATGAAATAATTCTTGTATTTGCCATAGTTCTTGAAACCATCAAAACCAATTTCATATTTTTCATTTGAAATTATTTGGTTTCCAAGAAGTACATCTAGAGTTTCTTTTCCTTTTGTAAATTTTGCCAAATCATTTGTCAAAGATTCTATTTTAGCTTCAAGAACTTTATTTTTCTCAATGAGCATTTTACACATTTGTTTTGAGATTTTCAACTCTAAATCTAGTTCTTGAAACAAAGCAATTTGTCCTTTGTAAAATTCATTTTCTTTATGCACATTAGACATGGCAATATTTTGTGATATCAATGATTCAATTTTTAAATTCATTTTAGTGCACTTTCTCTTGTAATTTCTATACTCATCATATACTTTAGCAAATGCAAGCTCAAGTTCTTCTACATTAGGAGATTCATAAGAGTTTACCTCATTGTCACTTTCTTCTTCCTTTTGTGAACTCTCAAATTTCTCTTCAAATGCCATCATACAAAGGTGAGCAGTCTCCTTGTCACTTGATTCATCATTTGAAGATTCTTCACTGTTGCTCCATACTACTTTCATAGCTTTCTTGCTCCTATCTTCTTTTCCTTTCTTCTTTTTGAGTAATGGACATTTGGGCTTGATATGTCCAGGTTTGTGACACTCATAATATACAATTTCTTCTTTTGAATCCCTGAAATGTTTATCCTTGGGAGTATACTTTTTCAAGAATTTCTTGTATTTGCTTCCTCCCTTCTTGAAAGCTCTTTTGAATTTTCTTGCAAGCATAGCCATTTCATCATCATCATCGCTTGAAGCACTTGAGTTGTCACTTGAGTCAACTTTGAATGCAACTCCTTTCTTCTTTTCTTCATCCTTGTTTGACTTGAGAGCAATGCTTTTCTTCTTCTTTTGCTCATTTTCAACTTCATCTTTCTTATATACCATCTCATGTGCAATGAGAGATCCAATGAGTTCATCATAGGTGAAAGTTTTAAAATCTTTGGTATCTTGGATAACTGTAGTCTTTGCTTTCCAAGATTTTGGAAGTGATCTAAGAATTTTCTTCACAAGTTCAGCTTCCTCAAATCTTTTACCAAGTGCTTTGAGAAGATTTACAAGATCAGTAAACCTTATACTCATATCCGCAATTGATTCTCCTGACTTCATTTCGAACAACTCATAATCTCGGATAGGAAGGTTTGCTTTGGACTCTTTGACGACATCAGTTCCTTCATAAGTGACTTCAAGCTTATCCCAAATTTCCTTAGCAGATTGACATCCTAAAACACGATTGTATTCATTAAGGTCAAGTGAACAATGCAAAATATTAATAGCTTTAGCATTTATAGAAATTTTCTTCCAATCATTGTCATCATATTCATCTTCATGTTTTGATACTTTTGTAGTTCCTTGACCATTCTTTTGAGGAATATGTGGGCCATTTTTAATAATTCTCCATGCATCAATATCTACAGATTGTATGAAATTTCTCATTCTTACTTTCCAAAATGAATAATTAGTGCCATTGAAGAGTGGTGGTCTAGTGATTGAGTAGCCTTCAGCTAGTGATGGGGGTATTGTGGCAGTATTGCTAGATGAACAGGCCATTACGGATCACTCCAAGGTTGTAACACCCTAAGTAAGAGAGACAGGCTCTGATACCAATTTGTTGTCCCAAAATAGTCCAAGAGGGGGGTGAATTGGACTTTAATAATTTTTCGGCCCTTGCTTGTAGCCTAATGAAAAATTATGGCTTTGTTCAACTAGGTGCTCCTTAATATATAATGACAGTGATATGTATTTTAATAAAGTGTCCTTAAATTACAATTCAAGCTTTAATCAATATTTATAGCAATTTTTAACATAACATGCATCACAAAATATTCAACTAGTTTCTCATCATACTCATAAATCCTCAAATATACCAACTCAATCTGTTCATTTAACATTCAATGTCATGTATAAAAATTAAATTGCACAAAAGTAAAGAGGTTAAGGTTAGAGAGATCAAACACAATAATTTTTATAGTGGTTCGGCTTAACTAGCCTATATCCACTCTCTCAAAGAACCCTCTTTGAGTCTTCTCTCCACTATTTGCTCTTTTAAAGGCAAGAGACCAAAAACCCTTTACACTTTTTCAACACCAAGCTTTTACCAAGGTAGCTTAAACCTTTGACAAGTGCTATTTCAAGCACTCACACTCTCAAGCTTCAATAGGTGCTTGTACAATCTCTCTTAAATGCAATTCAAAGTTTTAGTACTCACTCTCACTTAATACAAATCAAGCTATAAAGAAGAGATGAGTTGATTTGCCAATGGTAGCTCAAAGACTTTAAAGCTCTTGAATGAAAGCAATAAGTGAAAAATCAAAGTTAGAGTTCAAATGTAAGCTTTCATCAAATGTAAAATGAAGTAAAGAGGGTGTATTTATAGTCCCAAATCATTTTTGTCCGTTTGAACTCTTTTTAGAACGTTATACACTCTGCTCAAGACAAAATAGCCATTATTTTGTCTTTTTGTACGAAGTTGAGCAACTCTGATCATTTAGCAAACTAATGAAATTTTGGCAACAGTAGTAAACTAGTTAGTAAACTAATGTTTTAGCAAACAAGTTAGTAAACTAATTCAACAGCTGCATGTCTTAACTTGTAATATTTAAAAAATCTGATTTAGACCTTAAGAAAAATATTTTCCAATAGTAATATCCAAGGTCATGATGAGAGAAAATTTTAAAAGAAAATTGAATTTTGAGCTCCATTAAACTAAACTTTCATATATTCTTTT
Source organism: Hevea brasiliensis (assembly GCF_030052815.1). Lineage (NCBI taxonomy): Eukaryota > Viridiplantae > Streptophyta > Magnoliopsida > Malpighiales > Euphorbiaceae > Hevea > Hevea brasiliensis. The sequence continues at coordinate 2,506,076 of NC_079496.1, read as the reverse complement.
CACATAAGTCCTAAGACTTAATTTCTAACTCTATGTCTTTCATACCTTTACCTTAAGTCTTGGCTTACATAATCTTGTCATTTCTCATCTTGGATTTGTTTTGAGATGCCTTTGAGTATTCTTCCTCCTTAGATGCAACTTCAAAGATTCTTTATGAATAAGAGAAAAAATCTATACATCACTTTAAAGTTAGATTAGATAGATTCTATTTGAGTTTTATTATCATCAAAATCAATACTTATTTTGAGCTACACAGGGTCAACAGATGATTTTTGGCCGACTTATCCAGTTAAATAAATAATTATTATGACATAAAATATGAATAAATATTGCTAAAATTAAATTGAAAATGAGTAGAGAAGAAAAGAAAAGAAAAATGAAGAAAATTGAAATTTTGACATCACATGATGTCATTTAAAAAGCTCCACCCAATCACCATTTGACAAATAAATTAAAGGGACAAAAATGAAATAAAAATGGGACAAAAATAAAACCAATTCCAGCAGCATCTTCCTCATTTCAGCTGAAGCTCTTCCTTTTCCGAAGCTTTCCACCATTGTTACTCCCTTTAAGCTTAAATTTCCTTAAAATCTCACCATATTTCCCATAATTATCTTCATAAAAACTGAATATCTACCTTAGCTAGAGTGCTTGGAAGTAAAAGGAAGCAAGAATCTTGAAGTTGGCAAGAGAGAGACTTGGCTAAATTAAGGTTAGTACCTATATTCACTTCCTTTTCTTCTTAATCCTTGTTAGGAAGACAAATTAGATGAGAGTTTATTGAAATATTGAACAAAATAATTATATTGAGGTATGTATGAAAATTGGCAGCCATGGAAGAAGGATGAGATTTGTTGATTTGTATTACTTGAATTGTTTAAAAGTAGTTTGTGATGAGATAACTTGAGTTAGATGTTCAACTATGTGTGTTGGATGTGTTAGATGACATGAAAAGCATGAAATGGACACTTAGGAATTAGAGTTTGTGAAAAAATTAGAGTTTTGCTTATGAAATAGTATATTAACCTTGTAATGGTTAATTAGTGACCATTTGATTGTGTGTGAGGAGGAATTGAAGTAAGTAAGGATAATGGAGTTGAGTTTAGGCATGCTGCCCTTGGTGACCTGCAGGACTAGTTGTGAGTTCAGCAGGTTTGGGTAGCCATAAATGGAGTTGTATAGGTTCAATTGGTACAATGCCAATTAGACATGAAACTTGACACATAATGGCACAACTTTGGTGAAGAAACCCTGCCGAGAAAACCAAACCAAGTTGACCCAAAAATTACCCTAATCCGAGTGACCAATAGTCGGTCCCTGGAAAATGACCAAATGAATAGTGTTTGTTCAAATGGTCATAACTCAGTGTAGGCAAGTTCAATTGATCTAAAATTTTACCAGCAGAAAGCTGAGACATAGTCTTACAACTTTGATGAAGAACACAAATCCAAATTCTGATCATAACCTAGTCAAATTGCCAACCAAACTTAGGTCACCAAATCTGGCAGAACCAAATTGCCCATAAAATCTGGGTACAGGTCAATCCGGTCAATTATGGTAAAATGACCATAACTTGAGCTGTAAAACTCCAAATAGAGTGATTTAAAAAAAGAAATATAACTAGACACAATAAAGAATAACTTTCATGAAGACAATTTTGTCAAATTCCTACTGTACAAATGACCAATGGAACAGTAAACCTAGGGTATGAAATCTGAAAATTTTGAATAACATGAAATAAGCTTTGAAATGGTATTGGCAACCAATACCAACAACTTTAAAATGCAAAATGTGGTATTTTGATGAACATAGGTTCAATAAATTTATTATGTATTAAAAAGTCAATAATTTGAGTGAATAATAATGTGAATAGTAATATAAAAACACAAAGTGTAAGAACTAAATTAGTAGAAAAAATTAAGGCATAAAATTTGGAATCCATGAAATGTTCATGGATTACTTTGAATAGTTAATTGAGATTTATACTCCTAACACCAATGGAGTTCATAATATATTAGCAATACAACTTGAAATATGAAATGTAATTTACATGAATAGATTGTTAAATGTATAAATGAGATAAAAGTGCCACTTAGGATTTAGGTTCCCATCAAGAGAGAAAGGAAAGATGTTTTGAATGCGAATGGTACATGAGATCAAATGAATTGTGATTAATACGAATGATGTAAGGAATGTATGAATATTATGATGAATGTATAAATTATGGAATTTGTCATGAAATAATAAAGTCATAAAACACAATATATTAATATTTAATGATATTATGTGCCCTTGTATTGCCTAGACATGTGTGTCAGATTTGATAGATTGGCATGCCAATAGGGTATTATTTTAGCACTACTGCAAAAGGCTTTATACTCGTATTCATGGCTTTTATGCCCGTATTCATGACTTTTATGCCCGATTATCATGGCTTTTAGCCATACTGACTGCATACGTAGTTGATGTTCTGTGTCCCATGATATGACGGCCCGAAGCACCGCGGTGTCTAGTGCCAAGGACCCATTATCCAGTTTAGTCAGCTTGTCATAGGTTACTTGGGCAGTCTAATTTATTAAAATAAGTTATGAATATTAGCAATTAAAAATGCTAGAAAGTAAATAAATGAGAAGAAGTTGTAAAATAAATTAGATTAGCTCCAAAAATTTGTTCCATAGAATGATTTGAAGTAAATTAAACTAGTTCTAAAAATTTTAAATATTACGAAATGATTGTAAATAACTTAGAAAGTATCAAGGAAGTGATAAAAAGACTAGTAGAAGAATTATAACTTAAATAACATTACAAATGTGATTTTTATAAGAATATAAATATAAGTATAAATTTTAGATTTATTTGTACATTATATAAATGATTATTGTAAACTTATGAAAGAAGTGATTCTAGAGAGTAACATAAATGACAAAATATATATTGTATGGAAAATTTCATATGAACTCAGTAAAATTCTTGAGTATAGAAAATATGCTCTAATTATTTTTACTTGTTATATTATTTCTTTGCTTTATTATTGCACCACTAAGCAGCAATGCTTAGCGGGATGGATTTGTTTTCTCGCGCAGGTACTGAAGTTAAAGCCTAGCGAATACCAAATAGAGATTTTAGAGTTCTGATCTGCAGAAGTGTTTGAAGTATTCAAGGTTGTTACCTCCTCAGCAATGCATATAGATAGGGCCCATATAGATCATATTTTATATTTTGTATAAAATGCTTAGATATTGTATTGTAATATATATTATGAACAGGTAATTAATAGGAATGAGATGTAAATTAATAAATTACCTTTTTCATGTGTAATTAATTTATATATCATGTAAATTACGTAATTATTTTGTAAATTATTTAAATTAGGAAAATTTGAAAATTTTGCTTATGTAATTTGAGAATGTTTACATACGAATTGAGTATGAATGGAAATGTATAGAAATGATTATGTAATTGAAATGTATGGATGAGATTTGAAATATGAGAAAATTATAAGAATGATTGATGAGATAATTATGATCAGCATGGATAAGATTTTATTTTGAAAATATTGTTGAATTTCAAACAGGTGAATATTAAAATACGCCAAATAATAATAAAATAGGGGAAACTTTGCTAGTTTCTCTGTTGAAAAATAATTAATATTAAAAGATAATAACTAGAAAATGGTTAAAGAAATAAAGTAAGATAAGATGGGATGCTCCGGCACCGAATGTAGCACGCCTTGTTCGGCTCCACTGTAGTCGGGTGATGAGTGTTATACCGTATCTACTCCGAATTATCCATAAAGGACCGGGTCTCAGCGAGTGTCTCTCAAGCCGCGTCTACTCGTCCTTTCCGCATCCAATACCACACACTACACGCACACTAACGCACGCACACTGCTCCAAATTATCACAAACAATATCCATAGCACTTCATCAATTAAGAATGCAATATCAAATGTGCCTAATATTTAACTACATAAATACATATTTATAAGTGATGCATGGGCATACCTGAACATATAATAATATTGAAATTATAATTAAAATTAATATTTTAGTTACAGACTTAAACCGAGGTCACTGTGTCGGCTGAGTGGAGGAGGAAAGCTGTCCCGGCTCACTTGATAAATTTCATTATAATTATTTAATATATTTGACTCAATACAAGTTTAGAAAAGATCAAAGACACCCTAAGTCGTGCCGAAAATTCGACAGAGTCTCCCCTATACCCAGGACTTATCAAACCTGCAAAATGGCTCAAAATGCACTTCTATATCCACAAGTCATACATCTACAACTCAATCGCATCACATGGCCCCTCATGGACCCATCCAAACAGTCAACAAACACAATTTGAAAAATTATAATTTAGTCCCTATAATTACCTATTTTGCAAAAACTACCCAAATGAGCTCTAAAAATTCTAAAACTTTGCCCCAAGGTCTTTAGTAACATTATTAAGCTAATACAAAAGGAACTATATTTTTCTAACTTATCACGAATATTTTATAGATTTTTAATCAAAATTAGACACTAGATAATTAAGAAAAAGTAGGGTTCGGGTTTACCTATACCAATTTTGACCTTAAGGACGCATCCATAACGTCTGAAAATAGTGAGATAGCCTATAATTTCGACCTAATTCTGAAACTTTTTCGATAGCCTGCCTATTCGGTCCGAAATTGCAGACCTGAGCAATTGTTAAATTTTTACAAATTGAAGGTACCTACGCGAAGCCCACAACACGAGGGTTAGTATATAATTTTTATGGAATTTTCTAAACTCATTTAATGCTTAGAAAAATACTGCGAAGTTTCGCGAGACCCATTGAAAAACGGTGTCGGAAAATTTTGAAATGGGTATTGCCGCAAAACTCTCGACGAGTGGAGCACTCCGGTACTCTTTGATTTTTGGTGGGGTTTACGATTTCGAGAAATTTAGCCCAAAAATCAAAATGGACTAAAATTTCTCGAGCAAAAATTAGACAAATCGCTTGATGGATTTTTGTATTTTTAGTATCTATGAAAAGCTCTCCAGGTATATATATGTTTTGAGATAAGACCCAGTCCGATTGGTTGCCGAATTGATTGAAATCGGCTCAGGAAGTCGAAACGGCGCGCGGGCTCGGGGAGGAGTTTGGCGCGATTTTCCGGCATAGAGGGAGAGGGAGGGGTGGGGAGCGATGGCCGGCATAGAGGGAGAGGGAGGAGAGAGAAACGAGAGGAAGAAAATGGCGTCAGGGAGAGAGAAGAAAGGAGAAGAAAAAAGAAGAAGGGATCGGTTCGATTCAATCAGTCCTATTTGATTCGATTCGATTCGATCGGTTCTATTCAAAATACTCGAAATTAAATTTTTACTCTGTATTGGGATCGAAAACGAGGCTCAAAAATTTCAAAAAAATTCTAAAAAATTCTAAAAAATTTAGAAAAATTCGTATGGTCTAAATATATTTTTAGTTTTGCTACGTGGTCTTTAAATAAATTTTTAAAAATCATCAAAGTTTTATATTTTCAAAAAATCGAACCTGATTTCAAAAAAATAGAAAAATTTGAAATAATTTTTCCAAAATTTAAATAAAATAAAATATTAATAGTTACCCATAAAATAATAAATTTAAAAATTAGGGGTGTTACATTAAAAATATAAGAACTAAGTTATACATTTTGTCAAACCTCAATAGTTAAACTATAATTTATCAAAAAAATTTTATGTTATATAAAAGTTAAATTTTTTAAAAAAATCATTAATCAAGAGGAAATATGATAAATTTTGATATAGATATTTAATTTATAAATTATTAAATTTATTGTTTATTATTATTGCATAAAGTCGTGCTAATATTACATTACATGCACTCTAAATTACAATTTAAGCTATAAATCAATAAATTCAAAATTATTAATTAACTCGAATCAACCTAAATGACAAACATAATAGCTTTAATGTGTTAATTTTTTAATCTTAAATTATTTTTTAATTTGTTTCAATTTAAATAAAATCATTCAATTATTTTTTCAAGAAAGTTTAATTTATTTTGTTCAGCTATATTATTTTCATTAAAAAAAGGAGGAAACGATCCAATTTGATATAGGAGACAGTAAGGGAGAGTATTCAGTTGGTTCGGTTCCGAACTGAATCGAATACCAAAAATTGAAAAATCGAATTGCTTAAAAATAGAAATTGAATCGAACACCTAAGGAGAACCGAACCGAACCAAATCGAACATGTTCAAAATTTCAAATTGAACCGAACCAATAAAACTAAAAAATCAAATCGATTAAACTGAAATAGCTCAATTCGGTTTGATTTTTTTATTTACACCGAAAACTGTACAACCCTAAGAGAGGCTTTGCTAGGCCGTGGTAGCGGTGGTGATTAATGGCTAATGCAATCCAAAAATATTCATCAATAGAGGCAAAATATGTATGTGTATGTGAGTGGTTATATGTGTGCATGGTCAAGTCAATAAAATCATATAATAACAACAAAACTATGTTTTCAATTCCAGTTGTTTGGTATTGTGGGTTAGGTTTGCAATCATTATTTATTTTGCTTCTAGATTATTGTTTAATTTAATAATGATACATACCATATAATAAATTAACGGTTCACATATATCAATCGGTAATTAACATTAGCACTTACCTTTGTATAAGTAGCTGTCGTATCCATTAATATTGAGTTATTATTAATCAATTTCAGCTACACAATTATTAGTGGAATATTCTATACATATCATGAAATGGTAAAAAAAAAAAAAGAATAATCATAATTAAGAATATTATTATATATATATATATATTTCATTTTTCCTTCACTTTTTTCTTTTAATTTTTATTTTATTTAAATTATAAATAATTATATATATATATATTATTTTTCTTTATTTTTTCCCTCGAATTTTTATTTTTATTTAAATTATTATTGTCACATTATAAACACTAAAAATTCTTGTATTTTAGCAATGTTTACTATCTAATATACAATTACAGTCCATGAATCGCATGCGGGACATGTTTCCAAACACACGATTCACATGCATGGCAAACTAGCCAAAAGCCAAACGACGCTGTTTTGTTCACAGAGCCCATTATCATGACTTTAATTTTCAATTTCCATGCGCCATTCTTTTCAGATTTTTGTCAGTATTTAATTTGATTGAATCTTGATAAAATGTGTTTAATTAATATATAATCAAATTTTAAATAAAATTAAATATAAAAAATAATATATATGATGAGTTATTAGATTTAAGTTTTATATATTAAATATTTATTATTCATTTTTATTTATATAAATATTTAATTAAATATAAAATATATATTTTTATAATAATATTTATAAAATTTATATATTTTATTTTAAATAAAATAAAATAAAATTTAAATATTTTATAAAATTATTAAAATTTTAAAATATAAGTTATTAATAAAAATATTTTTTTATATAAATTATTAATTAAAATATATAAAATTAAAAGATTAAAATATTTTTTAAATAATGATAATAATAAGTTGGAAATGAATTTAAATAATTAAAAATTATTTTTAATTAAATTTAAAAAATATTAAAAAATTCAAATTCGGTGGGATGGTTTTGAAGAATACCAACGATTGCTATCCCTATGCGCTGCGCCACCACCCATCAACCAAGCAAAAAAGTATAAAACCAATAAAATGAAGGTTTTTCTTTCCTAATGATGCATATCTATTAATAACAGAAAAAAGAGTACAAAATTGAATTACTTAAAAAAATTTGCAAATAAAAGTATCACCATAAAATATTTTATAAGCAATAGAATAAAATTAAATTAGTCAAATTTCAATTTTTATAAAAAAAATTTTTAAAATTAAGTAAATAAAAAATTATATTTTAAAATTAAACATAAGAAAATGAAAAAAAAAAAATTAAAAACAAACAAAACCCAAGAGATCCCCTAAAAAACATATCAGCGTCTCTCTATTGCTGCACACATCAATGAAAAGGAACCAGCGAGAAGTTAAAAGAATTCTAGAATCCAATCGAACTCGCCACCGTGACCGGCTGAGTCGAGCACTGGTTATCCGTGATTGATGGTCCAATCAATCGTCAACTCCCGATCCTCCAACCTGATCGTGAGTTTCGATACAAAATTAATCGTTAATCAACAATTTTGTTTGGTTTTATTTAATATCTCAATCAATGAGGGTCAGTGATTTGTCAAGGTCAAAGACGGCATTAGGGGATTTGGTCCCTAGGTTTTGGTGGGTTTTTTGAGCGCTTTCGTGGGTAGAAAAGTGTTTTTTTTTTTTTTTTTTTTTTCTGGAGGTGTTTAACTGATGCTGGACTTTAGGGAAGGTTCAGTTAGGGTTTTTGGGTTAGGTTTAGTTTTTTATGATTAGTTTCTCATGGGAGGTATGGAGATGGAGAATTCTGAGCTTGAGGAAGGAGAGGCATTCCAGTACAAGGATGATGACGACAGCATAGACCCTGAGATTGCTCTCTCTTACATTGTAAGGGTTCATTTTAATGTTGTTGTTTCAATAACATTTTGGGTTTTTCAATGGTAATTCTGCTTAATTTTCTAACTTTAATGAAGACATAACTGTGGCTACAATCATTGTTTTACTTAATTTTGGAGTTTCTTCGGTTCACATCATGCTAATTTTAAATTTAATTAACAACCAAATGTAATTAGATTGAGTAATGGTTTGTCCTCGGCAAATACATTGGTTTGGGACTGTAAGTTTTGGTTCTGTTAGTTATACTTTTGTTTTGCGTATGATCTCCAAAATTGATGGTTTGCTTGGTTGAGGAAAGAGCTTAATTATTAAGCTAAGCATTTCTTTGCTTTGAGTTTTGAGTACACAAATTTCCATGTGTCAAAGGTCATGATATTTAGGTGGATTAGGAGGGTTTTCTTAAATTCATTTTTGTTATGTATTATTCTGTTTTCTCCACTCATTTGGGTGATAAACATGACGTAAATATAGCGGGAACTTATCTCAATCAAATAAGTAGAGAGCATGTAGCAGGAACTATTAGCTTTCTTAGAAGGTTTTCATGATATGTGGGCTAGAATTTTTATGCAATTAGAGCTTTTCTGTAATCTGACAATATTGATCCATCATGAGATTGCTAAGAAAAGGGGGAAGTGCAGAACTCAAGCTCAAGTAATTTGCATGCAGTTTTTGAAATAAAATACTTAGTACTGATGTGTCATGTGTGACCATGCAAAAGTAAATTGATGATAGAAAATTATGCTGAATGTATACATTTGTATTGCTGTTAACTGTTTTGCGCAGTTGACCAATGATTGAAGTGTAAATGACTGTTAATTTGTATTGTTGTTAATTTTAACTGATTCTTAATGAGAAATATCCCTTTTCAATATGATTAATGGCTGTATAACTACTGTGGTTACACCTCATCCGGTATGTGTTATCTTCCATGTTTCTTTATATTTGTTGAAATATGTAGAGAGTTGACCTTTATTTACTGCATAAGTGTATATATATTTAGATTATAATTAGGTTGCTGTAAAATAGCCTAGAATCTTTATTTTTCCCTAGTTAGAATTCTTCCTGTTTTGGATTTCTGTAGCTGTATAAAACCCAATCAAGCTTGAGGGAATGATCAAGTTTTTCTACTCTTCATCGCCTCTCCTTTTCTCTTTCTTCTTCTCTATCGTGTTTTCCAATATCCAATTTAATGAAAACTTCTGTTTGTTTCCTGAAGGATGAGAAGATTCAAAATGTTTTGGGCCATTTTCAAAAGGATTTTGAGGGAGGCGTTTCTGCAGAGAATTTGGGTAAGTGATTTCTATTGAAAGTTGTTCATCTACCACAAATGAAAGAGCAAGCAGTTTTTCTGCTTTGAAAATGATGGTGCTGGACACATTGTTTTGACAGGGGCTAAATTTGGTGGGTATGGCTCATTTCTGCCTACCTATGAACGATCTCCACAAAGAAACTCTGCTTGTTCACATCCAAAGACTCCACAAAATAACTCTAGCCCACCAAGATCTCCTAATAGTTTTCCTGTGGAGGTATATGGAAAATTTTCCACCTGTTTTTAATGATTTGGTAAAATGGTGATATATATGGCTGATATTGTCAGCTTGGGCAATTCTATTTTACTTGAGCACTGTGGATTATGTTACCATACAGGGTGCCCCCCAGAGTTTGAGAGTTCCCTCCAATGCTCTCCCATCTGTGAAGCTTGGAACTGCTTCCTACAGTGCCAATGCATTGCATAAGTCAAGGTTGGCATCTGGGGATTTTTCAGTAAAGCAAGATTCCAGCGTTTCTTCTGCTCGATTTTCTTGGGAGTCTAATCTGAAGGATGGGAACTCCAATAAAACAGGCAATTTATCTGACCAAAGAACACTGAAGGTTAGGATAAAAGTGGGTCCTGATAGTGTGGCACGAAAAAATGCTGCCATTTATAGTGGTCTTGGGCTTGATAACTCTCCATCTTCATCATTGGGGAACAGTCCTGAGGAAAGTGATGGAATGCTGCCTGTAGTCCAACAAATTGCAGATGAGTCTCCCACTAGCATTCTTCAGGTAAAGCATCTTTCTCTTTTGATATTTTGTCAAGAGGCAATATATTGTTTTGCAGGCACTGGATGAACACAGTGAGTTTTTTTTTTTTTGGGGATAAATTTCCTCTTTATAATCTTTAATAATGATAGCTGGATGAACTAAAGGAGATCTGGCTAATGCTTATGATCTTATGTCTTCAAACAGACGATGATTTCCTTCCCAGTCCCTGGGGTTGCCCTAATATCGCCTCTTCATGAGAGTCTGCTTTGTTTGATAAGAAAGGAGAAATTATCTAGAGACAGTAAACTTGCGCTTTCCCTTAAGGGTAGTCAAGACAATTTTGCCTTATTGGCAGATGAATCGATTTCTTTTATGGGTAATGGTAAACTGTTGAAGGGGAATGAGGTGGAATTTTTAGGGAAGAGTGAAAGAGCAGTAGATATGAAATGTGGGAATGGTATTATTTTTGAGAACAGTACAGCTTTTTCGGACAAGAAAAAGTTAGAAAATGACAATGCAGACAACAAGGACGTTTTATCTAGTGACTTGAAGAGTATGCCTCTACCAGTTACAGCAAATGGTGGTGAGATTCTGAAAGCAACTGGCTGGTCATCTGAAGTTCCCAGGGAGGCTGATCAGGGTAGGATAAGAAATAAATTGTTTTCTTCTGACTTCATGAAGGAAGACTCTTTAGAGTCCAGATCTGGCCAGGACAGCGGCAAGAGTGAGAAGAGAAATGCTCAGAATAGTTCAGTAGAAAAGGTTTTGGAACATAAAGCACTTAGTTGTGATGGTAATGGTAAATCCAAGAAAAGTAAACTTTCTGCTTTTTCAAAAGGTTACTTTGATGCATCCAAATGCGAGGAAGATCTTAAAGTTGGATCACTGGCTTCTTCAAAACAGAAGATTGATCAGCAAGATGAGTTCTCCGTGCCTGGTGGGAAGGAAAGGCAATTGTTGGAGGGCAAGAAGTCATGTGGCACTGAAAGTAGCAAAAAATCAGCTGCTGTTCCCTCAAAGGAAAGCTTGGGTATTGGTGACAGTGGAGCACCTAAAGATACAGCTTCTGCTACTTGTGGTGTTTCTAAAAGTAAAGTTAAGATGCACAAGTGGAAGTTGCAGAAGGACATTAGTAAGGTCAGAGATAATCATAGAGATCCTTTGGACTTGAAATCGGAACAGAAAAATAGTCAAATGGGTTTGTCAGAGAGGCCTTATGCTAGTAGGCAGAAAGAATCTACAATGGAAGATCTCGAGATGGAGCAACATGCATCTTTTGATAAGTCAAGGGAAAGATTTAATGGTAAAAGAGTCGGTGACCAGCTGATGCCTGGGGAATTGGTCAAAGATGTTGCATATGTGGGCTCTTCAATACCTGAAAATGCACTTGCTTCTGAAGTGGCACCACCTGTTACAGGTCCTATACTTATAGAAGAAAATTGGGTCTGTTGTGACAGTTGTCAGAAGTGGCGGTTGTTACCCTATGGCATAAAGCCTCATCAACTCCCCGAAAAGTGGCTGTGTACTATGCTAAACTGGCTGTAAGTTTCTTCATTTTTTTGGCTTACATATGGGCATGGAAGATAATCTTATCTACATAAACTGCCTATAGTTTTGGGTTTTACTTTTCTGATTATAAGATAATGCATTCAGATCAGATAATTACTTTCTTTTTTTTTTTCAATTTGTATATACCTGTGGAACTGGACTTGATTCAACTAAACTTAAATCCTTTCTTAATGGGGTTGGCTAGGTAATGTCTATTTATTCAATTAATGTCTTTGCCTAATGGAAAGATTAGGCTTCTGGGGTTTGATTCTTTTCAATTGAAGGCCAGCAACCTATTATAATCAAGAAGGGTCCCTTGTTTTTAATTCTTATAAATCACCCAAAAGAGGGAGCAAAAAATAAAGATAAATAAGTAAACTTATTTGGATTTTTCACTTTGAAAGAGAAGTGTATGTGTGGCAGACATCCATCAATCCATATTGCACATACAAACAACTGTGTGTTGATTTTTATGCTTTATAGGCCTGGAAAGAACCGGTGTGACATCAGTGAGGAAGAGACAACAAAAGCTCTCAATTCATTGTTTCAGCTTCCTTATGCTGCTGGTCAAAATAATCTGCAAAATCATGCCAGTGGAACTACATCTAGAGTGCATAACCCACATGTTGACCGCAACCACCAAAGTTTCGATTCCCATGCTGCTTTGTTTCCAGGAAAGAAGAAGCGGGGTATGAAGGAAATGGGGAAGGCAGGTAGCAGTAGTGGCATGATCCAGTCATCGAACTCGACAAAGAACCAGTACAACTTGCAGGAATCTGTGAAAAGCAGAAGCTTAAATGATATGAACCAGTCTCCTGCAGAAGCAAATCAAATGAACAAATCTACTTTTCATGCTTTGAATACGTCACATAACTTGGTTGCAGAGCAGAAAGAGAATCATATTGATGGAGGTAAGTAATTCATTTTGAGAGCTCACATTCCATTTGCCTGTTGGACTTTTTAGTTGATGCCATGTGTTTGTCTTGTAATGTTTATCAGCAGGTGACACAAAGCAGATAAAAATGAAAAACAAGAGGGAGACTGATCTTTATGAATATGAGACTTCTGAGAAAACTAAGACTGAGAATGCATCCCATACTGATAAATATCATAATTCTGATATGGACCTTGGCAGGATGGGTCTAAATTCAAAAAGTGGGTTATCAACTAAAGCAAGTGGAAAGGAAGTGTGGAAATCAAATGAGCATTTTTCAGGGGATTTGAAATTTGATAGAAAGGAAAAATTACTAGTTTCCATGAAGAAGTTGGGAGACCGAACTCAGATGTCATCAGATGGTGGGTCCTTGAATATGGGCACAAGTGACAAAATAAATATTTCTATGAAGAAAAGGAAATTGAGGGAGTGGCAGGACAATCAGAATGGTGCCAACAGCAGTTTAAGTGCCAAGGAAAAAGGTGAGTGTGTTGGATTAAAGAAGGAAAAGAAATCCAGGGTTTCGAAGAGTGGGGCTTCCAGTATGAATAACTGCAATGATAAATTAGACAGAAAAGAGAAGGTGGGTCCTGTTTTATCAGTAGGAAGTCAAGATCATCTAAATGATGGCATGGAAGCTGTAAAAAGTATTCATAAGGATGAGCAAACAAGGAAACATAGAAGAAATTTTGCATCTCAAATAACTTTGGATGTTGTAGACTCATCAAAAAAGGATTGTGGACCTGGACAACTTCCAATGACAGCCACCTCAAGCTCTTCGAAGGTTTCAGGTTCTCTTAAAACAAGAGCAACCTTTGATGATGCGAAAGGCTCACCTGTAGAATCAGTTTCGTCATCTCCTTTGAGGGCCTCATTTGGAGAAAAGCTTGGTTCAACTGGAGGAAATATTCTAGCAAAAGATAATGCTACAAATGATGGCCTTCCTGTAATTGATGGACTAAGAAGATGCAGGGATGGGGAAGGTGATGGTCAGATTAATCAATCTGGGAAAGCAAAGAAGGAGAAAGTCTCCGGTGACCATCATCCTGAATCCTGTAAACCTTTTCTGCTAGATTACCAGGATGGAGATGCGAGTCACAAAATTGGTCAAACTAAATGTTCTTCTGATTTGCTTAATGGTGGTGTTGAAATCACAGGACGTCGTGAGTGCTCTAGTGGTCTGCTTGCTATCAAATATTGCCATGATGAGGATAGAGAAGATAAGAACCAACATGACAATGTGTTGTTTCCACAGAAATTTGGTAAAGGTTCATCTGTACTGTTGAAAGACAATGATAGAAGTTCTACATCTGATTTTGATAGAGATGAGATGAAGGTTTCTAAACCAGTGAATGCACATGGTGATTTTTCAAAGAAGAGCATAAGGAATGAGTCAGAGATTGATCCAAGATCTCGTGCATCCTTGCTTAAAAGAATGAACAATGTTAAACATGGTATTCCTAGTAAGCCTAGCAGCAAGTCAAATAAGGATGAGAAGGTTCGAGTTAGCCTGAGTGATTCTATAGGACAATGCTCAAAAGATGGCAGAATGGAGAATCCATCAAAACTAGGAGAGCGTGCTGATTCAGATGCAAAATTGAGTGCTGTACGCATCAGGAAGTGGAACACTGCCACACCGGAGAACCTGATCCAGGATTTTGACGGTGAAACTAAACTGGATCCTATGCAAAGAGATTCAAGAAGTGGGACTAAAAAATTAGCTGCACATTCTGGGCAGGAAGCTAAGCATGAGAGTAGTCACCAATCAGCACCAACCTCCCAGCAGGAAGGAGCATCTGTCAGGCGTTGGTGTTATGTCTCTGGAAATGATGATGTGTCAAAGGTATCAAAAAACCTGGAAAATCCTGGGACCAACAATGGAGCTCGCCAAAGTTTGGGTCACTGTATGCTTGATATGAAAGGGGCCAGAGATCTTAATGCTTCAAGTACTGGGAGAACAAATTCCTCTAGCCAAACTGCTAGTAATGCCCTGAAAGAAGCCAAAAAAATGAGAGATTACGCTGATCGTCTTAAGGTTTGTCATCTGTTCTTGTTCATCATTTGTAAGATTCATTTTATGTTGTGCCAGCAGGTGGAAAAATATTCTGTGTTCTTGTTGTCCTTACCCTTCTTGTGGTTTTCATGATTTTTAGATCTCTGGGTTTGGTTTTGAGAGTAATGAAACAAACTTCCAAGCTGCTCTAATGTTTCTTCATGGAGCTTCTCTTCTGGAAACTTGCAATGATGCAGGCAGACAGGGAGAGGTGACTCAAATACAAATGTACAGCACTACAGCTAAACTTTGCGAGTAAGCAAAACTTCAAACTTTTATGTATGAATTGTTGTTCTTATGGAAGTATCTTTCTTATGTAGCATACTAAATGTATTCACCGTAATTGTGATCTTATTGGAAATATATCTCTTTCCCTGTCCGTCATCTCTCCCTCTCTCAATATTTCACATCATCATTTAGCTATTTCAATTCTTGCCTTAGAAGTGTTGATACATTTGAAGCCATTAAAAAGTGTGTTTTTTTTTTTCCACAGTTCAAGATTTTGTTGAAGCTATTGTTTTTCTGTTGGTATACCTATGTATTTGGCTTTGTATTTAACCTCTTTAATTAGCAGATGCTGTGCCTTAGAATATGAAAGACGGCATGAAATGGCAGCTGCTTCTTTGGCATATAAATGCATGGAAATTGCATATTGGAGGGTAGTTAACTGCAAAAATTCTAGCTTATGCCGAAATGAGTTGCAAGCATGCTTACAAACTTTTTCCCAAGGTAAGAAAATGAAACAATGATATATGGATCTGTATATGTTCAGGCTAATTTTATTATTAATATGAAAATAATTCCTTTTATTGTTTGCTTAAGTAGATAAAATGAGAGAGGGTTGATTAAGATGGTTTAGTCATGTTCGACGTAAAGCATCAAATGCCCCATTATGGAAGTGTAATAAGTTAGTAGGGAAAGTAGTGAGAAGGGGAAGGGGAACACCTAAAATGGCGTTGAGGAAAGTGATATCAAAGGATTTATAAGTTTTGGATATTGATGTGATGTTGGTGTCTAATATTGCTAAGTGGCAAAAAAGGATCCATATAACCGACCCCTATTAGTTTGGGATTAAGGCTTAATTGTTGTTATTGTTGTAATTTGCTTTGGAATTACAAGGCACATGTAATTCAAGCATATCTCTTATTTTATGATGCGTAAATTACAACAAAGTCCTTGAGGTTTAACAAAACTCTCTTATTAGTCCCTTGTGTAAGTTTGGTAACGATTTGGTGCTTTAATTTTATTTCATTAAAAATTTGGTCATCACATTTTACTTCTATTAACAAATTGATCATCAAAAGTCATTGGTTATAGGGACCAATTTGTTAATAGAAGTAAACTATGAGGACCAAAGTATTAATGAAAATAAAATTTAAGGATCAAATCGTTACCAAACTAACACAAGGGATTAATCTGTAAGTTCTGTTAAACCTTAGGAACTTCATTGTATTTTACCTTTTTATGATTGGTGTTAAAATAATTCCTTATATTGTTTGCTTGATATAAGTGGAGTCGTAGTTACCACATTTACCTACCACATTGGGTTTTGTGATCTAGGTTGCGCATTCTAATTCGCAGAACGTTACATCTCAAATCTCTTGGGTGCACCTTTTGACCCTTTTGATTTCTGTGTATTCATATGTCTTTTGGGCAAGCTAACTTTATAAACCAGCATTTTCTCATCTGTCATAATTTTTTTTTTATGAGTTCTTGCATAATAACAAGGCATGCTAAAATGTGCATTGTGTGGCTTTGTCTTTCTTGGATTATTATTTAGGTGAATCACCATCGTCATCAGCATCAGACATTGATAACTTAAATAATCAAGCAACAGTTGATAAGGCTATGATATCCAAGGGTACAATTTCTCATGTTGCTGGAAACCCTGTCATTGGTGCACGAAACCACTCAAATTTTCTTCGGCTGCTCGACTTTGTAAGTTTGTTCATTCTTGTGTGCAGTCTATATCCCTTTTATTAATTATTTTTAGTTTTCTGGGCAAAATCTATGTATAGTTTTTGCATACTTGTTTAGAAAATGTTTATGGAAATGATTTGGCTGAATGGTATATATGATTAGATGTACGCTGTAGTCGGCCTGTGACCTCTTGGTATTTGTTGAGATATGCAACTTGGGCGTTTATGTTTTCTTTGTAAATATTAGCTCAGTATTACATTATCTCAGAAAAGACTCGCCTTTAGCAATTCAAGGGGCAATTTGTGAATTGTAATACTGCACAAACCTTTGTGGAAGTTTTTCGTGCATATGCTTTGCAGTGCTTTCTATACCATAGATTTTAGTCTGCTATTCGGTGATTATTGGACTTGGTGTGGTAGGTTTAACTAAACTTCCATTCCCAAGAGTATGTGTGCACATGCCTTCTCTCATGGCTATGCTTATCTAGTGGTGTGGAAGGGTGAAATATTATTTTTGATCGTCTTGCAGACACAGGATGTAAATTTTGCAATGGAAGCCTCAAGGAAGTCCCAGAATACTTATTCAGCTGCTAATGTAGCTTTGGAACAGGTGCAAAATAGAGAATGTATTATATCTGTTAAGAGGGTCATTGATTTCAGCTTCCAAGATGTAGAGGGACTCATACTCCTGGTTCAGCATGCAATGGAGGCTATAACCCAAGCAGGTTTGGTTGGTGCTAGAGATTAAGTCAACCCTGTATATACTGTGCATTTTCTGGTTTATTCCCTGCAGTGGACGGCATCAAGAAAAGAAACTTGAAAGAGCTGGCTACTTAGAGATGTAATTAGAAACCTGCAAAGATGCAGGTTGTCAACAGCTCGTAGCTCTCTGTACATGTGTACAAAGTGAGATTGATTTGCAGATTTTGTAATGTATTTTTGGAGTATTCAGCTTGTTTTAAGGCGTGGAGTCAGGCAAAGGATGCTCACCCAGTTTTTTGGGTTGGGAAAAGGGGGATAAGATCCTTGTTCAGCAATACAATTTGGAGGATATGTAACAAGTCGGTTCTATGTTTGTTATTTTTTTGGCTCCACATGTTTGGAGCCCGAGGAAAGAAAATATCTGTAGAGACCGGAAATTAATAGGCAACCATTTTGAGGAGGTTGAATACTGATACAATGATGACTGATCAATTTTTATCAAGAGCAAACCATTTTTACCATTTATGTAAAACATTAACGAAATAGAAAATGAAAATCTTTGGGAAAGTTCTCTTATCTATCTAGAATTGTCAAGCTTGAGATTTGCTTTAACTAATTGAGCCAGCATCACTTCCTACTTAATTGAATCTGCAGGTATGTAAGATATCATGCTACCATTTTTGCATTATTGGGAGAGCTCCTTTTTCCTGTTCTTTGCTTTTGAAGTCATAATGTGATCAATTTCTGTTCCTTCATTCTTTTTAGGTTCTATCCATAGAGATTCTTATAATTCAGTTTGAAGTCTTGCTATTTGTTATCCATAATTGACATGATGAAGAATGAAGGAAGAATCCTTAAGTGACTTCATCTCTAGAATAGTTTGCTTTCTTATCATTTAATCTCCTAAATAAGGTATGCAAAATTCAAAGTTGTGTTATTTATGCAAGGATATTTCTGACCTTAACTATTTTTCTGCTCATGGTAGTTTTCATGTCATATTTATTAATTTTGTGTTCAACATTGACAGCATGGAGGAGGTATCAGTTGACCCTTGGATAACATCTTGTGCAGCCTGTTGCAGTTCATTCAGGCAGCTGTTTCTGCATAATGATTTATGAGGTAAAAGGTGTACCTTCATTTGTTTTGCCGTGAGATGAGGTCTTTCTTTTGGGATAGAGGCAATAAACATCATCCATTTTCCTTGTAATCATTGTCTATTTGCCTGTTCCCTTTATGATAGCTGATCAATTCTTTGTTTCTGTATTTCTTTGCCCAAAACAGTTTTCTTCTAAACAAGAAATTTTGCTTATTGATCATATTTTTAAGGTATTATTTACTCTTCTTCTCCCTTTCTGCATAATGATTTATGAGGTAAAAGGTGTACCTTCATTTGTTTTGCTGTGAGATGAGGTCTTTCTTTTGGGATAGAGGCCATAAACATCATCCATTTTCCTTGTAATCATTGTCTATTTGCCTGTTCCCTTTATGATAGCTGATCAATTCTTTGTTTCTGTATTTCTTTGCCCAAAACAGTTTTCTTCTAAACAAGGAATTTTGCTTATTGATCATATTTTTAAGGTATTATTTACTCTTCTTTTCCCTATCTGGTAAATATGTTATAAAATCAGTGCACAGATTTATATCCAGATTTTAATTGAATGAACTTGGCTGTTTAAAATAAACCTGGGCTGATACATGGGCATCTCCTTCTCTGATGCAAATGAAAACAAACAGTTACAGGAACAAATGGAACTAAACTATAATCCTCATTGTTAGAAAGTAGCAAGTTTCAGAGTTGTCGTGGAGGTGCTCTGTTTTTCATAGTTGTTATTGGTGTAGGTACAAGTAGCCTGCAGCAAGAAGTTCAGAATCTAGCAAAAACTGGAGGACGTGTCAATTTTTTAATTTGGTCTTGGGTGATAAGTTGTTAATGTTTTCCCATGATTATCACTTAGAATCATGCTATGAATTTTGTGGCTAGCATAACAGGAACCCAGTAATTGAATGGGTTCACTGACTTGGAGTTGGATGCATAAGAGATCTTGTTTGTATCGGTAATACTGATGAATATTCATGGCCGTTCCCAAATATTGTGCTTCATGTAACTTCCAAGTTATTCAGTGATATAGATAATACCTGTTGATTGTTGAAGGCATTTATCATTTCTCATCTCTCATTATATTTGATCTGTATCTGACTCTGTAGAAGTTCCAACTGAAGACTTAGTTGTGAACTCGTGATTATGATTAGATTAACAGTTACTTTGTATTAAAAGCAATTGCTCTCCCATGGCAATTCCTTGTGTTGATA
Organism: Hevea brasiliensis; assembly: GCF_030052815.1. Lineage (NCBI taxonomy): Eukaryota > Viridiplantae > Streptophyta > Magnoliopsida > Malpighiales > Euphorbiaceae > Hevea > Hevea brasiliensis. Next base: position 2,486,091 of record NC_079496.1, on the reverse strand, counting down.
TCCTGAATTTCGGATATTTGGTTCAAAATCAATTCACACAAGTAATTTAAACCCACGTTCCTCATAAAAAAAACAAAAAAAAAAAAACCCATGATGAAATCTTTTAGTCTCTCTCACATCAAATTCTCTCTCCAGAGTCTTACTGATCAGCTTGAAAGCCTCATGACGTCCTCGCACATTCTCAAGTTCTTCATCAATTTCTTAGTGTGCAGACCTACAATTTCCTCCTTGTTCTCTTGTTCCACATCAGCAAACGCAATTCCCATGCTTACCTCTACGCAACGCAACTCCTTTCCTTCGTTCTCCTCTCCAACTCTTTTAGCAAGCAAATAACATCTTGCCCCACAAGGGAGCCGCTTCATCGGTGTTACATTCGTTACTTTCCCAGAAACCAGCTTCCCCAAGCTTGCACAAGCATTGATCACACTAGCCAACATAAAATGGTTAGGACTTTCTTTCATCGAACAACTAAGTTCTTTAAGATCTTGAATTGCCTTATGCCCTCTTGCATTCTGTGCATGTGCTACGATCATTGAAGTCCAAGAAACAACTAAAGATGAAAGAACGGTCTGGCTCCATCATCATCATTGCATTTCCCACATGTATCAACCCAATAACATATTTAATTTGATGAGATGATTGGCGGTGAAAGAATCATGCAAAAGCTCCGAATTCAATATATAGCAGTGAGTCGAGGTTGCAGAAGTGAAATGGTTGGAATTTCGAAGCTTCTCAATGAAATGGGATTTGGTATATGATAATTTGACCGTTTATTTTCCCGGAAAGGATGTACCGTCGTTAAAGGGAGAAAAGGTCATTTCTGCTCAACAACTGCTTCATTTGTCGAAGAACCTGTTTTTGGTTTACAAGAATTATTAAAAGCTGGTTCGATAACTAAGTCTTAACATTAAATTTGTAAATATAATAAATTAAAAAATAAATAAAGATAACGACAAAAACAAAAGAAAAGGTCAATATAGTAAGCAAATATTTTTCTATTAATTTATATAAATTTGAGATTTATATCCTTAGAAAAGACTTCACCATCACATAATAAAAGCTCCACCTAAGTTTAGGGCGGAGGGGGAGGGTTGGTGGTGGGGGACGGTTCTTAAGAGTACCCTAACCCCTTAGGACACCAATCCCTATCAAGCATGCTTTTACTATTTGGTGCAAAGTCTACAAGGTACAATAAAATGCAGAGTGAATTATAATCTAAGACAAGAATGAGATTGAGAGTGATAGAGCATTAGCAGCAAAAACAAGAGTGTGTTTATGGATAAGATAACCATGATCTTAAGGCCATTGCAATGCTCATGCCACTTGAGGGATTTCAATGTACTATTGCACCATCCCTCAGTACCTTATCTTCTTCTTATTCATGGAATCAATACTAGATAATGTCTTGTACCTCAAAGAGAAATTGCCTTGTATTTTTTCAAAGTTGGAACCAATACATCATAGTCCTTAGATCAACTTTTAAGACTTTGAAAATGATAGAAAGCAAAATTAGTTTTAAGACAAGGTCTTAGTACAAATTTGTAACACCCTTACTTTAGCTAGTCTGTGCATTCGATTGTTTCGGTAACCAATAGCTGTCCGGAGAGCCAGAATGTCTGGAACTATAATTAGACTAGAGTGAGGAGTTATAAATAATTCAAATAAGTGTAAGAAAAATTAAGAAAAAATTTTAAAAATAAAATACAACAAAGTTAAATGAGCTGGTGTCCCGGTGATGGGTGACCTAACGGAAAGTTGCGGTGAAGACAGCTAGTAACCCTAAACTCGAGGGAAACCAGTAAAATAATTTCTGGGACTCTAGAGAAGAGTCATTGAGATTTCAATGGTATTAGAATGCCAAGAAAATGCTTAGAAAAATTTTTAGATTAGTACAAACAATTTTAGTCTATTAAGCAAAACGAAGGGCATTTTGGTAATTTCGCCTTCAGAGATGATTTTTGACCTACTTGTCCAATTAAGTAAATAAATTATATGATATAAAATATAAATAAATAATGCTAAAAATTTAATTGAAAATGAGTAGAGGAGAAAAGAAAAAAAAATAAAGTAAATGGGACTTATGATATCACCATGATGCAATTAAAAACTCTCTACCCAATCACAACTTAACAAACAAATTAAAAGGGATAAAAATGACATAAAAATGAGATAAACACAAAACAAATTTGCATCTTCTTCACTATGGGCAGTCGAACCAAAGAGAGAGAGAAAGAGAAGAAAGAAACCACCATTGAAGCTCTTATCCAAGCTTCAATTTCCACCTTCAATCACCATAAAACCCTATCTAGTCTTCACAAAAATTTATCCTTACAACTAGAAGAAGCTTGGGGCAGCAATTAGAAGGAGAAATTTAGAAGATTAACAAGTTTAAGTTGGGACTCAAGTGAGGTTAGTGCTTATTTTCATATACCTCTCTTTCTTTTCCATGTTAGAGACTTAAATGAGTAAGAAATTGTAAGAAATTTAAATAAAATGTATGTGTATGAAGACTAAGAAAATTCGGCAGCCATGGGAGAGGGTTGAAATTTGTTGATTTAGTTGAATTAAATTTGCTTAGAAATGGTTTTTGATGAATATGTTTAAGTTAAATTTTGATTGGTATATGTCTGATGTAATGATGGATTATTATAGTAAGGGTTTATGAAAAAAACTTAGGGTTTTGCTCATGTGTTAGTGAATGGAAGTCCTAATGGTCAATTAGTGACCATTTAGCTATATTTGATGAGGAATTGAAGTGATTTATGCCAATGGAATTGAGGTTAGGTATGCTACCTTAAGTGACCTACAGGGCTAGATGTGAGTTCAGCAGATTTGGGTAGCTGTAACTTGAGTGGTGTAGATTCAATTAGTGCAAGGCCAATTGGACATGAAACTCGACATATAATAGCACAACATTAATGAAGAAACCTTGCCCAGAAAATAAACTTAGAATACCCTAAAAATTGACCAAATCCGGGTAACCAACCTGCTGGTCCTGTCATTTGGCCATAACTCAATATAGAAATGTCCAAATGACCTAAATTTTATATCAATAGAAAGTTTAGACAATTTAGAACAACTTTCATTAAAAACACCAACTCAGATTCTAAACTTAACCCATTCGAAATGCTAGTCAAAGACAGGATACCCAATCTACCAGAACTAGGGCTGAGCAGAATTCATTTAAAACCGAAAAACCGAACTGAACCGAGTTAATTCAGTTCAATCGGTTTGGTTTTAAAATTATATCGGTTCGGTTCGGTTTTACATTATAAAAATTTCGGTTATTTCGGTTCGGTTCGGTTTTGAAGAGAAAAAAATCGGTTAAACCGAACCAAAACAAATAGTAATTTATATAGTCAAATCAAACTAAATCGAACCGAATTGATTTTTGAATTGATTTATTTTTATGAAAAATTTATGAATTATATTTAATTTTACATATATTAATTGTTTAATTTCATTGATTAATGGTTATTAGGTTCAAACCAAAGTTAAAATTATACCAAATAACTTGAAAATCAAGTCTAAATTAAAAAAATTAATAAAAAATCAAACCGATTGGTTTAAACCGAACCGAACCGAAATAGAGCGTTCGAGTCGATTCGATTTTTCACCCATTTCAGTTCGGTTTCTAAAATTTGCGGTTCGGTTTTTATAATTTAATTCGGTTCGGTTCGGTTCGGTTTGAACCGAATGCTCACCCCTAGCCAGAACCAATTTTGCCCAGAATTTTGGGTACAGGTCAATCCGGCCAGTCATGGTAAAATAGCCATAACTTGAGTTACAAAACATCAAATGGAGTGATTCAAAAAGAGAATTAAAGAAGACACAATAAGGAACAACTTTCTTGAAGAAAGTTTTATCAAATTTTTACTGTAGCTAAGTCCAATGGAACAGTGAATTTGGACCTCAAATTCTGAAAATTTGAAAAAAAACTTAAGAGGCTAGGAACTGAGTTTGGCAATCAATGTCAACAAAAATAAAATGCAAAATGTGGTATCTTGGTGAACTTAGTCTTAACAAATCTATTATGAATTAAAAAAGTCAACCTTTGAAGAGAAATGATCAAGTGAATAGTAACCTCAATAATATTAATGCAAAGGACCAAAGCTTAAATTGCAAATGATAAGTTATATAAATAGTGTAATGAATAAATGGATCATGTTAATATATGAATGAGACATTAGTTCTCATTATTGTAGAAAGGAAAAGTACTTTGAGTACAATGGTATAGAAGGATAATTGATGTGAATTGTCATCATATAAATGATCAAATGAATATATAAATTATAATGAATGTATAAATTATGTAGAATTGTATTTTAGAAATTTATATTTCTGCTAGGAATAGAATTGAAATATTATAAATTATTATTGGAGCTTATAATGAAATAATGAAATAATAAAATATAATAACACTTAATGGTATCTATGTGCCCATGTATTGCCTAGACACGTGTGTCAGATTGGATAGATTGACATGCTAATAGGATATTGTTTTAACAGTACTGCATGCCTGCATTCATGACTTTACACCCGCATTCATGACTTTATACCTACACTCATGGCTTTTATGCCCGATTATTTGTTATCATGGCTTTTAGCCATACTGATATGTTATCATGGCTTTTTAGCCATATTGACTGCATACGTGGTTGACGTACTGAGCTTACATGTCCCATGGTATGACAGCCTGAGACACTGCAGTGTCCAGTGCCAACGACTTGTTATCCAGTTTAGTCAGTCAGTCTGTCATAGGTTACTTGGGCAGTGAAATTTATTGAAATAAGTTAAGAATATTAGCAATTAAAAATATAAGAAATTAAATAAATGAGTAAGACGACTTAAAATAAATTAGAATAATTATTTAGTAGAAAGAATTGAAATGAACTGAACCGATATTAAGATTTACTTATTATGAAATAGGCTGAGAATTTTAATTATTATGAAATAATTTGCGATAACCTAAAAAGTATTGAATAAAATGATAAAAAGATTTGCAATAGAGATATAACTTAAAATAGCATTACAAATATTTTTTTTTATAATAATATAAAGTTAAGAATAATAATATTCTTAGAATTTTCGGGGATTGTATATTACTATTGTGACTTTAGGAATAAATTGTTTCTTAAGAGAAATAAATTAGAACGAAAGATAGTTGATACTAGAAGTATTATATTAAATTAGATTAAATTCTAGAGTATCAAAAGTATAATCCATTTATTTATTTATTTATTTGTATATATTATTTTCTTTGTTATATTATTGCACCACTAAGCAGCAATGTTTAGCGCGATCGATTTGTTTCCTCGCGCAGGTACTGAAGATAAAGCCTAATGGATATTAGACTGGAATTTTAGAGTTCTGATATGCAGAAGTGTTTGAATTATTCAAGATTGTCAGCTCCTCAGCAATGCATGTAGATATGGCTCACATTAGTCATTTTATGTATTTTGTATAGTGTAAATATTTCTTATATTGTAATGTAAACTAGAAAATTGTAATTAATATTTGTGTTGTAGATTAATAAATCGGTTAGTTCATATGTGATTAAATTGTATATTATGTAAATTAATGAAGATTGAAAATTTTCACATATGAGTTGAGAATGAATGGAAATGTATGAAAATGAATATGAAATTGAATTATATGAGGATATTCGAATTGATGAGATAATTATGATTAGTATGGATAAGATTTTATTGTGAAAATATTGTTAAATTTTCAAGCAGGTGAATAGCGAAATACGCCAAATGGTAATAGAAACAGGGAAAACTCTGCTAATTTTTTCTCAGAAAAATAATTGATATTAAAATATAATGAGAATAAATTATTAAAGGAATAAAGTAAGATAAAATAGGGTTCTCTGGTATCTGGTATCAAGTGTGACATGCCTTGCTTGACTACACTGTAGACGGATTAGGGGTGCCACAAAATTCATTCCTTTTGAAAGTCACCATGAATCCAAATCATCACTGTTCTGTCAAAAGATGACAACCTTATTATGTTCTAATAAAAAATAAAAAAAGAAATCTTTGTTCATGAATTTTTTTTTTTTTTTTTTTTTTTTTTCAAATGTAGATGTCTAAAACACTAGAAAGACACTTTATAGTGAAGGGGTGAGATTTGAGGAGAGGTCATCACATGGATGATGACAACCACAACACTACAAATGGTTTGCCAGAGTCTGAGACCTATTAAATTGGCACAATTTGATTGGCCCCTACTAGTACTAGAACCACCTACTAAGAGACAACCATATTTACCAGTATCAGCAACCACTATTATATTAGATTCCATGCCCTCTGGGGCCTCTCTGCTTGTTGGGTCCTCTCTTTTCAATTTTCATATAGACTATGATGACCATCATTCAGAGCAAACAAACAAAAGACGGAAAACAGATAAACATAAACAACAGCTTGGAAATGGGTATCTCACACAATACAAATTTGGTTACTTCATGGTCCCAGAACTAAAATTTGGGAGTTTAATATGAAAATTTGTTTTTATTTTTACTTAATTAGTTCTGATTAGAGTTTAAAAATTTTCGGTACTACTAAGCTAAATCTCATCGATAAAAAGGTTCACTTTCTACCCAAGGAGCTTCCATCAGTCGCAAAAAAAAAAGAGGTGGAGTTAGTCCTCAGTCTTAATCAGAAGGGAATCTGGTCAGATTTTTCTTGGCAGTGACTTGTCTTTTTCTTCCGAAGGCAAGAGATGAGACAAAACTATGTCTGCTCTATCCACTCGTCATTGTCTTAATTTAGACTTAGCATTGCTTAATACGGAGGAGTTGAACTACAAAAATCAGTGATGGCTGTTTGCAACCAGGAGGCTAATTTTTCCTGCAAGAAAATCTTTTGTAAGTAGTAATATCAAATCTGTATATTATGATATATAGACAATTATGCATGTATACATATGCTAAATAGGAACTAGCATTGTAAAAACCAGCCTAGGTAATCGCCTTATGGTCAAGGCGTGTCCACTCATCTATTTGATTCAAGTTTGATATTTTAAGACTACATCCCCGAGCTCTATGAGTTGGGATCAACAACAACAACAATAACATCTAAGTCTTAATCTCAAACTAGTTGAGGTCAATTAGATTCTTTATCGCCATTCAGCAATGAAAATGGCTGGTAGTACCTGTGATGCTGTAGGAAGAGGTTCATTCTCCTTCCTAGCAGTACTCTGCGGTCAATAAGCTTTATAAAGGTCGCTTAAGTCAGAAAAGGCAATGTCTGAACGACGGCCCTGGGCTGAATGCGACAACGAGTAACACACATAACAGTCTTTTTTGGCAGTTAAAAAAAAAAGAGCATTTCTAAAGTTTCAGCAGTAGCACATATATTGGCAAGAGTGCAGAAGCACTATCCTTTGTATTTTTTGGTTAATATAGTGGAATCAGTAGTACATCTTATATCCTGCTATGAGCTACCAATAATGGAAGATCAACTGTTATTAATTTACTAAATTTTTTGTCTTCACATTGTTTTTAATGAGAATATGCTTTTAGAATCCTTAGTTCTGCATATGTGCACAGATGTTAGCTAGGTTCCCATAAAAGATTACTTATGTGAGTAAACTTTTATAACGGGCATATAATAGGTACCTGCACCCTACATGCTATACAGCACACAGTAGACATTAACAATTGAAACTGTGTGCTTTCTCCTCATATAAATAGAGAGATTTGTGTAAGCTTGGAACTACCAAATATAGCACTAGTCAGCTTTCACTTATTTAGTCATCTCCAAATTCTTCTACTGCCATGGCTCCAGTACCCACTTCTCCAATCAAGGTTGGTCATATAGATGATGTTCAGGAACTGAGAAAGGCTAAGCCAACAACAATCCCTGAAAGATTTGTCAGGGACATGACTGAAAGGCCAACACTAGCCATAACTCTACCCTCTCTGAGTGAAATACCTTCCATTAATTTCTCAAGCCTTGTGAATGGCAATAAAGATGATTGCCAAAATGAAATCTTGCAGCTTGCCAGAGCCTGTGAGGACTGGGGATTTTTTCAGGTAAGAAAAAAGTTTATTTCCTTTCTTTCTCTTACTACTTAATAAATGGATTTGGAAGCTGAATCTTTAAAATATTGTTGATTTCACAGGTGATTAATCATGGAATTGATCTGAGTTTGCTTGAGAGCATAGAGGAGTTGGCCAAGAATTTTTTCATGTTGCCTTTAGAGGAAAAGCAGAAGTATCCAATGGCACCAGGAACTGTTCAGGGTTATGGACAAGCTTTTGTGTTCTCTGAGGACCAAAAGCTGGACTGGTGCAACATGTTTGCTCTTGGGATTGAGCCCCACTATATAAGGAACCCAAAACTATGGCCAATACAGCCACCAAAGTTCTGGTAATTCTTGTGCCTTACTAATAGTATAGAGTTTTAGACCATAAATTTCTTAGCAGTAACGTCACATGTTACTTCTGCAGTGAAACAGTAGAGGTTTATTCAAGAGAAGTCAGGAAGTTGTGCCAGAATCTATTGAAGTACATAGCTATAACCCTTGGCTTGAAAGCAGATATTTTTGAAGAAATGTTTGGGGTAGCTGTGCAAGCCATAAGGATGAACTACTATCCACCTTGTTCTAGACCTGACCTTGTTTTAGGCCTAAGCCCACATTCAGATGGCAGTGCCCTAACCGTGCTGCAGCAAGGAAAGGGTAGCTCAGTAGGACTCCAAATATTTAAAGATAACAAGTGGGTGCCTGTTCAGCCCATTCCAAATGCATTAGTAATCAACATTGGTGACACTTTAGAAGTAAGAAATCATGAATTTTGATTTCTTATGATGCTTACTGTAGCATTGATGTTATGTGGTTATCTAATAATTTTGAATATCCAGGTTCTGACAAATGGAAAATACAAGAGTGTTGAACACAGGGCAGTGACTCATAAGGAAAAAGACCGTCTCTCTATTGTCAACTTCTATGCCCCAAGCTATGAAATAGAGCTTGGACCCATGCCAGAACTCGTGGATGAGAACAACCCATGCAAGTATAGGAGATACACTCATGGAGAATACAACAAACACTACGTAACTAATAAGTTACAAGGGAAGAAAACCCTGGAATTCGCCAAGATTAAAAGCAAGACATCTACAGAATAGTTACTAAAATTTGTTTACACTGGAGCTAATGTTTCACTTCATGTCATCTGTGTAGAGTATAAGTCCAAATTACAAGTTGGGTGTTATATATATGTCAAAATGAGTGGGAATCAATGATGGTCTGCACTATTCGTGTGTTAACTCATATTTGTAATAGACTAGCAATTAGTTGAAGCCTGTGGGGTCTTGTGCTCATAAGCATTTCTTGTCAAATGTGTTTGGTTGTGAGGACTTTTTGAATAAGCATCTATAAATATAGAAGAAAACAAGAATCAAAACAGGAGTATATGCCACTTTTACTGTTTCTTTTGTATCAGATTCTTAATAGGGAAAGAAACTGGCAATCATGTGGGGTACCCATAACACCACCACCCAATGTTTATGAAAGAATGAAATGGAAAATGGACAAAATCACTGGTCTTCCATTGTTCAAGCGAAAAGAGAGCTTTTTCTCAGTGGTAGGAGAGAGGAGAGCCCACATATTGTAAGTTGTTCATATTATTAGAGTGAAGGAAGCACTAGGCAAAGAACTTGCGATTGTTTTTTGTTCTTTTCTTTCTCTCTCTCAAAAAGGAAGTGACATTTCGGTGCTAGCAGCACGCAGAGCACAAAGAAGAGAAATCTAGCATGCATGACAGAAGATGTGAGGTAAACAGGAGACAAAATAATTTAAAAAATTGTCAGAAACCCACAAAATGGTTCACAACATTAACTACAATAATGCTTTTTCCAATGATTTTGAAACCTAATTGGCATGGAAAATAATGATGCAATCAGCAAAGTGGGACATTTGGACAACAAATCTTTCACTCCATTTCAAGGGTGAAATAGGGATCTTTTTTCTTGTCCATAAAAGAAGATGACATAGCTTGGAATGATGAATCAATACCCTAAGCCCATAAAAAAAAAAAGGAAAAACAAAAAAAGAACCGTTAGAAGTGAAATCATCATATCTTTGGTTGAAATAAATCAAGAAGAATAACTAGCAAAAGAACGATGTTGCAATCAACTTAGTGGTCCATAACCTCATTAACAATTAACCTGACTTGAATCAACGATCCCCCCTCCTATGGGAAAAGAATCAACAATCCTAGCGCTCCTATAAACCAAACACCATTTTTGAAGCTAGAAAAGTAGTGCTCAACGTTTTATGATACAGATAAGATCTTAGCATCAACTTGTATTATTTCATCAATATCAAAGAACCTCCATATCAGAAAGGTTCCCGCAACTCTATAATAGTAACAGAATTTCTCTTCAAATAAAGAATTCCAAATCTATCAAGAGTCTAAAGACAACATGGAATTATCTATTTAAAGACAAAGATTAATGCATTCTACATCTCAAATTCAGGATTCTCATAGTTCAGGAAGCAAAGGACAAAGCAGAAGAAGTTCTGTCAAACATTGAACAAGTCATATATGTATACTGATCTTACTAACTTGAACTTCAGAGTGGACGTACTAGAGATAGAGAACACCTCCAGCTTCCATTCTCACTTGATTTGCTGCCTTTGCTGCTCCACCCCTTAGAAGCTATTTTCGGAACGTGTTCATCATGTAGCAACACAACTTGGACCTCTTTGATGGTGAATCTGTCAGCCCACTACCAAAAGACAAACGCTCAGGCAAGTGTATTCTCACATACTATTATTGTGTATGATTGTGGGATTTTCACTTCATTATTCCAAGCTATCACTTTCGAGGTGGTAATGCAGAAAGTGAGCTCAGCAAATAGGGCAGGGCCCAAATGCAAGCTTGGGAAACTTTTACAAGTTGCAGGGGAAATCGAATATATTAGCATTAATTTGAAAAATGGGTCTTTAAGTGGAAGAGCTGGAAGAAAGAAAAGATTATCCAGTTGGGGGACCAACTAGCAAGGCAATTCATGGAAGCAATTGTTTGTGCTTGCTTCAGACTTGGGAATGCTAAGAGAGCCGTTAATTTTGCTTTATTCACTTCCATTTTGCTCCACATGCTACATTAGTTTACTTCCCATGTTCATCGATTCTCATGGTTACACTTCATTTGTGCTTCAATACTTGCATTTGTCTTCTACTGCTATACTTCCACCTTTTTGTAGACCTAGTCAAGGTTCGGTTCAAAACTAAAATGGAACCGAAATCAGAATAGTTTAATTTGAAATCGAAACCAGTCAAGATTGAAACTGTATTTGAATTGAACAAAAACTGGACCAAACCTGTCTGGTCCAAGTTTTGGACCAAAACTAAATTTTTATATTGGAAAAAATAAATTAACCATTGAATTTGATCAAGACTCAACCAAACTGAAATTGAAATCAAAATTGGAATCCCTTCAATCCGATTCTACCTTGAAATCGAACTGCAGCTGCCCCACCTTTGTGCATGAAATTATAGTGCGCAAATGCATACCCTTTGTTCCCTGCAACTTTCATTCCTGTAGAGCTCTCAACTTGTGCGTCAAATCATAGTTTTGATCTGTTAGTTTGTTTTCTTTGTTTTCCCACTAGAACAGCCTAAAGAGGTCTTTTACAATTAGCCATTACCCCAATTTAATTCTGCCCTTTTAAATGTACTAACTGGTGAAGGGACACTGAGAGCAAACGTCATCGGAAACATCCAAGATTTTTTCTAGACTATCGCAAGCATTCAGGTTTCCAAATTGGTTTGAGTAGCACCCTAAAACAACCCCAAGTCTTCGACTATAAATCACTAGCGATCATAGTTTCATTTCATCAACAGGTATTCAGCTTACATTGAATAAATTTTGGAAGAAACATCAACAAATGTTAAAAAAAAAAAAACAATTCAATTTTAGTTGCTATTTTAATAAGATCAACATTATAAAAATTTGTTATAATTTCATAAATTCTAGCATGACAACTAAATAAAATCATGTTATGATTTTGGCAATTAAAATATATATATTTTTTATTTACTAGGCCACGTATACTGTGAAAACTCTGGTAAAATATTTACTAAATTTGACAATAGAAATCTTATTTAAACGCAAAACTAAAGACATGATGCGACATAGTAAAGTGACCATATATACATAAATTTATCAATAACTTCATTTATAACGTATAAAATAAAACCCCACTTCCAGTTCAAGCTATACCTTCACACAGTACTGACGCATCATAACGGTTGCCGACATCCCCTTCCAGAAAGGATGGAATTCAAGATTTATGGAACTTACATTAGTTCTGTGTTGAAATGCCATCAAATGGGAACCACAATAAGCAACCATCCCATGAACAGATAGAGAGCTACACACACACACACACACACACACACACACACACACACACACACACATATATATATATATATATATATATAACAGTACCATTTTTATCACTGCTCCTGCCAATGATGCAATCAAGGATGAAAAATATGTAATCCTCCTTCCCTACAGCTTCCACATTTGGACGAAATTGGAAAAAAATTGTTTCATGGGCAATGCACTTTGATAGAATGAAAAATGACATATGGAATTTAGTGCTGTGCAATTATATGCTGTAGTGAAGTTGAAGCATTGCATACAAAATAGAGAATTAAATCATTACATTATGACATTTGAATGCAGTATCCATCCAATAATGACCAAAACAAGCCAATAATTATTCAGAAGTTAACAGTGTTTATCGCTACTTCACATTCAGTGAGATCTTTTGCCTCGATTTATAGGCAGCAAGTTCTCTTCGGAAGTAAACCCAACTCGAAATAGAAATAACAAGTCCACTAAAAAGCTAAAAACATTGGAGATAGTTGAAAATTAATTTATCCATCCTATTAAACGAAAGGAATTCAGTGTTCCCGTTAAAAAGTAATATATACAAATGCATGAGAAACGATATTCAAATTCAAAACCATTCACCTGACAGTTTCTGAAACTGACAATCAAAACATTATGCAATTAAAATTAAATTACATTTTTTTCTCTTCTTCCAGTGGGGCACCAAAGAAACAATTAACAAGCAGGCACCTAGTAATGTGATAGACTTGCAGTAAATAGGAAAAGATACAGGATGGTCCTATTGGTGCATTAGACCTCATTATGGAATCAATTACAATTCTCCAACATGCGCGCACAATCTATGGAAGTTCTTCACACCTGGCTCTGAAGGCAAAATGTACAAGCAGCCTCAGCTCATGCTTTTAAGAAATCACCAAAAAGCAGCACTCAATTAATGGTGTTTACACATATTCTTGTGCTTCTTCATTCAGGTACGGTCTCTTTTAGTGCAAATTGCAGCAGCCACAGTCACCACTTCATTATTCATGGATAATCAACTAGGCCACATTATGCCAAGTATCTAAACAAATTAGGGTTATCTTTGTCCCTTTCAAGATAGTCTCTTGTAATCAGATCTTCAATCCTCTTTTTGATTGCCTTGAAATCGGGCTGAAATTTCACAATCAAATTAAAAATTTGCTGAGAAACAAAAAAAAAATGAAAAATATATCATGAAAGACTATATGAAATGTCATATAAACCTTGAACATGCGGCCCAACTGCTCAACACACTCCATAACCAGCTGTTGGTGACCTAAAACTTTCCGACTCTTCATGATGCGCACAATTGAGGCATCAATAGCATATCGTCTGTCCTTGTCAACATCTTCAATTACTTTCTTCTTCTCATCCACAGGAGGCAAAGGAATCTGCAAATTGAAAAAGCAAATACATTCTCTCGCATAATTCACGAGAGGCAGATTTGAACAAGATATTAAATAGAAGTCTTCAGTACCTTGATTCTCCTCATCTTGTCAGTGAACTTTGAGTTGAATTCAAAGTAATCAGTAGGAGAGATTGATTTTGTATTTGGTTCTTTGCTTAGAATCTTATACTTTGCACATGACAAAGAATGGAGCAGTCTAACAACATCATCATCGGTCAAGTTCAATTGAATCATGATCTCTGAATAACTCAATCTATCAGAAGAGTTGAACAGCAACAGTGCAGAAGCCTGTTTGAAGACATAATAAAATTAATATCAACATTCAGTAATAAAGAAATCCATCTAATCCACTCCACTATACTACTGGAATGAACAAACTGAAATAAGAGATTAACTTCATTAAGATATTACCTGATAGGTGGTCACAATCAGTTCCATGGTTTTTGGTTCAAATTTCCCAATAAGGTTACAAGTACCCAGAGAGTATATAAAGGTAAGTTTTCTGTGTTTTGTTTTTGTTTGATAGAATTCCCTAAAAACTTCAACACATTTAACCTAAAGCAGCAATAGAGAAGAAAATACATTAGTGGCCCAACCAACATGCTAACATTCTGACTAAAACAGAAACAAACAAACATACCATCTCTGCTGGAAGGTTCAAATCAAATGACTTGTAACTTGGCCAGAAGCCAGTTGTCAAAACAGTAACTGTCAAGTCAATCCCTGGATTTACATTGGAGTTATTGCTTAGGTACTCCTCAAAACTAGTTTGGTTTTCCCTTGCTAATGTCAAATCCGTTACCTAGTAGACAATTGAGTTTGAGTAATCATTTCAGTTGATATAACAATTTTACACATATGAACCCATGTAAACTTTTGATCAACAAAGTATGATAAAAGACAACTGACCATCCCTTCCATCTTTGATGTGAACTGACCACCACATTGCTGCTTCAGCTTTGTCAAAATACTTCTCTCATGATCATCATTAGCGCTCTTATCAAAAAGAAGCCGCCGAGCAAGCTTCTTTCTGTCAGTAACCAGACCACCAAAAATAATTATATATCAGTTGAAAACTTCCTCCTTAAATGAGTCAAATTTGAACATTTATTCATTAAAAATATCATTTCTGACCTATAAAATTCAGCAAATAAGTCTTTGTCACTGATATAAGCAAGCAGCTTTACCACCTGCATATCAATAGCAAATTCAATTGAAAAAAAAAAATGATATAACATATAGAAAAAATCGAACAATATTATGAAAGCACAGCAGACCTTTTCCAGTGTTTCCTCAATAGCTTCATCACTCAGTTTCTCACTCCCACCTTTCTTAAGAATATTATCACAGAAAGTGGCCAATAGTTCTGCACTGGAACTTCCGCCAACGCCCTTGTTGCAGAAGACTTCAAAAGCTTCTTTCAATGCCTAGAGAAGAAGACAGAACATTCAAATGCTATATGCCAAGAATGATAAGATCTAACAATGTTATAATAATTGCCTACCTTGTGGAAAAGAGTGTGGTTCTGGAAACAATCATTGACATATGCCAAATATTTGTCATGCAGCTCAATAACCTTCCTAACAAAAACCTGAAGAAAACAGATTCAGTACCCAACCATTTCAATAGAACATTTGCCCTTTAGACGGAGAAATCGATAAATTTACCTGTTCTTGTAAACCAACAATGTCCTTTTTATCTGCCTGTAAAACAAAAAGGAAATTTTCTGGCATTAAAATCAAATGGAAAAATGACATTTGATAAAAATGGCACAACTAACATGAATGGTTAGATTAGTAATGAAATGAAGTGTTTATTCAACTATTTTGAACAACTCAATCAACACAGCAAAAGATGGATCTAAGGTTACCAAAGAAATCCAAGCTCAAATAGACTAATATGAAAATCACTTATTGGAACATGATTTTTTTTCATATGGATCCAACAACCAACTCATTGCCATCTTAGTCATGAAGCCATGAGCAACTCAGACAGTGAAGACTCTTAAAACTAGAATTAAAAATCATGATACTGACCTTCTTGTTGCATGCTGCATCTTCAGCTTGTTTGACCAAAGCAGTACCTTCAGCAGTAACATGCTGCACCACGGAGCAGAAAATGTTCCAAGAAGTTAAAATTAACTGATGCATCTCAGAGCCATGGATAGAGAAATACTAGTTCAAGGCTACCAACCTGCTTAAATATACTGGAAACAGGATCTAAGCCTCGGGGAATTTTGGAAAAGAGCCTAAACATTCGTGATAAATCCTCCACCTAAAACAAATAAAATAAGAACAAAGAAAACAGCAAGCATCCTAATTTGCAATTACTCTGATCAGCAAAATTGACTAAATAGCATGTGTATAACAGCTTATATGTACCTTGTCATCTCTGAGCAATGCATGGCATCCAGAGTGTTCCTTTTCAAGCAGTTGGTTTGCATATACAGCCAGCAACTCATGTTGAACTTTCTGAGAACAGATAAGGAAAAAAAAATACATAAAAGACTCGTAGTACCAATAGAAATAAAGAAAATAAAAGTCATATCATAACTTAGGCCTTAAAAAATGTAGCATTATGGGTGAAAACATACTCAATTCATAAAATTGACCAAGTTCATCAAAATTGGATTTACAATGCAAAAACAACCACTAACCTCCAGCAACTTTGGCTCACTGCTGGAATGCAAGTAGTGAGAAACCCTATCTTTCTCCCGTTTTAGACATTCCTCAGCCTGGGATCACCAGCAATGTACATAAGAAACCATTTAACATGGCACCTAACTCTATTTTAACCCATCACAAAAGAAAAACCCATTTACTTTTAACATATAATCTGGACAAGAATCTTCTAGAATCCAGTTGGACGCCTTCCGAGAATAATAAGCAGCTGTATCTTTAAGCATGGCTGCTTCAAAGTCATTCTCATAGTAATCCATCTGCCCCATTCCAATTTCAACAAATATATCCAAAACATTTTTTAATAAAGCTCGGTCAATCTGCTCTCCCTCACGCTCCTGGTCAATCTGAATCAAAACATTTATTTTAATCAATCTTATCCAGGAAATAAGAAGTGGACTATATGTTTAGGGAAACAAAAAAGTTAACATACCAGAGAAATTACAGCATCCCTCACTTTACCATTTAACTCCTGGTATACCTGAAATTAGAGGTACATTTTAATTTATAGAAGATTTTGAAGACCATCACACAGGAAAGTGGATAAAAAAAGAATTCTAGTTGGATTTATGGTTCAAGAAGGGAACAGCAGAATGTCATTAACAAATACAGACAGATCACAGAGATGAAACCACAATTAAAGGCCTAAGCAATCACATACCAGATCACGGAAGCAAGTGAGTCCAACTTCATTTAGGGGTGGAAGTGATCTCCGAGCAATAAAGTAGCGGTCCAGGTAATGGAAGAAACGAGAAAGCCACCTAACCATGACTTTATGGTTTGCCCACCTTTTCACAAGTTCTCTCAACATAAACTCATCATGCTTCTCTCTTAAGGATGGCAATACCTGAACCAGAAGACGCAAATTGAAAAATAATGAAGAGGTGCTTATATTAAAATATAACTAGATTAGAACTTCAAATGATTCAACTGACACCTCCAAACAAAACACCTAATTCAACAAGGACTGACTTACATCTATCTTCATTAACACAGCATAGGCCCCAGCCCAATGGGACTTCCATTATACCAAAATAAATAAATAGAAGGATACAATTATTACACAATCTACATGGGATGCTGAAAGTATTCCAAAAGGCAAGCCTCAATCAAGAGCACAAATTTCTCAATGGAGCACTAAAGCTATAAATTATTGGCCATATCACGGAGACGCCAAAGAAGTTACCATTGCCTTCAAGGCACATGTGGCACATCTAAGATTGTAGGGCTATAAATGTTCAATCTACTTAACTCATGCCTAGAAAATCTTAAGAACAAGAAGCAATAATAAAAATTCTGATGAACACATTGCAACTTAAAGTTTATGCCTCGCAACAAAATCATTTTTGATTTAGAGCCATGGGGCAGAATGTATGGACAGCACAAATGTTTCGAAGACTGGAACTCAATTTAAATGTTCCTCACCGTCGAAGTGATGTATTCTTCAAAAGACTCACGGTACTTGTCATACAGTTGTTGGGAGTAATCATGAGGGGGCTTTTGTGTACACATGTTGTAGATGGTCCTATAGAGAAAATTAAGGAAAATAACAGCCACATTGACAAAACCAACAGCATCAGCGATCCAAATCAAAACACAGGTCAATTAAGACGCATAGAAATTGGCATAAAAAAAAGTAACATGATAATGGATACGTGTAGAGCATCATGTAGTCCTCAGAGCTGAATTGTGGCTCAGGCAACCCTTCTAGGATGTTCTTCAGCTTTGTTATCCCCTTTTGCATAAACTCCCATCCTTGCTCTAGGTCAATTGTCTTCCGCTCATTCATTGTCATATCGCCAAAACACTAATTCTCAGACCTCCAAAACAAAATCTGCGTAATATTAGATACAAACCGTTGATTAGAATAATTACAGCAGCTAAATTCACATTCTTGTACAGAACACAACTAATTCACTGAAAAAGAAGATTCATTCACAAATAGCTTAGAAACTAACTTGATTTACAATGTTAAGATTATTTGAACAACAAGTATAAAAGAATCCAGTAACCAAGAGCTGGAACTTATTCTTCATCACCACAAAAACCCTAACTACATCACAAACACAAATGATAAATCAACTGTCACTGTAAATTCTCTTATTCTTAACCTAAAACCCCAATTCTCAATTCGGGAAATGAGAAGCCATGGGGAAAAACAATTTGAGAAACTACAAACTCAAGTTTCAGGTAATGATAAGTGTAGCTGCCCCAAATGCTTCAATCCTACTTTTTTCTCCTTGGGTTTCCCGAGATTTCTCAGTACCAAAACAATGAAAATGCTCCAATCGGATCTCGAAAAGAGATGTTATTCACAAATTGATAAACTATTGAAAAGAGTAATTCATCTGGAATGAAGAAACAATGAAGAGGAAGAGAACAAAGAGATTCGATTAGAAATTACCTCTACATATAAGAAGAGAGAATGAAAGGGCCAAAGAGACTTGATTTGAAGAATAGAAGGAAAAAGGGCTAGAAAGTGTTAATGGAGATGAAGGACGAAGAAGACGTAGTCCGACAAAGCATTTGATGGCTAAGAGGCCGTTGAGCAACGAGATCGATATGCGGCTTTCTTTCGGGTCTCGGATCCTCTATTGTTCTTAAAATAATAATTATAAAATATTATTATTTTAAGATAATTAAATACATTAACTTTTTTTTTTCTTTAACATTGAGAAAAAATTTAGTTGGTGAATAAATAATTATAATTATAGTATATAATTATAATTATATAATTATTGTATTCTTATTTTTAATTATATAATTTAATTTTAATATTTTATAATTTATAAATGGAATATCATTTATTAATTTCTTTTAATTGAAGATGACTTTTTTTAATGCCAAACCCAAGATGGTAACTTGAGGTGGTCCAGCAAGTCTAAGTTAATAATTAGAGCATTAAACATAAATAAAATAGTCAAAGCAATGTAGATCCCATAATGAAAGAATTTTTATTCATTATATATTTTTAACAAATATTTTTAAAATAGTATTTTTTTGTATTAATAATATTTTTAACAAAAAATATTGATCCCATGAGCTGGACTCTGCGTAGGCCCAACAATGATCCACCAATGAGAAAAAAAGAACTAAGCTGACTTGCAAGTGATGTGACTCGTCGTTGATGCAAACAACTGATCTGTTTAGTGGACGACTCGTCGTTTTTTTTAATTTGTCTGTGATATGGAGAAAGTTGATGCTTAAAATGCAGAGTTTAACTGCAGTAAAGATTTGGCTTTCCGCCAATGAGCCCAAGTCCAAGCTAAATGTGCTAAAAAAAAAAAAAAAAACGATTATCTTAGAAATTAGAATGGTCAAAAGAAATAATGGATTCTTCAATGTTCATGTGATAGATTCCTGTTCCTAGTTACCAAAAGATTGATTGCAAATGTGGTTAACTTGCTTGAGATTTTCAGCAAGAATTGAATTTATTCAATACATGTGTTTGTTAAAATATAGTTACATATAATGAAATGTAATAAAAATTATGGTCCATTAAACAAGTATTAATGGCCTAACAATCTTAATACAAAATCGATTCATTTGCCAACAGAAATCATCACCAAACCATTTCTTTCCTTCAAGTTCACTAGCATTTTCTGACCAATTCATTTTCAACAACCTGCTTCAAGAAATTAACAGCAAATCAGGCCTGAAAAGCTGAAGCTTCCAATCCCACATAAAAAAATCACTAGCCCCCTGTTTGGCATTGAGATTCAGAAGCCAAAAATTCACATTTCCAAACGTTAGAAGTAACTGACCAGACCTGAAGTATCTTCTTTTGGGTTGTGGCTTGCAGGTAAGAAGAAACTATTTCTTTCTCACGCTTCAAGCATTTTTCAACCTAAATTCCCATCAAGAAAAGAAAATTGAAAATCGAGCAATCTGTGCATACAAAATACTGAAAAAAATTATTATATTTTCAGTACCATGAACATGTAATCCTCATAGGGCTCATTCTGCATCCATTTAGAGGCATTTTCTGAATAAAATACAGCACTTTCCTTGAGCAGTGATTCTTCAAAATCTTGCTCGTAATATTTCATTGATTCTATTCCCATCTCTACATAGATTGTCACAATACTTTTCACCAATTCCTGATCAATTAGTTCTCCATTGCGTTCCTGATTGATCTGAAGATCAAAGTTCATAAATACATATAGAATGAAGTCGAGTGATTCAATTAGGAAAGAGAACTCAGAAAACTCAGTTACAGTGTCTGACCATACCATAGATATAACAGTGTTTCTTACTTGTCCATTTATTTCACCGTACACCTAAAACTCATAATTCGAAGATGGGTGTGTTAGAAAGGGATTGATCATGTCCTGGCACTGTAAAATGAATGAATTTTCCATTACTTACCAAGTTATAGAAAGCTATGAAGCTGTTTTCTTGAAGTGAAGGGAGTTGTCGAATGGGAATGAAGTATCTTTCGAGATAATGGAAGAACCTTGAAAGCCATCGAGTCATAGTTTTGTAATTTGCCCATTTTCTCACCAATTCTTGCAACAAATCTTGGTCTCTCTTTCCTCTTAAAGAAGGCAAGACCTGTTAACAATAAAGAATCCATTTCTCAGAACTGAATTTTGAGCAAGTACATATCGTTGGTAGATCTCTAAAATGCATCTGACCTTAGAATTTAGATGCTCTTCGCATATCTCCCTATATTTGTCATATAACTCCTGAGAATACTCGCGGATTGGGTGCGGGCTAGTAATGTTATAAACTGCTCTGCCTCAGCCAAATTAAAGCCATACAAGTCCAGGTAAAAAAATCAAAGAAAAAAACCAGATCACTCACTTCAGATCAGAGAAACCGATCGCAGATTGATTGATAAAGAAGAATTATGCTAATTTTGAGACCAGAATGAAGCAAAAATCAAGAATAAGAAAATGAAACAGAGAGAACCCATGATTCAAAACTCAAAAGTGATCCTTGTGATGAAAAAGGATACGTATAGAATCGCATGTAATCTTCAGAATTGAAAGGCTGAGTTTCAATCCCTTCTAAAGAAGTATTGAGAGTATTAACCATCTCTTTTATCACCACCAATACTTCCTCGTACTCCCTTTCCCTTGACCTCCTCTTTTCATCTTTAGTGGCCATGGTGGGTGCTAATGAGTTTGAGCTTCGATTCAAAGATTTGAGAAATATGTATGTAATATAACTTGAGAATTTTCTTGGTTGGTGGATGTGTTCTGGGCAAGTTACTTTGACAATTCAGTCCAAAGACTTTTTGAAGTTGGTAGATTGCAGACTTGCTCATCTTTCTTTGAAACTTCCTGTACACACACACACACATATATATATATATATATATATACACTAAAAAATCCTTGCAAATTTAAATTATTTAAAAAAATTTAAAAAATTTTCTTGTATAGATATAATCTATTATTAATCCAATACATATGATATACGATGAATTTATCTATTAAATATAAGAATTTAACATGCATGTCTTGAATTTATAATGAGCTGGATCTAAATAAGAATTTTTTATTATTCATATGTGAGTTTTAAGGTATTTCTAATATTCTATTGAAAGGAAATATGAATTTTATATATAACTAGCCGAATGTTCGTCTCATGTACAGTAATATATATAGAAAATATTTAAATATTATTTTTCCATCCAAGTAAATATTGGTATTAATTTTACTGCTATTAACATTTTCAAATTAAAAATGAGAAAATATGATGATGTGTAATATTTATATTTAGTAACTATATATTACCATTGTTTAAAAAATATAGAAAAATTTAATGTCATTTTTTCTCTTTTTTTAAAAGAAATTTAAAAGTTAATGAATAAATATTACTTTTAATAATTAGACATATCTAAAAGAAAATTCAATCATTAATTTCTTATAAAAATTCAAATATCCTCTTATGCTTGGTTCTTATTTGGAGCAGATATTTTAAAAGAAATTAAACTTTCAGTTGTAGCAATAATTATAGAATCATGATAATATTTATTGAATTTTAAAATTAAATTGACAAATCATCAATAATTAAATACTAAATTTAATTACAGTAAATATATTTACAAATTTTTATTAAACAGTTTTATTTTCCTTTTAAAATAAATGTTGATCTTAATTTTATTGCTATTAATATTTTTAAATTAAAAATTAGAAAATTTCATAATGAATGACAATTATAATTAATAATTAATACATTTTCATTATTTAAATTTAGAAGATGAAATTAATTAAAAATTATATTTAGAAAATTAAATTATTTAATAATTATATATTACAACTATTTAGAAAATACATAAAAAGTTGACATTAATAAATTCAATTAAAAATTAGCACATGGTATAAATGTGATAAATTTAAAATTTTATCTCTTCTTGAACTTATTTTATAAAAATTTAGACCACATTTTCATTATGAAGCGAAAATAGAACATATACAAGATTAACATATGTGTTTATTGAGTATAATTAATAAATTAATCTAATTAATTTTTAGTTTTTCTTATCTCTAATTAAATTGAGTTTTTCAGATATTTATAATAATTAAATAATAATAGTAGCTACTTATTATAGTATTAAAGTGTCATAATTAAATAATTTGTAACTTATATATATAAAAGTATGGAATAAATAACTTATAATTAAGGAAATTACTTGACATTATTTACTAATTTATTATTTAATTAGTTAATCATGAAAATTATGATAACAATATAATAAAAAAGATATTTAAAAAGAAATAAAAAAAATATAAAAATTAAATACTTATATAAAAAGACAATAATTATTATAATTATAAAATATAATAATTTTAATATGATAGGTGTCTTATGACAAAATTAAGAAAAAATATGTTCATGTGGCATGTTCTCTTTTTAGAATGTCATGTGGGTGGCATAAAGGAAAACTTTCCTACCTCTCTATGTATATAATTACAAGTTTCAATTTTTACTTTATATTTTGCCTAGAAACTTTTAAGATATATTATATTATTAAAATTATGAACTGAATAAAATACTTTTATAATCTTAAATTATTTATAATAAATATTAATGAAATATAATAAATTAAATATTAAAAAATAGAATCCTAATGAAATTTTATTTTATGTGTATTCTAAATTTGAATTTATGATCTTAATGGCTGACAAGGAATCCAATTACAAAGCGGACACTGCAGGAACCAGCCTAGAAACCCAACTTCTTTAAATTACTCCAACTAGTTTATTTGAACACAACTTTGTATCTCCACCACCAAAGAGGCAAGAGAAGTACTCTGATGGCGGAGTTAGAAGAAGAAAGGTCGTCATTGGAAGAGCAACAACAAGTGCAAGAACAATATGGACATAAGACAAGCCTAGCTAAACAAAGATCATTCGATTTGGAGGCAGATGGAGGCAGCACTTATACTGATCGTCAGGTATATAATAAAATTTCTTGTTTGGGTTTGATTTATGATTGGGATTGAATTAATGAGACTTGTTTTTGTTGTCTTTGCAGAAAGCAGATAGGGGAACGATCTTGAAGCTTGCGTTTCAATGCATTGGTGTTGCTTATGGTGATTTAGGTACATCTCCATTGTACGTTTTACCTGGAATTTTTCCTGATGGGATCAAGAACGAGGAGGATATCTTTGGAGTGCTTTCTTTGATTATTTACTCGATTATTATCATCGCCTTTATTAAGTACGTATTCATCGCTTTGGCTGCTAATGATAATGGCGATGGTAAGCTTAAGCTTCTATTAATTACCAATTTCTTGGATAGGAAAGCTATAGGAAAAAAAAAATGGTTTCTAAGTACTCATCCATTGCAGGAGGAACCTTTGCACTTTATTCTCTTATATGTCGCCATGCCAAGGTCAATTTGATACCAAACCAGCAGGCTGAAGATAGAGAAGTGTCCAAATATAAATTGGATTTACCAAAGCATAGTACGAAGTTGGCTTCAGCTCTCAAATATTCACTTGAGAGTAGCCTTATAATCAAGTATTCTCTATTCTTCACAACCTTGATTGGAGTGTCCATGGTCCTTGGAGATGGAATTCTGACACCCTGCATATCTGGTAAATAAATTAGAAAAAAAATCCTCACCTTTTTTTGAAAAGAACAAAAATTTTTATGCTTCAATTTCTTTGGTGTAGTATTATCTGCTGTTGGAGGTATTAGGGAGGCCGCTCCTAGCCTTTCACAAGATGCAATCATGTGGATTTCAGTGGTGATTTTGATTCTATTGTTCCAAGTTCAGAGGTTTGGAACTGATAAAGTTGGCTATACTTTTGCTCCAATTCTAGTGCTATGGTTTGCTTTTATTGCGTTTATTGGGCTTTTCAACTTCATCAAGTATGACCCTGGTGTAATCAAGGCTGTCAATCCATGGTACATTGTCAAATATTTCCAGAGGAATAAGAAAAAAGCTTGGATTTCTATTGGAGGTGTCATTTTATGCCTCACAGGTACAGATCCTTATATATAGTGGTCTCATGGACTTTGGACTGATGATGAGATACTAATTTACATTTCCTTTTTCACTTGAACAAAATTAGGGTCTGAAGCTTTGTTTGCTGATTTGGGCCACTTCAATATTCGATCAATTCAATTAAGCAGTTGTGCTGTACTCTTTCCCTCTGTCTTGCTAGCCTATATTGGCCAATGTTCCTATCTCCGTAAAAATACAGAAGATGTCACTGATGCCTTCTATAAATCAATCCCGAGTAAGTATGTTGTTACTAGACATGACTTATATCAGTGCTTATTCCGAGTTTTTATTGATGCAGAACCAATGTATTGGCCGCAGTTTGTTGTGGCAGTATTGGCCGCCATCATTGCTAGTCAGTCATTAATCTCTGCATCTTTCTCTATCGTCCAACAATCTGTAGCACTCGGGTGTTTCCCCCGAATTAAGGTCGTGCATACATCTGCAGAACATGAAGGACAAGTTTATGTGCCTGAGATCAACACTCTTTTGATGTTGGCCTGTGTTGGTGTCACCCTTGGCTTCAAAAACACTTTGACGATTGGCAATGCATATGGTAAGGACTTGATTACGTTATGATAATTTTAGCATAAGCTTCCTTCTAAACTCTGCATTGATCAATCAATCACTTTTTTCTGCTTTCTTGCAGGAATTGCTGTAACATTTGTTTTCGTGATTACATCTTCGTTTCTTGTTCTTGTTATGGTTATGATATGGAAAACAAATATCATCCTCATAATCATCTATGTCCTAACCATAGGTCTCATTGAAGTGTTATTTTTGAGCTCTACATTGTACAAGTTCACTGATGGAGGGTACCTTCCTTTACTATTTGCCTTGATTGTGGTCTCCATTATGTTCATATGGAACTATGGCTACAGGAAGAAGTATATGTACGAGCTGGAAAATAAAATTGCAATGGAAACACTTACTGATATAGTATCTGATGAGAGGATCCATCGAGCAGAAGGCCTGGGTTTATTCTATACTCATCTTGTTCACGGCATATCTCCCATATTCACTCATTATGTGTCGCATGTCCAAGCCTTGCATAAAGTTCTTGTATTTGTTTCAATCAAGTCACTGCCCATCAGTAGAGTTCCAGCTGAGGAACGGTTCTTGTTTCAACGAGTAAAGCCTGGGGAGTTGGTTTTCCAATGTATAGTGAGGTATGGATACAAGGATTCAAGAAAGGATCAGAAGACATTTGAGGAGTTGCTAGCAAATCAGTTGAAGGAATTCATTGAGGAAGATGGCAGGGGAGAAGACAGGCAAAGGGAATTGGCATTGGTAGATACTGCTTTGAGAGATGGTTTTGTTTATTTGATGGGTGAATGTGAGGTGATGGCCGCGAATGGATCTACCTGGGTTAAGAAATTGACTGTGGACTACCTCTACAATTGGTTAAGTAGATGTGTGAGGCAACCAGATGAAGTTTTCTTGATTCCTCGTAAGCAATTACTCAAAGTGGGAATGACTTACGATGTTTAGAGAAGTAGCTAGCCTCACCAGCTAAATTCAAATAAAGTTGAAATTAGCTGATAGGATTAGAATTTAGGATTCAAAACTTCCCTGATTTATTTTACAGTTTTAACCTTTAAATTGCTCATGTTGAATTGATATTTGAGAGTTCAGGATTTTCTAGATGTAAATATAATAAAGTTAATTCTGTTGTGCACTGCGGAAGCTCTTTAAACTGCAAAGAAATAAAGCAAACACATAAAACACTAATATTTACTTGGTTTACCCTCTTAATATAGGGCTGCATTCACAGGCATGCCATCTTCTACTATCATATACTACCCATCAACTCAATTACATCCAAGAGAACCCATACAACATCAAACTTGTAACAACTAGAACGTCTGGACAACATCAAACTTGTAACAACTAGAACGTCTGGAAAAATATTTTAGACTAAAGTGACGAGCCATAATTAACTCAAATAATAATAAAAAAAATTTAGAAAAAATTCTAGAAATAAAATACAACCAAGTTAAATGAGCCGGTGCCTTAGCGATGATTTTTGATCGACTTGTCCAATTAAGTAAATAATTATTATGACATAAAATATAAATAAAATATAAATAAGTATTGATGAAAATTAAATTAAAAATGAGTAAAAGAAAGAAGAAAGAAAGATAAACCGACAACTCGGTAAGAGCAAAATTTGGTCAATTAAATTTGAGGGTCCAATATTGACAAAAAATGATGATTATTAATTTAATGAAGCTAAATTAATTTAATTAATTGAAATTATGAAAATTAAAAATAATTATTGAAAATTCAAATTATAATGATTATAAACTTCAAAATAATTTTAAATTTGCTATTCTACTTATTTATCATATTGCCATTAAATATTTAATTATTATATAGGTTAATTATTAAACAAAATTCTGCATCTTTTTCCCTTCTTCTTCCCGTCCACTTGCCTTCTTCCCTTCTTCTCTAAAATTCTCAATTAAAACCCAAAATCCAAAGCTTGAAACCCTAAGTCTCAACCAAATTTTTTCTTGGAAAAATTATAGTCTACCCTAAACTAAAGCCTAATTAGTAGAAAGCACTTAAGAAAACTAAAAGAAATTAAGAGTTTGGGGCAAGAGGAATTTCAGCCAAGGTGGACCAAGAAGGAGCTTCAAGTTTTTGATTGATTAGAAGGTTGAGTTGAAGTTGAGTGAAGCTAAGGAACAAGGTTAGTGCTATCAATTCCTTTGGATTTTGAAGTTGTACCAAATTGATTTAGGTTTTGCTAAATTGGGAATTTGATGTTATGTTGATAAATTGATGTGTTGAGATTAATTATGGAGTATTTAAAGTGTATTGAATGTGATTGAAGTTGGTAGTAGTGTGGAATGGGGAGTATTAGAAGTGTTGTGTTCATGCAGGATTTTCTGGACTTTGAGTCCAGTACCTAAATGTGACCATAAGTAGAGTTAGGTTACACCAATTGGTGTGAGACCAATTGGACATTAAACTTAGGACATAATAACACATTTTTGGTGAAGAAACCATGCCCAGAAAACCAACTTAGGATAACCAAAAAAACTGCCCCAATCTGGGTGACCAACATGCTGTCCCTGGAAAATGACCAAATGAATAGTATTTGTTCAAATAGTTATAACTCAGTGTAGAAAAGTTCAATTGATCTGAAATTTTACCAAAAGAAAGCTGAGACATAGCCCTACAACTTTTATGAAGAACACAAATCTAAATTCTGACCATAACCTAGTCAAATTGCCAACCAAACTTAAGTCACCAAATCTAGCAGAATCAAATTGCCCAGAAATTGTTATGGTAAAATGACCATAACTTGAGCTACAAAACTCCAAATGGAGTGATTTAAAAAGGGAATTAAAGAAGACATAATAAGGAACAACTTTGATGAAGAAAAGTTAGCCCAGTTTCCACTGTAAAATTGTCCAATGGAACAGTAAACTTAGGTAATCAAAACTGAAAATTTAGAAATACATCTAGGGGACTTTAAATTGCAATTAGCAATCAATACTAGTAAATGTAAAACTCAAAATGTGAGATCTTAGTGTAATTAGAATTAATATATCCATTAAGTATGAAAAAGTCAACATTTTAGTTGACTAGTAAGGTGAATAGTAATCAAAATGATTAGTAAATTAAGATAAAAACCTAGAACCAATTCTAAGCTTAAATGCTTAGAATTGTATGACAAGTGTGGACTATGCATCCTAGTCAAAATTGTTAAAGGGAAATTAAGGCCATAGATTTGAAATTCATGAAATGTTCATGGATTACTTGAAAAATGAAAAATAAGTCATCTAATTGATGTGAATAGATAGTTAGGGCTTATATGCCCATCACAAATAGAATTCATAAAATATTAGTAACTCAACTTGAAAATAAAATTTGTAATTATTTAAGTAGATTTTTGAATGTATAAATGAGAAAGAAAAGAATGTTTTGAATACAATGGTATATGTGAACCATTATTTTGAATTGTGATCAATATGAATGACATAATGAATGAATAAATGAATCATATTAATGTATGAATGAGACATTAGTTCTTATTATTGTACAAAGGAAAAGTACTTTGAGTACAATGGTATAAATGGATAATTGATGTGAATTGTAATCACATAAATGATCAAATGAATGTATAAATTATAATTGAAATTTATCATGAAATAATGAAGTTATAAAATACAATATATTAATATTTAATGATATTATGTGCCATTGTATTACCTAGACATGTGTGTCAGATTGGATAGTATGGCATTCCAATAGGGTATTATTTTAGCAGTACTGTGAAAGGCTTTTATGCCTGTATTCATGGCTTTATGCCCGTATTCATGGCTTTTATGCCTGATTATGTGATATCATGGCTTTTTAGCCATACTGACTGCATACGTGGTTGACGTTCTGCGTCCCATGGTATGACGGCCCGAGGCACCACGGTGTCCAGTGCCAACTACCCGTTATCTAGTTTAGTCAGCCTGTCATAGGTTACTTGGGCAGTGTAATTTATTGAAATAAATTAAGACTGTTAGTAATTAAAAATATTAGAAATCAAATAAATGAGTTAATAAGACTTCAAAAGAATTAGGTAGAATTATGAAATGATCCAAACCACATAAAAATTGTTAAGTAAAATGATAAAAGAGTTGCAAAAATAGGTATAACTTAACTAAATATTTTAAATGTACCTTCTATTGCCATATGAATATAAACTAAGTATTTTTATTAATTCTGTATATTGTACATTATCACAGTGAATTTAGGAATTAAACGCTTCCAAAGCGGAACAAATTAGAACAAAAAATAATTAATATTAGACACATTGTATTAAATTAAATTGATTTTTAAATATTCAAATTATGCTTCGTTCTTTCTTTATTTGTATATTTTATTTTCTTGTTATATTATTGCACCACTAAGCAGCAATGCTTAGCGCGATGGATTTGTTTCCTCGCGCAGGTACTTTGACTAAGATTTTTGGAGTCCAGATCTGCAGAAGTGTTTGAAGTATTCAAGGTTGTCACCTCCTCAGCAATGCATGTAGATAGGGGCCATATAGATCATATTTTGTATTTTGTATAAAATGCTAGATATTATAATATAGATTATGAACAGATAATTAATAGAAATGTGATGTAAATTAATAAATTAGTTTTTTCATATGTAATTAATTTATATATCATGTAAATTAATGAAATTTGAAAATTTTACTTATATGATTTGAGCATGAATGAGATTGTATGGATTTGAAGACATATTTGAAATATATAGATAATGCATGGAAATGAATATGAAATTGAGATATATGAATGAGATGTGAATTATGAGATGGTTATGAAAATAATTGATGAGATTTTTATTTAAAATATTATTGAAATTTTCAAACAGGTGAATAGTAAAACACGTCAAATGATAATAAAATAGGAAAAACTCTATTAGTTTCTCCGTCGAAAAAAAATCGATATTAAATATAACGAGAACAAAATTTTTAAAGAAATAAAGTAAGGTAAGTTAGGGTGCTCCAGCACCGAATGTAGCACGCCTTGCTCGGCTACACTGTAGTCGGGTGAGGGGTATTACAAAACTGCTCATAGTAAGTATATTAGTTTGTCCCTCTCAGTATCCTCTAGACCTAACCCAATATATTTATTATTACAATGCTACACCACAAAGAGTGTCTTCAACTATATGGGCAAGAGCTATCTCACTAATGGACAAGAATCCCTTCCTTTTGAATTCTATGTACTTACTCCACTTTAGACCGAAGCCTCTCTCTACTGTAATGGGCAAGTGCCTCTCATTAATGGGTGGAGCCAAATCCTTAACAATTGGTAAGGCCCCTCTCTGCAATGGGCAACAGCTTCACTCTATGAGCTGAAAGTCAAATAACCCTTTCCACCATTTTCCTATTTATAGTGTTAATTCCCTCAATCATAATCTGATTGGGAGTCCCACTCAATTTACGAATAATACTAAAATAAGAGTTCTAATTTATATAGGAAATATTCCTCTATCCTATTAAGGAATATTTCTCCCACTCAAATTAGGAAAAGATCTCTCTACATCCCACTATGATTTTGAGTCATAATTCTAACAATCTCCACCTTGACTCAAAATCCATAAACCATTACATACCTCAAATTCTTGGGTGCCTTCAATCATTATATCTCTTTCTTCAAAAAATTATCACGTCATTTTCTTGATTTTGCATCAAAAGCTCTACTTCAATTTCAACTCTCCACCACCAACATTATTGCATGTGAGAATTTCTACATGTCGCAGCAGCTCCATCTTCAACCAAACTCATCCGGATCATCCCATGCTCTGATACTAATTTTTTGCGTACTGCGAAAGTATGTAAATTGCAAAGAAATAAAACAAACATACACAACACCAATATTTACGTGGTTCACCCTCTCAATATATGGCTACATCTACGGGCATGCTATTTTTCACTATCATCAATAAATAAATCATCATTACAAGCTCATAGTAAATATATTAGTTAGTCCCTTTCAATCTCCTTTAGACATAATCCAATATATTTACTGTTATAACACCACACCACAAAGGGTGTCTTCAACTATATGGGTAAGAGCTCTCTCACCAATGGACAAGAATTACTTTTGAATTCTATGTCCTTACTCCACCTTAGGCCCCTCATCAATGGGCAGAGCCAAATCCTCAGTAATTGACAAGACCCCTTTCTACAATAGGCAACAGCCTCACTCTATGAGCTGAAAGCTCAAATAATTTTTTCTACCATTCTCCTATTTATAGTGTTAATTCCCTCAATCCTAATATAATTAGGCGTCCTACTCAATTTAGAAATAACGCTAAAATAAGAGTTCTATTTTATATAGTAAATATTCCTCTATTCTATTAAGGAATATTTCTCCCACTCAAATAAAAAGTCTCTCCAAATTTCACTAGGATTTTGAGTCATAATTCTAATAATTTCAAATAAACTTCACCAAAATGCGATAAGTGGCATTTTGTTAATTTTTTTTTATTCATTTTGCCCCTATTTCATTAATAATTTTACAAGATTTGACGGACCCATATAAGGCATTTAATCTTCCGCTTGTCAACTGCAAAAAATAAATTTGAACCAACGCCAAATAAAACCGAGTAGGAAAATCTACAAGGAAACAATTTCGGGTGAAACCCAATTCGAGTTTCAAAAAAGACTCGTATTGTAAAAAAAAAAAAAAGAGATTCAGGCATAAGAACGCATCTGGGTTAGGAGTAGATTCTTGATTTCACAGCAGGATCCAACATGCTTTTGAGTTATGTGATGTTGATCAATGAGTTACGCAATTATTTTGGTGCATATGTAGTAAAATGCAATTAATCAAACAAAAATGAAACTGTTCAAATTCAAACTTTGAATTCTCAATAATCAAGCTTTTAAGATGGGAGTTCTCTCAATCGCCTCTTCAATTCCTATTCCCTTTCTGTTTTCCCTATTCATTCTCTTATTCCCTTAATTTTCAACATGGCCAACAACATGACTGTGGATTGGCATCCACTGCAACGTATTAGCTCAAAGAGAGCATGTTTGTTCCCGCGTTTCTTTTATTCTGGGCTGCTACTCTGAAAATGGAGAATACAAGCTGATTTTAAGCTTAGTGGCAAGGGATAGAAGACAATTGGGATTACAAGCATGAGATAAGCAGCATAACTAGCGCGAACAACATTATTAAGTAGAACTGTAAGGAATGCTGTGGTCATTATCAAAGTTAGCAAGCACATCATCAAGAGTTCAATCCAAAAATGTTGCATTATGTACATAGTTGAGCATAAAGCAAGTGATGTTCACATAACTGCTTTTACCATTGAAAGAAAAATGGAAGAATATCACTTGGAAACAATCCTACAGCGCAACGAGCGGACGAAAGTGTAGTTGATTATAATGATTGGATCTCAATCATCAGTAGTTAATATTATGTCACCATCCAATGAATACACTTCAATTATTGATTATAACGAGATTTGCATAAAATTCATTATTAATCAATAGTCATAATATAACCGTGCACATTACAGTGCTCTCAGCAATTAATTTGTGTGAGTTATGAATTTATAATGATGAATCTACTCTTAAAAACCATCGAGTGTAGTAGTCTAGTGATTATATATATATATATATATATATATACTGTTTAACTAAATAATTAAATATTAATTAAATATTTTGTAAATAAATTTAATTTATTTTATTGATGTAAGTTATTATTATTTTACTAATTAAACAATTTTAAGTTTAAATACATTTCAATATATAAATTAAATATAATAATAAGAAATTTAATAGGTATAAAAATAAATTATTAATTATTAAAAAGTTAAAATAGTATATTTTTTTTTTCTAAATGGTCTTTTTGATCATTTTAGTCATAATAGCATTTTAAATAATAATTTTTACCAAAAACATAATAAATAACTTGCTTACTTAGCAGTAAATTTTTAATTTTGTTACCAAACAATATAAGCTACTTTTTAAAAATAATAGTTTTATGAAAAATAAATTTAAAACAGCAACAACAGAATGCAATAGCAATGCCAAATAGTTCTGTGTATATTCATCAAAGTATTATACAGGAGAATTGAGAAATTGCAAGCAATAGTTAAAAAAAACTTTAAGTCTACGAGACTCTTTTTAATTCTTTAATTACATAATTTTAATTTATTATAAAATTATGATTATAATTAGTTTTTATACATATGTGCATATTAATATTAATATCAATATTAATTTTATTTAAATTTAATCATGTATAATTGTGACACCCCTTACCCGTCTACAGTATAGCCAGGCAAGATATGCCACTCAGTGTGCCGGAGCACCAATTCATATTTCCATTACAATTTATCCCTTTTAATTCATTTATTTACAATTTTTGATAAATTTGAATTTTTTCACAATTTTTATAGAAAATCCGGCAGAGCGCCGGCTATAAATTGGAAAAATAGTTCTTCTGAACCTATTTAAAAAACACTTCCAATAAAATTTTCAAATCCAGAACTCCATTATACACACATCTCAACTCAATCTCAAAATCACAACACTATTTTCAGAATTTTTCTGTTCACTTCATCACTTGAAACACATTCATGAATATTTCTCAACATTTCATTTTTCAACATAATATACAGAAAATTTCAATAACAGAAAATTTCAATAACATAAAATTTCATATATTTACATTATCAAATAATTTCAAGAGTTTATAGTTACAATCCAAAACTAATACAAAATGCAAAATACAAAATGCCACCCAAAGTCCTAATGTTCTACCAAGTGCACTGCAGATGTGAGGTGACTCTGGACTCAGTGTGCAGCTCTAAAAGTTCACCCGGTCTGATGTCTGCTGGGCTCCCCAGCTATTTCTCCAGTACTTGTGCGTAGCAAAAGTGACGCGCTAAGCAATTCTGCTTAATGGTGACAATATAAAATAAAATAAAATAAAATAACTAAAATAATATAAATATGCAGAATGTATGTTTAAATTTTTGGTAGACTTAATTCCTGGTATTTATTACAGTATGATTTGATTAAAAATTTGTAAGATTCATTATCATTGCCCGAGTAACCCATACTAGTCGACTGGACTGGATAAACGGGTAAACTGGCACTAGGTACTAAGTACCTCAGACCATCACACCATCGGTCACATTGTGTCTCCCGGTGTGCAACAAAACAGCTAATAAGCTGTAATAATTATTAGGGATAAAACCCGAGTATAACAACTCAAATAACATAGCCAAAGGCTATTATGTCACAGAATGGCATGGAGAGCCATGAAACACAGAATGGCATGAAGCCATATGCAGTACTGCTAACAGAACCCTATTGGCATGCCAACCTATCCAAATCAATCTTGCTAGGTATACTAGGGCATATTACACTTTAAAGTTTCACAATTCTTGAAATTCAAGTTTTAGTGTTACTATTCAATTCATTAGTCAACAAAATGTTGACTTTTACATGGACAATAGGTACATTGGTTTTAATACTCCCAACATACCACATTTTGCATTCTAAAATTGTTGGAATTGGTTGCCAATACCATTTCTAAGCTTAATGTTAATTGTACAAAATTTTCAGTTTTTAGGCTTTGTGTTTACTGTTCCATTAGTCATTTTTGCAGTGGGAATTTGGCAAAATGATCAATATGAAAGTTGTTCCTTATTTTGTTTAGTTACATTTCTTTTTTTGAATCACTCTATTTGGAGTTTTGTAGCTTAAGTTATGGCCCAAAAACCACAACTGGCCAAATTATAATTTTTCCAGAATTTCTGGACTGACCAAATCTACAGTATTAGGAGCAGTGACTTCAAGTCACTTTTTGAAAATGTTATGATCATAATTTGGGTTAGGTTTCTTCATGAAAGTTGTAGGTCTATATCTTAGCTTATTGCTGGTAAAATTTCAGGTCAATTGGACCTTTCTACACTGAGTTATGGCCAAATGACTAAATACTGTTCATTTGGTCATTTTGCCCAGGCAGAATGCAGGTCACCCAGATTAAGGCAATCTTTTGGTCAACTTGGTTTGGTTTTCTAAGCATGGTTTCTTCACCAAAGTTGTGCCATTATGTGTCTAGTTTTATGTCCAATTGGCCTTGCACCAATTGAACCTCTACAACTCTAGTTATTGCTGCTCAAACCTACTGGACTCATGCCCAATCATGCAGGTCACCAAGGGCAGCCACACCAAACTCAAATCCCACTACACAACCCACTTCATTTTTTATTCAAACAAAACCAAATGGTCACTAATTGACCATTAAAACCTACTTTCATCATCACATGATCAAAGTCTCATTTTTATCCCAAACCCTCACTCAAACATCGCAAACCATGCATTATCTTTTCCATTTCATCACTTCACTTAAGAGATGCATATTAAGGGCAGCCATACTACCATTTTAACTCCATAAAAATCATCACAATCTTACCCCAACTAAGGCTGCCAAAATTATGGGATGGCATACAAATGGTATTTAATAAATTTCTTTGTAATTTGCACTCATTCATAGTCCTTTAACATGGATTTAAAGTGAAAATCAAGGTTAGGTCACAAACCTCTAATGCAGTGAAATTTCCAACTTGCTAGGGTTCTTCTTTTTCTTTTTTTGCTTCCAAAAGACTCACTGAGATGTAAGAACACTTTTTTGTATTGGGAATATAGGGTTTAGTTGGGTAAAAGTCATGAAAATCAAGCTTTAAAAAGCTTGCTAATGGTGGCCATGGAGGGAAGGATGACGGCAAGGAAGAAGGGTAGAGATAGTTTTGATTTTTTTCTTCATTTTTCTACCCATTTAGTCTTTTTAAATAAACTTATACCATGTGTCAACATTGGATTAGTTGGGAAAATTTTAATGACATCATTATGATGTCAAAATCCCAATTTCTTTCATTTTTTTTATCCTTTTCTTGTCTATTTAATTTCAATTAAATTTTTAACAATATTTATTCATATTTTATGTCATATAAATTATTTATTTAACTGGATGAGTTGGCCAAAAATCATCTCTGAAGACGAAATGACCAAAATGCCCTCCATTTGGCTTAACGAGCCAAAATTATGTGTACCGATAGAAAAATTTTTCTAAGCATTTTCTTGGCATTCTAATGCCATAAGAACCTCAATGACCCTTCTTTGGAGTCCCAATAATTATTTAATAATTTTTTCCCCGGGTCTAGGGTTGCTAACGGCCTTCACCGTCACTTCCTTTTCGGGTTACTCATCCTTGGTGTGTCGGCTCGTTTAACCTTAGTGTATTTCGTTCTTATAAATTTTCCTTGATTGTTATGAGCATTATTTAGTTTCTTTATAACTCCTCACTCTAGTCTATTTAAAATTTCAAACATTCTAGCTGCCCGGACCGACATTAGTCACTGGAACAGTAGACTGTACCGACTAGCTAAAGTGAGGATGTTACAACTCTTTCCCTCTAAGAAAAATTTTTGTCCTCGAAATTTACCTGATGCAAACAGTTGAGGGAACTATTGCCTCATCATCTCTTCACTTTCCCAAGTTGCCTCTTTAGTATTGTGGTGCCTCCAGAGCACTTTCACCAGTGGAATTTGTTTATTTCTTAGTTCCTTCACTTCCCGAGCTAGGATCTATATAGGTTCTTCTGTATATATCAAGTCCGGTTGGATTTCAATATCTTCCATGGAGATGACATGTGAAGGGTCTGAGCGATATCTTCTCAACATAGAAACATGGAATACATTATGGATTTTATCCAGTTCTAATGGTAAAGCTAGCCGATAGGCCACTGGTCCCACACGTTTAATGACTTCATATGGGCCAATGAACCTAAGGCTTAACTTACCCTTCCTTCCAAACCTCAGTACTTCCTTCCATGGTGAGACTTTGAAAAACACTTTATCGCCAACTGCATACTCTATCTCTTTTCTCTTCAAGTCGGCATAAGATTTCTGTCTATCTAAGGCAACCTTCAGGTTAGCTTTGATTATCTTCACTTTCTCCTCAGTTTGTTTCATCAGGTCTGGTCCTACCAGCTTATCTTTGCCCAATTCAGTCCAACACACTAGGGTTCTACATTTTCTCCCATACAGTGCTTCATATGGATCCATTTGAATGCTAGCTTGGTAGCTATTGTTAAATGCGAATTCTGCCAGTGGGAGGTATCTATCCCAACTCCCCTCAAACTTAATGACACAATCCCTTAGCATATCCTCTAGGATCTATCACATAATTCACATTATTACTATCATTTCAATTTATTAACTATGAAAATTCAATTAGTTCTTAGGTTTACCTGGATTACTCATTCTGACTGTCCATCCGTCTGGGGATAAAAAGCCGTACTAAAACAGAGTTGTGTACCCAAGGCTTTTTATAACTTTTTCTAGAATCTCAATGTAAACCTTGGGTCTTGATCAGATATGATGGAAAGTGGGATTCCATGCAGTCTAACTTTCTCACTGATATATAATTCTGCTAACTTCTCCAGTGAGTAGTCAGTCCTAACTGGCAGAAAATGTGCTGACTTTGTCAATCTATCCATTATCACCCATATTGCATTATGCTTCTTCTGGGTGAGAGGTAGACCACTAACAAAATCCATAGTGACCCGATCCCATTTCCATTCAGGTA
Source organism: Hevea brasiliensis (assembly GCF_030052815.1). Classification (NCBI taxonomy): domain Eukaryota; kingdom Viridiplantae; phylum Streptophyta; class Magnoliopsida; order Malpighiales; family Euphorbiaceae; genus Hevea; species Hevea brasiliensis. Next base: position 2,448,017 of record NC_079496.1, on the reverse strand, counting down.
TGCTTATAGGTTGTAGCAATCCTGATGGAACTTGATGTTCTGCTTTAACTTGCTGACATGTCAAACACTTAGTCACATAGTCAGCTATATCCTTTTTCATACCAGGCCACCAATAATGAGGCTTCAAATCATTATACATTTTTGTGCTTCCTGGGTGCATAGCATAAACATTAGTGTGTGCTTCTTTTAGAATACTAGCCTTCAGTTTCCCATCATCTGGTACACACACTATTCCTCTGTAGTACAGACACCCATCTGCTTTCACCTCATAATCAGTTTCCTTTCCCTCTGGAATTTTACCCACAATGGCCATTAATTTTTCATCTGCCCTCTGCCCATCTTGTATCTGTTGTAGCAGGTTTGGCCTCATTTACAACTCAGTCAAAATAGCTCCATCTTGAGCTAAGGACATTTGCCTTCCCAAGATGATAATCTATCACACAATCATAGTCCTTTAGGAACTCAATCCATCGCCTCTTTCTAAGATTGAGCTCCTTTTGGGTTGGCAAATATTTTAGACTCTTGTGGTCTGTATAAATGTAGCATTTTTCACCATACAAATAATGCCTCCATATCTTCAGTGCGAAGATAATTACTGCTAACTCCAAGTCATGAGTAGAGTAGTTCTGTTCATGTGGCCTTAACTGCCTGGAAGCATAGGCGACCACTTTCCCCTTTTGCATCAATACACACTCTAGCCCATTATGCGAGGCATCACTGTAGACCACAATATCTTTCCCCAACACTGGCTATGTTAACACTGGTGTTTCTGTCAACATAGCCTTTAGCCTCTCAAAACTGGCTTGGCACTTGTCGTTCCAGCCAAATTTCACATTCTTGTGCAAACAACATGGTCATTGGAGCAGCTATAAGAGAGAACCCCTTCACAAATCTTCTGTACTACGCAGCTAGCCCCAAGAAACTTCTGACCTCAGTTGTATTTCTGGGAGGCTTCCATTCCATCACTGCTTCTATCTTTTTGGGATCCACTCTAATCCCTTCTGCTGATACTATGTGTCCAAGGAAAGAGATTTCACTCATCCAGAAGTCACACTTGGACAGCTTAGCATACAGCTTCTTTTCTCGCAGGGTTTGCAGAACAATCCTCAAATGTTCATCATGTTCTTTCCTGGTCTTGGAATACACCAGAATATCATCAATAAAGACCACTATAAACCGATCTAAGTATGGGTGGAAGATATGGTTCATAAGGTCCATAAATGCTGCTAGTGCATTTGTTAACCCAAACGGTATCACTAAAAATTCATAATGCCCATACCAGGTTCTGAATGCAATTTTTGACACATCTGCATCCTTTACCCTCAACTGATGATACCCTGATCTGAGATCAATTTTTCAAAATACACCGGCTCCCTTCAACTGATCAAACAGATCATCAATTATGGGCAATGGATATTTATTCTTCACAGTTACCTTGTTCAACTGCCGGTAATCAATACACAATCTCAAAGTTCCATCATTCTTCTTCACAACAAGACCAAGCTCCCGGGTGACACATCAGCGTATGATGAACCCCTTATCGAGTAACTCCTGCAACTGAATTTTTAACTCCCTCAATTCAGTAGGTGCCATCCTATAAGGAGCAATAGAAATTGGTGCTGTACCCGGCATTACCTCAATAGCAAACTCGACTTTCCTTTCTGGTGGTAAACCAGGTAATTCTTCAGGAAATGCATCTGGAAAGTCTCTTACTGTGGGTATATCACACAGGTTTGGCTTAGCCTGCCTAGTATCAACCACATGAGCTAGGTAAGCTTCACAGCCTTTTCTCATCAATCTTCTTGCAACTGTGGCTGAGATAACATTGGACAGGAAATCAGTCCTTTCACCCACAACAGTAATCTCATTACCCTCAGAAGTTTTCAGAGAAATCCTCTTCAATTTGTAATGAACTATTGCCTGATGATGTGACAACTAGTCCATTCCCAAAATCACGTCAAACTCATGGAAGGGCAATTCAATTAGGTCTGTCGAGAATTCATAACCCTGAATCCTCAACGGGCAATCTTTATACACCTTATTCACTACCACACTGTGGCCTAGTGGATTTATGACTAGAATGTCTTGATCACTCTCCTCTACTGGAACTCCCCTCTCTACGGGTAGTTTGATGCAAATGTAGGAATGAGTGGATCTTGGATCCACCAATGCATGCACAGAAGTGTTATAGAGGGAGAACGTACCCCTGATGACATCCGGGGCATCTTGCTCCTCCTGGGCTCTGATGGCATAGGCCCTGGCAGGTATTTTAGTCTCTGGTCTCTCAGCTGACTCGGATGCAGGCCTCAGTGATGGACCAGCTGCCTTAGATTTACTAGGTTTCCTACCCCTTTGTGGTGCAGGAGCAGGTCTGTCAGCTTGTGTTGGAGCAACTATAGTAGTCCTCTTCGGACAATTCTTGATCTGATGTTCTGTAGATCCACACCGTAAGTATGCACCGGTCACTCGCCAACAGTCCCCCTTATGCCACTTCTGGCAGTGTGGACAGGCAGAAGATACTGGGGCTGGTCCCCTAAACACCAACCCTGGAAAGCTTCCCACTGATGGTGTGGACTGGCCTCTCCTAGGTGTGAACTGTGGTTTGGGCCCCTGAGACTGACCTTGACCCTGTGATTGTCCTGAACCCTGAGTAGGAGGACCCTTACTCTTCTTGCTAGGAGCAGAAAATGTACTGGACTGACCTGGACCCCTCTTCTGCTGTCTTTCCCTTCTAGTTTGCTCATTTATTTAGACTCTTTCTACTTTTGATGCAACATCTGCTAATTTAGCAAAATCTGTGATCTCCAATATCATAACTTTGATATTGTCATTGAGTCCTTCTTTAAACCTTCTGCACCTCTCTAACTCTGTAGGGACTATTTCCCTCCCATACCGGCTCAGTCTGACAAACTCACGCTCATACTCTACCACTAATAATTGCCACTGTCTCAGACTAATAAATTCTCTTCTTCGCTCTTCTAAATACACTTTGCTAACATATTTCTTCCTGAACTCTGTGAGGAAGAATTCCCAGGTGATTCGTTCCGATTGCACCTCACTGGTTACTGTGTCCCACCACTGATATGCATCATCCTGAAGTAGGGACACAGCACCCTCCAGGTTCTGCTCGGGGGTGCAATTAAGCTGTTTCAGCACTCTGATTGTTCTATCCAACCAGTTTTCTGCTGTTATGGGATCATCCTCCCTCTTCCCAAAGAAATTCACAGCCCCATTTTTTCACAGTTTCTCCAGATGGGACTTCTGTGGTGCTGGTGGAGGTTGTGGCTGTGGTTATGGTGGTGGAATTACCCCCATCATTTGTCGGTAAAACTCGGTCATTTGCTGAAATAGTGCAAACTGAGGTTGGGCAGGTGCCTCAGCTGCTGGTGGAACAGATTCTCCCCTGCCTCCAGATTCAGCCCTTGGTGGAGCACGACTCTCCACCTCTTCATCAACTGCTCTTTGAGAAGCAAGATCCATATCCTATTCAAAATAAGAAAACAAACAGATCTACATCAGTGTCACCTCAACACTTACAAATGCAATGGAATGGTATGCACTCTATCTACGCCCAGAAACGCCTAAACCAGGCTTAGATACCACTAAATGTGACACCCCTTACCCGTCTATAATGTAGCCGAGCAAGATATGCCACTCAGTGTGCCAGAGCACCAATTCATATTTCCATTACAATTTACCCCTTTTAATTCATTTATTTACAATTTTTGATAAATCTGAATTTTTTCGCAATTTTTATAGAAAATCCGGCAGAGTGCCGGCTATAAATTGGAAAAACAGTTCTTCTGAACTTGTTTAAAGACACTTCCAATAAAATTTTCAAATCCAGAACTCCATTATACACACATCTCAACTCAATCTCAAAATCACAACACTATTTTCAGAATTTTTCTGTTCACTTCATCACTTGAAGCACATTCATGAATATTTCTCAACATTTCATTTTTCAACATAATATACAGAAAATTTCAATAACATGAAATTTCATATATTTACATTATCAAATAATTTCAAGAGTTTATAGTTACAATCCAAAACTAATACAAAATGCAAAATACAAAATGCCACCCAAAGTCCTAATGTCCTACCAAGTGCACTGCAGATGTGAGGTGACTCTGGACTCAGTATGCAGCTCTGAAAGTTCACCCGGTCTGATGTCTGCTGGGCTCCCCAGCTATGTCTCCAGTACCTGCGCGTGGCAAAAGCGACGCGCTAAGCAATTCTGCTTAGTGGTGACAATATAAAATAAAATAAAATAAAACAACTAAAATAATATAAATATGAGAATGTATGTTTACATTTTTGGTAGACTTAATTCTTAGTATTTATTGCAGTCTAATTTGATTAAAAATTTGTAAGATTCATTATCATCACCCGAGTAACCCATACTAGTCGACTGGACTGGATAAACAGGTAAACTGACACTGGGTACTAAGTACCGCGGACCATCACACCATCGGTCACATTGTGTCTCCCAGTGTGCAACAAAACAGCTAATAAGCTGTAATAATTATCAGGGATAAAACCCGAGTATAACAACTCAAATAACATAGCCAAAGGCTATTATGTCACAGAATGGCATGGAGAGCCATGAAACACAGAATGGCATGAAGCCATATGCAGTACTGCTAACAGAACCCTATTGGCATGCCAACCTATCCAAACCAATCTTGCTAGGTCTACTAGGGCATATTACACTTTTAAGTTTCACAATTCTTGAAATTCAAGTTTTAGTGTTACTATTCAATTCATTAGTCAACAAAATGTTGAATTTTACATGGACAATAGGTACATTGGTTTTAATACTCCCAACATACCTTATTTTGCATTCTAAAATTGTTAGTATTGGTTGCCAATACAATTTCTAAGCTTAATGTTAATTGTATAAAATTTTCAGTTTTCAAGCTTTGTGTTAACTGTTCTATTAGTCATTTTTGCAATGGGAATTTAGCAAAATGATCAACATGAAAGTTGTTCCTTATTTTGTCTAGTTATATTTCTTTTTTTGAATCACTCCATTTGGAGTTTTGTAGCTCAAGTTATGGCCCAAAAACCACAACTGGCTGGATTATATTTTTTCCAGAATTTCTGGACTGACCAAATCTACAGTATTAGGAGTAGTGACTTCAGGTCACTTTTTGAATATGTTATGGTCATAATTTGGGTTAGGTTTCTTCATGAAAGTTATAGGTCTATATCTCATCTTATTTCTGGTAAAATTTTAGGTCAATTAGACCTTTCTACACTGAGTTATGGCCAAATGACTAAACACTATTCATTTGGTCATTTTGCCCAAGCAGAATGCAGGTCACCCGGATTAGGGCAATCTTTTGGTCAACTTTGTTTGGTTTTCTGGGCATGGTTTCTTCACCAAAGTTGTGCCATTATGTGTCTAGTTTCATGTCCAATTGGCCTTGCACCAATTGAACCTTTACAACTCCAGTTATTGCTGCCCAAAACTACTGGACTCATGCCCAGTCCTGCAGATCACCAAGGGCAGCGCCACCAAACTCAAATCCCACTACACAACCCACTCAAACCTACTTTCATCATCACATGATCAAAGTCTCATTTTCATCCCAAACCCTAACTCAAACATCACAAACCATGCATTATCTTTTGCATTTCATCACTCCACTTAAGAGATGCATATTAAGGGCAGCCATACTACCATTTTAACTCCATAAAAATCATCACAATCTTACCCAAACCAAGGCTGCTAAAATTATGGGATTGTATACAAATGGTATTTAATAAATTTCTTTGTAATTTGCACTCATTCATAGTCCTTTAACATGAATTTAAAGTGAAAATCAATGTTAGGTCACAAACCTCTAATGGAGTGAAATTTCTAACTTGCTAGGGTTTTTCTTTTTCTTTTCTTTTTGCTCCCAAAAGACTCACCAAGATATTAGGGTTTAGTTGGGTAAAAGTCATGAAAATCAAGCTTTAAAAAGCTTGCTAATGGTGGCCATGGAGGGAAGGATGACAGCAAGGAAGAAGGATAGAGAGAGTTCTGATTTTTTTTTTTCATTTTCTGCCCATTTAGTCTTTTTAAATAAACTTATGCCATGTGTCAACATTGGATTGGTTGGGAAAATTTTAATGACATCATTATGATGTCAAAATCCCAATTTCTTTCATTTTTTTATCTTTTTCTTGTCTATTCAATTTTAATTAAATTTTTAACAATATTTATTCATATTTTATGTCATATAAATTATTTATTTAACTGGACGAGTTGGCCAAAAATCATCTCTGAAGACGAAATGACCAAAATACCCTCCGTTTGGCTTAACGAGCCAAAATTGTGTGTACCGATAGAAAAATTTTTCTAAGTATTTCCTTGGCATTCTAATGTCATAAGAATCTCAATGACCCTTCTTTGGAGTCCTAATAATTATTTTATAATTTTTCCCCCGGATCTAGGGTTGCTAACGGCCTTCACCGTCACTTCCCTTTCGGGTTACTCATCCCTAGTGTTTCGGCTCGTTTAACCTTAGTGTATTTCGTTCCTATAAATTTTCCTTGATTGTTAGCATTATTTAGTTTCTTTATAACTCCTCACTCTAATCTATTTAAAATTTCAAACATTCTAGCTGCCCGAACTGACATTGATCACCGAAACAGTAGACTGTACAAATTAGCTAAAATGAGGATGTTAGAATAATTCTTTATAGGTCTACAATGAATTGGGGCGTATGACTCTCGAAGGGAAGGAATGGTTATCAGGAAGAATGCCAAATGGTCTCATGCAAACTTTTAGTTTCCATATATTTTAAAAAAAATTTGATTGTTGTTATAAAAAAATATAATGTGGGTAAAAAAAAATTAATATTAATGAGTTTAACAATTACATTATCCCATAAAAAATAACAAGAAAAGAAACATTTATGGCAATAAATATGATTTTTTTTTATAAATAAAATTCCTTTTTTATTGTTTTCACAAAAACTTTTACTTCATTTCCTCTAATGTATGTTTTCTCATTATTGTATTTTTCTTGCATTTTGAAAATTTGTAAATACTTAATTTACAATGATTAATTTGTTAAATTATTTATATAATTTTTCAATAATTACTTAAGCAATAAAAAATAATTAATTTAATAATTGTGAAATTTATTAATTCTTAATTATTTAAACTACTCTACAGATTAGTCACGTTCTAATTATTTTAAATTAATATTTTATTTTTTTAATACTAAATATATCTAATTAATCACAAAATAATATTTTATTAAGAAATTTAAAATAATTTTATTTAATTAAATAAAACGAAAATATTTCACCTCATCTTAACATATTTTATATATTAATTTTATTATAGGAGTTTCAGGCTACAACTAAAATAAGGGAGGGACTAAACCTCCGAAGGGTGAAATAGAATGATAGAAATTTCTATTCTTTTAATTAGCGATTTCAAATTCAATTCTTAAATATAAAATATTTTTAAAATTTACTTTGTTCTCCTTTATGCGTTTATCTGACGCGAATTCAAATTAATTGAATCAATAAATTTTAAATATCGAGTGATTTCTTAAAAAAAAAAAGTGACTAAAATACTCTTAGATATTACTCATTTATAAATTAAGTGAAATAAACATGACAACCTAGCTTAAAATTGCTGCCTTATTTATGTCATATCCTTTCTTTTATATATATATATATATATATATATATATATATATATATATATATATATATATTTTATTCTTTTTGTGTTCGTAGAAAGAGGAGATGTTTGGCATCTCCTTTGAGAGGGATCGGCACAGCCTGCTTGTTTACCTGTTAGCAACACAACCGGTTAAAGGTACCCACCTCTTAGGTGGATCTCCAACCCAAAATTTTATACTCTCTCTCTAATAGTTTTGAGAGAGAATTTTCTCTCGAGTAGACTTATCTTTGGGACCTCGGTCTCATTTTCTATCTAGATTTTTGTCGACTGTCCCCTGCCCCTACAGGCGAGGGAGGGCTCTCCTTTCCCCTGCCTGGATGTGGGTCGTCCTCCCTTCCTCTGGGTGGGTTGTATATACTCTTTTGTGTTTTTCGTTTGTTGCATGTAGATATGATTGATAAGTAGAGGGTCTTTTGAGAAACCTGCGATATTTATGGATATCTTGAGCAGCGGTGGTGGGTCTGTTCTCTAAGCAGCAATTTCATTCGCTAAGTTTAGGCTCTGTGTTAGGAGGTTCATTTTAGTAGGTATGGCATCTCTGGGGACTCTCTCTCTCTTGCTACTGGTTAGCCTCTTGTCCTTGATAGTTGATGTTGGAGAGCTCTACCACACCGCTCATAGCGTGACTGAGATTAGTCCCAGTTGAGGTAAAAGAGATGGCTGATGCCATCGTCGATGTTGGAGATCTAGCCTGTAGCCTCGCCTGAGCGTCGGTTTGCCTTTTATCTGTTGGTGCGAGGATTTCTCTAGTTTGGGTTCTATGGATCCCATCATTAAATTGTCTGCTACACTTGCAAAGAAGGTAATGTCTATCTACTACGCTTGTGAAGATGGTAATGGCTAGGGCTCCAAAACTTTGCGAAGAAGATGAGACCCGGCTTGTTTCTCATAGGTCGATTATTTTGAATTTTGGGCTCCATTTTTAAGCGATGGGTAGAGTTTTCTTTTAGTTCTTTGGTCTCTTTGTGATGAGCATAACTGAGCTTTACATGTGTTGGCCTTTATTATTTTATCAATTAATGAAATCTAGCCTAACTTAAAAAAAAAAAAAACTTGAAAAGAATATAAATTTTTAAAAAGATTTTAATTAAATTAAAAAAAAAAGACTTTGTAGGCTATGAAAAAAAATTTGCACATTTGTTCTTAAAAAATTAATCATTATCCAAAACAATTATAATTTTTTTTATTTAAATTAACACTATCAACTATTATTAAATAACTTAGTAAAATATAAACCATAAGCCAACCACAACTAAATCAGAGTTCAAGTAAATAACCCTGTAAACACAAAGACCCAACAGAGCATCCAAGTAAACCCTCCTGTGATTGAATGGCTATTCAAGGACTTGCCTCACAGAAGTGGTGATCAGATTTCGAATTTGAATTTAATAATTGTGATATGCATGATATATATATATATATTTTTTTTTAATTTTCAGTGTGTAATTCTTATGGTAATTCGTCTGTACCGTCGGCTCTGTCCAAATCCAACGGATAAGCAGCGACCGCGTATAACAATTTAATTAAGGTAACAATTTTACTACTTAATTACGAAGAATCCAACTAGCAATTACAAAGCGCACACTGTAGGAAACAACCAAGAAATTACACTAAGAACCCGACTTTCTATATTACTCACATCAACGTCTGAATCCATTCTGTGTCTATGCACCATTTCCATAGAGGCAAGAGGAGTGTTCTAATGGCGGAGTTAGGAGAAGAAAGGTCATCACCAGAAGAGCAACAAGTGCAAGAACAACATGAACATGGAACAAGCCTATCTAAACAAAGATTATTCGATTTGGAGGCAGATGAAGGTAGCGCGAATGCTGATCGGCAGGTACATAATAAAATTTCTTGTTTGGGTTTGATTTATGATTAGGATTGAATTAATGGGACTTTTTTTGTTGGCTTTGCAGAAGGCAGATTGGGGAACAATCTGGAAGCTTGCGTTTCAATGCATTGGTGTTGTTTATGGTGATTTAGGTACATCTCCATTGTACGTTTTACCTGGAATTTTTCCTGATGGGATCAAGAACGAGGAGGATATCCTTGAAGTGCTTTCTTTGATTATTTACTCGATTATTATCATCTCCTTGATTAAGTATGTATTCATCGTTTTGGCTGCAAATGATAATGGGGAAGGTAAGCCCAAGCTTCTATTAATTAACAATTTCTTGGGTAGGGAAGGCATAGAATAAAAAAATGGTTTCTAAGTCCTCATCCATTGCAGGAGGAACCTTTGCACTTTATTCTCTTATATGTCGCCATGCCAAGGTCAATTTGATACCAAACCAGCAGGCTGAAGATAGAGAAGTGTCTACTTATAAGTTGGATTTACCAAAACGCAGTACGAGGATGGCTTCGGCTCTCAAATATTCACTTGAGAGTAGCCTTATAATCAAGTATTCTCTATTGTTCACAACCATGATTGGAGTGTCCATGGTCCTTGGAGATGGCATTCTGACACCCTGCATATCTGGTAACTAAATCTTTTTAAAAAATCCTCACCCTTTTTTGAAAATAATAAAAATTTGTATGCTTCAATTTCTTGGTGCAGTATTATCTGCTGTTGGAGGTATTAGGGAGGCTGCTCCTAGCCTTTCACAAGATGCAATCATGTAGATTTCAGTGGTGATTTTGATTCTATTGTTCCAAGTTCAGAGGTTTGGAACTGATAAAGTTGGCTATACTTTTGCTCCAATTCTAGTGCTATGGTTTGCTTTTATTGCCTTTATTGGGCTTTTCAACTTAATCAAGTATGACCCTGGTGTAATCAAGGCTGTCAATCCATGGTACATTGTCAAATATTTCCAGAGGAATAAGAAAAAAGCTTGGATTTCTATTGGAGGTGTCATTTTATGCCTCACAGGTACAGATCCTTATATATAGTGGTCTCATGGACTTTGGACTGATGATGAGATACTAATTTACGTTTTCTTTTTCACTTGAACAAAATTAGGGTCTGAAGCTTTGTTTGCTGGTTTGGGCCACTTCAATATTCGCTCAATTCAATTAAGCAGTTGTGCTGTACTCGTTCCCTCTGTCTTGTTAGCCTATATTGGCCATGTCGCAAGGGATTTTGCGGTCGCCTGAACGAACCCTCACCGAAGTGGGAAAGAGTGAGGAGTCTCCACCTTAGTTTTGAGGGAAACTAAAGAAAACCATTTGTGAAAATAAATTGAAATGAAACCACTTCAAAACAGAGATTCTAGGTTCGGGGTCCGTAAACGGGTGGGGAAGGTGTTAGGCACCCCACCTCGTCCCTTAATAAGGGCAAGTAGATTTAACTTTGTATTAGTTAGGAGGGCTTAAATGGACATGTTAATCCTTTTGTCAAAAGGAGATTTTAATTTTTCACTAAATTCGGATCACTCAGATACATAAGTAAATGAGACAACCTTAGTGAATTGACGTCGCGAATCATTTTGGTTTTAGGATTATCTTGCGTACAGGTTAAGATTTGGTGTGAGAATCGGATAAGAACTCTCCTCCGATCTCTTTTAAGTATTCATTAAAATTTTAGCTCAGGGATCGGATAAGAATTTTCCTCCAATTTCTATTTAATGTTTATTAAAATTTGGAGTTGAGACCGGATAAGAACTCTCCTCCGATCTCTATTTAATATTTATTAAAATTTTGAGTTGAGACCGGATAAGAACTCTCCTCTGATCTCTATTAAGTATTTATTTTATATTTGAGTTGAGAATCGAATAAGAACTCTCTTCCGACCTCTATTAAGTATTTATTTAAATTTTGATTTGAGATCGGATAAGAACTCTCCTCCGATCTCTATTTAATTAAAGTTTTGAGTTGAGAATCGGATAAGAATCCTCTTCCGCTCTCTATTAAGTATTCATTTAAATTTTGATTTGAGATCGGATAAGAACTCTCCTCCGATCTCTTTTTAATTAAAGTTTTGAGTTGAGAATCGGATAAGAATCCTCTTCCGATCTCTTTTAAATTAACAGGAACCTTAATGGGATCTTTCTGATCTCCCAAATTTTAATTTCGACTACATGTCATAAGGTCCTAAAGCTAAAGATTCTGACGTTCTAAGGTGTTGGGGGGGGTAAGGCTTCTAATTGATATTTTGTGACTAAATAAGAGAAGCTGGACTAAATTTTGCTGACTTCCCCTAAGGTCACTTTACCAGTACCTATTAATGTCTGATCTATTCTGTTTCTTTTACTTTGGTTTTATTCCACTTTATGGCATCTTGCCGAATTCCCGTTTACGTCAGCCTAATAGTTTGGCTATTTTCCTGACGTGTTTTTCAGGCTGTCTCTCTTAAAAGAGACCCGTAAGTTGCAGTTATCTACATTTTACCCAACCACTTACACGCTACTAGGGACTAGAAAATTTGCATTGAAGCAGCGAAGGTTAATAAAATGATAGACTGATCACTAAAGAAATAAACTCGAGAGTAACATTCTTTAAGGTTCTTTGGCACTAAATGAACTTGGAGAAAATCACATGCATAAAAAGAAAGCAAAGAAAATGCGAAAAGTAAACGTAAATACTTAACAAAACGGAAATATGAGCTCTTACCTGTAAGGAGCCAAATCTATTGAAATGACTATGGGGTGACAAATAATAATAAGACAGCAGACTGATTAGCTTGAGGGCTGACGTCATAGAATCAAGGGTGCTTAGCTAAAATGCAATCAAATTAAGATAAAAACAGAGTGAAATGAAATTAAGCTTGGATAATGGGAATGAAGACAGAGATAATAAAAGGCTGAAAGTGAGAGTATGACCAGATAATGAACAAACTGAAAATGTAGAGTTTCAGTATTCAGAATCCTTTTCAAGAGAACACTTCAGAAAACTAGTTTCAAAAGTCTTTCTAATCAAAACTTCAAAGTAGCAGAGTAACAAACTGAATCGAGTTTCAGAGTTCTTCCGCTATAATAACTACCTCTCTTTTTTGCCCGTCCTTTGAACAGTTTTTCATGGAGGTATTTATAGGAATCGGGTGCTCCCCATGAAGGGTCAGGATTCATTTTAAGGGAGATAGAGGGTCAAGATTTCGAAGGACATGATCGGATGTTCAGGAATTAAAGAGAATCAAAATGAATGGCTGAGATTATTCTTCAGAATATTTGTCCTTTTCTGCTTTCAATTTGACGGTCTTAAATCCTCTTGTCCGGAACGATCTGAAGGCTAAGAGCGAAAGACGCTGGTCTTGTCGTCTTCTCTCTTGATCCAAGGGTTCCGGGTTTATCCTTACAAGTGAGATCAACGGTGGAGATTGGGATGTACAGGACTGTCATGACATACCCTGGCACCTGTCAGCATTGCGGGCGATTTTTAGGCGTGCGGTGGAGATCTCGTATGCCACGCTTTAACTACATCGGCTCTGATTCTGACGACGGTTATTTGGGGATTTGTCTTATTCTTTTCGCCTTTCGATCCCTCCCATGCTCCTATCCCGATCTCTTTTGCTGATCCCTATTTTCCGATCTCTATTCTTCAGATCCCTTAATCAGCCCTGGTCCGGTCGAAGCATTAATTCCTCTCGATTCCCAAAACGTCCGCTTCGTTTTCTGCTTAGCAATAAATGCCCGATTTTCCCCTATATATACCCCTGACAGAAGGAAACCCCCCTCATTCGATTTTCCTTTCCTGCTTTTTCTTTCTTGTTTTAACTGTTTCGGCGGTGATTCCGGCTACAACTGTGGCTTTTGATCTTTTCCGATGGGCTTCTTTATCCACCGACTGAAAATTTACGATCCCGGTGATCGAACGATCATGAAAACCTTAACTGATAATGGTGAGAGAACTGAATTGATTGACCGATCTGGGTTGCGGACCTCGACTCTGCCGATCTCGAGTCGCTCAACTGAGTTTATTTGGCTTCTCATCACATTGGGTGTTCCGACAGCGGTTTCCCTCCACATTGGGTGTTCCGGCATGTTAAGCTCGATCGACACCACGTGGATCGATCACAATGTTGGCTATTGACATAGGCTTCTTTAGATAGGATGTTCCGCTGATCTTTAGAGGTCGGCCTTTTGATGTAATCAGATGTAATCCGATCTTGAGATCGCCCAAATGATGTAATCTGATTTTTGGAAATGTACTCTGATCTCTTGAGATCGCCCAAATGATGTAATCCGATCTTTTGGAAATAAAGATTTTATTTTGCCAATCATTATCTTATTAATTATTTTCCGAGCTCTAATATGATTATCCGATCTGTAATTCAAAACACCTGGATTTACCGCTCTATAATTAACCGATCTCTTTATGGAATCTTAGGAATATTCGTGAGACGTGTCAGAACAGCTGGCGAGTCCCGTTAACCGATGCGCTGCCTGGAACCTCGTGAGCATTAAATGCTCGGACGAGTATAAATAGGGGTGAGGGGTTAGCCATTTTCTCCTGTATGTCATTTTCAATCTCTCGCTCGCAACCTCAAAGTTCTCTCGTTTGCTCAAGTTCTTCCGACGCCGATCAGACTCCGGTAAGGGCTTTGATCTTCTTTTTAGTTTAAGTTCTTTGTTTTCTTTGAAAATGAGCAGTGCCGAGGGTCAAAGGGCGGCGAGTCCTCCTTCCATTCAGTTCTCGTGGTCATCTGATGAAGAAGAGGTGGTCGGGCCAAGCGCATAAACAGAACCTCCTAGGGTCTCCGTTCCAGCTCGGGGGCGGATCGGACCATCAAGGCACGTACCTTCTTCAGGGAGGGAGAATCTCCCTATGGACGAGCTGCCATCGATCTTGCAAGAGTCTGATCTGCAATCGTTCAGCCAGGAGTACAATATTCGTCCTGATTCGTACGAACTTATCCGGTGTCACGGCGATCACCGAGCCGATCACTTCTTTGAAGAGAATGACCTGGTTATGGTATACGAGGAACAGTTAAAGGCCGGTCTTCGGTTCCCTCTGGATGACTTCTTCAAGGAGGTCTTAAAACTTCACCGGGTGTGCATTGCTCAAGTTCACCCTAACTCGTGGCGGATCTTAGTAGCCTTCCGAGGTCTATGCCGAGCTAAGGGAATCAGACCTACGGCTAAGGTGTTCACCGAACTGCACAGGCTAACTCGCCGAAAGGACGACGAGCACTGGTTCTTTCAGGCGAAGCCTCATTGCGGGCTCTTCACCGATCTGCCCTCCTCCCTTAAAAATTGGAAGAACCGCTTCTTCATTCTGAGGAGCAAAAATCCGACCTGCTTTGAGGACTTCCCTCGTAGCTGGTGGCACCAGGGGCCCTTGCTTCCGAAGCGCATTAACCTGAACCAGGAGGAAAGCTTAATAGTGATGGATCTGAAGAATCAGGCTGCCACTCAAAAGTATTCCTGTTTAGATGCGGTGACTGCCGAGCTGCACCATTGGACCATACAGCTGCTCACCGGCCAAGATCGCGAACTTCCGCTCTCTGACCTCGGCACTGGTATTTTCTAAATCTCAGATCTCAGGACCTTAGCGATCTCACTGACCTCTTCTTTGTGCAGGTATGGCGGGTGATGAGGGTTCTAGGAAGCGGAAGAAAGAAAGAGAGATCTCCCGGAAAGTAAAGGAGATGAAGCGTTCGGAAATGCTTCGAACTCCCGGCCATGAACCAGGGGAGACGCAAGGAGGCCCGTCCCGACCTTCGGGGCCGCCGATCACTGAAGCTGTCCGATCTCCTCCTCAACAGGAAGAGCCGGCTCCACCTCCTCCAGCTGCTCCAAGCACAGAAAGGGGTCCTTCTCAATCTTCTGTGAGAGCCTCTTCTCGTGGTGCTCAAACGTTGATCGAGTCCCTGAAGAATAACCGGACTGTTCGGGAGAACCCCGGTTTCGCCAAAGTCTTGGGGTCTTCCATCTGCCTTCGGGAGGATCGGGACAGGCTATCCTCGGACAGCCTCGACGATATCTTGACTCGCTCCATGAGCCTGAACGTGGAGTGCCTGGTGAACCAGACCATAGTTCAGGAAAAGGCTCATCGCCTGGGCAAGGAGGTCGAGAAGAAGAATCAGGAAATGGCTTCCCTCCGATCCCAACTCGCATCCGCTCAGGATTACATATCTCAAGTTGAGGGGCGGGCGAAGTTCTATGAAGACAGGGTGGCCAAACAGAATCATGTTCTGGCTGAAAGGGATCGTGCTCTCGGGGAAGTCCAGGCGCTCCGGGCCAATGATGCTTCTCAGGTCGCCCAACTTATCGAGGAGCTTAAGGCGAAAGACGAAGAAATGGTGACAGGGATAGCTGGTGCCTATGTGAATGCTCACAAGGACCTCTTGGCCGAACTCCAGAAGCGTTACCCAGAAGAGGACTTCTCTTGGATGGCCGACCTGGCTCCCGGGGGCGAGGGTGAGGATAGTGAAGAGGAGGGAGAGGATGAGCAAAATGTAGATCAGGCTGGGGGTGATCCCCCAGCCGAATAACTTGTACAAATTTTGCAATGAAATGAAATAGAATGCCCTTTTGTTCGATGAATGGTTGTGATCGGAAAATTTCTAAACACTTGATTGTCTGAGTATATTGAAACAACTGAAAACTATTATTATCCTAAGTGTGAGAGATCGGAAAATACAACATGCATGAGATTGCTAAACGGAACTTAATTGAAAATTTTGGCTTGAACATCTAAGATCGGGATCTTCATTAAATCGGATTAGAACCTTAGCTCGGTCATTTCTAAACTTTTAAAAGAGAGGTCGATCATAAATATTGGCAGCAAGGTTCTAGTGTTAGTTCAATTTCGTCTGACAAGAGAGATCGGGAATATAGTTAACTGGTCAGGATATTCGACAATTGGCTTGAGAGATCGGTGAATGATTTGAGAGACCGGTAAGGCTTTAACGGATACGAGAGCTTAGCATTGACTCAACTCTCTGTGAAGAGAGATCGGAACTGTGATTAGATGGCAAGGAGAGACTTAGTGCTAGGGATCGGTTTTGAAGTTTGTTGATTCTGGGGATCGGTCAAAATATGGTGTCGACAGCTGCCCCTCTTTACATAATTTTTATCAAAGGGAAAAGAATTTCCCGTGTAAGAATTATGTAAAGATTCAGACCCATATTTTGGACGATTAAGTGCTCGAAGTTAGGGAACTAAAGCATACCTAAATCAGTGACCTAGAGATAGGCAACAGAAGTTAAAAGACTAGAAAATTAAAATCAACTTGTATCAAGGAA
Organism: Hevea brasiliensis; assembly: GCF_030052815.1. Lineage (NCBI taxonomy): Eukaryota > Viridiplantae > Streptophyta > Magnoliopsida > Malpighiales > Euphorbiaceae > Hevea > Hevea brasiliensis. The sequence continues at coordinate 2,431,198 of NC_079496.1, read as the reverse complement.
CCAGAGGTCGACAACAGGAAATGTAAATTGCTAGAAATTAAAATCGACTTAGATCAAGGAACCAGAGGTCGACAACAAGAAATTTAAATGCAAGAAATTAAAATCAACTTAGATCAAGGAACCAGAGGTTGATAAAAGGAAATTTAAATGCGGAAAATTAAAATCAACTTAGATCAAGGAACCAGAGGTTGACAACAGGAAATTTAAATTGCAGGAAATTAAAATCAACTTAGATCAAGGAACCAGAGGTTGATAGCAGGAAATTTAAATTGCAGGAAATTAAAATCAACTTAGATCAAGGAACCAGAGGTTGATAGCAGGAAATTTAAATTGCAGGAAATTAAAATCAACTTAGATCAAGGAACCAGAGGTTGATAGCAGGAAATTTAAATTGCAGGAAATTAAAATCAACTTAGATCAAGGAACCAGATGTTGATAACAGAAAATTTAAATTGCTAGAAATTAAAATCGACTTAGATCAAGGAACCAGAGGTCGACAACAAGAAATTTAAATGCAGGAAATTAAAATCAACTTAGATCAAGGAACCAGAGGTGGATAACAGGAAATTTAAATGCGGGAAATTAAAATCAACTTAGATCAAGGAACCAGAGGTTGATAACAGGAAATTTAAATTGCAGGAAATTAAAATCAACTTAGATCAAGGAACCAGAGGTTGATAACAGAAAATTTAAATTGCAGGAAATTAAAATCAACTTAGATCAAGGAACCAGAGGTTGATAGCAGAAAATTTAAATTGCAGGAAATTAAAATCAACTTAGATCAAAGAACCAGAGGTTGATAGCAGAAAATTTAAATTGCGGGAAATTAAAATCAACTTAGATCAAGGAACCAGAGGTTGATAGCAGGAAATTTAAATTGCGGGAAATTAAAATCAACTTAGATCAAGGAACCAGAGGTTGATAACAGGAAATTTAAATCGCAGGAAATTAAAACCAACTTAGATCAAGGAACCAGAGGTTGATAACAGGAAATGTAAATTATAGGAAATTAAAACCAACTTAGATCAGAGGTTGATAACAGGAAATTTAAATGCGGGAAATTAAAATCAACTTAGATCAAGGAACCAGAGGTTGATAGCAGGAAATTTAAATTGCAGGAAATTAAAATCAACTTAGATCAAGGAACCAGAGGTTGATAACAGGAAATTTAAATTGCAGGAAATTAAAACCAACTTAGATCAAGGAACCAGAGGTTGATAACAGGAAATTTAAATGCGGGAAATTAAAATCAACTTAGATCAAGGAACCAGAGGTTGATAGCAGGAAATTTAAATGCAGAAAATTAAAATCAACTTAGATCAAGGAACCAGAGGTTGATAGCAGGAAATTTAAATTGCAGGAAATTAAAATCAACTTAGATCAAGGAACCAGAGGTTGATAGCAGGAAATTTAAATTGCAGGAAATTAAAATCAACTTAGATCAAGGAACCAGAGGTTGATAGCAGGAAATTTAAATTGCACTCACAAAGCAAGTCTAATCCGGACACAAGAAGTTCTTCCCCAATGAAGTGTACTTAACAGAATCCCGAAGACCAATGACGAATGGAGGACGAGTTGCAAGACTTGACCTATGGCCTTGTTTCTTCAAATGCCCCATTTTGTTTTTCAGATTTTCTCCCGAAAGGCACTCTCGCTGGTCTTTACTTCCCCTTCGTCTATATGACCAGAAGCGCCTTTCCAGGTTTTCACCTCTAGTTTTTTTTTTTTTTTTTTTAGGCATTCCCTGCAAATCTCATAGTAAAGTACGTGAGGTTATCAATTGTCAAATCTTAATCTTATGGCAAAAATTTTAACTGATTTAAATAGCGCATTAAATAACGAGATTGCAGAAATATAAGGGAAAGATAGAAACATGGGGAATGAAGTGTGATTTTATTACGGTTTAATATAAACAAAGAAGAAGTTTCAAAGAAGAAAGGTACAAGGATAGATCTCACATATTCCTTGCGGTTGATCTTGAAATCCCTTAACTGCCATTATTTCAAGTTTTCTGAAGCCTCATATCGTGACATTTTCCTCTTCATCCTGGTTTCATGCCCCCTATTCCTTATTTCTCCCTTTTTGTTCTCGGGATGCCCTTAGGGTTTTCACCCCTAGGGTTTTTTTTTTTTGACTCACTTTTCAGGACTCCCTTTCGGGTTTTCATCCTTCACTCATTTTATAGAAAGCGCCCCTTCGGGGTTTTCGCCTTCTTTCACACATTTTGCTAGGAGCGCCCTTTCGGGTTTTCACCCCCACTTTTATTTTTTTTAATTTTTTTTTAGGCATAGTATTTCTTGACGGTGTCAGCATTCACAGGCTTCGGAAACTCTTCATCGTCCATGTGGGTCAAAATCAAGGCTCCTCCAGAAAATGCCTTCTTAACTACATAGGGCCCCTCGTAGGTTGGTGACCATTTGCCCTGGGGATCATTTTGATTCGGCAGTACTTTCTTCAGAACTAAGTCCCCGGGTTGGAATTCGCGCGGGCGAACATTTTTATCAAATGCTCTAGCCATCCTCATCTGATATAACTGCCCATGACATGCTGCTGCTAACCTTTTCTCATCAAGCAAGTTTAACTGATCCAACCTTGACTGGATCCATTCTGACTCATCAATTCTTGACTCCTTCAGAATCCTTAGGGAAGGAATTTCAACTTCAATAGGCAATACTGCTTCCATGCCGTAAACCAGCGAGTATGGAGTTGCCCCGGTTGAGGTTCTCACGGAAGTTCGGTATGCGTGAAGAGCGTAGGGAAGCATATCATGCCAATCCCTATACGTGACTGTCATTTTCCAGATTATCCTCTTGAGATTTTTGTTTGCAGCTTCCACCGCTCCATTCATCTGGGGACGGTATGGGGAGGAATTGAGGTGTCGGATTTTGTATTGATCACACAATTTCTGGATCTTCGGGCCATTCAGATTCTTGGCGTTGTCAGTGACGATTTCATTGGGGAGGCCATGCCGACAGATGATATTATTTCTGAGGAATTTGAGGAACGTGTTCTGCGTGATATGGGCGTATGATGTGGCTTCGACCCACTTGGAGAAATAGTCAATGGCCACAAGGATGAATCTGTGCCCATTGGATGCCTTGGGATTTATGGGACCAATCACATCGATGCCCCACATTGCGAAAGGCCATGGTGAGATGAGGTTGAACAACTTGTGAGGTGGCACATTGATCGGATCGGCATAGATTTGACACTTATGGCATTTTCGGAAATACTCGACGCAATCCTTTTCCATTGTGGTCCAAAAATACCCACGTCGCATGATTTGCTTAGCCATCATGTGCCCATTGGCATGGGTTGCACAATTTCCCTCATGAGTCTCAAAAAGGATTTTCTTCGCCTCCTTTGCATCCACACATCTCAATAATTCGCCGTTGGAGCTCCTCTTGTATAGGGTTTCTCCACTGGGAAAGTATCCCAATGCTAATCTCCGAATCATCTTCTTTTCATTCTTGCTTGCCCCCAAAGGGAATTCTCTAGTTCTACAGTAGACCAGGATGTCATGATACCAAGGCTTTCTATTGGGCTCTTCTTCAATCATGAAGCAATATGCTGGCTCACTTCTTGCTTTAATCTTCAATGTCTGAATCATCTGACCCTCTTCAATTTGAGCCATAACAGCTAGAGTAGCTGAGGCATCAGTAAATTGATTCTTGTCCCTACTAAGGTGAGTGAAAGAGATTTCTTCGAACTTCTTGATCAGCTCCGATAGGTACTTCTGATACGGGATTAGCTTGGGATCCTTGGTTTGCCATTCTCCCTTGACTTGATAAATAATTAGGGCTGAGTCTCCGTATACCTCCAGCTTCCTGATTTTCATTTCGATGGCGGCTTGTAGACCCATCACACAAGCTTCGTATTCCGCGACGTTGTTGGTGCAGTCAAATCTCAACTTAATGGCTATCGGGAAGTGCTTTCCATCTGGGGATATCAATACAGCTCCAATTCCATTCCCGGATAAATTGACAGCTCCGTCGAAATACATTTTCCATACGTCGGTTGGCTCCTTTTCTTCGCAGTCCACTTCATTAATATGCTCATCAGGGAACTCAAAATCCAGAGCTTCATAATCTTGGATAGGATTTTCTGCTAGGAGGTCAGCGATCACGCTACCTTTCACCGCTTTCCGGGTCATATAGACTATGTCATATTGGGAGAGTATGACCTGCCATTTAGCTATCCTTCCTGGCACGAATGGGCTTTCGAATACATATTTGATAGGATCCATCCTGGAGATGAGCCATGTCTTGTGATTCAACATGTAGTGCTTGAGGCGATTTGCTGTCCAGGCTAACGCGCAGCACGTCTTTTCTAAGAAAGAGTACCTTGACTCACAATCATTAAACTTCTTACTCAGGTAATAAATAGCCCTCTCCTTTCGCCCGGTATCATCATGTTGTCCCAAAACACATCCCATCGAGTTCTGCTGGACTGCCATATACAGGATAAGAGGCCTTCCTGCCACGGGTGGGACCAATACTGGTGGTCTTGACAAGTATTGCTTGATCTTCTCAAAAGCCTCTTGGCAAACTGAATCCCATTGGGTGGAGTTGTTCTTCCGGAGTAGCCTGAAAATAGGCTCAGCTTTGGCAGTGAGGTTGGAAATAAATCTCGAAATGTAGTTCAACTTTCCCAGAAAACTGCGCACCTCCTTTTCTGTTCTTGGGGATGGCATTTCTTGAATAGCTCGAACTTTGTCTGGATCTACTTCTATTCCCTTTTCGCTTACTATGAATCCCAACAACTTTCCAGATCTAGCTCCAAATATGCATTTGGCAGGGTTCAGTTTTAACTGGAATTTCCTGAGCCTTTCGAATACCCTCCTCATCACCTGTACGTGGCTCTCTTTTCCTCTGGATTTAATGATCATATCATCCACATACACTTCCACCTCTTTATGCATCATATCGTGGAATAATGTGACCATTGCACGCTGGTAGGTAGCACCAGCATTCTTCAACCCAAAAGGCATGACCCGATAGCAAAACACTCCCTATTGAGTGATGAATGCAGTCTTATCCTTGTCTTCCTCGTCCATCGAGATCTGATTGTACCCTGATGCCCCATCAATACACGAACACCTGCCCAATCCCGCAGCATTGTCAACTAACACATCAATGTGGGGGAGAGGGAAATCGTCTTTCAAGCTCGCTTTATTGAGATCCCTGTAATCGACGCACACCCGAACTCTCCCGTCCTTCTTCATTACCGGGACCACATTAGCTATCCATTGGGGATATTTGACCACTTCCAGGAACCCAGCATCATACTGTTTCTTGACTTCATCCTGAACTTTGAGCAGCATGTCGGGATTCATTCTCCTTAACTTCTGCTTTACCGGGACTGTCCCTGGAATTAGGGGAATTTTGTGCGTCACTATCTGGGGGTCCAAACCCACCATATCATCATAGCTCCAGGAAAATACGTCGAGGAATTCTTTAAGCAGATTGATCATATCTCCCAATTCTTCACTCTCCACTACCTTGAGTTCCCTTTTTACTTCTTCTGTGCCTAAATTTATGGTGCGCGTTTCGTCTCCACAAGGCACGAGGGAGGGCTCATCCTTTTCACTGTCTTCTTGTGTAGGGTCTTCCTCAGAATCATTTGAAGTAATGGCAGTTATGGGGATTTCAAAATTAACCAGAGGAATTTCTGAGTCTATTGGATTATTAGGTGTTAGATGAAAGGTCCTGGATGAACGAAAATAGAATATATTATAAAGATGGAATTCAAATGAAGAGCATAAAAAGGATTTGGAAATAAATGCGCTATTAATTCATTAAAATTTTATGTCATAAGAAAAGGATCCATTTACAACGTTACACTTGCCACCATGGACAAAATGATCAAGTGTAGATAACCAAAGGTACTTTACTCGAAATTGAGTACAGGGATGTCCTCTGCCGTCCAGTTGTCCAGTTCTTGCCCCTCGGCTATTGGAGAGACCAGAGCCTCATACAGGGAATCCATGGATGGTTCTTCAGGGGACTCTTTCCTTTCATTCCCAAATTCTATCATGTTCACACCATTGCTTGCAGTATGGTTGGGCAATGGGTTTGAGGTAACATTGGGGAGGGAACCATTTTCCTCAATTTTTAGCCACCCGTTTCGGATTAAAGCGTGCACTCTCCCCCTGAGTGCATCGCAGTTGTCAGTTGAATGCCCTTGTGCCCCTCCATGATACTCACAACGGGCAGTGGTATCATACTACCTGGGGTATGGAGGCTGAATTGGATCTAGGGGAACTGGTACAATTTGGTTTATACCGATAAGGTATCGGTATATTTCACTGAGTGGGAGGGGAAGAGGTGGATCAGGGTTTCTTGGGGGTCTTGGGTTGTTTAGTGGTGGTCTTGATTGAGCGGGAGGAAGAGATGGTCTTGGTTGGTAATTTGTAGGCGGAGGGTATTGTGGGCGTGGGTGTGGATAATTAGGGAAAGGAGGTGGAATATTTGCGACTGTCTGGCCATGAGGGGGAGGATATGGCCGATAATTGTTTTGAGGTAGTGGGGAGTAATTATTCTGCCGGGTGACTGAATGGACATCACCCTCCTTTTTCTTGCCAAAATTGGCAGTTTTCTTTGCAGGGTTCTAAGCCAACTCCTGCAATCGTCCCATTCTTAGGTTGGCCTCTATCCTTTCACCAGCCTGTATGATGTCAGAGAAGCTGTTGGAAGTGTTCCCAATCATCAAGTTGAAGTAAGGGGCCTTCAAAGTTTCGATGAACAGAGAGCATAGCTCATTGTCGATTACCGGGGGATGCACTTCTGCCGCCTTTTCTCTCCATCTCTGAGCATATTCCTTGAAGCTTTCTCTGTCTTTCTGTACCAGGTTCTGGAGGTCCCTTCTTGTGGGGGCCACATCGCAGTTAAATTTGTACTGCTTTAAGAAGGCATCAGCTAAATCCTTCCAGGAGCGCAGTTTGCTCCTGTCCAACTGAATACACCACCTCAAAGCTGCCCCTGAGAGGCTCTCATGAAAGAAGTGGACCAGCAGTCTATCGTCCTCTGTCAGAGCAGACATCTTGGCGATATAGGTGGCCAAGTGAATGCGAGGATCTGAATTCCCTGTGTACTTGTCGAAATCAGGGACCTTGAACTTGGGAGGCACCACCACATCGGGAACCAATCTAAGCGATGCCACGTCGACTGAACCATACATGTTCAGCCCCTCTATTGCTCTCAGTCTCTCTTCTAGAGCAGACAGCTTCTCATTTTCTCTCATCTTACTTTCTCCTCCTATTGTGTGAGGTACTCCCCTGACTGGGAAATGAGGGGCAGAATGAATTGGAGGGTTCGGGACCGAAAGGGATGGTTCGGCATTCGAGATGGTTGGGTAATAAGAGAAAGGAGGTTCATTATTTAGTGGAACCGGATTGACAGTGACCGTCGGATCCTGGATTGGTGGCTGGAAAGTGAAAGAGGTTGAAGCGTAGTGAGAATCAACCGTTGTAGGAGGTGGGGGAGGTAATGGTAGGTTAAGGTCTGAAGCTGGCTTATTTTGGGACATCTCCCTCATCAGTTTCATAAGTTCTGAAACCTGGTCTTTTAGTTCAGACACTTGCCCCTGTAGGTTCTGCACTTGTTCCTGATCTTCCATTATCTTCTTTGTCCGAGATCTCGTTAAGTACACTCGCTTGGGTTGAACCGTGTGTTTGGTCAGGCTTGCCTTGTTTGAAGCAATATTGATTTCCTGTAGGGAGTCGAAAAAAGAAATTTTTAGTGAATTTTGATCAAAATTAAATAGGGTCCTAATGTGGACGAAGGATACGGTGGCATTTGAGAGCCAGAAATGAAATCTGTTGAAGGATAACTGCATCACTTTTATCATGGCATCGTTCAATAGTCTGACTGTGAATGACCGGATTGAATGCGTATTTATGATACATGTCCATATAGCGCATTCAATTTTTCATATAACCCTAGCGAGGGAGTTCCTACGGGAGTCATACTATTCATTCACAATTTTGCAAAACCATGGCCCGAACTGCCTCATAGGTTCAACAATGGTTTAGCATTCTGTTCTGGTCTAAGAACTTCTTCTGCCGACTGACTCGAGGATGCCATGTTAAAAATGATGCTTTATTCTTTTACAGGCTCTTGGTTTGGTAATGCCTGCGGGAAAACTCGTTAGCAAGATAAATTAGGGTAATTTTGAATCATACTGTTGACAGGATGACACGTACACATTTATCAAAGTAGGAAAATGTGTAGGTGTTTTAGTAGAATTCAAGATTACCCTCACAAAAATGAACAAAAGGAAATTAAAGCAGAATAGGGTAAGAGTAAGTATGCCCCTTTTTGTCCTATAATAGGGAGACTCCTAATATCGGATGAGCGCTATCTATTTGGATAGTTCTATCTTATAAGGTAGTTTACTACGGTTTTCAGCTATTGTGATAGTTTAGCTCAGGATCTAATTTTCTAAAAGCCACAGGTTCCCAAATTGCCCCTACTGTAAACAGTTGAGCCCCATTCTATAACCATGATATTATCGGGAAAATTCCACGAGTATCATAGTGGATAGAACAAGTTTCAATTTGAGCAGAAGCCTTCACGGATACTAACGGGGTAGAACCCACGGGTACCGCTACATGACTCCCTCCTACTTTCTTAAAAGGGTAAGAAAGCCCGGGTATAGGGCCAAAGTGTGTGAGGACATCGTGTGAGTGTTCAGTGTGTGAAGGGACACCTTTACCTCTTCCCAATTCAGGGGGATTTTATTTTTCCATTTTTCCTTTTTTTCTTTTTTTTTGAAACGAAGAGCACTGTAAGGAGATAAAACAGGCAAAACAAGCAAAATAGTTAGCCGCAATAACAATAATTAACGTATAAAACATCGCTGAATGAGCCCATCTAACTATAATTTGATCGGACAAAATTAAATCTACTTTTGGACCACTAGACCGGGGTTAAGTCAGTCTTTGTATCTCCCCAGTGGAGTCGCCAAGCCGTCGCAAGGGATTTTGCGGTCGCCTGAACGAACCCTCACCAAAGTGGGAAAGAGTGAGGAGTCTCCACCTTATTTTTGAGGGAAACTAAAGAAAACCATTTGTGAAAATAAATTGAAATGAAACCACTTCAAGACAGAGATTCTAGGTTCAGGGTCCGTAAACGGGTGGGGAAGGTGTTAGGCACCCCACCTCGTCCCTTAATAAGGGTAAGTAGATTTAACTTTGTATTAGTTAGGAGGGCTTAAATGGACATGTTAATCCTTTTGTCAAAAGGAGATTTTAATTTTTCACTAAATTCGGATCACTTAGATACATAAGTAAATGAGACAACCTTAGTGAATTGACGTCGCGAATCATTTTGGTTTTGGGATTATCTTGCGTACAGGTTAAGATTTGGTGTGAGAATCGGATAAGAACTCTCCTCCAATCTCTTTTAAGTATTCATTAAAATTTTAGCTCAGGGATCGGATAAGAATTTTCCTCCAATTTCTATTTAATGTTTATTAAAATTTGGAGTTGAGACCGGATAAGAACTCTCCTCCGATCTCTATTTAATATTTATTAAAATTTTGAGTTGAGACCGGATAAGAACTCTCCTCCGATCTCTATTAAGTATTTATTTTAAATTTGAGTTGAGAATCGGATAAGAACTCTCTTCCGACCTCTATTAAGTATTTATTTAAATTTTGATTTGAGATCGGATAAGAACTCTCCTCCGATCTCTATTTAATTAAAGTTTTGAGTTGAGAATCGGATAAGAATCCTCTTCCGCTCTCTATTAAGTATTTATTTAAATTTTGATTTGAGATCGGATAAGAACTCTCCTCCGATCTCTTTTTAATTAAAGTTTTGAGTTGAGAATCGGATAAGAATCCTCTTCCGATCTCTTTTAAATTAACAGGAACCTTAATGGGATCTTTCTGATCTCCCAAATTTTAATTTCGGCTACATGTCATAAGGTCCTAAAGCTAAGGATTCTGACGTTCTAAGGTGTTGGGGGGGTAAGGCTTCTAATTGATATTTTGTGACTAAATAAGAGAAGCTGGACTGAATTTTGCTGACTTCCCCTAAGGTCACTTTACCAGTACCTATTAATGTCCGATCTATTCTGTTTCGTTTACTTTGGTTTTATTGCACTTTATGGCATCTTGCCGAATTCCCGTTTACGTCAGCCTAATAGTTTGGCTATTTTCCTGACGTGTTTTTCAGGCTCTCTCTCTTAAAAGAGACCCGTAAGTTGCAGTTATCTACATTTTACCCAACCACTTACACGCTACTAGGGACTAGAAAATTTGCATTCGGAAACGACGAAGGTTAATAAAATGATAGACTGATCACTAAAGAAATAAACTCGAGAGTAACATTCTTTAAGGTTCTTTGGCACTAAATGAACTTGGAGAAAATCACATGCATAAAAAGAAAGCAAAGAAAATGCGAAAAGTAAACGTAAACACTTAACAAAACGGCAATATGAGCTCTTACCTGTAAGGAGCCAAATCTATTGAAATGACTACGGGGTGACAAATAGTAATAAGACAGCAGACTGATTAGCTTGAGGGCTGACGTTCGTTGTGAACTGAAGGGTGCTTAGCTAAAATGCAATCAAATTAAGATAAAAACCGAGTGAAATGAAATTAAGCTTGGATAATGGGAATGAAGACAGAGATAATAAAAGGCTGAAAGTGAGAGTATGACCAGATAATGAACAAACTGAAAATGTAGAGTTTCAGTATTCAGAATCCTTTTCAAGAGAACACTTCAGAAAACTAGTTTCAAAAGTCTTTCTAATCAAAACTTCAAAGTAGCAGAGTAACAAACTGAATCGAGTTTCAGAGTTCTTCCGCTATAATAACTACCTCTCTTTTTTGCCCGTCCTTTGAACAGTTTTTCATGGAGGTATTTATAGGAATCGGGTGCTCCCCATGAAGGGTCAGGATTCATTTTGAGGGAGATGGAGGGTCAAGATTTCTAAGGACATGATCGGATGTTCAGGAATTAAAGAGAATCAAAATGAATGGCTGAGATTATTCTTCATAATATTTGTCCTTTTCTGCTTTCAATCTGACGGTCTTAAATCCTCTTGTCCGGAACGATCTGAAGGCTAAGAGCGAAAGACGCTGGTCTTGTCGTCTTCTCTCTTGATCCAAGGGTTCCGGGTTTATCCTTACAAGTGAGATCAACGGTGGAGATTGGGATGTACAGGACTGTCATGACATACCCTAGCACCTGTCAGCATTGCGGGCGATTTTTAGGCGTGCGGTGGAGATCTCGTATGCCACGCTTTAACTACATCGGCTCTGATTCTGACGACGGTTATTTGGGGATTTGTCTTATTCTTTTCGCCTTCCGATCCCTCCCATGCTCCTATCCCGATCTCTCTTGCTGATCCCTATTTTCCGATCTCTATTCTTTAGATCCCTTAATCAGCCCTGGTCCGGTCGAAGCATTAATTCCTCTCCATTCCCAAAACGTCCGCTTCGTTTTCTGCTTAGCAATAAATGCCCGATTTTCCCCTATATATACCCATGATAGAAGGAAACCCCCCTCATTCGATTTTCCTTTCCTGCTTTTTCTTTCTTGTTTTAACTGTTCCGGCGGTGATTCCGGCTACAACTGTGGCTTTTGATCTTTTCCGATGGGCTTCTTTATCCACCGACTGAAAATTTACGATCCCGGTGATCGAACGATCGTGAAAACCTTAACTGATGATGGTGAGAGAACTGAATCGATTGACCGATCTGGGTTGCGGACCTCGACTCTGCCGATCTCGAGTAGCTCAACTGAGTTTATTCGGCTTCTCATCACATTGGGTGTTCCGACAGCGGTTTCCCTCCACATTGGGTGTTCCGACAGCGGGTTAAGCTCGTCATCGACACCGTGGATCACAATGTTGGCTATTGACATAGGCTTCTTTAGATAGGATGTTCCGCTGATCTTTAGAGGTCGGCCTTTTGATGTAATCAGATGTAATCCGATCTTGAGATCGCCCAAATGATGTAATCTGATTTTTGGAAATGTACTCCGATCTCTTGAGATCGCCCAAATGATGTAATCCGATCTTTTGGAAATAAAGATTTTATTTTGCCAATCATTATCTTATTAATTATTTTTCGAGCTCTAATATGATTATCCGATCTGTAATTCGAAACACCTGGATTTACCGCTCTATAATTAACCGATCTCTTTATGGAATCTTAGGAATATTCGTGAGACGTGTCAGAACAGCTGGCGAGTCCCGTTAACCGATGCGCTGCCTGGAACCTCGTGAGCATTAAATGCTCGGACGAGTATCAATAGGGGTGAGGGGTTAGCCATTTGCTCCTGTATGTCATTTTCAATCTCTCGCTCGCAACCTCAAAGTTCTCTCGTTTACTCAAGTTCTTCCGACGCCGATCAGACTCCGGTAAGGGCTTTAATCTTCTTTTTAGTTTAAGTTCTTTGTTTTCTTTGAAAATGAGCGGTGCCGAGGGTCAAAGGGCTGTGAGTCCTCCTTCCATTCAGTTCTCGTGGTCGTCTGATGAAGAAGAGGTGGTTGGGCCAAGCGCGTAAACAGAACCTCCTAGGGTCTCCGTTCCAGCTTGGGGGCGGATCGGACCATCAAGGCACGTACCTTCTTCAGGGAGGGAGAATCTCCCTATGGACAAGCTGCCATTGATCTTGCAAGAGTCCGATCTGCAATCGTTCAGCCAGGAGTACAATATTCGTCCTGATTCGTACGAACTTATCCGGTGTCACGGCGATCACCGAGCCGATCACTTCTTTGAAGAGAATGACCTGGTTATGGTATACGAGCAGCTTAAAAGGCCGGTCTTCGGTTCCCTCTGGATGACTTCTTCAAGGAGGTCCTAAAACTTCACCGGGTGTGCATTGCTCAAGTTCACCCTAACTCGTGGCGGATCTTAGTAGCCTTCCGAGGTCTATGCCGAGCTAAGGGAATCAGACCTACGGCTAAGGTGTTCGCCGAACTGCACAGGCTAACTCACCGAAAGGACGACGAGCACTGGTTCTTTCAGGCGAACCCTCATTGCGGGCTCTTCACCGATCTGCCCTCCTCCCTTAAAAATTGGAAGAACCGCTTCTTCATTCTGAGGAGCAAAAATCCGACCTGCTTTGAGGACTTCCCTCGTAGCTGGTGGCACCAGGGGCCCTTGCATCCGAAGTGCATTAACCTGAACCAGGAGGAAAGCTTAATAGTGATGGATCTGAAGAATCAAGCTGCCACTAAAAAATATTCCTGTTTAGATGCGGTGACTACCGAGCTGCACCATTGGACCATACAGCTGCTCACCGGCCAAGATCGCGAACTTCCGCTCTCTGACCTCGGCACTGGTATTTTCTAAATCTCAGATCTCAGGACCTTAGCGATCTCACTGACCTCTTCTTTGTGCAGGTATGGCGGGTGATGAGGGTTCTAGGAAGCGGAAGAAAGAAAGAGAGATCTCCCGGAAAGTAAAGGAGATGAAGTGTTCGGAAATACTTCGAACTCCCGGCCATGAACCAGGGGAGACGCAAGGAGGCCCGTCTCGACCTTCGGGGCCGCCGATCACTGAAGCTGTCCGATCTCCTCCTCAACAGGAAGAGCCGGCTCCACCTCCTCCAGCTGCTCCAAGCACAAAAAGGGGTCCTTCTCAATCTTCTGTGAGAGCCTCTTCTCGTGGTGCTCAAACGTTGATCGAGTCCCTGAAGAATAACCGGACTGTTCGGGAGAACCCCGGTTTCGCCAAAGTCTTGGGGTCTTCCATATGCCTTCGGGAGGATCGGGACAGGCTATCCCCGGACAGCCTCGACGATATCTTGACTCGCTCCATGAGCCTGAACGTGGAGTGCCTGGTGAACCAGACCATAGTTCGGGAAAAGGCTCATCGCCTGGGCAAGGAGGTCGAGAAGAAGAATCAGGAAATGGCTTCCCTCCGATCCCAACTCGCATCCGCTCAGGATTACATATCTCAAGTTGAGGGGCGCGGTTCTATGAAGACAGGTGGCCTAATGAATCATGTTCTCGCCGAAAGGGATCGTGCTCGGGAAGTCCAGCGCCCGGCCAACGATGCTTCTCAGGTCGCCCAACTTATCGAGGAGCTTAAGGCGAAAGACGAAGAAATGGTGACAGGGATAGCTGGTGCCTATGTGAATGCTCACAAGGACCTCTTGGCCAAACTCCAGAAGCGTTACCCAGAAGAGGACTTCTCTTGGATGGCCGACCTGGCTCCCGGGGGCGAGGGTGAGGATAGTGAAGAGGAGGGAGAGGATGAGCAAAATGTAGATCAGGCTGGGGGTGATCCCCCAGCCGAATAACTTGTACAAATTTTGCAATGAAATGAAATAGAATGCCCTTTTGTTCGATGAATGGTTGTGATCGGAAAATTTCTAAACACTTGATTGTCTGAGTATATTGAAACAACTGAAAACTATTATTATCCTAAGTGTGAGAGATCGGAAAATACAACATGCATGAGATTGCTAAACGGAACTTAATTGAAAATTTTGGCTTGAACATCTAAGATCGGGATCTTCATTAAACCGGATTAGAACCTTAGCTCGGTCATTTCTAAACTTTTAAAAGAGAGGTCAATCATAAATATTGGCAGCAAGGTTCTAGTGTTAGTTCAATTTCGTCTGACAAGAGAGATCGGGAATATAGTTAACTGGTCAGGATATTCGACAATTGGCTTGAGAGATCGGTGAATGATTTGAGAGACCGGTAAGGCTTTAACGGATACGAGAGCTTAGCATTGACTCAACTCTCTGTGAAGAGAGATCGGAACTGTGATTAGATGGCAAGGAGAGACTTAGTGCTAGGGATCGGTTTCGAAGTTTGTTGATTCTGGGGATCGGTCAAAATATGGTGTCGACAGGCCAATGTTCCTATCTCCGTAAAAATACCGAAGATGTCACTGATGCCTTCTATAAATCAATCCCGAGTAAGTATGTTGTTACTAGACATGACTTATATCAGAATCATTGCTTATTCCGAGTTTTTATTGATGCAGAACCAATGTATTGGCCGCAGTTTGTTGTGGCAATATTGGGAGCCATCATTGCTAGTCAGTCATTAATCTCCGCATCCTTCTCTATCATCCAACAATCTGTAGCTCTAGGATGTTTCCCTCGAATTCAGGTCGTGCATACATCTGCAAAACACGAAGGACAAGTTTATGTGCCTGAGATCAACACTCTTTTGATGTTAGCCTGTGTGGGTGTCACTCTTGGCTTCAAAAAAACTTTAACAATTGGCAATGCATATGGTAAGGACTTGATTATGTTATGATAATTTTAGCACAACCTTCTTTCCAAACTCTGCATTGATCAATCAATCACTTTTTCTGCTTTCTTGCAGGAATTGCTGTAACATTTGTTTTCGTGATTACATCAATGTTTCTTGTCCTTGTTATGGTTATGATATGGAAAACAAATATCATCCTCATAATCATCTATGTCCTGACCATCGGTCTCATTGAAGTGTTATTTTTGAGCTCTACATTATACAAGTTCGTTGATGGAGGTTACATTCCTTTACTATTTTCCTCCACTGTGGTCTCCATTATATTCATATGGAACTATGGCTACAGGAAGAAGTATATGTACGAGCTCGAAAATAAAATTGCAATGAAAAAACTTACTGATATAATTTCTAATGAGAGGATCCATCGAGTGGAAGGTCTTGGTTTATTCTATACACATCTTGTTCACGGCATATCTCCCATATTTACTCATTATGTGTCGCATGTCCAAGCCTTGCATAAAGTTCTTGTCTTTATCTCAATCAAGTCGCTGCCCATCAGTAAGGTTCCTGCTAAAGAACGGTTCTTGTTCGGACGAGTAAAGCCTGGAGAGTTGATTTTCAGATGTATAGTAAGATATGGATACAAGGATTCGAGAAAGGATCAGAAGACATTTGAGGAGTTGCTAGCAAATCAGTTGAAGGACTTCATAGGGGAAGATAGCGGGGCAGAAGACAGGCAAAGGGAATTGGCATTGGCAGATAATGCTTTGAGAGATGGTTTTATTTATTTGATGGGTGAGTGTGAGGTGATGGCTGCAAATGGGTCTACCTGGGTTAAGAAATTGACCGTGGACTACCTCTACAATTGGTTAATTAGATTTGTGAGGCAGCCAGATGAAGTTTTCTTGATTCCTCGCAAGCAATTACTGAAAGTGGGAATGACATATGATGTTTAGAGATCTAGCTAGCCTGATGATGCATACATTTTGCATAGTCATTTAAGTCTAATTTCATAGCCATTTTATTTTATTATTAGTCATTTTTAGCCAATTTCATTAGTTATTTAGTTAGTTTTTCATAATTGTCAATTTTGGATTAATTTGTAATTTTTACTTTGTTTTGTAGGAAAAATGGTGTTTTTGAAGGATTGAAAAGAAATTTTGCCATTGAGGAGTGACTTCTACAGCCAAAGATGTCAAAAACAAGTTTTCAAGTGGAAATATGCATTGACAAAAATTGGGCATAACTTGCCGCATAAGCTATGCAGATCCACATGAGGAGAAGAAACACTGTTCCAGCACCTGCCGAAATGTGCATAAGGAGACTGCATAGCTTATGTACATTCACGCCTCCCTTATGCACTCTCACGGAATTGTGCATAACCTATGCACCAAGTCATGCAGTTTCGCATAAGTGAACCAGAATAGCTTAAAATCGCATAAGGGACTGCATAACTTATGCAGTCCACTTATGCAGTCCCACAAAGGTTTCAATAATGAGCTGGCAGAATCCCTCAGAAAATTCCTCCTAGAACACACCATTTTAGGGCTCCATGTCAGAAAATGCTATAAATAGTCCCATTTTCCCATTTTAAAAAAAGGAGAAGGAGCAGAAAAGGAAAGAAAGAGGAGAGGCAGCAGCTGAAGAGTCATTTTCACTTTCCACACCATTTTCAACCAAGATTTTCAGATTTCTTTCATTTCTTACATTTTTCCTACATTTCTAATGTTTAGTTTCTTGTTTCTTAGCTTAGATTAAAGCTTTATTTCCTTATAAATTCATAATTTCTTGTAAACATTATGGATAGTGAGTAGTTTTATTTTGATTCTGGAGTAAGGGTTGTAATATTTGAGATATTTTGTGGATTTTGATTGGATAATCCATATTTTCTGGTCTTAATGAGTTTTATTCATTTCTTGTGTGCTTAATGACATGCTTAGTGTAGGATCCCATTGAGTAATGTTCTTAATCCATGGTTGAGGCACCGAAAGGAGAAGTCCTTGTGATAGATAATCAAGAAATTGGACTTAATTAACTTAGCTCTAGAAATAGACTAAGGATTAAGAGGATTTACAGATTAATTAAAGAACTTAATGGGTCTTAATTAACTCTAACTCCACGAAAGTAGGATTAGATTGATTAAGGCACTCTTTGTCTCACTCGAAAGGGTATTCAAAGGATTTAAGAATTAATCTCCTTAAAATCCGTAAGTTCCACAAGATTGGATAACCAATTTAAAATCCCAAAATAGCTCGAATATGAAATCCCGAACTCCGGAATCGTCTTTTCATAATTGTTAATTTTTAATCGAATTTAATTGCTTGCCATTTTAATTTTGCCATATAGATTTCAACTTGCTTATTTCAAATTGATGCAATTTTAGTTTAATTAATATATTGTTGGATAGATTATTAATTTTGCACATATAGATTTCATACTCAAATACCCATCAATTTATTACTTTAATTTCAAGAATAGTTCAATTTAGTCAACTTTTTATATCAAAAATTCAATCATTAACACAACTCCTCGTGGGAACGATATCTTTTCTATATTACTTGTACGACCCGTGCACTTGCAGTTGGGCCACATCAAGTTTTTGGAGCCGTTGCGGGGGAGTTGTTTGTTTAAGATTGAATTCTTGATTATTGTAGTTGTTTATAGTTTTATCTTTGTTATCTTTTCATTTTTTGTGTTTGTTTGTTCTTTTTTCAAGTACTTTTAATCTTTTATGAGAAGAGCTAGACGCACAAGTGACACATCCTTATTGTTCAATCCTGAAATTGAGAAATTTTGTAAAGCCAACAAGAAAGAAACCAGAAAAAGGAAAGAAGCTTTGAGAGAAACTGAATTAGAAGCAGACATGGCTGATGAAAGAATTAGAATTGGTGGTAATGCTGGAAATGATCGAAACAATGAAAATGTAGCCCAAGGTGAAGAGGTTGTAAATGCTAATGTGCCTAGGGGAAGTATGATGGATCATGCTTTTCCTCGTTTTGATGACTTGAGAGAGAGCATAGCAAGACCAAGAATTGATGCAAATAGTTACAAGATGGATTTTGGAGTTCTTCAAATGATTCAAAATTCTCAATTCGGAGGACATCCTTCTGAAAATCCATACACACATCTGAAGAAGTTTGCTATGATCTGTGACATACAAAAACAACCTGGAGTATTTGATGATGCAGCAAGATTGAAGCTATTCCCATTCTCTTTGAAAGATAGAGTATTGGATTGGCTTGATTCTTTACCTCACAACTCCATTACAAATTGGGAGCAGCTCACTGATGCATTTCTTGCACAATATTTTTCACCTGGAAAAACTCAAGAATTGAGGAATCAAATGACAGCTTTTAGACCAAGAGAAGATGAAACTCTTTATGAGTCATGGATGAGATGGAAGGAATTAGAGAGACAATGCCCACATCATGCCATTCCGAAATGGATGATAAATCAGAATTTTTACACAAATGTCACTCCTGCAATTAGAGGGATTTTTGATGCTCAAACAGGAGGAGAATTTATTATGAAGCATGAAGATGAAGCTTATGAGCTATTGGAGAAAATTGCAAAGAATACTCATCTTTGGAGTAGTCCAAGAGGACCAGCTCCAACTCAAAAGAGGCAAGCTGCTGGAATGTATGATCTTGATCCATTTAACATGATTAATGCAAAGTTTGATGCACTTACAAATGTTTTGGCTAAGAAGATGGAAGATTTGAGTATGTTGGTTAGTTCATCATCATCATCTGGAAGTTCACAACAAGTGGCTTATGCAGAGGGAACTACCAGCTGTAGAGTAGACTATGGAGAGCAAGCAGCATATGTTGGTAATTATGGAAACAAGCAAATGGGGAATTCTTACTCTCAAACCTATAATCCAACTTGGAGGAATCATCCCAACTTTTCATGGGGAAATCAGCAAAGTCAAGTTCCAAATCAGAATTTTTAGCCACAACAGCAACAAGGAATTCCATATCAGCAAAATAGGCAACCATTGCCTAATTTTCAGCAGAAAAATATGAATCCTCCACCAAAACAGCAAGAACAAAGTCCCACCACAGAAGCTTTATTACAACAGATTCTTGCTAACCAAACTAAGCATGATGAGGAGATGAGAGAGATGAAAGCAAGGCTAGAACAGATGCAGACACATAACAGAATGCTGGAAAATCAGATTGCGCAACAAGCATCTTCCTCAAGTACCAAGTCTTTTGGAAAACTTCCAAGTCAACCAGAAAACCCAAGAGAGCAGTGTCAAGCTATTACTTTAAGAAGTGGGAAAGTTGTAAATAATGAGAAGAGTGAAAAAAATGAGAAAAGTGAAAATAGTGAGAAGAGAGAAAATGAGAAAGAAACTGATGAGAGTGAAAAACAAGAGAGTGCAGAAAAAGGTAAAGAGGAGGTTGAAGAGAAAGAAGAGAAATACATACCTCCAGAGCCTTATAAGCCACAGCTTCCCTTTCCACAAAGATTTCAAAAAGCCAAGCTTGATAAGCAATTCGGGAAGTTTTTAGAGGTTTTGAAGAAGCTATACATAAATGTGCCTTTTGTTGATGCTCTTTCACAAATGCCCTCTTATGCAAAATTTTTAAAAGAGATTCTCTCAAATAAGAGGAGACTTGAAGACCATGAAACTGTAGCTTTGACAGAAGAATGTAGTGCTATCGTCCAAAGGAAACTTCCTCCAAAGCTCAAGGATCCAGGGAGTTTTTCAATTCCATGCCACATTGGGGAATCATGTTCTACAAAAGCTTTATGTGATTTAGGGGCTAGTGTTAGCCTTATGCCCCTTTCCATTTATGAGAAGCTCAATATGGGAGATCTTAAGCCAACCCACATTTCTCTTCAGTTAGCTGACAGATCAATTAAATATCCTGAAGGGATTTTGGAGAATGTGCCTCCGAAGGTTGGGAAGTTCTATATACCTGTTGACTTTGTCATTTTGGACATGGAGGAAGATTCTAATTGTAACACCCCCGCTGCATAGCCTGGTATATTTCACTGTTCCGGTGACCGATGTCGGTTCGGACAATTAAGGAGATTAGGACCACACTTAAGACAACTAGAGAAGCCATAAACACAAATAATTAGTAATGTTTAATTAGTTAACTATAAATAAGAAAAACAGAACATAAGAGGTTAAACGAGCCGAGAGTCACAGCGATAAGTGACCTCCTCGGGAACGACTGCGAAGTCGTTTTAAACTCAAATTTCGAACCGTAAAAAGTGACGCTGCGGTCCTTAGGACCCTTATGAACACAATGGAAAAGAGAAAATCACGAAAAACAACTGTTAAGCCAGTCAAATAATTAGGTCAGGGAGCCGGAAGAAATATGGAATTATTTGCAAACCGGGATGAACCGGCGAAGGGCAATTTGGTCAATTGACCCCGAGAGCTGACTTCTGACCTAACTGTCAAATAAAATTGGAGAAAAGAAAATTTTAGAATTGAGAATTAAATTAAAGAACTAATAGAAAAAAATAAATAGAAAAAAAAAAGAAGATGGAAAAGTCAAAGTGATGACATCATGTATGATGTCATAAAGGCTTAATTGATTTATTTTATTAATTTGGGGATTTTTGGTCTTCAAAAAGGGGATAAGATTAAAGAAAAGAAAATAAAAAAAAAAATAAAACACAAATCTTCTTCTTCCAAAACGTCACTCTCTCTCCCTCACCCTCTCCCTCTCCACAAACTCCATTAAAGCTCAATTTTGAGCTTGAAAATCATAAGATTTCACCATAGAAAAATTAGCCACCATAGTTAAAGCTTATCTAGGCAACTTGAGAAGAGGATTGAGCAAGAAAGAAAGAAGGAAAATTTGAAGGAAAGGAGGAAGAAAATTGCTACACAAAGGTTAGTATGCTAAACTCTTTATTTATCCATTTAAATGCATATGTGATGGTTGAAAGTGAGCTTAGAACTTGATTAAATGAAACAAACATGTGAGAATGACCATTGCTGAAATTTGGCCTGGTTGAAGGGAGTATGAATTGCATGAATTTAATGGGTTTGAATGAGTTTAGAAACCTTCCTTAGTTGAATGATTAGCATTAAAACCATTAAGTGTGATTAATTACACAATTTGAGTGAATTAGGGTTTGAATGTTAGGGTTTGTGAACCAAATTTTGGAGAAATACATAAATGATGACTTTGGTCTATTGTGAGATGAAAAATGGTCAATAATGACCAAAAGAAGTGTGTGGGAATTGTTGGAATGAGAATCAAATTCGGAGGTCAAATGGTCATGCTGCTGGCAGAATGACCAAACCCACTTTGAAGGACCAAAACTCAAATTTTACAAGACTAATTGATATGCCACCAATTGAGGATGAAAATAGACATAAAATAGCACAATTTTCATTAAGGAACCATGACCAAAAACTGACCAAAACTTGGTGAAACAATTGACCAAAGTGAAATGAGAGCAGGCTGCCACTGCACCAAACTAACCAAATAAACAGTAACTGTTATTTTGTCATAACTCAAGCTAGACAGGTCAAATTGACCTGAAATTTTACCAGAAATTAGATGAGATATAGACCTAAAACTTTCATGAAGAACACCACCCCAAATTATGCCATTAACCCATTCAAATTATTGAGCAAAGTTAAGTTACCAAACCTGCAACTCTGCAGATTTTCAATTGAGCAGTAATGTTTGGATGGCTATAACTCTCTCTAGGAAACTCGGATTTAGGCAATTCTTAAACCGATGGAAACCTAAGACATATTAGAACATTTCATATGAAGAAAGTTAGATCAAATTATGAACTTAACTTAATCAAATTACTGACCAAAATTGGATCAAAATCTGCCAGAACCCAAAATACCAGTATGAACAGTGCACGTGAACAGTAAACTTATTTTGGCCATAACTTGAGCTAAAAAACTCCGATTGAGGTGATCCAAAAATGAGAATACACTTAAGACAATAAGGAACATTTTCTATGAAGGAAGTTTGGTCAAATTCCAACAGTAGATCGACCAATGGAACAGTGCAACTTTGAAGCACTAAAACCGAAAATTGGCAATTTTGCCAAAATGACCTAAGTTTTGAAAAAGTGACCAAAACCAACAAGTTTAATGACCAAAATGTGGTATGTGGGTGAGGTTGGAGTTCCCATACGTATTAAGCCTTAGAAAGTCAACTATTTGACTTAAATAGTGCAGTGAATAGTAACCCGAAACACAAAACTTTGAGAACGTCGAATTTAACACGTTAGAACTAGGTAAATGCGAAGTTAAATTTTATTTTGGGATTTATGTTAAGTTCTAGTACTGAAACATTGTAAAATTTTGTGTTTCAGTTGAAAAGAATATCGGGAAGGAACCGGAGGAAACGAGTCGAGGCTAAGGGACGACTCGCTTGAGGTTTGTGCACAATAAACCCTATTTAAGCATTTTATTCTTGAAAAATTGATTTAGTACGCAATATGAATTTAAGAACTTTGTTTTGCCATCTTGTGATTAAATTGTAACTTTGGAAATTGATTTGATCTTTGTATGCAAAATTTGAATAAAGTGTTTGAAATGGATTTTTGATTCACACTTAGCATGACAGTTACTTATTAATCCTCCTCCATTTATGGGGTTGAGATCGATTATTTTCCTCCCTCTCTGGCTTGCCAGTTGAGGTTGTAGATCGGATGAGTACTCATTAGCTAGCTAGCCAACTCCCTAATTGATTTTGATTAATGGGGTTGTAGATTGCTTTGTCGTGGTGTACAACGCGACATTGATCGGAAATTTTGTGTCATGGCTTAAGTTGTGTATGACTTTGGCGACACTGTGTTATGAAATTGTTTGACTAAACTGTGTTTAATAGATTCTTTGACAAAATGGTGTTATTATAAATTTTGATAATTGTTGAAATGTATTTGAGAAACATTTGAATTATGTTTGGCAATGAATGATTTATTTATTGCATTTTAAATTTTTATTGTGCACCACTGAGTATTTTTATACTCAGCGATAGCTTACTTTGCTGTCGCAGATAATAGCAAGGAGAAAGCAGCGGAGTGAGCTGCTACTGAGTTGAAAATCATATCAAGCTTTTGTACGGGTATTATTTCATACCCTTGTAGATAATTTTTGATGTAAATATGGAAATGTTGTATGTATCAATATAAAGTCGAGCAGTTGTAAATAAATTGTAATAATATTATTTTGGATTTTCTTTTGTAAATTTAATATTTGTACATATGGATTTTCTGCTTTATGCTTTGTGAATGGAAATATTAAATATTTTGAGATGAGAAATCTTGTTCTGTATTGTGAAATTATTTTGAAGTGTATTGAATTGAGATGATTGAGTTATTGAAGGTTGGGAGTTGTAAAATATTTTTGGAAGTGCTTTTTACAGGTCTTTGAAGAACTGGTTTCTCAAAATACAGAGGGAACTCTGTCAAAATTTTTATAAAATTTGCGACAAAACTAAAATGGACAAAATTTTTTATTAGTATTTAAACTTGAATAAATGGTTTTAAATTCTTATCAAAATGCTCACCACTTCCAAAATGTAAGAAAATCGTTTTAAAATCCCTTGTAGGGTACTTAATGGGTTATCGGTAGGTGAAGTTCGGTAGCTCATTAAGTATTCTACGGGATCATGTTATGCCTTACAGAGGGGTAAGGTGTGACATGTTTTAGTGGTATCAGAGCATGATTTTTTCAATAAATTTTGATTATGTGTATGAACATTTTATTGATAAGTACAACTGCTCAAGTGTCTTTTGATACATATGACATATTTACATCATGAATATGCACTAACGGAGGTCAACCTCCTTGTGTTTGATCTCAGGAAGTAGAAAATTGTGAAAAACGGAATGGAAGGAGGAGATCATTCCGAAGAACAATCTGTTGGGGCTGAGGTTCAAGGGGAAGCCCCAGCACTCCAGAATGTGAGTGGGTCAGCCACTCCAGCTCCTACTCCAGCACCGCAGTTTCCTGCTCAATTTATGCAGCAGATGGCTGCCTTCTTTTAGCAAATGGTGGGTAATGTGCCACCCCAAGCTCAGATGCCAATAACTGTAGCCCAACCACAGCCCTCAGCTTGGCAGTATGAAAAATTGATGAAATTTGGGGCCACTGAGTTTAAAGGCACTGTGGATCCACCGAGGCGTAATGATGGTTGGAAAGAATGGAACGAGTTTTCAGGAAGCTACAGTGTACAAAGGAATTGAAGTTTGAGTATTCTGCTTCCTTGTTGCAAGGGGATGCGTTTGAATGGTGGAAGACCATCCTCCATAGCCTGGTTGAGCCACCTGTGCTGACATGGAAAGACTTTTTGAGGGAGTTCCGACAGAAATGGGTTCCCGATGCATATGTGGACATGAAGTTGCAAGAATTCTTGAGTTTGAAACAAGGGAACCGAATCAGAGAATATGAGAGAGATTTCTCAAGGCTAAGCCACTATGCTGGAAGCTTAGTCTCCACCCCCAGAGACAGATGCAAGAGGTTTGAGTCCGGGCTAAAGCAGAGTCTGAGAATGCAAGTTGTGGGTTTCAGACATTAGAATTTTGCTGAATTGATCTCACAAGCATTGGAATTAGAAAGGATAGAATCCGAAGGGGCAGTGAAGAAGGGTTCACAAGAGAAAGAGAAGGCTGAAAAGACTACTGGACAAGCGTCTGAAAGTGGTTCTGGCAAGAGGAATCAGTTTGGGGGATCTAGCTCCCGTAGAGGCAGAGGCAGATTTTCTGGCCAAAGACCACCTGCCGGTCACCACCCAACAAGCTTCTCGAGGATCTCTATCGGTCCGACAGTGTGAAACGTGTGGTAGAACTCATGGTGGGGCTTGTTTCAAGGCTACTGGTGCATGCTTTAATTGTGGAGGAAGCGGACATTTCGCTAAGGATTGCACTAGTCCGCGCCGGTCTGGATCTTTCACTACATCTGAAGGATCAGCCCAAGTCTCTGCACCCAGAGGGTCACAGTCAGCTGCTAGAGGTAGAGGCAGAGGTAGGGGTCTTGGTAACACCCCTGTAAGTCAGAGCACTGTTAACCAGCCAGTACCTAGTGGCGCACCAGTCAGAGTGTATACCATGTGTCAGAGGGAAGAAGCTGAAACATCAGATGTTGTAACTGGTATTTTCTCTATCCTTGACCAAGATGTGTATGTGTTATTTGATCCTGGCTCCACACATTCGTATGTTAGTGCCAGTGTGATGTGTCCTACTGCTATTCAGTGTGTACCAATGGACTATGATGTGCTAGTAACTAGTCCATTAGGCCAGGAGGTCAGGGTAAATAGGCTATATAGGGACTGTCCTTTGGTGATCCAAGGACACACTTTTCTGTCTGACTTAATTGAAATGCCCTTTAGGGATTATGACATTATCTTGGGCATGGATTGGTTAGCTAGGCATCACGCTATGATTGACTGTAGACTGAAGACAGCCACTTTTGGTCTCCCTCAGTATGGTGATGTAGTAATACATGGGGAGAGGCAGTTATTGCCTTCAAACATCATTTCAGCTGCACTGGCCAGAAAAATGATTAGAAAAGGGTGTGAGGCGTACTTGGCACATGTGATAGACACCCAAGTGGGGAGTCCAGCACTGAAGGACATTCCTACTGTATATGACTTTCCAGATGTGTTTCCTGATGAATTGCCAGGATTACCTCCAGAAAGAGAAGTGCAGTTTGAAATTGATGTTATGCCTGGTGTGGATCCAATCTCCATAACACCATACAGAATGGCACCTCCAGAACTAAAAGAATTGAAAGTGCAGTTGCAAGAGCTGCTTGATAAGGGCTTCATTCGCCCTAGTGTGTCACCTTGGGGAGCGCCGGTGTTATTTGTAAAGAAGAAGGATGGCACTCTCCGGTTATGTATTGACTATCGGCAGTTGAATAAGGTGACAGTAAAGAATAGATACCCATTGCCCCGTATTGATGATTTGTTTGATCAGTTGAGGGGTGCAGCTGTGTTCTCCAAAATTGACCTGAGATCAGGTTATTATCAGCTGAAAGTTCAAGAGCAGAGTATTTCAAAAACTGCCTTCAGAACCCGCTATGGTCATTATGGGTTCTTGGTTATGCCATTCGGGTTAACTAATGCTCCAGCTACTTTTATGGATCTGATGAACACTATTTTCAGACCATACCTCGACTAGTTTGTTGTGGTATTTATCGATGATATATTGGTCTATTCGAGGAATGCAGAAGAGCATGATAGACATCTGCGGATTGTACTGCAGACTTTGAGGGAGAAACAGCTATATGCCAAATTGTCGAAATGTGAATTTTGGCTGAAGGAGATATCCTTTTTGGGGCACATAGTATCAGCAGAGGGTATTAAGGTAGATCCTAGCAAGATTGAAGCTGTCCTTAATTGGAAGCCACCCAGAAATGTCACAGAGATTTGCAGTTTTCTGGGGTTAGCTGGATACTACCGTCAATTTGTGAAGGGATTCTCCATGTTGGCATCTCCATTGACCAAACTACTTAGAAAGGATGTGAAATTTCAGTGGACGGACAAATGCCAACAAAGTTTTGATGAATTGAAGAGATGTTTGACAGAGGCTCCAGTCCTAACTTTACCCACACCGGGTAAAGAATATACAGTTTACAGCGATGCTTCTCACAACGGGTTAGGTTGTGTATTGATGCAAGATCGAAATGTCATTGCCTACGCATCACGCCAGCTAAAACCGCATGAGAGGAATTATCCGACACATGATTTGGAGCTTGCAGCCATTGTATTTGCTCTTAAGATCTGGAGACATTATTTGTATGGGGAGAAGTGTTATATCTACACAGATCATAAGAGTTTGAAGTATTTGGGCACCCAGAAAGAGTTGAATTTGAGACAGAGGAGGTGGTTAGAGTTGATAAAAGACTATGATACTATTAGCCAAGGAAAGCTAATGTTGTGGCTGACGCCCTAAGTCGCAAGACTATGGCAAGTCTACAGGTTACTCCTTTGTCTTTGGTACATGAGTTGAGGTTATTACATGCCAGTTTAGAGATTAATGATGATGGGTAGGCAGCAGTTGCATGGCATGTACAGCCAGTGTTGATTGATCGATCGTAATGGTCGCTCGTAATGATGAAAGGTATCAGAAGCTGTTGGAAGAAGTCCGGCAGGGCAAGAAACCAGAGTTCTCAATCAGAAATGATGGTTTACTGCTACACCAAGGCAGAATGTGTGTTCCTAATGATGTTAATTTGAGGCAGATCATTTTGAAGAAAGCACATGAGTCTCCTTTTGCCATGCACCCTGGTGGTACAAAAATGTATAGAGGGCTAAAGGAGCATTACTAGTGGATGGGTATGAAGAGAGATGTGGCAGAGTTTGTGTCCAAATGCCTAACTTGTCAGCAAGTAAAGGCAGAGCATCAAGTACCAACTGGGTTGTTACATCCACTGTCAGTGCCAGAATGGAAATGGGAAAGAATAACTATGGATTTTGTAATGAGACGTCCGAGGACACAGAAGAGTCATGATGCAGTATGGGTCATTGTTGACAGACTGACTAAGTCTGCTCATTTTCTGCCAGTCCGAATGGACTACCGTCTAGACAGATTGGCCAGGTTGTACATTGATGAGATTGTGAGACTTCATGGAGTGCCAGTATCCATTGTTTCAGACAGAGATCCTAGGTTCACTTCTAGATTCTGGGGTAGTCTTCAGAGAGCCCTAGGAACTAGATTGAACTTCAGTACTGCATTCCACCCACGCATGCATGGCCACCCGAGAGGGTAATTCAGATCTTGGAGGACATGCTACGGGCTTGTGTGATTGAGTTTGAGGGTAGTTGGGATACACACTTGCCTTTGATTGAGTTTGCTTACAACAACAGCTACCAATCAAGCATTGGGATGCCTCCATATGAAGCTTTGTATGGTAGAAAATGTAGAACCCCGTTGTGTTGGGATGACGTGGGTGAAAGAAAAATGATTGGACCCGAAATTGTTCAACAGACTGAAGAGAAAATCAGGGTCGACTTAAAGCTTCATCAGACCATCAGAAGTCCTATATTGATTTGAAAAGAAGGGATATTCAGTATGCAGTGGGTGAGAAAGTTTTCCTCAAGGTTTCTCCTTGGAAGAGGATTATGAGATTCGGCAGGAAGGGGAAACTAAGTCCTCGTTTTATCGGGCCATATGAGGTATTGGAAAGAGTGAGTCCTTTGGCATATCGTTTGGCACTACCTCCAGAGTTAGAGAAGATACATAATGTCTTCCATGTGTCCATGTTGAGGAGGTATCGATCAGACCCATCTCATGTACTACCAGTAGAAGAAATTGAAGTAAATCCAGACCTCACATATGAAGAAGAACCCATAAAGATTCTGGCTTATAAGGTGAAGCAGCTACGGAACAAGCAGATACCATTGGTAAAAGTGCTGTGGAACCATCATTCGGGCCAAGAGGCTACTTGGGAACGAGAAGAGGACATGAGGATACAACACCCACAGCTGTTTAGAGATTGATACCAGGTAAAAATTTCGAGACGAAATTTATTTAAGGGGGGGAGAATTGTAACACCCCCGCTGCATAGCCTGGTATATTTCACTGTTCCGGTGACCGATGTCTGTCCGGACAATTAAGGGGATTAGGACCACACTTAAGATAACTAGAGAAGCCATAAACACAAATAATTAGTATTGTTTAATTAGTTAACTAAAAATAAGAAAAACAGAACATAAGAGGTTAAACGAGCCGAGAGTCACAACGATGAGTGACCTCCTCGGGAACGACTGCGAAGTCGTTTTAAACTCAAATTTCGAACCGTAAAAAGTGACGCTGCGGTCCTTAGGACCCTTATGAACACAGTGGAAAAGAGAAAATCACGAAAAACAACTATTAAGCCAGTCAAATAATTAGGTCAGGGAGCCAGAAGAAATATGGAATTATTTGCAAACCGAGATGAACCGGCGAAGGGCAATTTGGTCAATTGACCCCGAGAGCTGACTCCTGACCTAACTGTCAAATAAAATTGGAGAAAAAAAAATTTTAGAATCGAGAATTAAATTAAAGAACTAATAGAAAAAAATAAATAGAAAAAAAAGAAAAAAAGAAAGAAGATGGAAAAGTCAAAGTGATGACATCATGTATGATGTCATAAAGGCCTAATTGATTTATTTTATTAATTTGGGGATTTTTGGTCTTCAAAAAGAGGATAAGATTAAAGAAAAGAAAAGAAAAAAAAATAAAACACAAATCTTCTTCTTCCAAAACGTCACTCTCTCTCCCTCACCCTCTCCCTCTCCACAAACTCCATTAAAGCTCAATTTTGAGCTTGAAAATCATAAGATTTCACCATAGAAAAATTAACCACCATAGTTAAAGCTTATCTAGGCAACTTGAGAAGAGGATTGAGCAAGAAAGCAAGAAGGAAAATTTGAAGGAAAGGAGGAAGAAAATTGCTACACAAAGGTTAGTATGCTAAACTCTTTATTTATCCATTTAAATGCATATGTGATGGTTGAAAGTGAGCTTAGAACTTGATTAAATGAAACAAACATGTGAGAATGACCATTGCTGAAATTTGGCCTGGTTGAAGGGAGTATGAATTGCATGAATTTAATGGGTTTGAATGAGTTTAGAAACCTTCCTTAGTTGAATGATTAGCATTAAAACCATTAAGTGTCATTAATTGCACAATTTGAGTGAATTAGGGTTTGAATGTTAGGGTTTGTGAATCAAATTTTGGAGAAATACATAAATGATGACTTTGGTCTATTATGAGATGAAAAATGGTCAATAATGACCAAAAGAAGTGTGTGGGAATTGTTGGAATGAGAATCAAATTCGGAGGTCAAATGGTCATGCTGCTGGCAGCATGACCAAACCCATTTTGAAGGACCAAAACTCAAATTTTACAAGACTAATTGATATGCCACCAATTGGGGATGAAAATAGAAATAAAATAGCACAATTTTCATTAAGGAACCATGACCAAAAACTGACCAAAACTTGGTGAAACAATTGACCAAAGTGAAATGAGAGCGGTCACATCAAGATTAAATCGACCAAATGAACAGTAACTGTTCATTTGGTCATAACTCGAGCTAGACAGGTCAAATTGACCTGAAATTTTACCAGAAATTAGATGAGATATAGAAATAAAACTTTCATGAAGAACACCACCCCAAATTATGCCATTAACCCATTCAAATTATTGAGCAAAGTTAAGTTACCGAACCTGCTCTGCAGATTTTCAATTGAGCAGTAATGTTTGGATGGCTATAACTCTCTCTAGGAAACTCGGATTTAGGCGATTCTTAAACCCATGGAAACCTAAGACATAGTAGAACATTTCATGTGAAGAAAGTTAGACCAAATTATGAACTTAACTTAATCAAATTACTGACCAAAGTTGGATCAAAATCTGCCAGAACCCAAAATACCAGTATGAGCGATTGCGTAAGCGAGAAACTTATTTTGGCCATAACTTGAGCTACAAAACTCCGATTGAGGTGATCAAAAAATGAGAATACACTTAAGACAATAAGGAACATTTTCTATGAAGGAAGTTTGGTCAAATTCCAACAGTAGATCGACCAATGGAACAATGCAACTTTGAAGCACTAAAACCGAAAATTGGCAATTTTGCCAAAATGACCTAAGCTTTGAAAAAGTGACCAAAACCAACAAGTTTAATAACCAAAATGTGGTATGTGGGTGAGGTTAGAGTTCCCATACGTATTAAGCCTTAGAAAGTCAACTATTTGACTTAAATAGTGCGGTGAATAGTAACCCAAAACACAAAACTTTGAGAACGTCGAATTTAACATGTTAGAACTAGGTAAATGCGAAGTTAAATTTTATTTTGGGATTTATGTTAAGTTCTAGTACTGAAACATTGTAAAATTTTGTGTTTCAGTTGAAAAGAATATCGGGAAGGAACCCGAGGAAACGAGTCGAGGCTAAGGGACGACTCGCTTGAGGTTTGTGCACAATAAACCCTATTTAAGCATTTTATTCTTGAAAAATTGATTTAGTACGCAATATGAATTTAAGAACTTTGTGTTGCCATCTTGTGATTAAATTGTAACTTTGGAAATTGATTTGATCTTTGTATGCAAAATTTGAATAAAGTGTTTGAAATGGATTTTTGATTCACACTTAGCATGACAGTTACTTATTAATCCTCCTCCATTTATGGGGTTGAGATCGATTATTTTCCTCCCTCTCTGGCTTGCCAGTTGAGGTTGTAGATCGGATGAGTACTCATTAGCTAGCTAGCCAACTCCCTCATTGATTTCGATTAATGGGGTTGTAGATTGCTTTGTCGTGGTGTACAACGCGACATTGATCGGAAATTTTGTGTCATGGCTTAAGTTGTGTATGACTTTGGCGACACTGTGTTATGAAATTGTTTGACTAAACTGTGTTTAATAGATTCTTTGACAAAATGGTGTTATTATGAATTTTGATAACTGTTGAAATGTGTTTGAGAAACATTTGAATTATGTTTGGCAATGAATGATTTATTTATTGCATTTTAAATTTTTATTGTGCACCACTGAGTATTTTTATACTCAGCGATAGCTTACTTTACTGTCGCAGATAAGAGCAAGGAGAAAGTAGCGGAGTGAGCTGCTACTGAGTTGAAAATCATATCAAGCTTTTGTACGGGTATTATTTCATACCCTTGTAGATAATTTTTGATGTAAATATGGAAATATTGTATGTATCAATATAAAGTCGAGCAGTTGTAAATAAATTGTAATAATATTATTTTGGATTTTCTTTTGTAAATTTAATATTTGTACATATGGATTTTCTGCTTTATGCTTTGTGAATGGAAATATTAAATATTTTGAGATGAGAAATCTTGTTCTGTATTGTGAAATTATTTTGAAGTGTATTGAATTGAGATGATTGAGTTATTGAAGGTTGGGAGTTGTAAAATATTTTTGGAAGTGTTTTTTTACAGGTCTTTGAAGAACTAGTTTTTCAAAATACAGAGGGAACTCTGTCAAATTTTTTATAAAATTTGCGACAAAACTAAAATGGACAAAATTTTTTATTAGTATTTAAACTTGAATAAATGGTTTTAAATTCTTATCAAAATGCTTACCACTTCCAAAATGTAAGAAAATCGTTTTAAAATCCCTTGTAGGATACTTAATGGGTTATTGGTAGGTGAAGTTCGGTAGTTCATTAAGTATTCTACGGGATCATGTTATGCCTTACAGAGGGGTAAGGTGTGACACTAATATTCCAATTATCTTGGGAAGACCCTTTCTAGCTACAGTAGGAGCATTGATTGATGTTAAGGGGGAAAAATTGACTCTTAGAGTTGGTGAAGATCAGTTGGTTTTCAATATTAATAGCACTATGAAGAAGCATCATTCTGAAGCTGATACTTGCTTGAGAATTGATATCATTGATGAGCTGATTGAAGAACACTTCAGAAAGAGATATCCGGAAGATCCACTTGAAAATTGTTTGGTTCATGGAGGAGGCATAGACTATGACAACCCTCATGTGGCTGCATATGCTCAACATTTAAAGGGAAGTCCACCATTCATTTCTGCTCCAGTTTTTCAACTTATACAAAAGGAAATAGCAGAATCTAAGCAACCATCATTCAAGGAAGAAGATGCACCTAAGGTAGAACTTAAGCAACTTCCTTCTCAGCTCAGGTATGAATTTCTTGGCACCAATAACACTTATCCAGTAATTGTAAATGCAAACTTGAGTACCTTAGAGGCTGATAAGTTGTTAAGAGTGTTGAGGCAATTCAGGAAAGTTTTAGGATATACCATAGATGACATTAAGGGAATAAGCCCACACTTTTGCATGCACAGAATTATTTTGGAAGAAAATTGTAAGCCATCTATTGAACATCAGAGAAGGTTGAACCCAAATATGAAAGAAGTTGTTAAAAAGGAAATTTTAAAGTTGCTTGATGCAGGGATCATATATCCTATCTCAGACAGTACTTGGGTGAGCCCAGTACATGTTGTCCCAAAAAAGGGTGGAATGACAGTGGTAAAAAATGAAAATAATGAATTAATTCCCACAAGAATAGTAACTAGTTGGAAAATGTGCATAGATTACAGAAAATTAAATATAGCCACTAGAAAAGATCATTTTCCACTTCCCTTCATTGATCAGATGTTAGAAAGACAGGCTAGGCATTCTTATTTTTGCTATTTAGATGGATATTCAGGTTTTTTTTCAAATCCCTATCCATCCAAATGATTAAGAGAAAACTACTTTTCAAAGGTGCATGATGGCAATCTTCTCATATTTCATTGAAGACATAATGGAGGTTTTTATGGATGATTTTTCTGTTTATGGATCTTCATTTGACATATGCTTGGCTAACCTTTCTAAAGTTTTGCAGCGATGTGCAGATACTGACCTTGTGTTAAACTGGGAAAAGTGTCATTTCATGGTTCAGGAAGGGATAGTGCTTGGACATTTAGTATCTAACAGAGGAATAGAGGTTGATAAAGCCAAGGTTGAAGTGATAGAGAAGATGGCTCCTCCTACCAATGTCAAGGGAATTCGAAGTTTTCTAGGACATGCCGGGTTCTACAGATGCTTTATCAAGGATTTTTCTAAAATAGCCAAACCTTTGTCTAATTTGTTAAGTCATGACATATCATTTGTATTTGACCAAGAGTGTTTGGATGCCTTTTGCTGGTTGAAGCAAGCTCTTATCACTGCACCAATCATGTAACCACCTGATTGGAGCCTACCTTTTAAAATTATGTGTGATGCTAGCAACTATGCAATTGGAGCTGTTCTTGGTCAAAGAAAGGACAAAAAGGCTTATGCTATTTATTATGCTAATAGAACACTGGATGAGGCTCAAACAAATCATGCAACAACTGAAAAGGAATTTTTAGCAATTGTCTTTGCATTGGAAAAGTTCAAACCTTACATTATTGACTCAAAGGTGGTTATATTTTCAGATCATGCAGCCATCAGGTATTTGCTCCGTAAAAAGGAGGCTAAACCTAGGCTCATTAGGTGGATTCTGATGCTACAAGAGTTTGACTTGGAGATTAGAGATAAGAAGGGAGCTGAAAATGTAGTTGCTGATAATCTTAGTAGGCTCAAATTGGATGATGAAGAATTGGATGAAATCCCTATTGATGAGTTTTTCTTGGATGAACAACTTTTCTCTCTTGTTGCTAAACTACCTTGGTATGCAGACTTTGTGAATTATCTATCTTGTGGAGTTTTACCTCTAGGTATGACATGGCAACAAAAGAAAAAGTTTTTGCATGAGGTAAAATTTTATAGATGGGATGATCCTTTACTCTTTAGGAGATGCTGTGATGGTTTAATAAGGAGATGTATTCCTGATGAGGAGACACAGAGTATTATGCATCATTGCCATGCTTTTGATTATGGAGGACATTTTGGAATCTCTAAAACAGCTAGCAAAATTTTGCAAGCTGGTTTCTTTTGGCCAAATCTTTTTAAAGATATGAGGAAATTTGTGTTGGAATGTGATAAATGTCAAAGGAGTGGAAATTTGTCAAAAAGAGATCAAATGCCCTTAAATGGTATTCTTGAAGTAGAATTATTTGATGTCTGGGGAATAGATTTTATGGGGCCATTTCCTCCTTCATTTGGTAATAAATACATTTTAGTTGGAGTTGACTATGTGTCAAAGTGGGTGGAAGCTATTGCAACTCCAACTAATGATGCTAGAGTGGTAGTGAAATTCTTGAAGAAATTTGTCTTGAGTAGATTTGGAGCTCCTAGGGCTATAATTAGTGATGGTGGTTCCCATTTTTATAATAAGCAATTTGAGAGCTTAATGAGGAAGTATGGTGTAGTGCACAAGATAGCTACCCCATACCACACTCAAACTTCAGGACAAGTTCAAATTTCTAACAGAGAGCTCAAACATATCTTGGAGAAAACAGTGAACAATTCTAGGAAAGATTGGTCTATCAAACTAGATGATGCTTTATGGGCATATAGGACAGCTTACAAAACCCCTATAGGAACTACTCCATTTAGGTTGGTGTATGGTAAGTCTTGTCATTTACCTGTGGAGCTAGAACATAGAGCATATTGGGCCATTCAGACCTTGAATTTTGATCTTAAGCAAGCTGGTGAAAAGAGACTATTGCAACTTAATGAGCTTGAAGAATTGAGGATGGATGCTTATGAAAGTGCCCGTATATACAAAGAAAGAACCAAAGTATGGCATGATAAGCATCTTAGGAAAAAGGAATTCAAAGAGGGTGATCTAGTTTTATTGTTCAACTCAAGATTGAAATTGTTCCCTGGAAAACTTAAATCAAGGTGGACTGGTCCATATAGAGTTTCTAAGGTTTTCCCTTATGGAGCAATTGAAATTTGGAGTGAAAAATCTGGGAATTTTAAGGTCAATGGGCATAGATTGAAACGTTACATAACTGGAGACCCGATAAAGGGATCAAGCTGTTACAAGCTCTCCAATCCCTCACCTCTTTTCAGTGAAATTCATGAAAAGTCCAGCTAAGGACTATAAATTAGCCCTCTTGGGAGGCATCCCAAGTCCTTTTATTTTGCTTTTGCTGATTTACTTTTACTTTCATTACTTTTGTTTTTATCTTGAATCTCCCCAAATTCAATTTTTGACATTGTTGAATTTTGTCCCTTGTAGATGTATTTCAATGGAGGA
Source organism: Hevea brasiliensis (assembly GCF_030052815.1). Taxonomy (NCBI): domain Eukaryota; kingdom Viridiplantae; phylum Streptophyta; class Magnoliopsida; order Malpighiales; family Euphorbiaceae; genus Hevea; species Hevea brasiliensis. Next base: position 2,395,402 of record NC_079496.1, on the reverse strand, counting down.
AGGTTGGTGAACTGCTGGGGAGTGATTCTTAACTTGAAAATTTTGTCCTTCAAACTCTCCCAAAAACTGATTGGTTTTTGCTGCATAACCTGTGCAGGGGCTGTTACCTAGTTTATGCAGAGAGGAAGAAGAAATTCTGCAGCAAAGAGGGTGTCTGCAGTAGATGGCTTATGTTCTTGGTGAGGTTGGGTGTATAACTTTTTAGTATATGTGCTTATAATGTTAATATGGTGGTAAGTGAGTCACCTTTGTAGTTTTGAGCTTATTTGGGTTGTGGAATTCAAGGTGGAAATGCTGCATTTTTCTTGGCATAGCTTGGAAAGTTCATTTCATCATTTGTGAATAGATGCAACTTTATGCAGATTTTATGGAGTTTAATGTGCCAATTGTTGATTTTCAGAATTTGAGTGAATATGGAATGGGTCACAAATACCTTTTATGCAGGATTCACTTTTACAAGCTTGTGTGATCCAATTTTGATGGACTTTGTATATATTGATGTGTTTTTGGTGATAATTTCTCATGATTTATGGTTAATAGAATTATATTTCTTCATCCTAGGGTATTTTTCACACTTGCAAATCATTTTCCATTGCAATCTCAATCTTGTTGAATTGTGAATCCTGCATAATCACAATTCTTGCCATTTTTCACCTTTATTGCAAGTGCATAGCCTATGTAATTCTGCATAACCTCATTTTGTCAAATTTCGTATCTGTCAAAACTTGCATAAGGTGAGTGCATGACTTATGCACGTTTGCATAACTTCAAATTCTGCATTTTCTCTCTCTGCCGAAGTCTGCATAAGGAGGATGCATGACTTATGCACTTCTGCATAACCAGAAACTCCAAAAACCAAAAGTTGCCGAGAGGTGCATAAGGAGAGTGCATAACTTATGCACTACTGTATGACCGAAAACTCTGAAAACCAAAACCCACCGAGAGGTGCATAAGGAGAGTGCATAGCTTATGCACAACTGCATGACCACCAACCCAAAATCCCAAAAGCTGCCGAGAGGTGCATAAGCAGAGTGCATGACTTATGCACAACTGCATGACCACTCTCCCTGAAAGTCAAAACTTACCGAATAGTGCATAAGGACAGTGCATGACTTATGCACTTGTGCATGAGCTATTTCTCTGAAGTCCAAAACAAGTTGAAACATGCATAAGCAGGGTGCATAAGTTATGCACACCTATTAATCCCCTTATGCAGTCTTACACAACCAAATCCAAAATTTTCTTCGACTCCCATTTTTCCCACCTCCCGACTTCTCTGTTCATTACCGTCCGTTCACCTCCATTTCTCCCGACATTTTCCCTCTTTCCCTTCTTCTCCACGCTTATTTCTGCCGCCTTAATCCTAATCTCTTCTTGCATTTTTCTTCTCCATCTTCACCATCGGGAACTATGGAGTCGCCTCCTCAATCTCCTCCAGCTTCTCCTCTCGAGGTCTCACCATTGTCAATGCGACCTCCTAACCTAATTCCCCTCCACAAGAAACACCCCCACCACCCTCCACAGCCACGTATAAACGAAAAATCAGGTCGAAATCCACCAGGCCCATGTCCTCTGCACCTCCTCTCTCAAAGTGCAACGAACCACCCACCACCCCAAGGTCAGAACCTCCACCCAAAAAGCCAAAAACTTCAGCCTCCACACCCTCTTCCAGCAAAAAGCAATTGTCAGCAACCTCACAGGTCTCAAAACTCCCTTGGTCCCTTCCTGATGCAACTCACAAAGCAACATTTAAACGACTTAAGGAAAGGAAGGTGCAACCCACTAGGTATATTTCTGTGGACTCTCTCCAGTCACTTGGTTTTTTTGACAATGTAGTTGCCTATCTTGATGGTATGGGTTGGATGGAATTTGTGCACAAGCAAGATATTGTTTACCCAGCTTTAGTTTTGGAATTTATTTCCTCATTCTCTGCCACCCTGAAATTGCATGATGTAGATTTTAAGCCAACTATGAAATTTAGATGTTTGGGGCAAAATAGAGAGTTATCATTGGATCAATTTCATAGCATTCTTGGTTTTGCAATTGATGGGCTATTTAGAGTGCCATATACAGGGGTAGAGGTAGCACACAAGGGTATTTGGAATGCTGCCCAATTTTGGAGAATTATCACAAACCAACCTCAAACTTTCTCTGCTGGCAGATCAAAAACCTCTCAAATACTTGACCCTGCACTTAGGTTTATTCATAGGCTGATTGCTAGCACTATTTTGGGCAGAAGGACTAGTTCTGGTGCTGTGGGGAAATCTGAATTATTCATGTTATGGTGTGCTTTTCACAAGGTCAAGGTTTCTCCTGGTTATTTCTTTTGTGAGCATGTGTTGCATATTGCCACAAAATCCATAGGTGACATTATTTTGGGTGGGCTCATAACTGTAATAGCCAATCATTTTGGTTTTAATCCTGAAGAGCATCCAATACCAGCACTTGTAGACACCTTATACTTTGATGCCACACATCTCTCCAAAACAGGATTCAGTTTGCCACATTCTGACATTGCACAACCAGCAGCAGAAACTGAACCCGCTGCACAACCAGAAGCCCAACCTGTCCCACCACCCCACGGACTCTCATCGAACCTACCCCACCCCCTCAGTCTGCACAGGACACCCCAGCAGCTTTTGCACAGCTCACACCTCCTACAGCTGAACCCTCCTCATCCACAACCCCTCCTGCATTCAACACTAAAGCCTTATTCACCTATCTTGAAAGGCTTAGTGATGATATATACTTTGTGGATAGGAAGCTTGACACTGGTCTTGATACCCTCAAGGATCGTCATGATCACCTATTTGACCTTGTCATGGAAACCATGGACAAGCAGAAAGAATTGAAGGAGATGATGAAGAAACTCATGATTTTTCTGGGAATGCCACCTCCACCTCCATCCCCTCCTCCAGCACCATCATTTCGACAGCAGCCAGATGCAACCAGCCCCTTAGCAACATCTATGGACAAGGGCAAAACAATAGAACTAGACTAGTTTTTGTTTTACTTTTGTTCAAACTTGTAGGACTTTTTCTTTGTACATATGTTCAAACAATTATAGTTTGTTTTGAATTCTGTTAGTTTGTTTTGAATTACTTTATTTTGAATTCTATTTTTATTACAGTTCTATTGGATGGCCATTACATTAGTTTTTCATTGATTTTTATTGCCTTTTGCCCTTTTGTGCATAATTGTCCATATATTGTATATTTTTGCATGCTTCTACTGGTGGTTGCACATTTTTCCTTGCTAATCATCATGCAGCAGCTTCTAAATATACTGCACAGGCTGTGAATTCCCCTATGCAATTATTTTGCATAGCCTGTGCAGCCCTTTATGCCACTTATGCAGAACTGCACAGGCTGTAATCCCCTTATGCAAATGTCCTGCATAGCCTGTGCAGCCCTTATAGCCACTCATGCAGAACCGCACGGCTTATGCACCCTACTTATGCACCTGTTCTGGACAGCACTTTATTCTGCATAACCTGTGCAGCTTCTTATGCATTCCCATTATCTCTTGAATTCTCATCTGCTCTATACCAGGTAACCTTTTCTTTTTGCTCTTAACATTTCACAATTCCTGGTAATTACTATTTGCTTTGAGTTTTGATAATGCATTGCTTGAGACATTGAGGACAATGTCCAATTTTGAGTTTGGGGGTGCACATTTTGATTTTTGCTTCATTTTTCACATTTTGAGTATAAGAGCATCTCATCCCATTCCTTTTACATATACTATAAATATTTACATATACATCCATACATACATATACATTACACATTTACACACACATTATACACAACTTAGAATTATACACATTGCACACAAATAGACAAATAGATTTCCTCCATTTAGTTAATGCATTACTCATTTTTAGGAATCATGCATCATGCATTAAAATTTTTTGCCAAATCCCTTGAGTATTGAAAAGTTGCCTATGAGAGTGATTTGACTTACCTTTAGTTGGGTTTGTGGATTGAAAGTTTCCTAAGGGGTGCAAGGTTTTGAAGTGTCTATCCCTTGCCTATATCTTCTTAGCCAAAAAGCCACCCAACTAGTCATTTGGAGATGGAAGTGTTTAGAGGGAATTATTGGATATAAGGTAGTCAAATGATGTCTCACCAATCCTAGAACAAATTTTCTAAACCTTTCAAGGTGAAATACCAGCTTGTACTTGAAGAGAGAGATGATTAGGCATTCTTTGATTTTAAACCTTTGGCCCTTTTTCCCAATTAAAATTTACCCTTGCAAACCCCTTTAAGCCTTTTTTTTATCCCTAATTTTTTCTTGAAATCCTTATTACTACCTAGCCAATGAACCAAACACTCCAACCCTTTTCATGAGAATAACTATTCATAATATTAGGTACATAAAAAAAAAGAGAAAAGAAAAAATACAATAAAAGGGAGAAGAAATGCTTGTCATCTTGTAAAAAAGGTGCTAGTATATGTGCTTTTTACCATTGTCATTCAAAATGAAAGAAATCCACCCAAAGTATTAAAAGAAATGAGTTTGGGGGTGGCAAATTTTAGGGACAATCATCAAAAGAAAATGCAAAATACAAGTTAAAGTATCAAAATGTCCCTCCATTTTTATGTGTCCTCTAAAATGTGCTAGCACTTGACAACTATCATTGTGTATTTCTCTCCTCCACACACACACACACACACACACACATATATATATATATAAAACAAAGAGAGAAAAAGAAAAAAATATAATAAAATAAAAAGTGTACCTTATGTTGTCAAAATTGAAAATATTCTCATGCTTTGAATCCTTTTTACCCATCTTTCTTCTTAGCCTCATTTTGAACCCCATAGCCCCATTACATCCCTAAAAAGACCTTTGATCTCTTAATAGTACTTGCTACATTAGTGGAGATAGGTGTGGGGAATTTGCCTATGGGATTGGAAAATTATCTATTCATGCATTTAATTCCATCATTCTATATAGAGACGCTTTGCCTATTGATTGTCCTAGAATTCCTTTTGAGCATAACTTTCTCTTTTGATTGGTTGGTTTGGGGATTTTGAACGATAATTGACTTGATGGCTAAGCGGTGAAAGCTTGGATAAGCATTAGATTCTTTGCATTTTGAAGGATGGGTATATGGATTGTTGGTGTGGCTAAAGGTGCGTTAAGTTGCTTTAATTGGTGATTTTCATAGCTCTTTGGATAAGGCACCCCTAAAATTTTTTGCATCACATTTTAAAGTTTGCTTGAGGACAAGTAAAAGCTTGAGTTTGGGGGTATTTGATGCATACATTTTGCATAGTCATTTAGGTCTAATTCATAGCCATTTTATTTTATTATTAGTCATTTTTAGCCAATTTCATTAGTTATTTAGTTAGTTTTTCATAATTGTCAATTTTGGATTAATTTGTAATTTTTACTTTGTTTTGTAGGAAAAATGGTGTTTTTGAAGGACTGAAAAGAAATTTTGCCATTGAGGAGTGACTTCTACAGCCAAAGATGTCAAAAACAAGTTTTCAAGTGGAAATATGCATTGACAAAAATTGCGCATAACTTGCCGCATAAGCTATGCTGATCCGCATGAGGAGAAGAAACACTGTTCCAGCACCTGCCGAAATGTGCATAAGGAGACTGCATAGCTTATGCACATTCACACCTCCCTTATGCACTCTCACGGAATTGTGCATAACCTATGCACCAAGTCATGCAGTTTCGCATAAGTGAACCAGAACTGAAAATCGCATAAGGGATCAGATAACTTATGCAGTCCACTTATGCAGTCCCACAAAGGTTTCATTAATGAGCTGGCAGAAGATTCCCTCAGAAAATTCCTCCTAGAACACACCATTTTAGGGCTCCATGTCAGAAAATGCTATAAATAGTCCCATTTTCCCATTTTAAAAAAAGGAGAAGGAGCAGAAAAGGAAAGAAAGAGGAGAGGCAGCAGCTGAAGAGTCATTTTCACCTTCCACACCATTTTCAACCAAGATTTGCAGATTTCTTTCCTTTCTTACATTTTTCCTACATTTCTAGTGTTTAGTTTCTTGTTTCTTATCTTAGATTAAAGCTTTATTTCCTTATAAATTCATAATTTCTTGTAAACATTATGGATAGTGAGTAGTTTTATTTTGATTCTGGAGTAAGGGTTGTAATATTTGAGATATTTTGTGGATTTTGATTGGGTAATCCATATTTTCTGGTCTTAATGAGTTTTATTCATTTCTTGTGTGCTTAATGACATGCTTAGTGTAGGATCCCATTGAGTAATGTTCTTAATCCATGGTTGAGGCACCGAAAGGAGAAGGCCTTGTGATAGATAATCAAGAAATTGGACTTAATTAACTTAGCTCTAGAAATAGACTAAGGATTAAGAGGATTTACAGATTAATTAAAGAACTTAATGGGTCTTAATTAACTCTAACTCCACAAAAGTAGGATTAGATTGATTAAGGCACTTTTTGTCTCACTCGAAAGGGTATTCAAAGGATTTAAGAATTAATCTCCTTAAAACCCGTAAGTTCCACAAGATTGGATAACCAATTTAAAATCCCAAAATAGCTCGAATATGAAATCCCGAACTCCGGAATCGCATTTTCATAATTGTTAATTTTTAATCGAATTTAATTGCTTGCCATTTTAATTTTGCCATATAGATTTCAACTTGCTTATTTCAAATTGATGCAATTTTAGTTTAATTAATACATTGTTGGATAGATTATTAATTTTGCACATATAGATTTCATACTCAAATACCCATCAATTTATTACTTTAATTTCAAGAATAGTTCAATTTAGTCAACTTTTTATATCAAAAATTCAATCATTAACACAACTCCTCGTGGGAACGATATCTTTTCTATATTACTTGTACGACCCGTGCACTTGCGGTTGGGCCACATCACCTGACCAGCTCAATTAGTAATAATCTTGATGTTCAAGGAGTATTTTCATCCGCAGGGTTTTGTAGTTATTGCTGGACAGGTGTACGGAGTATCTTTGTCCCCTTGTTAACTTTCTTCTATATTAAAAATACTTATCTTTGCTTATGAAAAATAATCTTGGAGTAGTTTTTGTTGACCCCACAAGCTCAAAGGAGCATAGATTTTGATGATACCAAAACTCAACTAGAATCAAACTAACATTGTTTTTAAGTGTTGTGTATCTCAAAGAAAAAGGACAAAAGGATTTCATGATGGATTCGTGCTTCTGAAGAAAAGATGACATTCTAAGGATAACACAGGACGAATCAAAGGAGATCAAAGAAGAAAATGTTACCTTCCAAGGCTTCATTGAAAATCAGAATTGAAGGTACATATAGTATAGAAGTTAATTTTATTTTTAGGATTACTTGTGAAAAGAATTGAGGAGTAAAAGTCAATGATCCTTATTTTCAATCCCTCAAATGATTTTTCTTTTAAACATCATTATTATTGGCCTAAAAAGTGTTTGACTATGATTTGGTGTAAAGTTTTATAGTTTTGAAAGTTATGCAGAAAAGTTTTCCTGGTATGCTAACTGGTTTGCTACTTATTTTAGTATGCTAACTGGTTCGCTATTTTCTCAAGTATGCTAACTGTTTCAACTCTGCACAACATCGCAGAAAACGACAAAATAACGGCTATTTTCTTGAAATTCGTATTCAGAACGTTCAAATGAGTTCTCAGAACGGTAAAAACGTTCCAAAGCTATAAATACACCTACCTTTGGCCATTTTGCACTTAATGAAAGTCCCTCTACTGTTCAAAATCTTTAAAGCTTTCATTCAAAGTGCTCAAAGTGATTTATTGCTCATCATTGGCTTATTTACTCAACTCTTCTTTATAGATTCTGTTGTAATTGAGTGAGAGTGAGTTTTTAACACATTATTATCATTTGTGAGAGGTCATTCAAGCACCTATTGAAGCTTGGTTGTGATAAGTGTTTGGGATAACACTTGGTAGAAGTGTGAAGCTACTTGTAAAAGCTTTGTTGAGAAGATTTGTAAAGGGCTTTGTCTCTTGCCTTGAAAAGAGAAGAATAGTGGAGTGAAGACTCAAAGTGGGATCTTTGAGAGAGTGGATGTAGGCTAGTTAAAGCCGAACCACTATAAAAATTCCAGTGTTCATTTTCTCAACCCTTACTCTTTACATTTATGCAATTTAGCTTTATGATTGATATACTTTTGCTGATATGAAAATTGATATCATATGCTGTTGATCTTGTCATGCCCGAGAAAACAGCCATCGCTAAATCTGCTTTTACTGCTAATTTGTTGATATCTGATATATTCTGCTAGTTATCTGTCAGCCGGATAGGATATCCGTATATCGCTCGTTCTTTGTGTTAAAAACGTATTCAGATTATCGATATATTTACTGAATGCTTATATAGTCTGTTATATCAGTATACTGATTGCATACAGCTTAACCTTGAGTCAACTTGTCAATAGAGCTATATTGTTCATTTTTCACATTAGTTAATTTAGTTGAACCTAGCTGCAATTTTCAAAGGTTTTGAGCAAGAACCGAAAATTGTTTTTAAAGTCCAATTCACCCCCCTCTTGGACATATTTTGGGACATCAATTTGGTATCAGAGCTTGTCTCTCTTGCTTGAGGATTAAACCCCTTAGAGTGATCCACACACATGGCTAGTTCATCTAGAAATTCTGCTGGTATACCTGCCCCCTTAGCTGAAGGTTATTCCATCACTAGACCACCACTCTTTAATGGCACAAATTACTCCTTTTGGAAAACTAGAATGAGAAACTTTATACAATCTGTTGACATTGATGCTTGGAGAATAGTTAAAGATGGTCCTTATATTCCTTATAAAACCAGTGAAGGAACTGTACAAATTCCTAAAGCTAAAGTTGAATTTGATGATAATGATTGGAAGAAAATTTCTACAAATGCCAAGGCTATTAACATTCTTCATTGTTCTCTTGATATTAATGAGTATAATCGTGTTTCAGGATGTCAAACTGCAAAAGAAATATGGGACAAACTAGAAGTCACATATGAAGGAACTGATGTGGTGAAAGAGTCAAAGGCAAACCTCCTCATCCGTGATTATGAATTATTTGAGATGAAACCTGGTGAAACTATTGCTGAGATGAGTACCAGATTTACAGACCTTGTAAATCTACTTAAAGCTCTTGGAAAGAGATTTGAAGAACAAGAACTTGTAAAGAAAATTCTGAGGTCTCTTCCAAAGACGTGGGAAACAAAAACTACTGTTATTCAAGACACCAAGGATTTCAGAAAATACACCTATGATGAGCTGATTGGTTCTCTCATTGCACATGAGATGATTTACAAGAAAGATGAGAATGAAGGTGATCAAAAGAAAAAGAAAGGGATAGCTTTCATATCCGAAAAAGTAGATGAGAAAAAGAAAAATGTTGTTCTTAAAGCTAGTTCAAGTGATGATTCAAGTGCTTCAAGTGGTGATGATGAAGATATGGCTATGATAGTCAAAAGATTCAAAAGAGCATTTAGAAAAGGTGGAAGCAAATACAAGAAGTTCACAAAGAAATATGCTCCAAAGACTCCAAATCATTCAAGTGAAATAGTTTATTATGAGTGTAACAAACCAGGCCACATTAAGCCAAAATGTCCTACTTTGAAGAAGAAAAATAAGTTTAGAAAGGACAAAAGCAAAAAGGCAATGGCAGCAACATGGAGTGATAGTGATTCTTCATCAAATGATGAAACAAGTGACAAAGAGGCTGCAAACAGTTGTATGATGGCAATTGAAGAAAAAGGTGAAAGCTCACACATCGAAGATAGTGAAAATGAGGTAAATCTTGAAATTTCTAATGTTGATGAATTAGAACTTGCATTTGTGAAGACATGTGATAAGTATAGAACTTTTAAAAGGAAATGTAAAATTTTAGTTCATGAAAATTGTGCTTTAAGATCAGAAAATATTTCATTGAGTATGGTTTCAAAGGAAAATGAATTTTATAAATCTCAAATGAAATTATTTAAGGAAGTTAATAATGAGCTTCAAAGATCAAAAGAAGTGTGTGAACAACTTCTTGAGAAAAACAGAATTCTTGAAGAAAAAGTTGAATCTTTGACAAGAGATTTATCTAAATTTACAAAAGGAAAAGAAACACTTGATATACTTCTTGGGAATCAAAGATTCACAAATGAAAAATCTGGAATTGGATATGATGGATTTATGAAGTATGAGAAATACAAACAATTTTTTGTTAAAGCTACATCCTTTTCTCAACCGAGTATTACATGCTTTTATTGTAATCATAGAGGTCATATGATTAATGCTTGTTCTATTAGGAAAGGAACCTTTAAGGCAAAGAAAGTGTGGGTGCCTAAAGGAACCCTACCTAATGTTACTAACATCCAAGGACCCAAAGTTGCTTGGGTACCTAAGAACAGTTAACTGATTTCAGGTCTGCCTAAGGAGTATGCTGGAAACAGAACATTGGTACATTGATAGTGGCTGCTCTAGGCACATGACAGGAAATAAAGGCAAGTTTTCCTCTCTTACCTTGAAAGAAGAAGGTTATGTAAAATTTGGTGATAAAAGTAAAGCTAAAATTGTTGGATGTGGAACTATTGGTAAAAATCCTTGCATTGAGAATGTTGCATTAGTTCAAGGATTAAAGTATAATCTTTTAAGTTTTAATCAATTGTGTGATAATGGTTTTAAAGTGATTTTTACTTCTACACATTGTGAAATTCATGGAAATAATGTCATGTTTGCTGGTGCTAGAATAGATAATATTTACTTACTTGATTTAACAAGTCTTGAAGAAAATTGTGAAACATGCTTTATGACTTCAGATGATAGTGCATGGTTATGGCATAGAAAATTAGGACATGCTAGTATGAGTACACTTGCTAAACTCTCTAGAAAGAACCTTGTTAGAGGACTTCCAAAGTTAAGATTTGAAAAGGAATTTCAATGCAAAGCTTGTGCACTTGGTAAGCATACAAAATCATCTTTTAAATCAAAAAATGTTGTAACTACGTCTAGACCATTGGAATTATTACATCTTGATCTTTTTGGTCCAATCACACCTAGAAGTCTAGGAGGCAAGGCATATGCATTTGTAATTGTTGATGATTTTTCAAGATTCACATGGACTTTCTTTCTTGCTCATAAAGATGAAACCTTTGATATATTTGAAGCTTTTTGCAAAAGAACTCAAAATGAAAAAGGGTATTGCATTACATCTTTGAGGAGTGATCATGGAAAAGAATTTGAAAATAATTTGTTTGAAAATTTCTGCTCTCAAAATGGTATTTATCATACATTTTCAGCTCCTAGAACTCCACAACAAAATGGAGTTGTTGAAAGGAAAAATAGATCTTTGCAAGAAATGGCAAGAACAATCTTTGAATGAAAAGCAGTTTACCAAAATATTTCAAGCGAAAGTAAATACAAAGATGCTACATTTTGAACAGAGTTTCCATTAGAGCTATTTTAAAGAAAACTCCTTATGAACTATGGAAAGGAAGAAAACCCAATATTGCATATTTTCATATCTTTGGTTGCAAATGTTACATTTTGAATAACAAAGACAGCAATCTCAAGAAATTTGATGCTAAATCCTGTGAAGGAATATTTCTAGGGTATTCAACAAATAGCAAAGCATATAGGATCTTCAATAGAAAAACATTGACCATGGAAGAATCAATGCATATACTTTTTGATGATGCTAACACTTCCTTGCAAAGGAAAGATTCTTGTGATGATGAAATTGAGCAGATTCTAAACTCAAAGAGTTCAAATAATGATGAGCTTAAATCAAAAGAACTAGTGGAGGATGATCAAAATGATAAAGAAGAAGAACTCCCTTGCTCCAAAAATATTGAAATTCAAGATGACTCCCAACCAAATGTGGAAGAACTACAAATTGAGGAACCTCAACATCAAGATATTCCACAAGAATGGAGATACCATAGAAATCATTCCAAAGATGACATTCTTGATAGTCCATCACAAAGAATGATGACAAGAGCTCAACTTAGAAGATATTTTGGTAATGTTGCTTTTGTTTCTCAATTTGAACCAAAAACATATGATGATGCTCAAAATGATGAAAATTGGCTTTTTGCTATGCAAGAGGAATTAAATCAATTTGAAAGAAATAAAGTTTGGAAACTTGTTCCTAAACCTAAAAAGCACACTGTTATTGGAACTAAATGGGTATTTAGGAATAAGATGGATGAAAAAGGACATGTAGTTAGAAATAAAGCTAGACTAGTAGCTCAAGGATACAACCAAGAGGAAGGTATTGATTTTGATGAAACCTTTGCTCCGGTTGCTAGAATTGAAGCTATTAGAATGTTGTGTGTATTTGCATGTTTTAAGAATTTCATGCTTTATCAAATGGATGTTAAAAGTGCATTTTTAAATGGATATATTGATGAAGAAGTTTATGTAGCTCAACCTCCTGGTTTTGAAGACCCTCACTTTCCAAATCATGTTTACAAGCTTACTAAAGCTCTCTATGGTTTAAAGCAAGCTCCTAGAGCATGGTATGAGAGACTTAGTAAATTTTTGCTTCAAAATGATTTTAAAAGAGGAAAAGTGGATACTACTCTTTTTATTAAGAAAATAGGAAAAGACATGCTTATTGTGCAAATTTATGTAGATGATATTATTTTTGGTGCTACTAACCATTCTCTTTGTAAGAAATTTTCCAACATGATGAAAAGTGAATTTGAAATGAGTATGATGGGTGAACTTACCTTCTTTCTTGGATTGCAAATTAAGCAAATGAAGGATGGAATTTTTATAAATCAGTCCAAGTATATAAAGGATATGCTAAAGAAGTTCAAAATGGAGGATACGAAAAGTGTTGGAACTCCCATGAGCTCAACAATTAAATTGGAGAAAGATGAAAAAGGTAAAGAGGTAGATAACAAATTTTATAGAGGTATGATTGGTTCTTTACTCTACTTGACAGCATCTAGACCAGATATTCATTTCAGTGTATGTTTATGTGCCAGATTTCAATCATGTCCAAAAGAATCTCATCTTGTAGCAGTTAAGAGAATTTTTAAGTACCTCATTGGCACTCACAACATTGGCTTGTGGTATCCAAAATGTGAATCATTTGATCTTATTGGTTATAGTGATTCAGATTTTGCTGGAAGTAGATTGGACAAAAAAAGCACTTCTGGAACTTGTCAATTTCTAGGTCATGCATTAGTTTCATGGCACAGTAAAAAGCAAACTTCTGTTGCACTTTCTACTGCAGAAGCTGAATATATTGCAGCTGGAAGTTGTGTTGCACAGATTTTGTGGTTGAAACAACAGCTTGAAGACTTTGAAATTAAATTTGATCACATTCCCATAAGATGTGACAATACTAGTGCTATAAACCTATCAAAAAATCCTGTTCAACACTCTAGAAGTAAGCATATTGAAATTAGACATCATTTTATTAGGGATCATGTTCAAAATGGTGATATTCAAATCGAATTTGTCCCTTCTGAAAAACAGCTTGCTGATATTTTCACAAAGCCACTTAATGAAGAAATTTTCTGCAAAATAAGAAGAGAACTTGGTATGATTGATGCTTTTGATTAAGTTTCGATGCATTCTCATGTTTCCATATGAAAATGAAGTGATATATGTTGGTTTGTAGTGTTAAAGATGCATTCTGATATTTTTGGTGCAATTTGAAAAATTCTGGGTTATATCAGATATGAACAGTAATCTGCAGAATTTGATCTCAGTGGCATACTAATCCGTTTGCTAATTTTCTTGTTTGCTAAATGCTTTACCACTGCTCCTACCTTTTCATTGGCAAACTGGAAGTCAGGTCTGATTGCTCTAAAACTCTAAAATTTTTTTTCTCTCGAGCGCCTATTCTGCATGTTTAAAGCCCATATTACTTAAATACCCCTCTATTTAGAGCATTGTATCTTTATGTATTTAAGGGCAAAATGGACTTTTAACACATTAATTTGCGCGAGATTCAATTTTTTTTCTGAACCATCAGTCTTCTCGCCGTCTCTCCTCTGCTACACGCTACCTATTCCCTGCAAAAACCTACAGTTGTGTCTTTTCAAGTTTTAAAATTCAAAACCTCATTTCCTTCCGTCGCTCCTTCTCCCAGAACCCGAACGGCTGCATTTTTCTCTTCCCACTCACAAAACCATTTCGGTCTCACCCCTTTCAGAAATCATCTTCCTTCATCATTTTTAAATACTTCCGAAACCTATTGGTAGTGAATCGATTAAATCGATTATTTGCAGAAAGAAAATCCCCGAAATTTTTCGTTTCCTTTATTTCACTGAATCTGCCGAAAGAAATCATTTGCTGTTGGTTATTTTTCTTTGCCGATTCGCACTCTCTGTTTCAGTATATTTCAGGTATGAAGTCTAAACCTTTAATGGAATTGTGTTTCATATTCTATCTATGCCTGTTTGTTCTGCTTTCGTAATGTGCTGATATTTTTTTTTTGTTTGATTTGCTCTCGGTTGTTTGTTCTGTTTTAGCGCTCAGTTGTTAATTTTTTTGGGCATTAACATTTCGTAAAATGTGGTATATAATAAATTGATTGCCATGGAGTCGTAAGAATCCGAGTATGTCTTGCTGTCTGCTCTAATTTTTTTTTTGCCATTGCGCTCTGTTGTGCTAAATGAATATTGATATGCTTCGATTGATTATATATAAATATATATATTGGCTGCTCACATCACTGATTTTATAATCTCAGTTCTCACTGTCATTTCGGCCTAACTTGTTTCTGAGATTGGTTATGGCGCGAGACAAAGGAAAAGGGAAAGCCAAAATCACCACATATTCATCATCGGACTCCACTGACGCAAGTGTTCCTGCGTCTCCTCCTCCACAAAAAGATGCTCCTCTGGTAATTGGCAAACCAAAAGAAACACCCAAGAAAAGAACCAGTGAGCTAGTTCAAGAAAAGGGAACCAAAAAGAAAAAGACTTCAAAAGCTCCAGTTGTACATATGGAGAGGGCTATTCATGAGCCAAGGTATATTCACTGGCCTGCTTTTATTGAAGTTCCTGTTCCTTTGCAATCCTTGTTTGAGTATCAAAAATGGGATAAACTGTGTTCTGACACTGAAGGAGTGTATGTGGATTTAGTGCAAGAATTCTATAAAAATTTGAGGGTTGATGATTCTGACAAAGACGAGCCTTTTAAGGTGAAAATGAAAGGGACAATTTATGAAGTGACAGTAGCTAGATTAGCTAAAGCCCTAGGAATCCCAAACAGTGGGAATAAAATTTGTTCTCATAAAGATGTTTTTGCTGTTGGTGGATTTAACAAAAGAGATTTTGAGGGTGAAGTGTTTAAAGGGGAAGTGAAGGATAAAACTAGCATTACTCATGCTCATCAACACATTAAAATTCTTCATAGTTTTATCATTTATGTGTTGAATCCTAGAACTGGCAGTCCCAACTATTTGAGTACCCTTGACCTCTGCATAATTTGGCATATAGTGAACCAAATTGAGTTTAATCTTGCCTATTTTATGCTGAAACAAATCATGAAATGGAAGCCACCTTACAAGCTACCCTATGCTCATCTTCTTAATGGTCTATTTAGAGACTTTGGGATACCTTTGGAAACTGAGAAACTTAGGACCAATATGATCCCAATCACTAGTTTGCAAAAAGATGATGATGGTAGAAAGCTTAGATTTGAGCAAGGTGCTAGCTCCAAAGTAGTGCAAGTGGTACTTTCAATGTTGAAGGTATTTTGGAGGAAGTAAATAACTTGAGAGAATTTATTGAAATGGAACTTGGAGAGCTACAAAAATTTAGAAGTTTTCAAACTATTCTTATGAATGGTCTTGATTCTAAAGTTGATGGGACTTTGATGTTAATGTACAAGATTGTGGAAGAATTGTTTAAAATCAATGTTCATTTGGGTATTTCAACCACTGAGGCTGGAGAAACCAGTAAGGCTGCTACTGGTTCTGTTCCTCAAGCCGAGAAAGAAAAAGAAAAGGAGGAAGAGAAAGAAAAAGAGGAAGAAGAAGAAACAGAAGAGGAACTTAGACTGAATTTTGACATGCATGATTTCTCCCATATTCTTTTGATGCTGAGAAAAAGGGGGAGAAAAGTAATGGATGAGTAATCTTGATGGTATAACTTGTGGTTGATATAGTTTGTGAATAGTGTGTTATTGATATAACTTTATGGTGTGCATATTGTTTATATAACTTGTGAATGATATACAATTTGTGATTAGTGTGCATATTGTGCATATTTAGTTAGTATCTTTAGTCACACTTGACTCCTTAAGAAAATGCTTATGAATATTTCATTGAAATTATTAAGGGGGAGTTATTTGTGATTAATTGTTGATATAAGCACATACATAGGGGGAGTTATTTTCACATATACATTCATACACATACTCACACTTATTAATATTTACATGGTGATTCAATTGAGTTTTGTCATCATCAAAAAGGGGGAGATTGTTGACCCCACAAGCTCAAAGGAGCATAGATTTTGATGATACCAAAACTCAACTAGAATCAAACTAACATTGTTTTTAAGTGTTGTGTATCTCAAAGAAAAAGGACAAAAGGATTTCATGATGGATTCGTGCTTCTGAAGAAAAGATGACAGTCTAAGGATAACACAGGACGAACCAAAGGAGATCAAAGAAGAAAATGTTACCTTCCAAGGCTTCATTGAAAATCAGAATTGAAGGTACATATAGTATAGAAGTTAATTTTATTTTTAGGATTACTTGTGAAAAGAATTGAGGAGTAAAAGTCAATGATCCTTATTTTCAATCCCTTAAATGATTTTTCTTTTAAACATCATTATTATTGGCCTAAAAAGTGTTTGACTATGATTTGGTGTAAAGTTTTATAGTTTTGAAAGTTATGCAGAAAAGTTTTCCTGGTATGCTAACTGGTTTGCTACTTATTTTAGTATGCTAACTAGTTCGCTATTTTCTCAAGTATGCTAACTATTTCAACTCTGCACAATATCGCAGAAAACGACAAAATAACGGCTATTTTCTTGAAATTCGTATCTGTAACGTTCAAATGAGTTCTGCAACGGTAAAAAACGTTCCAAAGCTATAAATACACCTACCTTTGGCCATTTTGCACTTAATGAAAGTCCCTCTACTGTTAAAAATCTTTAAAGCTTTCATTCAAAGTGCTCAAAGTGATTTATTGCTCATCATTGGCTTATTTACTCAACTCTTCTTTATAGATTCTGTTGTAATTGAGTGAGAGTGAGTTTTTAACACATTATTATCATTTGTGAGAGGTCATTCAAGCACCTATTGAAGTTTGGTTGTGATAAGTGTTTGGGATAACACTTGGTAGAAGTGTGAAGCTACTTGTAAAAGCTTTGTTGAGAAGATTTGTAAAGGGCTTTGTCTCCTGCCTTGAAAAGAGAAGAATAGTGGAGTGAAGACTCAAAGTGGGATCTTTGAGAGAGTGGATGTAGGCTAGTTAAAGCCGAACCACTATAAAAATTCCAGTGTTCATTTTCTCAACCCTTGCTCTTTACATTTATGCAATTTAGCTTTATGATTGATATACTTTTGCTGATATGAAAATTGATATCATATGCTGTTGATCTTGTCATTGCCGAGAAAAACAAGCCATCGCTAACCGCTTTTATCGCTAATTTGTTGATATCTGATATATTCTGCTGGTTATCATTTGTCAGCCGCCGATAGGATATCCGTATATCGCTTCGTTGCTGTGTTAAAAACGTATTCAGATTACTGATATATTTACTGAATGCTTATATAGTCTGTTATATCAGTATACTGATTGCATATAGTTTAACCTTGAGTCAACTTGTCAATAGAGCTATATTGTTCATTTTTCACATTAGTTAATTTAGTTGAACCTAGCTGCAATTTTCAAAGGTTTTGAGCAAGAACAGAAAATTGTTTTTAAAGTCCAATTCACCCCCCTCTTGGACATATTTTGGGACATCAGTTTTCAATATAATTCAGCTCTGATTGATAAAAAATGAATCACATCGTTACTAACTAAATTAACACTAGCAGACAACTATATTTAGTCATCAGGAAAATGTCATCAGGTTTTATTTCACTAACATATATTCACCTTAAAAAAAAAAAAAAGGATTTACCAAATCCATCATGACTCAAGAATTCTACCATAGATATAGTGTTTTAGATCTACATGGACCAATCGGTAATTCTGCTAATAATTCCTGAAACACAAGTGACTATAGCTCTACCCTTCACATCCTTCTTAAAAGGGATTTAAAATAATAAAGCAAATTTTATTTATAGCATATGAAAACAGGAAGAAAAAAAATTTTTTTTACCTGTTGATTTGATTTTTCTTCAGCTTTCATTTTCTAGTAAAAATTTCAACCCCGCAAACTTTTCCTTTTTTAACCATTTTCATTTCCGAGATTCGTGTAGAATTCTGCTGTACTGTCAATGCGGTTAGAAGCCGACGGATGAGTAGAAACAAAGTATGACAACTCAAATTAAGGTAAACATTCAAATGCTAACCAAGAATTCAATTACAGAACTGATCCTATTCCAACCAACCAAGAAACTGCACAAGTACCTAGTAATATTTGAACACAATTTGTATATCACATCAAGTAGAATAAGCCCAACTTCTATATATATATATATATATATATATCCTGTGGCGTTTCCAAATTAAGGCAGATCGTGATCTTTCCTCTTCCGAATATGCCATTATACACCGTATCAAGAATCACTATGGTGTCTTACCTCTGCCTTAATTTGGAAACGCCTCAGGGATATATATATATATACTGTTTAACTAAATAATTAAATATTAATTAAACATTTTGTAAATAAATTTATTTTATTTTATTGATATAAGTTATTATTATTTTACTAATTAAACAATTTTAAGTTTAAATACATTTCAATTTATAAATTAAATATAATAATAAGAAATTTAATAGGTATAAAAATAAATTATTAATTATTAAAAAGTTAAAATAGTATATTTTTTTACTAAATGGTCTTTTTGATCATTTTAGTCATAATAGCATTTTAAATAATAATTTTTACCAAAAACATAATAAATAACTTGCTTACTTAGCACTAAATTTTTAATTTTGTTACCAAACAATATAAGCTACTTTTTAAAAATAATAGTTTTATGAAAAATAAATTTAAAACAGCAACAACAGAATGCAATAGCAATGCCAAATAGTTCTGTGTCTATTCATCAAAGTATTATACAGGAGAATTGAGAAATTGCAAGCAATAGTTAAAAAAACTTTAAGTCTACACGACTCTTTTTAATTCTTTAATTACATAATTTTAATTTATTATAAAATTATGATTATAATTAGTTTTTATACATATATGCATATTAATATTAATATCAATATTAATTTTATTTAAATTTAATCATGCATAATTTCTCTATAGGTCTACAATGAATTGGGGCGTATGACTCTCGAAGGGAAGGAATGGTTATGAGGAAGAATGCCAAATGGTCTCATGCAAACTTTTAGTTTCCATATATTTTAAAAAATATTTGATTGTTGTTGTAAAAAAATATAATGTGGGTAAAAAAAAAAAATATTAATGAGTTTAACAATTACATTATCCCATAAAAAATAATAAGAAAAGAAACATTTATGGCAATAAATATGATATTTTTTTATAAATAAAATTCATTTTTTATTGTTTTCACAAAAATTTTTACTTCATTTCCTATAATGTATGTTTTCTCATTATTGTATTTTTCTTGCATTTTGAAAATTTGTAAATAACTCCGCTTAAGTAGTTTGCGCTTAGCCGGTCCCAAGCTCCAATAAAGGAGGAGGGTTGCGGTAGGTGACAACCAGCGTAAAAATTTCGTCACACCCTATGATATGGATTCAAATGATATAAACGTTGGGGCGTCCTCTACTAACGACGCGCTACATCGGAGCCCGGGTGTAGTGATAAATATGCAAGGGTGTAGGGCGTTCACCGAAAGCGACGCGCCATGCCAGCGCCCGGGTGTGGTGTTAAGT
Organism: Hevea brasiliensis; assembly: GCF_030052815.1. NCBI lineage: Eukaryota > Viridiplantae > Streptophyta > Magnoliopsida > Malpighiales > Euphorbiaceae > Hevea > Hevea brasiliensis. Next base: position 2,375,449 of record NC_079496.1, on the reverse strand, counting down.
GAGCAAGGGTTCCCACATTATGGACGGGTGTGGGTAAAGAAGTTAGTCCATAGGACAGATAGTAGAACAAATAGTGGAATAGAACACAAGATAGACATAGAAAACAATAGAAGATATCATAGAAGGAGACCAATTAGGAAGGAGCAGGATAGGAGGAGGATCAGGATTGGTACTTGGAATGTTGGATCACTTACAGGAAAATTAATGGAGCTTGTGGATACCTTGGAAAGGAGAAGGGTGAATATTGCTTGCATTCAGGAGACTAAATGGGTAGGAGAGAAAAGTAAGGAAGTGGGTAATTCAGGGTACAAACTGTGGTTTACCGGAAAGGAGAGAAACAAGAACGGAGTGGGTATAATCATAGACAGAACATTGAAAGACGCAGAGTAGTCATGTGAAAAGAGTAGGATATTGAATTTTACTAGTAAAGCTAGTACTAGAAGGAGAAACAATAAATATAGTTAGTGCTTATGCCCCACAAATAGGACTAGACAGTGAGAGTAAACAAAGGTTTTGGGAAGATATGGATGATTTAATGCAAAGCATACCGAATGAAGAGAATATTTTCATTGGTGGAGATTTGAATGGACATGTAGGAAGTGATAGACAAGGTTATGAGAATGTTCATGGAGGTTTTGGTTTTGGCAGTAGAAATGAGGAGGGAAAAAGCATCCTGGATTTTGCTATGGCATACAACCTAATACTAGCAAATACCTACTTTATAAAAAGAGAGTCACATTTAGTGACTTTCAAAAGTGGGCAACATAGAAGCCAAATTGACTTCCTCTTAACCAGGAAGACAAATAGAGCTCTATGAAAGGATTGCAAGGTCATTCCAGGAGAGGCTTTAACAAGTCAACATAGGTTGGTGGTCTTGGATGTCAAGTTTAGGAACAATTCAAGTAAGGTCAGAAGAAATAGTGTAGCTCGAACAAAGTGGTGGGAGTTCAAAGGAGTAAAGCAAGCGAAGTTCAAAAATGAGCTTCTCGAGTCCGAAGTATGGAAGCTAGATATGGAGGCCAATGATATGTGGATACAGATGGCATCAAAGGTTAGAGAAGTAGCTAGAAAAGTACTTGGAGAGTCTAAAGGACATGGACCACCCTCAAAAGAGAGATGGTGGTGGAATGAGGAAGTACAAAAGGCAGTGAAGAGAAAAACGGAATGGTATAAGAAATTACCTAAATGTGATAATAATGAGGCATATGAACAGTACAAGATAGCAAAAAAAGAGGCAAAAAAGGCAGTTAGTCAAGCAAGAGCACAGGCCTTTAAAAAGTTATATGAGAAACTTGGAACTAAAGAAGGGGAGAAAGATATTTATAGATTAGCAAGGAGTAGAGAAAGGAAATGTCAAGATCTCAATCAAGTTAGGTGCATTAAGGATAAAGAAGGAAAAGTGTTGGTGAAAGATGAGGACATTAAAGAAAGATGGAGAAATTATTTTAATGATCTCTTTAATAATAGTCAAAATGGTAATAGCGTGAATATAGATTATAGAACAATAGAAAAGAATGTAAATTATACTAGAAGGATTCAATCTTTAGAAGTAAAGGAAGCACTTAAGAAAATGAAAGTGGGTAAAGCCTGTGGACCCGATGAAATACCAATTGAAGTGTGGAAGTATTTGGGAGATATGGGAGTGGCATGGTTAACTAAATTATTTAATAAGATTCTAAACTCAAAGAAAATGCCTGATGAATGGAGAAAGAGTATTTTAGTACCTATTTTTAAAAATAAGGGAGACATACAGAGTTGCTCAAACTATAGGGGAATTAAACTCATGAGCCATACTATGAAGTTGTGGGAGAGAGTGGTGGAGCATCGACTACGTCATGATACTTCTATCTCTCTCAATCAATTTGGTTTCATGCCCGGTCGTTCAACTATGGAAGCGATCTTTCTCATTAGAAGCTTGATGGAGAAATATAGAGATGTGAAGAAAGATCTACACATGGTTTTTATTGATTTGGAGAAGGCTTATGATAGTGTTCCAAGAGAGGTCTTATGGAATGTGTTAGAACAAAAGAGGGTATCTATTAGGTACATACAAGTATTGAAAGATATGTATGAAGGAGCAACTACTATTGTGCACACAGTGGGAGGGGACACAAGAGATTTTCTGATCTCAATTGGATTACACCAAAGATCAGTCATAAGCCCTTACCTTTTTACATTAGTTTTAGATGAACTGACGAAACATATACAAGAGAGTATTCCTTGGTGCATGATGTTTGCGGATGATATTGTTCTGATAGATGAGACACGAGAAGGAGTCAATAGAAAGTTGAAGAACTTTGGAGAAGTACTCTAGAGTCAAAGGGTTTTAAGTTAAGTAGAACGAAGACAGAATACATGCATTGCAAGTTCAGTATAGGTCAAACTGGTGATAGGGAAGGAGTTAGTTTGAATGGAGTGGTACTGTTACAAAGTAATCACTTTAAATATCTAGGCTCAGTCCTTCAAATAGATGGGGGATGTGAGGAGGATGTTAGTCATAGGATTAAAGCCGGATGGTTGAAGTGGAGACGTGCCACGGGAGTTTTATGTGATCGTAAGATTCCCAATAAATTGAAAGGAAAATTTTACCGTACAGCCATACGACCGGCTATGTTATATGGTAGTGAGTGTTGGGCACTGAAAGAGTCGTATGCATCTAAGATAAGAGTTGCAGAGATGAGAATGTTAAGGTGGATGAGTGGCCATACTAGACTAGATAAAGTCCGTAATGAGAGTATTAGAGAAAAGGTAGGAGTGGTGCCAATTGAAGATAAGTTGAGAGAAGGGAGATTGAGGTGGTTTGGTCATGTGAAGCGTAGACATACGGAGGCTCCAGTTAGACAAGTAGAGCACATTAGGTTAGAGGATAGAAAAAAAAAAAAGGGGTAGACCTAAATTGACTTGGAGGAGAGTAGTACAACATGACTTAGAAGCATTACACATTTCTGAGGATTTAACCCAAAATCATTCAGAGTGGAAAAAGCGAATCCATATAGCTGACCCCAAATTTTTGGGATAAAGGCTTAGTTGAGTTGAGTTGAGTTGAGTTTGAAAATTTGTAAATACTTAATTTACAATGATTAATTTGTTAAATTATTTATATAATTTTTCAATAATTACTTAAGCAATAAAAAATAATTAATTTAATAATTATGAAATTTATTAATTCTTAATTATTCAAACTACTCTACAGATTAGCCACGTTCTAATTATTTTAAATTAATATTTTATTTTTTAATACTAAATATATCTAATTAATAACAAAATATTATTTTATTAAGAAATTTAGAATAATTTTATTTAATTAAATAAAACGAAAATATTCCACCGCATCGCTTGAGCTATCATCTAAGTGTGTGCATATATATTAACATATTTTATATATTAATTTTATTATAGGAGTTTCAGGCTACAACTAAAATAAGGGAAGGACTAAACCTCCAAAGGGAGAAATGAAATGATAGAAGTTTCTTTTCTTTTAATTAGTGATCTTAAATTCAATTTTTAAATATGAAATACTTTTAAAACTTAAAAGAAAATGCTTTGTTCTCCTTTATGGGTCTATCTGATACGAATCCAAATTAATCGAATTAATAAACTTCAAATATCGAGTGATTTCTAAAAAAAAAAAAAACAAGTGACTAAAATACTCTTAGATATTACTCATTTATAAATTAAGTAAAATAAATATGACAACCTAGCTTAAAATTGCTGCCATATTATTGTCATATACTTTCTTATATATATATATATATATATATATATATATATATATATATATATATATATATATATATATTATTCTTTTTGTGTTTGTAGAAAGAGGAGATGTTTGGCATCTCCTTTGACAGGGATCGGCACAGCCTGCTTGTTTACCTATTACCAACACAACCGGTTAAAGGTACCCACCTCTTAGGTGGATCTCTAAACCAAAATTTTAGACTCTCTCTCTAATAGTTTAGAGAGAGAATTTTCTCTCCAGCAGTAGACTTATCTTTGGGACCTCGGTCTCATTTTCAATCGAGATTTTCGTCGACTGTCCTCTGCCCCTACAGGCGAGGGACGGCTCTCCTTTCCCTTGCCTGGATGTGGGTCGCCCTCCCTTCCTTTGGGTGGGTTGTATATACTCTTTTGTGTTTTTCGTTTGTTGCATGTAGATATGATTGATAAGTAGAGGGTCTTTTTGAGAAACCTGCAATATTTATGGATATCTTGAGCAGTGGTGGTGGGTCTGTTCTCTAGGCAGCAATTTCATTCGCTAAGTTTAGGCTCTGTGTTAGGAGGTTGTTGTCCCCATAAGCTCAAAGTAGCGTAGATTTTGATGATACCAAAACTCAACTAGAATCAAACTAACCTTGTTTTAAGTATTGTGCTTCTCAAAGAACAAAAAAAAGAACCAAAGAATTCATGATGGATTCGTGCCTTTAAAGAAAGGATGACATTTTAAGATAACACAGGATGAATCAAAGAAGATAAAGGAAGAAAATGTTACCTTCCAAAGCTGCATTGAAGATCAAATTTGAAGGTACATGTAGTATAGAAGTTAGTTTTAACTTTTAGGATTACTTGTGAAAAGAATTGAGAAGTAGAAGCCAATGACACTTATTTTTAATCCTTTAATTATTTTCTTCTGAATATCATAAATGGCCTAAAAGCATTTGATTATGATATGGTGTAAAGTTTTAAAGTTTTCAAAGTTATGCAGAAAAGTTTTCCTGGTATGCTAACTGGTTTGCTACTTGTTTTAGTATGCTAATTGATTTGCTACTTTTTTAGTGTGCTAACTGTCTCAACTCTGCACAACATCGCAGAAAAAGACAAAATAACGAATATTTTCTTAAAATTTGAAATTGTAACGTTCAAATGAGTTCTCAAACGGTCAGAAACATTCCAAAGCTATAAATAAACCTATCCTTGGCCATTTTGCACTCAATGAAAGTATCTCTACTGTTCCTAACCTTTTAAGATCATTAAATCTTTCATTCAAAGTGCTCAAATTGCTTTTATTGATCATCATTGGCTTACCTACTCATATCTTCTTTATAGATTCTATTGTATTGAGTGAGATTGAGTTTTAAACACTTTCTTATCATTTATGAGAGGTCATTCAAGCAATAATTGAAGCTTGATTGTGAAAAGTGTTTGGGATAACACTTGGTAGAAGTGTGAAGCTACTTGTAAAAGCTTTGGTAAGAAGATTTGTAAAGGGCTTTTATCTCTTGCCTTTAAAAGAGAAGATTACTGGAGTGAAGACTCAAAGTGGGATCTTTGAGAGAGTGGATGTAGGCTAGTTGAGCTGAACCACTATAAAAATTCAGTGTTCTATTTTCTCAACCCTTACTCTTTACATTTATGCATTTTAACTTTCTGATTGAAGTATTTTTGCTGACATGAAAATTGACATTGTTTAATGTTAACCTTGCTGCAAACTGAGAAAATTGGTTTACTGTTGAATCTACTGATATCTGATCTAATTTGCTTATTGTTTTATTTGCTATCAACTAATATATCTGGTGTATTGCTCTGTTTGCTGTGTTGTGAACTTATTCAAATTACTGAAATTTTTATTAAATGCCAATACATTCTGTTAGATCAGTGTACTGATTGCTTATGACCCAACTTTAAATCAACTTATCAATTGAACTGTATTGTACATATTTCAAATAAGAAAATTAGGTTAAACCAAGCTGTAATTTTTTAAAGGTTTTGAGCAAGAACAGAAATATTATTTTTAGAGTCCAATTCACCCCCCTCTTGGACATATTTTGGGACATCAATTTGGTATCAGAGCTTGTCTCTCTTGCTTGAGGATTTAACACCTTAGAGTGATCCATACACTTGGTTGGTTCATCTAGAAACTCGGCTAGTATACCTGCTCTGTCACACCTTACCCCTCTGTAAGGCATAACATGATCCCGTAGAATACCTAATGAACTACCGAACTTCACCTACCGATAACTCATTAAGTACCTTACAAGGGATTTTAAAATAATTTTCTTATTTTTGATAAGTGGTGAGCATTTCTAATAAGTATTTAAAACATGTAATTAAGTGGAAGGCTAGTTGGAAATTTTAGCCCATTTTATTTTTCCGCAAATTTTATAAAAATTTTGACAGAGTTCTGTCTGTATTTTGAGAAACCAGTTCTTCAAATACCTGTAAAAAGCACTTCTAAAAATTTTTCTCAACTACTACTTCAATTTCACAATCAAACTCAATCAATTTCACAATCATTTTAATAAATTTCTCAAGTTCAAAATTCAATAATCCTCAGCATACTAGCAACACATTTCATTTAAATTAAATAAAATAGTTGTACTCATATTTCATTAGAGACAAAGCAATTTATATACATTCTTACAAAATTTACATTAAGAGAGTTTCAAACTACAATATATATTACAACTTTATACAAATTTTATACAAACTGCTCAAGACCCATTTTTACATGTCCATACATTTATGTGCAATATATATACATCAAAAGAAATATTTACAGTTAGGGTATAAATTATACCCGAAGACTTCAAGCTGAATGATCCTCAATCTTCAGCAGCTCAGTCTGCTGCTCCTCTAGTCTCTAAATCTGTGATAGCAATAAAAGCTATCGCTGAGTACTAGGACTCAGTGATGCACAACATACTAAAATAATCTTTATGCAGAATATAGATCACATTTATTCAAAAATTTAACTAAACATGAGCATTAAACACAAAACACGAATTATGAAATTTTAATGCAAACCAATTTCATTTCGAAGAATCAAAATACATTTCATAAAATCCACAGTTAGATCATGCCATTCGAAACAAATAGAATCTCAATAGCCAGAGGCTAAAGAGAAATCACATCACAAGGCTAGCTAGCTCAAATATATGGATATCCATTCACATCCTCTTCTACTGGCACACCTCAACACTTCTCCAGAGAAGGAATCAAAATTCGAAACTAATTACCCCCACTAGTCGTGCTAGTGAGGTGTTCAAATATATGGTCATGACACTGTGGTTTCAAAACTTATCTTAACAATTTGCTAAACATTTTCATTTCAAATATACACAATAACTTTCACAATTTAAATCAAACATCATAAGAATGCCATAATTCAATATTTCACATTATTCAAACAGTATGCAGAAGATAATTATAAAAAGTATACGTTGTGCACAAACCTCAAACGAGTCGCCTGTTGGCTTTGACTCGACTCCTCGGGTTCTGTCCCGGTATTCTTTTCCACTGAAACACACAATTTTACAGTGTTTCAGTACCATAACTTAGCATAAATCCAATAATAAATTTAACTTCACTTTTACTTAGCTCTAACGTGCTAAATTCGACGTTCTTGAAATTTTGTGTTTCGGGTTACTATTCACTACACTATTCAAGTCAAATTATTGACTTTCTAAGGCTTAATAGGTATGGGAATTCCAACTTCACCCACATACCACATTTTGGTCACTAAACTTGTTAGTTTTGGTCATTTTCTCAAAACTTAGGCCTTTTAGGCAAAATTGCCAAATTTTCAATTTTGGTGTCCCTAATTGTACTGTTTCATTAGTCAGTTTACTGTTGGAATTTGGCAAAACTTCCTTCATAGAAAATGTTCCTTATTGTCTTAAGTTTATTCTCCTTTTTGAATCACCCCAATTGGAGTTTTTTAGCTCAAGTTATAAGCAAATTACTATTACTGTTCATGCTGCAGAATTTGGTTCTGCAGATTTGTTGATCCAACTTCATTTAGTAGTTTGATCAAGCTAAGTCCATAATTTGGTCTAATTTTCTTCATATGAAATGTTTTACTATGTCTTAGGTTTCCATCGGTTCAAGAATCACCTAAATCGGAGTTTTCTAGAGAGAGTTATAGCCATTGAAACTTTAATGTTCATATGGCAATCTGCAGTTCTGCAGATTCATGTCACCAACTTTGCTCAGTAATTTGATTGGGTTAATGGCATAATTTGGATTGGTGTTCTTCATGAAAGTTTTAGATCTATATCTCATCTAACCCCTGGTAAAAGTTCAGGTCATTTTGACTTGCCTACCTCGAGTTATGACCAAATGAACAAACACTATTCATTTGGTCAGTTTGTGCAGAGGCAGCCTGCGATTTTCCGACTTCGGCCACTTTGTTTACTAGGTTTAAGTCACTTTTTGGGCAGCCTTCCTAAATGAAAATTGTGTCATTTAGTGCCTATTTTCATCCCTAATTGGTCCCATATCCATTGGACTTGTAAAATTTCATTTTTGGTCCCTCAAAGGAGGTTTTGGTCATGCTGCCAGCACATGACCTTAGCCAATCCGAATTGGCTTTTAATTCCAACACTTCTAACACACCTCATTTGGTCACAAATGACCATTTTTCACTTCACATTAGGCCAAATATATCATTTGCCAATTTCTACAAATTTTTGCCTCAAAACCCTAGGTTTCAAACCCTAACCACACTAATTCATTGTAATTAACTAATTCAAAGCATATAAACACAATCTTTCAACTCATTCAAGCATTTTAACATGTTTTACTCACTCAAACTCATGCAAATCACTCTCCCCTCCTTGCTGGACGAATTTTAGTTTAGTCCCTCATACATATTTTTTTTCATTTTAAGCATATTACAAGCTAATTCAAGCTAAAAACATAACAAGTAAACTAATCTTGCACCTTAAATCACTCACCTTTGTGTAGCAACTTCTAACTCCCCTTTTCTCCAATTTTCTTTCTTTTTCTTGCTCCTCTATACTCTTCAAGATGCAAGGATGAGGTTTAGTGAGGAATTTTAGGGGAACTTATGATTAATTTAGAGTGTATAAAGCTTGAGCTAAGAGCTCTAATGGAGGTTTGAGAGTGAGCTTTGGGAGAGGGAAAGTGGACGGTTGGTTTTGGGGGAGAAGATGAGAATAATTTCTTTTTTTTTATGTTGTTTTTTTCTTATTTAAAAGATATTTAACTTAGTCAAATTTGGTAGGAAAAGAATTTTTTTATTATGACATCGTCCTTAATGTCACACATGATGATGTCACTACCTTTTTACTTTTTCATTTTCCTTTTTTTTGTTCTATTTATTTTTCTATTAGTTCTTTAATTTAATTCTCGATTACGAAATTTTCTTTTCTTCGATTTTATTTGACAGTTAGGTCAGGAGTCAGCTCTCGGGGTTAATTGACCAAATTTCCCCTCGCCGGTTCATCCCGGTTTGTAATTAATTCCATATTTCTTCCTGCTTCCTAACCTAATTATTTGACTGGCTTAACAGTTATTTTTCGAGATTTTCTCTTTTCCACTGTGTTTATAAGGGTCCTAAGGACCGCAGCGTCACTTTTTACAGTTCGAAATTTGAGTTTAAAACAACTTCGCAGTCATTCCCGAGAAGGTCACCCATCGCTGTGACTCTCGGCTCGTTTAACTTCTTCTATTCTGTTTTTCTTATTTATACTTAACTAATTGAACATTACTAATTATTTGTGTTTATGGCTTATCTAGTTGTCTTAAGTGTGGTTCTAATCCCCTTAATTTTCCAGACCGACACCGGTCACCGAAACAGTGAAATCTACCAGGCTATGCAAACGGGGGTGTTACAATTCTCCCCCCCCCCCTTAAAATAAATTCCGTCTCGAAATTTTACCTGGTACTAATCTCTGAATAGTTGTGGGTGCTGTCTCCTCATGTCCTCTTCTCATTCCCAAGTACCTCCTGGCCCGAATGATGGTTCCACAGCACTTTTACCAATGGTATTTGCTTGTTCCGTAGCTGCTTCACCTCATAAGCCAGAATCTCTATGGGTTCTTCTTCATATGTGAGGTCTGGATTCACTTCAATTTCCTCTACTGGTAGTACATGAGATGGGTCTGATCGATACCTCCTCAACATAGACACATGGAAGACATTATGTATCTTTTCCAACTCTGGAGGTAGTGCCAAACGATATGCCAAAGGACCCACTCTTTCCAGAACCTCATATGGCCCAATGAAGCGAGGACTCTGTTTTCTCTTTCTGCCGAATCTCATAATTCTTTTCCAAGGAGAAACCTTGAGGAAAACTTTCTCACCCACTGCATACTCAATATCCCTTCTTTTCAAATCAATGTAGGACTTCTGACGGTCTGATGCAGCTTTAAGTCGATCTCTAATCAATTTGATTTTCTCTTCCGTTTGTTGAACAATTTCTGGTCCAATCATCTTCCTTTCACCCACGTCATCCCAACACAACGGGGTTATACATTTTCTGCCATACAAAGCTTCATATGGAGGCATCCCAATGCTTGATTGGTAGCTGTTGTTGTAAGCAAACTCAATCAAAGGCAAGTGTGTGTCCCAACTACCCTCAAATTTAATCACACAAGCCCGTAGCATGTCCTCCAAGATCTGAATTACCCTCTCAGACTGGCCATCTGTCTGTGGGTCGAATGCAGTACTAAAGTTCAATCTAGTTCCTAGGGCTCTCTGAAGACTACCCCAGAATCTAGAAGTGAACCTAGGATCTCTGTCCGATACGATGGATATTGGCACTCCATGCAGTCTCACAATCTCATCAATGTACAACCTGGCCAGTCTTTCTAAACTATAGTCCATCCGGACTGGCAGAAAATGAGCAGACTTGGTCAGTCTGTCAACAATGACCCATACTGCATCATGACTCTTCTGTGTCCTCGGAAGTCCCATCACAAAATCCATTGTTATTCTCTCCCATTTCCATTCTGGTACTGGTAGTGGATGTAACAACCCAGTGGGTACTTGATGCTCTGCCTTTACTTGCTAACAAGTTAGGCATTTGGATACAAACTCTGCCGCATCTCTTTTCATACCCATCCACCAGTAATGCTCCTTTAGCCCTCTATACATTTTTGTGCCACCAGGATGCATGGCAAAGGAGACTCATGTGCTTCCTTCAAAATGATCTGCCTCAAATCAACATCATTAGGAACACACATTCTGCCCTGGTGTAGCAGTAAACCATCATCTCTGATTGAGAATTCTGGTTTCTTGCCCTGCCGAACTTCTTCCAATAGCTTCTGATACTTCTGATCATTCTGAGCGGCCATTCTAATCTGATCAATCAACACTGGCTGTACATGCCATGCAACTGCTGTCTGCCCATCATCATTAATCTCTAAGCTGGCATGTAATGATCTCAACTTATGTACCAAAGACAAAGGAGTAACCTGTAGACTTGCCATAGTCTTGCGACTTAAGGCGTCAGCCACAATATTAGTTTTCCCTGGCTGATAGTCTATCAGACAATCATAGTCTTTTATCAACTCTAACCATCTCCTCTGTCTGAAATTCAGCTCTTTCTGGGTGCCCAAATACTTCAAACTCTTATGATCTGTGTAGATATAACATTTTTCCCCATACAAATAGTGTCTTCAGATCTTAAGAGCAAACACTATAGCTGCAAGCTCCAAGTCATGTGTCGGATAATTCCTCTCATGCGGTTTTAGCTGGCGTGATGCATAGGCAATGACATTTTGATCTTGCATCAATACACAGCCTAACCCATTGTGAGAAGCATCACTATAAACTATGTATTCTTTACCCGGAGTAGGTAAAGTCAGGACTGGAGCTTCAGTCAAACATCTTTTCAATTCATCAAAACACTATTGGCATTTATCCATCCGCTGAAATTTTACATCTTTTCTAAGCAGCTTGGTCAATGGAGATGTCAACATGGAGAATCTCTTCACAAATCTACGGTAGTATCCAGCTAAACCCAGAAAATTACGAATCTCTGTGACATTTCTGGGTGGCCTCCAATTAAGGACAGCTTCAATCTTACTTGGATCTACCTTAATGCCCTCTTCTGATACTACATGCCCCAAGAAAGATATCTCTTTCAGCCAAAATTCACACTTCGACAATTTGGCATATAGTTGTTTCTCCCTCAAAGTCTGCAGTACAATCCGCAGATGTCTATCATGCTCTTCTGCATTCCTCGAATAGACCAATATATCATCAATGAATACCACAACAAACTGGTCGAGGTATGGTCTGAAGATAGTGTTCATCAGATCCATAAAAGCATCCGGAGCATTAGTTAACCCGAATGGCATAACCATAATGGCCATAACGGGTTCTGAAGGCAGTTTTAGCAATACTCTGCTCTTGTACTTTCAACTGATAATAACCTGATCTCAAGTCAATTTTGGAGAACACAGCTGCACCCCTCAACTGATCAAACAAGTCATCAATGCGGGGCAATGGATATCTATTCTTTATTGTCACCTTATTCAACTGCCGATAATCAATACACAAACGGAGAGTTCCATCTTTTTTCTTTACAAACAATACTAGCGCTCCCCAAGGTGACACACTAGGGTGGATAAAACCCTTGTCAAGCAATTCTTGCAACTGCACTTTCAACTCTTTCAATTCTGCAGGTGCCATTCTATATGGGGTTATTGAGATTGGGTCCACACCAGGCATAATATTAATTTCAAACTGCACTTCTCTTTCTGGAGGTAATCCTGGTAATTCATCAGGAAATACATTCAGAAAATCACATACAGTAGGGATGTCCCTTAGTGCTGGACTCCCCACTTGGGTGTCTATCACATGTGCCAAGTATGCTTCACACCCCTTTCTGATCATCCTTCTGGCTAATGCAGCCGAAATGATGTTTGATGGCAGTAAATGCCTCTCCCCATGTATTACCACATCACTGTACAAAGGAGAACCAAAAGTGACTGTCTTCAGTCTACAGTCAATCGAGGCGTAATGCCTGGCTAACCAATCCATGCCCAAGATGATATCATACTCTCTGAAGGGCATTTCAATCAAATCTGATAGAAAAACATGTCCTTGGATCACCAAAGGACAGTCTCTATAGATTCTGTTGACCCGGACCTCTTGTCCTAACAGACTAGTTACTAGCACTTCAAAACCCATTTGCACACATGGAACAGCAAGTGAACTGACTATGCTAGCACTAACATATGAATGAGTTGAACCCAGATCAAACAATACAAATACTTCTTGATCAGAGATAGAGAATGTACCAGCTACCACATCAGAAGTCTCAGACTCTTCTCGCTGTCTCATTGTGTAGATTCTGGTTGAAGCACTTCCTTGTCCCGATCGACCAATCGCGTTCTCGATCGCTCAAGCAAAGGCTCTACCTTTGCCTCTTCCTCTGCCAACTGACTGTGAACCTCTGGGAGCAGGACTCTGAATAGATCCCTCGGCAGTAGTAGGAGTTGGACCATATCTCGAAGACGGAGCACTAGTGCAGTCTCTTGCTAAATGACCCTTGCCTCCGCAGTTAAAACAGGCTCCAGTGGCCCAATAGCATTCCCCTCCATGAACCTTGCCACAAGTCTTACAGGCGTGCGTAATGTGAACCCTCGCCGATCACGACTGCACTAGGGGTCTCTCGCCCGTAAAATCTGCCTCTACCAAATCTTCCACCTTGACCCCTGCTGGGTCCACTAAACTTCTTTTTCTTTCCAAAGGTAGCGTAACTCGCTCAACCGATTTTTCCCCTTGTCTTTTTCTCGATTTCGCCTTTTTCTGATTTTTCTTTCACTGGGGTTGCTTCTGATTCAATTCTCTCCAGTTCAAGTGCTTGAGACATAAGCTCTGAGAAGTTGCTGTGTCGGAATCCCACAACTTGCATCCTTATGCTGGGCTTCAAACCCGTCTCAAATCTCTTACACCTTGCCTTGCTGGTAGTAAGGAGACTCCCAGCATAATGACTTAAGTGGGAGAACTCCCTCTCATACTCTGCCACTGATCTATTGCCTTGTTTTAGACTCAGAAACTCTTGTAACTTCTGATCAACATATGCATCTGGGATGTATTTCTGTCTGAACTCTCTGATGAAGTCATCCTGTGTCAAGATCGTGGTTTAGCCAAGCCGTGGGGATGGTCTTCCACCAATCATACGCATCCTGCGTGAGCGGCGACGCAGTATTCAAACTTCAATTCATCTTGGCAGTGCAGCTTCTTAAATACTCTGTCCATTCTTTGAAGCCATTGCTCTGCCTCTAACCCTTAAATTCTGCAGCCCCATACTTCAATAATTTATCATACTTTTTGGCTGGAGGCAGTGGTTGTGCCACTGGTGGTTGGGGTGGATCTTGAACAGGCATACCCCCAGCTATTTGTTGAAACATCGCAGCCATCTGCTGTGCGAACTGTGCAGGGAACTGTGGCATTTGTGGGGCTGGTGCTGCTAACCCACTAACATTCGGTAAAGCTGGGGCTTCCCCTTGTGCCTCAGCTTCAACAGACTGCTCAACTGAGCGATCCCCTTCTTCCATTTCAGGCTGAAGTTAGGGTATCTCCTGAACAAGTAACATAAGGAGATTTCCCTCCGTTAGTTCATATTCATGATGTAATGCACTGTATGTAACAAATATGGATATTGAGCAGTTGTACTTAACAAGGAAAAGACACAAATTCATAAGTTAAAACATACTTCAAAAATTTGCTCTGATACCACTAAAACATGTCACACCTTACCCCTCTGTAAGGCATAACATGATCCCATAGAATACCTAATGAACTACCGAACTTTACCTACCGATAACTCATTAAGTACCTTACAAGGGATTTTAAAATAATTTTCTTATTTTTAATAAGTGGTGAGCATTTCTAATAAGTATTTAAAACATGTAATTAAGTGGAAAGCTAGTTGGAAATTTTGGCCCATTTTATTTTTCCGCAAATTTTATAAAAATTTTGACAGAGTTCTATCTATATTTTGAGAAACCAGTTTTTCAAATACCTGTAAAAAGTACTTCTAAAAATTTTTCTCAACTACTACTTCAATTTCACAATCAAACTCAATCAATTTCACAATCATTTCAATAAATTTCTCAAGTTCAAAATTCAATAATCCTCAGCATACTAGCAACACATTTCATTTAAATAGTTGTACTCATATTTCATTAGAGACAAAGCAATTTATATACATTCTTACAAAATTTACATTAAGAGAGTTTCAAACTACAATATATATTACAACTTTATACAAATTTTATACAAACTGCTCAAGACCCATTTTTTACATGTCCATACATTTATGTGCAATATATATACATCAAAAGAAATATTTACAGTTAGGGTATAAATTATACCCGAAGACTTCAAGCTGAATGATCCTCAATCTTCAGCAGCTCAGTCTGCTGCTCCTCTAGTCTCAAAATCAGTGATAGCAATAAAAGCTATCGCTGAGTACTATGACTCAGTGATGCACAACATACTAAAATAATCTTTATGCAGAATATAAATCACATTTATTTAAAAATTTAACTAAACATGAGCATTAAACACAAAACACGAATTATGAAATTTTAATGCAAACCAAGTTCATTTCGAAGAATCAAAATACATTTCATAAAATCCACAGTTAGATCATGCCATCCTTGATGTCACACATGATGATGTCACTACCTTTTTACTTTTTCATTTTCCTTTTTTTTTGTTCTATTTATTTTTCTATTAGTTCTTTAATTTAATTCTCGATTCCAAAATTTTCTTTTCTCCAATTTTATTTGACAGTTAGGTCAGGAGTCAGCTCTCGGGGTTAATTGACCAAATTGCCCCTCGCCGGTTCATCCAGGTTTGCAATTAATTCCATATTTCTTCCTGCTTCCTAACCTAATTATTTGACTGGCTTAACAGTTATTTTTTGGGATTTTCTCTTTTCCACTGTGTTTATAAGGGTCCTAAGGACCGCAACGTCACTTTCTACGGTTCGAAATTTGAGTTTAAAATGACTTCGCAGTCATTCCCGAGAAGGTCACCCATCGCTGTGACTCTCGACTCGTTTAACTTCTTCTGTTCTGTTTTTCTTATTTATACTTAACTAATTGAACATTACTAATTATTTGTGTTTATAGCTTATCTAGTTGTCTTAAGTGTGGTTCTAATCCCCTTAATTGTCCAGACCGACACCGGTCATCGGAACAGTGAAATCTACCAGGCTATGCAAACGGGGGTGTTACATGCTCCCTTAGCTAAAGGTTATTCAATCACTAGACCATCACTTTTTAATGGCACAAATTACTCTTTTTGGAAAACTAGAATGAGAAACTTTATACAATCTGTTGATATTGATGCTTGTAGAATAATTAAAGATGGTCCTTACATTCTTATAAAACTAGTGAAGGAACTGTGCAAATTCCTAAAGCTGAAGTTGAATTTGATGATAATGATTGGAAGAAAATTTCTACAAATACCAAAGCTATTAACATTCTTCATTTTGCTCTTGATATTAATGAGTATAATTGTATTTCAGGGTATCAAACTGCAAAAGAAATATGAGACAAACTCGAAGTCACATATGAAGGAACAGATGTGGTGAAAGAGGCAAACCTCCTCATCCGTGATTGTGAGTTATTTGAAATGAAACCTGGTGAAACTATTGTTGAAATGAGTGCCAGATTTACAGATCTTGTTAACCTTCTTAAAGCTCTTGGAAAGAGATTTGAGGAACAAGAACTTGTAAAGAAAATTCTGAGATCTCTTCCAAAGTCATGGAAAGCAAAGACCATTATTATTCAAGATACCAAGGATTTCAGAAAGTACACCTATGATGAGCTAATTGGTTCTCTCATTACACGTGAGATGATCTACAAGAAAGATGAGAAAGAAGGTGATCAAAAGAAAAAGAAAGGTATAACCTTCATATCCGAAAAGGTGGATGAGAAAAAGAAAAGTGATGCTTTCAAAGCTAGTTAAAGTGATGATTCAAGTGCTTCAAGTGATGATGATGAAGATATGGCTATGATAGTCAAGAGATTCAAAAGAGCATTTAGAAAAGGTGGAAGCAAATACAAGAAGTTCACAAAGGAATATGAACCAAAGACTCCAAATCATTCAAGTGAAATAGTTTGTTATGAGTGTAACAAACCAGGCCACATTAAGCCAAAGTGTCCTACATTGAAGAAGAAAAACAATTTTAGAAAGGATAAAAGTAAAAAGGCAATGGCGGCACTATGGAGTGATAGTGACTCTTCATCAAATGATGACACAAGTGACAAAGATGTTGCAAATACTTGTATGATGGCAATTAAAGAAAAAGGTGAAAGCTCGCACATTGAAGATAATGAAAATGAGGTAAATCTTGAACATTCTAATATTGATGAGTTAGAACTTGCATTTGTAAAGGCATACGATAAATATAGATTTTTTAAAAAGAAATGCAAAATTTTGATACATGAAAATTGTGCTTTAAGATCAGAAAATATTTCTTTGAGTATGGCTTCAAAGGAAAATAAATTTTACAAATCTCAAATGAAATTATTTAAGGAAGTTAATGATGAACTTCAAAGATCAAAAGAAGTGCGTGAACAACTTCTTGAGAAAAATAGAATTCTTGAAGTAAAAGTTGAATCTTTGACAAATGATTTAACTAAATTTACAAAAGGAAAAGAAACACTTGATATACTTCTTAGGAATAAAAGATCCACAAATGAAAAATTTGGAACTAGTTATGATGGATTTATGAAATATGGAAAACACAAACATTATTTTGTTAAAGCTTCATCTTCTTCTCAACCAAATATTATATGCTTTTATTGTAATTATAAAGGTCATATGATTAATGCTTGTCCTATTAAAAAAGGAACCTTTAAGGAAAAGAAAGTATGGGTGCCAAAAGGAACCCTATCCAATATTACTAACATAAAAGGACCCAAAGTTGCTTGGGTACCTAAGGACAGTTAACTGATTTCAAGTCTGCCTAAGGAATATGCTGGAAACAGAACACTGGTACATAGATAGTGGCTGCTCTAGGCACATGACAGGAAATTAAGGCAAATTCTCCTCTCTTACTTTGAAAGAAGAAGGTTATGTCAAATTTGGTGATAAAAGTAAAGCTAAAATTATTGGATGTGGAACTATTGATAAAAATCCTTGCATTGAGAATGTTGCTTTAGTATAAGGATTAAAATATAATCTTTTAAGTGTTAGTCAATTGTGTGATAATGGTTTTAAAGTAATTTTTACTTCTACACATTGTGAGATTCATGGAAACAATGTTATGTTTGCTGGTGCTAGAATAGATAATATTTACCTACTTGATTTAACAAGTCTTGAAGAAAATTGTGAACCATGCTTTATGACTTCAGATGATAGTGCATGGTTGTGGCATAGAAAATTAGGACATGCTAGCATGAGTACACTTGCTAAACTTTCTAGAAGAAATCTTGTTAGAGGCCTTCCAAAGTTAAGATTTGAAAAAGAGTTTCAATGCAAAGCATGTGCACTTGGTAAGCATGCAAAACCATCCTTTAAATAAAAAAATGTTGTAACTACATCTAGACCATTGGAGTTATTACATATTGATCTTTTTGGTCTAATCACACCTAGAAGTCTAGGAGGCAAGGCATATACAATTGTAATTGTTGATGATATTTCAAGATTCACATGGACTTTCTTTCTTGCTCATAAAGATGAAACTTTTGATGTGTTTGAAGCATTTTGCAAAAGAATTCAAAATGAAAAAGGCTATTGCATTACATTTTTGAGGAGTGATCATGGAAAAGAATTTGAAAATAGTTTGTTTGAAAATTTCTATTCTCAAAATGGTATTTATCATACATTTTCAGCTCCTAGAACTCCACAAAAAAATGGAGTTGTTGAAAGGAAAAATAGATCTTTGCAAGAAATGACAAGAACAATGCTGAATGAAAACAATTTACTAAAATATTTTTGGGCAAAAGCTATAAATACAGCCTGCTACATTCTGAACAAAGTTTCCATTAGAGCTATTTTAAAGAAAACTCTTTACGAACCTTGGAAAGGAAGAAAACCTAATATTGCATATTTTCATGTCTTTGGTTGCAAATGTTACATTTTGAATAACAAAGACAGTTACAAAGACAACAATCTCAAGAAATTTGATGCTAAATCTTGTGAGAGAATATTTCTAGGTTATTCAACAAATAGCAAAGCATATAGGACTTTCAATAGAAAAACCTTGATCATGAAAAATTCAATGCATATACTTTTTGATAATACTAACACTTTCTTACAAAGGAAAGATACTTGTGATGATGAAATTGAGCAGATTCTAAATTCAAAGAATTCAAATAAAGATGAGCTTGATTCAAAACAACTAGTAGAGGATGATCAAAATGACAAAGAAGAAGAACTTCCTTATTCCACAAATGTTGAAATTCAAGAAGACTCCCAACCAAATGTGGAAGAATTATAAATTGAGGAACTTCAACATCAAGACATTCCACAAGAATGGAGGTACCATAGAAATCATTCCAAAGATGACATTCTTGATAGTCCATCACAAAGAATGATAACAAGAGCTCAACTTAGAAGATATTTTGGTAATGTTGCTTTTGTCTCTCAATTTGAACCCAAAACATATGATGATGCTCAAAATGATGAAAATTTGCTTTTTGCTATGCAAGAGGAATTAAATCAATTTGAAAGAAATAAAGTGTGGAAAAAGCATTCTATTATTGGAACTAAATGGGTATTTAGGAATAAGATGGATGAAAAAGGACATGTAATTAGAAATAAAGCTAAACTAGTAGTTCAAGGATACAACCAAGAGGAGGGTAGTAATTTTGATGAAACCTTTGCTCCGGTTGCTAGAATTGAAGCTATTAGAATGTTGTGTGCATTTGCATGATTTAAAAATTTCATGCTTTATCAAATGGATATTAAAAGTGCATTCTTAAATGGATATATTGATGAAGAAGTTTATGTGGCTCAACCTCTTGGTTTTGAAGACCCTCATTTTCCAAATTATGTTTTCAAGCTTACTAAAGCTCTCTATGGTTTAAAGCAATCTCCTAGAGCATGATATGAGAGACTTAGTAAATTTTTGCT
Source organism: Hevea brasiliensis (assembly GCF_030052815.1). Taxonomy (NCBI): domain Eukaryota; kingdom Viridiplantae; phylum Streptophyta; class Magnoliopsida; order Malpighiales; family Euphorbiaceae; genus Hevea; species Hevea brasiliensis. The sequence goes on along the minus strand of NC_079496.1, from coordinate 2,355,655 downwards.
TCAAAATGATTTTAAAAGAGGAAAAGAGGATACTACGCTTTTCATTAAAAAACTAGGAAAAGACATGCTTATTGTGCAAATCTATGTAGATGATATTATTTTTGGTGCTACTAACCATTCCCTTTGTAATAAATTTTCCAATATGATGAAAAGTGAATTTGAAATGAGTATGATGGGTGAACTTACTTTCTTCCTTGGATTGCAAATCAAACAAATGAAAGATGGAATTTTTATAAATCAGTCCAAATACATAAGGGATATGCTAAAGAAGTTCAAAATAAAAGATATGAAAAGCATTGGAACTCCCATGAGCTCAACAGTTAAATTAGAGAAAGATGAGAAAGGTAAGGAGATAGATAATAAATTCTATAGAGGCATGATTGGTTCTTTACTGTACTTGACAGCATCCAGACCAGACATTCATTTTAGTGTATGTTTATGTGTAAGATTTCAATCATGTTCAAAAGAATCTCATCTTGTAGTAGTTAAAAGAATTTTTAAGTACCTCATTAGCACACACAACATTGGCTTATGGTATCCAAAATGTGAATCATTTGATCTTATTGATTATAGTGATTCAGATTTTGCTAGTAGTAGATTGGATAGAAAAAGCACTTCTAGAACTTGTCAATTTCTAGGTCATGCATTAGTTTCATGGCACAGTAAAAAACAAATTTGTGTTGCACTTTCTACAGTAGAAGCTGAATATATTGTAGCTGGAAGTTGTGTTGCACAAATTTTATGGATGAAACAACAGCTTGAAGATTTTGAAATTAAATTTAATCACATTCCCATAAGATGTGACAACACTAGTGCTATAAACTTGTCAAAAAATCCTGTCCAACACTCTAGAAGGAAGCATATTGAAATTAGACATCATTTTTATTAGGGATCATGTTCAAAATGGTGATATTCAAATTGAATTTGTCCTTTCTGAAAACCAGCTTGCTGACATTTTTACAAAGCCACTTAATGAGGAAACTTTTTGCAAAATAAGAAGAGAACTTGGTATGACTGATGCTCTTGCTTAACTTTTGATGCATACTCATGTTTCTATATGAAAATGAAGTGATATATGTTGATTTGTGGTGTTAAAAATGTGTTCTGATATTTCTGGTGCAATTTGAAAATTTCAGGGTCTGATATGATGTGAACAGTATTCTAAAATTTGATTGCAGTGGCATACTAATCTGTTTGCTATTTTGCTTGTTTGCTAAGTGCTTAACCACTGCTCCTAATTCTTCATTGGCAAACTGGTAGTCAGGTCTAATTATACTAAAATTCTAAGATTATTCTTCTTTTCTGAGCGCCTATTTTGTATTTTTAAAAAGGCACATTACTTAAATACTCCTTTATTTAAAGCATTGCATCAATATGTGTTTTGAGGGCAAAATAGACCTTTTACATATTAACCAGCGCGGGACTCAAAAATTTTTGCAGAACCATTAGTCTTCTTTGCTTCTCCACTAGTACACGGTATCCATCACTTTGCCAAATCTCCATTTATGTCTTTTCAAGTTTTAAATTCAAAATTTCTTCTCTTTTTCGACGCATCGCCTCTCGAAACTTGATCGAATGCATCCTCTCTCCATTGTTAACCAGTTTCACTCACAACCCTCTCAACCATCATCTCCCTTCGTATTCTTTAAAATTTCTAAAATTCATTGGCTCTAAAACAAAGCGATTGTTCCGCATTCTTCAAGTTAGAAAATCCCTAAATCCTTCCTATTCATTCCCCTTTATCTCTCTCATTCTGCCGAAAGAAATTATTCAAAGTGATTCTCATTGGATTAAAATTTTCCGACGCATTCTCTCTTGTCATCATCGATTCGTATTCTCTCTCTACAAGTTTCAGGTATTGAATTCGAAACATTAATGGAAACATGTTTTACATTTTTTTTTGTGTCTATTTTGTTTTTTCGCTTTTGTCTCTCACTCTTGAAATTATTTGATGGATTTTCTTATTTTGAGTATTCACATTACGCCAAAATGCGCTATATGACAAAATCTTGAATTTGTTATTGTTGATTCTCAAAAATCCGAATATTTCTTACTATCAGTCCTAAAATTTTTTTTAATAATACATGACATTGTGTTAAAAATGTATTGATATACTTCTAATGGTTATACGTTGACTGCTCACATTGTTCATTTTGTGCACCTAGCTTTCTCTATCCCTACTGCCAATTTTCTTCTGGTTTAGTCATGGCACGGTCAAAAGGAAAAGGCAAAGAAAAGGTCACCACACCCTCATCATCTTCAGACTCTACTGATGCGAGCGTCCCTGCATCACCTCCTCCACAGAGAGAAGTTCCTCTGGTAATTGGAAAATCAAAAGAAAAGTCAAAGAAAAGGACCAGTGAGCTTGTCCAAGAAAAAGGTTCCAAGAAGAAGAAGACTTCAAAAGCTCCAATTGCGCTTATGGAAAGGGCCATTCATGAACCAAGGTACATTCACTGGCCTGCTTTTAATGAAGTCTCTATTCCTTTACAGTCTCTGTTTGAAAATAAAAAATGGGACAGATTATGCTCCTCTATTCCTTTACAGTCTCTGTTTGAATATAAAAAATGGGACAGATTATGCTCTAACACTGAAGGAGTAAATGTGGATTTAGTTCAAGAATTTTATAGAAATTTAAGAGTTGATGATGCTGAAAGAGATGAATCTTTTAAGGTTAAAATAAAAAGAAAAGTTTATGAGGTGATAGTAGAAAGGTTAGCCAAAGCCCTAGGCATCCCAAACAGTGGGAATAGAATCTGTTCTCACAAATAAGTATTTGCTGTTGGAGGGTTTAATAAAAGAGATTTTGAGATTAAAGTGTTTAAAGGAGAAGTGAAAGATAAGACTAGCATTACCCATGCTCACCAACACATCAAAATCCTTCATAGCTTTATCATCTATGTGCTGAATCCTAGAACTGGTAGTCCAAACTATTTAAGCACACTTGATCTCTGCATAATTTGGCACATTGTGAATAAAATTGAGTTTAATCTTGCCTACTTTATGCTGAAGCAAATTATGAAGTGGAAACCACCCTACAAACTTCCCTATGCCCATCTTCTTAATGGCCTATTTAGAGACTTTGGGATACCCCTAGAAACTGAGAAAATTATAACAAAAATGATCCCAATTACAAGTCTGCAGAAAGATGATGATGGCATAAAACTAAGGTTTGAACAAGGTGTTAGTTCTAAGGATAGTGCAAGTGTTGCTTTTAATGTTGAAAAAATTCTAAAAGTGAATAATTTAAGACAATTTGTTGAGATTGAATTTGGAGAAATACAGAAATTTAGATCTTTTCAAACTGTTCTTATGAATGCACTTGATTCTAAGATTGATGGAACTTTGATGCTGATATAGAAAATTGTGGAAGAACTATTCAAGATCAAAGTTCATTTGGGTATTTCAAGCACTGAAGCTGGAGAAACCAGTAAGGCTGCTGCTACTGTTTCTGTTACACAAACAGAGAAAGAAGAGGAAGAAAAGGAAGAAGAGGAAGAAGAAGAAGAAACTGAAAAAGAAGAAGAAAAAAAGGAAACAGGACAAGAAGAAGAGGAAGAGGAAGAAGAAGAAACTGAAAAAGAGGAAGAGGATTCCTATGATGGAAATAGAAAAGGAGGCAGCAAAGAAGGAAATGGAAAGGACATGAGTGACTCTAATTCTGAGCCAGCTGCACCTGCAAAAGGAAAGACAAAAACAGCTAAAGAGAAACAAAGAAGCAAGCAGAAAGAAGAAACTGGTAAACCAGCTAGCAAAAAGGCTAAAACTGGCAAAAAGCCTACTGCAGAATCCGATTCTACTGCTGCATCTAAGTTAATTGCTAGCCCTATTGTTCCCTTAACACCTGGAACTGCAATGGCTGCTTAAATCCTTCAAACCTTGAGTGATAAACTTGTCAAGCCAAAAAGGGTGAAGATGGCTGCTCTAAGACAAATCAGAAGAAGCTCTAGGCTGAAAGGATAAATCCCCATCTTGGATGTTTACTGATTTTAATTTTGTTTGACAGTTTGTCTCTTAGTTTGCTACTTCATTTGCTGTTTTTAGTTTTCTGGACTTTAATTAGTTTGCTATATTATCTACTGTTTTGACTATTTTGTTCACTGCACTTAAACTGAATTTTGGTTTATGCACATGTGCATGCTTTCTCCCATGTTCTTTTGACGCTGACAAAAAGGGGGAGAAATGAATGAGTGATCATGTTGAAAATGATCTTGTTGAAAATGCTTGTGATTAATATATTGTTGATACAGCTTATGAAAATATATTGTGCATATTTAGTTAGTTATTTTAGTCACACTTGCCTAAAATTCCTTGTGACAGAAAATTCTTGTGAATATTTTATTGAAATTATTAAGGGGAAGTTATTTGTTAATATGTGTTGATATAGGCACATACATAGGGGGAGTTATTCACACATATACATTCTTACACATACTCACACTTGATTCTTACATGGTGATTCAATTGAGTTTTGTCATCATCAAAAAGGGAGAGATTGTTGACCCCATAAGCTCAAAGGAGCATAGATTTTGATGATACCAAAACTCAACTAGAATCAAACTAACCTTATTTTAAGTATTATGGTTCTCAAAGAACAAAGAAAAAGACTCAAGGAATTCATGATGGATTCGTGCCTTTAAAGAAAAGATGACATTTTAACATAACACAGGACGAATCAAAGAAGATAAAAGAAGAAAAGGTTACTTTCCAAAGCTGCATTGAAGATCAAATTTGAAGGTACATGTAGTATATAAGTTAGTTTTAACTTTTAGGATTACTTGTGAAAAGAATTGAGGAGTAGAAGCCAATAACACTTATTTTTAATCCCTCAATTATTTTCTTCTGAATATCATAAATGGCCTAAAAGCATTTGATTATGATATGGTGTAAAGTTTTAAAGTTTTCAAATTTATGCAGAAAAGTTTTCCTGGTATGCTAACTGGTTTGCTACTTGTTTTAGTATGCTTACTGGTTTGCTATTTTTTCTGGTATGTTAACTGTCTCAACTCTGCACAACATCGCAGAAAAAGACAAAATAACGGTTATTTTCTTGAAATTTGAAATTGTAACATTCAAATGAGTTCTCAAACGGTCAGAAACGTTCCAAAACTATAAATACACCTATCCTTGGCCATTTTGCACTCAATGAAAGTTTCTCTACTGTTCCTAACCTTTTAAGATCATTAAAGCTTTCATTCAAAGTGCTCAATTTGCTTTCATTTCTCATCATTGGCTTACCTACTCATCTCTTCTTTATAGATTCTGTTGTATTGAGTGAGATTGGGTTTTAAACACTTTCTTATCATTTATGAGAGCTCATTCAAGTACCTATTGAAGCTTGATTGTGAAAAGTGTTTGGGATAACACTTAGTAGAAGTGTGAAGCTACTTGTAAAAGCTTTGGTGAGAAGATTTGTAAAGGGCTTTTGTCTCTTGCCTTTAAAAGAGAAGATTAGTGGAGTGAAGACTCAAAGTGGGATCTTTGAGAGAGTGGATGTAGACTAGTTTAGCCGAACCACTATAAAAATTCAGTGTTCTATTTTCTCAACCCTTACTCTTTACATTTATGCATTTTAACTTTCTGATTGAAGTGTTTTTGCTGATATGAAAATTGACACTGTTTAATGTTAACCTTGCTGCAAACTGAGAAAATTGGTTTACTGCTGAATATATTGATATCTAATCTAATTTGCTTATTGTTTTATTTGCTGTCAACTAATATATCTAGTGTACTGCTCTGTTTGCTGTGTTGTGAACTTATTCAGATTACTGAAATTTTTACTGAATGCCAATACATTCTGTTAGATCAGTGTACTGATTGCTTATGACCCAACTTTGAATCAACTTATCAATTGAACTGTATTGTACATATTTCACATTAGAAAATTAGGTTGAACCAAGTTGCAATTTTTCAAAGGTTTTGATTAAGAATCGAAAAATTATTTTTAGAGTCCAATTCACCCCCTCTTGGACATATTTTGGGACATCAGATGTTTATTTTAGTAGGAATGGCATCTCTGGGGTCTCTCTCTCTCTCGCTATTGGTTAGCCTCTTGTCCTTGATAGCTGATGCTGAAGAGCTCTACCATACCGCTCATTGCGTGACTGAGATTAGTCCCAGTTGAGGTAAAAGAGATGGCTGATGCCATCGTCGATGTTGGAGATCTAGTCTGTAGCCTTTCCTGAGCGTCGGTGTCGACACCATATTTTGGCCGATCCCCAAAATCAATAAAACTTTGGAACTGACCTCAGTACTAAGTCTCCTTTTGACAGCTAATCACATTTCCGATCTCTCTTTGATAAACAGTCACATTTCCGATCTCTCTTGGATAAACAGTCACATTTCCGATCTCTCTTTGATAGACAGTCACATTTTCGATCTCTCCTCACAAAAAATTAAATCAATGCTAAGTCCTCACATCAGTCAAAGACTTACCAATCTATTAAATTGCTCACCGATCTCTCCGACCCGTTGTAGTATAAACGAAGTGAACTAGATCTTTTCTTACCAGTTTTATTGCCGATCTCCCTTTCAAAAGTTTAAGAGCTAAGGTTTTGGTCCGGTTTAATGAGGATTCCGATCTTAAGTGTTCAAGTCTAATTTCCAATTTTAATCAAGTCCCGTTCAGCATTTCTTCCTTACCGATCTCATGCTCATTGTGTTTTTCGATCTCTCACACTTAGGTTAATAATCATCTTCAGTTATTTCAACATACTCAGACAATCAAGTGTTTAATAAATGAGAAATTTTCCGATCACAACCATTCATCGAACAAAAAAGGGCATTCCACTTCATTTCATTTCAAAAATTTGTACAAGTCATTCGGCCCCCAGCCTGATCTACATTTTGCTCATTTTCTCTCTCACCCTCGGCCTCCTCTTCGCTTTCCTCCTCGCCTTCGGGAGCCAGGTCAGCCATCCAAGAGAAGTCCTCCTCTGGGTAACGCTTCTGCAGCTCGGCCAAGAGATCCTTGTGAGCGTTCACATAGGCACCGGCTATTCCAGTCACCATCTCTTCATCTTTTGCCTTAAGCTCCTCAGCAAGATGAGCGACTTGAGCAGCTTTGTTGGCCCAGAGTGCCTGGACTTCTCTAAGAGCTTGATCCCTTTCAGCCAGAACATGAGTCTGTTCGGCCAGCTTATCCTCATAGTACTTCATCCGCCCCTCAATTTGAGATATGTAATCCTGAGCGGATGAGAGTTGGGATCGGAGGGATGCCACCTCTTGACTCTTCTTCTCGACCTCCTTACCCAGGCGGTGCGCCTTTTCCCGGACTATGTGCTGGTTCACCAAGCACTCTACATTCAGACTCATGGATCGGGTTAGGATATCGTCAAGATTGTCCGGAGACAGTCTGTCCCGATCCTCCCGAAGGCAGATGGAAGACCCCAAAACTTTGGCAAAATCGGGGTTCTCCCAAACGGTCCGGTTGTTCTCTAGAGAAGCAATCAGCACTTGGGCGCCATGAGAAGGGGGCCTCGTAGGAGGTCGAGAACGACCCCCTTCTGTGCTTGGAGCAACTAGAGGAGGTGGAGGCGGCTCTTCCTGTTGAGGAGGAGATCGGACAGCTTCTGTGATCGGCGGCCCCGAAGGTCGAGGCGGGCCTCCTTGCGTCTCCCCAGGTTCATGGCCGGGTGTTTGAATTAGTGCCGAACGCTTCATCTCCTTTATTTTCCGGGAAATCTCTCTCTCCTTCTTCCGCTTCCTGGAACCTTCACCACCCGCCATACCTGCACAAAAAAGAGGTCAGTGAGATCGCTAAGGTCCAAAGATCTGAGAAATAGAAAATACCGATGCCAAGATCAGAGAGCTGAAGCCCGCGCTTTTCGCCCGTGATCAACTCCATCGTCCAATGATGCAAATTTCTAGCCACCGCATCTAAACATGAGTCCTTTTGAGTGGAAGCTTGATTCTTTAGCTACATCACTATTAGGCTTTCCTCCTGTTTCAGGGTAATACGCTTCGGAATCAAGGGCCCTCGTGCCACCAATACGGGGAAGTCCTCGAAGCAGGTCGGATTTTTGCTCCTCAGAATGAAGAAGCGGTTCTTCCAATTCTTAAGGGAGGAGGGCAGATCGGTGAAGAGCCCGCAATGAGGCTTCGCCTGAAAGAACTAGTGCTCATTGTCCTTTCGGCGAGTTAGCTTGTGCAGTTCGGTGAACACCTTAGTCGTAGGTCTGATTCCCTTAGCTCCGCACAGGCCTCGGAAGGCTACCAAAATCCGCCGCGAGTTAGGGTGAATTTGGGCAATGCACACTCGGTGAAATTTTAGGACCTCCTTGAAGAAGTCGTCCAGAGGGAACCGAAGACCGGCCTTTAACTGTTCCTCGTATACCATCACCATGTCATTCTCTTCAAAGGAGTGATCGGCTCGGTGATCGCCGTGACACCGGATAAGTTCATATGAATCGGGCTCAATGTTGTACTCCTGGCTAAACGATTGCAGATCGGATTCTTGCAAGATCGACGGCAGCTCGTCCATAGGAAGATTCTCCCTCCCCGAAGGAGGTGCATGCCTTGATGGTGCGATCCGCCCCCGAGCTGGAACGGAGACCCTAAGAGGTTCTGGTTGTGCGCTCGGCCCGACCACCTCTTCTTCATCAGACGACCATGAAACATGGACGGAAGGTGGGCTTGCCGCTCTCTGACCTTCGGTGCCGCTCATTTTTAAGGAAAACAAAGAACTTAAAGCTAAAAGAAGGATTAAAACCCTTACCGGAGCTTGAACGGAGTCGGAAGAGCTTGAAAATCGGGAGAGTTTTGGAATTGCTTGCGAGAAACAGAAAATGGCATAAGTAAGAAACTGGCTAACCCCTACCCCTATTTATACTCGTCCGAGCATTTAATGCTCACGATATCCCAGGCAATGCATCGGTTAACGGGATTCGCCAGCTGTTCTGACACGTCTCTCAAATTCCATAAAGAGAACGGCTAATTAGAGATCGGCATATTAAGATAAATGTTTCGAATTACGGATCAGTTAAGGGTTGTTCAATTGGGAACCAGATCGGATAAACACATCAGAGATCGAAAAATAATCAATGCAATAATAATAAGATGATAATTGACTTTTATTTCCAAGAGATCGGATTACATCATTTGGGCGATCTCTAGGGATCGGAATAATAGAGATCGGAAGATGGGAGATCAGCATGAGAGATCGGAATAGGAGCGTGGGAGGGATCGGAAGGCAAAAAGAATAAGACAAATCCCAAATAACCGTCGTCAGAATCAGAGCCGAGGTAGTTAAAGCGTGGCAGACGAGATCTCCACCGCACGCCTAAGAATCGCCCGCAATGCTGACAGGTGCCAGGGTATGTCATGATAGTCCTATACATCCCAATCTCCACCGTTGATCTCACTTGTAAGGACAAACCCGGGACCCTTGGATCAAGAGACAAGACGACAAGACCAGCGTCTTTCGCTCTTAGCCCTCAGATCACTCCTGACACGAGGATTTGAGACCGTCCGATTGAAAGAAGAAAAGGACGAATATTCTGAAGAATAATCTCAGCCGTTCATTTTGGTTCTCTTTAATTCTCAAGCATCCGATCATGTCCTTCAAAATCCAAACCCTCCATCTCCCTCAAAATAAATCCTGACCCTTCATGGGGAGCACCCGATTCCTATAAATACCTGCCTGAAAACTGTTCAAAAGGACGAAAAAAAAATATATAGACAAGAGGCAGTAACTATAGTAGAATAGCTCTGAAACTTAATTCAGTTTGTTACTCTGCTATTTTTTTTTGGAGTTTTCATAGAAAAAACTTTTGAAACTAGTTTTCTGAAGTGTTTTCTTGCAAAAGAGATTCTTGAATACTGAAATTTTTCATTTTCAGTTCGTTCATTATCCTGTGGCACTCTCACTTTCTGTCTTTGTTTCCATTCACATTGTCTAAGCTCAACTCCACTCAAGCTTGGTTATTTTGACCTGTTTACATTTTAACAAAGAGTACTTCATTTCGAGGCAAATCATAGTCCTCTGGCTGCCAACCTGCAATCTTGCTACCTTTTGCGATTCTGTAGTTAAGTTCAATAGACTCGACTCCCTACAGGTCAGTGTTAATATTGTCATTTTATTAAGTCTAGTTCTCATTTCACGTATTTCCTTTGTTCTTTTTCTTATGCCGATTGTTTTCTTTAAGTTCATGTCACGCTAAAAATACAAAGGAAAGATATGCTCTAGTTTACTCCCGTGTTGGCTAACCCACACTTTCGTTAATCTTTATTATTTCTGAACACAAGTCATCTAGCCCCGAGTTACATAAAAGCAGCTAGACAAAATGTAGGTAACTGTGTTTAAAGTGTCTCTTTGAAAAAAGAGGGTCTAAATAACACGTCAGGGAAATAGCCAAATTGGATCACTAGGCTGACATGGGAAGCGATCCAACATAATGCCATAAGGCGGAATAAAAATCAAAACCCAGATAAATAAAAGGGTACAGATAGGATACTGGTAAAATGACCTTAGGGGAGGTCAGCAAAATTCAGTCCGTCTTCCCTTATTTAGTCACAGAATACCAATTAGTTAAAAGAAGCCTTATCCCCAGCACCTTTGAACGCCAGAATCCTTAGCTATAGGTCCCTATGACATGTAGCTGAAATTAAAATTCGGGAGATCGGAAAGATCCCATTCAGGTTCCTGTTAATTTAAAAGAGATCGGAGGAGAGTTCTTATCCGGTCTCAACTCAAAATTCTAAAATAAATACTTAATAGAGATCGGAGGAGAGTTCTTATCCGGTCTCAACTCAAAATTTTAAAATAAATACTTAATAGAGATCGGAGGAGAGTTCTTATCCGGTCTCAACTCAAAATTTTAAATAAATACTCAATAGAGATTGGAAGAGAGTTCTTATCCGGTCTCAACTCAAAATTTAAAATAAATACTTAATAGAGATCGGAAGAGAGTTCTTATCCGGTCTCAACTCAAAATTTTAATAAATATTAAATAGAGATCGGAGGAGAGTTCTTATCCGGTCTCAACTCAGAATTTTAATAAATATTAAAGAGTTCGGAGTAGAGTTCTTATCCGATTCTTAAATTAAATTTTAATAAAATATTCCTCTCAAATAAAATTAACATACAACAGTAACTCACTAAGGTTGTCTCATTTACTTATGTATCTGGGTGATCCAAATTTAGTGAAAAATCAAACGTTCCTTTAGTCAAAAGGATTAACATGTCCATTCAAGCCCTCCTAACTAATGCAAAATTAAATCTACTTACCCTTATTAAGGGACGAGGTGGGGTGCCTAACACCTTCCCCACCCATTTACGGACCCCGAACCTAGAATCTCTGCCTAGAAGTGGTTTCATTTCAATCTATTTTCACAAATTGTTTTCTTTAGTTTCCCTCAAAACTAAGGCGGCGACTCCTCACTCTTTCCCACTTCGGTGAGGGTTCGTTCAAGCGACCGCAAAATCCCTTGCAACAATCGGTTTGCCTTTTATCTGTTAGTGCGAGGATTTCTCTAGTTTGGGTTCTATGGATCCCATCATTAAATTGTCTGCTATACTTGCAAAGAAGGTAATGCTATCTACTACGCTTGTGAAGATGGTAACGTCTAGGGCTCCAAAACTTTGCGAAGAAGATGAGACCCAGCTTGTTTCTCATAGGTCGATTATTTTGAATTTTGGGGCTCCATTTTTAAGCGATGGGTAGAGTTTTCTTTTACTTCTTGTGTCTCTCTGTGAAGAGCCTGACTAAGCTTTAATCAGCTTTACATGTATTGGCCTTTATTATTTTATCAATTAATGAAATCTAGCCTAACTTAAAAAAAAAAAACTTGAAAAGAATATAAATTTTTAAAAAGATTTTAATTAAATTAAAAAAAAGACTTTGTAGGCTATAAAAAAAATTTGTACATTTGTTCTTAATAAATTAATCATTATCCAAAACAATTATAATTTTTTTATTTAAATTAACACTATCAACTATAATTAAATATCTTAGTAAAATATAAACCATAAGCCAACCACAACTAAATCATTGTTCAAGTAAATAACCCTGTAAACACAAAGACTCAACAGAGCATCCAAGTAAACCCTCCAGTAATTGAATGGCTATTCAAGGACTTGCCTCACAGAAGTGGAGATCAGATTTCGAAAAATCTTGGAATCAAAGTAATTCACCTTGTACTCGACCCACCCCATCACTGCCTATAACACTTTCCTTGCCACCATGTAAGTAATTGCTCCCACCATGTAAGTAATTGCTCCCACCAGTGACACCTTCCTTGCCAAGAACAAACCAAATGTCACAGCTAAATATTCTGGCTTTGAAGTTGCAATTTGATGACCCATTGGAGGCAACTCAATTGCATGGTGGATGGTAGTGCTTGGGGATTGATATTCACGGGGTTGGCTCTATTTACAGATGAGGCTCGTGAGGTTTTGGCTATTTGGAGACTGATCTGGATGAAGAGAGGAGAGATTAGCGACAATAAGGTCTGTGAGCAGTTATAGTAGTGCGCGAGTGTAGATGGAGACTCTAGTGTTTGTCGCGAAGTGAGGGCTTGTAAGATGGGTCTATCATAGAGGTGAGTTATTGAGATGGGTTTGTCGTGGGTCTATCGCAAGATGGGTTTATTGTTTTTTGGAAGTGAGGTCTGAGGAGAGAATGGTGTGATGGTACCACGCAAGTGGAGAAAAACCATGTGTAGGTGACTGATGGTATGAAATAGTGAGCTGGGTCTAGTGGGTTCTATAGATTGGGTTTCTGGAACACCAACGCAGAACGAAAATGAGAGAGATGAGAGGGAGAAGTTAGGGATGAGGATATTTTTGGTATTAAAATCTATTCTCTAACTCCGCCTAAGTAGTTTGCGCTTAGCCGGTCCCAAGCCCGGATAAAGGAGGAGGGTTGCGGTAGGTGATAACTAGCATAAAAATTTCGTTACACCTTATGATATGGATTCCAATGATATAAACATTGGGGCATCCTCTACTAACGACGCGCTACATCAGAGCCCGAGTGTAGTGAGAAATATGCAAGGGTGTAGGGCGTTCACCGAAAGCGATGCGCCATGCCGGCACCTGAGTGTGGTGTTAAGTGAGCAAGGGTTCCCACATCATGGACGGGTGTGGTAAAGAAGTTAGTCCATAGGACAGATAGTAGAACAGATAGTGAAATAGAATACAAGATAGATATAGAAAATAGTAGAAGATATCATAGAAAGAGACCAATTAGGAAGGAGCAGGTTAGGAGGAGGATTAGGGTTGGTACTTGGAATGTTGGATCACTTACAGGAAAATTAATGGAGCTTATGGATACCTTGGAAATGAGAAGGGTGAATATTGCTTGCATTCAGGAGACTAAATGGGTAGGAGAGAAAAGTAAGGAAGTGGGGAATTCAGGATACAAACTGTAGTTTACCGGAAATGAGAGAAATAAGAACGGAGTGGGCATAATCATAAACAAGACATTGAAAGACGCAGTAATAGCTGTGAAAAGAGTAGGAGATAGAATTATACTAGTAAAGCTAGTACTAGAAGGAGAAACAATAAATATAGTTAGTGCTTATGCCCCATAAATAGGATTAGACAGTGAGAGTAAACAAAAGTTTTAGGAAGATATGGATGATTTAATGCAAAGCATACCGAATGAAGAGAATGTTTTCATTGGTGGAGATTTGAATGGACATGTAGGAGGAGATAGATAAGGTTATGAGAATGTTCATAGAGGTTTTGGTTTTGGAAGTCGAAATGAGGAAGGAAAAGCATTCTGGATTTTGCTATGGCATACGACCTAATACTTGCAAATACCTACTTTATAAAAAGAGAGTCACATTTAGTGACTTTCAAAAGTAGGCAACATAGAAGCCAAATCGACTTCCTCTTAACCAGGAAGACAAATAGAGCTCTATGCAAGGATTGTAAGGTCATTCCAGGAGAGGTTTTAACAAGTCAACATCAGTTGGTGGTCGTGGATGTCAAGTTTAGGAACAAGTCAAGTAAGGTCAGAAGAAATAGCTCGAACAAAGTGGTGGGAGTTCAAAGGAGTAAAGCAAGTGAAGTTCAAAAATGAGCTTTTCGAGTCCGAAGTATGGAAGCTGGATATGGAGGCCAATAATATGTGGATACAAATGGCATCAAAAATTAGAGAAGTAGCTAGAAAAGTACTTGGAGAGTCTAAAGGACATAGACCACCCTCAAAAGAGAGATGGTGGTGGAATGAGGAAGTACAAAAGGTAGTGAAGAGAAAAAGGGAATGGTATAAGAAATTACCTAAATGTGATAATAATGAGGCATATGAACAATACAAGATAGCAAAGAAAGAGGCAAAAAAGGCAGTTAGTCAAGCAAGAGCACAGGCATTTAAAAAGTTATATGAGAAACTTGAAACTAAAGAAGGGGGGAAAGATATTTATAGATTAGCAAGGAGGAGAGAAAGGAAATGTTAAGATCTCAATCAAGTCAGGTGCATTAAGGATAAAGAAGGAAAAGTGTTGGTGAAAGATGAGGACACTAAAGAAAGATGGAGAAATTATTTTAATGATCTCTTTAATAATAGTCAAAATGGTAATAGCATGAATATAGATTATAGAACAATAGAAAAGAATGTGAATTATACTAGAAGGATTAGATCTTTAGAAGTAAAGGAAGCACTTAAGAGAATGAAAGTGGGTAAAGCCTGTGGACCCGATGAAATACCAATTGAAGTGTGGAAGTGTTTGGGAGATATGGGAGTGGCATGGTTAACTAAATTATTTAATAAGATTCTAAACTCAAAGAAAATGCCTGATGAATGGAGGAGGAGTATCTTAGTACCTATTTTTAAAAATAAGAGAGACATATAGAGTTGCTCAAACTATAGGGGAATTAAACTCATGAGCCATTCTATGAAGTTGTAGGAGAGAGTTGTGGAGCATCGACTACGTCATGATACTTCTATCTCTCTCAATCAATTTGGTTTCTTGCCCGATCGTTCAACTATGGAAGCGATTTTTCTCATTAGAAGCTTGATGGAGAAATATAGAGATATGAAGAAAGATCTACACATGGTTTTTATTGATTTGGAGAAGGCTTATGATAGTGTTCCAAGAGATGTCTTATGGAATGTGTTAGAACAAAAGAGGGTATCTATTAGGTACATACAAGTGTTAAAAGATATGTATAAAGGAGCAACTACTATTGTGCCTACGGTGGGAGAGGATACAAGAGATTTTTCGATCTCAATTGGATTACACCATGGATCAGCCATAAGCCCTTACCTTTTTACATTAGTTTTAGATGAATTGACGAAACATATACAAGAGAGTATTCCTTGGTGCATGATGTTTACGGATGATATTGTTCTGATAGATGAGAACGAGAAGGAGTCAATAGAAAGCTAGAGCTTTGGAGAAGTGCTCTAGAGTCAAAGGGTTTTAAGTTAAGTAGAACGAAGACAGAATACATGCATTGCAAGTTCAGTGAAGACCAAACTGGTGATAGGGAAGGAGTTAGTTTGAATGGAGTGGTACTGTCCCAAAGTAATCACTTTAAATATCTAGGCTCAGTCCTTCAAATAGATGGGGGATGTGAGGAGGATGTTAGTCATAGGATTAAAGCCGGATGATTGAAGTGGAGACGTGCCACGGGAGTTTTATGTGATCATAAAATTCCCAATAAGTTGAAAGGAAAATTTTACCGTACAGCCATACGACCGGCTATGTTATATGGTAGTAAGTGTTGGGCACTGAAAGAGTCGTATGCATCTAAGATAAGAGTTGTAGAGATGAGAATGTTAAGGTAGATGAGTGGCCATACTAGACTAGATAAAATCTGTAATGAGAGTATTAGAGAAAAGGTAGGAGTGGTGCCAATTGAAGATAAGTTGAGAGAAGGGAGATTGAGGTAGTTTGGTCATGTGAAGCGTAGACATACGGAGGCTCCAGTTAGACAAGTAGAGCACATTGGGTTAGAGAATAGAAAGAAAAAAAGGGGTAGACCTAAATTGACTTGGAGGAGAGTAGTACAACATGACCTAGAAGCATTACACATTTCTGAAGATTTAACCCAAAATCGTTTATAGTGGAGAAAGCGAATCTATATAGTCGACCCCAAATTTTTGGGATAAAGGCTTAGTTGAGTTGAGTTAAGTTTTAAAATCTATTCTCTCACCATTGGCCTTTTTTTCCTCATGGACTTGACTGATTTCATGGATGAAAGAACCTTTCTGTGGGACGAACTATTAGATTAATCATTATTTTAATTTATTATTATTTAATTTAAAATTTTATTTATTACAATGCTAATAATTTATTAATTATTGTAATAATTATAATCTTTGTGTTGAGCTACAAATAACACTATAATTAATTGTATGGATAATGGGTTTAATTCAATATATTTTTCCAGTTGATTTATATTATTAAAGCTAAACGATAAATCAATAATTTTTGGTATCAATACTATAAAATTTTAAATCTAAATTTTAATTAGAGTTAAATAAAGACTAAAAACGAAAGTTAAATGTTAAAAAAAATATATTTCAAGAAACCTTTTTCATGAGAAAAATATTTTTTATAAATAAATTATTTTTTTTATAGAACAAACAAAAACAACACAATGAAAGGATTTTAAATATTTTGTTTTGAGGTTTTAGGTTTAAATTTTTTTTATTTACACTAAAAGAAAATTTTCATTAATTAATTAATTAATTAAAATGATCGAGTCACTTTAATTTAATTATAAATTAAGACTGATTTAGAGTATGATTTATTATTAATTCATTCATCCGACTAATCCATTGAATCTGAATTTAATAATTGTGATTTGCATGATCTTATATATATATATATATTTTAATTTTCAGTATGTAATTCTTATGGTAATTCGTCTGTACTGTCGGCTCTGTCCAAATCCAACGGATAAGCAGCGACCGCGTATAACAATTTAATTAAGGTAACAATTTTACTACTTAATTACCAAGAATCCAACTAGCAATTACAAAGCGCACACTGTAGGAAACAACCAAGAAATTACACTAAGAACCCGACTTTCTGTATTACTCACATCAACTATGTCTGAATCCATTCTGTGTCTATGCACCATTTCCATAGAGGCAAGAGGAGTATTCTAATGGCGGAGTTAGGAGAAGAAAGGCCATCACCAGAAGAGCAACAAGTGCAAGAACAATATGAACATGGAACAAGCCTATCTAAACAAAGATTATTCGATTTGGAGGCAGATGAAGGTAGCGCTAATGCTGTTCGGCAGGTATATAATAAAATTTCTTGTTTGGGTTTGATTTATGATTAGGATTGAATTAATGGGACTTTTTTTGTTGGCTTTGCAGAAGGCAGATTGGGGAACAATCTGGAAGCTTGCGTTTCAATGCATTGGTGTTGTTTATGGTGATTTAGGTACATCTCCATTGTACGTTTTACCTGGAATTTTTCCTGATGGGATAAAGAACGAGGAGGATATCCTTGGAGTGCTTTCTTTGATTATTTACTCGATTATTATCATCTCCTTGATTAAGTATGTATTCATCGTTTTGGCTGCAAATGATAATGGGGAAGGTAAGCCCAAGCTTCTATTAATTAACAATTTCTTGGGTAGGAAAGCCATAGAATTAAAAAAATGGTTTCTAAGTCCTCATCCATTGCAGGAGGAACCTTTGCACTTTATTCTCTTATATGTCGCCATGCCAAGGTCAATTTGATACCAAACCAGCAGGCTGAAGATAGAGAAGTGTCTACTTATAAGTTGGATTTACCAAAACGCAGTACGAGGATGGCTTCGGCTCTCAAATATTCACTTGAGAGTAGCCTTATAATCAAGTATTCTCTATTGTTCACAACCATGATTGGAGTGTCCATGGTCCTTGGAGATGGCATTCTGACACCCTGCATATCTGGTAACTAAATCTTTTTAAAAAATCCACACCCTTTTTTGAAAATAATAAAAATTTTTATGCTTCAATTTCTTGGTGCAGTATTATCTGCTGTTGGAGGTATTAGGGAGGCTGCTCCTAGCCTTTCACAAGATGCAATCATGTGGATTTCAGTGGTGATTTTGATTCTATTGTTCCAAGTTCAGAGGTTTGGAACTGATAAAGTTGGCTACACTTTTGCTCCAATTCTAGTGCTATGGTTTGCTTTTATTGCATTTATTGGGCTTTTCAACTTCATCAAGTATGAGCCTGGTGTAATCAAGGCTGTCAATCCATGGTACATTGTCAAATATTTCCAGAGGAATAAGAAAAAAGCTTGGATTTCTATTGGAGGTGTCATTTTATGCCTCACAGGTACAGATCCTTACATATAGTGGTCTCATGCACTTTGGACTGATGATGAGATACTAATTTACATTTCCTTTTTCACTTGAACAAAATTAGGGTCTGAAGCTTTGTTTGCTGATTTGGGCCACTTCAATATTCGCTCAATTCAATTAAGCAGTTGTGCTGTACTCGTTCCCTCTGTCTTGTTAGCCTATATTGGCCAATGTTCCTATCTCCGTAAAAATACCGAAGATGTCACTGATGCCTTCTATAAATCAATCCCGAGTAAGTATGTTGTTACTAGACATGACTTATATCAGTGCTTATTCCGAGTTTTTATTGATGCAGAACCAGTGTATTGGCCGCAGTTTGTTGTGGCAGTATTGGCCGCCATCATTGCTAGTCAGTCATTAATCTCTGCATCCTTCTCTATCATCCAACAATCTGTAGCTCTAGGGTGTTTCCCCCGAGTTCAGGTCGTGCATACATCTGCAGAACACGAAGGACAAGTTTATGTGCCTGAGATCAACACTCTTTTGATGTTAGCCTGTGTGGGTGTCACTCTTGGCTTCAAAAACACTTTAACGATTGGCAATGCATATGGTAAGGACTTGATTATGTTATGATAATTTTAGCACAACCTTCTTTCCAAACTCTGCATTGATCAATCAATCACTTTTTCTGCTTTCTTGCAGGAATTGCTGTAACATTTGTTTTTGTGATTACATCAATGTTTCTTGTCCTTGTTATGGTTATGATATGGAAAACAAATATCATCCTCATAATCATCTATGTCCTGACCATCGGTCTCATTGAAGTGTTATTTTTGAGCTCTACATTATACAAGTTCGTTGATGGAGGTTACATTCCTTTACTATTTGCCTCCACTGTGGTCTCCATTATGTTCATATGGAACTATGGCTACAGGAAGAAGTATATGTACGAGCTCGAAAATAAAATTGCAATGAAATCACTTACTGATATAGTTTCTGATGAGAGGATCCATCGAGTAGAAGGTCTTGGTTTATTCTATACACATCTTGTTCACGGCATATCTCCCATATTTACTCATTATGTGTCGCATGTCCAAGCGTTGCATAAAGTTCTTGTCTTTATCTCAATCAAGTCGCTGCCCATCAGTACGGTTCCAGCTGAGGAACGGTTCTTGTTCGGACGAGTAAAGCCTGGAGAGTTGATTTTCAGATGTATAGTAAGATATGGATACAAGGATTCGAGAAAGGATCAGAAGACATTTGAGGAGTTGCTAGCAAATCAGTTGAAGGACTTCATAGGGGAAGATAGCGGGGCGGAAGACAGGCAAAGGGAATTGGCATTGGTAGATAATGCTTTGAGAGATGGTTTTGTTTATTTGATGGGTGAGTGTGAGGTGATGGCTGCAAATGGGTCTACCTGGGTTAAAAAATTGACCGTGGACTACCTCTACAATTGGTTAATTAGATTTGTGAGGCAGCCAGATGAAGTTTTCTTGATTCCTCGCAAGCAATTACTCAAAGTGGGAATGACTTACGATGTTTAGAGATCTAGCTAGCCTCACCAGCTCAATTAGTAATAATCTTGATGTTCAAGGAGTATTTTCATCAGCAGGGTTTGGTAGTTATAACTGGACAGGTGTACGGAGTATCTTTGTCCCCTTGTTAACTTTCTTCTATATTAAAAATACTTATCTTTGCTTATGAAAAATAATCTTGGAGTAGTTGTCAATATAATTCAGCTCTGATTGATAAAAAAATGAATCACATCGTTACTAACTAAATTAACACTAGCAGACAACTGTATTTAGTCATCAGGAAAATGTCATCAGGTTTTATTTCACTAACATATATTCACCTTAAAAATAAAAGGATTTACCTAATCCATCATGACTCAAGAATTCTACCATGGATATAGTGTTTTAGATCTACATGGACCAATTGGTAATTCTGCTAATAATTCCTGAAACACAAGTGACTATAGCTCTACCCTTCACATCCTTCTCAAAAGGGATTTAAAATAATAAAGCAAATTTTATTTATAGCATATGAAAACAGGAAGAAAAAAATTTTTTTTTTATCTGTTGATTTGATTTTTCTTCAGCTTTCATTTTCTAGTAAAAATTTCAACCCCGCAAACTTTTCCTTTTTGAACCATTTCCATTTTCCGAGATCCGTGTAGAATTCTGCTGTACTGTCAACGCGGTTAGAAGCCGACGAATGAGTAGAAACCAAGTATGACAACTCAAATTAAGGTAAACATTCAAATGCTAACCAAGAATTCAATTACAGAACTGATCCTATTCCAACCAACCAAGAAACTGCACAAGTAACTAGTAATATTTGAACACAATTTGTATATCAGATCAAGTAGAATGAGCCCAACTTCAATATATATATATAGTGATTCTTGATACAGTGTATAATGGCATATTCAGAAGAGGAAAGATCACGACAAGAGCAAAATATATATATATATATATATATATATACACTGTTTAACTAAATAATTAAATATTAATTAAACATTTTGTAAATAAATTTAATTTATTATATTGATGTAAGTTATTATTATTTTACTAATTAAACAATTTTAAGTTTAAATACATTTTAATATAAAATTAAATATAATAATAAGAAATTTAATAGGTATAAAAATAAATTATTAATTATTAAAAAGTTAAAATAGTATATTTTTTTAATAAATGGTCTTTTTGATCATTTTAGTCATAATAGCATTTTAAATAATAATTTTTACCAAATACATAATAAATAACTTGCTTACTTAGCAGTAAATTTTTAATTTTGTTACCAAATATATAAGCTACTTTTTAAAAATAATAATTTTATGAAAAATAAATTTAAAACAGCAACAACAAAATGCAATAGTAATGCTAAATAGTTCTGTACATATTCATCAAAGTATTATACAGGAGAATTGAGAAATTGCAAGCAATAGTTAAAAAAAACTTTAAGTCTACACGACTCTTTTTAATTCTTTAATTACATAATTTTAATTTATTATAAAATTATGATTATAATTAGTTTTTATACATATGTGCATATTAATATTAATATCAATATTAATTTTATTTAAATTTAATCATGCATAATTTCTCTATAGGTCTACAATGAATTGGGGCGTATGACTCTCGAAGGGGAGGATTGGTTATGAGGAAGAATGCCAAATGGTCTCATGCAAACTTTTAGTTTCCATATATTTTAAAAAATATTTGATTGTTGTTATAATAATATTAATGAGTTTAACAATTACATTATCCCATAAAAAATAACAAGAAAAGAAACATTTATGGCAATAAATATGATATTTTTTTTATAAATAAAATTCCTTTTTTATTGTTTTCACAAAAACTTTTACTTCATTTCCTGTAATGTATGTTTTCTCATTATTGTATTTTTCTTGCACTTTGAAAATTTGTAAATACTTAATTTACAATGATTAATTTGTTAATTTATTTATATAATTTTTCAATAATTACTTAAGCAATAAAAAATAATTAATTTAATAATTATGAAATTTATTAATTCTTAATTATTTAAACTACTCTACAGATTAGTCACGTTCTAATTATTTTAAATTAATATTTTATTTTTTAATACTAAATATATCTAATTAATAACAAAATATTATTTTATTAAGAAATTTAAAATAATTTTATTTAATTAAATAAAACGAAAATATTCCACTGCATCGCTTGAGCTATCATCTAAGTGTGTGCATATATATTAACATATTTTATATATTAATTTTATTATAGGAGTTTCAGGCTACAACTAAAATAAGGGAAGGACTAAACCTCCAAAGGGTGAAATGAAATGATAGAAGTTTCTTTTCTTTTAATTAGTGATCTTAAATTCAATTTTTAAATATGAAACACTTTTAAAACTTAAAAGAAAACGCTTTGTTCTCCTTTATGGGTCTATCTGATGCGAATTCAAATTAATCAAATTAATAAACTTCAAATATCGAGTGATTTCTAAAAAAAAACAAGTGACTATAATACTCTTAGATATTACTCATTTATAAATTAAGTAAAATAAATATGACAACCTAGCTTAAAATTGCTGCCATATTAATGTCATATATATATATATATATATATATATATATTATTCTTTTTGTGTTTGTAGAAAGAGGAGATGTTTGGCATCTCCTTTGACAGGGATCGGCACAGCCTGCTTGTTTACCTATTACCAACACAACCGGTTAAAGGTACCCACCTCTTAGGTGGATCTCTAACCCAAAATTTTAGACTCTTTCTAATAGTTTAGAGAGAGAATTTTCTCTCCAATAGACTTATCTTTGGGACCTCGGTCTCATTTTCTGTCGAGATTTTTGTTGACTGTCCCCTGCCCCTACAAGCGAGGGACGGCTCTCCTTTCCCCTGCCTAGATGTGGGTCGCCCTCCCTTCCTTTGGGTGGGTTGTATATACTCTTTTGTGTTTTTCGTTTGTTGCATGTAAATATGATTGATAAGTAGAGGGTCTTTTGAGAAACCTGTAATATTTATGGATATCTTGAGCAGCGGTGGTGGGTCTGTTCTCTAGGCAGCAATTTCATTCGCTAAGTTTAGGCTCTGTGTTAGGAGGTTGTTGACCCCATAAGCTCAAAGGAGCATAGATTTTGATGATACCAAAACTTAACTAGAATCAAACTAACCTTGTTTTAAGTATTGTGCTTCTCAAAGAACAAAGAAAAAGACTCAAGGAATTTATGATGGATTCGTGCCTTTAAAGAAAGGATGACATTTTAAGATAACACAGGACGAATCAAAGAAGATAAAGGAAGAAAAGGTTACCTTCCAATTCTACATTGAAGATCAAATTTGAAGGTATATATAGTATAGAAGTTAGTTTTAACTTTTAGGATTACTTGTGAAAAGAATTGAGGAGTAGAAGCCAATGACACTTATTTTTAATCCCTCAATTATTTTCTTTTGAATATCATAAATGGCCTAAAAACATTTGATTATGATATGGTGTAAAGTTTTAAAGTTTTCAAAGTTATGCAGAAAAGTTTTCCTGGTATGCTAACTGGTTTGCTACTTGTTTTAGTATGCTAACTGGTTTGCTACTTTTTCTGGTATGCTAACTGTCTCAACTCTGTACAACATTGCAGAAAAAGATAAAATAACGGCTATTTTCTTGAAATTTGAAATTATAACGTTCAAATGAGTTCTCAAACGGTCAGAAATATTCCAAAGCTATAAATACACCTATCCTTGGCCATTTTGCACTCAATGAAAGTCTCTCTACTGTTCCTAACCTTTTAAGATCATTAAAGCTTTCATTCAAAGTGCTCAAATTGCTTTTATTGCTCATCATTGGCTTACCTACTCATATCTTCTTTATAGATTCTATTGTATTGAGTGAGATTGAGTTTTAAACTCTTTTTTATCATTTATGAGAGGTCATTCAAGCACTAACTGAAGCTTGATTGTGAAAAGTGTTTGGGATAACACTTGGTAGAAGTGTGAAGCTACTTGTAAAAGCTTTAGTGAGAATATTGTAAAGGGCTTTTGTCTCTTGCCTTTAAAAGAGAAGATTACTGGAGTGAAGACTCAAAGTGAGATATTTGAGAGAGTGGATGTAGGCTTGTTGAGCCGAACCACTATAAAAATTCAGTGTTCTATTTTCTCAACCCTTACTCTTTACATTTATGCATTTTAACTTTCTGATTGAAGTGTTTTTGTTGACATGAAAATTGACACTGTTTAATGTTAACCTTGCTGCAAACTGAGAAAATTGGTTTACTGCTGAATCTACTGATATCTGATCTAATTTGCTTATTTTTTATTTACTATCAACTAATATATCTGGTGTATTACTCTGTTTGCTGTGTTGTGAACTTATTCAGATTACTGAAATTTTTATTGAATGCCAATACAGAATGTACTGATTGCTTATGACCCAACTTTAAATCAACTTATCAATTGAACTGTGTTGTACATATTTCATATTAGAAAATTAGGTTAAACCAAGCTGTAATTTTTCAACGGTTTTAAGCAAGAACAGAAATATTATTTTTAGAGTCCAATTCACCCCCCTCTTGGATATATTTTGGGACATCAATTTGGTATCAGAGCTTGTCTCTCTTGCTTGAGGATTTAACACCTTAGAGTGATCCATACACATGGCTGGTTCATCTAGAAACTCGGCTGGTATACCTGCTCCCTTAGCTAAAGGTTATTCAATCACTAGACCACCACTTTTTAGTGGCACAAATTACTCTTTTTGGAAAACTAGAATGAGAAACTTTATACAATTTGTTGATATTGATGCTTGGAGAATAATTAAAGATGTTCCTTACATTTTTATAAAACTAGTGAAGGAACTGTGCAAATTCCTAAAGCCGAAGTTGAATTTGATGATAATGATTGGAAGAAAATTTCTACAAATGCCAAAGCTATTAACATTCTTCATTGTGCTTTTAATATTAATGAGTATAATCGTATTTCAGGGTATCAAACTACAAAAGAAATATGGGACAAACTAGAAGTCACATATGAAGGAACCGATGTGGCGAGAAAGTCAAAGGCAAACCTCCTCATCCGTGATTATGAGTTATTTGAAATGAAATCTGGTGAAACTATTGCTGAAATGAGTACCAGATTTACAGATCTTGTTAACCTTCTCAAAGCACTTAGAAAGAGATTTGAGGAACAAGAACTTGTAAAGAAAATTCTGAGATCTCTTCCAAAGTCATGGAAAGCAAAGACCACTGTTATTCAATACACCAAGGATTTCAGAAAGTACACCTATGATGAGCTAATTGGTTCTCCCATTGCACATGAGATGATCTACAAGAAAGATGAGAAAGAAAGTGATCAAAAGAAAAAAAGAAAGGTATAACCTTCATATCCGAAAAGGTGGATGAGAAAAATAAAAGTGTTGCTCTCAAAGCTAGTTCAAGTGGTGATTCAAGTGCTTCAAGTGATGATGATGAAGATATGGCTATGATAGTCAAGAGATTCAAAAGAGCATTTAGAAAAAGGTGGAAGCAAATACAAGAAGTTCACAAAGAAATATGCTCCAAAGACTCCAAATCATTCAAGTGAAATAGTTTGTTATGAGTGTAACAAACCAGGCCACATTAAGCCAAAGTGTCCTACATTGAAGAAGAAAAACAAGTTTAGAAAGGATAAAAGTAAAAAGGCAATGGCGGCAACATGGAGTGATAGTGACTCTTCATCAAATGATGACACAAGTGACAAAGATGTTGCAAATACTTGTATGATGGCAATTAAAGAAAAAGGAGAAAATGAGGTAAATCTTGAACATTCTAATATTGATGAGTTAGAACTTGCATTTGTAAAGACATACGGTAAATATAGATCTTTTAAAAAGAAATGCAAAATTTTGATACATGAAAATTGTGCTTTAAGATCAGAAAATATTTCTTTGAGTATGGCTTCAAAGGAAAATGAATTTTACAAATCTCAAATGAAATTATTTAAGGAAGTTAATGATGAACTTCAAAGATCAAAAGAAGTGTGTGAACAACTTCTTGAGAAAAGTAGAATTATTGAAGTAAAAGTTGAATCTTTGACAAAAGATTTAACTAAATTTACATAAGGAAAAGAAACACTTGATATACTTCTTAGGAATCAAAGATCCACAAATGAAAAATTTGGAACTGGTTATGATGGATTTATGAAATATGGAAAATACAAACATTATTTTATTAAAGCTTCATCTTTTTCTCAACCAAATATTACATGCTTTTATTGTAATTATAAAGGTTATATGATTAATGCTTGTCCTATTAGGAAATGAACCTTTAAGGCAAAGAAAGTATGGGTGCCAAAAGGAACCCTATCTAATATTACTAACATACAAGGACCCAAAGTTGCTTGGGTACCTAAGGACAGTTAACTGATTTCAAGTCTGCCTAAGGAGTATGTTAGAAACATAACACTGGTACATAGATAGTGGCTGCTCTAGGCACATGATAGGAAATAAAGGCAAATTCTCTTCTCTTACTTTGAAAGAAGAAGGTTATGTTAAATTTGGTGATAAAAGTAAAGCTAAAATTATTGGATGTGGAACTATTGGTAAAAATCCTTGCATTGAAAATGTTGCTTTAGTACAAGGATTAAAATATAATCTTTTAAGTGTTAGTCAATTGTGTGATAATGGTTTTAAAGTAATTTTTACTTCTACACATTGTGAGATTCATGGAAACAATTACCTACTTGATTTAACAAGTCTTGAAGAAAATTGTGAACCATGCTTTATGACTTCAGATGATAGTGTATGGTTGTGGCATAGAAAATTAGGACATGCTAGCATGAGTACACCTGCTAAAGTTTCTAGAAGAAATCTTGTTAGAGGCCTTCCAAAGTTAAGATTTGAAAAAGAGTTTCAATGCAAAGCATGTGCACTTGGTAAGCATACAAAATCATCCTTTAAATCAAAAAATGTTGTAACTACATCTAGACCATTGGAGTTATTACATGTTGATCTTTTTGGTCCAATCACACCTAGAAGTCTAAGAGGCAAGGCATATACATTTGTAATTGTTGATGATATTTCAAGATTCACGTGGACTTTCTTTCTTGCTCATAAAGATGAAACCTTTGATGTGTTTGAAGCATTTTGCAAAAGAATTCAAAATGAAAAAGGCTATTGCATTACATTTTTGAGGAGTGATCATGGAAAAGAATTTGAAAATAGTTTGTTTGAAAATTTTTATTCTCAAAATGGTATTTATTATACATTTTCAGCTCCTAGAACTCCACAATAAAATGGAGTTGTTGAAAGGAAAAACAGATCTTTGCAAGAAATGGCAAGAATAATGCTGAATGAAAACAGTTTACCAAAATATTTTTGCGCAGAAGCTGTAAATACAGCCTGCTACATTCTGAACAGAGTTTTCATTAGAGCTATTTTAAAGAAAACTCCTTACGAACTTTGGAAAGGAAGAAAACCTAATATTGCATATTTTCATGTCTTTGGTTGCAAATGTTACATTTTGAATAACAAAGATAGCAATCTCAAGAAATTTGATGCTAAATCTTGCGAGAGAATATTTCTAGGTTATTCAACAAATAGCAAAGCATATAGGACTTTCAATAGAAAAACCTTGATCATGGAAGAATCAATGCATATACTTTTTGATGATACTAACACTTTCTTGCAAAGGAAAGATTCTTGTGATGATGAAATTGAGCAGATTCTAAATTCAAAGAATTCAAATAAAGACGAGCTTGATTCAAAACAATTGGTAGAGGATGATCAAAATGACAAAGAAGAAGAACTTCCTTATTCCACAAATGTTGAAATTCAAGAAGACTCCCAACCAAATGTGGAAGAATTATGAGGAACCTCAACATCAAGACATTCCACAAGAATGGAGGTACCATAGAAATCATTCCAAAGATGACATTCTTGATAGTCCATCACAAAGAATGATGACAAGAGCTCAACTTAGAATATATTTTGGTAATGTTGCTTTTGTCTCTCAATTTGAACCCAAAACATATGATGATGCTCAAAATGATGAAAATTGGCTTTTTGCTATGCAAGAGGAATTAAATCAATTTGAAAGAAATAAAGTGTGGACACTTGTTCCTAAACCTAAAAAGCATTCTATTATTGGAACTAAATGGGTATTTAGGAATAAGATGGATGAAAAATGACATGTAATTAGAAATAAAGCTAGACTAGTAGCTTAAGGATACAACCAAGAGGAGGGCAATGATTTTGATGAAACCTTTGCTCTGGTTGCTAGAATTGAAGCTATTAGAATGTTGTGTGCATTTGCATGTTTTAAAATTTTCATTCTTTATCAAATGGATGTTAAAAGTGCATTCTTAAATGGATATATTGATAAAGAAGTTTATGTGGCTCAACCTCTTGGTTTTGAAGACCCTCATTTTCCAAATCATGTTTACAAGCTTACTAAAGCTCTCTATGGTTTAAAGCAAGCTCCTAGAGCATGGTATGAGAGATTTAGTAAATTTTTGCATCAAAATGATTTTAAAAGAGGAAAAGTGGATACTACGCTTTTCATTAAGAAACTAGGAAAAGACATGCTTATTGTGCAAATCTATGTAGATGATATTATTTTTGGTGCTACTAACCATTCCCTTTGTAAGAAATTTTCCAATATGATGAAAAGTGAATTTGAAATGAGTATGATGGGTGAACTTACTTTCTTCCTTAGATTGCAAATCAAACAAATGATAGATGAAATTTTTATGAATCAGTTCAAGTACATAAGGGATATGCTAAAGAAGTTCAAAATGGAAGATATGAAAAGCATTGGAACTCCTATGAGCTCAACAGTTAAATTAGAGAAAGATGAGAAAGGTAAGGAGATAGATAATAAAATCTATAGAGGTATGATTAGTTCTTTACTGTACTTGACAGCATCCAGACCAGACATTCATTTTAATGTATGTTTATGTATAAGATTTCAATCATGTCCAAAAGAATCTCATCTTGTAAATAGTTAAAAGAATTTTTAAGTACCTCATTGGCACACACAACATTGGCTTATGGTATCCAAAATGTGAATCATTTGATCTTATTGGTTATAGTGATTCAGATTTTACTGATAGTAGATTGGACAGAAAAAGCACTTCTAGAACTTGTCAATTGCTAGGTCATGCATTAGTTTCATGGCACAGTAAAAAGCAAACTTCTGTTGCACTTTCTACAACAGAAGCTGAATATATTGCAGCTGGAAGTTGTGTTGCACAAATTTTATGGATGAAACAACAGCTTGAAGATTTTGAAATTAAATTTAATCACATTTTCATAAGATGTGACAACACTAGTGCTATAAACTTGTCAAAAAATCCTGTCCAACACTCTAGAAGCTAGCATATTGAAATTAGACATCATTTTTATTAGGGATCATGTTCAAAATAGTGATATTCAAATTGAATTTATCCCTTCTGAAAAAGAGCTTGCTGACATTTTTACAAAGCCACTTAATGAGGAAACTTTTTGCAAAATAAGAAGAGAACTTGGTATGACAGATGCTTTTGCTTAACTTTTGATGCATACTCATGTTTCTATATGAAAATGAAGTGATATATGTTGATTTGTGGTGTTAAAAATGTGTTCTGATATTGCTGGTGCAATTTGAAAATTTTTGGGTCTGATCTGATGTGAACAGTATTTTGCAGAATTTGATTGCAGTGGCATACTAATCTGTTTGCTAATTTGCTTGTTTGCTAAGTGCTCACAAAGAAGTATTTGCTGTTGGAGGGTTTAATAAAAGAGATTTTGAGGCTAAAGTGTTTAAAGGAGAAGTGAAAGATAAGACTAGCATTACCCATGCTCACCAACACATCAAAATCCTTCATAGCTTTATCATCTATGTGTTGAATCCTAGAACTGGTAGTCCAAACTATTTAAGCACACTTGATCTCTGCATAATTTGGCACATTGTGAATGAAATTGAGTTTAATCTTGCCTACTTTATGCTGAAGCAAATTATGAAGTGGAAACCACCCTACAAACTTCCCCATACCCATCTTTTTAATGGCCTATTTAGAGACTTTGGGATACCCCTAGAAACTGAGAAAATTAGAACAAAAATGATCCCAATTACAAGTCTGCAGAAAGATGATGATGACATAAAACTAAGGTTTGAACAAGGTGTTAGTTCTAAGGATACTGCAAGTGGTGCTTTTAATGTTGAAAAAATTCTGGAAGAAGTGAATAATTTAAGACAATTTGTTGAGATTGAATTTGGAGAAATACAGAAATTTAGATCTTTTCAAACTGTTCTTATGAATGCACTTGATTCTAAGATTGATGGAACTTTGATGTTGATGTATAAAATTGTGGAAGAACTATTCAAAATCAAAGTTTATTTGGGTATTTCAAGCACTGAAGCTGGAGAAACCAATAAGGTTGCTACTACTGGTTCTGTTCCACAAACAGAAAAAGAAGAGGAAGAAAAGGAAGAAGAGGAAGAAGAAGAAGAATAAACTGAAAAAGAAGAAGAAGAAAAGGAAACAGGACAAGAAGAAGAGGAAGAGGAAGAGGAAGAAGAGGAAGAAGAAGAAGAATAAACTGAAAAAGAAGAAGAAGAAAAGGAAACAGGACAAGAAGAAGAGGAAGAGGAAGAGGAAGAGGAAGAAGAGGAAGAAGAGGAAGAAGAAGAAACTGAAAAAGAGGAAGAAGATTCCGATGATGGAAATGGAAAAGGAGGCAGCAAAAAGGAAATGGAAAGGACATGAGTGACTCTGATTCTGAGCCAGCTGCACCTGCAAAAGGAAAGACAAAAACAGCTAAAGAGGAACAAAGAAGCAAGCAGAAAGAAGAAACTGGTAAACCAGCTGGCAAAAAGGCTAAAACTGGCAAAAAGCCTACTGCAAAATCCGATTCTAATGTTGCATCTAAGTTAGTTGCTAGCCCTATTGTTCCCTTAACACCTGGAACTGTAATGGCTGCTGAAATCCTTCAAACCTTGAGTGATAAACCTGTCAAGCCAAAAAGGGTGAAGATGGCTGCTCCAAGACAAATCAAAAGAAGTTCTAGGCTGAAAGGATAAATCCCCATCTTGGATGTTTATTGATTTTAATTTTGTCTGACAGTTTGTCTCTTAGTTTGCTGCTTCGTTTGCTATTTTTAGTTTTCTGGACTTTAATTAGTTTGCTATATTATCTACTGTTTTGACTATTTTGTTCACTGCACTTAAACTGAATTTTGGTTTATACACATGTGCATGCTTTCTCCCATGTTCTTTTGATGCTGACAAAAAGGGGGAGAAATGAATGAGTGATCTTGTTCAAAATGATCTTGTTCAAAATGCTTGTGATTAATATATTGTTGATATTGCTTATGAAAATATATTATGCATATTTAGTTAGTTATTTTAGTCACACTTGCCTAAAACTCCTTGTGACAGAAAATTCTTGTGAATATTTTATTGAAATTATTAAGGGGAAGTTATTTATTAATATGTGTTGATATAGGCACATACATAGGGGGAGTTATTCACACATATACATTCTTACACATACTCACACTTTAATCTTACATGGTGATTCAATTGAGTTTTGTCATCATCAAAAAGGGAGAGATTGTTGACCCCATAAGCTCAAAGGAGCATAGATTTTGATGATACCAAAACTCAACTAGAATCAAACTAACCTTATTTTAAGTATTGTGCTTCTCAAAGAACAAAGAAAAAGACCCAAGGAATTCATGATGGATTCGTGCCTTTAAAGAAAGGATGACATTTTAAGATAACACATGACGAATCAAAGAAGATAAAGGAAGAAAATGTTACTTTACAAAGCTGCATTGAAGATCAAATTTGAAGGTACATGTAGTATAGAAGTTAGTTTTAACTTTTAGGATTACTTGTGAAAAGAATTGAGGAGTAGAAGCCAATGACACTTATTTTTAATCCCTCAATTATTTTCTTCTGAATATCATAAATGGCCTAAAAGCATTTGATTATGATATGGTGTAAAGTTTTAAAGTTTTCAAAGTTATGCAGAAAAGTTTTCCTGGTATGCTAACTGGTTTTCTACTTGTTTTAGTATGCTAACTGGTTTGCTATTTTTTCTGGTATGCTAACTATCTCAACTCTGCACAACATCGCAGAAAAGACAAAATAACGGTTATTTTCTTGAAATTTGAAATTGTAACATTCAAATGAGTTCTTAAATGGTCAGAAACGTTCCAAAACTATAAATACACCTATCCTTAGCCATTTTGCACTCAATGAAAGTCTCTCTACTATTCCTAACCTTTTAAGATCATTAAAGCTTTCATTCAAAGTGCTCAATTTGCTTTCATTGCTCATCATTGGCTTACCTACTCATCTCTTCTTTATAGATTCTGTTGTATTGAGTGAGATTGGGTTTTAAACACTTTCTTATCATTTATGAGAGGTCATTCAAGCACCTATTGAAGCTTAATTGTGAAAAGTGTTTGGGATAACACTTGGTAGAAGTGTGAAGCTACTTGTAAAAGCTTTGGTGAGAAGATTTGTAAAGAGCTTTTGTCTCTTGCCTTTAAAAGAGAAGATTAGTGGAGTGAAGACTCAAAGTGGGATCTTTGAGAGAGTGGATGTAGACTAGTTGAGCTGAACCACTATAAAAATTCAGTGTTCTATTTTCTCAACCCTTGCTCTTTACATTTATGCATTTTAACTTTCTGATTGAAGTGTTTTTGCTGATATGAAAATTGACAATGTTTAATGTTAACCTTGCTGCAAACTGAGAAAATTGGTTTACTGCTGAATCTATTGATATCTAATCTAATTTGCTTATTGTTTTATTTGCTGTCAACTAATATATCTAGTGTCTTTGCTCTCATTTCTTGTGTTGTGAACTTATTCATTCATCAAATTTTCTTGAATGCCAATACATTACATTAGATCGATTATCTTGATTGCTTATGACCCAACTTTGAATCAACTTATCAATTGAGCTGTATTGTACATATTTCACATTAGAAAATTAGTTTAAACCAAGCTACAATTTTTCAAAGGTTTTGAGTAAGAATCGAAAAATTATTTTTAGAGTCCAATTCACCCCCTCTTGGACATATTTTGGGACATCAGATGTTTATTTTAGTAGGTATGGCATCTCTGGGGTCTCTTTCTCTATCTTGCTACTGGTTAGCCTCTTGTCCTTGATAGCTGATGCTGAAGAGCTCTACCATACCGCTCATAGCGTGATTGAGATTAGTCCCAGTTGAGGTAAAAGAGGTGGCTGATGTCATCGTCGATGTTGGAAATCTAGTCTGTAGCCTCGCCTGAGCATCGGTTTGCCTTTTATCTATTGGTGCGAGGATTTCTCTAGTTTGGGTTCAATGAATCCCATCATTAAATTGTCTGCTACACTTGCAAAGAAGGTAATGTCTATCTACTACGCTTGTGAAGATGGTAACGGCTAGGGCTCCAAAACTTTGCGAAGAAGATGAGACCCGCCTTGTTTCTCATAGGTTGATTATTTTGAATTTTGGGGCTCCATTTTTAATCGATGGGTAGAGTTTTCTTTAACTTCTCGGGTCTCTTTGTGATGAGCCTGACTGAGCTTTAATCAGCTTTACATGTATTGGCCTTTATTATTTTATCGATTAACGAAATCTAGCCTAACTTAAAAAAAAAAAAAAAACTTGGAAAGAATATAAATTTTTAAAAAGATTTTAATTAAATAAAAAAAAAAGACTTTGTAGGCTATACAAAAAAATTTGCACATTTTTTCTTAATAAATTAATCATTATCCGAAACAATTATAATTTTTTTATTTAAATTAACACTATCAACTATTATTAAATAACTTAGTAAAATATAAACCATAAGCCAACCACAACTAAATCAGAGTTCAAGTAAATAACCTTGTAAACACAAAGACTCAATAGAGCATCCAAGTAAACCCTCCTGTAATTGAATGGCTATTCAAGGACTTGCTTCACAGAAGTGGAGATCAGATTTCAAAAAATCTTGGAATCAAAGTAATTCACCTTGAACTCGACCCAACCCATCACTGCCTATAACACTTTCCTTGCCACCATGTAAGCAATTGCTCGCACTAGTGACACCTTCCTTGTCAAGAACAAACCAAATGTCACAGCTAAATATTCTGGCTTTGAAGTTGCAATTTGATGACCCATTGGAGGCAACTCAATTGCATGGTGGATGGTAGTGCTTGGGGATTGATATTCATGGGGTTGGCTCTGTTTACAGATGAGGCTCGTGAGGTTTTGGCTGTTTGGAGACTGATCTGGACGAAGAGAGGAGAGATTAGGGACAATAAGGTCTGTGAGCAGTTATAGTGGTGCGCGAGTCTAGACGGAGACTCTAGTGTTTGTCGCGAAGTGAGGCTTGCAAGATGGGACTGTCGTAGAGGTGAGTTATTGAGATGGGTTTGTCGTGGGTCTATCGCAAGATGGGTTTATCGTTTTTTGGAAGTGAGGTCTGAGGAGAGAATGGTGTGATGGTACTACGCAGGTGGAGAAAAACCATGTGTAGGTGAGTGATGGTATGAAAGAGTGAGCTGGGTCTAGTGGGTTCTATGGATTGGGTTTCTGGAACGGCAACGCGGAATGAAAAAGAGAGATGAGAGGGAGAAGTTAGGGATGAGGATATTTTTGGTATTAAAATCTATTCTCTCACCGTTGGCCTTTTTTTCCTCATCGACTTGACTGATTTCATGGATGAAAGAACCTTTTTATGGGATGAACTATTAGATTAATCATTATTTTTATTTATCATTATTTAATTTAAAATTTTATTTATTACAATGTAAATAATTTATTAATTATTGTAATAATTATAATCTTTGTGTTGAGCTACAAATAACACTATAATTGTATGGATAATGGGTTTAATTCAATATATTTTTCCAGTTGATTTATATTATTAAAGCTAAACGATAAATCAATAATTTTTAGTATCAATACTATAAAATTTAAATTTAAATTTTAATTAGAGTTAAATAAAGACTAAAAACGAAAGTTATATGTTAAAAAAAATATTTTACAGAAACCTTTTTCATGAGAAAAATATTTTTTATAAATAAATTATTTTTTTTATAGAACAAAAAAAAACAACACAATGAAAGGATTTTAAATATTTTGTTTTGAGGTTTTAGATTTAAATTTTTTTATTTACACTAAAAGAAAATTTTTATTAATTAATTAATTAATTAAAATGATCGAGTCACTTTAATTTAATTATAAATTAAGACTGATTTAAAATGTGATTTATTATTAATTCATTGATCCGACTAATCCATTGAATCTGAATTTAATAATTGTGATTTGCATGATATATATATATATATATATATATATATATATATATATATATATATATATATATATATATATATTTTTTTTTTTTTTTTTTTTTAATTTTCAGTATGTAATTCTTATGGTAATTCGTCTGTACTGTCGGCTCTGTCCAAATCCAACGGATAAGCAGCGACCGCGTATAACAATTTAATTAAGGTAACAATTTTACTACTTAATTACCAAGAATCCAACTAGCAATTACAAAGCGCACACTGTAGGAAACAACCAAGAAATTACACTAAGAACCCGACTTTCTATATTACTCACATCAACTATGTCTGAATCCATTCTGTGTCTATGCACCATTTCCATAGAGGCAAGAGGAGTATTCTAATGGCGGAGTTAGGAGAAGAAAGGCCATCACCAGAAGAGCAACAAGTGCAAGAACAATATGAACATGGAACAAGCCTATCTAAACAAAGATTATTCGATTTGGAGGCAGATGAAGGTAGCGCTAATGCTGTTCGGCAGGTATATAATAAAATTTCTTGTTTGGGTTTGATTTATGATTAGGATTGAATTAATGGGACTTTTTTTGTTGGCTTTGCAGAAGGCAGATTGGGGAACAATCTGGAAGCTTGCGTTTCAATGCATTGGTGTTGTTTATGGTGATTTAGGTACATCTCCATTGTACGTTTTACCTGGAATTTTTCCTGATGGGATCAAGAACGAGGAGGATATCCTTGGTGTGCTTTCTTTGATTATTTACTCGATTATTATCATCACCTTGATTAAGTATGTATTCATCGTTTTGGCTGCAAATGATAATGGGGATGGTAAGCCCAAGCTTCTATTAATTAACAATTTCTTGGGTAGGAAAGCCATAGAATAAAAAAAATGGTTTCTAAGTCCTCATCCATTGCAGGAGGAACCTTTGCACTTTATTCTCTTATATGTCGCCATGCCAAGGTCAATTTGATACCAAACCAGCAGGCTGAAGATAGAGAAGTGTCTACTTATAAGTTGGATTTACCAAAACGCAGTACGAGGATGGCTTCGGCTCTCAAATATTCACTTGAGAGTAGCCTTATAATCAAGTATTCTCTGTTGTTCACAACCATGATTGGAGTGTCCATGGTCCTTGGAGATGGCATTCTGACACCCTGCATATCTGGTAACTAAATCTTTTTAAAAAATCCTCACCCTTTTTTGAAAATAATAAAAATTTGTATGCTTCAATTTCTTGGTGCAGTATTATCTGCTGTTGGAGGTATTAGGGAGGCTGCTCCTAGCCTTTCACAAGATGCAATCATGTGGATTTCAGTGGTGATTTTGATTCTATTGTTCCAAGTACAGAGGTTTGGAACTGATAAAGTTGGCTATACTTTTGCTCCAATTCTAGTGATATGGTTTGCTTTTATTGCATTTATTGGGCTTTTCAACTTCATCAAGTATGACCCTGGTGTAATCAAGGCTGTCAATCCATGGTACATTGTCAAATATTTCCAGAGGAATAAGAAAAAAGCTTGGATTTCTATTGGAGGTGTCATTTTATGCCTCACAGGTACAGATCCTTATATATAGTGGTCTCATGGACTTTGGACTGATGATGAGATAATAATTTACATTTCCTTTTTCACTTGAACAAAATTAGGGTCTGAAGCTTTGTTTGCTGATTTGGGCCACTTCAATATTCGCTCAATTCAATTAAGCAGTTGTGCTCTTCTCGTTCCCTCTGTCTTGTTAGCCTATATTGGCCAATGTTCCTATCTCCGTAAAAATACCGAAGATGTCACTGATGTCTTCTATAAATCAATCCCGAGTAAGTATGTTGTTACTAGACATGACTTTTATCAGTGCTTATTCCGAGTTTTTATTGATGCAGAACCAATGTATTGGCCGCAGTTTGTTGTGGCAGTATTGGCCGCCATCATTGCTAGTCAGTCATTAATCTCTGCATCTTTCTCTATCGTCCAACAATCTGCAGCACTCCGGTGTTTCCCCCGAATCAAGGTCGTGCATACATCTGCAGAACATGAAGGACAAGTTTATGTGCCTGAGATCAACACTCTTTTGATGTTGGCCTGTGTAGGTGTCACCCTTGGCTTCAAAAACACTTTGACAATTGGCAATGCATATGGTAAGGACTTGATTACGTTATGATAATTTTAGCATAAGCTTCCTTCTAAACTCTGCATTGATCAATCAATCACTTTTTTCTGCTTTCTTGCAGGAATTGCTGTAACATTTGTTTTCGTGATTACATCTTCGTTTCTTGTTCTTGTTATGGTTATGATATGGAAAACAAATATCATCCTCATAATCATCTATGTCCTAACCATAGGTCTCATTGAAGTGTTATTTTTGAGCTCTACATTGTACAAGTTCACTGATGGAGGGTACCTTCCTTTACTATTTGCCTTGATTGTGGTCTCCATTATGTTCATATGGAACTATGGCTACAGGAAGAAGTATATGTACGAGCTCGAAAATAAAATTGCAATGAAATCACTTACTGATATAGTTTCTGATGAGAGGATCCATCGAGTAGAAGGTCTTGGTTTATTCTATACACATCTTGTTCACGGCATACCTCCCATATTTGCTCATTATGTGTCGCATGTCCAAGCCTTGCATAAAGTTCTTGTCTTTATCTCAATCAAGTCGCTGCCCATCAGTAAGGTTCCAGCTGAGGAACGGTTCTTGTTCGGACGAGTAAAGCCTGGAGAGTTGATTTTCAGATGTATAGTAAGATATGGATACAAGGATTCGAGAAAGGATCAGAAGACATTTGAGGAGTTGCTAGCAAATCAGTTGAAGGACTTCATAGGGGAAGATAGCGGGGCAGAAGACAGGCAAAGGGAATTGGCATTGGTAGATAATGCT
This sequence comes from Hevea brasiliensis, assembly GCF_030052815.1. Classification (NCBI taxonomy): domain Eukaryota; kingdom Viridiplantae; phylum Streptophyta; class Magnoliopsida; order Malpighiales; family Euphorbiaceae; genus Hevea; species Hevea brasiliensis. Next base: position 2,317,833 of record NC_079496.1, on the reverse strand, counting down.
TTGAGAGATGGTTTTGTTTATTTGATGGGTGAGTGTGAGGTGATGGCTGCAAATGGGTCTACCTGGGTTAAAAAATTGACCGTGGACTACCTCTACAATTGGTTAATTAGATTTGTGAGGCAGCCAGATGAAGTTTTCTTGATTCCTCGCAAGCAATTACTCAAAGTGGGAATGACTTATGATGTTTAGAGATCTAGCTAGCCTCACCAGCTCAATTAGTAATAATCTTGATGTTCAAGGAGTATTTTCATCAGCAGGGTTTGGTAGTTATAACTGGACAGGTGTACGGAGTATCTTTGTCCCCTTGTTAACTTTCTTCTATATTAAAAATACTTATCTTTGCTTATGAAAAATAATCTTGGAGTAGTTTTCAATATAATTAAGCTCTGATTGATAAAAAAATGAATCACATCGTTACTAACTAAATTAACACTAGCAGACAACTGTATTTAGTCATCAGGAAAATGTCATCAGGTTTTATTTCACTAACATATATTCACCTTAAAAATAAAAGGATTTACCTAATCCATCATGACTCAAGAATTCTACCATGGATATAGTGTTTTAGATCTACATGGACCAATTGGTAATTCTGCTAATAATTCCTGAAACACAAGTGACTATAGCTCTACCCTTCACATCCTTCTCAAAAGGGATTTAAAATAATAAAGCAAATTTTATTTATAGCATATGAAAACAGGAAGAAAAAAATTTCTTTTTTATCTGTTGATTTGATTTTTCTTCAGCTTTCATTTTCTAGTAAAAATTTCAACCCCGCAAACTTTTCCTTTTTTAACCATTTCCATTTACGAGATCCGCGTAGAATTCTGCTGTACTATCAACGCGGTTAGAAGCCGATGACAACTCAAATTAAGGTAAACATTCAAATGCTAACCAAGAATTCAATTACAGAACTGATCCTATTCCAACCAACCAAGAAACTGCACAAGTACCTAGTAATATTTGAACACAATTTGTATATCAGATCAAGTAGAATAAGCCCAACTTCTATATATATATATATATATATATATATATATATATATATATATATATATATATATATATATATATATATATATATATACCGTTTAACTAAATATTTAAATATTAATTAAACATTTTGTAAATAAATTTAATTTATTTTATTGATGTAAGTTATTATTATTTTACTAATTAAACAATTTTAAGTTTAAATACATTTCAATATATAAATTAAATATAATAATAAGAAATTTAATAGGTATAAAAATAAATTATTAAAAAGTTAAAATAGTATATTTTTTTTACTAAATGGTCTTTTTGATCATTTTAGTAATAATAGCATTTTAAATAATAATTTTTACCAAAAACATAATAAATAACTTGCTTACTTAGCAGAAAATTTTTAATTTTGTTACCAAATATATAAGCTATTTTTTAAAAATAATAGTTTTATGAAAAATAAATTTAAAACAGCAACAACAGAATGCAATAATAATGCCAAATAGTTCTGTATATATTCATCAAAGTATTATACAGGAGAATTGAGAAATAGTTAAAAAAAACTTTAAGTCTACAAGACTCTTTTTAATTCTTTAATTACATAATTTTAATTTATTATAAAATTATTATTATAATTAGTTTTTATACATATGTGCATATTAATATTAATATCAATATTAATTTTATTTAAATTTAATCATGCATAATTTCTCTATAGGTCTACAGTGAATTGGGGCGTATGATTCTCGAAGGGGAGGAATGGTTACGAGGAAGAATGCCAAATAGTCTCATGCAAACTTTTAGTTTCCATATATTTAAAAAAATATTTGATTGTTGTTATAAAAAAAATATAATAATATTAATGAGTTTAACAATTACATTATCCCATAAAAAATAACAAGAAAAGAAACATTTATGGCAATAAATATGATTTTTTTTTATGAATAAAATTCCTTTTTTATTGTTTTCACAAAAACTTTTACTTCATTTCTTGTAATGTATGTTTTCTCATTATTGTATTTTTCTTGCATTTTGAAAATTTGTAAATACTTAATTTACTATGATTAATTTGTTAAATTATTTACATAATTTTTCAATAATTTCTTAAGCAATAAACAATAATTAATTTAATAATTGTGAAATGTATTAATTCTTAATTATTTAAACTACTCTACAGATTAGTCACGTTCTAATTATTTTAAATTAATATTTTATTTTTTAATACTAAATATATCTAATTAATCACAAAATATTATTTTATTAAGAAATTTAAAATAATTTTATTTAATTAAATAAAACGAAAATATTCCACCACATCGCTTGATCTATCATCTAAGTGTGTGCATATATATTATCATATTTTATATATCAATTTTATTATGGGAGTTTCAGGCTACAACTAAAATAAGGGAGGGACTAAACCTTCAAAGGTGAGATGAAATGATAGAAATTTTTAATTAGTGATTTTAAATTTAATTCTTAAGTATGAAACTCTTTTAAAATTTAAGAGAAAATGCTTTGTTCTCCTTTATGGGCCTATCTCACGCGAATCTAAATAAATCGAATCAATAAACTTCAAATATCGGGTAATTTCTAAAAAAAAATGACTAAAATACTCGTAGATATTATTCATTTATAAATTAAGTAAAATAAATATGACAACCTAGCTTAAAATTGCTGCCATATTTATGTCATGTCCTTTCTTATATATATATATATATATTATTCTTTTTGTGTTCGTAGAAAGAGGAGATGTTTGGCATCTCCTTTGACAAGGATCGGCACAGCCTGCTTGTTTACCTGTTACCAACACAACTGGTTAAAGGTGCCCACCTCTTAGGTGGATCTCTAACCCAAAATTTTAGACTCTCTCTCTAATAGGGGACTCTCTCTCTCTTGCTACTGGTTAGCCTCTTGTCCTTGATAGCTGATGCTGAAGAGCTCTACCATACCGCTCATAGCGTGACTGAGATTAGTCCCAGTTGAGGTACAAGAGATGGCTGATGCCATCGTCGATGTTGGAGATCTAGTCTATAGCCTCGCCTGAGCGTCGGTTTGCCTTTTATCTGTCGGTGCAAGGATTTCTCTAGTTTGGGTTCTATGGATCCCATCATTAAATTGTCTGCTATACTTGCAAAGAAGGTAATGTCTATCTACTATGCTTGTGAAGATGGTAACGTCTAGGGCTCCAAAACTTTGCAAAGAAGATGAGACCTGACTTGTTTCTCATAGGTCGATTATTTTGAATTTTGGGGCTCCACTTTTAAGCGATGGGTAGAGTTTTCTTTTACTTCTTGGGTCTCTTTGTGATGAGCCTGACTGAGCTTTAATCAACTTTACATGTATTGGCCTTTATTATTTTATCAATTAATGAAATCTAGCCTAACTTAAAAAAAAAAAAAACTTGAAAAGAATATAAATTTTTAAAAAGATTTTAATTAAATTTAAAAAAAAAAAGACTTTGTAGGCTGTGAAAAAAAATTTGCACATTTGTTCTTAATAAATTAATCATTATCCAAAACAATTATAATTTTTTTATTTAAATTAACACTATCAACTATTATTAAATAACTTAGTAAAATATAAACCATAAGCCAACCACAACTAAATCAGAGTTCAAGTAAATAACCTTGTAAACACAAAGACTCAACAGAGCATCCAAGTAAACCCTCCTGTGATTGAATGGCTATTCAAGGACTTGCCTCACAGAAGTGGAGATCAGATTTCGAAAAATCTTGGAATCAAAGTAATTCACCTTGAACTCGACCCACCCTATCACTGCCTATAACATTTTCCTTGCCACCATGTAAGCAATTGCTCGCACCAGTGACACCTTCCTTGCCAAGAACAAACTAAATGTCACAGCTAAATATTCTGGCTTTGAAGTTGCAATTTGATGACCCATTGGAGGCAACTCAATTGCATGGTGGATGGTAGTGCTTGGGGATTGATATTCCTGGGGTTGGCTCTGTTTACAGATGAGGCTCGTTAGGTTTTGGCTGTTTGGAGACTGATCTGGACGAAGAGAGGAGAGATTAGGGACAACAAGTTCTGTGAGCAGTTATAGTGGTGCGCGAGTAGACGGAGACTCTGGTGTTTGTCGCGAAGTGAGGGCTTGCAAGATGGGTCTGTCGTAGAGGTGAGTTATTGTAGGAGGGGGGCGTGAGGCAAAATATCATCTATTGGAATTATATAAAATGCACCGGCTAATGCTTAGGAAAGTTGGTGGAGTCACAATGGTCTCACTTAAGTACCACCTCCTTAGACAGCATTTCCTAGACATGCACTTCATACAATCCAAATAGAATCAAACCACTGGTAAGTACCATCTTCTCTCATAACACTACCACAGTACTAAGGATTTATGCCACAAAGGCATAGATAGATAGGAGTCGCCACCCGGGTAATAACCGGGACATATTCAGTGTTTCTTCTGAGGGTCATGGATGGCAACTTACTCCTTGCAGAGTTTCTACAACCGTCATTACCATAGCCCAATGTCTAGGTTCGGGATAGTGGGTACGTAAGGGGAAGGTGTTAGGCACTCCTTACGCCTGGTCTAACCTCATTGATTCGAGTGCCAGTCCTCTACTAATGTTTCTAGAAGTCTTGTTTATTATTTCTTTATTAAACTTTATTCTAAAAAATGCAATTCTAATCCTACACACATAAGTAATTCACAAAAGGGTTGTTGTTTACACACAATTTTCATGCACAAGTAATTCCTATCTATGGGGTTTCTAATTATTTAAATGATATTTACCAAATGACTAAAATTAATTTATTATTGAGAATTTAATTTACAAATAAATTCAATTTCAAATAATCCTACGTTTCTATTTAACCTAATTAATTAATTTTCACCAAGTTACCCTAAGGATAATTGAACTAAGTTAATTATGTATATGTATAATTTATTCTAATATCACATAAGGCCCAAACAATCACAACCTAATAAAGATTTCTAACATGTAAATTTATTTTACAATTACCAAGTATTAAATTGAACTTATTTATATGCCAATGTTAGTTTAATTTACAAACAAGATTAATTTTAATTTACAAAGTATTTATTTAAATTAATTACATGGAAAAGTCAGTTAAATTAAAAACACAGTTAATTTTAATTTACCAAATAAAAGTTCTATTATTACTACAAATTCATGCCAATAATTATTCGAGAAGTTTAGAGCTATTTACCTGTTGGTAAATGCAGTTGCCATTGGGACAAGCTACTCTTCAAAAAAGGTCTTCTCTTCTAGTATGGCAATGATATCCCTGGCTTAATCCCGTTTAGCTCCATATAAGCTCCACGCAAATGCCCTCTTTGGTACTTACCTTAGAGCTACTTACCAATTTTGTTTGTAATAAAAAAATAAAGAAACTAAAGAAAATAAAAGAAATAAAGAAAATATTAACAACAATTTACATTGGATCCTAACTCTAGTCTCCTAAAGGGTTAAGATTCCTAATTAGTTATAACTACCTAATGGTCTAAGTCTTCTAACATGATTCAAATACTTTATAACACTTCTTGAATTAAAAGAACACAGAAAAATAGATCAAATATCAATTAAAACCCAAGAAAATATAAGAACATGCATAAATATACAATTTCTAAATTCTAGCAGATTAACGGTAGCAAGAAATCCAATTTTTTAAAAATAGTTATACATGCCTAAAAATCATAAAAAAAATTATAGAAGACAGCCTACATATCATACAAGATCATAAAATTTATAAATCAAATAAAACCCTAGCCGAATGGTCTACATAAATCGTAACTTTTTTAAGTGACAAAATCATACTACTTTTTTGTAAAATTCATAACTCATTAACCACAATTGATATGAATGCAAAACCAATTGGAAAAGATTCATAAGATTCTGAAGTTAATTTTAGACACTAGATTTACAAAAAAATATTAAGGAACAAGGGAGATATGGGCTCTACAAGTCGGATATCCTGCAAATCAGATTTTACAGGAATTCTAACTTCAAACAACCATAACTTACAAAGTATTAAAGCTTTTTTAGTGATTCTTGAGCCTAAAATTAATGGAATTTCGTGAAGAATATGAATATAATTTTTACAAATTTTTTACAGGTTCAGAAAATAAATAAAAATAATAAAAATATGAGAGACAGAAACTAAACATGTGCAGAGTTGTGTATCCCCTCAAATTAAACATGATTACATGATCTATATGAACATATAAAATAAATTGAACACAAAGAGCATAGAATTAAAATATTGTGTGGCATAGATCTTAAAAAAAAAACAATAAAAACTGACATTCCAGAAATCTTGTATGAAAATCTTCTTGAAGAATAGAAAAAATAAGGAAGAACTCAAAGAGTCTTGAATATCTCTAAATTTCTTATAGCTCTGAATTTTCTCTTCCTCTTTCCTCCCATCTCCCTTTCTTCCCTTCTCTAGTAGGGTATTTATAGGGTTTTGGGAGAGAGGTGCGATAGGGTTTGGAGTCTTAGGGTGATAAAGTTTAGATGACTTAAACAACTATGATTGCAGAATTCGAATAAGACTGAGATATGGGTGAGGTATTTCAACCAATAGGAAGACAGGAAAAAATGGAAGGCACCAATAGGGAGTGAGGAAGAGGTGTGGTAGGGTTTGGAGTCCTAGTGTGATAAAGTTCAGATAACTTAAATAACTAGGATTGATGAATTTGGATGAGACAGGAATATGAGTGGAGTGTTCCAACCAATAGAAAGAGAGGGCAAGGGGGTGACACCAATAGGGAGTGAGGAAGAGAGTGGGGCCAAGGAGGAGAGAGATATTTTGTTATTTTAATTTTCAAAAAATAATTAAATGAATTCCATTTAAAATTTCTAACTATATTAAGAATCGGATAAGAACTCTCCTCCGATCTCTTTTAGATATTTACTAAGATTTTTTATTGAGAATCGGATAAGAATTCTCCTCTGATCTCTTTTAGATATTTATTAGAATTTTTTATTGAGAATCAGATAAGAACTCTCCTCCGATCTCTTTTAGATATTTACTAAGATTTTTGATTGAGAATCGGGTAAGAACTCTCCTCCGAACTCTTTTAAATATTTATTAAAATTTTGGTTGAGAATCGGATAAGAACTCTCCTTCGATCTCTTTTAGATATTTACTAAGATTTTTTATTGAGAATCGAGTAAGAACTCTCCTCCGATCTCTTTTAAATATTTATTAAAATTTTGGTTGAGAATCGGATAAAAACTCTCCTCCGATCTCTTTTACTTGAATGAGAGTCGGATAAGGACTTTTCCGACCTCTTAAAATTTGATTATAGCTACACATCATAAGAGCCTAAGACTAAGGGTTCTGGCATTCGAAGATGCCGGGGACCCGAATAAGGCTTCTTTTAACTCATTGATACCTCGTGACTAGATAGGGGATACCAGACTGAATTTTACCGACCTCCTATGTGATCGCCTTACCAATACCTTTTGGCAGGCAACATTTACTCTATTTCATTTGCTAGTCTGAAATTTAATTTTACTCCGACCCTCCACCTTACCCAGTCATCTTCTTGAGCTAGTCTGGTGGTTCGACTTCGTAATTCTCTGATTTATTATCCGAACGTTTATTTAAAAAACTCTTATGTTAAGATACTGCTACCAACATTTTATCAAACTACCTATACGTTACCCATAACCAGAACACCTTAATTAGGAGATAATAAAAGACCAAGAACAAATAAATAACATGAACTGATATCAAAGATAAACTCAAGAGTAACCACCCACGTGGGACCTTCTAACATAAGACAAACTTTAACGAAAATTACGAGCGTAAAAAGAAAATAAAGACGAACACTGGATAAGGCAACGGTTCAGACACTCACCTGCAGGAAGTTGAACCTATTGAACTAACTATGGAGTCACGAATGTTGCAGAGTTTCAGGCTAATAGTCTAGGGACTAATGCTTGCCTTGAAATGACGAATGCCTAGTTAGCATGTAATCGAACCGGAATGATAATGAATGAGATTGAGCTCAGAAAATAAAGTGGATAGAAAGGTGGTGAAAACAGAACTGAAACTTAAGAAAGGGTATCGCAGAGCAATGAATAAACTGAAAATCAAGAGTTCCAGTGTCCAACACTTCTTCAAAGAAAATACTTTAGAAAACTGGTTTCTAAAGTCTTTCTAGCTTAAAAATAGCAGAGTAGCAAAACTGAATCAGTTTTCAGAGCCTTTCCACTATAATCACCACCCTTTTTCTTCGTCCTCCCCTATCAACAGTTTTCATTTAGGTTTTTATAGGGAACGTGTGCTCCTAATGAAGGGTCAGAATGGAAGGTTTGGATCTTAAAAGACATGATCTGATGTTTGAGAATCAAAGAGAATCAAAATGAACGGCTGAGATCATTTTCAGAATATTTGTCCTTTCTCTCTTCTAATCTGACGGCCCAAAATTTTCTTGTCAAGAGCGATCCGAGGGCTGGGAATAAAAGGCGCTGGTCTTGTCGTCTTCTTCTTTGATCAAAGGGCTCTGGACTTGTCCTTACAAGTAAGATCAACGGTAGAGATTGAGATATACAGTACTGTCATGACATACTCTGGCACCTGTCAGCAATGTGGGCGATTCTGCAAATGAGGCGTGCAGAGGAGATTTGATCTCGTTTGCAACGCTTTAACTACCTCAGCTCTGATTATGACGACAGTCATGGGAAGTTGTCTTATTCTCTTTGCATTCCGATCTCCCCTCCCTTCCGATCTTTCAAATATGCTCTTTTTTTGAACTCTCATGCCGGGCCCCTCTCCCGATCTCTCTCATTCTAAAGTCTTCTCCTTTGTCCGGGTCGGTTCAGTCAAGGCATTTATTCTTTCAATTTTCGAGGCGTCCGCTTCGTTTTCTGCTAGCCATAAATGCTCAGACCTTGTCTATATATATACCCTCGTCAAGAAATCCTCCCGCATTTCATTTTCTCCTCTTTCTCACTTTTCCTGTTCTAACTGCTCTGGTAACAATCCCGGCCATGATAGCTGCTTTTGATCTTTTCCCTGCTGTTCACCTTGTTCACCGACTGACAATTTTCGACCCTGGTGATCAGAAAATCATTATGGCCATATTTGATGATAGTGAGAGAACTGGACTAATTCACTAATCCAGATCGAGAATATCGATTGCGTTGACCCCGAATCGATCGACCGATGTAATCGACGAACCGATTTCGGGCGAGAAGACTGCTAATTTCCCTCCGATCTTTGGTGACTGCCCTTCAAAGTTTATTTGGCTTCTCACCACATTGGGTGTCCCGACAGCGGCTCGGTTCCGAGCGATAATATTGATGGTGATCTCTCTTATCCTCATGAGAGTCATAGTCACCCCATCTGAGCTGTACATCTATCCGATGTCATGTAATGGCCCGGCCCACTAGTGATATTGTCCGCTCTGAGCCGAAGCCCTCACGATTTTAAAACGCGTCACTAGGGGTTACGAACCACCAACTTATAAACCCAGCATCTCTCCCGTGTTTTGTCGATGTGGGATTTGCCTAGGGTGTTACAATCCACCCCCCTTATGGGACTCAGCGTCCTCGCTGAGGTTTGCCCTATCATCGTTCAAGGTTGCACGCGGAGCGGCTCTGATACCATAAATGTAATGGCCCGACCCACTAGTGATATTGTCCGCTCTGAGCCGAAGCCCTCACGGTTTTAAAACGCGTCACTAGGGGTTACGAACCACCAACTTATAAACCCAGCATCTCTCCCGTGTTTTGTCGATGTGGGATTTGCCTAGGGTGTTACAATGTCGATGGTCGATCTCCTGATCAAACACATCTTTTGATCCAGCCACGAGACTAGGCTTTGATATAGGCCTTCGCTAGATAGGATGTACTATCGATCTCTAGAGATCGCCCAAATGATGTAATTTCCCCTTTAATGTAATCCGATCTCTAGAGATCGCCCAAATGATGTATCCTCTCTTTTAATGTAATCCGATCTCTAGAGATCGCCCAAATGATGTAATCTCCCTTTTAGAAATGAAATACAATTATAATTTTATTATTATTACATTGATTATTTTTCGATCTCTGATGTGTTCATCCGATCCGATTCTTAACTGAATAGCCCTTAGCCGATCTGTCATTCCAAACAACCACCTTAATCTGCCGATCCTTTAACCAGCTGATCTCTCCTTATTCAATTATGGAATTTCTGGAATATTCGTGAGACGTGTTAGAAAAAGCTGGCGAATCCCCCTAACCGATGCACCGCTTGGGACACCGTGAGCATTAAATGCTCAGACGGGTATAAATAGGGGATGGGTCCGCCAGTTGCTCCCTTATGTCATTTTCAGCCTCTCGTGAGCCATTCCAAATCCTCTCATTTTTTCAAGTTCTTCCGACACCGATCACACTCCGGTAAGGATTTTGATCTTTCTTTCAGTTTAAATTTTCTCTTTTCTTTGAAAATGAGCGGCGCCGAGGGTCAGAGAGTGGCAAGCCCCCCTTCCGTTCAGATCTCGTAGTCGTCAGATGAAGTAGAAGTGGTCGGACCGAGCGGGCGACCTAAACCTCCTAGGACCTCCGTTCCAGCCCGTGGTCAAGCAGCACCCTCAAGGCAAACACATTCTTCAGGGAGAGAAAACCTCCCCATGGACGAGCTGCCATCAATCCTTCAAGAAACCGACCTGCAGTCGTTCAGCCAAGAGTATAACATTCAGCCCGATTCATACGAACTCATTAAGTGTCACGGCGATCTTCGAGCCGATCACTTCTTCGAAGAGAATGATATGATCATGGTATACGAAGAGCAATTAAAAGCCGGGCTGCGGTTCTCTCTTGACGACTTCTTCAAGGAAGTTCCAAAATTTCACCAAGTGTGCATAGCCCAAGTTCACCCGAACTCATGGCGGATCCTAGTAGCCTTCAGAGGCCTTTGCCGAGCCAAAGGACTCAGTCCTACAACTAAGGTGTTCGTCAAACTACATAGGCTAACTAGTCGAAAGGACCACGAGTATTGATTTTTCAGGCGAAGCCACATTGTGGGCTTTTTACCGATCTGCCCTCCTCCCTGAAGAATTGGAAGAATCGCTTCTTTATTCTGAGGAGCAAAATTCCGAGCGGCTTTGAGGGTTTCCCACGTAGCTGGCTACACCAGGGTCCCTTACTTCCGAAGCGCATCACCCTGAATAGGGAAGAAGGCCTAATAGTGATGGAATTGAAAGATCAGGTGGCCAGACAGAAGTTCTCTTATTTAGATGCAGTGACGGCCGAACTGCATCATTGGACAATGGAGTTGATTACTGGCGAAGAACACGGGCTTCAGCTCTCTGACCTCGGCCTCGGTACTTTCTATATCTCTGATCTTTGGGCCTTAGCGATCTCACTGACCTTTTCTTTGTGCAGGTATGGCCAGCGGTGAGGCTTCCAAGGAAAGTCGAAAGCGCAAGAGAGAGAGGTCTCCAGAAAAGTGCGGGAGATGAAGTACGCCGAGGCCTCTCAGACGCTAAGGCATGATCCGAGTGAGATACAGGGAGGTTCGTCCCGACCTTCAGGACCGCCGATCTCTGAAGTAGAAGTGGTTCGGTCTTCTCTGCCACATGAAGAGCCGCCACCACCTCCTCCGATTGCTTTGAGTGCAGAAGGGGGTCCTTCCCAACCTCCTGTGAGGACCCTTTCCCGAGGCGCTCAAGTCCTAATCTACTCGCTGGAGAAGAACCGCACAGTTCGAGAGAATCCGGGCTTTGCTAAGGTCTTGGGGTCCTCCATCTGCCTTCAGGAGGATCGGGATAGGCTAACCCCGAACAGTCTCGATGATATCCTGACCCGGACTATGAGCCTGAGCGTGGAGAGTTTGGTGAACCAACACATTGTCCGGGAGAAGGCTCATCGTATGAGGCAGGAGATCGAGAAGGTGGGTCATGAAGCAGCTTCCCTCCGATCCCAACTTTCATCCGGCCAAAACTATATAGCTGAAATTGAGGGGCGGATGAAGTTCTACGAGGACAAGTTGACCGAGCAAGCCCATGTTCTTAAAGAGGTTCGGGCGCTCCAAGCCGCCGATGTTGCTCGCCTCACTGACGAACTCAAGGCAAAAGAAGAAGAGGCGGCGACAAGGGAGGCCGGTGCTTATGTGAACGCCCATGGGGATCTCTTGGCCTAGCTCAAGAAGCGTTATCCCGAAGAGCACTTTTCCTGGATGATAGACCTGGCTCCGCAAGACGAAGAGGATAGCGAGGAGGAGGCCGAAGGTGATAGAGGGGGTGAACAAAATGTAGAACAGGCTGGGGGTGATCCTCCAGCCGAATGACTTGTATAAATTTTTAATTTGAAATGAAATGAAGTTCCCTTTTTTTTTTTTAATGACTGAATGAGATCGGAAAGTATCTAAGTTGCATGAGCGCCTGATTGTCTGAACATATTAGAACAACTTGAAAGCAATTATTAACCTATGTATGAGAGATCGGTAAAACTTTGTAGACATGAGATCGGCCTAAACCGAGAATAAACACTGAACGGAACTTAAGATTATTAAAACTTGAAACTTGATCTGAACACTTAAGATCGGAAGCACCGTTAAGCCGGATTAAAACTTTAACTTTATTGAACAGCTATCCACAATATTTATGAATGGGGAATCGGATGGCATGAAGAGTTGATGTTGGTTCAATTTTGTTTGACAAGAGAGATCGGAAATGTGATTGACCGGCCGAAAAACTTGGTAATTGATTCGAGAGATCTGATAGGATTTAAATGATATGGAGACTTAATACTAATTTGATTCCTTTTGAAGAGAGATCGGAAATGTGATTAACTGGCAAAGAGAGGCTTGGTGCTGGGGATCGGTTTCAAAGTTTATTGATTCCAAGGATCGGCCAAAATATGGTGTCGACAGGGAGTGAGGAAGAGAGTGGGGTCAAGGAGGAAAGAGATATTTTGTTATTTTAATTTTCAGAAAATAATTAAATGAGTTCCATTTAAAATTTCTAACTAGGCTTTCTTAAGCCCATGGAGCCCAATTACACTTAATTAAATCCATTTAAGAACTACCCATATTAAATTTAAACAAAATAAAATTTTATTTGAATTTAATTAAATTAATTTCCTCAAAATTTTATTATTATTATTATTTTCTCAAAATCATGCCACAGAATTAATAATTCAGCTCCATGCCTCCAATTATATCTTACAATCATATAATTTTTCATCATCGGGTTTCTCACGACTTCAATGCACATACTCATCACAAAATAAGGGTCTACGGTTATTGAGATAGGTTTGTCGTGGGTCTATCGCAAGATGGGTTTATCGTTTTTTGGAAGTGAGGTCTGAGGAGAGAATGGTGTGATGGTACTATGCAGGTGGAGAAAAACCATGTGTAGCTGAGTGATGGTATGAAAGAGGGAGCTGGGTCTAGTGGGTTCTATGGATTGGGTTTCTGGAACGGCGACGCGGAACGAAAACGAGAGAGATGAGAGGGAGAAGTTAGGGATGAGGATATTTTTGGTATTAAAATCCATTCTCTCACCATTAGCCCTTTTTTCCTCATCGACTTAACTAATTTCATGGATGAAAGAACCTTTCTGTGGAATGAACTATTAGATTAATTATTATTTTAATTTATTATTATTTAATTTAAAATTTTATTTATTACAATGTAAATAATTATTGTAATAATTATAATCTTTGTGTTGAGCTACAAATAACACTATAATTGTATGGATAATGGGTTTAATTCAATAAATTTTTCCAGTTGATTTATATTATTAAAGCTAAACGATAAACCAATAATTTTTGGTATCAATACTATAAAATTTTAAATTTAAATTTTAATTAGAGTTAAATAAAGACTAAAAACGAAAGTTATATGTTAAAAAAAATATTTTACAGAAACCTTTTTCATGAGAAAAATATTTTTTATAAATAAATTATTTTTTTTATAGAACAAACAAAAACAACACAATGAAAGGATTTTAAATATTTTGTTTTGAGGTTTTAGATTTAAATTTTTTTATTTACACTAAAAGAAAATTTTTATTAATTAATTAATTAATTAAAATGATCAAGTCACTTTAATTTAATTATAAATTAAGACCGATTTAAAATGTGATTTATTATTAATTCATTGATCCGACTAATCCATTGAATCTGAATTTAATAATTGTGATTTGCATGATATATATATATATATATATATATATATATATATATATATATATATATATATATATATATATATATTTTAGTATGTAATTCTTATGGTAATTCGTCTGTACTGTCGGCTCTGTCCAAATCCAACGGATAAGCAGCGACCGCGTATAACAATTTAATTAAGGTAACAATTTTACTACTTAATTACGAAGAATCCAACTAGCAATTACAAAGCGCACACTGTAGGAAACAACCAAGAAATTACACTAAGAACCCGACTTTCTATATTACTCACATCAAGTATGCCTGAATCCATTGTGTGTCTATGCACCATTTCCATAGAGGCAAGAGGAGTGTTCTAATGGCGGAGTTAGGAGAAGAAAGGTCATCACCAGAAGAGCAACAAGTGCAAGAACAATATGAACATGGAACAAGCCTATCTAAACAAAGATTATTCGATTTGGAGGCAGATGAAGGTAGCGCGAATGCTGATCGGCAGGTACATAATAAAATTTCTTGTTTGGGTTTGATTTATGATTAGGATTGAATTAATGAGACTTTTTTTGTTGGCTTTGCAGAAGGCAGATTGGGGAACAATCTGGAAGCTTGCGTTTCAATGCATTGGTGTTGTTTATGGTGATTTAGGTACATCTCCATTGTACGTTTTACCTGGAATTTTTCCTGATGGGATCAAGAACGAGGAGGATATCCTTGGAGTGCTTTCTTTGATTATTTACTCGATTATTGTCATCACCTTGATTAAGTATGTATTCATCGTTTTGGCTGCAAATGATAATGGGGATGGTAAGCCCAAGCTTCTATTAATTAACAATTTCTTGGGTAGGAAAGCCATAGAATTAAAAAAATGGTTTCTAAGTCCTCATCCATTGCAGGAGGAACCTTTGCACTTTATTCTCTTATATGTCGCCATGCCAAGGTCAATTTGATACCAAACCAGCAGGCTGAAGATAGAGAAGTGTCTACTTATAAGTTGGATTTACCAAAACGCAGTACGAGGATGGCTTCGGCTCTCAAATATTCACTTGAGAGTAGCCTTATAATCAAGTATTCTCTATTGTTCACAACCATGATTGGAGTGTCCATGGTCCTTGGAGATGGCATTCTGACACCCTGCATATCTGGTAACTAAATCTTTTTAAAAAATCCTCACCCTTTTTTGAAAATAATAAAAATTTGTATGCTTCAATTTCTTGGTGCAGTATTATCTGCTGTTGGAGGTATTAGGGAGGCTGCTCCTAGCCTTTCACAAGATGCAATCATGTGGATTTCAGTGGTGATTTTGATTCTATTGTTCCAAGTACAGAGGTTTGGAACTGACAAAGTTGGCTATACTTTTGCTCCAATTCTAGTGCTATGGTTTGCTTTTATTGCATTTATTGGGCTTTTCAACTTCATCAAGTATGACCCTGGTGTAATCAAGGCTGTCAATCCATGGTACATTGTCAAATATTTCCAGAGGAATAAGAAAAAAGCTTGGATTTCTATTGGAGGTGTCATTTTATGCCTCACAGGTACAGATCCTTATATATAGTGGTCTCATGGACTTTGGACTGATGATGAGATACTAATTTACATTTCCTTTTTCACTTGAACAAAATTAGGGTCTGAAGCTTTGTTTGCTGATTTGGGCCACTTCAATATTCGCTCAATTCAATTAAGCAGTTGTGCTGTACTCGTTCCCTCTGTCTTGTTAGCCTATATTGGCCAATGTTCCTATCTCCGTAAAAATACCGAAGATGTCACTGATGCCTTCTATAAATCAATCCCAAGTATGTTGTTACTAGACATGACTTATATCAGAATCATTGCTTATTCCGAGTTTTTATTGTTGCAGAACCAATGTATTGGCCGCAGTTTGTTGTGGCAATATTGGCCGCCATCATTGCTAGTCAGTCATTAATCTCTGCATCCTTCTCTATCATCCAACAATCTGCAGCTCTAGGGTGTTTCCCCCGAATTCAGGTCGTGCATACATCTGCAGAACACGAAGGACAAGTTTATGTGCCTGAGATCAACACTCTTTTGATGTTAGCCTGTGTGGGTGTCACTCTTGGCTTCAAAAACACTTTAACGATTGGCAATGCATATGGTAAGGACTTGATTATGTTATGATAATTTTAGCATAACCTTCTTCCCAAACTCTGCATTGATCAATCAATCACTTTTTCTGCTTTCTTGCAGGAATTGCTGTAACATTTGTTTTCGTGATTACATCAATGTTTCTTGTCCTTGTTATGGTTATGATATGGAAAACAAATATCATCCTCATAATCATCTATGTCCTGACCATCGGTCTCATTGAAGTGTTATTTTTGAGCTCTACATTATACAAGTTCGTTGATGGAGGTTACATTCCTTTACTATTTGCCTCCACTGTGGTCTCCATTATGTTCATATGGAACTATGGCTACAGGAAGAAGTATATGTACGAGCTCGAAAATAAAATTGCAATGAAAACACTTACTGATATAGTTTCTGATGAGAGGATCCATCGAGTAGAAGGTCTTGGTTTATTCTATACACATCTTGTTCACGGCATACCTCCCCTATTTACTCATTATGTGTCGCATGTCCAAGCCTTGCATAAAGTTCTTGTCTTTATCTCAATCAAGTCGCTGCCCATCAGTAAGGTTCCAGCTGAGGAACGGTTCTTGTTCGGACGAGTAAAGCCTGGAGAGTTGATTTTCAGATGTATAGTAAGATATGGATACAAGGATTCGAGAAAGGATCAGAAGACATTTGAGGAGTTGCTAGCAAATCAGTTGAAGGACTTCATAGGGGAAGATAGCGGGGCAGAAGACAGGCAAAGGGAATTGGCATTGGTAGATAATGCTTTGAGAGATGGTTTTGTTTATTTGATGGGTGAGTGTGAGGTGATGGCTGCAAATGGGTCTACCTGGGTTAAAAAATTGACCGTGGACTACCTCTACAATTGGTTAATTAGATTTGTGAGGCAGCCAGATGAAGTTTTCTTGATTCCTCGCAAGCAATTACTCAAAGTGGGAATGACTTATGATGTTTAGAGATCTAGCTAGCCTCACCAGCTCAATTAGTAATAATCTTGATGTTCAAGGAGTATTTTCATCAGCAGGGTTTGGTAGTTATAACTGGACAGGTGTACGGAGTATCTTTGTCCCCTTGTTAACTTTCTTCTATATTAAAAATACTTATCTTTGCTTATGAAAAATAATCTTGGAGTAGTTTTCAATATAATTAAGCTCTGATTGATAAAATGAATCACATCGTTACTAACTAAATTAACACTAGCAGACAACTGTATTTAGTCATCAGGAAAATGTCATCAGGTTTTATTTCACTAACATATATTCACCTTAAAAATAAAAGGATTTACCTAATCCATCATGACTCAAGAATTCTACCATGGATATAGTGTTTTAGATCTACATGGACCAATTGGTAATTCTGCTAATAATTCCTGAAACACAAGTGACTATAGCTCTACCCTTCACATCCTTCTCAAAAGGGATTTAAAATAATAAAGCAAATTTTATTTATAGCATATGAAAACAGGAAGAAAAAAATTTCTTTTTTATCTGTTGATTTGATTTTTCTTCAGCTTTCATTTTCTAGTAAAAATTTCAACCCCGCAAACTTTTCCTTTTTTAACCATTTCCATTTACGAGATCCGCGTAGAATTCTGCTGTACTATCAACGCGGTTAGAAGCCGATGACAACTCAAATTAAGGTAAACATTCAAATGCTAACCAAGAATTCAATTACAGAACTGATCCTATTCCAACCAACCAAGAAACTGCACAAGTACCTAGTAATATTTGAACACAATTTGTATATCAGATCAAGTAGAATAAGCCCAACTTATATATATATATATATATATATATATATATATATATATATATATATATATATCCCCGAGGCGTTTTCAAATTAAGACAGAGGTAAGACACGCATATTCATAAAAGGAAATATATATATATATTTTCCTCTTCTGAATATGCTATATATATATATATATATATATATATTTCCTCTTCTGAATATGCGTGTCTTACCTCTGCCTTAATTTGGAAACGCCTCAGGGATATATATATATATATATATATATATATATATATATATATATATATATATATATATATATATACCGTTTAACTAAATATTTAAATATTAATTAAACATTTTGTAAATAAATTTAATTTATTTTATTGATGTAAGTTATTATTATTTTACTAATTAAACAATTTTAAGTTTAAATACATTTCAATATATAAATTAAATATAATAATAAGAAATTTAATAGGTATAAAAATAAATTATTAATTATTAAAAAGTTAAAATAGTATATTTTTTTTACTAAATAGTCTTTTTGATCATTTTAGTCATAATAGCATTTTAAATAATAATTTTTACCAAAAACATAATAAATAACTTGCTTACTTAGCAGTAAATTTTTAATTTTGTTACCAAATATATAAGCTATTTTAAAAAAAAAATAGTTTTATGAAAAATAAATTTAAAACAGCAACAACAGAATGCAATAATAATGTCAAATAGTTCTGTATATATTCATCAAAGTATTATACAGGAGAATTGAGAAATAGTTAAAAAAAACTTTAAGTCTACAAGACTCTTTTTAATTCTTTAATTACATAATTTTAATTTATTATAAAATTATGATTATAATTAGTTTTTATACATATGTGCATATTAATATTAATATCAATATTAATTTTATTTAAATTTAATCATGCATAATTTCTCTATAGGTCTACAGTGAATTGGGGCGTATGACTCTCGAAGGGGAGGAATGGTTACGAGGAAGAATGCCAAATGGTCTCATGCAAACTTTTAGTTTCCATATATTTTAAAAAATATTTGATTGTTGTTATAAAAAAAATATAATGTGGGTGAAAAAAAATAATAATATTAATGAGTTTAACAATTACATTATCCCATAAAAAATAACAAGAAAAGAAACATTTATGGCAATAAATATGATATTTTTTTTTATAAATAAAATTCCTTTTTTATTGTTTTCACAAAAACTTTAACTTCATTTCCTGTAATGTATGTTTTCTCATTATTGTATTTTTCTTGCATTTTGAAAATTTGTAAATACTTAATTTACAATGATTAATTTGTTAAATTATTTACATAATTTTTCAATAATTTCTTAAGCAATAAAAAATAATTAATTTAATAATTGTGAAATGTATTAATTCTTAATTATTTAAACTACTCTACAGATTAGTCACGTTCTAATTATTTTAAATTAATATTTTATTTTTTAATACTAAATATATCTAATTAATCACAAAATATTATTTTATTAAGAAATTTAAAATAATTTTATTTAATTAAATAAAACGAAAATATTCCACCACATCGCTTGATCTATCATCTAAGTGTGTGCATATATATTAACATATTTTATATATTAATTTTATTATGGGAGTTTCAGGCTACAACTAAAATAAGGGAGGGACTAAACCTTCAAAGGTGATATGAAATGATAGAAATTTTTTTTCTTTTAATTAGTGATTTTAAATTTAATTCTTAAATATGAAACTCTTTTAAAATTTAAGAGAAAATGCTTTGTTCTCCTTTATGGGCCTATCTCACACGAATCTAAATAAATCGAATCAATAAACTTCAAATATCAGGTAATTTTAAAAAAAAAATGACTAAAATACTCGTAGATATTATTCATTTATAAATTAAGTAAAATAAATATGGCAACCTAGCTTAAAATTGCTGCCATATTAATGTCATATCCTATATATATATATATATATATTATTCTTTTTGTGTTCGTAGAAAGAGGAGATGTTTGGCATCTCCTTTGACAGGGATCGGCACAGCCTGCTTGTTTACCTGTTACCAACACAACCAGTTAAAGGCGCCCACCTCTTAGGTGGATCTCTAACCCAAAAATTTAGACTCTCTCTCTAATAGGGGACTCTCTCTCTCTTGCTACTGGTTAGCCTCTTGTCCTTGATAGCTGATGCTGAAGAGCTCTACCACACCGCTCATAGCGTGACTGAGATTAGTCCCAGTTGAGGTACAAGAGATGGCTGATGCCATCGTCGATGTTGGAGATCTAATCTGTAGCCTCGCCTGAGCGTCGGTTTGCCTTTTATCTGTCGGTGCGAGGATTTCTCTAGCTTGGGTTCTATGGATCCCATCATTAAATTGTCTGCTATACTTGCAAAGAAGGTAATGTCTATCTACTACGCTTGTGAAGATGGTAACGTCTAGGGCTCCAAAACTTTGCAAAGAAGATGAGACTCGGCTTGTTTCTCATAGGTCGATTATTTTGAATTTTGGGGCTCCACTTTTAAGCGATGGGTAGAGTTTTCTTTTACTTCTTGGGTCTCTTTGTGATGAGCCTGACTGAGCTTTAATCAGCTTTACATGTATTGGCCTTTATTATTTTATCAATTAATGAAGTCTAGCCTAACTTAAAAAAAAAAAAAAACTTGAAAAGAATATAAATTTTTAAAAAGATTTTAATTAAATTAAAAAAAAAGACTTTGTAGGCTGTGAAAAAAAATTTGCACATTTGTTCTTAATAAATTAATCATTATCCAAAACAATTATAATTTTTTTATTTAAATTAACACTATCAACTATTATTAAATAACTTAGTAAAATATAAACCATAAGCCAACCACAACTAAATCAGAGGTCAAGTAAATAACCTTGTAAACACAAAGACTCAACAGAGCATCCAAGTAAACCCTCCTGTGATTGAATGGCTATTCAAGGACTTGCCTCACAGAAGTGGAGATCAGATTTCGAAAAATCTTGGAATCAAAGTAATTCACCTTGAACTCGACCCACCCCATCACTGCCTATAACACTTTCCTTGCCACCATGTAAGCAATTGCTCGCACCAGTGACACCTTCCTTGCCAAGAACAAACCAAATGTCACAGCTAAATATTCTGGCTTTGAAGTTGCAATTTGATGACCCATTGGAGGCAACTCAATTACATGGTGGATGGTAGTGCTTGGGGATTGATATTCATGGGGTTGGCTCTGTTTACAGATGAGGCTCGTCAGGTTTTGGCTGTTTGGAGACTGATCTGGACGAAGAGAGGAGAGATTAGGGACAATAAGTTCTGTGAGCAGTTATAGTGGTGTGCGAGTCTAGACAGAGACTCTAGTGTTTATCGCGAAGTGAGGGCTTGCAAGATGGGTCTGTCGTAGAGGTGAGTTATTGTAGGAGGGGGGCGTGATGAAATATCATCTATTGGAATTATATAAAATGCACCGGTTAATGCCCAGAAAAGATGGTGGAGTCACAATGGTCTCACTTAAGTACCACCTCCTTAGACAACATTTCCTAAACATGCACTTCATACAAGCCTAATAGAATTAAACCACTGGTAAGTACCGTCTTCTCTCATAACACTACCACGGTACTAAGGATTTAAGCCACGAAGGCATAGATAGATAGGAGTCGCCACCTGGGTAATAATCGGGACATATTCAGTGTTTTTTCCGAGGGTCATGGATGGCAGCTTACTCCTTGCAGAGTTTCCACAACCGCCATTACCATAGCCCAATGTCTAGGTTCGGGATAGTGGGTACGTAAGGGGAAGGTGTTAGGCACCCCTTACGCCTGGTCTAACCTCGTTGATTCGAGTGCCAGTCCTCTACTAATATTTCTAGAAGTCTTGTTTATTATTTTTTTATTAAACTTTATTCTAAAAAATGCAATTCTAATCCTACACATGCAAGTAATTCACAAAAGGGTTGTTGTTTACACACAATTTTCATGCACAAGTAATTCCTATCTATGTGGTTTCTAATTATTAAAATGATATTTACCAGATGACTAAAATTAATTTATTATTGAGAATTTAATTTACAAATAAATTCAATTTCAAATAACCCTACGTTTCTATTTAACCTAATTAATTAATTTTCACCAAGTTACCCTAAAGATAATTGAACTAAGTTAATTATGTACATGTATAATTTATTCTAATATCACATAAGGCCCAAACAATCACAACCTAATAAAGATTTCTAACATGCAAATTTATTTTACAATTACCAACTATTAAATTAAATTTATTTACATGCCAATGTTAGTTTAATTTACAAACAAGATTAATTTTAATTTACAAAGTATTTATTTAAATTAATTACATGCAAAAGTCAGTTAAATTAAAAACACAATTAATTTTAATTTACCAAATAAAAGTTCTATTATTACTAAAATTTCATGCCAATGGTTATTCGAGAAGTTTAGAGCTACTTACCTGTTGGTAAATGCAGTTGCCATTGGGGCAAGCTACCCTTCAAAAAAGGTCTTCTCTTCTAGTATGGTAATGATATCCCTGGCTTACTCCCGTTTAGCTCCATATAAGCTCCACTCAAATGCCCTCTTTGGTACTTACCTTAGGGCTACTTACCAATTTTGTTTGTAATAAAAAATAAAGAAACTAAAGAAAATAAAAGAAATAAAGAAAATATTAACAACAATGTTGACCCCACAAGCTCAAAGGAGCATAGATTTTGATGATACCAAAACTCAACTAGAATCAAATTAACATTGTTTTAAGTGTTGTGTATCTCAAAGAAAAAGACACATGGATTTCATGATGGATTCGTGCTTCTGAAGAAAGGATGACATTCTAAAGATAACACAGGACGAATCAAAGGAGATAAAAGAAGAAGAGGTTACCTTCCAAGGCTGCATTGAAAATCAGAATTGAAGGTACATATAGTATAGAAGTTAAGTTTTATTTTTAGGTTTACTTGTGAAAAGAATTGAGGAGTAAAAGTCAATGATACTTATTTTCAATCCCTCAAAAGATTTTCTTTTAAACATCATTATTGGCCTAAAAGTATTTGACTATGATTTGGTGTAAAGTTTTATAGTTTTGAAAGTTATGCAGAAAAGTTTTCCTAGTATGCTAACTGGTTTGCTACTTATTTTAGTATGCTAACTGGTTTGCTATTTTCTCCAGTATGCTAACTGTCTCAACTCTGCACAACATCGCAGAAAATGACAAAATAACGGTTATTTTCTTGAAATTCATAACTGTAATGTTCAAATGAGTTTTCAAACGGTAAAAAATATTCCAAAGCTATAAATACACCTACCTTTGGCCATTTTGCACTTAATTAAAGTCTCTCCACTGTTCAAAATCATAAAAGCTTTCATTCAAAGTGCTCAAAGTGTTTTATTGCTCTTCATTGGCTTATTTACTCAACTCTTCTTTATAGATTCTGTTGTATTGAGTGAGAGTGAGTTTTAAACACATTATTATCATTTATGAGAGGTCATTCAAGCACCTATTGAAGCTTGATTGAGAAAAGTGTTTGGAATAACACTTGGTAGAAGTGTGAAGCTACTTGTAAAAGCTTTGGTGAGAAGATTTGCAAAGGGCTTTTTGTCTCTTGCCTTTAAAAGAGAAGAATAGTGAAGTGAAGACTCAAAGTCGGATCTTTGAGAGAGTGGATGTAGGCTAGTTGAACCGAACCACTATAAAAATTTCAGTGTTCATTTTCTCAACCCTTGCTCTTTACATTTATGCAATTTAACTTTATGATTGATATGCTTTTGCTGATATGAAAGTTGATATTGTTTGCTGTTAACCTTGCTGCAATCTGAGAAAATTAGTTTACTGCTAAATCTGTTGATATCTGATTTAATCTGCTTATTGTTTAATCTGTGCCGTTAGTATATCCGTATCTTTGCTCTGGTTCTTTGTGTTAAAAACTTATCCAGATTACTGATATCTCTGCTGAATGCTAATATAATTTGTTAGATCAGTATACTGGTTGCATATAGCCTAACTTTGAATCAACTTGTCAATAGAGTTGTATTGTTCATATTTCACATTAGTCAATTGAGTTGAACCTAGCTGCAATTTTCAAAGGTTTTGAGCAAGAACCGCAAATTGTTTTTAAAAGTCCAATTCACCCCCCTCTTGGACATATTTTGGGACATCAATTTGGTATCAGAGCTTGTCTCTCTTGCTTGAGGATTAAACCCCTTAGAGTGATCCATACACATGGCTAGTTCATCTAGAAACTCAGCTGGTATACCTGCCCCCTTAGCTGAAGGTTATTCCATCACTAGACCACCACTTTTTAATGGCACAAATTACTCCTTTTGAAAAACTAGAATGAGAAACTTTATACAATCTGTTGACATTGATGCTTGGAGGATAATTAAAGATGGTCCTTATATTCCTTATAAAACCAGTGAAGGAACTGTACAAATTCCTAAAGCTGAAGTTGAATTTGATGATAATGATTGGAAGAAAATTTCTACAAATGCCAAGGCTATTAACATTCTTCATTGTGCTCTTGATATTAATGAGTATAATCGTATTTCAGGATGTCAAACTGCAAAAGAAATATGGGACAAACTAGAAGTCACATATGAAGGAACTGATGTGGTGAAAGAGTCAAAGGAAAACCTCCTCATCCGTGATTATGAGTTATTTGAGATGAAACCTGGTGAAACTATTACTGAAATGAGCACCAGATTTACAGATCTTGTCAATCTTCTTAAAGCTCTTGGAAAGAGATTTGAGGAATAAGAACTCGTAAAGAAAATTTTGAGATCTCTTCCAAAGTCATGGGAAGCAAAGACTACTGTTATTCAAGACACCAAGGATTTCAGAAAATACACCTATGATGAGCTAATTGGTTCTCTCATTGCACATGAGATGATCTATAAGAAAGATAAGAAAGAAGGTGATCAAAAGAAAAAGAAAGGTATAGCTTTCATATCTGAAAAGGTAGATGAGAAAAAGAAAAATGTTGCTTTTAAAGCTAGTTCAAGTGATGACTCAAGTGCTTCAAGTGATGATGATGAAGATATGGCTATGATAGTCAAAAGATTCAAAAGAGCATTGAAAAAGCGGAAGAAAATACAAGAAGTTCACAAAGAAATATGCTCCAAAGACTCCAAATCATTCAAGTGAAATAGTTTGTTATGAGTGTAACAAACCAGGCCACATTAAGCCAAAGTGTCCTACATTGAAGAAGAAAAACAAGTTTAGAAAGGACAAAAGCAAAAAGGCAATGGCAGCAACATGGAGTGATAGTGACTCTTCATCAAATGATGAAACAAGTGACAAAGAAGCTGCAAACACTTGTATGATGGCAATTGAAGAAAAAGGTGAAAGCTCACACATCGAAGATAGTGAAAATGAGGTAAATCTTGAACTTTCTAATGTTGATGAATTAGAACTTGCATTTGTGAAGACATATGATAAATATAGAACCTTTAAAAAGAAATGCAAAATTTTAGTTCATGAAAATTGTGCTTTAAGATCAGAAAATATATCCTTGAGTATGGCTTCAAAGGAAAATGAATTTTACAAATCTCAAATGAAATTATTTAAGGAAGTTAATGATGAGCTTCAAAGATCAAAAGAAGTGTGTGAACAACTTCTTGAGAAAAACAGAATTCTTGAGGCAAAAGTTGAGTCTTTGACAAGAGATTTAACTAAATTTACAAAAGGAAAAGAAACAATTGATATACTTCTTGGGAATCAAAGATCCACAAATGAAAAATCTGAAATTGGTTATGATGGATTTATGAAGTATGAAAAATACAAACAATTTTTTGTTAAAGCTGCATCCTTTTCTCAACCAAGTATTACATGCTTTTATTGTAATCATAAAGGTCATATGATTAATGCTTGTCCTGTTAAGAAATGAACCTTTAAGGCAAAGAAAGTATGGGTGCCTAAAGGAACCCTACCTAATGTTACTAACACTCAAGGACCCAAAGTTGCTTGGGTACCTAAGAAACGATTAATCGATTTCAGTGCCTAAGGAGTATGCTGGAAACAGAACATTGGTACATTGATAGTGGCTACTCTAGGCACATGACAGGAAATAAAGGCAAGTTTTCCTCTCTTACTCTAAAAGAAGAAGGTTATGTCAAATTTGGTGATAAAAGTAAAGCTAAAATTATTGGATGTGGAACTATTGGTAAAAATCCTTGTATTGAAAATGTTGCATTAGTTCAAGGATTAAAATATAATCTTTTAAGTGTTAGTCAACTTTGTGATAATGGTTTTAAAGTTATTTTTACTTCTATACATTGTGAGATTCATGGAAACAATGTTATGTATGCTGGTGCTAGAATAGATAATATTTATCTACTTGATTTAACAAGTCTTGAAGAAAATTGTGAAACATGCTTTATGACTTCAGATGATAGTGCATAGTTATGGCATAGAAAATTAGGACATGCTAGCATGAGTACACTTGCTAAACTCTCTAGAAGGAACCTTGTTAGAGGACTTCCAAAGTTAAGATTTGAAAAAGAATTTCAATGCAAAGCTTGTGCACTTGGTAAGCATACAAAATCATCTTTTAAATCCAAAAATGTTGTAACTACGTCTAGACGAATGGAATTATTACATCTTAATCTTTTTGGCCCAATCACACCTAGAAGTCTAGGAGGCAAGGCATATACATTTGTAATTGTTGATGATTTTTCAATATTCACATGGACTTTCTTTCTTGCTCATAAAGATGAAACCTTTGATATATTTGAAGCTTTTTGCAAAAGAACTCAAAATGAAAAAGGATATTGCATTACATCTTTGAGGAGTGATCATGGAAAAGAATTTGAAAATAGTTTGTTTGAAAATTTCTGCTCTCAAAATGGTATTTATCATACATTTTCAGCTCCTAGAACTCCACAACAAAATGGAGTTGTTGAAAGGAAAAATAGATCTTTGCAAGAAATGGCAAGAACAATGCTGAATGAAAATACTTTACCAAAATATTTACAGGCGTGTCAAATACAAAGATGCTACATTTTGAATAGAGTTTCCATTAGAGCTATTTTAAAGAAAACTCCTTATGAACTATGGAAAGGAAGAAAACCCAATATTGCATATTTTCATGTCTTTGGTTGCAAATGTTACATTTTGAATAACAAAGACAGCAATCTCAAGAAATTTGATGCTAAATCTTGTGAAGGAATATTTCTAGGCTACTCAACAAATAGCAAAGCATATAGGATTTTCAATAGAAAAACATTGACCATGGAAGAATCAATGCATATACTTTTTGATGATGCTAACACTTCCTTGCAAAGGAAAGATTCTTGTGATGATGAAATTGAGCAGATTCTAAATTCAAAGAATTCAAATAAAGATGAGCTTGATTCAAAAGAACTAGTGGAGGATGATCAAAATGACAAAGAAGAAGAACTTCCTTGCTCCACAAATGTTGAAATTCAAGATGACTCCCAACCAAATGTGAAAGAACTACAAATTGAGGAACCTCAACATCAAGATATTCCACAAGAATGGAGGTACCATAGAAATCATTCCAAAGATGACATTCTTGATAGTCCATCACAAAGAATGATGACAAGAGCTCAACTTAGAAGATATTTTGGTAATGTTGCTTTTGTTTCTCAATTTGAACCCAAAACATATGATGATGCTCAAAATGATGAAAATTGGCTTTTTGCTATGCAAGAGGAATTAAATCAATTTGAAAGAAATAAAGTGTGGACACTTGTTCCTAAACCTAAAAAGCATTCTGTTATTGGAACTAAATGGGTATTTAGGAATAAGATGGATGAAAAAGGACATGTAATTAGAAATAAAGCTAGACTAGTAGCTCAAGGATACAACCAAGAGGAAGGTATTGATTTTGATGAAACCTTTGCTCCGGTTGCTAGAATTGAAGCTATTAGAATGTTGTGTGCATTTGCATGTTTTAAGAATTTCATGCTTTATCAAATGGATGTTAAAAGTGCATTTTTAAATGGATACATTGATGAAGAAGTTTATGTAGCTCAACCTCCTGGTTTTGAAGACCCTCACTTTCCAAATCATGTTTACAAGCTTACTAAAGCTCTCTATGGTTTAAAGCAAGCTCCTAGAGCATGGTATGAGAGACTTAGTAAATTTTTGCTTCAAAATGATTTTAAAAGAGGAAAAGTGGATACTACTCTTTTCATTAAGAAACTAGGAAAAGACATGCTTATTGTGCAAATCTATGTAGATGATATTATTTTTGGTGCTACTAACCATTCTCTTTGTAGAAAATTTTCAAATATGATGAAAAGTGAATTTGAAATGAGTATGATGGGTGAACTTACTTTTTTCCTTGGATTGCAAATTAAACAAATGAGAGATGGAATTTTTATAAATCAGTCCAAGTACATAAAGGATATGCTAAAGAAGTTCAAAATGGAGGATATGAAAAGTATCGGAACTCCCATGAGCTCAACAATTAAATTAGAGAAAGACGAAAAAGGTAAAGAGGTAGATAACAAACTTTATAGAGGTATGATTGGTTCTTTACTCTACTTGACATCATCTAGACCAGATATTCATTTTAGTGTATGTTTATGTGCAAGATTTCAATCATGTCCAAAAGAATCTCATCTTTTAGCAGTTAAGAGAATTTTTAAGTACCTCATTGGCACTCACAACATTGGCTTATGGTATCCAAAATGTGAATCATTTGATCTTATTTGTTATAGTGATTCAGATTTTGCTGGTATTAGACTGGACAGAAAAAGCACTTCTAGAACTTGTCAATTTGTAAGTCATGCATTAGTTTCATGGCACAGTAAAAAGCAAATTTATGTTGCACTTTCTACTGTAGAAGCTTAATATATTGCAGCTGGAAGTTGTGTTGCACAGATTTTGTGGATGAAACAACAGCTTGAAGATTGTGAAATTAAATTTGATCACATTCCCATAAGATGTGACAATACTAGTGTTATAAACCTATCAAAAAATCCTGTTCAACACTCTAGAAGCAAACATATTGAAATTAGACATCATTTTATTAGGGATTATGTTCAAAATGGTGATATTCAAATTGAATTTGTCCCTTCTGAAAAACAGCTTGCTGACATTTTTACAAAGCCACTTAATGAAGAAATTTTCTGCAAAATAAGAAGAGAACTTGGTATGATTGATGCTCTTGATTAAGTTTTGATGCATTCTCATGTTTCTATATGAAAATGAAGTGATAAATGTTGATTTGTAGTGTTAAAAATTCATTCTGATATTTCTGGTGCAATTTGAAAAATTCTGGGTCTTATCAGATATGAACAGTATTATGCAGAATTTGATCACAGTGGCATACTAATCTGTTTGCTAATTTTCTTGTTTGCTAAATGCTTTACCACTGCTCCTAACTTTTCGTTGGCAAACTGGAAGTCAGGTCTAATTGAACTAAAACTCTAAAAGTTTTCTTTCTCTCGAGCGCCTATTCTGCATGTTTAAAGACCATATTACTTAAATACCCCTCTATTTAGAGCATTGCATCTTTGTGTGATTTGAGGCCAAAATGGACGTTTGACATATAAACTAGCGCGGGACTCAAAATTTTTCCTGAACCATCAATCTTCTCACTGCTTCTCCACTGATACACGGTACCCATTCTCTGCAAATGTCTACAGTTGTGTCTTTTCAGTTTTAAAATTCAAAACTCCTTCTCTTTTCCGTCGCTTCATCTCTCAAAACCCGAACGAACGCATCTTCTCTCCACTTGGAAACCCATTTCGTTCGCAACCTTTCAAACCGTCGTCTCCCTTCATCGTTCTTAAATATTTCCGAAACCCATTAGCTGTGAATCGATTAAATCGATTGTTTCAAGTTAGAAAATCCTCAAAATTTTTCATTCCCGTTATTTGTCTAAATCTGCAGAAAGAAACCATTTCTTGTTGGATTAGTTTTTTGGTTTTTAACGCGCTTGGTAACGATTTGCACTCTCTGTCTCTGCAAATCTCAGTCATTTCGGCCTAATTTTCTTCTAGGTTGGTTATGGTGCGGGAAAAAGGAAAAGGCAAAGCAAAAATCCCCACATATTCATCCTCTTCGGACTCCACTGACGCAAGTGTTCCTGCGTCTCCTCCTCCACAAAAAGACGCTCCTCTGGTAATAGGCAAATCAAAAGAAACACCCAAGAAAAGAACCAGTGAGCCAGTCCAAGAAAAAGGAACCAAAAAGAAAAAGACTTCAAAAGCTCCAATTGTGCATATGGAGAGGGCCATTCATGAGCCAAGGTATATCCACTGGCCTGCTTTTACTGAAGTTTCTGTTCCTTTATAATCCTTGTTTAAATATCAAAAATGGGACAAATTGTGCTCTGACACTGAAGGAGTATATGTGGACTTAGTTCAAGAATTCTATAAGAATTTAAGGGTTGATGATTCTGACAAAGATGAATCTTTTAAGGTGAAA
This sequence comes from Hevea brasiliensis, assembly GCF_030052815.1. NCBI lineage: Eukaryota > Viridiplantae > Streptophyta > Magnoliopsida > Malpighiales > Euphorbiaceae > Hevea > Hevea brasiliensis. Next base: position 2,287,521 of record NC_079496.1, on the reverse strand, counting down.
ATGAAAGGGAAAGTCTATGAAGTGACGGTTGATAGATTAGCCAAAGCCCTAGGAATCCCAAACAGTGGGAATAAAATTTGTTCTCACAAAAAAGTTTTTGCTGTTGGTGGATTTAATAAAAGAGATTTTGAGGCTGAAGTGTTTAAAAGGGAAGTAAAGGATAAGACTAGCATTACCCATGCTCATCAACACATTAAAATTCTTCATAGTTTTATCATCCATATGTTGAATCCTAGAACTGGCAGTCCAAATTATTTAAGTACCCTTGATCTCTGCATAATTTGGCATATTGTGAATCAAATTGAATTTAATCTTGCTTACTTTATGCTGAAGCAAATCATGAAATGGAAACCACCTTACAAGCTACCCTATGCCCATCTTCTTAATGGTCTGTTTAGAGACTTTAGGATCCCTCTGGAAACCGAGAAACTTAGGACAAATATGATCCCAATTACAAGTCTACAAAAAGATGATGATGGTAGAAAGCTTAGATTTGAACAAGGTGCTAGTTCCAAGGATAGTGCAAGCGGTACTGTTAATGTTGAAGGAATTCTGGAAGAAGTGAACAACTTGAGGGAATTTGTTGAAATTGAACTTGGAGAACTACAGAAATTTACAGAAATTTAGAGGTTTTCAAACTGTTCTTATAAATGCTCTTGATTCTAAAGTTGATGGCACTTTGATGTTGATGTAGAAAATTGTGGAAGAATTGTTTAAAATCAAAGTTCATTTGGGTATTTCAACCACTGAAGCTGGAGAAACCAGTAAAGCTGCTACTGGTTATGTTCCTCAAACAGAGAAGGAAAAAGAAAAAGAGGAAGAGAAAGAAGAAGAGGAAGAACAGGAAATAGAAGAGGAAGAAGAAGAAGAAGAAACAGAAGAAGAGGAAGAAAAAGAAACAGAAGAAGAAGAAGAGAAAGAGGAAGAAAAGGAAGAAGAAGAAGATGAAACTGAAAAAGATGACTCTGATGATGGAAGTGGTAATGGAGGCAGCAAAGAAGGAAGTGGGACGGATATGAGTAACTCAGAATCTGAGGCAGAACCTCAGACTCCTGCTCCTGCTGCTCCTACAAAAGACAAAGCAAAAACAGCTCAAAAGGAACAAAGAAGCAAGCAGAAAGAGCAAACTGGTAAACCTACTGGCAAAAAGACTAAAACTGGCAAAAAGTTGACAGCAGAATGCAGTACTCTGCAAATCGAGTTAGCAAATGCCCTATTATTCCCTTAACACCATGAACTGAGATGGCTACTGAAATTCTTCAAACCTTGAGTGATAAACCTATCAAGCAAAAAAAGTTGAAGATGGCTGCTCCAAAACCAATCAGACGAAGCTCTAGGCTAAAAGGATAGATAACCATACTGCATGTTTTGAATTTTGTTTGACAGACTGTTTCTTAAATTACTACTTAGTCTGCTACTTTTAGTTTTTCTGAACTTTAATTAGTTTGCTATATCAGTTACTGTTTTGACTATTTATTCACTGCACTTAAACATTTGCATGATTTCGCCCATATTCTTTTGATGCTGACAAAAAGGGGGAGAAAAGTAATGAATGGTAATCTTGATACTTGTGATTGATGTAGTTTGTGATTACTTGTGGTTGATATAGTTTGTGAATAGTATATCGTTGATATAACTTTACGGTATGCATACTATTGATATAACTTGTGAATGATATACAATCTGTGATTAGTGTGCATATTGTGCATATTTAGTTAGTATTTTCAGTCACACTTGACTCCTTAAGAAAATGCTTATGAATTTTTCATTGAAATTATTAAGGGGGAGTTATTTGTGATTAATTGTTGATATAAGCACATACATAGGGGGAGTTATTTGTGATTAATTGTTGATATAAGCACATACATAGGGGGAGTTATTCTCACATATATATTCATACATATACTCACACTTATTAATATTTACATGGTGATTCAATTGAGTTTTGTCATCATCAAAAAGGGGGAGATTGTTGACCCCACAAACTCAAAGGAGCATAGATTTTGATGATACCAAAACTCAACTAGAATCAAACTAACATTGTTTTAAGTGTTGTGTATCTCAAAGAAAAAGACACAAGGATTTCATGATGGATTCGTACTTCTGAAGAAAGGATGACATTCTAAAAATAACACAGGACGAATCAAAAGAGATAAAAGAAGAAGAGGTTACCTTCCAGGGCTGCATTGAAAATCAGAATTGAAGGTACATATAGTATAGAAGTTAAGTTTTATTTTTAGGTTTACTTGTGAAAAGAATTGAGGAGTAAAAGTCAATGATACTTATTTTCAATCCCTCAAAAGATTTTCTTTTAAACATCATTATTGGCCTAAAAGTATTTGACTATGATTTGGTGTAAAGTTTTATAGTTTTGAAAGTTATGCAGAAAAGTTTTCCTGGTATGCTAACTGATTTGCTACTTATTTTAGTATGCTAACTGGTTTGCTATTTTATCCAGTATGCTAACTGTCTCAACTCTGCACAACATCGCAGAAAACGACAAAATAACGGTTATTTTCTTGAAATTCGTAACTGTAACGTTCAAATGAGTTTCCAAACGGTAAAAAATGTTCCAAAGCTATAAATACACCTACCTTTGGCCATTTTTCACTTAATGAAAGTCTCTCCACTGTTCAAAATCATAAACGCTTTCATTCAAAGTGCTCAAAGTGTTTTATTGCTCTTCATTGGCTTATTTACTCAACTCTTCTTTATAGATTCTGTTGTATTGAGTGAGAGTGAGTTTTAAACACATTATTATCATTTATGAGAGGTCATTCAAGCACATATTGAAGCTTGATTGAGAAAAGTGTTTGGGATAACACTTGGTAGAAGTGTGAAGCTACTTGTAAAAGCTTTGGTGAGAAGATTTGTAAAGGGCTTTTTGTCTCTTGCCTTTAAAAGAGAAGAATAGTGAAGTGAAGACTCAAAGTGGGATTTTTGAGAGAGTGGATGTAGGCTAGTTGAGCCGAACCACTATAAAAATTTCAGTGTTCATTTTCTCAACCCTTGCTCTTTACATTTATGCAATTTAACTTTATGATTGATATGCTTTTGCTGATATGAAAGTTGATATTGTTTGCTGTTAACCTTGCTGCAATCTGAGAAAATTAGTTTACTGCTAAATCTGTTGATATCTGATTTAATCTGCTTATTGTTTAATCTGCTGTCAGTTAGTATATCTGGTATACTGCTCTGGTTGCTGTGTTAAAAACTTATCCAGATTACTGATATCTCTGCTGAATGCTGATATAATTTGTTAGATCAGTATACTGATTGCATATAGCCTAACTTTGAATCAACTTGTCAATAGAGTTGTATTGTTCATATTTCACATTAGTCAATTGAGTTGAACCTAGCTGCAATTTTCAAAGGTTTTGAGCAAGAACCGAAAATTGTTTTTAAAAGTCCAATTCACCCCCCTCTTGGACATATTTTGGGACATCAAACAATTTACATTGGATTCTAATTCTAGTCTCCTAAAGGGCTAAGATTCCTAATTAGTTACAACTACCTAATAGTCTAAGTCTTCTAACATGATCTAAACACTTCATAACACTTCTTGAATTAAAAGAACACAGAAAAATAGATCAAATATCAATTAAAACCCAATAAAATACAAGAACATACATAAATATACAATTTCTAAATTCTGGCAGATTAACGGTAGCAAGAAATCTGATTTTTTAAAAATAGTTATACATGCCTAAAAATCATAAAAAAAAAATTACAGAAGACAGCCTACATATCATACAAGATCATAAAATTTATAAATCAAATAAAACCCTAGCCAAATGGTCCACATAAATCGTAACTTTTCTAAGTGACAGAATCGTACTACTTTTTTGTAAAATTCATAACTCATTAACCACAACCGATATGAATGCAAAACCAATTCGAAAAGATTCATAAGATTCTGAAGTTAATTTTAGACATTAGATTTACACAAAAGTATTAAGGAACAAGGGAGATATGGGCTCCACAAGTCGGATATCTTGCAAATCAGATTTTACAGGAACCCTAACTTCAAACAGCCAAAACTTATAAAAGTATTAAAGCTTTTTTAGTGATTCTTGAGCATAAAATTAATGGGATTTTGTGTAGAATATGAATATAATTTTTAAAAATTTTTACAGATTCAGAAAATAAAGAAAAATAATAAAAATATGAGAGACAGAAACTAAACATGTGCAGAGTTCTGTATCCCCTCAAATTAAACATGATTACATGATCTATATGAACATATAAAATAAATTGAAGACAAAGAGCATAGAATTAAAATATTGTGTGGCATAGATCTTGAAAAGAAAACAATAAAAACTGACATTCCAGAAATCTTGTATGAAAATCTTCTTGAAGAAAAGAAAAAATAAGGAAGAACCCAAAGAGTCTTGAATATCTCTAAATTTCTTATAGCTCTGAATTTTCTCTTCCTATTTCCTCGCATCTCCCTTTCTTCCCTTCTCTAGTAGGGTATTTATAGGGTTTTGGGAGAGAGGTGCGATAGGGTTTGGGGAGAGAGGTGCGATAGGGTTTGGAGTCTTAGGGTGATAAAGTTTAGATGACTTAAACAACTACGATTGTAGAATTCAAATAAGACTGGGATATGGGTGAGGACCAATAGGAAGACAGGAAAAAATGGAAGGCACCAATAGGGAGTAAGGAAGAGGTGTGGTAGGGTTTGGAGTCCTAGCGTGATAAAGTTCAGATAACTTAAATGACTAGGATTGATGAATTTGGATGAGACTGGAATATGGGTGAGGTGTTCCAACCAATAGAAAGAGAGGGAAAGGGGGTGACACCAATAGGGTGTGAGGAAGAGAGTGAGGCCAAGGAGGAGAGAGATATTTTGTTATTTTAATTTTCAAAAAATAATTAAATGGGTTCCATTTAAAATTTCTAACTAGGCTTTCTTAGGCCCATGGAGCCCAATTAAACTTAATTAAATCCATTTAAGAACTACCCATATTAAATTTAAACAAAATAAAATTTTATTTAAATTTAATTAAATTAATTTCCCCAAAACTTTATTATTATTATTATTTTTTCAAGATCATGCCACGGAATTAATAATTCAGCTCCATGCCTCTAATTACATCTTACAGTCATATAATTTTTTATCATCGGGTTTCCCATGGCCTCAATGCACATACTCATCACAAAATAAGGGTCTACAGTTTGGCCCCCACTTTGGCGAAAGTTGAAATCAATGCGAAAGCATTGCTCAAGTATCGTCAAAGTGAAACTCAAATTTCTAATAACTATGAAACATTGGCTATGAGTATCAAGTATATCTTGCTCGGTCGACATACCCTATGTTATGAGACTAGCTACGGTCTCATAACAGTAATAACTGTGTCATGTGAAAAATGAGTATATCTTGCTCTGTCGATACACTCTGCGTCATGAGACTAGCTACGGTCTCATAACAGTGATAACTTTGTCATATGAAAAATGAGTGTATCTTGCTCTGTCGATACACTCTGCGTCATGAGACTAGCTACGGTCTCATAATAGTGATAACTGTGTCATGTAAAAATCGAGTGCATCTTGCTCTGTCGATACACTCTGTGTTATGAGACTAGCTACGGTCTCATGATAATGGCAACTGTGTGATTTGAAATGTTGTGGATTCGTATTTAGGACCACAGTCCTAAACCACCTACGTATCCCCCTCATTATCCTGAGGAAGAATCAGACCCACTCGTAGTTCGACACTTGAAACTGTGGTGATGCATGTTCTTCTATGCCTTACACACCTACAGGTGACATGTTGATGCGTGTTCTTCTACGCCTTACACAACTATGCCATATGCCCTAAACAACATTTAAGGACTTACTAAAAAATATCTGTCATGAAATGTTGTGGGTTCGTATTTAGGACCGCGGTCCTAAACTACCTACGTATCCCCCTCGCTATCCAGAGAAAGAATCAGACCCCCTCGTAGTTCGACAATTGAAACTGTGGTGATGCATGTTATTCTACGCCTTACACACCTACAGGTGACATGTTGATGCATGTTCTTCTATGCCTTACACAACTATGTCGTGCGCCCTAAACAACGTCTAAAGACTTACCAAAAAATATCTAATTCATGATTTGAAAAAATTAGGATGACTGGGTCTCAAAATTCTCTCTGATTTTTATGCTTCCTATATGCTACTTCCTATCATGGGCATACTGATTTTGCTAAAGATTCTAAAAAAACTTAGTCCTCTGGGGGACCTCTTTTTGCAAAAATTTTCTTATAACCTTAAAATTTTTGAGAAAAACCGTTCACCAAAAAAAGACTTCCTTAAAGTCACAATACAATTTCCCTCTGATTTTTCTTTTTCTTCTCTCCCCCCATGATTTCTGCCTTGACTCATTTCTCTTCCATGAACTCCATTCTCTATGCCCTAACTTTTGCCTGAAATGCCTTTTTGGGTTTTCATCTCAGCGGGCTTGCTCTAACTTTTGCCCAAGCGGCCCTTTCAGGTTTTCCACTTAGCGAGCTCTCTTTTTTTTCTTTTCTTTTTCTTGTTCTTTTTCTCTCTTTTTTTTTTTTTTTGAAATTAGACAATCACCAGGATATTCATATCAAGCATCTATTCTATCATGCTCACAAGATAATAGGTTAAATCAAAACAATGCAGTTCAATTACTTAATCTTTTAATGTATCCCTCAAGACACAAAACATTCACAATTATAATTAAATAAAACCTATTTCTGGTTAATGCAATAAAAACCTCTTCATTTATTCAGGTACACTATTACTCCCTCTTACATTTAGTTTTACCAAATTTTCAACCTTCCAAAGTTAGAAATAAGCTTTATAACTAGCTGAATGGCCTTTTCAGGTTTTCTATCTAGATCTTCTCTCATCTCTCTTTTTGCCTAAATCACCTTTTGCAGATTTTCAATCTAGCATTTTTTTTTCTTTTTTTCCTTTTTTTTTTTTTTGTTGTTTGGCCCTTACTTTTGCCTAGACCGCTTTTTGTAGGTTTTCAGCCTAGCGAGCCTATCTCACACAAAGTACCATTTAAGCCTGTCTAAATTGACTTATTTTTGAAATTCATTCCCATCCAAGTCTAATATTCTTACCGTAGCAAGATCTTTTTGACTATGTATGGACCATCCTAGCTTGGGTTAAACTTTCCTCTTAAATCAAAAGGGATGGGCTGAGCTTGTTTCAAAACCATGTCTCCCTTTTTTATCTTTCTTTGCTTCACCTTCCTCTGATAAGCCTGCATATGATACAAGGCTCACATCCTCTTTTCATCAATCAAAGCTAGTTCTTCATATCTCTTCTAGGCCCCACTCATTTTCTAGGATCTTAGCTTTTAGCATCACTCTTAAGGATCTGACCTCTTACTTAATGGATAGCATTGCTTTAGTCTCATACACTAAAGAGAATAGGTTTGCCCTCGTAGATGTCCTTGTAGTACTACGATAACTTTAAAGAACATAAAGGAGTTTTCAAGCAAATCCTTATATGTTTTGAACATTTTTTTTTTCCAACTAGAACCTTTCCATTCATATGGGGACCACACATTTCTGCATGTACTTCTTTAATTATTTGCTCAGTCTATTTTTCTATCACACATAAGAATTTGTAGAATTGCCCCCCAACTAAAGTAAGTTGAGTGGCTAATCTATGAATTGTTGCTCTATCTCTTTTGTTGGCTGATTACTAGTATTCTCTTACTTCCAGAGACCTCCTTATGTTTTCATACCATTTTGCTTCTCCTTCTGGGTCCACATGTGCTGCTACTAATCTTTCATAGCATAAAATTTTACTCTTCATTAGGATAACTAGCTAAGTCAACTTTTGATCACCTTTTCCTATGGAGACATCAGCGTGGCTTGGGAATCGGCTATCTGATTTTAAGCTCGAGGCATGTGCTTCTTGGTAGTTTGTTAACAAGGCTATAGATTTATCTCTTTCTTTTTGGGTTAAATCTTCAGCTAACTTAATGTCTTTAGGATTATTTGGTCTACCCAAATTAATAGAGATCGATTTTGATGCATTAATAGAAACTGATTCTAAATTATTATAAATGCTATGCATATGCCTATTAAAATAAACATCAAACAAGCAAGAAAAAGGACTGGTCATGTTATTGATCTTTGCCTCAAAATCTTTATCAAGTATATCAAAATTGAAAACATCAGTATCACTACTATGAGCATTACAAAAGATAAACTCAAACTTAGGAGTGTAGCTTTAGGTGCTTAGCTTTCCATGCAGCCCTTAGATCAATGGTCCTGATTTTTTGCTTTAGCACTTTCACATGTAGTAACTCCTAATTATATGTCTAGGTAATTACCCCTCTCTTTCAAGAACTTAGGAGGTTTTGACTCTTTTTCCTCTTTAGTTGGCTCATAGCCCAAACCATACCTTGTGATCTACCCCTTCATCTCAAGAAAAACCACTAGGCCATCTATACTTTCTCCTAGGCTATGCTAGGTGTAACACCCCAAAAATTTTAAATTTATTATTTTATGAGTAATATTGGTATTTTAATTTTATTTAAATTTTAAGAAATTACTTGAGATTTTTTTGGATTTTAAAAGTCGGGTTCGATTTTTCGAAAATATAAACTTTGATGATTTTTAAAAATTAATTTAAAGATCACGTGGCAAAACTAAAAATATATTTGGAGTCTACAAATTTTTTGGAGTTTTCTAAAATTTTTTCAGAATTTTTGGACCTCGTTTTTGGTCCCGAGGCAGAGTAAAAATTCAAAATTTTGTATTCCGAATCGAACCGGCCTAACTGAACCGGACCGGATCGGACCGCTCGAATCGGACCGGTCTTCTTCTTTTTCTTCCTCCTCCCCACGCGCGTCCGACCCCTCTCCCCTTTTCTCTCTTTTTCTCTCTCCTCCCTCCTCCCCTTGCAGCGTCGCCACCTCCCCTGCCACCCCAGCTCGCCGGCGCGCCGCCTCACCCCTCCCCACGGTCGTGCGGCACTGAACGCAGGAAAAGACACCGAAGTGGAGCGACACATGCCGTTTGTCTTCCCGGCCAAAATTCGGCCGATCCGGCCACCAATCGGACTAGGTCTTGTGTCTAAACTCATCTACTCGTCGAGAGCTTTCCATAGACACCAAGAACACCGAAATCCATGGAGCGGTTTGTCCAATTTTTGCCTGGGAAGTTTTAGCCTATTTTGACTTTCGGGCTAGATTTCTCGCAAACCGTGAATCCCACAAGAAAAACGAGAGTACCAGAGCGCTCCACTCGTCGAGAGCTTCGCGGCGACATAAATTTAGAATTTTTCCGATACTGTTTTTTCGATGGGTCCCACGGAACTTCGCAGCGTCTTTCCGAGCATTAAATGAGCTTAGAAAATTCTGAAAAATTTATGTACTAACCCCAGTGTTGTGGGCTTCGTGTAGGTATCCTCAATTCGTGGAAATTCGACAGTTGTCCGGGTCTGTGAATTTCCGGCCAGACAGACCCGTTACCGGAAAAGTCTCCGAATTGGACCAAGGTTTTGGCTACCCCCACATTGTCAGACGTCCCGAGCACGTCCCTGAAGTCGGAATCCGCAAAGGTAAACCCGAACCTTGTTTTTTCAAAATTTTCTAGTGCTTAAATAGGATTAAAAATCCATAAAATATTCGTGGTAGCTCAGAAAATTTTGATTCTTTTTGCAATAGCCTAGTAATATTGCTAAGGACCGCGGGGCAAAGTTTTAGAATTTTTAGAGCTTGTTTGGATAGTTTTTGCAAAAATGATCAATTATAAGGACTAAATTGAAATTTTACATATTGTGATGGATGACTGATTTGATGGGCCCAGGAGGGGCTGTGTGATGTGATTAAATTGTGGATATATGAGTTGCGAATATAGAAGTGTGTTTTGAGCCCTTTGGCAGGTTGGGTAGGTCCTAGGTATAGGGAAGACTCTGCTGGATTTTTGGCACAACTTAGGACGTATTTGGTCTTTTCATGATTTGTATTGAGTCAATTGTGTTAAATAATTGTAATGTAATTGTCAGGTGAGCCGGGACAGCCTTCTTCCTCCGCCCAGCCGCCACAGTGACCGTTGTCAAGTCTGTGAGTAAAATATTAATTTTAATTGTAATTTCACTATTATTATATGTTCAAACATGCCCATGCATCACTTATATGCATATATCTATGTAGATAAACTTTAGGCACGATTTATGTTGCATTTATAACTGTGAAAGTGCCATGTATGTTGTTGTGGTAATTTGGAGCAGTGTGCGTGCGTTAGCGTGCGTGTGATGTGGTGTGGACTATGGATAGGACGGGTAGACACGGCTTGAGATCTTCGCTGGGACCCGGTCCTTCGAGGTAGACACGGCTTGAGTTCTTCGTTGGGACCCCGATTTGGTTATTAAGTGGAAGTCCGAGCTGAGTTCTTCGCTGGCACAGTTGGAATTAAGAGAGCTGTATAGGGGATCAGCTCTCATATATATTATGATTGATATTACTGGGTGCGTGAGTGCTCCAAATTACCTTTTTGATGTTATGATGTGAAATTATTGCTGGTGTTGCATTTCACTCTACAGGGTGCATTAGTTTTAGATAGTTATAGAGATTATGGTTAAAATTGATATTTTACTCTCTGAGTCGAACGCTCACTCCTGTTCAATATTTTTTTCAGGCTACAAGAGGATTTTATTGTGGTTAACCTGCTTTTCTCCTTCGCAGGTTATTTATCAATATTTGTGTAATTTTATTTACTCCTAGAATTTCCGCATGTGTTAGAAATATTAATTTATTCGGGTCTGTAATATAAATTGTTATGTGGACCTATAAAATTACTATATGCAAGTTTGATGGACTGGATGACGGAGCTGAGCTCCCATTTATCTTTATGTTGATATGAGTATGTGGAGGGTGAGCTGAGCTCCCCAATTGATGATATATTTTGTTTATAGGTCGGGTGAGTCAAAAACTCCCCGTTGAAAGGTCCACCTTATGGCCGGACTCCGTCCTATTGATTTCTTGATATTGGGCCCAAATGGGCCTTAGAGTTGGATTAATGAATAATTAGGCTTACTACGGGCCTCGGGGGCTTTAGGCTGGCCCAGGTCCTAGTGCCGGTCCAGCCCATAGGTTGGGTCGTGACACTAGGAAAATACTTCATCCCTTTCTTCATAGTAGCCACTTTTAGATCTATCTAATTTTCATAGATCCCAACAACTTGAAAATCAGACACTAGTGGAACTGAACCATCTAGTTATAATGTAACTATGTCCTCATCAGAATCAGTCCAGACATCTAAAGGACCCTCATCATAGCTAGAATTATCTCAAATGTCAACAACCATTATAGATTGAGGTTCATTGGGCTTTTAGATGGGTTGGATAGGTTCACTGGGCTTTTGGATGGGTTGGATAAGTTCATTGGGCTTTTGGATGGGTTGGATAAAGTCAATAATTCTGTTAGGGTTATTTGGGGTGATGGAGATCATGTAGAGACTTGGTGTAGGTAGAAATTTTGGCTAGGCATAGGGCTTTTGGGTTGATTTTTTGGGTCAATTATCCTTTTGGCATCAATTAGGTCTTAGATATCATGCTTAAGTTGAAAGCATCAGTCGGTGTCATGACTGTGGGCTTGGTAGAACCGGCAACATTGGTTGATATCATAGCTAGGTGGGAGTGGATTTGGTAGTGGTTTGGGTGCTAAGAGCTACAGGAGGTCTTGAACTTTGAGACGCTCCAAAACTTCAGATAAGGGTTGGCTAAATTAGAAAAAATATCCTTGGGGTGTGAAACACAATTTGAACCTCAACAACTTTAATGCCACTTAATTGGCCTACCTTGGGGCCTCTTTCTAAAGTTGACCACAATTGTCTCTTCTAGCTCAAACATCTTGACATTTAATATTTTATCAAGCACGGCCATAGTTTCTTCCATCTTAAGTAGTGCAGGTGAAATCCTTACTAGTCTCTTTCCTTCCCTAACCTAAGTGACCTGATTGAAAGTCTCTTTGGTGTGTTTTAAGGCTATGTTTGCTCAAAAAAATAGGATTTAAGGGTTAACCTAAGTATGCTATGTACATGAATGCAATGCATGAATAGACCATTTTTTTCTTTTTTTCTCTTTTTTGCCTTTACTTTTATAAAACCAAAACCGAACCATACTAATAGAACCAAAACTGAACCAAAACCAGACCATATAAACTGAACTAAAATCGGACCAAAGACTGAATCAAAACTGAAAAAAAAAATCTCCAAAACTGAATCTTCGCCCCCTTATACCTTCAACTCTCACGTGCAGGGTAAGAAAAAATTCTATCCTAGGCTATGGTACACTGGACACACCAACAGGGGGTGGTCCAGGATGACCTTTCCTTTATAAACAAATGATTTTTATCCTTAAAGTTTAACCATAAGTAAGCATCCTCCTGCTTAACATGGGTTTTAAAATGGACTTGGGCCTATACACACATTAGGTTTATGCATAAGCCTAGGTTCATCTCAACTATCACTAGAACTTATGGTTTGAACAGTAAGGATATGAATCCAGTACAACAAAAATCTACGGGGTACCTAGGATTGAAATCTATGGCTCATGGGCTTCATCGGGTAGAAAAAGGGTCACCCATGCGAGAGCTTCTCCATTAAGCACAACGGCCGGAGCTATGGCTCTTTTATATACTCGAAGGTACGGGCATGGGGTGCTAGCATTCACCAATTCGTCATAGCTCGAGTAGAACCATGGTCTCCTTGGCTAGTACTAACGAGGCTAAAAGGGTAAGGGTGATCCGTGTGATAGTGTAGTGCAATGCAAAAAGTTTAACAAAGGAATAATATTAGACTAATAGAAACATGTTGGAGTAACTATCCATTTAGTCCCCAGTGGAGTCGCCAAACTATAGGAGGGGGACGTGAGGTGAAATATCATCCATTGGAATTATATAAAATGCACCAGGTAATTCCCAGGAAAGATGGTGGAGTCACAATGGTCTCACTTAAGTACCACCTCCTTGGACAGCATTTCCTAGAGATGCACTTCATACAATCCTAATAGAATCAAACCACTGGTAAGTACCCTCTTCTCTCATAACACTACCACGGTACTAAGGATTTATGCCACGAAGGCATAGATAGATAGGAGTCGCCACCTGGGTAATAACCGTGACATATTCATTGTTTCTTCCGAAGGTCATGGATGGCAACTTACTCCTTGCAGAGTTTCCACAACCGTCATTACCATAGCCCAATGTCTAAGTTCGGGATAATGGGTACGTAAGGGGAAGGTGTTAGGCAACCCTTACGCTTGGTCTAACCTCGTTGATTCGAGTGCCAGTCCTCTACTAATGTTTTTAGAAGTTTTGTTTATTATTTCTTTATTAAACTTTATCCTAAAAAATGCAATTCTAATCCTACACACGCAAGTAATTCACAAAAGGGTTGTTGTTTACACACAATTTTCATGCACAAGTAATTCCGATCTATGGGGTTGCTAATTATTTAAATGATATTTACCAGATGACTAAAATTAATTTATTATTGAGAACTTAATTTACAAATAAATTCAATTTTAAATAACCCTACGTTTCTATTTAACCTAATTAATTAATTTTCACCAAGTTACCCTAAGGATAATTGAACTAAGTTAATTATGTACATGTATAATTTATTCTAATATCACATAAGGCCCAAACAATCACAACCTAATAAAGATTTCTAACATGCAAATTTATTTTACAATTACCAACTATTAAATTAAATATATTTACATGCCAATGTTAGTTTAATTTACAAACAAGATTAATTTTAATTTACAAAGTATTTATTTAAATTAATTACAGGCAAAAGTCAGTTAAATTAAAAACACAGTTAATTTTAATTTACCAAATAAAAGTTCTATTATTACTACAATTTCATGCCAATGGTTATTCGAGAAGTTTAGAGCTACTTGCCTGTTGGTAAATGCAGTTGCCATTGGGGCAAGCTACCCTTAAAAAATGGTCTTCTCTTCTAGTATGGCAATGATATCCCTGGCTTACTCCCGTTTAGCTCCATATAAGCTCCACGCAAATGCCTTCTTTGGTACTTACTTTAGGGCTACTTACCAATTTTGTTTGTAATAAAAAATAAAGAAACTAAAGAAAATAAAAGAAATAAAGAAAATATTAACAACAATTTATATTGAATTCTAACTCTAATCTCCTAAAGGGTTAAGATTCCTAATTAGTTACAACTACCTAATGGTTTAAGTCTTCTAACATGATCCAAACACTTCATAACACTTCTTGAATTAAAAAAACACAGAAAAATAGATCAAATATCAATTAAAACCCAAGAAAATACAAGAACATGCATAAATATACAATTTCTAAATTCTGGCAGATTAACGATAGCAAGAAATCTGATTTTTTAAAAATAGTTATACATACTTAAAATCATAAAAAAATTACAGAAGACAGCCTACATATCATACAAGATCATAAAATTTATAAATCAAATAAAACCCTAGCCGAATGGTCTACATAAATCATAACTTTTCTAAGTGACAAAATCGTACTACTTTTTTGTAAAATTCATAACTCATTAACCACAACCGATATGAATGCAAAACCAATTGGAAAAGATTCATAAGATTCTGAAGTTAATTTTAGACACTAGATTTATACAAAAACATTAATTTACACAAGTCGGATATCTTGCAAAACAGATTTTACAGGAACTCTAACTTCAAACAGCCATAACTTACAAAGTATTAAAGCTTTTTTAGTGATTCTTGAGCCTAAAATTAATGGAATTTCGTGTAGAATATGAATATAATTTTTATAAATTTTTTACAGATTCAGAAAATAAAGAAAAATAATAAAAATATGAGAAACAAAAACTAAACATGTGCAGAGTTTTGTATCCCCTCAAATTAAACATGATTATATGATCTATATGAACATATAAAATAAATTGAAGACAAAGAGCATAGAATTAAAATATTGTGTGGCATAGATCTTGAAAAGAAAACAATAAAAACTGACATTCCAGAAATCTTGCATGAAAATCTTTTTGAAGAAAAGAAAAAATAAGGAAGAACTCAAAGAGTTTTGAATATCTCTAAATTTCTTATAGCTCTGAATTTTCTCTTCCTCTTTCCTCCCATCTCCCTTTCTTCCCTTCTCTAGTAGGGTATTTATAGGGTTTTGGGAGAGAGGTGCGATAGGGTTTGAAGTTTTAGGGTGATAAAGTTTAGATGACTTAAACAACTACGATTACAGAATTCGAATAAGACTGGGATATGGGTGAGGTGTTTCAACCAATAGGAAGACAGGAAAAAATGGAAGGCACCAATAAGGAGTGAGGAAGAGGTGTGGTAGGATTTAGAGTCCTAGTGTGATAAAGTTCAGATAACTTAAATGAAATTTGGATGAGACTGAAATATGGGTGAGGTGTTCCAACCAATAGAAAGAGAGGGAAAATGAGTGACACCAATAAGGAGTGAGGAAGAGAGTGGGGCCAAGG
Organism: Hevea brasiliensis; assembly: GCF_030052815.1. NCBI lineage: Eukaryota > Viridiplantae > Streptophyta > Magnoliopsida > Malpighiales > Euphorbiaceae > Hevea > Hevea brasiliensis. Next base: position 2,272,075 of record NC_079496.1, on the reverse strand, counting down.
AGGAGAGAGATATTTTGTTATTTTAATTTTAAGAAAATAATTAAATAGATTCTATTTAAAATTCCTAACTAGGCGTTCTCAGGCCCATGGAGCCCAATTAAATTTAATTAAATTTATTTAAGAACTATCCATATTAAATTTAAACAAAATAAAATTTTATTTAAATTTAATTAAATTAATTTCCTCAAAACTTTATTATTATTATTATTATTTTAAGATCATGCCACGAAATTAATAATTCAGCTTCATGCCTCTAATTACATATTACAGTCATATAATTTTTCATCATCAGATTTTTCACGGCCTCAATACACATACTCATCATAAAATAAAATAAGGGTCTACGGTTATTGAGATGGGTCTGTCGTGGGTCTATCACAAGATGGGTTTATCATTTTTTGGAAGTGAGGTCTGAGGAGAGAATGGTGTGATGGTACTACGCAGGTGGAGAAAAACCATGTGTAGGTGAGTGATGGTACGAAAGAGCGAGCTGCGTCTAGTGGGTTCTATGGATTGGGTTTCTAGAACGGCAACGCGGAACGAAAATGAGAGAGATGAGAGGGAGAAGTTAGGGATGAGGATATTTTTGGTATTAAAATCTATTCTCCCACCATTGGCCTTTTTTCCCTCATGGACTTGACTGATTTCATGGATGAAAGAACCTTTCTGTGGAACGAACTATTAGATTAATCATTATTTTAATTTATTATTATTTAATATAAAATTTATTTTTTACAATGTTAATAATTTATTAATTATTGTAATAATTAAAATCTTTGTGATGAGCTACAAATAACAATATAATTGTATGAATAATGGGTTTAATTCAATATATTTTTCCAGTTGATTTATATTATTAAAGCTAAACGATAAACTGTTGATCCCGTGTAGCTCAAAATGAGTATTGATTTTGATGATAACAAAACTCAAAGAGAATCTATCTAACCTAACCTTAAAGTGATGTGTAGATTCTTTGTCTTATGCATAAAGAACCTTTGAAGTTGTATCTAAGGAGAAAGGATACTCAAAGGTATTTCAAGACAAATCCAAAATGAGAAAAAGGCTATGGAAATCAAGACTCAAAGCAAAGGTATGAAAAGCATAGTGTTAGAGTCTTAGGTCTTTTTGTGAAAAAGAATAGATGAGAATTTAGTCATATGGAGCTCAAAAATGAAAATTTATTTTCTGATTACTTTTTCTCATCATGACCTTGAACACAGTTATTGAAACATTTTTTAAAGGTCTAAATCATTTTGCATTGCAAGTTGAGACATACAGCTGTTGACTTAGTTTGCTAACTGGTTTGCTAAATTTTTTAGTTTGCTAATGAGTTTGCTAAAAAAGTTAGTTTACTAACCAGTTTACTGACTGCTCCTAAAATTTTATTAGTTTGCTAATTTATCAGAGCTGCTCAACTTCGCACAAAAGGACAAAATAACGGCTATTTTGTCTTGGGCAGTGTGTATAACGTTCCAAAAGGGTTTCAAACGGTCTAAAATGATTTGGGACTATAAATACACATTCTTCACTTCATTTACACTGAATGAAAGCTTACATTTGAACTCCAACATTGATTTTTCATTTATTGCTTTCATTCAAGAGCTTTAAAGATTTTGAGCTTCCATTGGCAAATCAACTCATCTCTTCTTTATAGTTTGATTTGTATTGAGTAAGAGTGAGTATTGAAACATTGAATTGCATTCAAGAGAGGTTGTACAAGCACCTATTGAAGCTTGGGAGAGTTAGTGCTTGTGATTGCACTTGAGAAGGTTTCAAGCTACCTTGGTGTAAAAGCTTGGTGTTGAGAAATTGTAAAGGGCTTTTGGTCTCTTGCCTTCAAAAGAGCAAATAGTGGAGAGAAGACTCAAAGAGGGTTCTTTGAGAGAGTGGATGTAGGCTAGTTAAGCCGAACCACTATAAAATCCTTGTGTTTGATCTCTCTATCCTTTACCCTTTTACTTATGTGCAATTTTAAATTTTTCTTCATATACATGATATTGAATGTTGGTTAAATAGATTGAGTTGATAAATTTGTGGACATATTAAGTGATTTGAGAAATCAATTGTATATTGTATGGTGCACGCCTTGTTAGATATTGCCATATACATTGATTGAGGGTTAAATTGCATCTTAGGAACACATTGTTGAAGCTCATATTATTTTCATTACATATAGAGAAACACTTAGTTGAACATAGCCACAATTTTTCATTAGGCAACAAGCAAGGGCCGAAAAATTGTTAAAGTCCAATTCACCCCCCTCTTGGACTATTTTTGGGACAACAAATTGGTATCAGAGCCTGACTCTCTTGCTTAGGGTATTACAACCTTAGAGTGATCCATAATGGCTAGTTCATCTAGTAATACTGCTGGTATACCTGCACCTTTAGTTGAAGGCTACTCAATCACTAGACCACCACTTTTCAATGGCACTAATTATTCTTTTTGGAAAGTAAGAATGAGAAATTTCATACAATCTGTAGATATTGATGCATGGAGAATTATTAAAAATGGTCCACATGTTCCTCAAAAGAATGGTCCAGGAACTTCAAAAGTTCCAAAACTTGAAGATGAATATGATGACAATGATTGGAAGAAAATTTCTATAAATGCCAAAGCTATCAATATTTTGCATTGCTCACTTGACCTTAATGAATACAATCGTGTTTCAGGATGTCAATCTGCTAAGGAAATTTGGGATAAGCTTGAAGTGACTTATGAAGGAACTGATGTTGTTAAAGAGTCCAAAGCAAACCTTCTTATTCGAGATTATGAGCTGTTTGAAATGAGGCCAGGAGAATCAATTGCGGATATGAGTACAAGGTTTACTGATCTTGTAAATCTTCTCAAAGCGCTTGGTAAAAGATTTGAGGAAGCTGAACTTGTGAAGAAAATTCTTAGATCACTTCCAAAGTCTTGGGAAGCAAAGACAACAGTTATCCAAGATACCAAAGATTTCAAAACATTCACCTATGATGAACTCATTGGTTCTCTCATTGCACATGAGATGGTATACAAGAAGGATGAAGTTGAAAATGAGCAAAAGAAGAAGAAAAGTATTGCTCTCAAGTCAAATAAGGATGAAGATAAGAAGAAAGGAGTTGCATTCAAAGTTGACTCAAGTGACAACTCAAGTGCTTCGAGTGAAGATGATGATGAAATGGCTATGCTTGCAAGAAAATTTAAAAGAGCTTTCAAGAAAGGAGGAAGCAAATACAAGAAATTCTTGAAAAAGTATACTCCCAATGATAAACACTTCAGAGATTCAAAAGAAGAAATTGTATGTTATGAGTGTCACAAACCTAGACATATCAAGCCCAAATGTCCATTGCTCAAAAAGAAGAAAGGAAAAGAAGATAGGAGCAAGAAAGCTATGAAAGTAGTATGGAGCAACAGTGAAGAATCTTCAAATGATGAATCAAGTGACAAGGAGGCTGCTCTTCTTTGTATGATGGCACTTGAAGAGAAAGTCGAAAGTTCACAAAAGGAAGAAGAAAGTGACAATGAGGTAAACTCTTATGAATCTCCTAATGTAGAAGAACTTGAACTTGCATTTGCTAGAGTATATGATGAGTATAGAAATTACAAAAGAAAGTGCACTAAAATGAATTTAGAGATTGAATTATTGAGATCACAAAATATTGCCATGTCCAATGTGTATAAAGAATGAATTTTACAAAGGACAAATTGCCATGTTTAAAGAACTAGATTTAGAGTTGAAAATCTCAAAAGATACTTGTGAAATGCTCATTGAGAAAAATAAAGTTCTTGAAACTAAAGTAGAGTCTTTGACAAATGATTTGGCAAAATTTACAAAAGGAAAAGAAACTCTAGATGTACTTCTTGGAAACCAAAGAATTTCAAATGAGAAATATGGAATTGGTTTTGATGGTTTCATGAACTATGACAAGTACAAGAATCATTTCATTAAAGCATCTACATCTTCCTTGTCTAATCTTACATGTTATTATTGCAACAAAAGAGGTCATATGATTAGCTCTCGTGCACTTAGAAAAGGTCATTTTAAGGTAAAGAAGGTATGGGTACCAAAAGGAACCTTACCTAAGGTCACTAACCCCCAAGGACCCAAAGCTGTTGGGTACCTAAAGCTAAATGATTAAATTTCAGGTTTGTTGCAAAGGGATGAAGGAAAGTGATAAATGGTATATAAATAGTGGTTGTTCAAAGTACATGACTGGTGAAAAGGACAAGTTTTCAAAAATCACAATGAAAGATGGAGGATATGTAAAATTTGGAGATAAAGGGAAAGGAAAAATAATTGGAAATGGCACAATTGGAACCAAACCTTGTATTGAAGATGTATCACTTGTTGAACGTTTGAAATACAACTTGCTAAGTGTAAGCCAACTCTGTGATAAAGGTTTTGAGGTAAAGTTTACTTCTTCTCTGTGTACAATCAATAACTTAGATAATGATACATTGTTCATTGCCAATAGATCCAATAATGTTTACTTGCTTGACATGAATAATTTTGAAACTAATCATGGTACATGTCTAGTATCTCTTGATAACTCTAGTTATTTGTGGCATAAAAGACTAGGTCATGCAAGCATGCATACACTCTCAAAACTGTCTAAGAAAGAACTTGTTAATGGTCTTCCTAAGATTAAGTATGAAAATGAATTTCAATGTAGAGCTTGTGCACTAGGAAAGCATACTAGAGCATCTTTTAAATCTAAAAATATTGTGTCTACCACTAGGCCATTAGAATTGCTTCATCTTGATTTATTTGGACCCGTAACTCCTACTAGTCTTGGTGGAAAGTCATATGCTTTAGTTATTGTTGATGACTATTCAAGATATACATGGACATTTTTCCTCGCTCATAAAGATGAAACTTTTGAAAAATTCACCTCTTTTAGTAAAATGGTTCAAAATGAAAAAGGCTTTTGCATCTCATCTATAAGAAGTGACCATGGAACTGAATTTGAAAATCATTTGTTTGAGAAATATTGTGATAAATATGGAATCAATCATAATTTTTCAGCTCCTAGAACACCACAACAAAATGGGGTAGTAGAAAGGAAAAATAGGACTTTGCAAGAAATGACTAGAACTATGTTGAGTGAAAATAATTTGCCAAAATACTTTTGGGCTGAAGTCATAATACATCTTGCTATGTGTTGAATAGAGTTTTGATTAGACCAATTTTGAAAAAGACCCCCTATGAGCTATGGAAAGGAAGGAAACCAAATATCTCATATTTCAAAGCATTTGGTTGTAAGTGCTATATTTTAAATAACAAGAAGGATAACTTAAAGAAATTTGATGCTAAATCCGATGAAGGAATCTTTCTTGGGTATTCAACAAAGAGTAAAGCCTATAGAGTGTTCAATAGAAGAACTTTGGTTATTGAGGAAACTATTCATGTTTTGTTTGATGAGACTAACCCTTCTATTAGAAGGAAAAATGCTTGTGATGATGAGCAGATTTTTGGAAAAGAAAATTCAATATCAAGTCAAGAAATGGAACAAGTTGATGACAAAGATGAGGAAACTCAAGGAGAAACTACAATAGATGTCCATGATGCCAATGAAGATCAAATTAATGAAGAAATACCAAATTTGGAAGAATTACAAGTAAATGAGCCCCAACATGAAGATTTACCTAAAGAATGGAGATTCCATAGAAATCATCCTCAAGAAGACATTATTGATGATCCATCTCAGAGGATGATGACTAGAGCTCAATTGAGAAGATATTTTGGTAATGTTGCTTTTGTTTCACAAATTGAACCTAAATGTTTTGAAGATGCTCAAAATGATGAAAGTTGGATTCTTACTATGCAAGAATCCAACTAAATCAATTTGAGAGAAATAAAGTTTGGAATTTAGTGCCTAAACCAAAAGATCATTCAATTATTGGTACTAAATGGGTTTTTAGAAACAAAATGGATGAAAAGGCAATGTTGTTAGGAATAAAGCTAGACTAGTGGCTCAAGGCTACAACCAAGAGGAAGGGATTGATTTTGATGAAACCTTTGCTCCGGTTGCTAGAATTGAAGCTATTAGAATGTTGTGTGCCTTTGCATGTTACAAGGATTTTATGCTTTATCAAATGGATGTCAAGAGTGCATTTTTAAATGGTTATATTGATGAGGAAGTGTATGTTGCACAACCTCCAGGCTTTGAAAATCATGAGCATCCAAATCATGTTTATAAACTTACTAAAGCCTTATATGGTTTAAAACAGGCTCCTAGAGCATGGTATGAAAGGCTTAGCAAATTTCTTTTACAAAATGATTTTCAAAGAGGCAAAGTGGATACAACACTTTTTGTTAAGAAGCATCATAATGATATGCTCATTGTGCAAATTTATGTTGATGATATAATTTTTGGTGCTACTAACGAATCTCTTTGCAAGAAATTTTCTAAGATTATGCAGAATGAATTTGAAATGAGCATGATGGGTGAGCTCACATTCTTCCTTGGACTTCAAATTAAGCAAATGAAAGATGGCATCTTCATAAATCAATCAAAGTACATCAAGGATATGCTAAAGAAATTTAAAATGGAAGATTTGAAGAGCATGGGCACTCCTATGAGTTCAACAATTAAAATGGACAGTGATGAAAAAGGTAAAGAAGTAGATACCAAGCTTTATAGATGTATGATTGGCTCTCTTTTGTATCTTACTGCATCTAGGCCAGACATACACTTTAGTGTTTGCTTGTGTGCAAGATTTCAATCATGTCCAAAAGAATCTCATCTAAGTGTAGTAAAAAGGATTTTTAGATATCTCATTGGCTCACAATCAATTGGTTTATGGTATCCAAAGTGTGAATCATTTAATCTTGTTGGCTATAGTGACTCTGATTTTGCTGGAAGTAGACTGGATAGAAAAAGTACTTCAGGTACTTGTCAATTTCTTGGTCTTGCACTAGTTTCTTGCACAAGAAGAAACAAACTTGATAGCTTTATCTACAGTGAGAGGCGTAATATATAGTCTTGGTAGTTGTGTTGCTCAAATTTTATGGATGAAACAACAATTGGAAGATTTTGGTTTAAAATATAATCTTGTTCCAATTAGGTGTGACAACACAAGTGCCATAAACTTGGTCAAAAATCCAGTCCAACATTCAAAAACTAAACATATTGAGATTAGACATCATTTTATTAGAGATCATGTTCAAAATGGAAATATCAAAATAGAGTTTGTTGCCTCTGAAAATCAACTTGCTGACATTTTTACAAAACCTCTTAATGAAGAAACTTTTTGTAGAATTAGAAGGGAAATTGGTATGTGTGAACCACTTGCTTAAAATTTAAGTCATAAAAATTTCATGTTTTGCATCTTGTTTAATGCATGTGTGATCTGCTGTGATATAAAGTTTACTAAGAAATTTCTGAATATATTAGCTAACTTGTTTGTGTACTGGTAAAATTAGTTTACTGTGTTGTATGCTAATATTGCTCGACTAAAATTAGTTTGCTATATCGTGTACTGTTCAAATTTCAAATCAAAGAGTGATTGTTCTTCAAACTTTCTGCGTGTCCACTAATGCATTTATCCTTCCACATTTGATATCATACTCTCAGTAATGTGTCAGACATGTAGAAATGTTTATTTGTGCATATAGGTATAGGTAGACTTGTTTGAAATGCAAAATAAAGTAAAAAAAAAAAAAAAAAGAGGAAAAACAGGTTCAGTTGAAAGTACAGTGAAAATGAAAAGCGCGGGACTCAAGAGGACTTAAACCCTCTGCCACATGAAACCTCCACGCTTTCTCTCTCTCCTCTGTTTCGATTTCCGAAACCTCCCAAACCATACCCGATACCTCTATCCGGCGAAACATACCCTAACTCACCAAAAATCTCAAGTTTCCTTTCCTCTTCCTCTCTTCACTCACCGAACCATCATTACCCGATTTCATTTTTGTTTCAATGGCTCGCACCAAACGAAAATCCCCTGTTGTTGCAGCTGCTTCATCTTCCTCGTCAGCCTCCGACGATGTTCCTGTCACGGCATTACGGAAGAAAATGAAAGGAAAGCAAAACGTGCCGAAATCAAAATCAGCTAGTGAGTCTTCTCACTCGTCCAAGGGTGTCGAATCCCCTAAATCGACGCCAGAAAAGAAAACAACAGTACAAAAGCAAGGGATGGATACCAAAAGAAAATGGGTATCGCAAAACTTTCGGGTTCAGTGGATAAAGCACTGTTGGATTGCAAATTCATCAAATGGGAGAAATTTAATCAGGTAAACTTTCAATTTAAAGAGCTTTTTGAGTTTCAAGGATGGTTGGCTGTATGTGAATGTGCGAATGAGTACTACCCTAGGCTTGTTCAAGAGTTTTATAGAACCATGAGAACTTTTGATGATGAGGATCGATTTGAAGTGATTTTGAATACAAATACATATAGTGTTTCTGTTGAACTGATAGCCACGGCTTTAAAATTGCCCAATGATGGAAATAGAATTTCCACACATAAGGATGTTGCTAGAGTAGCAGGATTCAATCTGGTTGAGTTTGAAAATGAGGTGTTCCCTGCTAACACTGCCAAAAATGAGAAATCCACCAGTACCAAAGCCCTCCAGCATATCAAAATTATTCACAGTATGGTGAACTATGTGTTCTGTCCGAAATCTGGCAGTTATGGCTATTTGAGTCACTTGGACATGTGTATTATGTGGCACATTGTGAATAAAGTTAGGTTGAATTTAGCTTACTTAATTTTCAAAAACATGTGCAAAGCCTATGGGATTGGAAAACTGCCTTATGCACATTTGTTAACTGCTGTGTTTAAAGAGCTAAAGGTGAATGTCACTAAGGAAAGCTCTAGGGCTGACTTGATAGTGCTTAGAGAAATACATTCAGACACTGATGGGAGAAAAACAAGATTTGAAAAGGGTGGTTCCTCCTCTGCTAAAGTTGATTCTGGTTCTGCTAGTGAAGTTTTGAATGAAATTCAAGGGATAAAAGCTACTGTTAATGAACATTTTAGTTCAACAAATCAGTCCCTTGACATTCTCAGAAAATTTATGGATGTGGTTGACTATAAAGTGAGTCACCTGCTCACTCAAAATGAGGAGTTAAAGAAGCTGATTATGGCTCTTCAGCAGGCCAAGGAAATTGGAGTTCCAACTAAAGTTGAGGTCGCTACTCGTGTTTCACGATAAGGAAGAAAGCAACAAAGTTGAAGAGACTCCTGCTGATATAGCATGTGAAAGTGGTCAAGTTGCTGAAGCTGAACTTAAACCTGTAGTGGATGCCCATGATGAGCATGCTAGTGACCAGGTTCTTGAACCTGAAATTGGTCATACAACTGATGTACCTACTGAACTTGATGGTAACAAGGTTGTAGAAGCTGAAAGTGAGTTACCAAAGGAAGGTGAAAAGGTTCTAGAATCTGCACAAGTTGTTGAACCTCCACCTGCTCCACCAGTTGAGCCAGCTGCTGCTCCTACGCAACACCAGGAACCTTCTTTAAAAGATCACCAAGCTAGTGCTCAAACTCAGCTATTCGCAGCTGTCGCTCGCAAAGAAAGAAAGGTAAGAAAAGGTACAAGTCAACCGTGTCAAATCCATACCAGACCCTCGCTGCTGCTCTTCAACCACCTTCTGAAGATGATGAGGCCGAGAAAGATGATCAAGTGGCTGATCAAGCACCTCCGGCCCCTGTTATTAAACTGCCTAGGAAGAAAATGGTGCCTTCAAAATCCACTCGCAGGAGTAACCGACTTAAATAGCATCTCATCTGGATTTTTAGTTTACTGATTGCATATTTAGTTTACTAGTCTGTTTGCTGCTATTGGTTTTTAGTTTGCTACTGTCTATCTTACTGCATTTACATTCTGGCTCACATGATTCTTTTTGGGTACTTTCTCCTGTTTCCTTTTTTATTGATGACAAAAAGGGGGAGAATGGTTATGGATATGTGAATATGTGTTGATGACCATGAAGATATGGAAATGTGTTGATATATATATACTTGTGAAGTGTGGTGATATATATATGTGATGATACTTGTGTTGCTGGATATATGCTTATACTTGTGATTGATACTTGTGAAGTGTGAATATGTTTTATAGCATAATTTCAGGGGGAGCTTATGTACAGAAAATGAATTTCATGGATATTATGTGCATATATTTAGGGGGAGCATTTTCGGTATACTATACTTGGATTTACATACTCACATAAATTCTCACACACTTTTATTTTTGACTGATTGATTCAGTTGAGTTTTGTCATCATCAAAAAGGGGGAGATTGTTGACCCCGTGTAGCTCAAAATGAGCATTGATTTTGATGATAACAAAACTCAAAGAGAATCTATCTAACCTAACCTTAAAGTGATGTGTAGATTCTTTGTCTTATGCATAAAGAACCTTTGAAGTTGTATCTAAGGAGAAAGGATACTCAAAGGTATTTCAAGACAAATCCAAAATGAGAAAAAGGCTATGGAAATCAAGACTCAAAGCAAAGGTATGAAAAGCATAGTGTTAGAGTCTTAGGTCTTTTTGTGAAAAAGAATAGATGAGAATTTAGTCATATGGAGCTCAAAAATGAAAATTTATTTTCTGATTACTTTTTCTCATCATGACCTTGAACACAACTATTGAAACATTTTTTAAAGGTCTAAATCATTTTGCATTGCAAGTTGAGACATACAGCTGTTGACTTAGTTTGCTAACTGGTTTGCTAAATTTTTTAGTTTGCTAATGAGTTTGCTAAAAAAGTTAGTTTACTAACCAGTTTACTGACTGCTCCTAAAATTTTATTAGTTTGCTAATTTATCAGAGCTGCTCAACTTCGCACAAAATGACAAAATAATGGCTATTTTGTCTTGGGCAGTGTGTATAACGTTCCAAAAGGGTTTCAAACGGTCTAAAATGATTTGGGACTATAAATACACATTCTTCACTTCATTTACACTGAATGAAAGCTTACATTTGAACTCCAACATTGATTTTTCATTTATTGCTTTCATTTAAGAGCTTTAAAGATTTTGAGCTTCCATTGGCAAATCAACTCATCTCTTCTTTATAGTTTGATTTGTATTGAGTAAGAGTGAGTATTGAAACATTGAATTGCATTCAAGAGAGGTTGTACAAGCACCTATTGAAGCTTGGGAGAGTTAGTGCTTGTGATTGCACTTGAGAAGGTTTCAAGCTACCTTGGTGTAAAAGCTTGGTGTTGAGAAATTGTAAAGGGCTTTTGGTCTCTTGCCTTCAAAAGAGCAAATAGTGGAGAGAAGACTCAAAGAGGGTTCTTTGAGAGAGTGGATGTAGGCTAGTTAAGCCGAACCACTATAAAATCCTTGTGTTTGATCTCTCTATCCTTTACCCTTTTACTTATGTGCAATTTTAAATTTTTCTTCATATACATGATATTGAATGTTGGTTAAATAGATTGAGTTGATAAATTTGTGGACATATTAAGTGATTTGAGAAATCAATTGTATATTGTATGGTGCATGCCTTGTTAGATATTGCCATATACATTGATTGAGGGTTAAATTACATCTTAGGAACACATTGTTGAAGCTCATATTATTTTCATTACATATAGAGAAACACTTAGTTGAACATAGCCACAATTTTTCATTAGGCAACAAGCAAGGGCCGAAAAATTGTTAAAGTCCAATTCACCCCCCTCTTGAAGAGGACTATTTTTGGGACAACATAAACCAATAATTTTTGGTATCAATACTATAAAATTTTAAATTTAAATTTTACTTAGAGTTAAATAAAGACTAAAAACGAAAGTTATATGTTAAAAAAATATATTTTACAGAAACCTTTTTCATGAGAAAAATATTTTTTATAAATAATTTTTTTATATAGAACAAATAAAAACAACACAATAAAAGGATTTTAAATATTTTGCTTTGAGGTTTTAAGTTTAAAATTTTTTATTAACACTAAAAGAAAATTTTCATTAATTTATTAATTAAAGTGATCAAGTCACTTTAATTTAATTATAAATTAAAACTGATTTAGGGTGTAATTTATTATTAATTTATTAATTCAATTAAACGATTCAATTTGAATTTAATAATTGTGATTTACATGATCTTTTATATATATATATATATATATATATATATATATATATATATATATATATATATTTAATTTTGAGTATGTAATTCTTATGGTAATTATATATATTTAATTTTGAGTATGTAATTCTTATGGTAATTATATATATAATTACCATAAGAATTACATACTCAAAATTAAAAAAAGAAAATAATATATATATATATATATATATATATATATATATATATATATATATATATATATATTATTTTCTTTTTTTAATTTTGAGTATGTAATTCTTATGGTAATTCGTCTGCACTGTCGGCTCTGTCCAAATCCAACGGATAAGCAGCGACCGCGTATAACAATTTAATTAAGGTAACAATTTTACTACTTAATCACGTAGAATCCAACTGGCAATTACAAAGCGCACACTGTAGGAAACAACCAAGAAATTACACTAAGAACCCGACTTTCTATATTACTCACATCAAGTATGCCTGAATCCATTCTGTGTCTATGCACCATTTCCATAGAGGCAAGAGGAGTGTTCTAATGGCGGAGTTAGGAGAAGAAAGGTCATCACCAGAAGAGCAACAAGTGCAAGAACAATATGAACATGGAACAAGCCTATCTAAACAAAGATTATTCGATTTGGAGGCAGATGAAGGTAGCGCTAATGCTGTTCGGCAGGTATATAATAAAATTTCTTGTTTGGGTTTGATTTGTGATTAGGATTGAATTAATGGGACTTCTTTTGTTGGCTTTGCAGAAGGCAGATTGGGGAACAATCTGGAAGCTTGCGTTTCAATGCATTGGTGTTGTTTATGGTGATTTAGGTACATCTCCATTGTACGTTTTACCTGGAATTTTTCCTGATGGGATCAAGAACGAGGAGGATATCCTTGGAGTGCTTTCTTTGATTATTTACTCGATTATTATCATCACCTTGATTAAGTATGTATTCATCGTTTTGGCTGCAAATGATAATGGGGATGGTAAGCCCAAGCTTCTATTAATTAACAATTTCTTGGGTAGGAAAGCCATAGAATAAAAAAAATGGTTTCTAAGTCCTCATCCATTGCAGGAGGAACCTTTGCACTTTATTCTCTTATATGTCGCCATGCCAAGGTCAATTTGATACCAAACCAGCAGGCTGAAGATAGAGAAGTGTCTACTTATAAGTTGGATTTACCAAAACGCAATACGAGGATGGCTTCGGCTCTCAAATATTCACTTGAGAGTAGCCTTATAATCAAGTATTCTCTATTGTTCACAACCATGATTGGAGTGTCCATGGTCCTTGGAGATGGCATTCTGACACCCTGCATATCTGGTAACTAAATCTTTTTAAACAATCCTCACACTTTTTTGAAAATAATAAAAATTTGTATGCTTCAATTTCTTGGTGCAGTATTATCTGCTGTTGGAGGTATTAGGGAGGCTGCTCCTAGCCTTTCACAAGATGCAATCATGTGGATTTCAGTGGTGATTTTGATTCTGTTGTTCCAAGTTCAGAGGTTTGGAACTGATAAAGTTGGCTATACTTTTGCTCCAATTCTAGTGCTATGGTTTGCTTTTATTGCGTTTATTGGGCTTTTCAACTTCATCGAGTATGACCCTGGTGTAATCAAGTCTGTCAATCCATGGTACATTGTCAAATATTTCCAGAGGAATAAGAAAAAAGCTTGGATTTCTATTGGAGGTGTCATTTTATGCCTCACAGGTACAGATCCTTATATACAGTGGTCTCATGGACTTTGGACTGATGATGAGATACTAATTTGCATTTCCTTTTTCACTTGAACAAAATTAGGGTCTGAAGCTTTGTTTGCTGATTTGGGCCACTTCAATATTCGCTCAATTCAATTAAGCAGTTGTGCTGTACTCGTTCCCTCTGTCTTGTTAGCCTATATTGGCCAATGTTCCTATCTCCGTAAAAATACCGAAGATGTCACTGATGCCTTCTATAAATCAATCCCGAGTAAGGATGTTGTTACTAGACATGACTTATATCAGAATCATTGCTTATTCCGAGTTTTTATTGATGCAGAACCAATGTATTGGCCGCAGTTTGTTGTGGCAATATTGGCCGCCATCATTGCTAGTCAGTCATTAATCTCTGCATCCTTCTCTATCATCCAACAATCTGTAGCTCTAGGGTGTTTCCCCCGAATTCAGGTCGTGCATACATCTGCAGAACACGAAGGACAAGTTTATGTGCCTGAGATCAACACTCTTTTGATGTTAGCCTGTGTGGGTGTCACTCTTGGCTTCAAAAACACTTTAACGATTGGCAATGCATATGGTAAGGACTTGATTATGTTATGATAATTTTAGCATAACCTTCTTTCCAAACTCTGCATTGATCAATCAATCACTTTTTCTGCTTTCTTGCAGGAATTGCTGTAACATTTGTTTTCGTGATTACATCAATGTTTCTTGTCCTTGTTATGGTTATGATATGGAAAACAAATATCATCCTCATAATCATCTATGTCCTGACCATCGGTCTCATTGAAGTGTTATTTTTGAGCTCTACATTATACAAGTTCGTTGATGGAGGTTACATTCCTTTACTATTTGCCTCCACTGTGGTCTCCATTATGTTCATATGGAACTATGGCTACAGGAAGAAGTATATGTACGAGCTCGAAAATAAAATTGCAATGAAAACACTTACTGATATAGTTTCTGATGAGAGGATCCATCGAGTAGAAGGTCTTGGTTTATTCTATACACATCTTGTTCACGGCATACCTCCCATATTTACTCATTATGTGTCGCATGTCCAAGCGTTGCATAAAGTTCTTGTCTTTATCTCAATCAAGTCGCTGCCCATCAGTAAGGTTCCAGCTGAGGAACGGTTCTTGTTCGGACGAGTAAAGCCTGGAGAGTTGATTTTCAGATGTATAGTAAGATATGGATACAAGGATTCGAGAAAGGATCAGAAGACATTTGAGGAGTTGCTAGCAAATCAGTTGAAGGACTTCATAGGGGAAGATAGCGGGGCAGAAGACAGGCAAAGGGAATTGGCATTGGTAGATAATGCTTTGAGAGATGGTTTTGTTTATTTGATGGGTGAGTGTGAGGTGATGGCTGCAAATGGGTCTACCTGGGTTAAAAAATTGACCGTGGACTACCTCTACAATTGGTTAATTAGATTTGTGAGGCAGCCAGATGAAGTTTTCTTGATTCCTCGCAAGCAATTACTCAAAGTGGGAATGACTTATGATGTTTAGAGATCTAGCTCGCCTCACCAGCTCAATTAGTAATAATCTTGATGTTCAAGGAGTATTTTCATCAGCAGGGTTTGGTAGTTATTGCTGGACAGGTGTACGGAATATCTTTGTCCCCTTGTTAAGTTTCTTCTATATTAAAAATACTTATCTTTGCTTATGAAAAATAATCTTGGAGTAGTTTTCAATATAATTAAGCTCTGATTGATAAAAAAATGAATCACATCGTTACTAACTAAATTAACACTAGCAGACAACTGTACTTAGTCATCAGGAAAATGTCATCAGGTTTAATTTCACTAACATATATTCACCTTAAAAATAAAAGGATTTTCCTAATCCATCATGACTCAAGAATTCTACCATAGATATAGTGTTTTAGATCTACATGGACCAATTGGTAATTCTGCTAATAATTCCTGAAACACAAGTGACTATAGCTCTACCCTTCACATCCTTCTCAAAAGGGACTTAAAATAATAAAGCAAATTTTATTTATAGCACATGAAAACAGGAAGAAAAAAAAATTTTTTTTACCTGTTGATTTGATTTTTCTTCAGCTTTCATTTTCTAGTAAAAATTTCAACCCCGCAAACTTTTCCTTTTTTAACCATTTCCATTTCCGAGATCCGTGTAGAATTCTGCTGTACTGTCAATGCGGTTAGAAGCCGACGGATGAGTAGAAACCAAGTATGACAACTCAAATTAAGGTAAACATTCAAATGCTAACCAAGAATTCAATTACAGAACTGATCCTATTCCAACCAACCAAGAAACTGCACAAGTACCTAGTATTATTTGAACACAATTTGTATATCAGATCAAGTAGAATAAGCCCAACTTCTATATATATATATATATATCCCTGAGGCGTTTCCAAATTAAGGCAGAGGTAAGACATTAGTGATTCTTGATACAGTGTATAATGGCATATTCAGAAGAGGAAAGATCACGACAAGAGCAACAGCAAGTGCAAGGACAATATGAACCTGGGACAAGCCTCGCTAAGAAAGATTTATTTGATCTGGAGGCAGATGGAGGCGGCAGTTCTCGTGGTCAAAATGCTCGTCAGGTATATATTTAATAATTAATAACATTCTTGTTTGATTTACAAGGAAATTCTTGTCTAAACCCAATTTTCCATGGTTGTAAGACACAAAATATAAGACTTATTTGTTTAACGAGTCTCACGAAAAATCGCTGATAATCTTGGGGCTGAATTAATAGGACTTTTTGTTGGGGTCTGCAGAAAGCAGATTGGGGAACCATCTTGAAGCTTGCATTTCAATGCATTGGCATTGTCTATGGCGATTTAGGTACGTCTCCATTGTACGTTTTACCTGGAGTTTTTCCTGAAGGGATCAAAGACAAGGAGGATATCCTCGGCGTGCTTTCGCTGATTATTTACTCGATTATTATCATCACCCTGATTAAGTATGTATTCATCGTTTTGGCTGCAAATGATAATGGGGATGGTAAGTTGCTTAACTTGGGTTATTATTAGCAATTTCTTGAATAGGAGAGCCCAATAGAAAAAGAAAAAAAAAAAAAAAAAAAAAAAGAGCCAAGATTTTTAAGCTGTTCTCCATTGCAGGGGGGACCTTTGCACTCTATTCTCTCATATGCCGCCATGCCAAGGTTAGTTTGATTCCAAACCAGCAGGCTGAAGATAAAGAAGTGTCTACTTATAAGTTGGATTTGCCAAATCGCCGTACAAAGATGGCTTCAGCTGTCAAATCTTCAATTGAGAGTAGCCATGTAATCAAGTACTTTATATTGTTCACAACCATGCTTGGAGTGTCGATGGTCATTGGAGATGGCATCCTTACACCCTGCATATCTGGTATATATATATATAAATCCTCATCCTTCTTTTTGCAAAAATAGAAATTTTTATGCTTCAATTTCCTGGTGCAGTATTATCGGCCGTTGGAGGTATTAGGGAGGCTGTTCCTAGCCTTTCACAAGATGTAGTCATGTGGATTTCAGTGGTGATTTTGATTTCATTGTTCCAAGTACAGAGGTTTGGAACAGATAAAGTTGGCTATACTTTTGCTCCAGTTCTTGTTCTATGGTTTGCTTTAATTGCATTTATTGGTATTTTCAACTTCTTCAAGTATGATCCTGGTGTAATCAAAGCTATTAATCCATGGTACATTGTAAAATACTTCGTAAAGAATAAGAAGGATGCGTGGATTTCTCTTGGAGGTGTCATTTTATGCCTCACAGGTACATGCTTATATAGAGTGGTATTGAGCTACAATGGTTTTATTATAACAATCGATTATGGTGATTCACACAAGTTGTACATATAACAACATTGTATGGAATAATATCTCAATCACATTTACTCATAGGTACTAATCCTTTTTTCACTTGAACAAAATTAGGTTCTGAAGCTTTGTTTGCTGATTTGGGCCACTTCAATATCCGCTCAGTTCAATTGAGTAGTTGCGCGGTATTGGTTCCCTCTGTCTTGTTAGCCTATATTGGCCAATGTTCCTATCTACGGAAAAATACCAAGGATGTTACTGAAGCCTTTTTTAGATCAATCCCAAGTAAGCATTTTATTCTTAGACCAAAGTGACTCAGAGATTATTTTCAGTATTTGTCATTTTTTTTTGGTTGCCGCAGAATCAATGTATTGGCCGCAGTTTGTTTTAGCAGTATTGGCAGCCATCATTGCTAGTCAATCATTAATCTCCGCTTCCTTCTCCATCATCCAACAATGTGTAGCACTAGGGTCTTTCCCCAGGATTAAGGTCGTGCACACATCTGCAGAACATGAGGGACAAGTTTATGTTCCAGAGATCAACACCCTTTTGATGTTGGCCTGTGTAGGGGTTACTCTTGGCTTCAAAAACACTCTGACTATTGGCAATGCATATGGTAATTAAGGATTTGATTATACTATGATCGATAATTTTAGCATGGTAGGCGTCGTCATTGATAACTTTTTTCTGATTTCTTGCAGGAATTGCTGTAACATGTGTTTTCGTAATTACATCTTCATTTCTTGTTCTTATTATGATTATGATATGGAAAACAAATATAATTGTCATAATCATCTATATCCTAACCATCGGTCTCATTGAAGTGATATTTTTGAGCTCTACACTATACAAGTTTATTGATGGAGGGTACCTTCCTTTATTATTTGCTTTAATCATGGTCTCCATTATGTTCATATGGAACTACGGCTACAGGAAGAAGTATATGTATGAACTCGAACATAAAATTGCAGTAGAAACACTTACTGATATAGTCTCTGATGAGAGGATCCATCGATTGAATGGTCTTGGTTTATTCTATAGTCAGCTTGTCCATGGTGTATCTCCTATATTTACTCATTATGTATCGAGTGTTCCTGCCTTGCATAAAGTTCTTGTATTTGTTTCAATCAAGTCACTGCCCATCAGTAAAGTCCCATCTGAGGAACGGTTCTTGTTTCAACGAGTAAAGTCTGGGGAGTTGATTTTCCGATGTATAGTGAGGTATGGATACAAAGATTCAACAAAGGATCAGGAGTCGTTTCAGGAGATGCTAGGGAATCAGTTGAAGGAGTTCATAAGGGAAGATATAAAGGGAGAAGACATGCAAAGGGAATTGGAATTGGTTGATAATGCACTGAGAGATGGTGTTGTTTATCTGATGGGTGAGGGAGAGGTGATGGCTGCAAATGGGTCAACTTGGATCAAGAAATTGACTGTGGATTATCTCTACAATTGGTTAAGTAGATGTGTGAGGCAACCAGATGAAGTTTTCTTGATTCCTCGTAAGCACCTACTCAAAGTGGGAATGACTTTTGATGTCTAGAGAGCAAATTCTTCCCTGAACCTAGTTTATTAAGATTTTTTTTTATAAGTAAACGAGGGATTTTATTAAGATTAGTTTATCATGAAATTAAAAAAAAATAATTTGTATTAAGATTAGTTTATCATGAAATTAAAAAAAAAAAAATAATTTGTATGGTGAAATTAGTATGCAAAATAGATGAAACTCATGTATCATCTTGAGTTTATGATAGATTGAATTAAGTTTCTTTTGCCTGTATAGAGATCTTAATATTTCAACAAATTAAGTTGGATTGCCCTTGTTCTTACTATCATGTATCCGTTGTCATTGGGTAGCTTTCAGCTAGTTTCGTTTTTAATAAAATTACTTTTCATTGAATTCAACTGCATATTCGATAACAAGTCATACTATTTATTATAATTATTTTTTATTGTATCTTTTAATTATTGTTTAATAATAAAAAAAAAAAGTATATAAGCTAACCACACATCCTACAGAGAATATTGCCTCTTTCACATCTATTGACATTTAAAAGCATCCCATTACTTTTACATCAGGCCAAAGCTTAATACACTTCCGGTAAAAGAGGTTACAATTTGGACGTAGATATACTATGTTTTTCAATTTCATTTGCTTGCAAACCTATACAAATTGCTCTTCTCAAGTCATAAAATTACTTTCTTACTATTTTTACTATGAAAACTATAATTATAATCGACAGCAAGTCATATGGGTTTGCCATTTCCTTGGTGCTCAAATTTCTGAAGTTGTTGCATTATATTTGCCAATAAAAATTCAATTATTAGGGCCGCATTTTCGAGGATGTCGATAATGGTTTTTTTACCGACAAATAAACTGTGTCGGTATAGGTCTTGCAGAACCCTTTTTTTTTTTAGGAGCATTTTATGGATGGGGATTTCTCGTCGATAATACATAAAGCAACAGTTCTTTGATGTTGCCAATTATATAATTACATATTTCGCTTAACATGCATTAATTTTTAATTTTATATATGCAACAAGTATATATATATATAATAAAATTTAAAAAATATTTATTTAAATTCATTTTATTATGAATTCAAAATATAATATAAATAATAAACTTTACAGATAAAATAAATATGATTCACATATTTATATTTTAAATTTATAATAAATTAAATATAAATAAATTTTTCCATAACAATAAATCAAATTGAGTTTCTCGATTTGCAATTTTTTCAAACCAAGCATTCAAATATTTTAACTAAATATTATCAAATATTTTAGATTCAATAATTTGACTTGATTTTGATTCAATTTCTTCAATTCACATAAAGAAACTAAAGAGTCCTATGTGAAAAAATTTCTTTACTCTCATGCTTTACATGTAATATCTTCTTATTTTTATAAATAATATAAATTATGAAGGTATTTTTATAAAATTATATTTTAAATTACATTATAATAAAAATTTAATTACATAAAATTTAAATATATGTAGAACTAAAAATTTTAGATTTATATTTATATAAGTGTAAAGGAAGGAGAGGAATATTAACTTTACTTAAATTACCCTTCATTGCTTATAGTATTTATAATTATATTATTTTATTATTTAATTTAATTTTAGAGTTTATATAAATTTAAAATTCTTATAACTTAAAATTTATTTATCTATATAATTTTAAAGTTAATATAAATATAAAATTCTTAAACCTACTTGTATTTAAATTCTATTTAATTAAATTTTTAGTATAGTATAATTTAAAATAAAATTTTATAAAAATACATTCATAATTTATACTATTTACAAAAAAAAAAGTATTTAATTTTTATGAATAACTTTCTTAATGAATCCTAATAGATTTTTATTTCTATCTTAATTATAATTATTTATTTAAAAATATTTAATACAATAATATTTAAATTTACGTAAAAAAATTAATTTTTATCAGTCAAATATATGAATTTTTTATTAACATTTTAGAGATTTCTTTTAATTTAATTTCTCATAAGTTCATTGAAAAAATATTTCATGTAAAATAAATTTATATTTTTAATTATAAATATATTTCTAAAATTCTTTAACTGCGTTAGTATATATATATATATATATAACAGTGAAAAACATTATAAAAAAATTCATATTCATTTATTATTAAAAAGTATTTAACTATAATATATAATTATTTATATAAACCAAATTATATATGTGAGAAAAATATTTAAATAGATAAATATATACTATTTAAAAAATTAATAATTAACTTAATATGTTATAGGATGACTAAATTTATAATAATAATTTTTTATTTGAAAATAGTATATTATTAAAAATTTAAAAATATTAATTTGCATATATATAGAAAGTATATAATATATTTTTTTAATTTTTTAATATTATAATTTTATCCTAACTTGACAAATAGTGAGTATATATAAAATAAATTATGAATCATAGTTTGAATATAAAATTATTAATTTAATTTAATAAATTTATATTTAAATATAAACATAATTGATATTTGATATAAAAAGAGTCTAATTTTTATATGAATGCAAGTATTACATTATTTGATAAAATTTTTATTTATTTGAATTTAATAAATTCATTTATTGAAATTTGATATTTACTTTTAAAAAATAATTATAAAAAATTATTTTAAAAATACATTATAAATTAATTTGACAAAGTATTTTACTGTAAATTGAAAAATTATTTGTATATTTTTTATTATAATCATTCTAACTAAAAATAACAATACACTAATATCAGTGTTTTTTATTCTACTAGCATAGTTTTTTATTTTTTAAATAAAAAGAAATCTTAGTTATCAATTTATTATTTATAAATTATTTATTAGTGTTAATATATTTGTCAATCTTATTTAATTTTTTTTCATATCATAAGAAAATATGAAATTATGTAAAATATTATATATAAAATAAAATTAATAATATTGATACTTATTGATATTGGTGTTTTCAATTAATTTTAGCAAATAAAATTAAAAATTAAATAAAAAATAATTAGAAATAAAAAAAAATTAACATTGTATAAAACTATACCAAATTAAATTTATTTTACTGTTTATATATATATATATATATATATATATATATATAAACTCTTAAATAAGTTGAAAAAAGCTTAGATTTTCAAGCTAATTATATATGTTTTATGAGATTATATACTAAAAACTAATTAATTTTGATAAACTCAAAATTTCATAATGGAAGAAATTTAATATGAAAATATATGAATTAATAAAATAGCAAATGATTAAATTTGTATATTTATAAAACACTAATTATAAAATAAGATTACATGAATACAATTTTCATAATAACTTTTATTTCTATAATTTTTATTTTTTTTAATATACTTTTATTTTCATTAAATTAATCTAAAAATTATAAATGCACATACAATAATATATTATAAAAAAGAAAATTTATTATTTTATCATAATAATAATAATAATAGTTAATATATTATTATAATATTATATACTATTAAAAAATTAATAAAAATTATATATAATAATACTAAATTACATTTTAAAAAAAAACTAGTAAATTCTAAAATTATATATACAACTAAATAAGTTTTAAGAATTTTAAATTTATATAAAATTTAAAATTAAATTAAATAATAAAAAATATAATTATAAATATTACAAATAATAAAGGGCGATTCGGGAAAAACAAATTTTTACCTAATAAGGTTTGCTTCTTGTCCTACTTAATGAAAGGATAGGCTATTATAAATTTTAAAGGTTGACCAACTCTAATTATATCTACCCACTATTTTAATATTATTGGTTGGGTTTAATTATTTATAGGTAAAAATTACAAATTAAATTATAAAATTTTGAATTTATTAAAATATTAATATACAGAAACCAACAAATTAAATTATTAAACCATAAAATTTAGACTAACCCAAGAATATTCTCCAAGTTTTAATTGTAGCCTAATCTACTGCCTTTATATTGCTTCAGAATTAACAAATTTCTGAGCAGTCTCCGCGAACGATCTACTGTTTGTCTTGAGCAAGTAGATTGCACTTGGGGAGAGCAGTTTTTGGTTTAATTTGAAAAATCGAATCGAATCGATTCAATTCAATTCAATTGATTTAGTTTTAAAATTCAATCAGTTTGGTTCGGTTTATAATTTTGATAATTTCAGTTAATTGGTTCGGTTCGATTATATTTATAAAAAAAATCGAACCGAACCGAAATTATTAATATATATAGGAAATTAAAGAAAATCGAATCAAATCGAATCGAACTGAATCGAATCAAACTAGAATCAAAGAAAATGAAACCGAACCTTAAGATTTTTGAGTTTTGATTTCTAACCTTTTTTTCTGTTTTATTATTTAGATTTAATGTTAAAAATATAAAATTTTATAAATTTCAGTTTAATCGGTTTAAAATCGAATCGAATTGATATTTATCAGTTCGATTCGATTCGATTTTCTCATATTAATTGATTTAATTTGATTTTTAAAATCTTTTATTTTTTATTTTTTATTTTATCAATTCGATTCGGTTCGAAACTGAATCGACCATTTGCACACCCCTAGTTTGCACTTGCAGGTGTTGAAGAAAGAAGCAAGAGATTGGTCTATTTTTCAAAAATTAATGCCTGAAAACGTTGCTCAAATATATATATATATATATATATATATATATATATATATATATATATATATATATATAAATAAAAGAGGTAATTAGATTAATTTACACGACGTGCTTATTTGTCATTGAGATGAGAGAATTAAAATTGTTTGAAAAAATTATTTTATATACTGTTTAAAAAAAATTAAAAAATAATTATAAAAAATATTTTAATATTTTTTTATAATTAAAATTTATTATATTTTATTTTATTTTTTTAATATTATTTAATTTTATTCAATAACAATTCAAATAATAATGCCATACAAGCCCGCAGATTGAGGATTGGGCAATGATCACTAATTGCCAAGGGGGTAACTGCCCAATCAATATCATTGCAGCTGAATTCGCACGAAAGCAAATTTGGTGACTTTCGGCTACATTCTAATTGGCTAATCTTCACTTATCATTATTGAACTTTAGGGATTATTTTAATAAAATTTTTAAATTTTAATTTGTATCATAAAAATATTTAAACTTCAATTTAATACAATATAAAGCCTCTCAAGTCATTTTTTAATAGGTACACTAATCAATTGTTGATGTGAATATGCCTAAGTGTAATAAAAATTATTTAAAAAATGTTTCTCATACCAAGTGACATTTTAACCATAAAACAACAGTTTTTTTAATCTCTCTTTTATCTCTTTATCCTCTCTTTCTCTCCATTATCTCTATGTCCTCTCTGTCTTTCTATTCTCTCTCTCTTTCTAACACAACCCCTAAACATAGCTATTCAGAGTATGATTTCCATCTCGTCATATTGCACTTGCAGTTGCACATCGCCTCATCGCCTTATCAACTTGTCCCATGTCTAATCGGTAATTAAGTCTAGGTATTGTGATGTGTAACACCCCTAATTTTAAATTTATTATTTTATGAGTAAATATTAATATTTTATTTTATTTGAATTTTAAAAAATTATTTGAAATTTTTTGGATTTTAGAAATTGAGTTCGATTTTTCGAAAATATAAAACTTTGATGATTTTTAAAAATATAAAACTTTGATGATTTTTAAAAATTTATTTAAAGACCAGGTGGCAAAACTAAAAATATATTTGGATCCTACGAATTTTTTTGAGTTTTCTAGAATTTTTTCGGAATTTTTGAGCCTCATTTTCGGTCTCAAGGCAAAGTAAAAATTTTAAATTTTGTATTCTGAATCAGACTAGCCGAATCGAACCTGACTGGATCGGACCGGTTGAATCGGACCGACCTTTTCTTTTCTTTTTCTTCCCTTCCCCACGCGTTCCTACCTCTCTTCCTCTCTCTCCCGTTTTCTCTCTCCTCCCTCCTCCCTAGGCCGTGTCGCAACCTCCCCACCTCACCGGCACGCCGCTCCAGCCTTCCTCCACGGCCAGTCGACGCTCCAGGAGTCCGAAAAACGCACGCGAAGACTCACCTGCGTGCGCGCGCTGTTTTGTCTTTCCGACCGATCCGGCCACCGATTGGGCCGGATCTTGTGTCAAACACCTTCTACACCTCGAGAGCTTTCCATATACACCAAGAATACTAAAATCCATCGAGCGCTTTGCCCAATTTTTGTTCGGGAAATTTTAGCCCATTTCGATTTTTGGGCTAGATTTCTCGCAAACCGTGAACCCCACGAGAAAACCGAGAGTACCAGAGCGCTCCACTCGTCGAGAGCTTCACGGTAATATAAATTTCGAAATTTTCTGACACCGTTTTTTAGTGGGTCCCATGAAACTTCGTAGTATTTTTTCGAGCATTAAATGAGCTTAGAAAATTTCGTAAAAATTATATACTAACCCCCGTGTTGTGGGCTTCGTGTAGGTACCTTCAATTCGAGGAAATTCAACAGTTGCCTCGGTATGTGAATTTCCGACCAGACAGATCGGCTACCGAAAAAGTCTTGGAATTGAATCGAGATTTTGGCTACCCCACCGTTGTCAGATGTCCCGAGAGCATTTCCGGAGTCAGAATCGGCATAGGTAAACCCGAACCTTTCTTTTTCATGATTTTCTAGTGCTTGAATTGGATTAAAAATTCATGAAATATTCGTGATAGCTCAGAAAATTATAATTCCTTTTGCATTAGCTTAGTAATGATGCTAAGGACCGCGGGGCAAAGTTTTAGAATTTTTAAAACTCATTTGGGTAGTTTTTGCAAGAGGGTTAAATTGTGAGGACTAAACTGTAAGTTTACATGTTGTGATTGATGACTGTTTGGATGGGCCCAAGAGGGACTGTGTGATATGATTGAGTTGTGGTTGTATAGTTTGTGAATATAGAAGTGTGTTTTAAGCCTTTTTGCAAGTTAGGTACGTCTTAGGTATAGGGGAGACTCTGCCGAATTTTCGGCACGACTTAGGATATTTTTGGTCTTTTTCTTAGTTCGTATTGAGTTAAATTTATTAAATGGTTGTAATAAAAATTGTCAGGTGAGCCGGGACAACCTTCCTCCTTCGCCCAGCCGCCATAGTGACTTCGATTGAGTCTGTGAGTAAAATATTAATTTTAATTATAATTTCGATATTATTATATGTTCAAGCATGCCCATGCATTACTTATAAATATGTATCTATGTAGTTAAATACTAGGCACGTTTTATGTTGCATTCATAATTGTTTAAGTGCCATGGATGTTGTTGTGGTAATTTGGAGCAGTGCGCGTGAGTTGGCGTGCGTGTGGTGTGGTGTTGGCTATGGACAGGACGGGTAGACACGACTTGAGATCTTCGCTGGGACCCGGTCCTTCGGGATAGACACGGCTTGAGTTCTTCACTGGTGTCGACACCATATTTTGGCCGACCCCTATAATCAATAAAAATTCTTCTTTGAACAGCTAATCACGTTTCCGATCCCTCTTTGATAGGCGGTCACATTTCCAATCTCTCCTCACAAAGGATTGAATCAATGCTAAGTCCTCACATTCATTAAAGCCTCGCCGATCTCTCAAATCATTTACCAACCTCTCAAACCCGTTGTCGAATTTCCGGACCTGTCAAGTATATTCCTGATCTCTGTTGATAAATAAAATGAACTGGCACTAGATCTTTTCCTACCAGTTTTATTGCCGACCTCCTTTTCGAAGGTTTAAGAGCTAAAGTTTTAGTTCGATTTAATGAGGATTCCGATCTTAAGTGTTCGAGTTAAATTTTCGATCAAGTTCCGTTCAGCATTTCTTCCCTACCGATCTCATGCTTAAAGTGCTTTCCGATCTCTCATACTTAGATTAATAATCACATTTAGTTTTTGTTTTGCTGTGCTCATACAATCAAATACTCAGACAAACAATGGTTTAAAATTTTCCGATCACAATCATTCATTGAACAAAGAGGCATTTCATTTCATGTCATAATCTGTACAAGTTATTCGGCTGGGGGATCACCCCCAGCCTGATCTACATTTGGATCACTCTCCCTCTCTCCCTCACCTTCGGCTTCCTCCTCACTATCTTCGCCGCCCTCGGGAGCCAGGTCATCCATCCAGGAGAAGTCCTCTTCAGGGTAGCGCTTTTGGAGTTCGGCCAAGAGATCCTTATGAGCATTCACATAGGCTCCGGCTATTCCTGACACCATCTCTTCATCTTTTTCCTTAAGCTCTTTGTCTTTCTCTGTAAGCTCCTTATCCTTCTCGTTATGCTACTCTATAAGTTGAGCGACTGAGCGCTTCGTTGGCACAAGTGCTGGACTTCTCACGAGAGCCCGTTCTCTTCACCAGTCACGAGACTTTTCGCCACCGGGTCTTCATGGTACTTCGCCCGTCCTCGACTTGAGATATATAATCCCAAGCGGATGAGAGAAGGGATCGGAGCTAAGCCAATTACTGATTTATCTTCCCGACCTCCTAACCCAGACGTTGAATCTTTTCCAGAACCAAGGTCAGTTTCACCAGACACTCCACATTCAAGCTCATGGTTCGAGTCAAGATATCATCGAGACCATTCCGGGATAGCCTGTCCCGATCCTCTTGAAAGAAGATGGTAGATCCAGGACTTTGGCAAAATCGGAGTTCTCCCTAACGATCAGGTTATTCTTCAAGCCGATCGATGTCGAGCGCCACGAGAAGAGGTCCTCCCAGAAGATTGAGAAGGCTCCATTTCCGTGCTTGGAATAACTGAGAGAAGCGGGGGCTGCTCTTCCGATCTAGGAGGAGATCTTACAGCTTCAATGGTCGGCGGACCCGAAGGTTGAGGCGGGTCTCTTTGTATCTCCCGTGTTCGTGACCGGGTGTTTGAAGACGTTCAACGCTTCATCTCCTTTACCTTCGGAGATCTCTTTCCTTCTTCCGCTTCCTAGAACCCTCACCACCCGCCATACCTGCACAGAAAAGAGGTTAGTGAGATCGCTAAGGTCCTGAGAACTGAGATATAGAAAATACCAATGCCGAGGTCAGAGAGCGGAAGTTCGCGATCTCGGCCGGTGATCAGTTGCATGGTCAATGGTGCGATTCGCCACCGCATTTGGACAGAATATTTTAGAGTGGTGGCACGACTTTTCACTCCATCACTATTAAGCTTTCCTCTTGACTCGGGGTAATGTGCTTGAGCGGGGCCTGGTACCACCAAATACGAGGAAAGTCCTCAAAGCGGCTCGGATCTATACTCCTCAGAATGAAGAACCGGTTCTTCCAATTCTTAATGGATGATGGCAGATCGGAAAAGAGTCCGCAATGAGGCTTCGCCTGAAAGAACCAGTGTTCGTCATCCTTTCGGCGAGTTAGTCTGTGCAGCTCGGCGAACACCTTAGCCGTAGGTCTGATTCCCTTAGCTCGGCATAGACCTCGGAAAGCTACCAAGATCCGCCACGAGTTGGGGTGGATTTGAACAATGGATGCTCGGTGAAGTTTTAGGACCTCCTTATAGAAATCGGCTAGAGGGAACCTAATAAAGGCCATTGACTGTTCCTCGTACACCATGACCATGTCATTCTCTTCAAAAGAGTGATCGACACGAAGATCGCCATGGCACTTGATCAGCTCATATGAATCAGGACAAATATTGTATTCTTGAACAAACGATTGCAGATCGGATTCTCGAAGAACCGACGGAAGCTCGTCTATAGGAAGGGTCTCTCTCCTTGAAGAAGGTGCGAG
Source organism: Hevea brasiliensis (assembly GCF_030052815.1). Lineage (NCBI taxonomy): Eukaryota > Viridiplantae > Streptophyta > Magnoliopsida > Malpighiales > Euphorbiaceae > Hevea > Hevea brasiliensis. The sequence continues at coordinate 2,243,303 of NC_079496.1, read as the reverse complement.
CCTCGATGGTATGACCCGCCCCCGAGTTGGAGCGGAGGCCCTGGGAGGTTCTTGTTGAACGCTTGGCCCGACTGCCTCTTCTTCAGACGATGACCACGAGAACTGAATCGAAGGAGGGCTCGCCGCTCTCTGACCTTCGGCACCGTTCATTTTCAAAAGAAACAAAGAATTTAAATTAAAAAGAGGATCAAAGCCCTTACCGGAGTCTGATCGGCGTCGGAAGAACTTGAGAAAATGAGAGAACTTCGAAGTTGTGAGCAGAGGATTGAAAATGGAATGAGAGAACAACTGGCTAACCCTCCCACCCCTATTTATACTAGTCCGAGCATTTAATGCTCGCGAGGTTCTAGGCAGCGCATCGATTGGTGGAACTCGACAGCTGTTCTGACACTTCTCTCAAATATCTGAATGTTCAGGGATCGGTTAATTAGAGATCGGCATAATGAGCTAAATATTTTGAATAAAGGATCAGTTAAGTGTCATTCAGGTAAAGAACCAGATCGGATAACCACATTAGAGATCGGAAAATAATCAATGCAAAAATAATAAGATGATAACCGACAAAATAAAGTCTTTATTTTCAAAAGTTCGGATTACATCATTTGGGCGATCTCTAGGGATCGGATTACACTAACATTGGATCACATCATTTCTGTGATCTCTAGAGATCGGATTGCATTGAAAATAAAATACATCATTTGGGCGATCTCTAGGGATCAGACTACAATAAAGGTCTAACTACATCATTTGGGCAATCTCTAGAGATCTGATTACATTTCAGGATTACATCATTTGGGCGATCTCTAGAGACCGGTGGAACATCCTATCTAAAAGGCCTATGTCAGAGCCTAGTCTTGTGGCTGAATCAAAAGATGTGTTTGACCAGGAGACCGTGTTGGCATCGGATAGATGTGCGGCTCGGATGGGGTGACTATGACTCCCATGAAGATGAGAGACATCGTCACCGATGTTACCACTCAAACCGACCATTGTCGGAACACCCAATGTGGAGGAAAGACAGCTTTAACACCCAATGCGATGAGAAGCCGAATGAACTCGGTGAAGCGACTCGAGATCGGTACAACCAAAGTCCGCAATACTGGTCGATCAAATCCATCCTCTCACCATCATCAAGAAGGTCATTCGATCAAGGATCGTGAATTTTTAGTCGGTAAGTAAAGAAGTTCATCGGAAAAGATCAAAGCCACGATTATAGCCGAACTTCCACCGAGCAATAGAACAGGAAAGTAAGAAAAGAAGAGAGGAAAGTCGGATGAAGAAAATGTCTCCGCGACGGGTATATATAGGGGAAATGGGTATTTAATGTCGAAGGAAAACGGCGACGCCGAGAATCGAGATGTAATTAATGCTTGGACCGAATCCGTGATTAAGGGATAATAGAGATCGGAGATAGGAGATCGGCATGAGAGATCGGAATAGGAGCTAGGGAGGATCGGAAGACAAAAGAATAAGACAAATCCCAATAACCGTCGTCGAATCGGAGCCGAGGTAGTTAAAGCGTGGCGACGCGATCCCCACCGCACGCCTAAGAATCGCCCGCACGCCGACAGTGCCGTGGTATGTCATGACAGCCCAGACATCCCAATCTCCACCGTTGATCCCACTTGTAAGGACAAACCCGGAACCCTTAGATCAAGAGAGAAGACGACAATACCAGCGTCTTTCACTCTTAGCCCTCGGATCGTTCCGGACAAGGAAATCTGGGACCGTCAGATGGAAAGAAGAAAAGGACAAATATTATGAAGAGTGATCTCAACCATTCATTTCGATTCTCTTTAATTCCTGAAGCTCCGATCATGTCCTTCGAGATCTCGACCCTCCATCTCCCTCAAATAAATCCTGACCCTTCACAAAGAGCACCCGATTCCTATAAATACCGGCATAAAAACTGTTCAAGAAAACGGACGGAAAAACAGACGAGAGGCTGTTATTATAGCAAGAGGAACTCTGAAAATTCATTTAGTTTGTTACTCTGCTATTTAGAAGTGTTGATTAAAAGGACTTTGGAAACTAGTTTTTCAAGTGTTTTCTTGAAGAGATTTTGAATCTGAACCCTATATTTCCAGTTTGTTCATTATCTGGTCATACTCTCACTTTCATCTTTTATCATCTCTGTTTTCACCCAAGATCAACTTCATATCACTCATTTCTTTAGCTAAGTACCCTCCAGTTCACGAAGAACACCACCCTCGGGCTAATCGACCTCTTGTCTCATCCTGTTTGCCACCCCAGTAACTATTTTAGTAGACCGGCTCCTCACGGTAAGAGTTCATCTTGTTGTTTACGTTTATTTTCTGCACTTCCTTTGTTCTTCATATATCTGCAATTTTCTTCAAGATTATTTTATGCGAGAGAACCCAAGAAAAATGTTGTTGTAAGAGTTCATGCTCTTTGTTTTATTAAGTGTCTACGTTTATTTCCGCATTTTCCTTGTTCTTCTTACATCTGCGATTTTCTTCAAGATCATTTCTGCACAAGCAATCCCAAAGAAAGTCACTCTCAAATCATCTTTTTAGTGATCAGTTCATTTTATTGATCTCCGTCATTTCTGAAAACAAGTTTTCTAACTCCTAGTAGTATGTAAACGGTTGGGTAAACGTAGGTAGCTGCAACTTAGGGGTCTCTTTTAAAAGAGAGAACATGAATAACACGTCAGGAAGATAGCCAAACCATTAGGTGGCGTAAAACAATTCGGCAAGATGTCATAAAGCGAAATAGAACCAAAGTAAACATAACAGCATAGATCGGATGTTAATAGACATTGGTAAAATGAATACATAGAAGGTCGGTAAATCGAGTCTAGTTTTCCCCATCTAGCCAAAAGGCATCGAGAAATCTTATCCCCAACCTCTTTAAATTTAAGGATCCTTATCCTTAGGTTCTTAGGACACCAAAATTCGGGAGATCGGAAAAATCCCTTTCAGGCTCCTTTCTAATTTAAAAGAGATCGGAGGAGAGTTCTTATCCGGTCTCAACCCAAAATTCTAATTTAAAAGAGATCGGAGGAGAGTTCTTATCCGATCTCAATCCAAAATTTTAATAACTATTAAAAGAGGTCGGAGGAGAGTTCTTATCCGGTCTCAACTCAAAATTCTAATAAACATTAAATAGGGATCGGAGGAGAGTTCTTATCCGGTCTCAACTCGGAACATTAATAAATAACTCTAAAGGAGATCGGAGGAGGGTTCTTATCTGGTCTCCCCTCAAAATTTTAATAAATAACTCTAAAGGAGATCGGAGGAGGGTTCTTATCCGGTCTCCCCTCAAAATTTTAATAAGTAACTTAAAAGAGATGGGAGGAGAGTTCTTATCCGATTCTCACACCCGTTCACTAAGGTTGTCTCATTTACTTATGTATCTGGGTGGTCCAAATTTAGTGAAAAATCAAGTATTCCTTCTACCAAAAGGATTAACATTGCCGCCTAAGCCCTCCTAACTAATTTATAAAGGACGCAGAATTAAATCTACTTACCCTTATTAAGGGACGAGGTGGGGTGCCTAACACCTTCCCCACCCGTTTACGGACCCCGAACTTAGAATCTCTGTTTTGAAGTGGTTTCATTTTTAATTTAACTTCTCAAATGGTTTTCTTTAGTTTCCCTCAAAACTAAGGTGGCGACTCCTCACTTTTTCCCACTTCGGTGAGTGATCGTCCAGGCGACCGCAAAATCCATTGCGACAGCTTGGCGACTCCGCTGGGGACGAACCGACTTAACCCCGGTCTAGTGGTCCAAAATTAGATTTATTTTTTTTTTTTTTTCCGATCAAATTATAGTTAGATGGGCTCACTCGGCGATGTCTTATATGTTAATTAGTATTGCTGCTAACTATTTTGTCTTGCGTGTTCTATCTCTCACAGTGTTCTTCATTTCAAAAGGAAGAAAAACGAAAAAATGGGAAAATAAAATCCCCCTGAATTGGGAAGAGGTAAAGGTGTCCCTTCACACACTGAACACTTACACAATGTCCTCACACACTATGGTCCTAACCCGGGCTTTCTTACCCTTTTAGGAAAGTAGGAGGGTCATGTAGCGGTGCAGTGGGTTCTACCCGTTAGTATCCGTGAAGGCTTACGCTCAAATTGAAACTCGCTCTATCCTTTGTGATACTCGTGGAATTTTCCGATAACATCACGGGGGTAGAATGGGGCTCTTGTTTCTGATGGGGACAATTTGGGAACCTGTGGCTTTTAGAAAATTAGTTCCTGAGCTAAACTATCACAATAGTTGAAGGCCGTAGTAAACTACCTCATAAGATAGAACTATCCAGGTAGGTAGAGCTCACCCGGTGTTAGGAGTCTCCCTACTATAGGACAAAAGGGGCATACTTTCTCTTACCCTATTCTGCTTTAATTTCCTTTTGTTCATTTCTTTTGAGGGTAATCTTGAATCCTACTAGAACACCTACACATTTTCCTACTTTGATAAATCTGTACGTGTCACTCTGTCAACAGTATGATTTAAAATTACCCTAATTTGTCTTACTAACGAATTTCCTCATAGGCATTACCAAACCAAGAGTCTGTGAAAGGATAGGCATCATTTTTATCATGGCATCCTCGAGTCAGTCGGCAGGAAAGGTTCAGAATGCTAAACTTTGGTCCAAATCAGCTCATTGTCGGTACCCTCGCAAAATGATGCTTAGAGGCACCTATTTGGCTCGCTACCTTCGCTAGATCTGAATAAAATAGAGGTCGAATGAGCGACCTAGAAGTGCATCTAGCGGATGGAGGTCACTTCCGTCAGGCCAAGGTGCGTTTTGAAGAGAAGTACGGGAGGATTGCAACCTTAATGCAAGTCAAGGTCCAAATCCCGGCATTAAAAGCCATGTTGTCGGTTTGGAATCCTAAATATGGGGTATTCTCTTTCAATGACATTGATACGGTCCCCACTATGGAAGAATATCAGGCATTCTTTGGGGATCCCATACTCATTGCGAGCCGAATCTACTTACACCTCGAGCATAGGCAAACACAGAAGCGGTTGGCTCATATGTTGGGTTCTCCCCGGAAAAGTAAAGTCAAAGAAAGCGCCAGGAAAAACACATGGTTGGTATTAGACATATCTCCGGAAATGTTTAGATCAATACCTCCAAGAGAAACAGTGGGGACCAGGGCTTGAGCTCTCGCTTTGGGAATCTACGGCGATTACATTCTTCCGGGACCATTGGGAATCATAACTTGCAGCGGTGGAAGTGTTACGGGCGGTGGAAAGGCGTGATTAATCCAATACTGCAATCCTTGCGGAGACTTTATTAACCCTTACCTCTGCGGACAGGCAGAGGATCCCTTAAGTGTTGTTCTCAACTGTTATACCTCTGGATTATCAGCCACATGTGTCCTGTGGAGACAAAAGGATTGACTTGGTACCTTGACCAGCCTCCCATTGAGAAGATGATCCGGTTAGTGATCAGCCCGAAGAATGAAAAACAATGGTGGGAATGGATTTTGAGTTTCAATAGACATGATTACTGTGGGAGGAAGCTGTGGACGTCAAGCCAACCCGTTTTGATCGATGCGGGGTATTCGATCGGTGTCACGATCGGAGTAACCGGATACACAAGTTACACTCCGGCATTGGTAATGAGGCAGTTCGGCTCAACACAGTCTGTGATCAACATCGAAGAATACCACCAAGGTTGCTTCTACCACGAGCTCAAAGGAGAAGAAGGTTTGAAAAAGGCTCGCAAATCTTGGGAAAACGTCACTCTGATGGAGAGATCGCTTAAGGGCCCAAGCATCTCGGGCGATTATCTTAAATGGAGAGCTGACAGGGACCGAGAACATTCAACTGTGAAATTCGAAGACGGTGACCCGCTCCGAGATGTCCTATTAGAAGAAACGAATGGCCATCTGGATGACTCACTACGAGAGGCTAATACTGAGAACTCACAACTACAGGAACAAATAAAACAGCTGAAGGACCAACAGCAGAAACTTAAAAGGAGAGTAAGAAGACTTAAGGAAGAGGTAAGGGCAGAAAGGATGGGGTTCGAGGAGCAAGAGTGCAGTGGGAAAAGGAAAGGACTCTCTTCAAGATGAGACCAAAGAAATAAAAGTCTGAGAATAGCAAGTTTCAGGAAAGATGAAATACCAAGAGATACTCATCGAAGAGTATAAGCAAGAAAACAAAAGAAGAAGCTCGAATTGAAAGAACAAGCACTACTCATCAACGATATCTTGAAAGAGTGTGCTAAAGAAAGGAAAGAGAAAGAAAAACAAAATTGCTCTCTATCAAGGGTGAAGAGAATGTTGACCAGTGGAGAGAACAATATACAGGAAAACAAGAACTATTACCAGATCCGAGTGCGCTCTGAAAGCATTCGACCGCCAAGCACGAAGAAAAGTACTATGAGAAACTCAGAAAATGTCATCTTATGATAAAGAACCTTCGAGCCTAGGCCAATGTAAAAGATCGATGTACAAATTACTCGATTAATGAAGTGATTTTGGACCATTGTTTAGCAAAATTTGTGAATGAATAGTATGACTCCGTGAGAACTTCCTCGCTAGGGTTATGTGAAAAATTGAAATGCGCTATATGGACAGGTATCATAAATGCGCATTCAATCCCGTCATTCACGGTCAGACTATCGAACGATGCCATGATAAAGCTGAGGCGATTATCCTTTTTACAGATTTCAACCTGGCTCTCAAATGCCACTGTATCCTTCGTCCAGACCAGGACTTTTAGTTTCTTTGCAAAATTCGAAGTTTATTTAAAATTTTCTTTTTTACACCTCACAGGAAATCAATATTGCTTCTAACAACGCAAGTCTGACCAAGCACACGGTCCAACCCCAGCGAGTGTACTTAACAAGATCTCGAACAAGAAAACTAATGGAAGACCAGGAACAAGTACAGAACCTACAGGGGCAAGTGTCTGAACTAAAAGACCAGGTTTCAGAACTTATGAAGATGATGAGGGAGATGTCCCAAAATAGGCCCACTTCTGACCCTAACCTACCATTACCTCCCCCACCTCCTACAACGGTTGATTCTCACTACGCTTCAACCTCCTTCACTTTCCAACCATCAATCCAGGACGGCCGTCACTTTGTCAATCGGTGACCATAAATAATGACCTACCTTTTTCCTATTACCCGCTATCTCAAATGCGAGCCTCACCCTTCAATCCCGATCCCTCCGATTTACTCCACCCCTCGGCTCGGTTGGAGGAGCGCATTATCTGATGGAAGGAGAACATAGGTCGAGAGAAAATGAGAAACTATCGGCTCTAGAAGAAAAGGCGAGAGCAATAGAGGGGCTGAACATGTATGGTTCAGTCGATGTGTCGTCACTGAGATTGGTGCCAGATGTGGTGGTACCACCCAAATTCAAGGTTCCGGATTTCGACAAGTACACCGGAAACTCGGATCCCCGCATCCACCTGGCAACCTACATTGCCAAAATGTCTGCCTTAACGGAAGACGATAGACTTCTCATTCACTTCTTTCACGAGAGCCTCTCGGGCGGCTACGAGATGGTGTATACAATTGGGCAGAGCAAGCTGCACTCCTGGAAGGATTTAGCCGATACCTTTCTGAAGCAATATAAATTCAATTGTGATGCGGCACCCACAAGGAGGGACCTCCAGAACCTGGTACAGAAAGACCGGGAAGGTTTTAAGCAGTACGCCCAACGATGGAGGGAGAAGGCTGCAGAAGTATATCCTCCGGTGACTGACAATGAACTCTGCTCCCTATTCATTGAAACATTGAAGGCTCCCTACTTCAACCTGATGATTGGAAATACCTCCAACAGTTTCTCAGATATCATCCAAGCCGGTGAGAGAATTGAAGCTAATCGAGAATAGGAAGACTACAGGAGTTGGTGAGAACCTGTGAAGAAGGCGCCAATTTCGGCAAGAAAAGGAGAGTGATGAGCATTCCATCACTCGACAGAATAATTACCCCCAAAAAAAAAACCTGCCATATCCTACCTCTCATGGCGGACCATATAAACATTCCACCTTCTTTACCTAATTATCCACAACCACGCCCACAATACGCCCCACCTACAAATTTCCAACCAAGACCACCTCCTCCTCCAGCTCAACCAAGACCACCGCAAAACAACCCGAGACCTCCAAGGAACCCTGATCCACCTCTTCCCCTTCCTCTCAGTGAAATATACCGATACCTTGTCAGTATAAACCAAATCGTACCAGTCCCCTTAGACCCAATCCAGCCGCCATATCCCAGGTGGTATGATGCCACTGCCCGTTGTGAGTATCATGGAGGGGCACAAGGGCATTCAGCGATAGCTGCGGGGCACTCGGAGGAGAGTGCACGATTTAATCCGAAATGGGTGGTTGAAGATCGAGGGAAATGGTTCCCTCCCCAATGTTACCTCAAACCCACTGCCTAACCACAATGCGGGCAGTGGCGTAAATATGATAGAGTCTAAAGGAGAGGGATCAACACCAGAAGTGGATGAGCTGGTTCCATACTTTAAGGAGATTTTCTTGTAGCAGCGAGGAAGGCTACCTTTGCCCTCGGTGGCGGGATTCAAAGAGAAATGCAGTGTCCTTACCATGGAGGCGGTGACCATGGCTGCGAGATTGTGAGGGGTTGAGCAAGAAGTCGGAACTTATTGTCTCTCGGGGTTACGAGATGCGGACAAAGTGAAAGCGGAAAAAGGTGAACACCACGGATCTGACCGAGCGCCTCCACCTCCAAACCCAGAATCACCTTCTCACCCCCGGTAGCCTCTCCGCCGGTCACAGTTATCCAAACTCCACCTCAGCTCCCCATCACCAATACTCACGCTGTCCCTTGGAACTATAACTTCCAAGTTTTCACTCGAGGAGCGTCAAGCGGTACATCGCTCCTAGTCTTGCCTCACCTCGGCACCACCAAAACCATGTTTCGCTCCTCACGAGCACTTGAGAATGACTTATCTGGACACCTAGCAACACTACTCCCCAAGCGATTCTAGACCGTCATTGCAACAAAATCCTCTCCACTGAGCAAGAAGTCGAGTTTATAACTCGAAGTGGGAGTGTTCACGAAGCGAAGAAAGAGAAGAGAAAAGGGAAAGTAAAAATGGGAGAGTCATCCGAACACGGAAGAGGAGGTTGAGAAAGCGAGGAAGCGAGCCTATTGAGCACAAGGAAGATGAAGAAGCTGCTGCTCCAAATAATGAAACAGGCGAGTATGATGTGGTGGAGCGGTTGAGAAAAACACGCCCGGATTTCACTGTTATCAGCGATCCTGAGCTCGGAAGTGCACCACAAGCCTTACAAAGAATCACTGGATCAAGCCTTTGTGAACCCGAGCATTACTCGGGGCAATTTGAGAAGATAGTAGAACAAATCCGGGCATCGGCTTTGTAGCCTTTTACGAAGAGGAGGTAGACCCGCGGGCTTAGGACACAATAAAGCTCTGCATGTAAGCGTGAAATGCAAAGGGTTGTATAGTGGCCAAGGTCCTCATCGATAACGGATCGACCCTCAATGTCTTGCCTAGCGCTACCTTAGCGGTGCGGTTGACCAATCATATATACGTCGAGTGCTATGGTGGTAGAGCCTTTGGCGGTACCGGAGAGAGAGTCTTTGGGGACATTGACTTGCCAATCAAGTTGGTGCATGTACTTTCAATGTCACGTTCAGTCATGAACATTGAGCCGCTTACACTATCTTTGTTGGGAAGACCATGGATCCATTCGCGAATCTTTGTTCCTTGACTTTGCACGGAAGGTCAAATACATTAAGGGCGGCAAAATCATCACTGTGAGGCGAAGAGGCCATCTTGGTCACCAAGCCGTAATCACTTCCCTATGTGAAGCGGTAGGAATCATTGGAGAGTTCTTTCCGGGCCCTTGGTGCAAGATCTTTGGGAAAGAGGGGCTATGGCTATGGTAGCCAAAGTCTTTGTCAAAGAAGCGGGTATGAAGAGGGTAAAGGCCTAGGCGCCACATTACAAGGGATCGTGGAACCCATCTGGCTATTCGGAAGGTGGGCCGTAGTGGTTTGGGATATGAGGAGGATGCCCTCGTGGATGGGCGATTACGGATGAGGAAAATACTTCGGGATCAGAGGTTTGACCATAAGATGGGAAAGATGAAAGTAGTCCCGAGAGTCATGGAGATCTTCACCAAACCGGTCATTCAACATCCGGCAAATACAGAAGAATCACCCGATGATCCATCCATCGATGTCATCCAACTGGACTCCTTGTATGAGGCCCTAGTCTACTTGATGGTTGAGGCGGGAGGTGAACAAGCGGACAATGGAGGATATCCACGTACTCAATCTCGAGTAAAGTACCTGCAGTTATCTACACTTGATCACTTTGTCCATGGTGACAAGTGTAATACTGTAAATGGACCTTTTCTTATGGCATTAATATTATTAATAAATTGATAGCGCATTTTTTAAATCCAACACTCTCTTTCTTTCCTTTTAAATTCCATCCTTATAACCTGTTCTATTCTTTATTCATTCAGGACCATTCATCAATTAGCACCTAATAATCCAATAGATTCGAAAATCCTCTGGTTAATTTTGAAATCCCCATAGCGCCATTACTTCAAGTGATTACGAGGAAGACCTTACAGAAGAAGACGATGAAAAACATGAACCCTCCCTCATGCCTTGTGAAAGCGAAAGCGCACAATAAACTTAGGCACGGAGGAAGTAAAAGGGAACTTAAGGTAGTGGAGAGTGAGGAATTGGGAGATATGATCATGCCTTAGGAATTCCTCGGCGTGTTTTCTGGAGCTATGAGGATATGGTGGGTTTGGACCCTCGGATAATGCGCACAAAATTCCCTTAATCCGGGAACAATTCGGTGAAGCGAAACTAAGGAGAATGAATCGACACCTTTGCTTGGGTTCGGGATGAAGTCAGAAAGCGATATGGCGTCGGATTCTTGGAAGTGGTCAAATATCCCCAATGGGTGGCTAACGTCGTTCGGTAATGAAGAAAGGCGGGAGAGTCGAGTGTGCGTTGACTACGAGGACCTTAATAAAGCTAGCTTGAAGAGCGATTTCCCTCTCCCCACATTGATGTGCTAGTTGACAATCTTTGCGGGATTGGGTAGGTGTTCGTGCATTGATGGGGCTTGGTACAATCGGATCCCAATGGGCCAAGAAGACAAGGATAAAGCGCTTTCATCACTCAATGGGGAGTGTTACGCTGTCGGGTCATGCCCTTCGGGTTGAAAAATGCGGGGGCTACTTACGGTAGCGCAATGGTCACATTATTCCATGACATGATGCATAAAGAAGTGGAGGTGTGCGTGGATGATATGATCATTAAATCCGGGGAGAAGAGAGCCACGTTCGGTGATGAGGAGGGTATTGAAAGGCTCGGGAAGTACCACTTGAAGTGAACCTGCTAAATGCATATTCGAGCTAAATCGGGAAAGTTGTTGGGATTCATAGTAGCGAGAAAGGGATAGAAGTAGATCCGGACAAGGTTCGAGCTATTCAAGAAATGCCATCCCCAAAAGCGAGAAAGGAGGTGCGATTTTAGGAAAAGTGAACTACATTTGAGGTTTATTTCTAATCTTCTTGCCAAAGTGAGCCTATTTTGATTACTCGGAAAAACAACTCTACTCGGTGGGATTCGATTTGTCAAGAGGCTTTTGAGAAAATCAAGCGATGTCTGTCAAATCCACGGTATTGGTTCCACATGTGAGCGGGCCTTTGATCTTGTACATGGCGGTTCAGTGAATTCAATGGGATGTGTTTTGGGACAACATGATGATCTGGCCGAAAGAGAGGGCCATTTATTACCTAAGCAAGAAATTCAGCGATTGTGAGTCTATTTATTCTTCCTTAGATAAGACTTGCTGCGCGTTATACTGGAAAGCAAATCGACTCAAGCACTAAATGTTTAATCAAAAGACATGGCTCATCTACAGGATGGATCCTATCAAGTATGTATTTGAAAGCCGATTCGTGCGGGAAGGATAGCCAAGTGGCGGGTTATACTCTCGATGCGACATAGTCTACATGACCGAAAGCGGTGAAAGGTAGCGTGATCGACCTCTAGTGGAAAATCCTATCCGGGAGTATGAAGCTCTGGATTTTGAGTTCCACAGCGAGCATATTAATGAAGTAGACTGCGAAGAAGAGGGGCCCTCCGATGTATGGGAAATGTATTTTGATGGAGCAGTCAATTTATCCGGAAACGGAATCGGAGCTGTACTGGTATCCCCGGACGGAAATCACTTCCCGATAGCTGTCAAGTTGAGGTTTGGTGTACCAACAATGTCGCGAATATGAAGATTGTGTGATGGGTCTACAAGCTACTATCAAAATGAAAATCAGAAAGTTGGAAGTGCACGGAGACTCGGCTCTGATAATTTATCAAGTCAAGGGAGAATGGCAAACTAAGGATCCCAAGTTGATCCCATATCAGAAGTACTTCTTTGGGTGATCAAGGAATTCGAGAAATCTCTTTCACTCATCTTAGCGAGGACAAGAATCAATTTCTTGATGCTTTAGCTACTCTAGCCGTTATGGCCCAAATGGAAGAAGAGCGGACAACTCAAGCATTGAGGGTTAAAGCAAGGATGAGCGACTTATTGCGTTATGATTGAAGAAGAGCCCGATGGAAAGCCACGGTATCATGACATCACAGTCTATTGTAAAACGAGAGAATTCCCTTTGAGGCAAGCGAGAAATGAAAAGAAGATGATTCGGAGATTAGCATTGGGATACTTCCCGGTGGAGAAACCCTATACAAGAGGAGCTCCAACGGCGAATGCGAGATGTGTAGATGCGAAAGAAGCAAAGAGAATCCTCTTTGAGACACATGAGAAATTATGCGACCCATGCCAATGGACACATGATGGCTAAGCAAATCATGCGGCGTGGGTATTTTTGGACCACGATGGAAAAGGATTGCGTCGAGTACTTAGAAAGTGCCATAAGTGTCGGTTATGCGGATCAATAAATGTACCACCTCACAAGTTATTCAACCTCGTCTCACCTTGGCCTTTTGCAATGTGGGGCATCGATGTGATTGGTCCCATCAATCCTAAGGCATCAATGAGCGCAGATTCATCCTGGTGGCCATCGACTATTTCTCCAAATGGGTCGAAACAGCGTCGTATGCTCACATCACGCCAAAACACGTTCCTTAAATTCTTCAAAAGCAACATCATCTGCGGCATGGTCTCCGAATGAAATTATCGCGATAATGCCAAGAACTTGAATGGTCCAAAGATTCAAGAATTATGTGATCAATACAAAATCCGGCATCTCAATTCCTCCGTCTGGTCCCGGATGAATGGAGCGATGGAAGGCGCAAACAAAAATTTAAAGAGGATAATCAGGAAAATGACGGTCACATATAGGGATTGGCATGATATGCTCCCTTACGCTCTTCATGCATCAGGACTTAGTGAGGACTCGGCCAGGGCAACTCCATACTCATTGGTCTACGGTATGGAGCGATGTGTGCCATTGAAGTTGAAATCCCTTCCTAAGAATCTGAAGGAGTTAGGAATTGATGAGTCGAATGGATTCGATCAAGGTTGGATCGATTAAACTTGCTTGATGAGAAAAGGTTAGCGGCATGTCATGGGCAATTATATCGAGAGGAGAATGGCTAGGGCATTTGATAAGCGCGTTAAGCCACGAATTCAAGCGGGGACTTAGTTACGAAGAAAGTCTTTGTCGAACCAAAAGCGATCCACGGGGCAAATGGTCACCAACATACGAGGACCCTATGTGGTTAAAGGGCATTTTCGGAGGAGCCTTGATCTTGACCCAAATGGGCGAAGAGTTTGAGAGACTGTGAATGCCGAAACTGTCAAGAGTTTTTATGAATAAATAAGCGAAGGATGAAAACCAAAAAGGGCGTCCAAAAAAAAAAAAAAAAAAAAAAAAAAACTTGGGGTGAAAACCCGAAAGGGCATCCCAAGAACCAAAGCGGAGAAATAAGGAAGGAGTATGAAACCAAGGATGGAGCCGAATTCTGACGGGAGGCTTGAGAGAACTGAAATAATGGCGATTAAAAGACTTCAAAACCAACTATAAGGATTATGTGAAATCTATCCTTGTACCTTCCCTTTCGACCATAATAAAGTCATACTTTATTCCTTACCTTTTGTTTTCCTATTTACTCACCTTTTAATACTATCCTTGTTTAATGTGCTATTAATTAATTAAATTTTTGCCATAAGATTTGAATTCAAAAATTGATAACCTCACGTACTTTATTATGAGATTTGCAGGGAATGGCCGTTCAAAAAAAAAAAAAAAAAAAACTAGAGGTGAAAACCCCAAAGGGCATACAGTTAAATGGGCGGAAAGAAAGTGAAAACCATGGCGCTTTCCATAGAATAAGAAGAAAATCGGGAACAGAAGAGGGGCATTTGAAGAAAATGGGGTTATAGGTCAAGTCTTGCAACTTCTTTTCCGTTAATCATCGGCCTTCGGTATCTTGTTAAGTACACTTCGTCAGGGAAAAAACTTCATGTGTCAGGGTTAGACTTGCCTTGTAAGTTGATCTTAATTTCCTACAATTTACATTTCTGCCATCAACCTCTGGTTCCTTGATCTAAGTTGATTTTAATTTCATGCAATTCACATTTCCACCATCAACCTCTGGTTCCTTGATCTAAGTTGATTTTAATTTCATGCAATTTACATTTCTGCTATCAACCTCTGGTTCCTTGATCTAAGTTGATTTTAATTTCATGCAATTTACATTTCTGCTATCAACCTCTGGTTCCTTGATCTAAGTTGATTTTAATTTCATGCAATTTACATTTCTGCTATCAACCTCTGGTTCCTTGATCTAAGTTGATTTTAATTTCTTGCAATTCACATTTCCACCATCAACCTCTGGTTCCTTGATCTAAGTTGATTTTAATTTCATGCAATTTACATTTCTGCTATCAACCTCTGGTTCCTTGATCTAAGTTGATTTTAATTTCTTGCAATTCACATTTCCACCATCAACCTCTGGTTCCTTGATCTAAGTTGATTTTAATTTCATGCAATTTACATTTCCACCATCAACCTCTGGTTCCTTGATCTAAGTTGATTTTAATTTCTTGCAATTTACATTTCCACCATCAACCTCTGGTTCCTTGATCTAAGTTGATTTTAATTTCATGCAATTTACATTTCCACCATCAACCTCTGGTTCCTTGATCTAAGTTGATTTTAATTTCTTGCAATTCACATTTCCACCATCAACCTCTGGTTCCTTGATCTAAGTTGATTTTAATTTCATGCAATTTACATTTCCACCATCAACCTCTGGTTCCTTGATCTAAGTTGATTTTAATTTCTTGTAATTTACATTTCCACCATCAACCTCTGGTTCCTTGGTCTAAGTTGATTTTAATTTCATGCAATTTACATTTCCACCATCAACCTCTGGTTCCTTGATCTAAGTTGATTTTAATTTCTTGCAATTTACATTTCCACCATCAACCTCTGGTTCCTTGATCTAAGTTGATTTTAATTTCATGCAATTTACATTTCCACTATCAACATCTGGTTCCTTGGTCTAAGTTGATTTTAATTTCATGCAATTTACATTTCTGCTATCAACCTCTGGTTCCTTGATCTAAGTTGATTTTAATTTCCTGCAGTTTACGTTTTCCGTCATCAACCTCTGGATCCCTGATCTAAGTTGATTTTAATTTTTATTCCCCGATTCTTTGATCCAAGTTAATTTGGGTCTAACTTCTGTTGCCTATTTCTAGGTCATTAACTTAGGTGTGCTTTAGTTCCTTAACTTCAAACACCTAATCGTCCAAAATATGAGTCGGAATCTTTACATAATTCCTATACGAAAATTTTTCCTTTAATAGAAATTATGTAAAGAGGGGCAGCTGTCGACACCATATTTTGGCCGACCCCTAGAATCAATAAAAATTCTTCTTTGAACAGCTAATCACGTTTCCGATCCCTCTTTGATAGGCGGTCACATTTTCGATCTCTCCTCACAAAGGATTGAATCAATGCTAAGTCCTCACATTCATTAAAGCCTCGCCGATCTCTCAAATCATTTACCAACCTCTCAAACCCGTTGTCGAATTTTCAGACCTGTCAAGTATATTCCTGATCTCTGTTGATAAATAAAATGAACTGGCACTAGATCTTTTCCTACCAGTTTTATTGCCGAACTCCTTTCCGAAGGTTTAAGAGCTAAAGTTTTAGTTCGATTTAATGAGGATTCCGATCTTAAGTGTTCGAGTTAAATTTTTGATCAAGTTCCGTTCAGCATTTCTTCCCTACCGATCTCATGCTTAAAGTGCTTTCCGATCTCTCATACTTAGATTAATAATCACATTTAGTTTTTGTTTTGCTGTGCTCATACAATCAAATACTCAGACAAACAATGGTTTAAAATTTTCCGATCACAATCATTCATTGAACAAAGAGGCATTTCATTTCATGTCATAATCTGTACAAGTTATTGGTGAGGATCACCCCGGCTGATCTATTTGGATCACTCTCCCTCTCTCCCTCACCTTGGCTTCCTCCTCACTATCTTCGCCGTCGCCCTCGGGAGCCAGTCATCCATCCAGGAGAAGTCCTCTTCAGGGTAGCGCTTTTGGAGTTCGGCCAAGAGATCCTTATGAGCATTCACATAGGCTCCGGCTATTCCTGACACCATCTCTTCATCTTTTTCCTTAAGCTCTTTGTCTTTCTCTGTAAGCTCCTTATCCTTCGCGTTAAGCTCCTCTATAAGTTGAGCGACACAGTAACCGTTGGCACGAAGTGCACGGACTTCTCACGAGCCGTTCTCTTTCGGCCAGTCACGAGACTTTTCGGCCGGTGGTCTTCATGGTACTTCGCCGTCCCTAAACTTGAGATATATAATCCGGCGGATGAGAGTTGGGATCGGAGGAAGCCAATTCTGATTTTTCTTCCGACCTCCTTACCCGGACGTTGAATCTTTTCCGAACCATGATGCAGTTCACGGACACTCCACATTCAAGCTCATGATTGAGTCAAGATATCATCGAGACCATTCGGGATAACTGTCCGATCCTCTTGAAAGAAGATGGTAGATCCGGGACTTTGGCAAAATCGGAGTTCTCCCTAACGATCGGTTATTCTTCAAGCGATCGATCGATGTCGGCGCCACGAGAAGGTCCTCCCGAGAAGATTGAGAAGGCTCCATTTAGTGCTTGGAATAAGCGAGAGAGGCGGGGCGCTCTTAGATCTAGGAGGAGATCGCGGCTTCAATGGTCGGCGGACCGAAGGTTGAGCGGGTCTCTTTGTATCTCCCAGGTTCGTGGCCAGGGTGTTTGAAAACGTTCGACGCTTCATCTCCTTTACCTTCAGGAGATCTCTCTTTCCTTCTTCCGCTTCCTAGAACCCTCACCACCCGCCATACCGCACGAAAAGAGGTTAGTGAGATCGCTAAGGTCACGAAGCGAGATATAGAAAATACCAATGCCGAGGTCGAGAGAGCGGAAGTTCGCGATCTCGGCCGGTGATCGATTGCATGGTCAATAGTGCGATTCGGCGATCACGCATTTGGGCGAGAATATTTTAGAGTGGCGGCGACTTTTCGGCTCCATCACTATTAAGCTTTCCTCTTGACTCGAGGGTAATGTGCTTGAGCGAGGCCCTGGTACCACCGGCTACGAGAAAGTCCTCAAGCGGCTCGGATCTTTACTCCTCGGAATGAAGAAGCAGGTTCTTCCAATTCTTAAGGGATGAGGCGGTCGGAAAAGAGTCCATAATGAGGCTTCGCTGAAAGAACCGATGTTCGTCATCCTTTGTGAGTTAGTGCATGCGGCTCGGCGAACACCTTAGCCGTAGGTCTGATTCCCTTAGCTCGGCATAGACCTCGGAAAGCTACCAAGATCGCCACGAGTTGGGGTGGATTTGAACAATGGATGCTCGGTGAAGTTTTAGGACCTCCTTATAGAAATCGGCTAGAGGAACCTCGGCCGGCCTTTAAGCATTCCTCGTACACCATGACCATGTCATTCTCTTCAAAAAGTGATCGACACGAAGATCGCCATGGCACTTGATCACTCATATGAATCGGGACAAATATTGTATTCTTGAACAAGCGATTGCGGTCGGATTCTCGAAGAAGCAAGCGGAAGCTTCGTCTATAGGAAGGGTC
Source organism: Hevea brasiliensis (assembly GCF_030052815.1). NCBI lineage: Eukaryota > Viridiplantae > Streptophyta > Magnoliopsida > Malpighiales > Euphorbiaceae > Hevea > Hevea brasiliensis. Next base: position 2,225,220 of record NC_079496.1, on the reverse strand, counting down.
TCTCTCCTTGAAGAAGGTGCGAGCCTCGATGGTATGACCCGCCCCAGAGTTGGAGCGGAGGCCACAGGAGGTTCTTGTTGAGCAGCTTGGCCCGTGCCTCTTCTTGACGATGACCACGAGGCCCGAATCGAAGGAGGGCTCGCTCTCGACCTTGGCGCCGTTCATTTTCAAAAGAAACAAAGAATTTAAATTAAAGAGGATCAAAGCCCTTACCGAGTCCGATCGGCGTCGGAAGAACTTGAGAAAATGAGAGAACTTGAAGTTGTGAGCGGAGGATTGAAAATGGAATGAGAGAACAAGCGGCTAACCCTCCCACCCCTATTTATACTAGTCAGAGCATTTAATGCTCGCGAGGTTCTAAAGCGGCGCATCGATTGGTGGAACTCGGCAATTTGTTACGACACTTCTCTCAAATATCGAATGTTCGAGGATCGGTTAATTAGAGATCGGCATAATGAGCTAAATATTTTGAATAAAGGATCGATTAAGTGTCATTCGGGTAAAGAACGGATCGGATAACCACATTAGAGATCGGAAAATAATCAATGCAAAAATAATAAGATGATAGCAAAAAATAAAGTCTTTATTTTCAAAAGTTCGGATTACATCATTTGGGCGATCTCTAGGGATCGGATTAATCTAACATTTGATCACTTCATTTATGTGATCTCTATATATATGATTTCATTGAAAATAAAATACATCCTTTTGGCGATCTCTAGGGATCGGACTACAATAAAGGTCTAACTACATCATTTGGGCAATCTCTAGAGATCGATTACATTTCGAGATTACATCATTTGGGCGATCTCTAGAGGCCAGGTGGAACATCCTATCTAAAAGGCCTATGTCGAGCCTAGTCTTGTGGTGAATCAAAAGATGTGTTTGACCGGAGACCATTTGTTGGCATCGGATAGATGTGCAGCTCAGATGGGGTGACTATGACTCCCATGAAGATCAGAGACATCATCACCGATGATACCACTCGAAACCGACCCGCTGTCGGAACACCCAATGTGGAGGAAAGACGTCGGAACACCCAATGCGATGAGAAGCGAATGAACTCGGTGAAGCGACTCGAGATCGGTACAACCAAAGTCCATACTGGTCGATCAAATCCAGTCCTCTCACCATCATCGATAAAGGTCATTCGATCAAGGATCGTGAATTTTCATCGGTAAGTAAAGAAGTTCATCGGAAAAGATCAAAGCCACGATTATAGCGAACTTCCACCGGAGCAGCTAGAACAGGGAAAGTAAGAAAAGAAGAAAGGAAAGTCAGATGAAGAAAATGTCTCCGTCGACAGGGGTATATATAGGGGGAAATGGGCATTTAATGCTGAGCGGAAAACGAAGCGGACGCTTCAAGAATCGAGATGTAATTAATGCTTGGACCGAATCCGGACTGATTAAGGGATAATAGAGATCGGGAGATAGGAGATCAGCATGAGAGATCGGAATAGGAGCTAGGGGAGGGATCGGAAGACAAAAAGAATAAGACAAATCCCAATAACCGTCGTCAGAATCGAGGCCGAGGTAGTTAAAGCGTGGCGACGCGATCCCCACCGCACGCCTAAGAATCGCGCCAATCTTTGAGTGCGAGTATGTCATGACAGTCCTGTACATCCCAATCTCCACCGTTGATCCCACTTGTAAGGACAAACCCGGAACCCTTAGATCAAGAGAGAAGACGACAATACCAGCGTCTTTCACTCTTAGCCCTCGGATCGTTCCGGACAAGGAAATCTGGGACCGTCAGATGGAAAGAAGAAAAGGACAAATATTATGAAGAGTGATCTCAACCATTCATTTCGATTCTCTTTAATTCCTGAACCTCCGATCATGTCCTTCGAGATCTCGACCCTCCATCTCCCTCAAATAAATCCTGACCCTTCACAAAGAGCACCCGATTCCTATAAATACCGGCATAAAAACTGTTCAAGAAAATGGACGGAAAAACAGACGAGAGGCTGTTATTATAGCAAGAGGAACTCTGAAAATTCATTTAGTTTGTTACTCTGCTATTTAGAAGTGTTGATTAAAAGGACTTTGGAAACTAGTTTTCTGAAGTGTTTTCTTGAAGAGATTTTGAATACTGGAACCCTATATTTCCAGTTTGTTCATTATCTGGTCATACTCTCACTTTCTCTTTTATCATCTCTGTTTTCCTTGCCCAAGATCAACTTCATATCACTCATTTCTTTAGCTAAGTACCCTCCAGTTCACGAAGAACACCACCCTCGGGCTAATCGACCTCTTGTCTCATCCTGTTTGCCACCCGTAACTATTTTAGTAGACCGGCTCCTCACGGTAGAGTTCATCTTTGTTGTTTACGTTTATTTTACGCACTTCCTTTGTTCTTCATATATCTGCAATTTTCTTCAAGATTATTTTATGCGAGAGAACCCAAGAAAAATGTTGTTGTAAGAGTTCATGCTCTTTGTTTTATTAAGTGTCTACGTTTATTTCGCATTTTCCTTGTTCTTCTTACATCTGCGATTTTCTTCAAGATCATTTTCTGCACAAGCAATCCCAAAGAAAGTCACTCTCAAATCATCTTTTTAGTGATCGGTTCATTTTATTGATCTCGTCATTTCTGAAAACAAGTTTTCTAACTCCTAGTAGTATGTAAATGGTTGGGTAAACGTAGGTAGCTGCAACTTAGGGGTCTCTTTTAAAAGAGAGAACATGAATAACACGTCAGGAAGATAGCCAAACCATTAGGCTGACGTAAGCGACAATTCGGCAAGATGTCATAAAGCGAAATAGAACCAAAGTAAACATAACGACATAGATCGGATGTTAATAGACATTGGTAAATTGAATACATGGAAGGTCGGTAAATCGAGTCTAGTTTTCCCCATCTAGCCAAAAGGCATCGAGAAATCTTATCCCCAACCTCTTTAAATTTAAGGATCCTTATCCTTAGGTTCTTAGGACACCAAAATTCGGAGATCGGAAAAATCCCTTTCGGGCTCCTTTCTAATTTAAAAGAGATCGGAGGAGAGTTCTTATCCGGTCTCAACCCAAAATTCTAATTTAAAAGAGATCGGAGGAGAGTTCTTATCCGATCTCAATCCAAAATTTTAATAACTATTAAAAGAGGTCGGAGGAGAGTTCTTATCCGGTCTCAACTCAAAATTCTAATAAACATTAAATAGGGATCGGAGGAGAGTTCTTATCCGGTCTCAACTCGGAAAATTAATAAATAACTCTAAATGAGATCGGAGGAGTGTTCTTATCTGGTCTCCAATCTAAATTTTAAGAAATAACTCTAAAGGTGATCGGAGGAGGGTTCTTATCCGGTCTCCCCTCAAAATTTTAATAAGTAACTTAAAAGAGATGGGAGGAGAGTTCTTATCCGATTCTCACACCCGTTCACTAAGGTTGTCTCATTTACTTATGTATCTGGGTGGTCCAAATTTAGTGAAAAATCAAGTATTCCTTCTACCAAAAGGATTAACATTGCCGGCTAAGCCCTCCTAACTAATTTATAAAGGACGCAGAATTAAATCTACTTACCCTTATTAAGGGACGAGGTGGGGTGCCTAACACCTTCCCCACCCGTTTACGGACCCCGAACTTAGAATCTCTGTTTAGAAGTGGTTTCATTTTTAATTTAACTTCTCAAATGGTTTTCTTTAGTTTCCCTCAAAACTAAGGTGGCGACTCCTCACTTTTTCCCACTTCGGTGAGTGATCGTCCAGGCGACCGCAAAATCCATTGCGACAACTGGGACCCCGATTTGATTTATTAAGCAAAAGTCCGAGCTTGAGTTCTTTGCTGGCACAGTTTGGATTAAGAGGGCTGTATAGGGGATCAGCTCCCATATATGTGTTGTTTGACCTTATCGGGTGTGTGAGTACTTCAGATTACCTTTTTGCTGTTATGATGTGAAAATATTGACGATGTTGCATTTCACTGTACAGGGTGCATTAGCTTTAGATAGCTATAGAGATTATGGTTAAAATTGATATTTTACTCTCTGAGTTGAACGCTCACTCCTGTTCATTATTTTTCCAGGCTACAAGAGGATATTTGTTGTGGTTAACCTGCTTTTCTTCTTTGCATGTCGTTTATTAATATTTGTATAATTCTATTAACTTCTAGAATTTTCGCATGTGTTAGAAACATTTATTTGATTTGGGTCTGTAATATAATTACCGTGTTAGACCTGTAAACTTATTATATGCATTTATGTTGGACTGGATGAGGGAGCTGAGCTCCCATTTATTTTTGTGACATTTGAGTATGTGGAGGGTGAGCTGAGCTCCTCAATTGATTATATATTGTCTTTACAGGTCGGATGAGTCAAAAACTCCCCGTTAAAAGGTCCATTTAATGGCCGGACTCTGTCCGGTTGAATTCTTGAAATTGGGCCCAAATGGGCCTTAGAGTTGGGTTGATGAATAGTTAGGCTTACTACGGGCCTCGGGGGCTTTAGGCTGGTCCAGGTCTTAGTGCCAGTCCGACCCATAGGTTGGGTCGTGACATGATGAGTATGGGCAAATAAGTCTTCATCCAAATATGTTTATCCATTACAATCCTATGCTGTTTCAAAATTGATGCTATAGAAGTAACATTTGCTCAAAGTTTTAAAGCCTCCCTTCTAAGGAGCTGTTAGGTTTGCAGATCTGCAAACCTAACACCACAATTCTACTTGAAGTTTTAACTTTCGATCCATTGTCAGTCACCTCGTTTTTTGTTCATTTTATCATGTTTATGATATGGGTAATGTGAGATGTATAGTGCAATTGATTCTTTCTTTTTTCTAAACTCTGTTTAATTTTTTCTTTTAATGGTCGTTTGTTCACGTGAATTGAAAATGGGTTTATTGCCTTTAATCCTCACAAATAGATACCTAAAATTATGTAGTTGAATGGGTTTTGGTTCCTTCTTTAATTTTAACTACTGTTGAAAGTTTTCGAGAGAGTTTTTTTTAATTAATTGTTTAGAAATATCCCATTGTTAATTGAAGTTGTTCCTTCTTATTACTCTATCCAAGTAAATTGTCGATCCAAAATACATTTTATATGTGAGTTCTTTCGATCTTTAGTTTTTTTTTTTTTTCCTTATGTATCTTGGTGTTATAAATGAATCTGAGTTCTCTCTCACTCAATCATTTGGCTATTATGATGAATGTGTTGATTAAATTTGGGTTCTCTCTCATGCACTTATCTGGTTATTGTGATAAATCTAGGTTTAATTGAAATATTACAGAAATTATTGATGTCGCATATCAATATTGTAATACATGATGATTTATATTTCTTATGATTTTAATTTTTTTATTCTAAATGTTGATTTTATTTTCTATGTATATTAATTTTGATTGAAACACAAGTGGTTTTGATTTGTTATTAAGTTTGGTTTATCACATTGAATGAAAAGAAAGGATAAAGATATCATGGAGAAAGAAATTTATTTTTTATTATTAAAATACACATCTTAGAGAAAAAAATATATTTTATTGTGTTAAAGTCAACATGGCATATACAGGTTGGCACTTGGTCAGAATTCCAAACGAAATTCGACCAGAAAGACTTTAGCTGATATAAAATTAAAGTTAAATGATTTTTGTGATGTAAATTGAAATTTAAAGACTTTATTGAAATAACCCCTAAATTTCAAGGCAGTGAATGAAAATTACCCCCTTCTAGTCACTACAAAACACATCTGACCTTGCTTGAAAGGGAATTTCCAAGCTTTCTATTGGTAGGTAATAGATAGATTTTGGAGCATATATATTGTTATATTCAAAGTTGTTACGCATTTTATTTCCTCCGTCCATTTCAATTGTTGTTTTAATTTTTTTTTATTTTATTTATCATTTTAAAATATTAAAAAAATATTAATTATTTTGTTTATCATCATCCCCATTACATTTATATATATTTTTATTTTCTCTTTTTAATTTAAAATGTTTTTTTAAGGTTTTGATAAAAAAAGGTTAAATTTAAATAAAAAAAATTAATAATTAATTAAAATACCTTTATGCTCTCTTAGTACATTATTTTTAATATAAATTTATGTAAGTGATTAAGTTATTTATATTTTAAAATATTAATTAATTTAATATTATAATTCAATTATTTATGTTATTTTATTTAATTATTTATAATTTTAATGTGGAATTTTTGTAACCCTGTTCATTTCCCAACGCATATAAGCTATCAGATGGAGAGGACATATATAAGAATTATTTTCACTCTCCAGTTTCCCACACCTTGTGTTTAGATGCGTCCTTGATTGTCCTTTCGGTTTATTTAATCAGGTGACATCAAGAGTTTTCATATACAATAATGGAGAATGGAAACGAGGCAGAAGAAGTGATGGTAGTGCAGGAAGGTAACCATCAAGAACTTGGAAATGGAAGAAACCTACTTGTTAAACAAGATTTATTGGATTTGGAGGGTGTTAGTCATAATACTGCTAAGGTACGTACATAAGCCGTATAATATCAAAATAATTTTATATTTACATTTTTCTTTTAATTTTTATGATGGGTTTCTTTATTATAATGCAGACAATGAAATGGGGAACCATATTCAAGCTTCCGTTTCAATGTATTGGGGTTGTTTATGGTGATTTGGGTACGTCTCCATTGAAAATAAATTGAGGGTAAAACTCTCTCTAGTATCTTAGAGAGAGAAAATCCTGTGTGTGTTGTCTTTAGTCTATTTTTACTCTAGGGACTTCGCCGAGTTTTCTCGTCTTCGATGGCTCTGGGAAGGGGAAGGTGCTTTCTCTAGCTGGGTTTATGGATCCCCTTCCCTTCCCAGACTAGATTGTTTATAGCTTTTGTTTTGGTTGGTTTGGGTAGATCTGTGCTTACTTTGTGAGGGACGCTTTGGATCTGCAATGGTCTGCTACTGGAGTTTGGGGGTGAAGCATGCGTTTTTTGCTGCAGGAGAGGTGAGTTCCCAGAGCCATGAACGCTATTGTCGCGACTGCTGGTTCCACTCGGCTATGCGAGACTGAAAGTGCCGAGTGCTTTCTTCTCCTTCAGATCCATGCCCACCTCCTTTCTTTGGTGATTGGCTAGCCTTGGTTCTTTGATGGTGACTGGAGGTCTGATACTTATTACTTGGTGGAGCACCATCTGCTATTGTGCCTATGTTATGCTCTAGCGAGTTGTTATTGCTGCAAATGGCTTCGTTGCTCCGTGGCCGTCTCCCTTAATCCGCATCTCAGTTGGGTATAGATTGGTGCGCGACAGTGCAAAATCTGGTTAGTGCTGCCTTTGCGTTCTAAGGTTGTTGATCAGGGGAAGATAGGAATCTAATCTACTTGGGTCTGCTTTGTAATGGTTTTGGGGCCTCTTTTTTATTGGCTAGGCCATGGTTGTACAATGTATGTTAGGCCTTTTGGCCCATGTAAATGCAAATGTTGTAGTTAAAAAAAAAAAAAAAAGGATACGTCTCCATTGCACGTGTTACCTGGGATTTTTCCTGATGGGATCAAGCACAGTGATGATTTACTTGGGGTCTTGTCTTTGATTATTTACTCGATTATTATCATCACCTTGATCAAGTATGTGTTCGTGATTTTATCCGCCAATGATAATGGTGAAGGTAATATAATTAATCTTCTTAATCATTATTAGTGCAAAGAAATGATTGATTTTTATTTCAATTGACTCTAATGGAGTAATTATATTAAGATTAAGTGAAGTTTCTTGGCCTCACATGCGCAAAATATTTTTTTTAACCTAAAATGATAAATCATGAATTCATAATATAAGATATATGACGAGATTGTGGGAAAGGGGGTCATAGGAAGGCATGAGGTGAAATATTATATATTAGAATTATATAAAATGTATCAAGTAATGTCCAAGAAAGATTGTGCAGTCATAATAGTCTCACTTAAGTATTACCTCCTTAGAGAGTATTTTCTAAACATGCACTTCATATAATCCTAATAGAATCAAACCAATAATAAGTATCGTTTTCCCATAACACTACCACGGTATTAAATATTTATGTCACGAAGGCATAAATAGACAAGAGTCGTCATCCGAGTAATAACTGTGACATATTTAGTATTTCTTCTGAGGGTCATGGATGGCGACTTACTCTTTGCAAAGTTTCTACAACCGTCATTGCCATAGCCCAGTGTCTAGGTTCAGGATAGTGGGTACGTAAGGGGAAGGTGTTAGGTACCCCTTACGCCTGGTCTAACCTCGTTAATTCGAGTGTCCTCTACTAATGTTTCTAGAAATATTGTTTATTATTCTTCTATTAAACTTTATCCTAAAAATGTAATTCTAATCCTACACACGCAAGTAATTCACAAAAGGATTATTGTTTACAAATAATTTTCATGCACAAGTAATTCCTATCTATGGGGTTGCTAATTATTTAAATGATATTTATCAGATAACTAAAATTAATTTATTATTGAGAATTTAATTTACAAACAAATTCAATTTCAAATAATCATAAGTTTCTATTTAATCTAATTATTAATTTTTCACTAAGTTACCCTAAAACTAAATTAATTATGTACATGTGTAATTTATTCTAATATCACATAAGGCCCAAACAATCACAACCTAATAAAAATTTCTAACATGCAAATTTATTTTATAATTACCAAGTATTAAATTAAATTTATTTGACATGCCAATATAAGTTTAATTTACAAGCAAGATTAATTTTAATTTACTAAATATTTATTTAAATTAATTACATACAAATGTCAGTTAAATTAAAAATAAAGTTAATTTAATTTATCAAATAAAAATTCTATTATTAGTATATTTTCATGCCAACAATTATTTTAGGAATTTAGGGCTACTTACTTGTTGATAATTGCAGTTGCCATTGGGGTAAATTACCCTTAAAAAAGGGCATTCTCTTCTAGTATGGCAATAATATCCCTGGCTTACTCCTGTTTAGCTCCAAGTAAGCTTCACGCAAATGTCCTCTTTGATACTTACCTTAGGGCTACTTACCAATTTTGTTTATAATAAAAAAAAAATAAAGAAACTAAAGAAAATAAAAAAATAAGAAAATACAAATAATAATTCACATTGAATTCTAAATCTAGTCTCCTAAAGGGGTTAAAATTCCTAATAAGTTACAACTACCTAATGGTCTAAGTCTTCTAATATGATCCAAACACTTCATAACACCTTTTGAATTAAAAGAATACAGAAAAATAGATCAAATATCAATTAGAACTCAATAACACACAAAAACTTGCATAAACATATAATTTTTAGATTTTGGCATATTGATAGTAGTAAAAAATCTAATTTTTGAAAAATAGTCAGACATATCTAAAAATCATGAAAAAATTACAGAAGACAGATAAAACATCATGCAATACCACAAAATTTATAGATCAAGCAACACCCTAACCGAATGGTCTACACAAATTGTTAGTTTTCCAAGTGATAGAATCACACTACTTTTTTGTAAAATTTATAACTCATCAACCACAACAGATATAAATACAAACCTAATTGTAAAAGATTCACAAGATTTTGACCTTAATTTTAGACACTAGATTCACACAAAAATATTACGAAACAAGGGATATATGAGCTTCACAAATCAAGTATTCTGCAAATTGTGTTTTGCAGGAACCCTAAATTCAAACAGCCATAACTTATAAAATACAAAAGTTTTTTCCAGTAATTCTTGATCCTAAAATTAATAAAATTTCATGCAGAATATGAATATAATTTTTCTAAAATTTTTACAGATTCAGAAGATAACACAAAATAATAAAAACATGAGAAATAGAAAACTAAGTATGTGCAGAGTTGTGTATCATCTCAAATTAAACATGATTACATAATCTATATAAACATGCGAGATAAATTAGAAAATAAAGAGCACATAATTAAATATTACAGGGCATAGATCTTGAAAAGAAAATGACAAAAACCAACATTCAAGAAAAATCTTGCAAGAAAATCTTATTGAAGAAAAGAAAAGAAACAAAAGAGTTTTGAATATCTCTCTAAATCTCCTATAGCTCTAAAATATTTCTAATAGCTCTAAATTTTCTGAATCTTTTTCCTTCTTTTTTTTCCCCTTTTTTCCCCTCTTTTTCTTCTCTTCTTTGATGTGGCCCAACCGCAAGTGCACGGGTCGTACAAGTAATAAAGTAAAGATATCGTTCCCACGAGGAGTTGTGTTAATGATTGAATTTTTGATATAAAAAGTTGACTAAATTGAACTAATTTCAAAATTAAAACAATAGATTGAATGGGTATTGGAGTATGAAATCTATATGTGCAAAATTAATAATCTATCTAACAATGTATTAATTAAACTAAAATTGCATCAAATTGAAATAAGCAAGTTCAAATATGGCAGGGTTTAAAATGGCAAGCAATTAAATTCAATTGAAAATTAGCAATAATAAAAAGGCGATTCCGGAGTTCGGGATTTCATATTCGAGCTATTTTGGGATTTTAAATTGGTTATCCAATCTTGTGAAACTTATGGTTTTAAGGAGATTAATTCTTAAATCCTTCGAATACCCTTTCGAGTGAGACAAAGAGTGCCTTAATCAAACTAATCCTACTTTCGTGGAGTTAGAATTAATTAAGACCCATTAAGTTCTTTAATTAATCTGTGAATCCTCTTAATCCTTAGTCTATTTCTAGATCTAAGTTAATTAAGTCCAATTCCTTGATTATCTATCACAAGGCCTTCTCCTTTCGGTGCCTCAACCATGGATTAAGAACATCACTTAATGGGATCCTACACTAAGCATGTCATTAAGCACACAAGAAATGAATAAAACTCATTAAGACCACAAAATATGGATTACCCAATCAAAATCCACAAAATATCTCAAATATTACAACCCTTACTTCAGAATCAAAGGTAAACTACTCACTACCCATAATCCTTACAAGAAAATCTGAGTTTATATGAAAATAAGCTTCAATCTAAGCTAAGAAACAAGAAATTAAACACTAGAAATGTAGGAAAAATATAAGGAAAGAAAGAAATCTGCAAATCTTGGTTGAAAATGGTGTGGAAGGTGAAAGTGACTCTTCAAATTCTGCCTCTCCTCTCCCTTTCCTTTTCTGCTCCTTGTCTTCTTTTCTAAAATGGGAAATGGGACTATTTATAGCATTTTCTGACATGGAGCCCTAAAATGGTGTGTTTGAGGAGGGATTTTCTGAGGGAATCTTCTGCCAGCTCATTAATGAACTCTTTATGGGACTGCATAAGTGGACTGCATAAGTTATGCAGTCCCTTATGCGCTTTTCCGGTTTTCTGGTTCACTTATGCGAAACTGCATGACTTGGTGCATAGGTTATGCACAATTCCGTGAAAAGTGCATAAGGGAGGCGTGAATGTGCATAAGCTATGCAGTCTCCTTATGCACATTTCGGCAGGTATTGGAACAGTGATTTTTCTCCTTATGCAGATCCGCGTAACTTATGCGGCAAGTTATGCACAATTTGGTCAATGCATATTTCAGCTTGAAAACTTGTTTTTGACATCTTTGGCTGTAGAAGTCACTCCTCAATGGCAAAATTTCTCTTCAGTCCTTCAAAAACACCATTTTTCCTACAAAACAAAGTAAAAATTACAAATTAATGCAAAATTGACAACTATGAAAAACTAACTAAATAACTAATGAAATTGGCTAAAAATGACTAATAATAAAATAAAATGGCTATGAAATTAGACGTAAATGACTATGCAAAATGTATGCATCAAATACCCCCAAACTCAAGCTTTTGCTTGTCCTCAAGCAAACTTAAAATTGCAATGCAAATTTTTTAGGGGTGCCTTATCCAAAGAGCTATGAAAATCAACTATTAAAGTAACTTAATACACCTTTAGCCACACCAACAATCCATATACCCATCCTTCAAAATGCAAAGAATCTAATGCTTATCCAAGCTTTCACCGCTTAGCCATCAAGTCAATTATCATTCAAAATCCACAAACCAACCAATCAAAAGAGAAAGTTATGCTCAAAAGGAATTCTAGGACAATCAATAGGCAAAGTGTCTCTATGATGGAATTAAATGAATGAATAGATAATTTCTCCAATCCCATAGACAAATTCCCTACTCCTATCTCCACTAATGTAGCAAGTACGATCAAGAAATCAAAGGTCTTTTTAGGGATGCAATGGGGCCATGGGGTTTAAAATGAGGCTAAGAAGAAAGATGGGTAAAAAGGATTCAAAGCATGAGAATATTTTCAATTTTTGACAACATAAGGTACATTTCTTATTTTATTATATATTTTTCTCTTCTTTATATATATGGGGGAGAGAAATACACAATGAGGATTGTCAAGTGCTAGCATAGTTTACAAAACACATAAAAATGGAGGGACATTTGATTCTTTAAACTTGTATTTTGCATTTTCTTTTGATTATTGTCCCTAAAATTTGCCACCCCCAAACTCATTTCTTTTAATACTTTGGGTGGATTTCTTTCATTTCGAATGACAATGGTGAAAAGCACATATACTAACACTTTTACAAGGTGACAAGCATTTCTTCTCCCTTTTATTGCATTTTTTTTTCTTTTCTCTTTTATTTTATTTTTCTTTTTAAAATATGTACATAATGTTATAAATAATTATTCTCATGAAAAGGGTTGGAGTGTTTGGTTCATTGGCTAGGTAGTAATAAGGGTTTCAAGAAAAATTAGGGACAAAAAGGCTCAAAGGGGTTTGCAAGGGTCAATTTTAATTAGGAAAAGGGCCAAAGGTTTAAAATGAAGCGATTTAAATCAAAGAATGCCTAATCATCTCTCTTTTCAAGTATAAGCTGGTATTTCGCCTTGAAAGGTTTAGAAAATTTGTTCTAGGATTGGTGAGATATCATTTGACTACCTTATATCCAATAACTCCCTCTAACACTTCCATCTCCAAATGACTAGTTGGGTGGCTTTTTGGCTAAGAAGATATAGGCGAGGGATAGACACTTCAAAACCTTGCATCTCTTAGGAAACTTTCAATCCACAAACCCAACTAAAGGTAAGTTAAATCACTCTCATAGGTAGCTTTTCAATACTCAAGGGATTCGGCAAAAGATTTTAATGCATGATGCATGATTCCTAAAAATGAGTAATGCATTAACTAAATGGAGGGAATCTATTTGTGTGCAATATGTATAATTTCTGAGTGATGTATAATGTGTGTGTAAATGTGTAATGTATATGTATGTATGGATGTATATGTAAAATATTTACAATAAATGTAAATGGAATGGGATGGGATGCTCTATACTCAAAATGTGAAAAATGAAGCAAAAATCAAAATGCACCCCCAAACTCAAAATTAGACATTGTCCTCAATGTCTCAAGCAATGCAATATCAAAACTCAAAGCAAAGGGAATAACCAGGATTAGTGAAAATTAAGAGCAAAAAGAAAGAGTTACCTGGTATGGAGCAGAGGAGAATTCAAGATATAAAGGGATGCATAAGAAGCTGCACAGGTTATGCAGAGTAAAGTGCTGTCCAGATCATGTGCATAAGTAGGGTGCATAAGCCATGCGGTTCTGCATGAGTGGCTATAAGGGCTGCATGGCTATGCAGACATTTGCATAAGGGTTACACTGCAGGCAGCTCGCATAAGTGGCGAGAAAGGGCTGCACAGGCTATGCAAAATAATTGCATAAGGGAATTCACAGCCTGTGCAGTATATTCAAAAGCTGCTGCATGATGATTAGCAAAGAAAAATGTGCAACCACCAGTAGAAGCATGCAAAAATATACAATATATGGATAATTATGCACAAAAGGGCAGTAAAGGCAGTGAAAATCAATGAAAAACTAATGTAATGGCCATCCAATAGAACTTTAAGAAAAACAGAATTCAAGACAAACTAATTCAAAACAAACTAACAGAATTCAAAACAAACTATAATTGTTTGAACATATGTACAAAGAAAAAGTCCTACAAGTTTGAACAAAAGTAAAACAAAAACTAGTCTAGTTCTATTGTTTTGCCCTTGTCCATAGATGTTGCTAAGGGGCTGGTTGCATCTGGCTGCTGTCGAAATGATGGTGCTGGAGGAGGTGATGGAGGTGGAGGTGGCATTCCCAGAAAAATCATGAGTTTCTTCACCATATCCTTCAATTCTTTCTGCTTGTCCCTGGTTTCCATGACAAGGTCAAATAGGTGATCATGACGATCCTTGAGAGTATCAAGACCAGTGTCAAGCTTCCTATCCACAAAGTATATATCATCACTAAGCCTTTCAAGATAGGTGAATAAGGCTTTAGTGTTGAATGCAGGAGGGGCTGTGGATGAGGAGGGTTCAGCTGTAGGAGGTGTGGGTTGTGCAGATTGAGGGGGTGGGGTGGGTTCAGTAGAGTGCTGTGGGACTGATTGGGCAGGTTGGGCTTCTGGTTGTGCAGTGGGTTCAGCTTCTGCTGCTGGTTGTGCAGTATCAAAATGTGCCAAACTGAACCCTGTTTTGGATAGGTGTGCAGCATCAAAATATAAGGTGTCCACAAGTGCTGGTATTTGGTGCTCTTTAGGATTAAAACCAAAATGCTTGGCTATAACTGTTATGAGCCCACCCAAAACAATGTCACCTATGGATTTAGTGGCAATATGCAACACATGCTCACAAAAGAAATAACCAGGAGAAACCTTGACCTTGTGAAATGCACACCATAACATGAATAATTCAGATTTCCCACGCACTGTAACTAGTCCCTCTCGCCCAAAATAGTGCTAGCAATCACTATGAATAAACCTAAGTGTGGTCAAGTATTTGAGAGGTTTTGATCTCAACAGAGACAGTTTGAGGTTGGTTTGTGATAATTCTCCAAAATTGGGCAGCATTCCAAATACCCTTGTTTGCTACCTCTACCCCTGTATATGGCACTCTAAATAGCCCATCAGTTGCAAAACCAAGAATGCTATGAAATTGATCCAATGATAACTCTCTGTTTTGCCCCAAACATCTAAATTTCATAGTTGGCTTAAAATCTACATCATGCAATTTCAGGGTGGCAGAGAATGAGGAAATCAACTCCAAAACTAAAGCTGGGTAAACAATTTCTTGCTTGTGCACAAATTCCATCCAACCCATACCCTCTAGATAGTCAACCACATTTTCAAATAAACCAAGTGACTGGAGAGAGTCCACAGAAATATACCTAGTGGGTTGCACATTCCTTTCCTTAAGTCGTTTAAATGTTGCTTTGTGAGTTGCATCAGAAAGGGACCAATGGAGTTTTGAGACCTGTGAAGTTGCTGACAATTGCTTTTTGCTGGAAGAGGGTGTGGAGGCTGAAGTCTTTGGCTTTTTGGGTGGAGGCTCTGACCTTGGGGTGGTGGGTGGTTCGTTGCGCTTTGAGAGAGGAGGTGCAGATGACATGGGCCTAGTGGATTTCGACCTTATTTTTCGTTTATATGTGGTTGTGGAGGGTGGTGGGGGTGTCGCTTGTGGAGGGGAATCGGGATTGGGAGGTAGCGTTGACAATGGTGAAACTTAGAGAGGGGAAACTGGACGGGAATGGGGAGGCGACTCCATTGCCGATGGAGAAGATGGAGGAGATGAGGGGAAAAGAAAATATGCAGGGGGTAATTAGGGCTAGGGCAGCGGAAATGGGTGTGGAGAAGAAGGGAAAGAGGAAAATGTCGGGAGAAATGGAGGGGAACGGACGGTTGTGAATAGAAAAGACGGGAGGCGGGAGAAATGGGTGCCGACGAAAATTTTTGGATTTGGTTGTGTAAGACTGCATAAGGGGATTAATGGGTGTGCATAACTTATGCACCCTACTTATGCATGTTTCTGCAGGTTTTGGACTTTAGAGAAATAGCTCATGCACAAGTGCATAAGTCATGCACTGTCCTTATGCACTGTTCGGCAAGTTTTGAAATCTTGGGTTGGTGGTCATGCAGTTGTGCATAAGTCATGCACTCTCCTTATGCACCTCTCGGTGGGTTTTGGTTTTCAGAGTTTTCGGTCATGCGGAAGTGCATAAGTTATGCACTCTGCTTATGCACCCCTCGGCAAGTTTTGAAATTTTGGGTTTCTTGTTATGCAGAAGTGCATAAGTCATGCACTCTGCTTATGCACCCCTCGGCAGGTTTGGAATTTTGGGTTGGTGGTCATGCAGTTGTGCATAAGCTATGCACCTCTAGGCAACTTTTGGGATTTTGGATTTTCTGGTTATGCAGTAGTGCATAGGTCATGCACCCTCCTTATGCAGACTTCGGCAGAGAGAGAAAATCAGAGTTTTTGGTTATGCGGAAGTGCATAAGTCATGCACTCTGCTTATGCACCCCTCGGCAGAGAGAGAAAATGCAGAATTTGAAGTTATGCAAATGTGCATAAGTCATGCACTCTGCTAATGCAGGTTTTGAAAGATATGAAATTTGACAAAATTAGGCTATGCAGAGTTGCATAAGCTATGCACTCTTCTTATGCAGTTTGCAACAGGGATGAAAATGGCAAGAATTGTGGTTATGCAGGATTGCATAAGCTATGCAGTTGCTTATGCACAATTCAACAAGATTAAGATTGCAATAGAATATGATTTGCAAGGGTGAAAAATACCCTAAAATGAAGAAATATAATTCTATGAAGCATAAACTATGAGAAATTTTCACCAAAAACACATCAATATATACAAGGTCCATCAAAATTTCATCACACAAGCATGTAGAAATGGATCCTACATAAAAGACCTTTGTGAACCATGCCATTTTTACTCAAATTCTGCGAATCAACATTTAGCACAATAAAAACTCAATAAAACCTGCATAAGATTGCATCTATTCACAAATGATGAAATGAACTCTCCAAGTTATGCCAAGAGAATGCAATATTGTCCACCTTGAATTCCACAACCCAAATAAGCTCATAACTGCAAAAATGGCTCACTTACCACCATATTAACATTAAAAGCACATATACTTAAAAGTTACACACCCAACCTCACCAAAAACACAAGCCATCTGCTGCAGACACCCTTTTTGCTGCAGATTTCATTTTTCCTCTGCATAAACCAGATAACAGCTCCTGCACAGGTTATGCAGTAAGAACTAATCAGTTTTTGGGAGAGTTTGAAGGACAAAATTTTCAAGTTAAGAATCACTCCCCAGCAGTTCACCAACCTTCCTCCATTGAAATACATCTACAAGGGACAAGATTCAACAATGTCAAAAATTGAATTTGGGGAGATTCAAGATAAAAACAAAAACAATGAAAATAAAAGTAAATCAACAAAAAGGAAAATAAAAGAGCTTGGGATGCCTCCCAAGAGGGCTAATTTATAGTCCTTAGCTGGACTTTTCATGAATTTCACTGAAAAGAGGTGAGGGATTGGAGAGCTTGTAACAGCTTGCTCCCTTTATCGGGTCTCCAGTTATGTAATGCTTCAATCTATGCCCATTGACCTTAAAATTCCCAGATTTTTCACTCCAAATTTCAATTGCTCCATAAGGGAAAACCTTAGAAACTCTATATGGACCAGTCCACCTTGATTTAAGTTTTCCAGGGAACAATTTCAATCTTGAGTTGAACAATAAAACTAAATCACCTTCTTTGAATTCCTTTTTCCTAAGATGCTTATCATGCCAAACTTTAGTTCTTTCTTTGTAAATACGGGCATTTTCATAAGCATCCATCCTTAATTCTTCAAGCTCATTAAGCTGCAATAGTCTCTTTTCACCAGCTTGCTTAAGATCAAAATTCAAGGTCTGAATGGCCCAATATGCTCTATGTTCTAGCTCCACAGGTAAATGACAAGACTTACCATACACCAACCTAAATGGAGTAGTTCCTATAGGGGTTTTGTAAGCAGTCCTATATGCCCATAAAGCATCATCTAGTTTGATAGACCAATCTTTCCGAGAATTATTTACTGTTTTCTCCAAGATATGTTTGAGCTCTCTGTTAGAAATTTCAACTTGTCCTGAAGTTTGAGGATGGTATGGGGTAGCTGTCTTGTGCACTACACCATACTTCCTCATTAAGTTCTCAAATTGCTTATTACAAAAATGGGAACCCCCATCACTAATTATAGCCCTAGGAGCTCCGAATATGCTCAAGACAAATTTCTTTAAGAATTTCACTACAACTCTAGCATCATTAGTTGGAGTTGCAATAGCTTCCACCCACTTTGACACATAGTTGACTCCAACTAGAATGTATTTATTACCAAATGAAGGAGGAAATGGCCCCATAAAATCTATTCCCCATACATCAAATAATTCTACTTCAAGAATACCATTTAGGGGCATTTGATCTCTTTTTGACAAGTTTCCACTCCTTTGACATTTATCACATTCCAACACAAATTTCCTCACATCCTTAAAAAGATTTGGCCAAAAGAAACCAGCTTGCAAAATTTTACTAGCTGTTTTAGAGATTCCAAAATGTCCTCCATAATCAGAAGCATGGCAATGATGCATAATACTCTGTGTCTCCTCATCAGGAATACATCTCCTTATTAAACCATCACAACATCTCCTAAAGAGTAAAGGATCATCCCATCTATAAAACTTCACCTCATGCAAAAACTTTTTATTTTGTTGCCATGTCATACCTAGGGGTAAAACTCCACAAGATAGATAATTCACAAAGTCTGCATACCAAGGTAGTTTAGCAACAAGAGAGAAAAGTTGTTCATCCAAGAAAAACTCATCGATAGGGATTTCATCCAATTCTTCATCATCCAATTTCAGCCTACTAAGATTATCTGCAACTACATTTTCAGCTCCCTTCTTATCTCTAATCTCCAAGTCAAATTCTTGTAGCATCAGAATCCACCTAATGAGCCTAGGTTTAGCCTCCTTTTTACGGAGTAAATACCTGATGGCTGCATGATCTGAAAATATAACCACCTTTGAGTCAATGATGTAAGGTCTGAACTTTTCCAATGCAAAGACAATTGCTAAAAATTCCTTTTCAGTTGTTGCATAATTTGTTTGAGCCTCATCCAGTGTTCTACTAGCATAATAAATAGCATAAGCCTTTTTGTCCTTTCTTTGACCAAGAACAGCTCCAATTGCATAGTTGCTAGCATCACACATAATTTCAAAAGGTAGGCTCCAATCAGGTGGTTGCATGATTGGTGCAGTGATAAGAGCTTGCTTGAACCTGCAAAAGGCATCCAAACACTCTTGGTCAAATACAAATGGTGTGTCATTACTTAACAAATTGGACAAAGGTTTGGCTATTTTAGAAAAATCCTTGATAAAGCGTCTGTAGAACCCGGCATGTCCTAGGAAACTTCGAATTCCCTTGACATTGGTAGGAGGAGCCATCTTCTCTATCACTTCAACCTTGGCTTTATCAACCTCTATTCCTCTGTTAGACACCAAATGTCCAAGCACTATCCCTTCCTGAACCATGAAATGACACTTTTCCCAGTTTAACACAAGGTCAGTATCCGCACATCGCTGTAAAACTTTAGAAAGGTTAGCCAAGCATATGTCAAATGAAGATCCATAAACAGAAAAATCATCCATAAAAACCTCCATTATATCTTCAATGAAATCTGAGAAGATTGCCATCATGCACCTTTGAAAAATGGCTGGTGCATTACACAACCCAAATGGCATCCTCCTATAAGCAAAGGTTCCATATAGACAAGTAAACGTGGTTTTCTCTTGATCATTTGGATGGATAGGGATTTGAAAAAAACCTGAATATCCATCTAAATAGCAAAAATAAGAATGCCTAGCCAATCTTTCTAACATCGGATCAATGAAGGGAAGTGGAAAATGATCTTTTCTAGTGGCAACATTTAATTTTCTGTAATCTATGCACATTCGCCAACTAGTCACCGTTCTGGTGGGAATTAATTCATTATTTTCATTTTTGACAACTGTCATTCCACCCTTTTTTGGGACAACATGTACTGGGCTCACCCAAGTACTGTCTGAGATGGGATATATGATCCCTGCATCAAGCAACTTTAAAATTTCCTTTTTAATAACTTCTTTCATATTTGGGTTCAACCTTCTCTGATGTTCAATAGATGGCTTACAATTTTCTTCCAAAATAATTCTATGCATGCAAAAGTGTGGGCTTATTCCCTTAATGTCATCTATGGTGTATCCTAAAACTTTTCTGAATTGCTTCAACACTCTTAACAACTTATCAGCCTCTAAGGTACTCAAGTTTGCATTTACAATTATTGGATAAGTGTTATTAGTGCTAAGAAATTCATACCTGAGCTGAGAAGGAAGTTGCTTAAGTTCTACCTTAGGTGCATCTTCTTCCTTGAATGATGGTTGCTTAAATTCGACTTTTTCCTTTTGTGTGAGTTGAAAAACTGGAGCAGAAATGAATGGTGGACTACCCCCTAAGTGTTGAGCATATGCAGCCACATGAGGGTTGTCATAGTTTATGCCTCCTCCATGAACCAAACAATTTTCAAGTGGATCTTCTGGATATTTCTTTCTGAAGTGTTCTTCAACCAGCTCATCAATAATATCAACTCTCAAGCAAGTATCAGCTTCAGAATGATGCTTCTTCATAGTATTATTAATGTTGAAAACCAATTGCTCTTCACCAACTCTAAGAGTTAATTTTTCTCCCTTAACATCAATCAATGCTCCTGCTGTAGCTAGAAAGGGTCTTCCCAAGATGATTGGGATATTAGAATCTTCCTCCATGTCCAAGATGACAAAGTCAACAGGTATATAGAACTTTCCAACCTTCAGAGGCACATTCTCCAAAATCCCTTCAGGATACTTAATTGATCTTTCAGCTAGCTGAAGAGAAATGTGGGTTGGCTTAAGATCTCCCATATTGAGCTTCTCATAAATGGAAAGAGGCATAAGGCTTACACTAGCCCCTAAATCACATAAAGCTTTTGTAGAACATGATTCCCCAATGTGGCATGGAATTGAAAAATTCCCTGGATCCTTGAGCTTTGGAGGAAGTTTCCTTTGGAGGATAGCACTACATTCCTCAGTTAAGGCTACAGTTTCATGGTCTTCAATTCTTCTCTTGTTTGAGAGAATTTTTTTTAAGAATTTCGCATAAGAGGGCATTTGTGAAAGAGCATCAACAAAAGGCACATTTATGTAAAGCTTCTTCAAAACTTCTAAGAACTTCCCAAATTGCTTGTCAAGCTTGGCTTTGTGAAATCTTTGTGGAAAGGGAAGCTGTGGCTTGTAGGGCTCAGGAGGTATATACTTCTCTTCCTTCTCTTCAATTTTCTCTTTACATTTTTCTGCACTTTCTTTTTTTTCACTTTCTTGTTTTTCACCCTCATCAGTTTCTTTCTCATTTTCTCTCTTCTCACTATTTTCACTCTTCTCATTATTTACAACTTTCCCACTTCTTAAAGTAATAGCTTGACACTGCTCTCTTGGGTTTTCTGGTTGACTTGGAAGCTTACCAAAAGACTTGGTACCTGAGGAAGATGCTTGTTGTGCAATCTGATTTTCCAGCATTCTGTTATGTGTTTGCATCTGTTCTAGCCTTGCTTTCATCTCTCTCATCTCCTCATCATGCTTATTTTGGTTAGCAAGAATCTGTTGTAATAAAGCTTCTGTGGTGGGACTTTGTTCTTGCTGTTTTGATGGAGGATTCATATTTTTCTGCTGAAAATTAGGCAATGGTTGCCTATTTTGCTGATATGGAATTCCTTGTTGCTGTTGTGGTTGAAAATTTTGATTTGAGACTTGACTTTGCTGATTTCCCCATGAAAAGTTGGGATGATTCCTCCAAGTTGGATTATAGGTTTGAGAGTAAGGATTCCCCATTTGTTTGTTTCCATAATTACCAACATATGCTGCTTGCTCTCCATAGTCTACTCCACAGCTGGTAGTTCCCTCTGCATAAGCCACTTGTTGTGAACTTCCAGATGATGATGATGAACTAACCAACATACTCAAATCTTCCATCTTCTTAGCCAAAACATTTGTAAGTGCATCAAACTTTGCATTAATCATGTTGAACGGATCAAGGTCATACATTCCAGCAGCTTGCCTTTTTTGAGTTGGAGCTGGTCCTCTTGGACTACTCCAAAGATGAGTATTCTTTGCAATTTTCTCCAATAGCTCATAAGCTTCATCTTCATGCTTCATAATAAATTCTCCTCCTGTTTGAGCATCAATAATCCCTCTAATTGCAAGAGTAACATTTGTGTAAAAATTCTGGTTTATCATCCATTTCGGAATGGCGTGATGTGGGCATTGTCTCTCTAATTCCTTCCATCTCATCCATGACTCATAGAGAGTTTCATCTTCTCTTGGTCTAAAAGCTGTCATTTGATTCCTCAATTCTTGAGTTTTTCCAGGTGAAAAATATTGTGCAAGAAATGCATCAGTGAGTTGCTCCCAATTTGTAATGGAGTTGTGAGGTAAAGAATCAAGCCAATCCAATGCTCTATCTTTCAAAGAGAATGGGAATAGCTTCAATCTTGCTGCATCATCAGATACTCCAGGTTGTTTTTGCATGTCACAGATCATAGCAAACTTCTTCAGATGTGTGTGTGGATTTTCAGAAGGATGACCTCCGAATTGAGAATTTTGAATCATTTGAAGAACTCCAAAATCCATCTTGTAACTATTTGCATCGATTCTTGGTCTTGCTATGCTTTCTCTCAAGTCATCAAAACGAGGAAAAGCATGATCCATCATACTTCCCCTAGGTACATTAGCATTAACAACCTCTTCACCTTGGGCTGCATTTTCATTGTTTCAATCATTTCCAGCATTAACACCAATTCTCATTCTTTCATCAGCCTTGACTTCTTCTAATTCAATTTCTCTCAATGCTTCTTTTCTTCTTCTGGTTTCTTTCTTGTTGGCCTTACAAAATTTCTCAATTTCAGGATCAAACAATAAGGATGTGTCACTTGAGCTTCTAGCTCTTCTCATAAAAGATTAAGAGTACCTGAAAAAGAACAAACAAACACAAAATGAAAATATAACAAAATAAAACTAAAAACAACTAAAATAATCAAGAATTCAATCTTAAACAAACAACTCCCCGGCAACGGCGCCAAAAACTTAATGTGGCCCAACCGCAAGTGCACGGGTCGTACAAGTAATACAGTAAAGATATCGTTCCCACGAGGAGTTGTGTTAATGATTGAATTTTTGATATAAAAAGTTGACTAAATTGAACTAATTTCAAAATTAAAACAATAGATTGAATGGGTATTGGAGTATGAAATCTATATGTGCAAAATTAATAATCTATCTAACAATGTATTAATTAAACTAAAATTGCATCAAATTGAAATAAGCAAGTTCAAATATGGCAGGGTTTAAAATGGCAAGCAATTAAATTCAATTGAAAATTAGCAATAATAAAAAGGCGATTCCGGAGTTCGGGATTTCATATTCGAGCTATTTTGGGATTTTAAATTGGTTATCCAATCTTGTGAAACTTATGGTTTTAAGGAGATTAATTCTTAAATCCTTCGAATACCCTTTCGAGTGAGACAAAGAGTGCCTTAATCAAACTAATCCTACTTTCGTGGAGTTAGAATTAATTAAGACCCATTAAGTTCTTTAATTAATCTGTGAATCCTCTTAATCCTTAGTCTATTTCTAGATCTAAGTTAATTAAGTCCAATTCCTTGATTATCTATCACAAGGCCTTCTCCTTTCGGTGCCTCAACCATGGATTAAGAACATCACTTAATGGGATCCTACACTAAGCATGTCATTAAGCACACAAGAAATGAATAAAACTCATTAAGACCACAAAATATGGATTACCCAATCAAAATCCACAAAATATCTCAAATATTATAACCCTTACTCCAGAATCAAAGGTAAACTACTCACTACCCATAATCCTTACAAGAAAATCTGAGTTTATATGAAAATAAGCTTCAATCTAAGCTAAGAAACAAGAAATTAAACACTAGAAATGTAGGAAAAATATAAGGAAAGAAAGAAATCTGCAAATCTTGGTTGAAAATGGTGTGGAAGGTGAAAGTGACTCTTCAAATTCTGCCTCTCCTCTCCCTTTCCTTTTCTGCTCCTTGTCTTCTTTTCTAAAATGGAAAATGGGACTATTTATAGCATTTTCTGACATGGAGCCCTAAAATGGTGTGTTTGAGGAGGGATTTTCTGAGGGAATCTTCTGCCAGCTCATTAATGAACTCTTTATGGGACTGCATAAGTGGACTGCATAAGTCATGCAGTCCCTTATGCAATTTTCGGCTGGTTTCTGGTTCACTTATGCAAAACTACATGACTTGGTGCATAGGTTATGCACAATTCCGTGAAAAGTGCATAAGGGAGGCGTGAATGTGCATAAGCTATACAGTCTCCTTATGCACATTTCGGCAGGTATTGGAACAGTGATTTTTCTCCTTATGCAGATCCGCGTAACTTATGCGGCAAGTTATGCACAATTTGGTCAATGCATATTTCAGCTTGAAAACTTGTTTTTGACATCTTTGGCTGTAGAAGTCACTCCTCAATGGCAAAATTTCTCTTCAGTCCTTCAAAAACACCATTTTTCCTACAAAACAAAGTAAAAATTACAAATTAATGCAAAATTGACAACTATGAAAAACTAACTAAATAACTAATGAAATTGGCTAAAAATGACTAATAATAAAATAAAATGGCTATGAAATTAGACGTAAATGACTATGCAAAATGTGTGCATCATTCTTCCCTCTTTTTCTTTTTCTGTAGGGTATTTATAAGGTTTTGAGAGAGAGGCATGGTAGAGTTTGGAGTCTTAGGGTGATAAGGTTCGGATAACTTAAACAACTGAGGTTGCAGAATTTGGGTAAGACTGGGATATGAGTGTGGTATTCCAATCAATAGAAAGAGAGGGAAAGGGGGCGGCACCAATAGGGAGTTAGCAATAGGTGTAATAGGGTTTGGAGTCCTAGTATGATAAGATTCAAATAACTTAAACAATTGAGATTGAGAAATTTGGGTGAGACTAGGATATGGGTGAGATCTTCCAATCAATAGGAAGAGAGAGAAAGGAGGCAGCACCAATAGGGAGTGAGGAAGAGAGTGGGGTCAAGGGAGATAGAGAGTTTGTATGGGAGAGGGATAGAGAAAAAAATATTTTCTTATTTTAATTTTCAGAAAATAAATTAAATGTGTCATATTTAAAATTCCTAATTAGACTTTCTTAGGTTCATGAAGCCCAATTAAACTTAATTAGGTTCATTTGAGAACTACCAATATTAAATTTAAACAAAACAAAATTTTATTTAAACTTAATTAAATTAATTTTCCTAAAAAACATATTATTATTTTTTTTTAGGATTATGCCACAGAATTAATAATTTAGCTCCATGCATATAATTAAATCTTACAGTCATATAATTTTTCATCATCGATTTTCTCACGGTCTCAATCCACATACTCATCATAAAATAATGGTCTACAGGATACATAAATATATAAATCTCATAGTTTTAAATCCATAGTAAATTGAGTCTAAATAGAATTTCCATAAATTTTGGATTCATCTTCCCATAATTTATACTATTTTCTATATTTTATTAATTTTTGAAAGAGAACTTTAATGGACGGTAATATAATCTGAGTTATACTCTTAAGGGGGGATTGATATGAAATTAATAAAGATTAATTATTATCTTTATAGTATATTGTTTAAATATTTAAAGAGAAGATATTAACCTTTTACCTAATTAATATTTATACCTCTTAAAAGGATAAATATTAACTTTGAACGACTAAGTTAATGAAAGATTTAACCCTTAATTCTTTAACTGTCTACCAAACACGCCCTTAACGTTTATCTAGACATTATTTTGAATTACTTTTAAAATTAATTTTAAATTAAATTTAATATATTTTAGTTATAAAAATTTTAAATAATTTTTAAAATTACTTTTAACAATATTTAAAATGATATTTTTCACTCAACCTGACTTGATTTAGTGATTGAAGATTTTATTACTCACTTAATAGACCTAAATTTAAATCTCTACTCTCTTAATTTCCCTACTAAAAAAATAATATTTCTCAACAAAATTGAAACAGATAGGATCTTCAATCCCAAATAAATTTAAACTTCAATTCCAAGCAAACTCTTATCTTAACAATTAAAAGTCTCTTCATATTACTGATTGGTGGAGTCAGCTTAAGTTAAGTGGTGACCCACTTAAGTTAGCATAAAAATTTTAAAACGCATATAATATATAAAACATTTTTAATAAATTAATTTTTATTAAAATTAATAAAAAAAATAAATTAGGATTATTTTTATATTTTGAATTGACATATTTAAAAAAAGCTCATTCAGACATTTTGTAATAATATAATTCATTTATTAAATTTTATTTTTAATCTTTTAATTGATATATGAATATTTAATATACATAAAAATATTTTATATTTAAATTCTATTAGATAATACAAATAAAGAGAGAACTACTCTTAATATCCAATCATAATTTTAATATTTTTCATGTACTAAAATAATTATAAAATGTCTTATTATTAAAATTTATTTTTATATTATTTTATAATTAATTAATATATTTAAAATTTTAATTGTGATTAAAAATTTAATATATTATGATATATAATTTTAAATTTAAAATTATAGCAATAATTTATTGTTTTATATTTTTTTTTACTCTGTTATTATTATATAATAAAAATTTGCATGCATTATGTTTTTTTGCAATAAATAATTTATTATTATGCATAATTTTTTTCTAAGGCCCTCAAACAAATGCAAAAGGCTGATGAATAACGAAATCAATTCTAATTGTGTTTCCATAAAAAATTGATTTTACTCAATTATATATATCGAAAACAAATATAATCTGAGATTCAAAATATTATAATGAAATTATGGTATAAATAACTACTAAATGATCTTACAATTTTCACTCTAACACCTATTGAAAGGAAGATGGTGCTAAAATTATCAGAGATTTTCTTGCTGTCCATGGTGCAGGAGGAACCTTCGCAATATATTATCTCATATGCCGCCATGCCAAGATCAATATGATACCAAACCACCAGGCCGAAGATAGAGAATTGTCCAATTATAAGTTGGAGACACCAAACCGCCGAATGAAGATGGCTTCAGCTGTGAAATCAATGCTCGAGAATAGGCACCTAATGAAGTTCTTTCTATTGTTCATGAGTATGCTTGGAGTGTCCATGGTCCTTGGAGATGGCATTCTCACACCCTGCATATCAGTTATGACATACACACACACACAAAATGAGCTTCAATTTTTAATCAATGACCTTTAGCAAATTGTGAAATTTTGAGTTCAAGTTTCAAATTGATTGCTCTGTTATTTATTCGATTTTTGCAGTGTTATCGGCAGTTGGAGGTATCAAGGAGGCTGAACCTAGCCTTACCGATATTGCCATCATGTGGATTTCAGTGGGATTTTTATTTTCTTGTTTCAAATTCAGAGGTTTGGAACAGATAAAGTTGGGTATACTTTTGCTCCAATTCTTATGGTTTGGTTCTCTTTTATTGCATTTATTGGGATTTTCAATATTGCCAAGTACGACCCTGGTGTGATCGTGAATCCATGGTACATTGTACAGTATTTGAAGAGAAATAAAAAGGATGCATGAATCTCTGTTGGAGGAGTCATGTTATGCTTAACAGGTTCTGAAGCCTTGTTTGCTGATTTAGGCCACTTCAATGTTCTCTCAGTTCAAATAAGCTCTTGCTCTGTACTCATTCCCTCCATCTAGTTAGCCTATATTGGTCAGTGTTCATATCTCCAGGAACATACCGAGGAGTTTACTGATGCCTTCTATAAATCGATCCCTAGTGATTATAATATTATCATGCCTAGACCTGACTTTTATGCATATATATTTGTTGTTCTTGAGTTTTTTTTTCGTACTTACGATTGGAGTTATCTTCAAGTTAGCTTACGAGACGAAGTTCCTCACTGGACGATCTTAAGGGCATAATCTTCATGCTCTGATGCATTTAGGATTTCTTTTGAAATAATCTCACATTGCTTTTAGCATAGATGAACCATGGTTAATAAGGAAGGGGAGCACCCATCCTTAACTAGATTAATCCTATTGATTGTTGTTCTTGGATTTGATTTGTGTTTATGTGAATTTCTTTGGCACAGAATCAATGTATTGGCCACAATTCGTTGTGGCTGTTTTGGCAGCCATAATTGCCAGTCAGTCATTGATCTCGGCTTCCTTCTCAATCATCCAACAATCAGTAGCACTTGGATGCTTCCCTCGAATTAAGGTTGTGCATACATCTGCAGAACACGAGGGACAAGTTTATGTGCCTGAGATCAATACTCTTCTGATGTTGGCCTGTGTAGGGGTCACTCTTGGCTTCAAAAACACCTTAAAGATTGGAAACGCATATGTTGAGAATTTGATTATGTTACAATGCTAAAATTTTAGTATTTACATTCTGATTTCTTAAAACTTTTTTGCTGATATGCTTCTTGCAGGTATTGCTGTGACATTTGTTTTCATTATTACATCTTCATTTCTTGTTCTTATTATGATCATGATATGGAAGACACACATCATCTTCATCATCGATCCTCTATGTTCTAACCATTGGTCTTATTGAACTTATATTTTTAAGCTCTACACTCTACAAGTTTGTTGATGGAGGGTGCCTTCCTTTGTTCTTTGCCTTCATTGTGGTGGTCATTATGTTCATATGGAACTATGGTTACAGGAAAAAGTATATGTATGAGCTTGAAAATAAAGTTGCAACAGAGAAGCTTACTGATATAACCTCAGATGAGAGGATTGATCGAGCCCAAGGAATTGGTTTATTCTACACTCAGCTTGTTCATGGTATATCTCCAATATTCACTGATTATGTCTCAAGTGTCTCATCTCGACATTCAGTTGTTGTGTTTGTTTCAATCAAGTCATTGCCGATTGGCAAAGTTTCTCCTGAGGAACGATTCTTGTTTGAACGAGTAAAGCCTAAAGAGATGATCTTCCGATGCATAGTGACGCATGGATACAAAGATTCAAGAAAGGAGCAAGAGACGTTGGAGGAGATGTTGGTGAATCAATTGAAGGAGTTCGTAAGGAATGAAGATGGAGAAGAGATGCAAAGGGAGGTGACATTGGTTGATCATGCACAAAGGGATGGTGTTGTTTATCTAATGGGTAAGAGCCTTGTGATGGCTAAAGATGGATCAAAATTAGTGAAGAAATTAACTATAGACTGCCTTTACAATTGGCTAATTAAGCAGGTGTGTGAGGCAGCCTGATGAAGTTTTCTTGGTTCCTCGTAAGCATTTACTCAAAGTAGGCATGACTTATGAGGTTTAATAATATAATTAGTGATCAACAGTAAGTTGGTCTTCTCATGTATGTTTCAATTATCCGATATGATTCAGAACTTTGGTGAGTTTTTAAGTAATAATATTGGAAGGAAATTTCTTGTCTAAGCTGATGTGGCCTAGTAGCTAAAAGGATAGTGCTTATATGGTAGAACCAATTTGAGTATCAGCTCTCCTAGTCCTCCACTCAAAAAACTTTAATATCATTGCCAAATTATCATAATAAAATTCAAATTTAACTAATCATTTGTAAAATGGAGAAATTCTTGTCTAAATACGTCTAAATACCGTCTATTATAGACTCAATATACAAATATATAGAACTAATGTATTTAGTATGTAAGTTTTATTATACATTTTGCATTTTAGGTCCATGATAAACCAAATTTGGACAAGAAAAATCTTGTAAATTTTATATTAATAGATGAGAAAATATTAACCAGGTTAAGTATATAAGAATTTAGTGTTTCTTACTATTAGAGTCCAAGTCCAATAAAAAGTATAATTAGTTTAGGAAGCTTAGTAGAATTTAAATTATGAAGTTTAATAATTAGAGTTCTAAAAGTACTAGGTTCTAGCGGCCTATATATATGAATAGTTAGTTGGCCATTATATAGAATGTATTGTAAAGAGCCCACAAAGTAGAGATGTGTGTTGAATTCGGTGAGTTTTGTTTAAGTGATTTTGAGGGTGAGAAAAAATAATTAGTGGTTGTAATTATTTTTTCTTAATAGTAGATTTGTTTGGTGGAGTTTGCTTACACTGAACCACATTAAATTTTTTGTTATTTTTTTTGTGTGGGTGTGATTTTTCACAATAAGTGGTATTAGAGCTTGGTTCGAGATGTCAAAGATGTCAAAGATAGCGAGCACAAAATTTGAAGTGGAGCCGTTCGATGGGAAAAATAATTTTAGTTTATGGTAAAGCATCGTGAAGGATATCCTTATGCAACAAGGATTAATTAAAGCATTGAACGAAAAGAAACCAACGACCATGAAAGATGATGATTGGGAAAAGCTTCAACAAAGGGCTGTGAGTACGATTAGATGGACGTTAGCTCCATATGTGAAGTATAATATCTTGAAGGAGACCTTGCCTGTTGTTTTGTGAAAAAAATTGGAGAGCCTGCACATATCAAAATCACTCACAAATCATTTATACTTGAAGAATGAGGTGTACCAACTCAGAATAAATGAAGGTACTGATGTGAGGGATCAACTTAATATTTTTAATAAATTAATTACCCAATTGGCTGGTATTGATGTGAAGGTTAAAGAAGAAGATAAAGCTCTCTTACTTTTAACCTCTCTCCCACACTCTTATAAAAGCTTGGTGATAGCTCTAACAGTTGGGAAGGAGACTTTGAGAAGTTCAAGAAGACAGGTAGTAGCAATGAAGGTGGAGCTTTTGTTGCTAGTTTTAATCTCAATTCACATGGAAATAATTGGAGAAGGAATTGTAGATCGAGTTCAAGACCACGAGTAAACCATGAAGATAGAGAATGCTACTATTGTCATGAGAACGGCTACATTCAATACTATTGTATGAAGATGGAGGAAGATCTTGTAAAGTTTAAATAATTCAAAATAAGTCGCAAAAAAGAAAAAAAGGAACTGCTGCAATTGCAATGGATGATGGTATTGATGGTGAATGTTTGAATGTTGATGATGATAAGGAAAAGGCAAAAGATCTATTACAAGATGAGTGATTAATGGATTCTACTTGCCCATTATATATTTGCTCAAAGAATGAGTGGTTTGATATGATTGAAGAAAAGAAATGAGAAAAAGAGAAGCTAGCCAATGGGAACAAGATGAAAGTTGAAGGTATTAGAAGAGTGAAGATCAAGCTGCATGATGATCAAGTAAAAGTGTTCGATAAAGTGAGATATATTCCTAAATTTGAAAGGAACTTAATTTTCTTTGGTAAATTGGATTCTTTGGGTTATGGGTGTTTGATTCATGGTGAAGTCATGAGAGTTAGCTGAGGTGCTCTTGTGATCGGCTCTTGTGATCATGAAGGGTGAGAAGATTAGTATATATAATCTTTACAAATTGGAAGGAAGCACATTGATTGGAAGAATGCAAGTGGAAGCAAGAGGCAACATCAACAATCAAGAGTGTAAAGAAGTACCCAAGAGAAAATTGACTTTTGTAGAAATTGTGAAGACTAATTCCATTTGACTTGGAGATGGAGATTGTTAGAGTCCAAATCCAATTAGAATTAGGAAGTATAATTAGTTTAGGAAGTTTAGTAGAATTTAAATTATTAGTTTAATAATTAAAATTCTAAAAGGACTAAGTTTTAGTGGCATATATATATGAATAGTTAGTTGGCCATTATATGGAATGTATTACAGAGAGCTCACAAAGTGGAGAGGTGTGTTAAATTCTATAAGTTTTGTTTGAGTAATTTTGAGGGTGAGAAAAAATAATTAGTGGTTGTAATTATTTTTCCTTAATAGTAGATTTACTTGGTGGAGTAGGTTTACGCTGAACCACATTAAATTTTGTGTGGGTGTGATTTTTCACAACACTTACTAAATGTGGGTTTGTACACAAGTCATGAGATAAATTCCACATTTGTATTAGTGATGGAATATTACTATAGATATTTTTAATAATTTATCTGAAAAGATTGGTTCATTAAACCAAATACCGAACTTGTTAAATTTTCTTGGCTTTAAAGTTAATAAAATTTCTTGTTATAAAAAAAAATAGCAAATACCAAATCCACCTGAGTTTTTATTTTAATAAGTAAACTATTTTATTAATAAAATATTACAAAAACTTCACATGCAACTTTCAACTAAACCCCAATCATCAAATTTATTTAAAACAAAATTTATTAAGCGAAAAAATCTAAAAAGATATATGATACAAGGACAGGCCATAGCAATCATACACATTAGCCAAACCCGCCTGAGTTGATTAGAGTGTGGCCTCCTAAAATAAAATTCCACCCCACTTGAATTGAATACTTAAAGCAATAACGAAGAAAATCAGCATTTATGCAAAAGAACACTTGAAACAAGGTCATGGAAATTTTTTCTAGGAGAATCCAAGAAAATACCTAGTAAATCAGAATCAAAATAGTCATCATTGGACCACAATTAAATATTTTTAGTGCTTCAAAACTCATTAAAGGAGATGCTGACCATTAGGATTTGAACTTTTATAACTTTTTACAGTACAAGATAATGACTACAGGCTCTCCCAATTCATTACTCCAAATCAAAATACCAAACCGAAGAGGATGAAAAAATGGTGATACGTGTCTAATGATGATTCTTGTGATTGTTAAGCTGTTAAAATTGTTATAGAGCTGTTAAACGGATAGACAGATAGAACAAAGCGAGCTGATTGCTATCTCTATATATAAGGGACTGAACTTTCTGTAAATGCTCTCCTTCTAAAATCTTTTCGATTCTCTAAGCTTCTTTCTCTTCTTCTATAATTCTTCTTGCTAAATTCTTCTTAAGTTGCATCAAAACGCACACTCAAGCAAGCAGATTGTTGTGGGGAAGACATGCAAAGAGAATTGGCATTCACAGATACTCAATTCAACTCAACTCAACTCAATTAAGCCTTTATTTCAAAGATTTGGGGTTGGCTATATGAATTCTCTTTCTTCACTCTAAACGATTTTGGGTTTAATTATCGGAAATGTGTAATGTTTATAAGTCATGTTATACTACTCTCCTCCAAGTTAGTTTGGGTCTGCCCCTTCTTTTTTTTCTATCATCTAACCTAATATGCTCTACTTGTCTAACTAGAGCCTCCGTATGTCTATGCTTCACATGACCAAACCACCTCAATCTCCCTTCTCTCAACTTATCCTCAATTGGCACCACTCCTACTTTTTCTCTAATACTCTCATTACGGACTTTATCTAGTCTAGTATGGCCACTCATTCACCTTAACATTCTCATCTCTGCAATTCTTATCTTAGACACATATTCCTTCAATGCCCAACACTCACTACCATATAATATGGCTAGAAGTATGGTTGTCTATCATTTTAAACAAAATTTTTGTCATTCCATAAACCCTTACACTTCAACTTTATCTGACATTGAAATTGAAATCCCAAATCTTAAGGAGAACAAAAATTTAAATTTTAAACTTATGAAGCAAATTTCCACATGCACACAAAGAAATATTACAAAAGTCTAATTAGTTAGACACAAATTGAAATTGGCTTAGTTAATTGGTACACTTGAAGGTGAAAAATACAGATTAAGCCTTTTCTCTCATGAATAGATAAAAAATAAAGGGAAAAATGTCACTCTTAAATGAATTTTATTCAAATAAGAGATGCATGATCAAACATTTATTGACAAACTTTAGTTAATTTCCACCTTTTTGTAAGAGGCATTAATTAATATTATAAATCAACACTTCCATTCGAAATAGATTTTTCTTTTTTTTTTCTTCTACGTAACATAGCCATTGATAAAAGAAAACAGAAAATAAGAGTTTCTTACTTGATGATTATTATTATTTTTTTCAACGTATTCCTTTTCAAGCTGATTATTTTAGTCTTGAAAATATATTTTAATAATAATCACATAAAGCATTTAATTAGATTGAACTTGATTTTTAAAATCCATTTGCAAAATTTCATATATTCAAAATGTTAGATTTGTAACTCATAATCTTAGTGAGATTTGGAAATATACATTTTTATAATTTGAGTAGAAGAAATATTCATCGATTAGATGGAGAAATATTTTTTATATAGAATAGAACTCTTATTATAGTGTTATTTCTTAGATGAGATTCTTAATTTAATTATATTAGAGTACTGTGAAAATGTTATTTAGCTCTTGCCCATTACAAAGAGAGCTCTTGCTCATTGAAGAGATTTATTATGAGCAGTTCTTTAGTGAGTATTCTCGTAAGTATAATTGAGATAATGGTTAGTTAGCTGTGAGCTTGTAATTGATGATTTATTTTTAATAATAAAAGATAACACGTCCATGTAACCCTTTATAGAGAGGATGAATCACGTAAATTTTATTATTATGATTTGTTTGCTTTATTATTTTATAGTTTACATGTTTTCGTGAATCACAATACAAAACTTACTCATATCATTTAATACAGTGTGAGAGAGAGAGCTATTATTATTGTAATTATTGTCTTAGAAGAAGAAGAAAAAAAAAAGGATGCATGCAATTGATTTATTTTTTCTCACAAGCAACAGCTTATTTATCTCCTGAAAACCTTAATTAGCTAGTGAATTGTTATAATCTATTATGATCAAAGGGTGTATATACACACACACACATGTGTGTGTGGACAAAAGAGCTGGACATTGCACATTGGGGCATTGCATGTATAACAAAACAGATATTCTTAATTCTTCCATGGAAGACAGTTATGGTGTGCGGCAATGAAGGATGATTGGCTGATGTTTTCAAGGCTAGCTAATTAAATCTTTTGTCTCCCATATCTTTGTTTTTGATGCTTCCGTCTTCCCATGCATGTTTGAACCCAATGCTAGACTTTGATAAAGAGTGTGAAAAAAATAGCTAATTTTTGAATTCCCCAATTGAATTGTATTTACCTTTTGAAACCCTAATCTAAAAAGCTTCAGACTTTACTATAGATACAAACTTAAAAAATCCATCTCTCTTTTCTCTTTTCCCCTTAAAACTCAACTTATAAAATTAGAGGTCTAGATGTTAAAGAAAATGACTCATTATCAATAAATTTTAACTCAATGATATTAATTTAAAATTATAAGATTTTAAATTTAAATCTCAAATAAATAAATTTTTTTAAAAAAATTCATTTAATTAGATATACAGTAAATGTCAATGTACTTAAGATTTAAAAAAAAGAAGAAGAAAGATTACATTTATAATTTTGAAAACAAAAACTACATCCAGTTGCTAAATTAAATTAATACTGGTCCCCCACATCCCCAAATCCTTGGTTAAAGGAACCCTAACCCTAGACAAGTACAGTAAATACTTAGGTTAACATATACTTGTACATGTATGGAGCTGAATGGTTAAGGACTTATATTTAAAATAAAACCCTAGCAATGACTTCGTCCTGTTATGTTTGGATATTGGTAATGCTTGAAGAGATTATCCCCAAAAAAGGGTTACAGATGAAATCAAAGTGAGTGAACTACAGTGCTCTCCCTGTTCTTCCTATTGAAAATATGAGCCCAAGATCAAGAACGAAATGCAGGAAAGTTTGAAGATTAACATCTATATATATCTCTCAGAAAAACAAAAAGAAGAGAAAAATTAAGGATGTTAATTGGTGATTAACTGACCTTGTTTATTTCCCTGATGTTGCAGCCTGCGCTGACAGAATGAAATTACCCCGTCATAACATCATCATCGAGATTAAGCAGTGCAAGGATTTTAGCAAATTACAGATGCTGCTGCTACTCTCTTGTGAAATCAATTTTGAATCAAATCCCATGTACACTTTATTTCCACATAAAAGCTAAGATTGATTCATCGGTGATTGCATATCCTCTTGAACCAGCTTATCAAATTGCATAGGTCAGGGATATTGATTAATTGAGCTGAGATTCAAAAATCTCATCATACAATAAAAACACCCAAATGGAAAAAAAAAAAAAAAAGAGTAAAATAAACCCATAAATCTACCCTATTCCCTTCCAATTAACCTCAATCAATTGGCCTTGAACTGGAGCTATTCCTCTTCTCATCATACTTCAATGGAGCTGGAGCTGTTGCTGGTACTACTCCTACTTCCTGATTCCTTTGGTTATTTCTATACGAGGATGATGATTCCTCTCTTTCCTCGGTATTGCTATTGCTTGCCTTTTCTTGATTAGCTCTATCTCCTTCTAACTCCCTATATCTTTGCAGATACCTTCTTAGAGGCCCTGCATAGTCATCAAAACCTAGAGCTCCCATAGCCCAGCAAACATCATCTCCATTCACGGTCTTTCGCCTTTCCTTTCGACACTTTTCCGACGCTTCACCAGTGACAAAGCTAATGAACTCCGAAACACATTCTTGCATCGTTTCTTTAGCTTCCTTGGAGATTTTTGCATTAGGAGGTAAAATTTGCTTCATGATCCGACCAACGTTGGCTATCGGCAGCAACTTGTCTTGCTCCTTGATGCTACCATATTCACTCGAAGCACTAGCACCAATGTTATCGACCATTTCTTGATATGCAAAGAACTTAGTCCTGCTTTTTCAACCTAAACTTGTTGCTCGAGGTCAAACTCCATTTTTATTTACACACGTATATGTATACGTATTATAGTACATGCTACTTGTGTACATGTGACTTGTGTCGTGTTATTCAATAAAACATGTGATGAGCCGACCAGATTGGCATCAATGGTGGGGTCATGCCTTCAGCTCAATCTATAGAATGGAGTTCATGATCATAATCCATTTGTGGACCAAGTCCACTTCCATTGACAACCATGTCTAGTCATACTTTCAAGAAAATCAAGATTCATCTGCATATGCAAATACAAACAGTGGATGCTGAGAGGGATTTAATTAGTTTTCTTGGAGAAATTTAATTATTTTTATAGTTAGTCTCTAAAAAGCTTCATGATGTGAGGCATACAAGGAGCCTTTCCTTTCCACCATTTTACTGTTTTACTCTTTAATGTTCACCAATAAGCTTTGGCTAATCATGTTTAGAATAATGACATAAGTTTAAAGTTAAGACTTGTTTAAATGCATCATGTCCTGGCGTGGATTCAACCAAACCCGACCATATGAAAGAAAATTAATTTTTTTATAATATATTAATACATGGCGTAGGTTTTGCTCAAGATCACATCATCCTATACGACAGCAAGGTATTATTATATTGCTAGCTAACTGCATGTCAATGCGCTCAAAGTGTTGTTTACAAAGTTCTATTAATGTAAAATACCATAGAAAATAGAGTAATTTCAATTCTACATATTTATGATCAAATATTTCTACTGAATTTTGTAAGAACTTGGCTATTTTTTAAGCACAAAACAACTTATTAATCTCCCATAAAAGAGGCATGAGATCAATGTACATGAATTTAATTTCAAGTTAAAGAGATCAAACAATTATAGGTGTAGAGATGATCATTCTCAAATGGGTTAATTCTAAAAATCGAATTGAATATGAATTTTATCATTCAATTAATACACCCAATTTCATTTTTTGTTTCTTTCTTTTACTAGGAGACTCGCTCCTTTCTTTGCCGGTGTGCAACTGTCCTTTTCCCCATCTAGGCGAGGGACAACAATCGTCCTTGCCTGAAGGTTGGTTTCCTCCCCTCATCCCCCACTTCTAGGTGGGATTTTAAATAGTAAATCTATTTTTGAGTTAGGATGCTAGTAGCGATTCTCACAGAAGAGAGCTCGTTTAAAGACTAATGCGATGATTACTGCATGCAGATGGTCTTCGGCGGTGGATCTTATGCAACCTACAATGATGTAGAAGCCGCTATTGTTGTGTATTTTTCTTTTTTATATACTATACTCTAGGAGTCTGATTTGCTAGGTATGGTCCTAGGAACAGGGACGGAGCAGGGTTGGGTCAAGGGGACATTGGGCCCCTAAAATTTTAAAAATTTTCAAGGATTTAATGGTAATTTAAAAAAGAAAAAAAAATTTATTCTTCAATTAAATTTTGATAAATATGAAACATTGAGAGTTTTAAAAGTTTTAAGTGAATTTAATAGTAATTTTATATAAATTTTATTTTATAGTTATAAAACAGTCATTATCATTAATTAATTAATATCTTCAATTAACACCTAAATAAGTAATTTATTAACAAATCATGTATTTTAATTGAATCCTCCTAAACTAAAATTCTGGCTCAGTCATTGCCTAGGAACATTATCGATGTCAGCTGAAGTTCTTAATGGCCATTGCATGCCAGAAGGCTTTGCCATGCCACCCTTGTGAGAAGCTAAGGCTGGTCCCTAATTAGGTTGCTAGAACCTTGCTCTATTGATGCTAAGGAGGGGGGGTGGGGGGTCTCATTATTGCCTCATCTGAGTTTGGATCTATTAGAAATCAATTGGTGATGAGTCTCCCAATTCTAGCTTCCCTGTTCCTAGCGTCGATAATGGCACCTTCAGTTTAGAGCAGCAGATGACAGCTAGGATTCCCTTCGGTGCCCTTGAAAAAGATGATGATCTGCGCCTACAAATCGAACCGGGTTATGATTTTGGACTCTCCAGCTTGCTGGTTTTTCTATTAAGCTAGGCCTATATCATTGGATGTGACCCTATAGTTTAATCAAGAGCCCTTTTAGTGAAAGAATCTAGACCTATTTTTCAGTTATTTCTTACTTATTGTGGCCCTATTGTAATGTTTTCATGATCGATGAATATATATTTATTATTATTATTTAATAATAAATCTTTTCAATTTTTATTATTTTTACTTCTTTTTTTCCTTTCTTTAATTATATTTAAATAAAAAAAAATAAAATATTTTTTCATTACTTCCCTTAAAACAAATCAAGATTAATGTTCCATCAAAGAAATGTATATTGTTAGTGGGTACAGTGCGCATGCTTGTTTTCTTCTGCCTCTTACATATAGGATGGAAGATAATTAATTTTAATATTGTACTAATTAAGCTGCAAGTAAGAGACTGAATTTTTAATTATCCTAGAAGCTTGAAACTCATTAAATGGAGAATCTTTAGAATATACTATGGTATCCACTTGTATTTCACCAAGATTCCTGTATAACATACCAGCTTTCATTTTCAGATCTGATTTCAGTTGAGTAATTAAGGTATTGGACCACTAGGGTTTGGAGAAAATTAAAATTTTAATTTTGAATGAAATAATATGATTAAGTCAACAAAACAAACAAAGTAAGGTTGAAGTGAGGCATCTTATCCTTTAATGTTGTGCCACTTGTCTCAATGTTTAATTGCAGCCCTGGATTTTTGTTGATTAATTAATTAAAAATTAGAGATCAACAGCAATTTATTGCATTATTTGCAATTGATCAACATTAATAGTAGTATTTAAGGTTTAATTTGCTTGTTAAGAGGATAACAAAGCATGAGACAGCTGATGTTCATTCATTCATTTATTTGAGGTATTTATGGTTTTTTTTTTCTTATCATGCAATAGATGTACATGTCTTTTTTCATGACTAAAAAAAGAAATTTCCAATTTTTCAAAAAGAAAATTGAGTATTAGTTTTGGTTTTTTTCAAGAAAAATAATTTATATATAAAAGTTATTTTTTATAAAATTATTTTTCATTATTTCATTGCAATGTTAAATTCATAATAGGTATTTATGTCATAAATTTTTTTAAATAAAAAAATATTTTTTATTGACCCATTTTTTAAATTTATCAAATATTAGAAAATACTAAAATGTTTTTTAAAAAATATTTTTCTGTAAAACAAACGGGGCATCTATATATGCTTAGGCCGGGAATAATATTTAAATAAAACATTTCCACCAATGATCAATTTCATGATTCGAATCCTTGAACTTATAGGTAAAGTTCACTTGAAAATCAACTTTAAGTCAGTGATCTAATTACTTGTTGATTAATATACAAATATTTATCTGAATATATTTTTAACCGTAAATATTAAAAAATATATATAATAATTCTTATTTATTTATAAAAAATATAAAATATTTGTCCAAATGGGCACATGTATATTTATTGGATTTAGAATTGAAGTGTAAATTATGTGGATGAGCTAGTTTAGAAATTTTCAAACAAAATATCCTACATGAACGTCTTTCTTTTTTCAAGAATGTCGTTGTCCAGCTTTCTCCGTCAAAATTTGAACCTAAAGAATGGTCCACTAACTAGGGTTTGGACTTTCGATCAATTTTAAGATTTAATATTGTGCTGATTGTTTGAATAAAGTAAAGATGATTCCACTGAAATTAAATCATACAAATTTGTACTATATGCCCTTTCTGGATTTGCCACTTGTTCCAAGCTTAATGGCTGCTCCAGGTTTGGTGGTGTCTCTACTACATATATAGAAAGAGCAACCTTCAGCAGCAACAGTGATAAATAATATATTTAGAGTTGGTTTAGCTAGAGATGGATGGTGAATAATTGAAATCCAATTGGATTGAAAATTTGAAGTACTTGATTGTATTGTCAAAATATTTAAATTAGAAATTCAAAATAAGTAATTATTTCTTGCTTTTGATGCTATTATTATGTGGTCAAATTATATAGAAAACATAGTTCAACTTGAACAAATCAAAATCATCATGGAAATGTAATATTTTTGTGTTTAAGATATCATATCTCAAGTATGTGAACCATGAATCTCTTCATCTTTTCTTGTTCAAGACCCATCCAAACGTTAATCCCTCCTCCTCCATTTTCCATGCTCTTTCCATCAGAAAGCAACAGCACAAATTCATCATTCCCACCCAACACTGGTCCTCCATGAGAAGCCTTTCCAAACCCAAAATCAAGCTCGTTAAATGGAAGTTTCCACCAAGCTGACACATAGAAATTCCCATTACGTGTCGCAGGAATCCCTCTATGCACCTCCAGCCAATCTATCACTGACCTGATATACTCATCTGTAACTCTTTCTCTACCTTCTTTCATCTTCCCTACACTGAAGGACAGTGGCTTCTTCACCAAATCACCCACTTTTGCTGTCGCAAATGCTGTGATCACTCCATTTCCAACGAACCCATCTGGTAAATTTGGTGAAATTTTCGACCTTATGTCCACTGCAAAAAGAACGGTTGAATACTCCTCTAAGTTGTCAAAAACTGCCATACTTCTTGCTCTCCATACATGAGCTACTATGGCTTCAAAGCTTGTGCAAGTGATCTGGGCTTTTCCTTTTAGTGATTTGATCATTTCAGGACTGAAAGAAAAGAGCTTGTGGATGTATTTAAATTTGTTAGCGAAAACCAATGGAGAAGGAGATAATTGGTCTGGTGCAGTGAAGAAAGAGGCTGGAGATGAAATCTCGCTTAGATTTACATATTCTTTGTGTGGGTATTTAATTATAGGAGGATTTCTTGCTTTTAAATAAGTTCTATCATTGTGGACAACTTTGGCTTTTAGACCTTCACCTCTGCAAATAGACGCGAGATTCTCAAACATATCACCAGCTGATTTACCATCAACAATACCATGATTTGTCATAAACCCGATTGAGAAACTCCCACATGAAAATCTTGTAACCTGCAAAATCCCATACAAGTATTTAAAAAAATTGATTGGCTTTTAGCTTAGTAGGTATATAGAAAACTTTGCATACAGAGAAGACTAAGAGAATGAATAAGCAATAATAGTGCCTGAATGGTGAGAAGTGCTTTTTCTGCAAGGCTTTTGTATAGGCCAGGACGGTGGATGAAATGGTGAAATGTAGAATTAGGGAGAGAGAGATTTCCAAGATCCTTCAAAGCAAGCCTTGAAGTTGCAGCAACAAACAAAGCTCCAGCATTGTTGCACAGAAGCTCCATCCTTCTAGTGTCCTTGTTGAAATTAAGCCTGCCAGCCATGAAATAGTAAGGAACAAGAAGCACTTCAGCTACTGCTCTCTTCACCCTTTCAGAGATATCCATTGTTGAGGAAGTGTACTTGGTAGAAGAGACATCAAAAAAGAAGAGCGTTTCAACTGAGAAAGCTACTGCTTGGTCAATGTTGGAAAGGAAAATAGTTTCTTGTGGTGTTGGGTTGCTAGGAGAAACCAGAATTACTGGCTCTTCTTTTAGTACATCTTGGTCAGTAATGGAAATAGAATAAGCATCCATGGAAATTGATAAATATCTTAGTTTAATACTTTAATGGTTTCTCAAGGCAAATGTGTGCGTGTGTTTGTGTATTTCATTTTATAGCTTCTAAGGACTGTGTGAAGATGGTTATCTGCCATGTAAAGAGCATGGATGAGATCTTTGTGGAATGGATCCTAATTGATTGGTAAATTAATTAAGTGCACACTCACCATTCATGGGGTCCTAAAATGGGGGCATGGTGTTTTCATTTCTTTCTCTTCATCCAAATTGCAAGTCTCTTGTCTTCTCTTGTCTTCAGTGTGGCATATCATCAAACATGTTGGTTGTTGAGATAGAAACGCAAATGGGCTATTTGTGGAAGTGTAGTGTGACTTTCAAATTTATCGTTGATGGGCTTCTTTGAAAAAAGAAGTGCAGGCTCAGCATCTACTGGACTACTTGGTGTGTGTTCCTGGTCTAGGCCGTAACATTGAAGGCAACTTTTTCTTACAAAAACAACGGCGTTCTTATTGTGTAGGATCTCAGTTGATGGACGACGTGTAGTTTTGAATGATGGCTATTTCCTGGCCAAGAATGACGCGTTGCTAAATCCTAGCTGGTAGTTAGCTGCTTTATCAAATAGATGATACTCGCAAAAGAGCTTTATTTGATTATATTATTTATTTTTAATATCCTTATACATTTTATTTATATTATTTTACAAGATATTCATTCTGTCTCATTTCAAGTGATTTTTAAAATATATAATATTAATTTTAAAAAGTAGAATTATTAGCACTTCAAATGCAACAAAAGGGATAGAAGGAGTGAAACGTAATAACAATCAAATTTAGAATAAAGTTTTACCATTTTGGTATTATCTAGGCAGCATTGAATGTCCTCTTATCTCATTCTTTAATTTTTCTTTTTTTTTTTAATTTAAAAAAAAAAGTTAAACATGATATTGGATTATGTACCTTTTCATATAATGATTGCGATTGCTTTCTTTACTGTATACGTCACTAAAATATTTATTTTATTTAATTGTTAAAATATAACATGCTTTAATTTAAATTTATACTATTTTTGAATATATTAATAAAAAATCATTAAAATTAATTTTAACATATTTTAATATTTTTAAAAATATATATATTTTTAAAAATATCTAAAACTCAATACTTAAAAAAGTAATTTTGAAACTTTGACCAAATTTTAAGTCTCCTTTTTTCTTATTAAAGAAAATATTTCTTTTGTAAAAAGAAATGGGAAATATTTTGTATAATAAAATATGAATTTTTTTTTTTCATTCCTTTCTAAGAATTTTGAAACCCAATCTATAAATTAGCAAACAAAGGTTTCTCTTGGAGTATTGACTACAGTTTTGTTATGAAGGGACACAGCACTGGTTTTGAATAATTAAAAAATAATAAACCATCTTCAGTTGGAAACACACAATCCTTTGCTTCCAATTTTTTTTTTTTCCAATTAATAATCTCAATACAAAATTCAAACAACTGACTTTTCATTGCCATCAATATTTTTAAAAAAGATTATTAAATTTTAAATTACATAATTATTATTTTAATAATATATATAAACTAAAAACACTTAAATTATTTATTTCGCTTTAGTTTTACTCGTCACCATTAAGATATGCAACTTATTTAATAATATTTTAATGTCATAAAGAAAATTGCTTATAACGTGCTAAATATTGAAAGTAATTAACACGATTATAATATATTTTATTTATAAAAAATATAACATACTAAATTAGAGTTATTAGTTAAAATTAGGTACTTTTAAATTTACAATTATTATTATGTAAATATATTGATAATAAGATTTTTTTTTTCTTATGTGATTAGTTAAAATCATAAGAATCCATATTATGAGATGTGATGAAATTTTTACGCTTTGTCACCTACCATAATCCTTCTTCCTTATCCAGGCTTAGAATCGGCTAAGCACAAACTACTTAGGCGGAGTTATATATTTTCGAGTATTTAATCCAAAATCGTTTAGAGTGGAGAAAGAGAATCTATATAACCGATTCCAATAAATTTCTGGGATAAATGTTTAGTTAAATTGAGTTGAATATGTGTTTAGTTAAAATATTCATAA
This sequence comes from Hevea brasiliensis, assembly GCF_030052815.1. Lineage (NCBI taxonomy): Eukaryota > Viridiplantae > Streptophyta > Magnoliopsida > Malpighiales > Euphorbiaceae > Hevea > Hevea brasiliensis. Next base: position 2,181,189 of record NC_079496.1, on the reverse strand, counting down.
GTGAAATAAGTAGTTAACACATTTAGTAAAAAATAGCTTATAAGTATATTTATCGTTAAAATTATTAAATAAAATATATAATAAAATTTTAAAAATTAAAAAAGGATAATATGATAAAATATTTGATCAAATTAACTTATAATCATATAATTTATAAGCATTAAATCTAATTTTTTTTTATAAGCTCAATTTATAAATTTAAAAAATATTATAAATAAATTTATTTTTAAACCTTATAAATTGATTTAATTAATTTATAAATTAAAAAAAATACTCTCTTAATTATTTTTTTATATAGCAGATTTAATTAATTTGAGATTAAGGTGTTGTGGTATTATATATATAATTTAATTAATTATATATAAATTTGTTATAAATATTTAATTTAAGAATCAGTAAATTTGATTTTAAATGAAATTGAATTTATATTAGAATTTTAATTAATTAATTAATAGAGAAGACATTTAAGATTATAAACCAAAGTTGGGTGCACAAGTAACTACCATCTGGCTTGCGATAGCCCGAGCCTGGACGCTTGACACTTTGAACCCCAACATCTTCCCGTGCCACGTGGAATAAAATTTTACCGAATAAGAATTTGGAAGCTTTTTATATCCATTATGTCAAACATAAAATAATTAATTTTAATAAAAAAAGGCCTTTTATTTTTTATTTTTAATATAACATAATAGAAACAAATCCGTCCAGGGCACTTTTGTCATTTCAACAAACAAATCCATTCAAAAAGCCATCTTTATTCTTACTCTCGTGTACCGCAAGTGACACGCCCCCAGCAATTATCTACCTAGCAACCATATTGGCCATAGGTAATATTACGCTGCAATGCTCCTGCTTTTATGTCTGTGCAACTCACATCATCAACCAGTTGTATTGAAAATTCAGCTGTTGTGCACTTGTGCTCGTATATTGATCTCACATTGAATGGTCAACAATTAAAAGAAAATTTTAAAATTAAATTAATTTGAATTGAATTAAAAATAATTAAAATTAAAAGTAAAACTTAAATTAATAATTCATACTCGATATTGACCTGCTTGATTTTATATAAAAATAAATTTTATAATTATTAAATTAAATATTTATAATAAAATTATAAATTTATATATAAATATTTAATTTTATGATTTGAAATTTATTTTTCATGTTAGGTTGAATTTATAGTATTCGTACCAAAACAGTTTTACCATATCCAACTGGCGTGTTGCAATTGGTGGAACAAACAGACTACAGTAGGTAATTTAACACCGATTATCGACTCACAACGGAGAATCTTAATTAAAAAGCCAGGTGTCAAGTACTCTAGGAGTTGTAAATCACGCATAATGAAGGCGCGTAGAGATATATCGTTTTCGTCCTTGTAAACGGACCAGACACCCTCTCTTTCTCTCTCTCGCACTCGTATAATATTTCTCTCTCTCTAAAAGGAGCTCCTAGTCTAGCGAAGAGAGAAAGGACTTTGCTCCCTCTCGTATAAAATATTATTCGAAAATCTTCACGAAAATTGAATCTTTGCAGCCATGAAAGCCCAGCTCTCCTGATACAGGTATTCGTCTTCCTTGTATGTTCTCTCTCCCACTGCCTGTGTTTTTGTGTATGTATATTTATTTAGTTTTTTCTTTTTGGTGTGCGTGTATGTGTGATTCTCTCGCTTAACTGTGCGTATAAAAGGTCTCGTTTTGTTTATTTCTAATCTATAACTTGTCAATCGGTGCGTAACCAAGCATACCCATTTCCTCAGGTTGGCTCTCGGCACTTGGGTTTTGACGGGTTTTTGGTTTTATCAATGGAGGTATATGTAGTAATTTTCTTTCTTTCTTTCTTTTTAGTAATTATTATTATTATTTTATTTGTCTTTCTCTGTGTTTGTTATTAGGATTTAATGCTGTTTACTCTTTGTGGGTTAACGGTTTCTGGCAGTGTAAAAAAGTAGAATTTCTTTGGATCATTTTGGAATTCTCAGCTATGAGTAACCGTAGTTTCTCGTACTCTTTGGTTTTGCTGCGCTTTTTTTTTTCTTATTTATTTTGTTTTATCTCTACCTTTGAATGTTCTTGTTTGGTTCGGATTGGTTTAGAATATAAATGTGCTTAATGGGTCGATGAAAGGTTCGGGTTTTTATTGTTTCGATGTTCGTTTTGGGTTCGAGAATGGATCTGGGGTTGGTTTCTTGCTTACCTGAGTTTCCATAGCTAAGTTTAGTACTCTTTTTGCTTGTGGGGAGTCGGTGATTCGTTTCTTTCTGAATAAAAATATTTGCTTATATATGTATATGATATTTTTTAGCATGTCGATTTTGCTTATTTGATTTTTTTTTTTAATTTTAATTTTTAAACTACTGTTTGGTTCTGCTAATTATTTTTGAAAATTTTTTATAATTAAATACATAAAAATTGATTTTTTTTTTTTTTTAGATACTAATTCAAATTGAATCTTAACATCTGGTTTCTTAAAATTCATTGGCTGTGATCTCTTTCGTTGATGAGTTCCATTCCTTTTTTACATATATAACAAATATTTTGGTTAGCTTTACTCTATTCTGAGTACGAAGTTAAAATGTCTCATTGATCAAGTGCTTCTAGATTTTTATTTATTTTTTTTTTAAATTATTATGGAATTATGCAGACTTTAAGTTATAATAATTTTTACCTGGTAAGTTATAATGAACTTTGGTAGGCCTTTTACCTGGAATTTCTGAACGTTGACATCTTAATTTCTACTTTAATTTAATACCAGTAATTATAGGTTCCATATGGATTATATAGAAAAAATTTATTATTTTTTTAAAAAAATATTGTTGGAAGGTTAAAAAAAATATTTAATATTAGCAGAAAGATGGAATTTTTGTCCAACCAGAATAGAAATTTTTGTGAATTTGAGATTGTTCTTTTGTTTTCATTGTGGTTCTCTTCACTTGTATCTCAGTTTAGAAACCCTGATTTTATATATTTAAGCGCCATATTGTATAATTTTAAAGAACAGAAGAAAAAAGAAGTTATTTAATGTTGATAAATTTTGTTAGCCCATGCTAAATCTATCCTTAGGTAAAAATGCTAGTAAAACTTTTGTATGTTCTGTTATCTCTGCAATGAAATTAATCATCTTGGTTTATTTGAACTCCTTTGCAGATGGATCTTGTTCAAGTGAATCATGATTGGAGTTGCATTGAAGATGAGTCTTCTGAGCAATCACTTTGTCCAGAGGCTCTTGGCATAAGTGATGCCTTCAGAGATCCTGAGCTGCTTCCTCGCATAGGTGATCAATACCAGGTTGAGATTCCATCTCTTATGACACAATCTGCCTACCTCTTGGTCACACAGATGACAAATGATCCAACAATCTTCCGTGGTACTTCCCATGATTTTTTAGTGGGATTACCCATATCACTAATGTGGATCAAGGAGGAAGTCAAGAACATGAAACATGAACACCAAGAATTTCCAGGTGATTTGAATGGCTTGTCAAGTAGAAACGAATCCATAAAACATGAAAGCATTACAGAGATGCAGATTTTTCCAGGAGGTGAGTTACAAGTTAAGATTGAGCCTATGGACATTACACTCAATGGGGTAGTAGAAGACAGAGAACCTGCAAAGTTAGGTATGCAAGAAGAAAAAAAGATTCAAATGCATCAGCAGCATGGAGGCAAAGGCTACCTTATGGTTCCTGGTTCTTTGGGTGTTGCATGGAATGATTTTGAGGAGGCCAGTTTCCTTCTTGGTTTATATATATTTGGAAAGAATCTTGTTCAAGTAAAGAAATTTGTTGAGAGCAAAAAGATGGGCGATATACTTTCATTTTATTATGGGAAGTTTTATAGGTCTGAAAGATACAATAGATGGTCAGAATGCCGGAAAATAAGAAGTAGAAAATGCATATTTGGACAAAGGATTTTTACAGGATCCACTCAACAAGAATTGCTATCTCGTTTGTTTTTAAATGTCTCAGAGGAATGCAAAAATACTTTAATTGAGGTACTTTATGAAGTATTCCTGCATGTTGTGCAAATTTTGAAGCAGTGATCACCAAATGAGAATGAAATGGTTTAGTATAAAACACATGGGTAGTCATGCATATAAGTATACGTGCACACACAAATCAATAGATTCAGGAAATATATGCTGAACTAATTGATTTTAGGAATATATTTATTTTTTTCTCTTGGAACTATGCCCTTTTATGGTTCTTTGATAGAAATGCCTCTCTAGATGAAGTGATTGACCTGTCAAATCTCAAGATTCGAAAGTACACTTTTCTAATTTTGAGAGAAGAAGTCCTGGTATTCTTGGATAAAAAAAAAGGATTGTGGAATGAGTAAATGGAAATGGGATTCTCTGTTTCAAATATAGAATGACAAGTTCTTCCACTGAACTAATCAATCTCTCTTTTGAAATTGAGAAAGATTTGCTTTTATTTTTTTAAACAATTTTTATCCCTTTGATTGGTTTTGAAAACTATGTAGGGAGGCGTCATGTTGGTTCTCTTTTCATGGTTGCTTTGCTTATAAGCTTGTCTTAGATTCATTAGGTGTTTTCTTTATAATACAAATTGCAGCCACTGAAATTTTCATTTTGCTGTTGTAACTCGAAGTTGTTGCAAATTGTGATTCTTCATAATTTGTTCTAAAGTGGTTCTCTTTTGTCTAAAATAAAATGAAATTTAGAGATTGTGCCTGCCATTGCTCCAAGTTAAGTTATCCTTTTTATAATGAGCTCATGATTATGTCCTTTCATTTAATTATCAATGTGATCTGTTGGTAGGTTTCTAAGACATTTGGAGAGGGGAAAATTTTGCTAGAAGAATATGTATCAACCTTAAAAGCTACAGTTGGATTGAACACCTTTGTTGAGGCTGTGGGAATTGGCAAAGGGAAGCAAGACCTGACAGGCATAGTGATGGAGCCTCTTAAGTCAAATCAAGGTGCTTCTGTTCGTCCAGAAATACCAGTTGGCAAAGCTTGCTCCACCCTTACACCCTTGGAAATTGTTAACTTCCTAACTGGAGGTTATCGATTAAGCAAAGCCCGATCAAATGATCTTTTCTGGGAGGCTGTTTGGCCTCGTTTACTTGCAAGAGGGTGGCATTCTGAGCAGCCCAATGATCATGGTTTTGCTGCTGCTTCCAGGCATTATCTGGTCTTTCTAATCCCTGGCATCAAGAAATTTTCAAGAAGGAAACTAGTGAAAGGAAACCACTATTTTGATTCTGTTACTGATGTCCTGAATAAAGTTGCTTCAGATCCAGCTCTTCTTGAGCTTGATGTTGAAACAGACAAAGGCTATGGTGACAAGGAAGAAAATGGGTGGACCAATGATAAAATTCTGGACCAACAAGATTTTCCTGATCAGCAACGGCATTGTTATCTCAAGCCGCGAACTCCTAGCTGCAGTGCAGAAGTCATGAAATTCACTGTTGTTGATACAAGTCTGGCTAATGGGGAAACAACCAAAGTCAGAGAATTGAGAAGCTTACCAGTTGAAATGATAAACATTTCCACCTTCAGAAATGATTCTGAAGAAAGTGATGAAGATTCTTTTGAGGATTCAATAAATGAATCTGATTCTTCTGATAACTTGTGTTCTGATCATAATAAGACTGATATTTCAAAATCTGCAAAGATCAATGTTGACAAGGGAGATTCATCTGGCAGGGAAAATTTTGAAAACAATGCTTTAATTCAGTGTTCCCCTATAATTGATTCAGGTTTCACCAAGGTTCCAGTCAAAATCCCTAAGGATCAGAACGCTAGCAAGTATGGTGACATGCAACCAAGTAAGCATATCAAGGGTCATGCAATAAAGAGAACAAAACCTGCAGATAGGAATGTTTTAGCCCCTGTTGCAAAACGACGGCGAAGATTAACTGCATGTGAGCGCACAGCGACAAGCTGTGGTACAGTCAATGTCTCAGTTGATCCCAGCTTAGAACAAGATGAAGTTGGTTGTACTTCAGGAAATCTGGACTCGCGAGAGAATATTCTCTCTCATCAGGATTCACATCAGGCAAAGTTGTCATCCACCAGTTCTTCATCCAGGGGCAGCCCTAATATTGCAGATGAATGCAATCTAAGTAGCAACTCACCTTTTGCTGGACATCCTAATGAGAAATCTCAGTCTCGGACATTGATTGACCTGAACATACCCATCCCGCAAGATGCGGAGACTGAACCTTTAATGATGGAAATGATAGAAAGACAGCATAATCAAGCAAGTGCACAGGCAGAGGATTCTGTTGTGCTGAAAACTTCCACATCAGTATGTGATTCTACTTCTGAGCAACCTTCTGGCATCAATTCTCGTAGACAAAGCACAAGAAACCGACCACTGACCACCAAAGCATTGGAAGCTCTTGCTTGTGGATTTTTAAGCATAAAGCCGAAGCGGAGGAGGGATGATTTTTCAATAGAGAACTCAATATCAAGGCCTTCACGACGTGCTCGCAGTAAGGTGAGAGTTACTGAAAACTTCGGAGCTGATGTAATGGATTTCAAAGGAGACGAAAGAGCAAATGGTGTATGTACGAGTAGTAGTGACATGTTCAATGAGCTTCATGTTTAGTTTGGGGGGTCCTAATTTTAGGATCCAACATTGGTTGGATGCTGATTTACCAACTTGTAAAATAAGAACAGGGCTTTCAGTGCCTTTTATATGGTAATCAGCTCTGGAAGAATGAGCAAGTCTTTGCTGCTGAAGTGTCTGTAACATGAATAGTATAGCAATCCTTTCTTTTTTAGCTTCCGACTGCTGCCGCATACATGGCCTCACCTGCTAACTTCATGAGGCTGTCTATATTAGGCAAAGCGCCATCCGAGGTACTCAACATCATTTAGAGAAGATGGAGGGAGTAGTTGCTTGCCAGTTAAATATTTTTTGTTCAACATGATTGGACAGAATAAATAATTCATTATTTCTGTCTCTCCTTGTCCTGGATTTTCATACTTTCACGTTGTTGTTGAATAGTAAGTTGAAATTTGACAGTGAAAGGTTGCAGTAGCTCCTGCTAAATTTAGGAGATTGTTGATGTTGATAAAGATTCTGGGGGCATTCAGCTGGTTCATAGAAGCCAAGTCCACGAATCTGAATAATACCTGTGATTTTCCTTTTTGTGTTGGTTTTGATTTGAAGTCATTTATGGTGAACTGAAATGTCTGCATTTTTGCTGTTATTTCCTGTTATTGGTTGCATCCTCACTGAAATTTTTTAAATATAGTGATTGAGGTTTGAACCTTAATAATTTCCCTAATTATTAGTTTATCTATTATTTTTTTATTAATTTTTAAAATTATTATTTTAATTTAATAATAATAAAAAAGAAAAAATTTTATTTGTAATTGAGATTGAAATTTAAAGAAGAGCTTTTTTATAAAAAAAAAAAAAACAATTTTAAATAAAAAATAATTTTAAAACCAACTAATTCCTCAGAAAAGGAGCAGCAGGAAATAGGCCCACGCGGCCTGCCCGGAAGAGAGCCACGTGGTGGCTAATTCCATGCCCTTTTGTCCAAAAGGTTTCCAAAACCATCGTGTGTTCTCCACATCCCATTCCATGTAGCCGTACACACAACCATCATCGTCGTCATCATCTTCTTCTTCTTCTACTCGACTCTCAAGCCAAAACTACAGAGAGTGAAATTATCCGTACATTTTCTTTGCAAAAACTATCTTAAACCAATAATCTACTGATAGCATTCTTGTGAGTGCTTCTTCTATTACCAAACATTGAAGCTGTAAAATAAGAGGAATGGGCCAGGCATTTCGTCGAGCATCTGGCAGAATCCGAGCCACCGATCCATCTCCGACTCCCAAGAGCGTAAGTGAACGCAGGCCTCCCGTGGCCACCACCGATAAGACGGAGATCTCGAGGAGAACCGCCCAATATAATAATCAGGACCCTCTTGATTTTGGTTAGTATCTATGTCCTTGCTTTTTATTAGACTTATCGGATTCTTTAGAAGCTGATTAATTGGAAGTTGCGGCTACTTTGGTTTTTTTGGGGAACCCAAATGCAAAAGTGATTTCTATTTTTTAATTTTTAAAATTTTTGCATGTCCATATGATTTTCATAAACAGCGACTTGCATATGATTTCCTCTGAAGTCAGTATTCGAAGGGTTTGTTTGGTTTCTGAGAAAACTAAAGGAAAGACATTAAATTTCTAGCATTGGCATTCATGTGGATGGAGTGGTTTGTGCTTATAGCTTGTATTTTGGCCCCTCTATTATTCTCGTTGCTTGTGTAGCAGAATTTGAAGTGGTTTGATTTATAATTACGTTGCAAGCAAACGTTTTCATGCCCTGCAATTACTAGAGGAATTGGATTAGTAAGGACATATGCGAGAAAAGACCAGTTTGCAATGTTTCACTTGGATTGAAATTAAAGGTGTTAGAAATAAAATATTTTTCACTACAGGATTGGAAACATTTGCACCAGTCTTTCTTTATCTTTTCTTTCCTGTTTATTTCTTGAACCATCTTGTCGATTTTGATTTAAGTCAACACATATCCTTACTTCTACTTGTCAGAGATCAGAGGATAATTTGTTTTTGAAAATGTAAATGTGTAAATGTGATGTTCACAATGAGAGATTTATTAGAACAGACTATTCCCCCATTTCTGAATGGCTACAGGTATGTTGCTGATGTTTTAGGGTAAATATCACACAGTCGCTTAACTTTTTTTCATAAAAGTCACCAAACTTTTAATTTCTTTCATAAAACTCACTAAACTTCAATAAGATTTCATAAACATCACTGTGACCGGAAATTAAAAGTTTCTAGATTCACCTGTTGACCGGTTAAGTATTTTACAAATGAAATTATCTTATTTTATTAGTTTCTTAGCAAAAAAAAAAAAAAAAGAAAATCGAATGCATAAAATGCATTCAGCTGCCCCTCTTACCGTCAAATTTCTTCCCTTTCTCTATTTTTTCTCTACCAACAATCATTAGTTAAGTAATTTTTTTTTGTAAAATAATTGATAGATCAGCAAGTTAAACTGAAAACTTTTAAATTTTAGGTTATAGTGACTTTTATGAAATCAAATTGAAGTTCAGTGAGTTTTATAAAAGAAATTAAAATTCAATGACTTTTGTGAGTAATCATATGTGATAATTACCCTGATGTTTTATCTCCTTGACCCGGTTCATCACTTTTGATGGTTCTTTTGATATCTGTCGAGTTGGTAAGTACGTATTAAAAAGGGAAAATTACTAAAAAAAACCTAGTACATATTAAAAAGGGGAAATTACTAAAAAAAAAAATCATGTGGTTTCACTCATTTTCACTTCATGGTCTGTGATTTACTTTGTGACAAAGTAGTATCCTGAGTTTCGCATTGTTAGCAAAGAATGACTTTTCGTCTTCTCTCTGTTAAAAGATATTGATATGGAACAAAAATGTGCTGTTGTGAAAGAGAAATATTGATGTGAAATTAAAAAAAAAAGTAAAAATTAGTACTTTGTGATTCTATTTATTTTCACTTTAGGGTATGTGATTCATTTTGTGATAAAATAGTACTATGAAGTTTGCATCATTAGCAAACCAGTGAATTATTTAACTTCTAAAAATAATCAGAATTTGAGAACTTTTACTTTTGGAATACAATGGAGAAGTTTATACATATTTTCTTTGAAAAGCTCATTTTTTCAGTTCTATTATTTTATGATACCTAAGTTTCTAGGCTAGAAGAATTTGACACGGTGTCTAGAAGTGCTATAGAGTTCAAGGGGCTACTTGAGTTGCAAACTCTTCAAGGCAGTGTTGATGGAAGTTGTGAAAAAAGGTATCGGTCACTTCATAGAAGGGAGAAACGGGTAGCTAGCCAGTCAAGAGCACTGGTTCAATCTAGCCGCTCTAACAACAAAACTATTGCTCCTATCCAAATTTTCAGTAATACTAATCAAATGACTCACCCAGGAGTTTATGCTATCCTTGATAGTGATTCTAAAAAGTGAATGTGCAAACTTCAGGTTTAAAAATCTATTGATAGTGATTCTGAAAGTCAAAGTTTTCATACAAAACTCAATATCAGTATACCTCACTTACGAAATTACCATGCCTAAAGGGAATAAAATCTCTTTCTTGCATCTTAACAGTATGTGAATTATTTTTTCTATTAAAAATAATTAAAAATACTATTTCAATCCCACATCAACGAAAATTAACAGCGTGAGACAAAATGTTGTGTTTACTGATAGAGCATTATCACAAGGTACCACTTTGTCACAAAGTAAATCTCAGACTTTAAAGTGAAAATGAGCGAAATCACATGATACATTTTTATAATTTTCACTTTTCTTTTTTTAATTTCACGTTAGCAGATTTTTTTTTCACATCAGCATCTTTCTGTTTCACATCAGCATCTTTTTGTTTCACATCAGCATCTTTTAATGGAGAGAGAATGGAAAGTCGTCCTTTGCTAATAGTGCAAACCTCAGGGTACCATTTTGTTACAAAATGAACCACAGATCTTGAAGTAAAAAATGGGTGAAATCATGGGGTACTTTTTTGTAATTTCCCCTATTAAAAATGACTGTGTGCTTGTGTGAGAAGTTGAGCAAGTAAATATAAATTCTAGTTTTTCTTTTTAATGTGACTAATATATGTGTATGCAACTCTTATAAAGAAGGGGATTACTAACTTCAAATTTTTTCAAAATTGATGCTTCGTTTATGCTCTGGGTAAGATGGTACTCCAAGAATTAATGATGACGATGTCCTTGAAGAACGAGATCCACAATTTGATGCAATGCTTAGTCAAATGGTGGGTAGAATTAGATCAAAGCCTGGAGGGAAACTTGAGATTGGTGAGGTGAGCTATTGGAATTTGCAGTGCTTGTTTACTTCGCTTTTATTCAACTCCTGATTAGTACTCCTGATTAGTAAGTGCAATCATTAATAAGCACTGTAATTTTGTTGATGCTGAATATGCTAGAGACAAAGTCATTGGCTAAATTTTGACTTATAGTATTGAGTCCATCATTATGCAGCCCGGTGGGCATTGAATTAAGAAAAAATTTCATGAGTTCTACCTAAGAAATGCAAGAGATACAAAGTCATGCATTTAATACGACAAAGATATTGCCTATTTAAACTTTTGATTGGTGTACGAGGTTGCTTTTAAGCCAAATCTCTATGCTGCACTTGGATAAAGCTGCACCTCTAAGAACATGTTAGCATCTCATGATTGCTAACCGTGACATCTTCAATTAGTGAGATTCCACCTGATGTCATTGGAACCTACACCTGACCATGTGAGGCTTTATCCAAGTGAATGGTGCCTTCATCTTTCACTCTTTGAATCATCTGAAAAGAAGCTGTTGACTATGTTAACAGGCAGCAGTGGGAGAAAGGTATAATAGGCCAATGCCAAAGCTGCGGAATACAAAACCTGATTCTGGCAGGTATGAAGAAAGACCTGCTCCTCAAGGAACTCTGAATGTGGCACAGCTGCGTCACATCATGCTTCTGCGTCAAGGCAAAGCTGATGATCACAATGGGCCGATGGACGTTCACCAGATTGCCGAGAAGTTTCAACTTGAAGTTGCACGGGTGCAGCTGATCTTGCAGTTTTTATCATTGCCACCGGAGGACAGCAACAAAAAGAAAAGTTATCAGTGATTATGGATTGCACTTTTGCTTTACTAACATGATATTCTGTTGAATAAGGGAGAGTTAATTCTGCAGTTTGAAAATTTATCAGCCGGGCAATTATGATTTCATTTACTTCATCACAGAGCAAATATAACTATTTGGTGGGCATAAGTGTGTAGGAATGGTTGTACAATTATTACAATCCAAAATTTTGAGGCTATTTTTGTTTAAACAGAGAGTTGGGGAAACTTTTATGGTGAAATTTTTCTGTTTCAATTATAGAAATTAGAGCTTTAATTCCAGATGTTGCTACCATTAACCGTTGCATTATTTTTGCACTCAACGGTAGTCTTTTAGAGGCTAAACATTCCGTAAATTTCGAAGCTTCTCGTTTTCTTGCTTCTCCCGGCCTGCTGGGAGATTTCTTAAGGCATAACTGCAGTCTCCAGGGATAACATGTAGCATTTTGACATCTATGAAAAGAAAATGAGAGAATGCAAGGCTGCATGATTGGATGGAATTTAATTCAACTATTCCTCATCAATTGGAGTTTTAATATTTCTAGGGTAATGGGTAAATATCACACATTCAATTTGAGTGTTTTAAAGTTAATTTATCAACTATTTCACAAATAAAATTATTTTATTTATTATTTTTTAAAAAAATAAATTACATAAAATATATTCTACAACTCTTCTTGCTATTAACAATCAATTAATTTTATTTATAAAATAATTAATAAATTAATAAATTAATTTAAAAATCTTAAATTTTTAATTGCAGTAATTATTATGAAATCAAAATCAAATTAAAGTTTAGTGAATTCTATTAAAAAATATTAAAATTTAATTATGAAAACATTCCTAAAATTAAATAATCTCATAAAATAATTACCTCATAATAATGACAAATACCCATCAATAACTAACTTGATTTTCAAGCAAGTAGTCCTGTATATTATTGAGATGTCCTGTAGATGCCTAACCATGGTGGCGGTAGATCGACAAGCAGATACAATCATCCAGAAAGCAAAATTTTCTACATTAACCAATTCAGAGATATCATAAGCAAGCTCCATATGGTCGAACGTGAGTCTTATTGTCAATTTCAGAAACTACAAAATTCATTTCGAGCTCTATCTCTATTTTTACTCACACTACCTTACCCTACAAACATATAAAGCTCAGACACCTATTATAATGACTAGATCATAGGAAACAATAATCATCCCCACTTTTATGGGGGACCTTTGGAGGTTATATGAAAAAGAATGAGATGATCACAGTGATTAAGAAACAAAATACAAACAGCAAAAAATATGCTGTGTTAGTTCCAAGTCAAAATAGACTCTAACCAATCTGATGTGAATTCATAAGCTACAAATGTTACAGCACCAGCTGGTGCAGCCTTGATGGTTGATGGTAAAATGCCCTTATAAAGGCCAGCCCAACCCTCGGCCTGCAAGATTCTTCGCAGTGCATCAAGCATATTTTTGTAAGCGCGGTACTCAACTCGAGCACCATACTTTGGATGCCTTTGTAGTCCTTCAATCTGCAGCAGCCAAAACAAAACTGAATTATTCATCAAGACTGTCCTTGCAAGTCGGGATGGCCCCTTGGCCCTTGGAGGCAAAAGAAACTTTTTTGCTGATCAAATGAATTCTTTGATTTGGTTCTCTACCAAGACAAATGCATTATTTATCAAGAGCACTAAATCAAGGAAACTGCTCAGTCTATGTTGCAGTCTTGTAATAAGACTCATCAACATATCCAGAATTCCAACATTTTTATCCAGCAAGACTCATTTCCCACTGATAAGCACCAGCATCCAGAATCTCACAACTAGATCACATTATGTCCGAAACAATTGATTCAGGCTTCAGCTCATTTAATGGACACAACAACAACAAAAAATTATTCTACAATAATTCTAACCAAACATCATTACTGATGAAGAAATTCTAACATCTACAACAAACAATGATTTTACAAAGACATATACTTCAAGAAGTCCAGGAGATATATACCTGGAACCTTTTTTTAACCACATCAAGAGGATGACAGACTAGTTTGGCACATGTCCCAGCAGCTAATCCACAGACAAAAAGCTGAAAGCTTGAAAGACTAACATCAATATTGGTCGAGCTCATATTATAAGAAGTGTGGCAGTTCCAAGCCTACAACGGACACAGAAAAATGTATCACAGTCCAAAATAAATCAGCACTTTCAAGTAGAAAGAAGAAGGAAACATCCACCAACACACAGACACAGGATACTTGCAGCACTTTCAAATCTTCTTTGAAAGTTTATTAGAAGAAACACTTTTCCTCCAAAACAGAAGAATGCAATTCATTCCATTGTTTAACCATTTCACTACAGTCAAAACAACCAAAATGCAAATCAGAATTTTTAAGGCCAGCCAATGAAATTTATGAGTATGATAACAGCTTTTCTAGTGCCATCATGTGCCTAGCTACCATTTAAAGAAATGAAAGGGTATGTCTCCAGAAAAGCTTTAACAGAGTCCTTCCTAGGAAATGAAAAAAATATTTAAACAACAATTCAAAAAAGTTTAAATTTGTTTATATCAAATCAGTGTTATTAAGGGCGCTCTGAGGCGCCGGGCTAGGCGACCCTCTGGCGCCTCGCCTGGCTCCGCCTGGCCTGGGTTGCATGAGGCGACCGCCTGGGAGAGAGAGGCGCAAGGCGTGAGGCGACGCCTCTGTTACATAATGCTTTTTTTTTTAATTCATTCTTTAAACTGCAAGAGTTAAAAACCCTAAAGAGGAGACTCTAATTTCAACCTATGACTCTACGGCTACTTGAAAAAGGGAAAGAAGAACAACCCAAGGAGTAAGGTATGTCTCTCTCTCTCATCCTTCCTCTCTTTCTCTCCTCTGCTTCTTCCTTCCTCTCTATCCTCTCCTCTTTTCTTCAATTCTTCCCTTCTCTCAAGTCTGTCACAACACCCATGTTTTTCTTCTTTTCTCTTTAACTTTTTTTTTCTTCTCTCCTCCTTATTTTCTCTTCTTCTATTCTTTCTTCTCTCACAGTCATGCCATTTTTAATCAATCTACAGCACTTATTTTCCTGCGTTCTTTCTCCCTTTTTACTTTTTTTTTTCTCTTTTCTCCTCCTCTCTTCTTCTATGCTTTCTTCTCTCATAGTCATGCCATTTTTAATCCAACTGCAACACTTATTTTCCTGCGTTCTTTCTCCCTTTTTACTTTTTTTTTTTCTCTTCTCTCCTCCTCTCTTCTTCTATGCTTTCTTCTCTCATAATCACACCATTTTTAATCCAACTGCAACACTTATTTTCCTGCATTCTTTTTGCCTTTTAACTTTTTTTTTTCCTCCTCTCCTCCTCTCTTCTTCTATGCTTTCTTCTCTCACAGTCATGCCATTTTTAATTACCCAGCGACCGCTTTTTTTTTCTTTTTTAATTTATTGTTTCATTGTTTATTATATGGGCATTATGATATGTATTTTTAGAAGGATATTGTCAATTTTGATATGCTTTTTATTAAATGAGTATTGTGATATGTTAGATTGAGGTGTGTATTTGCAAATGATTATTTAATTTTGAAATTAGGTCCTATTAATTGGAGACTTGGAGCATGAATAATTGTCAATTGTGATATGTTTTTCTATTAAATGGGTATTGTAATATGTTAGATTGAGGTGTGTTATGTATTTGCAAATGGCTACTTATTTTTAAATAGTTAATGTTCTATTAATTGGAGGTGTGATATGCTTTTTAATATGCTTTTTTACTTCTTAAACTTGTTAAAAGGTATGAATTTTTATATTAAAAGTATGTATATATATATATATATATATATATATATATATATATATATATATATATAATTTAGGCAATTTAGGTTATAGCGCCTTGCTTCAAAAAGGCTCTCGCCTCGCCTCTCGCCTAAGGCTATAGGGTAGCCTATTGCCTTAGTGTCGCCTTTCGCCTTAATAACACTGTATCAAATTTCTACTAGGAATGGTAAGAAAAACTTAAACCAGCAGTTAAAACTTTGGAAGACGTGTGAATTAACAATTGCTGAGTGAACCAGAAAAGAGCAGATAAAGCTGAGTCTCATCACTATATCTGATATATTACTGTGTCATTCTATTGGATCAATGCCTTTAGGGCATGAAATTCATTTTTGTCTGTTTCCTTGTTCAAAAGACATCATCCATGCTTGGAGAACAATATTTAACTCAAAAGAGAGATAAAAAAATACCATGGTCCAGCGTTTAAATGTATCATAGGTGCCAAACTGAAGGCCAGCATAAGGAACAATCTCGACTAGTGTTGGTGATAATCCAGCATATAAGCCTCTGAAGCCACGAGTTCTAAGGATATCAACAAATGCAGATCTCATTGTTGGATAGACCTAAATGAGTATACTTATTAGTCAAGCAATAGGATGCAACACAGATGACAGAACAAAAGAAAAAATCAAAGCAAATGGGTTGAGTGGCAACTGGCAGCAACATTAGACCGAACAAAAGACCCAAATAGGCCCATTACCCAAGTTTCAGAGTGAGTAAATAGGCTTGGAAGAAGGCTGGTGGGGAAAAGCAGTACACCCCAATTTCCACCATGCAGAAGCTTGCCTTACTTGATGGTAACCAATGCCAAAAGCATGATAATTAGAACCAAACTAGACTTTGTAACCAAGTAGTTCTCCACCAGGATGGAATGAGATGTAGACTTCCCTTGTCATTGAGACTCACAAAAATGCAATTTGAAACCACAAGAAAAACTGTGAATCAAAGACTACATGACCAACTTAAATGGGATTCCTCACCAACTTAAAGAGCAACATATATGCTTCCAAATGCAAAAATTAACACACTAGATGTACAGTGTGATAGCCTGTAATAGGATTGCCTTTGGTACAGTTATTACGCAGAAGTGCTAGTGTAGGACATTGCCACACAAGCACAAATATGGAAGAAAGTTTCATGATCCAAGGTAGTTCCAAAAGATATTCTCATTTGTATAACGTATGGTAGCTCACTTCAAATTTAATTTTAAAGACTAAATTAATTTATCTTTGTAAATGCTTACAAACAAGGTAAGAGACAAGGAATATCAAGTATGAAGAAGACAAACATGTTGGGTAGCATAACATGTTTCAAACAGTCACAAAACGAGCAAATACGATGTAATGCTTTCATTAGTGGCATGAATTCCGACTAGTATGCTGTTGTGCAACATCTTTAGAATCGAAGTATAAAGAGTAATCGGAATTCAGAAAACACATGAACGATTCACTGATAACGTGATAGACTTGCAACCGAAGATAAGATAAACTTATAACTATGATACACATTACTAATATGAGCAACAATTAAAAATTCTGTACATGCATGTCATAAAAGACCTTATAAAAAAATTAAGTTATTTGAAACATGAACCAAATGTATTATTGCACATAGACAT
Source organism: Hevea brasiliensis (assembly GCF_030052815.1). NCBI lineage: Eukaryota > Viridiplantae > Streptophyta > Magnoliopsida > Malpighiales > Euphorbiaceae > Hevea > Hevea brasiliensis. The sequence goes on along the minus strand of NC_079496.1, from coordinate 2,164,130 downwards.
GTTGATATTCTATACCTTTGGTTCACCCTGTGAAGCCAATAGGGTTCTAAGAAGATCAAATGGGTATGATCCAATCGTAGCAGCACACCCTGCTAATGCCCCGCTGACATAAGAGAGGTAAGGACTTAACTGAATGTGATTCTCTGCATCCACAACAAAGTAATAATTAATTCATATGAACTTCCACTATCCAAAAAAAAAATGTTCTATATTAAAAAAATTACCCATATATTTTATTTAAAAAAATGGAGAAAAGGAGGAAGAGGGGAGCATAGTCTCCACATCTAAACCATTAAAAAAATCCCATATCAACATAAATTTCTTCATCCTTGATAATACCTGCCTTTGAAGATCCAGCTGCAAAAGTTTTCAATTTGTGTAACGCTGCAAATTGTATGGCAGTGTATGGCATAACCATTAGTAAAGCTGGGACGTTGCCACGCCAGAAACCCTGCAAGGAATGGTATTGGATAAAGGGCATAACATGCTACAAGGTATTCACAAGTTAAATATTAGAATATCCAGTATGAATGCAGTAGGATGCCAAAAAGCATCTGCCCAAGATGATGCTAGCACAGAATGAACTAGTGTACAGAAATTTTCAAATTATCTGCCATCAAGTTTTTCAACTTTAAAAACTGCACATTAATTTAACTTTACTACCTGAAGGGGATGGATTTCCTTAAAATTAAACTTTCATGAACAATCAACTTAATCAGAAACATTTAGTATCATAGATGCAAGAAACTACACCTGCTGAACAAAAAAAAAAAAGAATGCTCATTCATTTCAAAGGCTTAAGGTAACAAATTACTTGATGACATGTGGAAATGTATAGAAACCACACTTAAAATAAATTGAATTAATTTCACAAATATTTAAATTTATCCCATATTTCAAGAGATATTGAATCATAAAGCTGGTTATGCAGAACACCAAGATTGAGTCTGCCTCTCAAAAGTTAAGATCACATGGCTCAGTTCACTCGATCTTACAAAAAATAAGCCCTTCAAGTAAATCATTCATCCAAAAAATAATAATCAAAACGAATGCATCATACCGGCAAGCCTTCCTCTCTAAATATGTCTTTTGCTGCTTGCAACATTCCAGTGTACTTTGATGATCCACCCATATTTCCATGAACCAAAGCCCATGAAGATGTGGGCTCCAGTTGAACCTGCCAAAAGGTGAGCACACCGAATTTTCTTTCAGTATCACCACTAACATCTCCAGTTATATTTCACCAATATTTTATTTCACGATGCTGGTTTCATTTCCGCAAAGTGAAATCACATTGGAACTTAATTTTGCATGAATACAACAGTAGTAGAACATATAAACAGTGAATTTCCTGACAAAACCTCAATGCAGATTAAAACAAAAACACATACTCAAAACAATGCATAAAAAAAAAATAAAAAAAAGTATCAAAAGAAGCGGCAAAATTTATAGAAAACCTCTGATTATAACCAACAAAAATCAGAATCAAAGCATATGCACTGTAATGTATGCAATTCAGGTATAGAGCAGAAAGATAACCTGGAATCTGATCTTAATAACATCAAGGGGCGACGTAACCGTGCGCGATATAGCACCAGCAAGTGCTCCAGCAGTGGTATCAATAAGCGCCCGTTTCAGCTGCCCTGGTTCCTCCATTACCATAGAAAACTCCTCCCTCTCTCAGGCAAGCCGCATGCGCTATATCCTAACCCAAACACCCCGCCATACACACACATACAAAAATTGAAAAAAAAAAAAAATTAAAATGCAAAAGATACAGAATTAGGGTTTGAGAACAAAATTCGTAAGCAATATTTGCGAAAATATGAAAGATAAAAAGAAGAGGATTACCTAGAAAGAGAAAAAGCGAAGGGAAGGGCCGCCATTAAATTGGCTTCTCGTTTCGCCAACTGCTTTGTTGCTATGCTTTCCGAGCTGCGACCGGTCGCCAAGGGAGATTTTCGTAGTTATATTTAACGAGGTTTTTTTTATTATTAATTTTTTATATATTTTTAAATTACACATATATAATTGTAATAAAAATAATTTTATAAAAAAACAGAGTTAACATATTTTTCACATTATAAAAAGTTAAGATAAAAAGTTAATTAAATAACTAAATTTAAAAAGTTATTTAAAATAATTTAAATATATATAATGAAATGCATGTTTTTTTATATCTTTATTAGAAATTATAAATAAATTGATTTACATTAAAATAATTTGATTTATTAGAGAAGATAACTTTTTCACATTTTATTAATTAGACTAATTTTGTTGCGTATAATTTTATTGGTATGCAAATGATTTAGAAGTATAATATTAAAAAGGTTACTTTTGTTCTGACTTTGTCCATGCGTAATTCTATTTTCTTCTTCAGCAGCCCTCTCCCTGTTCTGACTTCATCTCACATTCACGGCCCTAAACATGGAGCAAAGGACTCTTGACATCAACGTGATCTCTGCAAAAGATCTCAAAGATGTCAATATCTTCTCCAAGATGGATGTCTACGCTGTTGTTTCAATCTCAGGCGATTCACAACTCCCTAAACAAAAGACCAGGACACATGTAGACCGTGAAGGTGGTACCAATCCCACCTGGAATTTCCCTGCCAAATTCACAATCTATGAGACACCAGCTCAGCAGAGCCGCTTAAACCTCGTCTTCAAGCTCCGGTGTGATCGTGCCTTAGGAGATAAAGATATAGGTGAAGTCAACGTCCCTGTCAAGGAGCTCTTGGATTCCATGGGAGATGGGAAATCCATGCAGTTTGTTATTTATCAGGTCAGAAAGCCATCGGGGAAACCTAAAGGTGAGTTGAGTTTTTCTTATAAGTTTGGTGACAAATTCGACTCAGGACCTGAGAAGGTCGGGGGCAAAGCTGACCAACCCGTCACTGCATATCCTGCTCCTCCTCCTCCGATGGTTGGTCCTAGTTCAGCACCTTATGGTGGACTTGGGCCTTATCCAACTGCTCCTCCACCACCACAACCGGTGGCAGGTTATGCTTATCCACCTCCTCATCCAGGGTACGGCTATCCACCACCACCGCCTGGTTATGGATACCCACCACCACCTCCTCAGGTAAGCTATGGATACCCACCAGCTCCTCAGGTAGGCTATGGATTCCCACGGGCTCAGGCAGGATATGGGTACCCAGCAGTGCAACAACCGCCAAAGAAGAACAAGTTTGGGCTGGGATTGGGAGCTGGCTTACTCGGAGGAGTTCTTGGTGGGCTTTTAATCGGAGATATGGTGTCAGATCCTGCAGCTTACGATGCAGGGTTTGATGTTGGATTTTGAATTTTCTTTTTCTTGAATGTTTTTGTTCGAATAGTTATCTTTATGGAAGGAAGTGGTTGCTGTACAATAATTAATCAATTAGTAATTAGCTTCCATGTCTGCTATAGTCAAGGTTGCAACTGAAGAAGAAAACAAAGAAACATCAGCATTAATCAATAGCACAAGTTACTTCGATTGCTGCAACTAACATGAAAATTAACTATATCAGGAAATTTTTTTTTTCCTTTTTACAACGGTTATATACATAACCAGTATAGCAATTGCGAAGTTAAACCCAAAATAGATCTTATTAACTACATCATATATATCCAGATAATTGTCGGCTGCTTAGTGCAATATCATTGCTTATATGGGGATGGGACTCAATTTTGAATTTAACAACAGGTGATCTTTCCAATGGTAATGCACTGATTTTAAATGTAGAATTGCAATTAAAAAAATTACGTAGAATTGATAAATTTTTACTCAATCTATTGATCTGTAATCATTTCAATCCACGTAAAATTAAAAATATCTTAATTAGACTAGTTCAAAATGACAATTGGACCAATTCAACATAAAATTAAAATCTAATCGAAACTGATGTGTCTAGTTTGGGTCAAAATTGATTAAAAATAAAAATTTTAATTATTGAATTTAATTAAAATTGAATTGAATCAAAATTGACATCAAAATAGATTCTTTAATATAATTTTAATTAACCATAACCTTTGAATCGAAACCGAAGGTTTAAACTAGGATTGAACTGTCAATCATATCTAACCTAAATCATTAAATGGAACGTTTAATTAAAAGTCAACTTGATGATCACATAGCTGATTAGAAACAAGCTCAATTGGTTTGTCAGCTCTCTAATTTTCTGTATGAATAAATTAATATGGAGATTGGTTAGGGGTAAGCCTAAATGTGGGCCGAAAAAGAACTGGGATTGATTGGGAGGACGCTGACTGACTCAGCTGATTATGATTTTAGGCATATAAAATTGGGCTTCGACTCTGAAAGCCCTTTCGGGGCCCGTTCAGGCCTGGGGAGAGCTTTTATTGAGGTGAGTATGCCTGAAAACCCTAAAAGTACAAAGCTGAGAAATTTTGTTGTTGCGTTGCGATTTTGCTCAACTTCCCTGTTTTTCCTCCGGTCATCTCAAAGCATCAAGATGAGGCCTCTGGACGAGACTGAAACGGATGCTGTTTTCAGGAAGCTATACTCTTTCACCGGCCACAATCTCAAGAACATCGTCGAGAACCCTTCCCATGAAGGACCTGACCCCAGTCCTGGTCGCTATTGCTTCAGGCTCCACAAGAACAAGGTCTACTACGTTAGCGAGTCCTTGGTGAAGCGAGCCACGAACATAAGCCGTAAGAATTTAGCCTCACTCGGCACTTGCATTGGCAAATTCACCCATGGAGGCAACTTTCACTTGACGATTCAGGCCTTGAATCTATTAGCTGCGAATGCCAAACACAAAGTTTGGCTAAAACCCACATCGGAAATGTCGTTTCTTTATGGGAATCATGTGTTGAAAGGTGGATTGGGAAGGATTACTGACAGTATTTCTAAAAATGATGGGGTTGTGGTGTTCTCTATGTCTGATGTGCCTCTAGGGTTTGGTTCCGCAGCGAGATCAACCCAGGATTGCAGGAAGTTGGATCCTAATGGAATAGTGGTGCATCACCAGGGGGATATTGGTGAATATTTGAGAATGGAGGATGAACTTTGATAGAATTGAGGTTCTTTCTGGGGTTTTAGGAAGGTTTTTGGGATATGGGTCGGTGTTGATGGTATAGACATGCTAGTTACTGTAAGTGTGTCTTATCTAATTTTGAGTAATATGAGGTTGTTGTTATGGTTTTCTGGAAATTTAATGAACTTGGGTTTTCTTGTATTTGTTCTTCAATTGTGTGTTTATGTTAATTTCACCAACGGGCATGAAGTTATTTGCTCCATCCATACATAATTAAATGGTCAAATTCACAAGTGCATCAATTAAGCTTTCTTTGAGTGGTCAACTTGTCATTGGTTTAAAATGTATGTTTTTTCCAATGTGTTTATTAGTGGCATATTTTTCTCCTTCTCTCAAGAAATCAAGTTCTCACCAAATGGTTTGAAACTTATAGTTTATGTCATGGTAGCTTAATTAATGCTTTATCTTTACATTATACAAAGTTTTAAGTTTCCATATGAACACATATACACATTATACTTTATATAATCTAATCTCCATCATCATTTTTCAAAAAAAAAAAAAATCTCCATCATCATGTTTTGATTTCTCATGCTTTCTGCTTGAGTTGCTCATTGTCCATTGCAATGTTCTCTGTAGTTATACTGACCTCTGCACCTGTTCAATTTAGTGGTTATTGTTGTTTAGCATGTTGTTATTTTTGAATGCTTATACTGTTGGGCACTGTTTTCCAGAACTGCACTTCTTATAGGAAGCAACTGGAAACATATCAGATGTAGAATTGTGTTGTTTCTGTGATTCTGTCCAAGGTGGCACCCTGCAGTTTAGGATTGGATTCCTTTGGATTTTATGTTTCATTTACTTAATATGAATACATGACAACTGCTATCATACATCTCGACTGTTAGTTCATATGGATTCTATCATCATTTAATAAGTAAGGGATCCAGGCACTAATAATTCCTCCAGTATATTAATGTATTTTGTTGGGCACTGAAGAGAATTCTTAAGAAAATGTGTTGAGTCTAACTCACCCAGATAGCTGTAGAAGAGCGTCCAAGGCTCATAAAGGGCACATTAATGCTCGTGTGGGCACAAATGTGGTTTGAGTTTTTAATGTCTGCCTGCTGAAATTATATTTCAGTTCTACATGTTGTAATAAGGCTTCTGGGATAGGGAATACATCAGCTGAACTGGTAAGCATAAAAATTGTTTGATAATTGATAGCGCACATTTCAAATGGATAATTGTAGTATAAGAAGTTTTTAATTAAACAAAGCACAACACAATAAAGCCGAAGTGCGCATCTGGGAATAGAACCCTGGTCAGTACCGTGGGAGGGTACTATGACACCACTACACCAGACAACATAGCCATTTGGGCCTAGACTGGGCCTGCACTTGTGCAATACCCTAAATAAAAAACGAGCCCTTTTCATTCCCTTTCTTAACAGAAAAGATTGGACCAACAGGGCATGTGCTAATTGCTAAAGAATGACGGTGAAAGATTGAAGAGCAGGCGTTCAAATCAAAGGTGGGGGATCAAATGATCTACATGGATAATTGTTGATGTAATAGCATTTTAGTTAAGATTTGCATATCAAATAGTGCATTCTAACTAATTATGTTTGATAAGTTATTTATCCAAATCAGAAAACATTTTCATATCGTATTTTTAATTGAGATCTTATTAAATATTATAAAAAAAAAATTGCGACAAAATTTTTCACATTTTCATTGATTGCCTAACAAATCCACATTTAAAATGATTAGAAAACAATTAATCAAGTCATTTTCAAGGAAAGGAATATGAACAGGAAGTAAGGCATCAAAACCTTTCAAAGCTACGTACACCACACAAAAATATAAATATATAAATACATACACAGGCAACACACGCGCACCTGTATAGGAGAGCTTAACTCAACTTTAATACACAAAATATATCCATGAGAATCAATAAATACTCAAGTTGTGATTATCCTGGGATCCATAATCCACATATCCATGAGAGCCCAGCTCAACCCAAATCCATATCTATATATTCAGGGAGCCCGACTAAACCCAAATCCATATCTATATCCATTGAATCAAGGAAGCTCCTCAACCCAAATTAATATCAATATATCCATAATAATGAGGGGCTCAGCCAAGCTCACCAAATGCAGAGGGCATGCTCTACTCCAAAAGCAATAAAAGTGCTGGCTCAGCCCAGCCCATTGAATACAGAGGAGTCTAACTCACTCCATATATACTCGTGCACAGAAATATATAATTATAAATAATGCAAATAGTAATTTAATTGATATTGACGAAAAAATTGATGAAAAGATTAATAATTTAATGAAAGCAAAATATATATACTAAATAATATATTTTTTCAAAATATAGAAACCATGTAGTGAATTTCGTTCAAATAAATAGACTAAATAGTAGTTTTTCCTTTATAATTTATATGAAAATATTATATAATTTATTATAAATATTTGGTGTTATTTTATATTTTTACATAAGAATTATTTGATTTAATATTTGTCTTGAGTAAGTTATTATATTTATTTTACTTTATTGATATTTTATTTTGATATTGATATTATTATTTTTATATTAATTAGAACTATTACTTTTATTAATATTTTAATATTAGAAATATATAATTTTTTTTGTTCCTTTAAAAGAAATACAATAATAAGTATGGAAATGAAAATTGAATTGAATGGAAATTGAAATTAAAATTGAACTAAAATTGAAAGTATTTAAAATAAAATTGAAATTAAAATTTAATTTTTTTTATTCCCAAAAATAAAAGAATTAAAGTTCAGGTTCAATTCTAATTCTTACATGCAACCCAAATGAAATGAAAACTGCACACCCTAGCTTCATTGGAAGAACCATTCTATTACAATTACACCGTCTAAGAGTCAAGTGTACATATTTGACAGCCAGATTCAATGTGTAAGACTCTTGTTGAAGTGAGCCGTGTGAGCTCAAATACAATCTCCTGAGTCTAGTGTTGCAAGTCAATCATATATAGACAATGCATTGGAGCTCACGGAAACTGAGCCAATCACAGCTCGAGAAAACCGTCAAGTTCCGATAAAATTCCAACTGCCCTGTTGTAATGGTAGAAATTATTAGGTGTACCTAATGTACATGTATCATTTCTCATAATTATATGAAACTTACTCTCTATATCATAAAAATGACTAACTTTTTTACGAAAAATAGAATATTATTTTTTAATGATCTCAGTTTATCTAATAATTAGCCTGTCAATAGACCAAAACCTGCCTCTATTGTCTGATAAAATTATCAATCACTAAAAATCCCATATTCCTCTAGTTGGATGTATCACTGCACTAGTTAGGGATTAGTGCAACATTTAAAAAAACTTTGGTAAAAATGTTTTTTTTTTCTCCTAACATTTATATGTGTCTGAAAATTTTTTATATTTATATAAATATTAGGTGAAAATATTTAAAAGAAAATCATATTTTTTTATAAATTTTTATATTTAAGTAAATATAAAAGATTTTTAAAATAAATCCTTATATGCATATGACTATGATTGTATGAAAATTTATTAAAATTGAAATATTCAAGCGGTTTACTTTGCATTATTTTGTATATCTTAATTTATTAACATTTAAAATTAGAAAAAAAAACAAAATAAAATATAACAAATTAAAATAAAAGGCAACTAATACATAGGGATGGCAAAAGTTTTCAAACCCGTCCGACCTTATCTTAAACCTAATTAATTTTCCCCAATTCTAATATTATGCAAGACGGGGATGGAAAGACTTTTTTTTTCATTTCAAATCCCCGTGATCCGTCCTCTATAGTAATATATTATTATTTTTTATTAAAAAAATAATTTATTTTATACATTTAAATATAATAATTTTCGCAAAAAAAATATAAATATACTGTTAAAATTATATTTAAAACTTATATTTGTAATTATATTTTATTTTTAATAAATAAATTTATATTATATATTAATAAATTATAATAAAAATAAAAAAGTAATAAAAAAAAAACTCGTCATGTGAAAACTTGTCTCATCCCACTTTTTGGTGAGAAAGTCTCTATCCAGATCTTGAATTAGGAGGGAGCATTATTCAGTTCAAATCGAATAAATTGAATTGAACAGCCTTAATTTAGTAATTTAATTCGGTTTTTAAGATAATTCGATTTGGTTCGATTTTATATTATAAAAATTTCGGTTATTTAAGTTCAGTTTGATTTTGAAGAGAAAAAAATCGATTAAACCGAACCGAATAGTTTTATTAATTTTTAAATTGATTTATTTTTATGAAAATTTTATGAATTATATATAATTTTTTATATATAAATTGTTTAATTTCATAAATTAATGGTTATTAGCTTCAAATCAATGTCAAAATCAGAGCAAATAACTTGAAAATCAAGTCTAAATTAAAAAATAATAAAAAATCAAAACTGATTGATTTAAAACGAATCGAACCAAAATAGAGTGATTCGGTTTGATTCAATTTTTCATCCATTTTGGTTCGATTCAGTTTCTAAAATATGTAATTTGATTTGTATGATTTAATTCGATATGGTTCGGTTTGAACTGATTGCTCAACTATATCCTGAACTCTTATGGAACGGAGATCGAGAGAGCAATCTCTGCCCCAAATCCGCCGATTGTCATTCCTATAGATACAAATATATGTTATAAAACAATTATATATATTAACCGAAAAATAATAAAAATAAAATATCAAAAAAAAAACCTAGATAAATTTTAGAAGAAATTTTTTTAAGAAAAGAAGGAAAAAAATATTGGCCAAGGTTTTTGAATGTTGCACTAATCTCTAGTGTAGCGATACATCCAACGAAGGAGAGAGCCGTTCGCATATGCGAACATGCTCTCTCTAGCCATACCCTTCCACAATTACGCGTGCACTAATGCTCATAGAAGTTAGAAGTTTACACTGATTGATAAATTAAATAAGGTAGTGTCAAACACAGCCACTGGATCACCAGAGCTTTTGTGACTCAGCAAACGGTGCTGCTCTGCAAGCTCTGATTAATTATATTTTCCAACTTTGATTTCTCGAGATGTTGACCGAACCCTGTTGTAGGATGCCCCACTTTCAACACCAACTACAAAATATTAACAACATAGTTTGAATCATACTCCAACGAAAATGGTAAGTACTCCATAGCAGAAAGGAAAACTCTTATTGATAGAATTTCTATGGTTTTTTTTATTATAAATATTATTAGAAATAATAATAATATTATATATATTTTAAATTTACACCTATATAAAAAAAGAACTTTTTCATCCTTTGAGATTGAAAAATACTTTCCCACTACTTTAAATGAATATCTATATAGTGTAGAATTCTCAAATTTAGGAAATGGGTTTTCTCAACATTCAGGTAATGCCTACACATACACAATTGAGCCACACTAACTTCAAAAAATTTAACTTTCTTTGTCAAATAATGCAGATGGTGGATATGATTATGAATACAATATTTCGAGGACATGTGATATATGAATTCTATAGAAAATCAGTAACTTTTTTTTTCCAAACAGAAAATCATGATCCTCAATTCATAATTGTTTTTAGCATTTTGTAATTTTCTTTTTTTATGTGTGGTCAGAATTGTAAATTTCTTGATGTAAATTTATATTTATAATGTTAATTAAAAAATTAATATATAAATTTATTGATGTCTTATATCCAAGATAAAAATCCTAGTTTAATTTCTATCTTAGAGAAGCACCAAAATACTTTAACATTGTGTTTACTGAATAAATCCATTATTTTCTCTTTTAATTAATTATTAATTATATCGTTTGATACCTATTATATTAGACTTAGGTGTCATGGACTTGGTCATCAAAAGTGTATATATATCTATATATTTCGATTTCAATTCATTTCTTAGTGAAGAACCAGAACCGAACTAAAGTATTAAAATGACTTCGGTTCAGTATGATTCCTGTTGGTTTGATACGATTCTTCGATTCGGTTCGGACCCTGAGAACTATGCACATCCCTAGTTTTGTTACTATTTAAACATTTTTTTTATTAGCACCCATGCAAAAAAACCAAAAGGATGTAATAATAGTAAAATATAAATATATAAGATATAATAATAAATAATATATAATAAAAAAATTCAAATATTATAATAATAAAATATAATAAAATAATATATAATAGAATAATCTGTATAATAAAAAAATATATAGAATAAATATACAATAATGATAATATAATATATAATAATAATAATAATATATACTACAAAAAAAATGAGTATAGGAGACACATAAAATTGTCTCCATCCATCTAAAATTAAAAAAAAAAATCACAATTTTCTAATAAATTATAACATTACCATTCAAAACTAAATAATTCAAATATTCAAATAAATACCTTCAGGTGTAACAAAGTCAGACAAATTTTCTGATTGGGAGGGTGGAAGTGTTTCTTCAGACGAATCACCATGTGCAGAAGATATGCAACTTTTCAACCCAGGCGGCATCTTCCTATTATTCTTCTTACGTTTACTTACACTTGCCATCACCTAATCAAATTAAAAAATGAACAAGCATTAACAAACTTAATAAAAAAAATCAATAATGTGTCGATATATCAAATTATACCTGATAAATATATAGATATAATAGGAAGAGTATGTCAAAATTAAAAAATATATATATATTTAAAACTACCTTTAATCATCATCTTCTTTTTCTTCAAATTCATTATTATCATCTCCAAATTCATCTTCGCTAACATCTATATTTTCTTCCTGATTATGTTCCTCATCATTTTGTTTAATTCGTTCTTGAGTTTCTTGAGCTGTTTGAATAAGAACTTCTTCAGGATCATCATCAACCCATTCAAGTCAACAATATCATCGTCATTGTCTAACGGTCTTGTTGGACGACCATGCATGTCATTTTCCTCTTCTTGGTAAACCTCATTATCATCAGCAATTTCACAAACATCATCCTGTAATTCAATAGGCATGTTATAAAGATTTCGAGGATGAGTTTTCATTACAACAAGCCAATTTGGATTTTTTGAATCCTCAACATAAAAGACTTGCTCAGCTTGACAAGCCAAAATAAATGGCTCCTCTGTACTTAATCGAGCATTGGCTTTGATACTTGTGATTGAGTAATTATCTACTTTGTAACTAGTCTCTTTATGTCGCACATCAAATCAAAAATTGAATTGAATCGAAATTGAAATTAAAATCGAACTTGAATTGAAAGTATTTAAAATAAAACTGAAATTAAAATTTAATTTTTTTTATTCCCAAAAATAAAAGAATTAAAGTTCAGGTTCAATTTCAATTCTTACATGCAACCGAAATGAAATGAAAACTGCACACCCTAGCTTCATTGGAAGAACCGTTCTATTACAATTACACCGTCTAAGAGTCAAGTGTACATATTTGACAGCCAGATTCAATGTGTAAGAATCTTGTTGAAGTGTGCCGTGTGAGCTCAAATTCAATCTCCTGAGTCTAGTTTTACAAGTCAATCATATATAGACAATGCATTAGAGCTCACGGGAACTGAGCCAATCACAGCTCGAGAAAACCGTCAAGTTCCAATAAAATTCCAACTGTCTTATTGTAATGACAGAAATTATTAGATACACTTAGTGTACATGTATCATCTATTATAATTATATGAAATTTACTCTCTATATCATAATGATGACTCACTTTTTTATGAGAAATAAAATATTATTTTTTAGCGATCCCGGTATATCTAATAATTAGCTCGTCACTAGACCAAAACCTGTCTCTATTTTCTGATAAAATTATCAATCACTAAGAATCCCATATTCCTCTAGTTGGATGTATCACTGCACTAGCTAGGGATTAGTGCAACATTTAAAAAAACTTTGGTAAAAATGTTTTTTTTTTTCTCCTAACATTTATATGTGTCTGAAAATTTTTTATATTTATATAAATATTAGGTGAAAATATTTAAAAGAAAATCATATTTTTTTTTTATAAATTTTTATATTTAAGTAAATATAAAAGATTTTTAAAATAAATCCTTATATGCATATGACTATGATTGTATGAAAATTTTTTAAAATTGAAATATTCAAGCTGTTTACTTTGCATTATTTTGTATATCTTAATTTATTAACATTTAAAATTAGAAAAAAAAATAAAATAAAATATAACAAATTAAAATAAAAGGCAACTAATACATAGGGATGGCAAAAGTTTTCAAACCCGTCCGACCTTATCTTAAACCTAATTAATTTTCCCCAATTCTAATATTATGCAAGACGGGGATGGAAAGACTTCTTTTCTCATTTCAAATCCCCGTGATCCGTCCTTTATAATAATATATTATTATTTTTTATTAAAAAATAATTTATTTTATACATTTAAATATAATAATTTTCGCAAAAAAAATATAAATATACTGTTAAAATTATATTTAAAACTTATATTTGTAATTATATTTTATTTTTAATAAATAAATTTATATTATATATTAATAAATTATAATAAAAATAAAAAAGTAATAAAAAAAAACTCGTCATGTGGAAACTTGTCTCATCCCACTTTTTGGTGAGAAAGTCTCTATCCAGATCTTGAATTAAGAGGGAGCATTATTCAGTTCAAATCGAATAAATTGAATTGAACAGCCTTAATTTAGTAATTTAATTCGGTTTTTAAGATAATTCGATTTGGTTCGATTTTATATTATAAAAATTTCGGTTATTTAAGTTCAGTTTGATTTTGAAGAGAAAAAAATCGATTAAACCGAACCGAATAGTTTTATTGATTTTTAAATTGATTTATTTTTATGAAAATTTTATGAATTATATATAATTTTTTTTATATAAATTGTTTAATTTCATAAATTAATGGTTATTAGCTTCAAATTAATGTCAAAATCAGAGCAAATAACTTGAAAATCAAGTCTAAATTAAAAAATAATAAAAAATCAAAACTGATTGATTTAAAACGAATCGAACCAAAATAGAGTGATTCGGTTTGATTCAATTTTTCATTTATTTTGGTTTGATTCAGTTTCTAAAATATGTAATTTGATTTGTATGATTTAATTCGATTCGGTTCGGTTTGAACTGAATGCTCAACTATATCCTGAACTCTTATGGAACGGAGATCGAGAGAGCAATCTCTGCCCCAAATCCGCTGATTGTCATTCATATAGATACAAATATATGTTATAAAATAATTATATATATTAACAGAAAAATAATAAAAATAAAATATAAAAAAAAAAACCTAGTTAAATTTTAGAAGAAATTTTTTTAAGAAAAGAAGGAAAAAAATATCGGCTAAGGTTTTTGAATGTTGCACTAATCTCTAGTGTAGCGATACATCCAACGAAGGAGAGAGCCGTTCGCATATGCGAACATGCTCTCTCTAGCCATACCCTTCCACAATTACGCGTGCACTAATGCTCATAGAAGTTAGAAGTTTGACACTGATTGATAAATTAAATAAGGTAGTGTCAAACACAGCCACTGGATCACCAGAGCTTTTGTGACTCAGCAAACGGTGCTGCTCTGCAAGCTCTGATTAATTATATTTTCCAACTTTGATTTCTCGAGATGTTGACCGAACCCTGTTGTAGGATGCCCCACTTTCAACACCAACTACAAAATATTAACAACATAGTTTGAATCATACTCCAAAGAAAGTGGTAAGTACTCAGAGAATTTCTATGGTTTTTTTTATTATAAATATTATTAGAAATAATAATAATATTATATATATATATATATTTTAAATTTACACCTATATAAAAAAAGAACTTTTTCATCCTTTGAGATTGAAAAATACTTTCCCACTACTTTAAATGAATATCTATATAGTGTAGAATTCTCAAATTTAGGAAATGGGTTTTCTCAACATTCAGGTAATGCCTACACATACACAATTGAGCCACACTAACCTCAAAAAATTTAACTTTCTTTGTCAAATAATACAGATGGTGGATATGATTATGAATACAATACTTCGAGGACATGTGATATATGAATTCTATAGAAAATCAGTAACTTTTTTTTTTCCAAACAGAAAATCATGATCCTCAATTCATAATTGTTTTTAGCATTTTGTAATTTTCTTTTTTTATGTGTGGTCAGAATTGTAAATTTCTTGATGTAAATTTATATTTATAATGTTAATTAAAAAATTAATATATAAATTTATTGATGTCTTATATCCAAGATGAAAATCCTAGTTGAATTTCTATGTTAGAGAAGCACCAAAATACTTTTACATTGTGTTTACTGAATAAATCCATTATTTTCTCTTTTAATTAATTGCTAATTATATCGTTTGATACCTATTATATTAGACTTAGGTGTCATGGACTTGGTCATCAAAAGTGTATATATATCTATATATTTCGATTTCAATTCATTTCTTAGTGAAGAATCAGAACCGAACTAAAGTATTAAAATGACTTCGGTTCAGTATGATTCTTGTTGGTTTGATACGATTCTTCGATTCGGTTCGGACCCTGAGAACTATGCACAACCCTAGTTTTGTTACTATTTAAACATTTTTTTATTAGCACCCATGCAAAAAAACCAAAAGGATGTAATAATAGTAAAATATAAATATATAAGATATAATAATAAATAATATATAATAAAAAAATTCAAATATTATAATAATAAAATATAATAAAATAATATATAATAGAATAATGTGTATAATAAAAAAATATATAGAATAAATATACAATAATGATAATATAATATATAATAAAAATTATAATATATACTACAAAAAAAAATGTGTATAGGAGACACATAAAATTGTCTCCATCCATCTAAAATTAAAAAAAAAATCACAATTTTCTAATAAATTATAACATTACCATTCAAAACTAAATAATTCAAATATTCAAATAAATACCTTTAGGTGTAACAAAGTCAGACAAATTTTCTGATTGGGAGGGTGGAAGTGTTTCTTCAGACGAATCACCATGTGCAGAAGATATGCAACTTTTCAACCCAGGCGGCATCTTCCTATTATTCTTCTTACGTTTACTTACACTTGCCATCACCTAATCAAATTAAAATATGAACAAGCATTAACAAACTTAATTAAAAAAATCAATAATGTGTCGATATATCAAATTATACCTGATAAATATACAGATATAATAGGAAGAGTATGTCAAAATTAAAAAATATATATATATTTAAAACCACCTTTAATCATCATCTTCTTCTTCTTCAAATTCATTATTATCATCTCCAAATTCATCTTCACTAGCATCTATATTTTGTTCCTGATTATGTTCCTCATCATTTTGTTTAATTCGTTCTTGAGTTTCTTGAGCTGTTTGAATAAGAACTTCTTCAGGATCATCGTCAACCCATTCAAGTCAACAATATCATCGTCATTGTCTAACGGTCTTGTTGGACGACCATGCATGTCATTTTCCTCTTCTTGGTAAACCTCATTATCATCAGCAATTTCACAAACATCATCCTGTAATTCAATAGGCATGTTATAAAGATTTCGAAGATGAGTTTTCATTACAACAAGCCAATTTGGATTTTTTGGATCCTCAACATAAAAGACTTGCTCAGCTTGACAAGCCAAAATAAATGGCTCCTCTGTACTTAATCGAGCATTGGCTTTGATACTTGTGATTGAGTAATTATCTACTATGTAACTAGTCTCTTTATGTCGCACATCAAATCAAAAATTGAATTGAATCGAAATTGAAATTAAAATCGAACTTAAATTGAAAGTATTTAAAATAAAACTGAAATTAAAATTTAATTTTTTTTATTCCCAAAAATAAAAGAATTAAAGTTCAGGTTCAATTTCAATTCTTACATGCAACCGAAATGAAATGAAAACTGCACACCCTAGCTTCATTGGAAGAACCGTTCTATTACAATTACACCGTCTAAGAATCAAGTGTACATATTTGACAGCCAGATTCAATGTGTAAGAATCTTGTTGAAGTGTGCCGTGTGAGCTCAAATTCAATCTCCTGAGTCTAGTTTTACAAGTCAATCATATATAGACAATGCATTGGAGCTCACGGGAACTGAGCCAATCACAGCTCGAGAAAACCGTCAAGTTCCGATAAAATTCCAACTGTCTTATTGTAATGACAGAAATTATTAGATACACTTGGTGTACATGTATCATCTATTATAATTATATGAAATTTACTCTCTATATCATAAAGATGACTCACTTTTTTATGAGAAATAAAATATCATTTTTTAGTGATCCCGGTATATCTAATAATTAGCTCGCTACTAGACCAAAACCTGCCTCTATTGTCTGATAAAATTATCAATCACTAAAAATCCCATATTCCTTTAGTTGGATGTATCACTGCACTAGCTAGGGATTAGTGCAACATTTAAAAAAACTTTGGTAAAAATGTTTTTTTTTTCTCCTAACATTTATATGTGTCTGAAAATTTTTTATATTTATATAAATATTAGGTGAAAATATTTAAAAGAAAATCATATTTTTTTATAAATTTTTATATTTAAGTAAATATAAAAGATTTTTAAAATAAATCCTTATATGCATATGACTATGATTGTATGAAAATTTTTTAAAATTGAAATATTCAAGCGGTTTACTTTGCATTATTTTGTATATCTTAATTTATTAACATTTAAAATTAGAAAAAAAATAAAATAAAATATAACAAATTAAAATAAAAGGCAACTAATACATAGGGATGGCAAAAGTTTTCAAACCCGTCCGACCTTATCTTAAACCTAATTAATTTTTCCCAATTCTAATATTATGCAAGACGGGGATGGAAAGACTTTTTTTTTCATTTCAAATCCTCGTGATCCGTCCTCTATAGTAATATATTATTATTTTTTATTAAAAAATAATTTATTTTATACATTTAAATATAATACTTTGTCGAAAAAAAAATATAAATATACTGTTAAAATTATATTTAAAACTTATATTTGTAATTATATTTTATTTTTAATAAATAAATTTATATTATATATTAATAAATTATAATAAAAATAAAAAAGTAATAAAAAAAAACTAGTCATGTGGAAACTTGTCCCATCCCACTTTTTGGTGAGAAAGTCTCTATCCAGATCTTGAATTAGGAGGGAGCATTATCCAGTTCAAATCGAATAAATTGAATTGAACAGCCTTAATTTAGTAATTTAATTCGGTTTTTAAGATAATTCGATTTGGTTCGATTTTATATTATAAAAATTTCGGTTATTTAGGTTCAGTTTGATTTTGAAGAGAGAAAAATCGATTAAACCGAACCGAATAGTTTTATTGATTTTTAAATTGATTTATTTTTATGAAAATTTTATGAATTATATGTAATTTTTTATATATAAATTGTTTAATTTCATAAATTAATGGTTATTAGGTTCAAATCAATGTCAAAATCAGAGCAAATAACTTGAAAATCAAATCTAAATTAAAAAATAATAAAAAATGAAAACTGATTAATTTAAAACGAACCGAACCAAAATAGATTGATTCGGTTTGATTAAATTTTTCATTCATTTTGGTTCGATTCAGTTTCTAAAATATGTAATTTGATTTGTATGATTTAATTCGATTTGGTTCGGTTTGAACTGAATGCTCAACTATATCTTGAACTCTTATGGAACGGAACTCGAGAGAGCAATCTCAGCCCCAAATCCGCTGATTGTCATTCATATAGATACAAATATATGTTATAAAATAATTATATATATTAACCGAAAAATAATAAAAATAAAATATCAAAAAAAAACCTAGTTAAATTTTAGAAGAAATTTTTTTAAGAAAAGAAGGAAAAAAATATCGGCCAAGGTTTTTGAATGTTGCACTAATCTCTAGTGTAGCGATACATCCAACGAAGGAGAGAGCCGTTCGCATATGCGAACATGCTCTCTCTAGCCATACCCTTCCACAATTACGCGTGCACTAATGCTCATAGAAGTTAGAAGTTTGACACTGATTGATAAATTAAATAAGGTAGTGTCAAACACAGCCACTGGATCACCAGAGCTTTTGTGACTCAGCAAACGGTGCTGCTCTGCAAGCTCTGATTAATTATATTTTCCAACTTTGATTTCTCGAGATGTTGACCGAACCCTGTTGTAGGATGCCCCACTTTCAACACCAACTACAAAATATTAACAACATAGTTTGAATCATACTCCAACGAAAATGGTAAGTACTCCATAGCAGAAAGGAAAACTCTTATTGATAGAATTTCTATGGTTTTTTTTATTATAAATATTATTAGAAATAATAATAATATTATATATATTTTAAATTTACACCTATATAAAAAAAGAACTTTTTCATCCTTTGAGATTGAAAAATACTTTCCCACTACTTTAAATGAATATCTATATAGTGTAGAATTCTCAAATTTAGGAAATGGGTTTTCTCAACATTCAGGTAATGCCTACACATACACAATTGAGCCACACTAACTTCAAAAAATTTAACTTTCTTTGTCAAATAATGCAGATGGTGGATATGATTATGAATACAATATTTCGAGGACATGTGATATATGAATTCTATAGAAAATCAGTAACTTTTTTTTTCCAAACAGAAAATCATGATCCTCAATTCATAATTGTTTTTAGCATTTTGTAATTTTCTTTTTTTATGTGTGGTCAGAATTGTAAATTTCTTGATGTAAATTTATATTTATAATGTTAATTAAAAAATTAATATATAAATTTATTGATGTCTTATATCCAAGATAAAAATCCTAGTTTAATTTCTATCTTAGAGAAGCACCAAAATACTTTAACATTGTGTTTACTGAATAAATCCATTATTTTCTCTTTTAATTAATTATTAATTATATCGTTTGATACCTATTATATTAGACTTAGGTGTCATGGACTTGGTCATCAAAAGTGTATATATATCTATATATTTCGATTTCAATTCATTTTTTAGTGAAGAACCAGAACCGAACTAAAGTATTAAAATGACTTCGGTTCAGTATGATTCTTGTTGGTTTGATACGATTCTTCGATTCGGTTCGAATTAATAGTAAAATATAAATATATAAGATATAATAATAAATAATATATAATAAAAAAATTCAAATATTATAATAATAAAATATAATAAAATAATATATAATAGAATAATCTGTATAATAAAAAAATATATAGAATAAATATACAATAATGATAATATAATATATAATAATAATAATAATATATACTACAAAAAAAATGAGTATAGGAGACACATAAAATTGTCTCCATCCATCTAAAATTAAAAAAAAAAAATCACATTTTTCTAATAAATTATAACATTTCCATTCAAAACTAAATAATTCAAATATTCAAATAAATACCTTCAGGTGTAACAAAGTCAGACAAATTTTCTGATTGGGAGGGTGGAAGTGTTTCTTCAGACGAATCACCATGTGCAGAAGATATGCAACTTTTCAATCCAGGCGGCATCTTCCTATTATTCTTTTTACGTTTACTTACACTTGCCATCACCTAATCAAATTAAAATATGAACAAGCATTAACAAACTTAATAAAAAAAATCAATAATGTGTCGATATATCAAATTATACCTGATAAATATACAGATATAATAGGAAGAGTATGTCAAAATTAAAATATATATATATATTTAAAACCACCTTTAATCATCATCTTCTTCTTCTTCAAATTCATTATTATCATCTCCAAATTCATCTTCACTAACATCTATATTTTCTTCCTGATTATGTTCCTCATCATTTTGTTTAATTCGTTCTTGAGTTTCTTGAGCTGTTTGAATAAGAACTTCTTCAGGATCATCATCAACCCATTCAAGTCAACAATATCATCGTCATTGTCTAACGGTCTTGTTGGACGACCATGCATGTCATTTTCCTTTTCTTGGTAAACCTCATTATCATCAGCAATTTCACAAACATCATCCTGTAATTCAATAGGCATGTTATAAAGATTTCGAGGATGAGTTTTCATTACAACAAGCCAATTTGGATTTTTTGGATCCTCAACATAAAAAACTTGCTCAGCTTGACAAGCCAAAATAAAAGGCTCCTCTGTACTTAATCGAGCATTGGCTTTGATACTTGTGATTGAGTAATTATCTACTATGTAACTAGTCTCTTTATGTCGCACATCAAACCATTCACATTTAAATAATGAAATTTGATTCCTTCCTGAGTATTGTAGCTCCCACACATCCATCAAAGTTCCATAATACTCTTTGTCAGGAGAATTATTGTCTCCCCTAGACATGACACCAGAGTTTTGACTTTGTCTGATTTTTTGATGGTCTAAAGTATGAAAGCGAAACCCATTTACAATATAACCAGTATAACACTTGTAGCGTATTAAAGGACCTTTAGCTAAATGGAGTAAGTCATTAGAAATTGCTCCTTGCGCGTGTCACTCAACCACCTAGAAGTTTATAGTCAAATCATGTGGATATAGTTATTTATATTGAATTATATGAATAAAGTAATGTACTCATTAAGATCAAGCATATTGGATAAGTTCACATACATGATTAAAGAACCAGTTTGGGAATTCTGAATTATAACGTCTCATCAATTTTCGATGACTCATATTAGGCAATGAACCTTTATATTTCTTATAACAACGTTTATTTTGTAAGAAATCAAATAAGATAATATTAGGATTATAAGATTTTGTTCTTGTAAAAAAAAATGATACTTACTCAACATAAGGCCAAACTTCTTCACAATTATTAAGAATGTAAAGATGTGCCTTATGCTTCCAATCATCAGTGAGCAAGTGATACTCACCTCTTCCTAATAATCGCCCACATCTTCTAAAAATTCCCAACCCATCATTGCAACCATTCTGATCAAAGCCATCATCATTTCGTGTGAGCTGATTAAAGATGGTGTCAATTCCTACCAAATATCTTGAACAAAAAGTTAAGCACTCATTAGCAATGTAACCTTCAGCAATTGATCCATTTGGCTTTGCTTTATTCCGAACATATAATTTTAATTTATGCAAATATCTCTCGATTGGGTACATCTATCTGTATTGAACAGGTACAACAATCTTGACCTCACCTGGTAAGTGTACAACTAAATGCACCATAATGTCAAAAAAAGATAGAGGAAAAATCATCTCTAATTTGCATAATGTCAAGACAATTTGCTTCTCGATGTCATCCAATTGAGAACTATCTAAACTCTTATTGCATATATCTCGAAAGAAGGCACTTAATTGAATAAGTGGCTCAACAATATTTTTAGGAAGGAAACCTCGAATTGCAAGAGGAAGAAGTCATTGTATGAATACATGGCAATCATGACTTTTCATTCCAGAATCTTACGTTCCTTCACATTAACACACCTAGATATTTTTGACAAATAACCATCTGGAGTCTTCAGATTAGCCAACATCTTATATAAGACTTCCTTTTCATGATTAGAAAGCATATATTGTGCCATTGGGACACAAACATTGTTTCCATTCACAATTGGGTGAAGCTCGTGTATAATGCCCATACTCACCAAATCATAACGGCTATTCAAATTATCTTTCGTCTTTCCTTTGATGTTCATTACAGTTTCTAACACATTATCACACACATTCTTTTCAATGTGCATCACATCCAGATTATGCAGAATAAGAAGTGTATAATAGGGTAACTGAAAAAGGATACTCTTCTTCCTCCAATTCTCGAAACTATTTGAAGCATCATACTTCCTTTTGATACCTCTATTAAATGGCATTTGAGTGAATGTTTCAAGCTCCATTAACACCTAATCACCTAACAGTGGTTTTGGAATTGCTCTTGTCTCTCTAAAGCCATTAAAGGACTTAGAGTCCTTACGCCATTTATGACTAGGAGGCAAAAAGCTTCTATGATCCATATAGCACATTTTCTTTGAACAAGTAAGGTATTTTGCACTAGTATATTTGTGGCAAGCAGGACAAGCCTTGTAACCTTTTGTTGACCACCCTGATAAATCTCCATAAGCTGGAAAATCACTAATTATCCAAATAATGGCCGCATGCAATGTGAAGTTCTTTTTGCTATGTGCATCATAAGTCTCCACACCAACCTCCCACAACTCTTTTAATTCAGTAATTAAAGGCTGCAAAAAAATATCTATACCCATTCCTATACTATGCTCACCTGGAATAATCATTGACATCATCAAATTGGTCTGCTTCATACAAATCCAGGGCGGCAAGTTATAGGGTATAAGAATTATAGGCCAAATGCTATGTTGGGAGCTCATATTTCCAAAAGGCTAGAAACCATCAGTTGCCAATCCGAGTCTAACATTACGAGCATCACTTGCAAATGAACCATGTTGTTCATCAAAAGAATTCTATGCAAGACTATCAGCAGGGTGCCTCATAATTCCATCATCTATCTTTTTTTCCTTATGCCATCGCATATCAGATGCTACCTGACTAGACATAAGCAACTTCTGCAACCTTGGTTTTAAAGGCAAGTATCGTAGCACTTTATATGGAGTTTTTTTTTTTCTCTTACTTTTCCCTTCATCAGACTTCCACCTAGATAATCCACATATTTGACATGATGGTGCATTGGCAAATGATCCCCAATATAATGTACAATGATTCTGACAAACATCATACTTCTCATAGTGAAGGCCTAAACCACTACCGTACTTTCGAGTACTACTATATGATTCTGGCAAATTTTGCTTTTCCATTTGGAATAAGCTCCCTTAATAAACCAAGCAAATCATCAAATGATCTGTTGGTCCATCGATGAAAGCTCTTCATGTGAAGTAACTTCACTATAGCAGCCAATTTTGAGAGCTCACATTCTGGATGTAACTTTTCCTTAGCTTCCCTTAATAAATGGTAAAACATGGCAGCATCCCCTTTAGGTTCCTCTCCAATCGATGCTTCATTAGAATCAGTTCCAATGTTGACATTAGAACTGCCATATATGTCATTCACTAATCCAATCATATCATCATCGAAGTTTTGATCATCATTAACAATTGGATCATTATTGATGTCAACATCTTCATTTAGAGACTCTCCATGGAAATACCAAATGGTATAAGATTTGAGAATCCTATGCTTTAACAAATGGTACCTAACTTCAAATTTCTACTTGTAATTGACATTTCTACATTTTAAGCAAGGACATGGAATCGCATCTTCTATTGATTCATGCCTAAATGCATATGTTAGAAAACCTTTAACTCCATGAATATATCTAGGGTCCTTTCTATTCTCAATTCCCATCCAACTCTTATCAGGAGCCATATCTTTTAACAATTAAAAATAACAATGAATAACAACAAATATGATAACTAAAGCATGTAGGGAAAAAATTATATTGCATGTACAAATAGATAAAGAACAAATAGGTACTAAAAACAAGTCATTTGTAAAAATAATGCAAGTCAGGTGAGATAGCAACTCTCTTTCCTCTTTCTTTTTATTTGTTTTTTTACTTTTAGTTTATTGGGAAAATTTTGTGTTTTTACGTGGATAGTGCCTATTGATTGTACTATTCAAAAAAGATGCTGCCAATTTGAAATCACAATTAAATTGATTTAAATTGAAATGAGAATTAAATTAAAATTTAGTAAAATTAAATTGATTAAAATAATTATTAAATTAAATCATAATTAAATCAATCATGTGAATTAGATTCATGGAACACCTGTATAAAATCACCAATATTTGATGTTTTTCCTGCTATCATAAACATCAATAACTATAGAGGGATAATTCACATTTCAGTGTTACAGACAGTCCTTGAAGGAGCGGAAGCATAAAAAACATAAGTTTATATCATTGAATTCAAAAATTTTTCACCTAGGGTCACATGCATCATGCAAGATTCATTTTTATCTATTTGATTTCAATGATAAACAACAAATTAAAACTCTTTTAATATGTTTTTGGATCTACATTTGTCATTTAAGATTTTAGAATTAATCAGATTAATTCATTAGAACCGTAGATTATATCAAGAATAAGTGCACTAACCTTTTGATGCACTGCAGTGTGTTTTGCACCCTTTGGGATACGCCTTAGGACACTAGGTGTTGTCCCTCTAGCTTGTCCACACCAAGATCACTAATGACAGCCCTTGAACAACTTCTAAAGCTTTTCCAATCAATTAGAAAATCAAGTTTTGCCTTTTGAGAGATTACAGATGAAAATAGGACACTAGAAACGATTTCTAGTATTTTTAATTCAAGAAATTATTGTCTAATATCTTTGAATTGATGAGAGATGAAGAATAAGAGAAGGAGAGGCAGCCAAGGGTGGTGGCACCAAAGAGAGAACAGCAGCTTATGTTTATTTTGTTCTTTCATCCTTACATTTATATAGCTAGGTCACCACTTAAAACCCTTGCCACATGTCACCTTTTGATTAGCTCTAGATTTAATTGACCCAATCACATTGTGTCAAGTGTCAAACCTATATTTAATCTTGACTTTGATCATCTTACATGATTAAAAGATATATGACAAGCTTATGTGTAGTACCATGTGTCACCATCTCATGGTGCCACATGTCACCCTGTAAAATGACAAAAATACCCCTGTGTCTTAATTTTGAGTTCTCAACCCAAAATAATTATTTCTCTTCTTCTAATCAATTTATATCAAATATAAATTAATTAATTAATCTCTATTAATTAATTTCTCATTAATTAAATTCATATTTAAACACTTTAAATATAAATTTAACTTATACTATACATCCAATAACCTGGATTTGGTTTCAAGCCATGCTAGGGACTTTGCAATCTAATTGCAAACTAAATCTATTTAATTAATCAATTAAACTCTTTAATTAATTAATTAAATCATATTTAATTTAGTAATTACTTGTGTATGTGTGTGACTTACTAGGCTCATCACTAATTGGCAACGAGACATGATATCAACTCTTAATATCATCAGAACTCTTTCTTACCATAAATGATTTCTCTAAATCATTTTATGCACCTCATAGACGATGGTTAACACCTAGCATAGCATGCCATGGCCACCCAATTAGTAATAAGGTTTACCTTAAATGAACCTATAATCATATATTACCATGCACTAGAATCTCTCTGTTATAAAATCCCAATTCAAGCTGGAGTCATGGTTTATGTCAAACCCCATTTGCTATGAATATTATCTTATCTTTTAATTCCAGTTCTTGATTAAAAGATTTTCTCATAAGAAACTCTTTTCTGATGTCTATCTGTCCTGGCCAGGAACTTGAAACATCAAGAACAATTAAATGAACATAGGATTTTATCCCTATTTACTTAGAGGAACAGATTCCATCTTGATCAACACCTACCTCTATATATAACTAGTAGGAGCCAACACATGCCCATATACCCATACACAGTACAAGTATGAAAGCATTATCAAACTCAAACTACCTATATACAAGATATCTGTGCTATCTTAGGTCTAAAGATTATATGCACTGATATGATTTATGACAATACATTGACAAGAGTAAACTCTATGTGCTTGTCATAAATGTCACTAGTTCGGCCTACTTATCATGTATAAGTGTCTATCATGTTTGTTATATGGCATGAGACTCACCATTCCATCTTATTTATATCTCATATAAATAACTTGGGAACAAACATGATTACAATCTTTCTGGATAAGTCATGTCCTTATTGTGAAGTATCCTCGATTGTGAACCTATTTATGATACTTTGTGCTAGAAATACTGTCCCTTATATTCTTAACTACTTAAGAATAGAATTTCTAACAAAATATCAATGAACCTTTTCTATTACACATAAATATATTATGTAAACGGAAAAGTGAAAATGCCTTTTATTAATAAAACAAGTACAAGATACATACTAAATGATATGCTCTAGGCATACTACTAACAGTCCTATCATATTTGGATCAACAATCAAGATTAAATAGTCAATCTTTGAAAGAATAATCAGAGAGTAAATCCATTGTTGAATACAATTCAGGCCTAAAATCATTTTCTTTCTCATCCAAACAATTCACTGATTTACAAATCCACAAACTGAAACAACAATCATGTTAACTATACAAAGATGGCAAAATAGAATATGCAAATCCACATAGATGTTGATACACAATTTTATTTTTCAAGTCAGATGACATGTCACTTTCAAACCTTACTTCTAAGTACTTACCTTTTATACCTGAAATGCATTTTTTTTTTAAATATAGTTTACTCTGCTAGATGGAAACCAAATCTTTTAGTGCAATTCTACATGGAAAGAAATTTAATATCATTAAGACAAGGTTTCAAGATAGTGATTTGGATAAAGCTGTGTATATGGAGCAGCCTCCCAGATTTCTTGACTGTAACAAACCATCCTACATATGTAAGTTGAGGTGTTCTCTGCATGGATTAAAGCAAGTGCCTTGCCTATTGTAATAAATTTAATAATTGTTGAAGATAAACTCATTATATGACAATTTTTTTTTAAAAAAAAAAATCTATTTCATGGGAGATTATTCAGTACGTTTGGTCCATATGATTCTCACTAACAATTATACGAGTCTACTTTCTATATTTTACTTTTTATGAGTGAAGGAGCAGCATTGCTCTGGGTATATTCTAGATTTACCCTATTACACTTATCAATTAAACAATCAATGCATGGTTATGATGAGAGAGGTAAGCTCAGTTGCAATAGAATGGAAGGCGCAATCAAGTTGAGACTTAAACATGCAACTTAATAGTTATATATAATAATATATAAGTTAAAGTGCTGAAAGTAAAGAGAAAATAGTAGAGAAAGATGGACACAAGGATTGATAGAGGCTCCACTCTCTCTAGCCTACATCTACTCCGCAAAGAATCAAAAACTCTTGAGTAGTGATATATTTTCAAGGGCAAGAGATAGACCTTTGCACTAAATCTCTATTCAAGCTTCTTAGGGTGCTTGACAACCTTATATAGGTTTGCTTTTTGGATTGTAATCTCAACTCTCAATTACATAATTAAATAAGAACTAAATATGAGGGAGAAAATTTGCTAAGTAAGAATAAGAGATACTGATTTTGAGCTTAAAGAATGAAAGCACTGAAAGACTCTTAGATATCACAAGAAATAAATTGCTTTCATCAAGTCATATGTACGTCCCTTTGTAAAACTAGTCATTGGAAACCAAAAAGAGGCCCAACAGTTCAATTTTGATGGATACAAGCCGTTGGAAATGTGAAACTTTCATTATTTCAAATCTTTGAAAATTTAGCTAGTTAGGTTTGCTTATATTTTCTCAAGTGAAATTAGCAAGCTAGTTTTTGAAATTAGTTAGCTAATTTTGCTACCATCTCAAATATAAGACAAAATTAACAATTTAATTTTGTTATTATTTCTCTTTCACTTCCAAAATTTAAATTTTTATAAAATATATTAGAAAATTATTTTGACCTTTCAAAAACCTTTAAAATGTGCTTAAAATTTGGCCAAACGTTTGAATTTGAAAAATAAGAATTTGATAGTTCAAAATTGGCAGAAATTCTCTCTTATATCTCTTACATTTGCCTATGAAAAATAAAAACTAAGTACCTAATTGAGTCTTCAATGTAAATGATTTGTCTTAATCATCTTGAATCATCACATTTTTTAAATAGGTTTAAGCTTATCAAATTTTGATATGCTCCTTTTATCAAAGTCCTTTTTCAAAGTGACCTATAATTTCACTCAAATTAAGTAGTCTTGTGATGTGGGGCATGGATTTCCAAACAAGAATAGAAGAAGCAAAGGAAGCAAAAGGGTGAAAAATAGCAGAAATTCACATTTCTCTCTTTATAGCATGAGAAATTGAGTTTAGCAGCCCAATACATCTCTGAATGCAGTCCTAACATGATCCTACTTGTTTTGAGAGTGGTTTTAGTTGCCAAATTAGCTTATTTTATTTTCCGATTTCAATTAGGATTTCTATTGTATTTAAGTTTACTAAACTTCCTAATTAATGATTTCATATTCCTATTAGGGTGTTTAAACACTCTACAAATACCCCTAAAGCTATGCATTTTCAAATAAGATTTTAGATATTTTGGTAATAAAATTAACAACGGAGAATTTCTTTCTCAATTTTCACTCTCTGTGTTTTGTATTTTCAAGTTTTATGCGACATCACTTTGATACAAAAGAGTTGGTTTGATTCCATTAAATTTTGGCTATCATCAAAATTATGCTCACTAAAGCTTTAGGGCTAACAAAATGATTTAATAAAATCAATGATTTTAGACAAATTTAATGACCAATATAACACAAACATGATTGTTTTTCCTGATTTTATTATTTTAATAAAATTTCTTTTTATAAAAAAGAAATTGCTAGGAAGTTGATACTTGAAGAATTATGCGATTTAGCAATAGATTTTATATAAACAAATTACCAACGAGTGTTATTGTAATCAATCTCGTCCATTGGTCTATTTACCAATGGATTTTCTATGATTACTAACGAATAAATATGTAGAAATCTATAAAATTCTTGTAGTGAAAGACTATCAAATATATCGTTAAATATTATTGGTTTTTATACAAAATTTTCCTACCTAACATATAATGTACATATAATTAAAAAAAATTATCAATACATGTAACACATTTGTTATAATTACTATTTCGAATTACACCCGAAAATTACCTATACATCTCCTATGAAAGATCAGACCTACATAGCTTTTAAAAGTCAACCATCTAGTTAAAAAGTCAAACTCTAGTTAATTCCCACTATGATATGTACAAATTTCATGGAGTTAATATATATATATATATATATATATATATATATATATATATATGGTTTTTTTTTCCCTTCATTCTAGTAAAGTGATTGTAATATAAAATTTTAATTTGTATGAAATGAAAAAACTAACCACAATTATATAAATATGATAAATCATATCTGTAAGGAAAACCTAATTTACAGTACACATAATTCACTCCTATTCATAGTCAAAACTGAAGTGTAGTGTTTTTTTTTTTTTTCCTTCATAATTAAGCGTTCATAGATGGCACTTGCTTTAACTTGAAATCAAACCAGCTAAGGGCTTAGGATTTATTACTCATTTATTTCCAACTCAAGAACTTATCCCTAGATTAATTAACTTGAAATTTAAATTCTTTCCTCTGTTAATACTGAACAAGACAGCAGAAACCTCCATATACAAAATAAATACAGCTCGATGATAAAGAGAGGAGATCAAGACCAACAAACCCCCCCAAAAACAATAGCAAAAATGCACAAAGAAGCACTTAAAAAAAACTCCAAATCGATAAAACCCTAGCTTAGCAATGAAATCCACACCATTTATTACATACATGTCTTTCATATTTGCTCCTCAATACAACATATACTCATCTTGATAAATAAAGAGATACGATCCACATGCTTAAAGGAAAAAATTCAAGTATTATCTTAATTAAATCTCTATTTATCCTTATTTAACAAGCTACTTCTACCATAGTTCAACATTGAGAAAAAGATTCATTAAAGAAATTTCAAAAAAAAGAGATGAATAAATCATTTTCCTCCATACCTGTCCAAAATCTATGGTTTAAAATTTCCACTCAACTCCAAATTCTTATGTGAAAAGGGGCAGCAGGTTAGCATCTTCAATGTGATGAGGTTACGTGCCGATGAAAATGACTAAAGAAAAAGAACTTGGTTGGAAGAATCAGGTATAGATTGGGGTTGGTGTTGCCTTTTTTTTTTTTTTTTTTTTTCCCCTCCTCTCCCCTGTTTTCCCAATTATTCTCCCCATTTCTTTTCTTTTTTTTCTTTTGTAGAAGCTGCCGGAGGAGTGACATGGATGTGCAACTGCTGCCCTTTTTTTAACCAAATCTCATTTTGGTCCTTCAACTTTTCAAAAATCTTATTTTCTACTCTGAAATTTCTAAAACTTTTCTTTCAAATCCAAGTTCAAATTAAATTTTACCCTCAAAACTTTATAAATTTTATTTTTATTTCTAATAACAACTATATTTAATATTTTCTCAAAAATTAGGATATTACATAAGATGTTTCTAATTTTAATATTTGGAGAATAAAAATTTTTATCGTCTCCTATACTTGTACCCTTAACTCATACTTCAAGGACAAAATATATAATTATTCCCTATATTTGAGATTTTTTTTTAATTATAATAGAAAAGTCGTCCCCAATTTTAAATGGTAATTGAATTAGGGACAAAAATATATTGGTCCCCTATAATATAAAAAAAACTATGATTTGAGGACCATTAAAAAAATTGGTCTCCAAAAATTATCCCCTATACTAACTTTTTTTGTAGTGATAATATATAATATATAAAATTTAAATAAATAATTTTAAAAATTAAAATTAAAATAGAATAAAAAAAAATTCGATTAAGTTTAAGACGCTATTATAAATAGCATCCAAATAATATATACTGAAATAATATTATGTGTAGCTAAATTTTGCAAAATACTTTTTTTTTTTTTTGTAGTGTTTCAACATCAAAAATATTGTGCTAGTATCAAAATGCTACTGTAGGTAGCATCTTAATATAAAAATTATGAATTAAATACGAAACGCCAATCAATAACTCTGTACATATATATATAAAAGTCTATATCCTCCCCTTTTTGTAATTTCTCTCAAATTCATTACCGTTTAATTAATTATTTTTTTCAATGCACTCGTACGGTAAAAAAAAGCTCAAACTAAACGTATGAAATTTACAAGCTTTTTGAGAAAATCGTCGTGACTAAAAACATTCCAATATGGGAGATAATAAAACCCAGAGGATATGTTTGTTGGAATGGTTGGATGGATATTATTTGTCAACTGTTGGGTGAAGAAAAACGGACAGAAGACGCGACGGTCATGGACGAAGGAAAATTATTCATACAGCCAATTGAAAACTCAACAGTTTTAAATTTACGTTGATCAATGGTAATTGCACCCGTGAGAGTTTATAAAAAGGAGTCCTAGCTAGTTTTCAAGTCTCAAAACCCTTCAACAACCCATTCACTGCCCTAAACATGGAGCGAATGACTGATCTTGAGATCATTGTGATATCTGCAAAAGATCTCACTGATGCTAATCTCTCCTCTCAGTTGGCTGTCCATGCTGTCGTTTCAATCTCAGGCGATTCATTTGAACAAATGACCAAGACCCCTGAAGACACTGATGGCGGTGCCAATCCATCCTGGAATTAACCTGTCAAGTTCACAATCAATAAGACCGTAGCTCAGAACAACGCCCTATACCTCAAGTTCAAGCTCCGGTGTGTCCGTGCCCAAGTCCATGAAGATATCGGTGAAGTCAACATCCCAGTCAAGGAGCTCTTGGATTCCATGGAAGATGGAATCCAATCCATGCAGCGTTCTAGGTATCCGGTCAGAAAACCATCGGGTGCACTTAAAGGTACGTTGATATTTTCTTATAAGTTTGGTGACAAAATCGTCTCAGGACCTCCTCTTCCGGTGTCTGCTCCAAGTTCCTGTGGACGTGGACTTTATCTAACTCCCCCGCCGCCTACATCGTCCACTGGATCCGCACCACCACCACCTCAGCCATGGCGCGTAGACGCACCACAAACTCGGCCAGGTCCAACTGCCCGGCCCCCAACATCTGGATACGCACCACCACCAGGTCAGCCAGGGTACTACGGACCACCAGGTCAGCCATGGTGCGGCTACGCACCACAAACTTGGCCAGGTCCAACTGCCCCTCCCCCAACACCTGGATACGCACCACCACCTCAGCCATGGTACTACGCACCACCACCTCAGCCACCGTACGGCTATACACCAGCGCCTCAGGTAGGCCATGAATGCCACCCAACTCAGGGAGGATTTGGCTACCAACCAGGTGGGATAGTTGGAGAGATTGTGCCAAATGCAGTCTATGGTATTTGTGAGGCTTTAATTGACGAAACTATTTCACTTGCCCATGGTGCTGGGCATCATCATTTTGGGCATTCTGCAACTGCAAGGTATGATGATGCTGGGTAAAATGATGGTGGGTATGATAGAAGGGATGATGATAATGATGATGGCAGGTATTATACGTATTAGGAATGCTTGAGTTGTCGCCGCGGGCTGTGTTTTTTCTTAAGTTAGTAATAGACTGTGTGCTTTTAGTAGGGTATGGTTTTTCTGCAGTGTGTTTTTTAGTCACTCTTGGCTATATTTCAGCTGCTGTTGGTTCTATCTATTGTTGGAAAAATTATACAATAGTTGATTGTAATAATTGATTGCAGTGGATTCCACGTAGGTTTCACTGTGATCAATAGTTGTAATTAAATTGTTATATGTGCAATGTGCAAGGGATACACTAAATAAAAATTTCTGCTTGTGGGGCGTTTGGAGTCTTAGTTTGTTTAGCAGGTCTTTGTGTCCTCTTTTTTTTTTTCCCTGTTTTTTGGTTTTATTTTTGATTCTGATGGATTTTGTTTAATTTCCAAATTTGTATCCC
Organism: Hevea brasiliensis; assembly: GCF_030052815.1. NCBI lineage: Eukaryota > Viridiplantae > Streptophyta > Magnoliopsida > Malpighiales > Euphorbiaceae > Hevea > Hevea brasiliensis. Next base: position 2,130,697 of record NC_079496.1, on the reverse strand, counting down.
TTTCTATGTTTTTGGCTGGACTTCTTTTAGCAATGAAATCTCTATTGCCTATTAAAAAGAAAAGGAATGTTTGATGATGCTGGGTGGGTGGATATTGATTTTTTTTCCTTAATTGAATGTTTTTAAAAGAATTATCTTTGAGTCTTTTTCTTTTTTTCTCCTGTTTATTGGAGTTGTTAAGGATCTGTTTGGTTTGACTGTTGAATACATAGTTGTTAGCTGATAGCTGTTATTATTAGTTAATAGCTGATAACTGATAGCTGTTTTATATTAAGTGTTTGGTAAAATTATATTTAGCTGTTGCTATTAATATGTGAAATGACTAATAAGGGTATATATCATATAATTTATTTTATTATTTAAATAAATATAAAATTATAAATTTATTACATTATATTATTTATTTTATTATTAAATTAATATATTATAATATTTAAATAAATATATAATTATTAATCTTTTATATTATATCATTTATTTTATTATTAAAATAAGAAAATAATTATTTTTTAAGATAATTAAATAATTTTAAAAATATAGATAAAATAATAAAATAATTATTATTGTTAATAGAAAATTTTATAATTAATTTTAAGTTTTTGGATATAAATAAATATTTTATATTTTATGTTATTAATAAAAAATATTTTAACAAAGTTGAAATCCGTTAATTAAAATGTTAACATTACAAATAAAAAAAATAAAAATATTAATAATATTAATTTTCAAATTAAATAAAAAAAGATAATATGATCAAAATAAAAAATAAAATCAAATTAGCTATCAGCTGATGAGAAACAGCTCTAAAAATATAGCTGATACAAACTGCAGCTGATAGCTATGCCCATCAATTATCAGCTTTATTTTTTTAAGCTTGTCAAAAACTACAATTTACCTATTTGAGTGTTATCAGCTATCAGCTGCACCCAACAGATAAACCAAAGACCCCCTAAGTAAATACTACTGATGGTATATTCCAAAGTTATTATTATTATTATTATTAGATCAAGCCGATACATAACAAGAATACATGCTGTCTATTTTTTGTTGAACTGAATCAAGATTTGCCTATATATATAAAATTGTAGCCTTTATACGGTTTAATTTAGACTCTGATCAACATCTCGTGTGTATATAAAATTGTGCCTGCTGCCTTGCAGAGAAAGGCCTTGATAATGTAGCCGCTCTCCGAACGTGAGATCACCATATTGTTTTCCTTGTTATTGGATTCTAATTGTTGTCAAAAGAGTTCTTGAATCTTCAAACAAAGGAAATCCTTTTATATATATGTACGTTGACGCTCACAAGAATTCTATTCTTTAACATACTCTCTTTAATGTAGCCATTTGGCCCTCCAGATTCCAGCATTTGACGACGCTGAATATGTCACTCTTTTTGGTGAGAAAATTTTCTATTATTTAGAGTTTTTCATGTTGGCTAAGTCATCCATAAATGCATATGGTGCATTTGGTTCGAATTTTCATAAATGAATTACTAACTAGATTTACACCTGCTCGATCGTTGCCGCAGGCCAATAAAAAGGCAAGAAATATATATACTGTTGGGCTTTGCCATAATAAAACATAAAAGGTAAGAAAAATACCTTGAGTAGTATGATCATTACTTCCCATGAATTGATGGAAATTCTTGAACTAACATAAAAACTGCACAAAGATGAAAAATATTACAAAGAACATGGAATTGTACAGAGTGTTTCTGCTGATATGTATAAATATATAGAGGAAAATGAAAATGCAGAAGATTTTTACAATTTCTCATGAAGATCTACACATTCTGCAAAATGCCATCAAATTAATTGCTGTTAAGATGGTGATTCCCAAGGCAAGGATTCAATCATTCTTGTTTGCTTCAAGGCCAACTTCAAAATAGAAATTCCAATCTTCAAATCTCTGGCCACAAATATATCAAATATAAAGCAGAATCCTCTTGCATAAAGCACAAAGGTTTTTGCTAGTTACCCTCAATTAGGGTATCAATGCCATTCACATGAAATCCATTATCCAATACCAATAGTAAACATCAAGATACAGATAACAGTCCATTAAAAAATGACCATACACAATCAAAAGCTCCTGTTCATTTCTCAAACATACAAACGTTTTATCATGTCACACAGCACCCACCCTAGCTTATAATGTAAACGAAGCTGCTCCATCTTTACAAATAGTGATAATTTGTAAGAGCATATCACCTAGAAGACTCCAGTCCATTGATTGAACTGCAATAGAAACTAAAGCAGGGTTCCATTTGCATTTTACACAGAGGTCGAAAAATGTTGTATTGCATCTCTATAGTGAAACTTTCATAAAGGTAGCAAAGACAACAAATCAGAAAGATGAAGAGAGAAACCCAGCAACACTAAGCTATAAATATCAAAATTTATTTCATATGAGATTTTCTAAATGGGACTTTCATTATGATGATAGAAACTGAATCAATGCTTATAAATTAAATTTACTGTTAATCAAAACTTACTTACATCAGGAATTGTTGTCAAACTTTACGTTGCCTGATACTTAAACTTTCTATCAATAGATTAATCAAATAATATTTGGAACTAAATAATTAGTCAACCATTAAACATATAAGTGTTCTGTTTGATTCCAGAGAAAAGCATGGGAAAAATCTTGTTTTTTATAGAGTTTTCTTAGCAATCAAATAATCTTTAAAAGAATAAAAATATAAACAAATTGAAATCCACATATTAAAGTAAAAAATTAAATTGATATTATATATTACTTATTAGATTAAATATAAATATAACTTTTTATAAAAATAATAATTTAATTCAAAATACAAGAATGTCTAAATAAATAAATATTTTATTTATAAATTTAATTGAATTAATATAAAAATTAATATACATTTTAATGTAAATATTATGTATAATATAAATAAAATAATTATAAATTATTTAATACACTAAAATAATTTGATTCAAACCTAATTTGATTCCACAAGTGTAGGCTCAAATTAATGTGAGCCCAACGAAGAATCGGTGTGGGACTTGGGAGGACTGGGACTTATCTGATAATAATATATAGGCGCATAAAATTGGGCTTCGACTCTGAAAGCCCTTTTCAGCCCGTTCAGGGTTAGATAGAGCTGTTATTAAGCTGAATATGTCTGAAAACCCTAGAAATGCAAAGCTGAGAAATTTTGTTGCTGCGTCTCGCTCAATTCCTCCGCTGATTTTTCCTCCGGTCATCTCAAAGCATGAAGATGAGGCCTCTAGATGAGACCGAAGTGGATGCTGTTTTCAGGAAGCTACACTCTTTCACCAGCAACAATCTTAAGAACATCGTTGAGAGCCCTTCCCATGAAGGACCTGACCCCAATCCTGGTCGCTATTACTTCAGGCTTTGTTTGGATAGGTGAAGAAAGGTTTAGTAAAGTAAGTATGATAAGGTAAAGTATGGTAAAATAAAGCAAAGAAGAAAAATAAAGTAAAATAAAATAAATTAAGGTTTAATAGCATTGTTTTGTTTGGAGGGAAGGAATTGAAAATAAGATTAAATATAAATAATATAAATATATCTTTTTTATAAAATAATTAGATTCATTTATTTCCTATCAATTTATTCATTTTTCTTGATTCTATTTTTAATATTTATGTAAGTTAAGAACATCAAAATTGTTGACTTTCATTTTTTTTATTGTAGTTGAATAAATAAGATATCATTTGATTAAAGTAAATAATATCCAATAAAATTATATAATTTTTGAAGGTTGCATCTAATTATACTAGTGTGAGAGTGTGAGTATTCTTTACAACGAAAACAACATATAATAATATAATATATAGTCGCTCTAATAATCTTACCATAAGCCCAAACTCTGACATAATAATCTCTCTCTCTTCTTATCTATATCTATGCATTTTTTTTTTAAGTTAAATATGTTGATAGTTGATAAAATGTCATTTAATCAGTATAAATTTTCTGTAATTTGTTAGCAGGATATGGAATTGCTTGAATGTACTAGATAGTCAAGAAAACAAAACATAAAAAAAAATAAGGGTAATTTTGAATTTTTAGAAATTAAAAAAAGGTAATATAAAAATATAAAATATAAAAATTTCAGCCCTTCAATCCACGAAATTGGTGGGTTGAAAAATGCAAGGATTTGGGAAATAACAACAAAAAAAATCTCTCATACATACTCTCATCCCAATCAACCTAAAAATCTCCTAAAACATTACTTTATTTTACCCTCAAAACCCCTCCATCCAAACAATGCCTCAGGCTCCACAAGAACAAGGTCATTCTATGTTAGCAAGTCCTTGGTGAAGCGAGCCACAAACATAAGCTGTAAGAATTTCCACTCGGCACTTGCAAATTCACGCATGGAGGCAACTTTCACTTGATGATTCAGGAAGATTTAGGCATTGAATCTACTAGCTGCAAATGCCAAACACAAAGTTTGGCTAAAACCAACATCGAAAATGTCATTTCTTTATGGGAATCATGTGTTGAAAGGTGGATTGGGGAGGATTACTGACAGTATTTCGACCCAGGATTGCAGGAAGTTGGATCTTAATGGAATAGCGGTGCATCACCGGACGAATATTGGTGAATATTTGGGAATGGAGGATGAACTTTGATAGAATTGAGGTTCTTTCTGGGGTTTTGGGAAGGTTTTTGGGATATGGGTCGGTGTTGATGGTATAGACATGCTAGTTACTGTAAGTGTGTCTTATATAATTTTGAGTAATATGAGGTTGTTCTTATGGTTTTCTGGAAATTTAATGAACTTGGTTTTCACGTATTTGTTCTTCAATTGTGTGTTTATGTGAATTTCGTCAACATGCATGAAGTTATTTGCTCAATCCATACATAATTAAATGGTCACGTACAAATTCACTAGAGCATCAATTAAGCTTTCGTTGAGTTGTCAACTTGCCACTGGTTGAAAATGTACGTGTGTGTGTGTTTTTTTTAATGTGTTTATTAGTAGCATATTTTTCTCCTTCTCTCAAGAAATCAAGTTCTCTACAAATGGTTTGAAACTTATAGTTTATGTCATGCTAGCTTAATTAATGCTTTATCTTTACGTTATACAAAGTTTTAAGTTTCCCTGTGAACGCATGTACACATTATACTTTATATAATCTAATCTCCATCACCATGTTTTGATTTCTCATGCTTTATGCTTGAGTTGCTTATTGTCCATTGCAATGTTCTCGTAGTTATATGATGCATGCATTTCATATCATTGTTTAGGTATAATTTTACAATTAATTTATCTTTGTTTATAGCTTTTATAGTAAATATTAGCCTTTATTTAGTTAATTTTACCATTTTATACTTTTTAGTCTAATTTATAGAATTTATTTATTTTATATGTTAAAATATACAAAATTTTGGTGATATTTTGATCAGAGCAGCCATTTGGAAGAAATCAAAGCTGAATTGCAAAGTTTTCAAGAAAAAAATTAGGAATTGAGTTTTAAAAAAACAGAAAGGTAAACAACTTATAATACAACTTGTGTAACTTATGTCGCAGTTGTGTCGCAGTTAGCAATCTCAGGCCGAAAGCTGTGCAAACTTGGACACAATCTCATTTAGCCTGTGTTGATGCATATGATGAATTTCAGAATTTTGTTCAGAAAGTTGCACAACTTGCAACACAAGTGCAACACAACCCAATTCAGCTTGTATCATTTTAATAAAAATGTTGACGTGACATTTTTTGTTATCTGACTTAATACATCATATTTTCTTCGAAATTTTCTGTCTTTTAACCCATTTTTAGGGCAGATCCGTGAGGGATATAAAACATATTTTTTTCTTTCTTACCCAAAAAGGAGAAAACTAAGGATTTTTGCTAGAATGTAAGGAAGAGAAAGGAGCATCTTAGATTGGGTTGCAGTGAGAGGATGTCTTCTCCAGCGTTACAGCAGCTAACTCTTTATCATTTTTATAGAGTTTTTCTTTCCCTTAGCTTAGATTTTCATTTCTTTTTCATTTCTCTGCTTGGGCTTGTCTTGAAACTATGATTTGTAAGTAGAACTTTGAGATTTTAGGGATGGATATATAAATATTACCTTGTATTGTGGTTTTTGAATTGATTTAGCTACTTAATGAGATTTGCTGCATTTTTAATTTATTGCTTGTACGCCTATTATCTTGCTTGATGAAAGTACCCTCATTAAGTTAAGTTTTAAACTTTACAGATGGACTGAAAAGTGAATGTTTAGGATAGATAATCTTGCAATAAACTTGGTTTTCTTAGTGTTAGAAATAAGTTAAGAAGATTAAGAGGACTTTTATAATCAATTAAAGCTTTAAATGAGTTTTTATTAGATTTGAAATACCTTGAAAACAATGTTTGATTTGATGAAAATCAACTTTGAAATGCTTGAGAGAGGTTTTAAAGAATTAAGAATTGATTTCCTTTAAAAATTGCAAATCTCATGTGTTTGGCTAAAATTGGAGATAGACCACATGCAAGTAATATTGAAAAACCTTATCTCTAGAATCACTTTAATTCTTATTAAAGTTAGATTTAAATCATCCCAAATTTGTACTTAGTAATTTCATCTTAAGTTTTAGTCATTTAATTTAATTAGTTTAATTAATTATTTAATTTATTTTAAATTCCTCAAATATTAGTTTTATTTTCAATTTCATTTTTAATATCTTTAAATTTTGACGTTCTAATTAACTTATTTCTTTAATTTCAATTTGAACATAATTTTTTATAAGAATGATATTTTTAAAATTATACTATATTGATCCGTACACTTGCAGAAACTATTTCATAGCACACCATTATACTGACACAAATATATTGACCTCTGCACCTGTTAGCGTGTCTTTATACTTGAATGCTTGTACTTTTGGCACTGTTTTCCTGAGCTGCATTTCTTACAGGAAGCAACTGGAAACATATCAGGTGTGGAATTGTGTTGTTTCAGTGATGCTGTCCACCCTGGAGTTTGGGATTGGATTCCTTTGGATTTTATGTTTCATATACTTAATATGACGAGAGCTAGAGTCCATCTCGACTGTTAATTCACATGGATTCTATCATCATTTAATACATAAGAAATCCGGGTACTAATAATTTCCCCAATATATTAACGTATTTTTTGGGGCAATGAAGAGAATTCTTAAGAAAAATGGATTGAATCTAAGAGCGCCTAGAATCTTATAAAGATCATGTTAACCTCAATGTGAGATATTAGTAAAAAAAGCTCGTGTATACATTGGAATCAATTATTTAGTTTTGAGTTATCAATGCCCACCCGCTGCAATTATATATCAGTTCTACATGTTGTAATAAGGCTTCTGCGATAGAGAAATCATCAACTGAACTGGTAAGTGTAAACAAAAATTGTTTGATGATTGATAGCTCATATTTCAAAAGGAAAGTTATAGTGTAAAAAAGTTTTGCGCATCCAGGGAATCGAACCCTGGTCAGTACCGTGGGAGGGTACTATGATACCACTACACCAGATGCGCTTCTGTTTACGTTCTTCAAGATAATATTATATAAATAAATTGGGCCTAAGACTGGGCCTCACCACCCGCTTCTCAATTCCATTCCAACCTAAGCAATACCCTAAATGAAAAACGAGCCCTTTTTCTTCCCCTAACATAAAAGATTGAGCCAACAAGGCATGTGCTAATTGCTAAAGGATTATAGTAAAAGATTAAAGGGCAGGTGTTCAAATTAGAGATAGGGAATCAAATGTTCTACATGGTTAATTGTTGATGTAATAACATTTTAATTAAGATTTGCATATCAAATTGTGTATTCTAACTAATTATGTTTGATAAGTTATTTATCCAACTTAGAAAACATTTTTATGTCGTTTTTTTTTATTGAGATCTTTTTACTTTAAAAACCTCTACCTTACTCCCAAAAACTTTCTCCCAAACATGTTGGTAGATAGAGAGAATTGATCCTACATTCCAAATCTTTTGTACTTTATTCTCATGTAACAGTCATTGAATCTCCTTTTAATCAAAGTTAGGCATAAACTTGATGGTAGATAATAAAATCATCTAAAAATCTAGCTTTAACTTTATTCCCTACAGGGCCAATTGATCTACAAGAAAAAAGTTTGGCATTTGATTTCTGCATAAGTACCATTAGAATTGAAAAGTAAAAATATGCATTCCATGTTTTAATACACCTAATTGGGTTTTCTTATTCTAAAACAAGTATAGTATTGGTGGAGAATAATTTCATGCACAAGAGAGACAAGGGGTCATACGTAATTAATTTAGGTTGAAGATACTCAAAATTAATCTGTGACTAAGATGGATATAATTGTCCAAAAAGCCACTTCGAGAAAGAATTTTTCCCTTTGATTTGTATACAATTATCACTAAGTATAGCCATTGGCCTCTTTTGGCCTAGCTAGTGGGATCCAATTGCCTAAACACAATATAGATTATAGCATTCAAGAATTGCATACAAGGGATGAGAGCATATAAAAACCCTAGTTAGCTATATATGTTGCTAAAATTTACCATTCAAGAGGAAACAAAAACAAATGTGCTTTAGTGATTAAGATGGATCAGTGCAATAACATATTGGTTGGTAAATTATAGAACTTTGAATTTTGGTGTTTGATTTGTGAGGGACATGGGACGATCACATTCACATGGGCATGTACGTAGCATTGTGTTATGAGTGAGAGAGCTTTTTCACCCTATGTGGAGCCTAGAATCATTCTCACCTGTGATTTTTAAGGGTTAAATTGCGTATGAGAAAGGTTGATTTGGATATTGGGGACTACCCAAAAAAGATTCAAGACAAAAAAAAAAATTAATACTAGAAAGCTGATGTGGCATGTCGACCAATCACAGAGAAGATTGGTGGTATTTGGACTCATCGCTATCCCAAGTGGACATCAACTATGAGGTGAAAATTGTCCCTCTTTGCCACCTCATAATATTCATGTAACTATCCACATCAAAGTTTCCAATCTAGCTATTCCTTCCATGACTAATTAATCCATGTTTTCTACATGTTTAGAATTCAACTATATTATCAATAAAATATTAATTATACCTCAGTGTTTTCCGAATCTATCGATCCATGTCCTCCACTACTATCACAGATCCCACAAAAATATTTCAATAGGGTTGTAGCGTAAAATTTTCGAATCGAGTCATAAATTGAATCCCTGAAAAATATATCTAAAATTCAAGTCACGTTAATAGCATTGTACAAGTGAAAAAAGAGAATAATGAAGAAGAGCTTGAAAATAAAAACAGTGAGCTGCTGGTTCAATAATTAAAAGATTGAACCGAGAAGAAAACAAGCATAAGTTACCCAATAATACCAGAAATTTGTTTTCAAAGAAAGAAGCTAGCTAGGGCACAAGTGTTGGGTTTGATTAAGAGAAGTCTCCTTCGGGATGACCATATGTAGGACTGCAAGGTTGAGACCAAAGGTGCTGGATAAAGAAAGGATGTGTGTTAAAGCCAACGCATCAACTTTGATTCGGTTGGGTGCCAGAATCTTACATTATTGCATTTACTGAATTTCAAGTTGTTGCTTGCTCCCCTTGGACATTTCCCTATTTTTCTGCCTTATCTTCACACATGCATGCTTTATCATTTCTAAATACGTGGATTTCACTTATTTTATATAAAAAATATTTAAATTAATTTATTTTTTTAAAAATAAATTTAAAAGCGTGTTTCCATATTATTAATTATTGAACATGTGAGTGGTGCCATTAATATTTATAAGTTTAAAAACGTGTTTAGTCATTAATTAATCATTGAACATGGGAGTGTTGTCATTAATATATCCACCCATTGTATCTTGTTGATTCTCCTGGTATATGTATCTTTTTGTGCTCAAGCCATCTCCTTTTCACTAATCTCCTGCCTGCTTTATGAGAAGAAATAGCGTCTGATATTATTATTTAAAATTTTATTAAATTTTTTTAAAAGATATATTGATTAAAAAATAATTTAAAATTAAGTTTATAAATTTTAATCATTAAAATAATAAAATAATATTTTTCAACTATATTTCTTAGCATTATTAATTACTTTAAGGATTCTATTTCCAATTTATCCAAATATATCAGGTTTCTCTTTAAAATGTTCAAAAAGCAAACCCATGACTAATGTCCTAAGTAAACAGTAGGTTTAAAAAAAATTAAAGAAAATGATATAAAAATCTTCTTCTTTAAAGATTTTTAGTATATAAAAAAAATATCCTACCAACTAATACCAGTGATAAATATTGGGGAGAGAAAATAATTTTAATTTTCAAATGATAATATCCAAAGATATTTAAGCAAAAGTAATATTTGACCATCAAATCACAGTGCAAAACAGTCATTTTGGCAAAATCCCTTGTCAGGTTATAGGAAGCTCTCCCCATTTCCAACAAAGTAGAGTTTGAGAATTCATTCCAATTATGGTCCCACCCCAGGCCTAAAGTTAGCAATTATTCACAATTTTTGGACCTTTCACCAACATGCCTTCCCATGGGCAATCCTGCTTTCCATTTATAAGGAAAATTTTATTCCTGACTTGACCATTCAAACTATTTTAATTTTCACATATAATTATTTTTAAAATATGAAATTCAAATATATTTAAATAAATAAAATAATCTATTAATTAATTACCAATGTGGCACACATCAATCACTAAAAGATTATGAAATTGAAATCATTACCATTAGAAGTGGAATTCCTAAAAACTTTTTCCATGTTCAAAATTAACTTATATATTCCATTCCTTTGAAACCTCCAGCTAATAGCCAGCAGTATCCTATTAATATGTAATCCCATCAACTTCCTTTCTCTTCAAGCTACATATCCATGATGCCCTATATATATAATTTTAATAAATCAAATAATAATTATTGATTAAAAAATTCTCTAAATATAATTACAAAGTGATGAAAAATCAATTGAATTATATTATAATTAATTTATTTAATTATTTTGCATCTCATAGTCATACCCTCCCTCAATTGAGTCCCATCTACGCTACACCCACACCCAAACAATCCCCATATATCCACGAATGTCTCCTCCCTCTATAAATAGGCTACCATTACCATGAGCAAGTCCAACTCCAATCTCCAAGCTTATAAGCTTAATTCAGATATACGTATATCTTCTACCTTTAACCTTAAGCTTTGGGTGAAAATGTCTGGCGTTTGGGTTTTCAAGAACGGTGTGGTCCGGCTCGTCGATAATCAAGCTGGACCTGAGTCTGTAAATGGAAGCGGTCAAGGGTCAAGTGGTGTTCGCCGGAAAGTGCTGGTTCACGTTCCTACTAATGAAGTTATCACTTCTTATGCTGTTCTTGAAAACAAGCTTTCTTCTCTTGGGTGGGAGAGGTACTACGATGACCCTGACCTCCTCCAATTCCACAAAAGATCCACAGTTCATCTCATCTCCCTCCCTAAGGATTTCAGCAATTTCAAGTCCTTGCACATGTACGATATCGTCGTCAAAAACCGTAACATGTTTGAAGTCAGGGATATGGAGTAGTGTTGCTTCTCTTGCTACTATATATGTCGCATATTAATCGGTGTGTTTGTATCTGTGTTATAATCCCAATCGAATGGTTCTAATTTATGTCAAGCATGCTATGTGTGCTTAATAACTAGTTTATGAATAGCTGATAATGTAGTTAAGGGTTTGCTTTGGCAACTGCGTAGTCGGTGACTGAGAGTCACAGTTTCTCGTGGGAATGAAAATAAGACTTCTATTGTGTGCCTTATTATATATCTGAGTTCTAACTCTTATATTTGAATTGGGCAAAAGAAACGTTAACCCATCTTCTTGGATGACATGACAATGTGGTTACTGGTATGCCTCATTAGCATTTGCGATGAAGTATATTATAGTTATGGTTGTCGGTGATAAGAGAGATGCAAATATTTTTGGTTTTTTGGGAGAGCAAAAGGTTTGGTTTAGTCACGTGAAGCTAGCCAACCATTTGCTTTGCTTACCAAGAACAGGGTGATGCGATGTTGTCTTTATGAGCAAGTGGAGAAGACAAGACTATCCAATTTGCATGGAGGCCTCAGTGGCCCTCACTCCCTCCCTCCTCACTCTCCTTCTTTCACTCTGTATACCGAGTTAAAACATCCCACTTTTCATTTCATTTTACTTTCATCTTACTTTCATCCAAATTCATGTTTAAATTGAATTTATTATAAATTTAAGATATAAAATATATAAAAAGACTTGAATGTCAAATAAATAAAATCCACGCATTTATTCATAAGTTTTTTTACTTAAACTGGCAAGGGTTTTTTTTGCTTAAACTGGCAAGGGTTTTTTTACCTACCTGATATAGAAAATTCTTTCCTAGAAATGGAAAAGAAGAGTTAACATGGCTCAAAGGATAGGTGCGATATTGGCTGCCCATTCCCCAAAAAGGAGAAGAGTCGAGATTTATTATATCTATATGCATTTGTACATAAGATGGACCACCACTTATTGCAAAGCTCTAGCTCATCCCATGGATCGAAAGATATGATGTGCCACCATCATCTTCCAATTGAGAGACATATCTCAGCCGTGTGGATTTGCATTTCTAATCTTATAGACGGAAAAGATTTTCAAGCTTATGCTTGGATATGGGTTGGCTCTCTCTTCATCTTCCTCCCCATTATTTGAAGTCTTGATCGATGGAGGCCAAAATGCTACTAATTAGCAGAGTAGAAAAGAAATAGTCGTGTTTTTGTGCTACTCCATGGATACAAATTATAATGTCGTTTGAGAGCTTCTTGAAAAAAAATAATAAAACAATAAATAAAAAAAAAAAATTTAATGGTGGACCACGTAGCTGGCATAAGTTTCAAAAGGTGTATTTGAACTTTTAGGAATGTAATAAAACTGTCTCTTAACTTAACAAAATAATATAAAACTTTTAAAGTTTAAAATTTTATACAATAAAATTATTCTAACTCTCAATAGCGTATTTATAAGTGGTATCTTAATATGAACAATTTAAAGTGTTGATAACATAGATAATTTCCGTTATTTTTTTAAAATAAAGTATTTCTAATCAGTTGTTATATATCTAGCACTTCATTATTTTGTACGGTTGAGATTCATCCATAGTTAATATGCAAAGAAAATTATAGTAATTTTATCACTATTTCATAAAGAAGAGAGAATTATCCACGTTATCACTACTCTGAATTATATAAATCATTTATTAGTAGTCAAAAAGATTTTATTATGTAAAATTTAAAGTTTATGAAATTTTATGATACATTTTTAAATTTTTGAAATAACTCTATTATAATTCTTAAAAATCGAGGATAATTATTAAAATATATTCGTAAAAGTATTATTTTATATATATTTAGGTTAAACATATATAAAATTAAAAGAAAATCCTTTATTTATTTTTAATTATATATACAATTTCTGATATTGATGTCAATTTTAATAAACTCATTATATATATATATATATAGATATTACTAAAGAGAATAAAATAAGTATGGGATTTATATGACTCAGATGATATTATTCTATTTTTTTATTGTTAAATTAAAAAAATATATAATTACACAAAAATATATGAATTTTATTTTTTTAGTAGTATAAAAATTAATTACAGCAAAAGGTAATTTTTCTGATTTTATCTACTTATTTTTTAAAAAATAAAATTTTAAAATTAAAAAAGGGGGGGTGGTGGGGTGTAAGATTCTGGTCCAAAAATGGAAGCAAATGCCGGTGGATGTCTGACGTTCATCTTGGTGAATAGGGCCTCTTTTTGCTATCCCACATTTGGATGCCACGTGGAAGCTTCGCATCACTGACCTTTGACCCGATGAAAATAATAATAATTATAATTGCTCAACAAACGACATCTCTTAGGAGATTTCTTCTAATTTCTCTTTTTCAAAAACTTTCTAATTAATTATTCTTCTTGTTTTGCGATCATATTCCACATTTGAAAATTATGATTTTGGGAAATTTTAATTTAATTAATTTCATATTTAAAGAAAAAATTTAATTCTTTTAATTTGAAATAATAATTCATTTTCAAAAATAAAATTTATATATAATTATATAAAAAAATTCTCTTGTAAATGATTTTTTTTAAAGAAATTCATTTCGACCATAAGACATGAAAGGTTTTGAGCTCAGAGTCTGCGCAAGTGGAGTCGTGGTGGGTTGGCCCCACAGGCGCTACCATGGAGACCTCCCTCCTCGATCGCCTTTATCCCCGACAACCCTTTCTCACTGCTTCAAGATCCACCCCGGCAGAACTCATCCTAGAAGAACTATGGCTCCTCTGGTGCATGGTTACTCTCTATTCTACAGGGATAGAATTTCCACTCATGGCCCTGTATCAATATGTTATGAACAACACCAACAGAACTCTTCTATCCAGATTCCTGGAATAGTTCAAGCCCATATCAGCATGGCGCTACAGTCTGAAGCGCATCATAGACACCCATGGAATAGAAGAAAGGCCCATTGCTACTCAGCCCAACATTAGAACCATGTTCATTTTTCATAGGCCTTTCTCTAAAAGGCCCGGTGGACTCCTCCGACCTGAATCGAATACGAGTGGAGAACTTACGAGGGATCAATTATTGACAAGGAAGCCATGGGACCCTTGAGAAAACAACTAGCTGAATATCTTTGTGAAATCAACAGCTATTATTGTCTGGTACCTCCCCATGTGAATTGTACATCACTTGGTCCCATCCAGTCTCTCACTGATGAGCCTATTGAGTGGACCCATCCCATGTGGCAAGATTCCCAGGATCCGATGGACACAGAGTCACGAGATGCCATTCAAAGCGCTGACCCACCATCTCCTGCATACGCATGGCCAAAGGACTTTTTTGGAATCGACTCTGATGACTCTGACTTTGACACCCTCAATCTGTCCACCACTCCATGATAAAAGTTAAAGTTTGTCAGTCAATAATGTAATAATGTGTCTGTCTTTATTTTGCTTTCCTTTATGTTGCTTTAAGAGTGCTCAGAGCGCTTCTAACCGGTTCAGTAATGTTAAGAGCCTCCTCGCCTATATAAGGAGTTGCTCTCTTCTGTTGTAAGCAGACTGAGTTCCCTTTCAATAATATTCTCTGAAGTTCTCTTCTATGGCTTTCTAAAACTCTTCTCTTTCTCTCCGAAAACCTTTGAATGTGTATCATACTCTTATAATCAGAGATACGTATACTCTACACTTGCCTCTTTAAGAGGATCCTGTGTATCAGAAATATCTTTGTTTTGACATTAAGGTGCGACGGTCCCGTTATCACATGTATAATGAATAAAAAGGCACAGCCAGAGAGTACCTATGGAGAGGGAAGAGGCATAGCATGAGTTGGTCTTGAGGAGGCCCTGCAGGGCCTGTAGTACCACTGGTAGAATCTGTGGTTGGTGAAGGACCTGTATGGGAGGCAGTTGGCTGAGGATCAGCCATGAGCAGTGTCGTGATATCCATTCGTCCGTCCTCACTATCATTAGACGAGTCATCAGAAGAATCTTCTTCTAGCTTTGGCTCAGAGGGTATGGACACCATATGCTGAGGAGGAGGGTCAGGATATATTTTGTCCTTCCCTTTATCAATTTTCCTTTTTGGAGGATGAGATTCTTCAGAGGAAGATGGACTCTTTGGCTCATGTCTGGCAGGTGTTTGAGTAGGTTTGAACAAAGGAGATGGGTGGTATGTTTGAGGTGGTTCATATGAATAGTTGAAAGGTCCAAAAGGGGAGTAAGCAGGTTCAGAAGTAGGAAGAAAAGGATTAGGAGTTGTTTGAGCAGAGAAAGGGCTGAATGGGCTGTAAGAAACCGGAGCTTCTGTGGGCTTATGCAAGTCTGCCTCAACTTGGGCCAACTGTTTCTTTAGCCTTCGTATCTCCTGTTCCTTTTGGTTGAATTTTGCATCAAATCTCCGTTGTTGGATCAAAGCCTTCAAATCTCTATCAAGCTGGGTAATTCTGCTTTGTAACTTACGAGGGATCAATTATTGACAAGGAAGCCATGGGACCCTTGAGAAAACAACTAGCTGAATATCTTTGTGAAATCAACAGCTATTATTGTCTGGTACCTCCCCATGTGAATTGTACATCACTTGGTCCCATCCAGTCTCTCACTGATGAGCCTATTGACTGGACCCATCCCATGTGGCAAGATTCCCAGGATCCGATGGACACAGAGTCATGAGATGTCATTCAAAGCGCTGACCCACCATCTCCTGTACACAGACAGTGGCCAAAAATGGTAATTAATTGATTTAAGAATAAATGGTACTGATGAAAAATCAAAACTACTTTTACTCATAAAATATATGATAATGAAGTTTGTTTTAATAAATAATAACACGCTGGTGATATAAATAACATCTTTATTTTATATATAAAGAGTAAGAGTTTTACACTAATTGAATTTATTGCTAAAATAAGAAAGAGATAAATAAAAGGAATTAAAAAATGTGACATGACACGAGACATAATAATGCAGTATAAAAAATTAAAATCTCAAAATTAATTTTTAAGTTTTAAATAATTTTTTTTAATTTTAAAAATCGTGATTAAACTATCAAAAATTAAAAGTCTTATATATAATCACCAATATAAATGTTTGGATTTTTTACCAATAAAAAATAAATGAATAAATAAATAACCTAATAAGGATTTGGTCTTATTTCCATTTCTTTGTCAAAATCCTTTTATATAATTAACCTCCAATTTGATATGAGAGGACAAAATGTGGCAAAGAAACTCATTCTTCTCAGTTTTCAGTTTCATAAATTCTCACTATTTTTAAGTAATTTAATTTGATTCGATTTGATTTAATTCAATATGAACTGAATGCTCACCCTATCATACACTATATACACGCACAATTCAACTATGTAGGCTTGTGGGATAAGCAACTAAGTTTTTTTTTTTTAACTGCCAGAAAGCATTACAAGGCCATTAAGCATCAAAAATCAAACAATCAACCACCTCCTCTGGCATAACAACTAACCATTTGGGAGGAAGAGTGTTTCTAGCACTGAGCTTAGCCACACAATCAGCTACAGAACTAGCTCTCCTATTGATCAAAGAAAAGTAAACAAAGTCAAAAGCAGGGATCAAAGATGATATAGAAATGGTCAAAGCTTTAATATCCCAAGGAACTATCTTATCGGAATCAACCAGATTAGCATGACGGACAGAGGAATCTGTTTCAAAGATCACCGATTTAGCTCCCCTAGCAATAGCAAGACGAATAGCTTTCTAACACTGCATGAGCTTCCCCTGCTAATGAAGAAGAACAGAAAACCTTCCTTACTATTCCATCAATAAGACAGCATTGGTGATTCACTGCATTCTCAGCTACAACATCTTCATTCTTCCAGGCCACATCACAGTTAATCTTAACAAAACCAGAGGGGGAAGGTTCCCGTCTATGCAATCTCTTAGAATTCACTGATGTAGAGTGAGGCACTGCTGATGTATCCTTCAAATGACACAATTCAGGCAACGATCTTCCTAATATGTTGAGAATTTGCTAGGGGGTTCAGAAGATAATGTTCAAAGATGGCTCAGCCCCTTTCTTTCCATATCGCCCATAAAGTCACTGCAATGGGGCGGAATATTTCCTGGATTCCATCTATACTTTGAAAACTCTTCCATAAGGATTCCCACCACTTATCGAAGGAAACGAACCCCAAACGGTTAGGTTTATAAGAGCAAGGGCTGGAAAACCAGGCATGACTACACCAGAAAAGAGCATTCTCCAAGGATTCAGTTTCCTTATTGCAAATAAAGCAAATTGGGTCCACTGTAACACCCCTCTTAATCAAATTCTCTTTCACTGGGAGGACATTCAAAATGGCTTTCCAAAGAAAAACCTTGATTTTAGGTTGCACCAGAAACCACAAGTGAGATGGAAAAGCATAGGAGTGTGATAGTTATTTCCTCTTTAAACTCAACTCCTTATTACCAGGCTTTTATAACCCGACTTGATTAAGCATCTTCCAGAATTCTCAAAATGCCATATTAATGTGTCATGGGTCCCTCTTGGAGCTATAGGAATAGAAAAAAAAGGCATTAGCATGATTAAGACTGAACAAAGTGGTGATCAAATCTGAGCGCCATTCCAACCTATTATGGTCAATAAGATCTGCCATTCCAACCTATCATGGTCAGTTTCCTTATTGCAAATAGAGCAAATTGGGTCCACTGTAACACCCCTCTTAATCAAATTCTCTTTCACTAGGAGGACATTCAAAATGGCTTTCCAAAGAAAAACCTTGATTTTAGGTTGCACCAGAAGATTCCATGTTTTCAACCACAAGTGAGATGGAAAAGCATAGGAGTGTGATGAGTTATTGTAGAACCTTATTTTGTGATTAATATGTGCATTGAGGCTATGGAAAATCCGATGATAAAAAATTATTAATTTCGAGCATGATATTGAAAAAAAAATAATAATATATTTTTTTTGGGAAATTAATTTAATTAAATGAAAATAAAATTTTGTTTTGTTTAAATTTAATATAGTTAGTTCTTAAATAGACCTATTTAAGTTTAATTGAACTCCATGGGCCTAAGAAAGCCTAACTAGAAATTTTAAATAGGATACATTTAATTTATTTTCTGAAAATTAAAATAAGAAAATATATTTTTCTCTATCCCTCTCTCATACAAACTCTCTCTCCCCCTTGGCCTCACTCTCTTTCTCACTCTCTATTGGTGCTACCCCCTTTTTCTCTCTTCCTATTGGTTGAAACACCTCACTCACATCCAAGTCTCACCCAAATTCTCCAATCTCAGTTATTTAAGTTATCTGAACCTTATCATCCTAGAACTCAAAACCCTACCACACATCTTTTCCTCTCCCATACAAACTCTCTTTCTCACTCGGCCCCACTCTCTTTCTCACTTCCTATTGGTGCCACCCCCTCTCCCTCTCTTTCTATTGGTTTAAATGTCATACTCATATATCAGTTTTACCCAAATTTTGTAATCCTGGTTGTTTAAGTTATCTGAACTTTATCACTCTAGGACTCCAAACCCTATCACACGTCTCTCTCTCAAAACCCTATAAATACCCAACTAGGAAAGGAGGAGAGAGAGATTCAGAAAATTGAGAGCTATTTAGAGATATTTTAAAACTATAGGAGATTTAGAAAGATGTTCAAAACTCTTTTGGTTCTTTTCTTTTCTTTAAGAAGATTTTCTTGCAAGAGTTTTCTTGAATGTTGGTTTTTGTCATTTTCTTTTCAAGATCTATGTCCTGTAATATTTAATTATATGCTCTTTATTTTCTAATTTATCTTACATGTTCATGTAGATTATGTAATCATATTTAATTTGAGAGGATACACAACTTTACACATACTCAATTTTCTATCTCCCATGTTTTTATTATTTTTTATTATCTTCTGAATCTGTAAAAATTTTAGAAAAAGTATATTCATATTCTGCACGAAATTTTATTAATTTTAGGATCAAGAATCACTGAAAAAGCTTTTATATTTTATAAGTTATGGCTATTTGAATTTAAGGTTCTTGCAAAATCCGATTTACAGAATATCCAATTTGTAAAGCCCATATCTCCCTTATTTGTTAATAGTTTTGTGTGAATCTAGTGTCTAAAATTAAGTTGAAAATCTTGTGAATCTTTTTCAATTAGGTTTGTATTCGTATCTATTGTGGTTGATGAGTTATGAATTTTACAAAAAAGCAGTGCGATTCTATCACTAGGAAAACTTACGATTTGTGTAGACCATTCGGCTAGGGTTTTGCTTAATCTATAAATTTTGTAGTCTTGTATGATGTTTTATCTGTTTTCTGTAATTTTTTTATGATTTTTAGGCATATCTAACTATTTTTTAAAAATTAAATTTCTTACTATTATCAATGTGTAAAAATATGAGAATTGCATGTTTATGCATGTTTTTGTGTGTTCTTAGGTTCTAATTGATGTTTGATCTATTTTTCTGTGTTTTTTTAATTCAAGAGGTGTTATAAAGTGTTTGGATCATGTTAAAAGACTTAGACCATTAGGTAGTTATAACTGATTAGGAATTTTAACTCTTTTAGGAGACTAGAGTTAGAATCCAATGTGAATTATTATTAGTATTTTCTTATTTTCTTTATTTTTTTATTTTCTTTAGTTTCTTTATTTTTTTATTACAAACAAAATTGATAAGTAACCCTACTGTAAGTACCAAAGAGGGTATTTACGTGGAGCTTACATAGAGCTAAACAGAAGTAAGCCAGCGATATCATTGTCATACTAAAAGAGAAGACCTTTTCTTAAGGGCAGCTTGCCCCAATGGCAACTACAATTACTAATAGGTAAGTAATTTTAAATTTCTAAAATAATTGTTAGCATGAAAATATAGTAATAATAGTATTTTTATTTAGTAAATTAAAATTAACTTTGTTTTTAATTTAACTGACTTTTGTATGTAATTAATTTAAGTAAATACTTGGTAAATTAAAATTAATATTGTTTGTAAATTAAACTAACTTTGGCATGTAAAATAAATATAATTTAATACTTAGTAATTGTAAAATAAATTTACATATTAGAAATCTTTATAAGGTTGTGATTATTTGGGCCTTATGTGATATTAAAATAAATTACATATGTACATAATTAATTTAGTTTAATTATCCTTAGGGTAACTTGGTAAAAAATTAATTAATTAGGTTAAATAGAAACTTAGGGTTATTTAAAATTGAATTTATTTGTAAATTAAATTCTCAATAATAAATTAATTTTAGTCATCTGGTAAATATCATTTAAATAATTAGCAACCCCATAGATAGGAATTACTTGTGCATGAAAATTGTTTGTAACCAACAACCCTTTTGTGAATTACTTGCATGTGTAGAATTAGAATTGCATTTTTAGAATAAAGTTTAATAGAGGAATAATAAATAAGACTTTTAGAAACATTAGTAGAGGACTGATTCTCAAATTAACGAGGTTAGACCAGACATAAGGGGTGCCTAACACCTTTCTCTTATGTACCCACTATTCTTAACCTAGACATTGGGCTATAGTTATGACGGTTGTGGAAACTCTGCAAGGAGTAAGTTGACATCCATGACTCTGACCCTCGGAAGAAATACTGAATATGTTCCAGTTATTACCCTGGTGGCGACTCTTATCTATCTATGCCTTCGTGGCATAAATCCTTAGTACCATGGTAGTGTTATGGGAAGACGGTACTTACCAGTGGTTTGATTCTATTAGGATTGTATGAAGTACATGTCTAGGAAATGTTGTCTAAGGATGTGGTACTTAAGTGAGACTATTGTGACTCCACCATCTTTCCTAGGTATTACATGGTACATTTTATATAATTCTAGTGGATGATATTTCGCCTCAAGCCTTACCACCCCCCCCCCCTCTTTTACAGTTTGGTGACTTCGCAGGGGACTAAATGGATAGTTACACCAACATGTTCCTATTAGTCTAATATTATTCATTTGTTAAACTTTTTAGATTCCACTACACTATCACACGGATCACTCTTACCCTTTTTAGCCCCGCTAGTACTAGCCAAGGATACCATAGTTCCACTCGAGCTATAACGAATTAGTAAATGCTAGCACCCATGCCCGTACCTTCGAATATATAAAAAAGGCACAACTCTGGCCGTTGTGCTTAATGGACAAGCTCTCGCATGGGTGACCCTTTTCCTATTCGATGAAGCCCATGAGTCATAGATTTTAGCCCCAAGTACCTCATAGACTTTTGTTGTGCTGGATTTATAACCTTACTATTCAAACCATAAGTTTTAGTGGTAGTTGAGATGAACCTAGGCCTATGCATAAACCCAATGTGTGTATAGGTCCAAGTCCATTTCAAAACCCGTGTTAAGCAAGATGATGCTTACTTATGATTAAACTTTAAGGATATAAATCCTTTGTTTGCGAGAGAAGGATCGTCTTAGACCACCCCCTGTTGGTGTGTCCAGTGTATCATAGCCTAAGATAGAATTTTTTTTTCCTTACCCTGCACATGAGAGTTTGAGGTATAAGGGGGCGAAGATTCAGTTCTAGAGATATTCTTTTCAGTTTTTATTCAGACTTTGGTTCGATATTAGTTCAGTTTATATGGTTTGGTTTTGGTTTTGTTTTGGTTCTATTAGTATGGTTCAGTTTTGGTTTTGTAAAGGTAAAGGCAAAAAAAAAAAAAGGTCCATTCATGCATTGCATTCATGTATATAGTATATTTAGGTTAACCCTTAAATCCTATTTTTTAGTAAACATAGCCTCGAAACACACCAAAGAGACTTCCGATCAGGTCACTTGGGTTAGGGAAGGGAAGAAACTAGTAAGGATTTCACCTGCACTACTTAAGATGGAAGAAATTATGGCCATGCTTAATGAAATCTTGAATACTAAGATGTTTAAGCTAGAAGAGAAAATTGTGATCAACTTTGGAAAGAGGACCTGAGTTAGGCCAATTAAGTGACATTAAAGTTTTTGAGGTTCAAATTGTATCTTGCACCCCAAGGAGATTTTCCCAATTTAACCAATCCTTATCCATAGTTTTCAAGCGTCTCAAAACTCAAGACCTCCTACAGCTCTTAGCACCCAGATCACCACCAAACTCACACCCACCTAGCTATGATATTAACTAATATTTCTAGTTTTACCAAACTTATGGTCATGACACCGATCAATGCTTTCAACTTAAGCATGATATCTAAGACCTAATTGATGCCAAAAAGATAACCAACTCAGAAAACTGACCAAACACCTGCACCAACCCTATGCCTAACCAAAATTTTCACCTCCACCAAGTCTCTACATGATCTCCACCACCCTAAATAAACCTGACCGAATTATTAACTTTATCCAACCCATCCAAAAGCCCAATAAATCTCAGTTTATAATGGTTGTTGACATTTGTGATAATTCTAGCTATGATGAGGGTCCATTGGATGTCTAGACCAATTCTGATGAGGAGGAAGTTGCATTGCAAGTAGATGGTTCAGCTCCACCAATGTATGGTTTTCAAGTTGTTAGGATCTATGAAAAAATGATGGATCCAAATGTGGCTACTATGACATGGGCCTAGGAAAACATGTAGATGGCCTGGTAACTTTTCTTGAGATCAAAAAGCAGATCACAAGGTATGGTTTAGGCTATGAGCCAACTGAAGAGGAAGAAGAGTCAAAACCTTCTAAGTTCTTGAAAGAGGAGGCAATTACCTAGACATATAATTAGTGTAACACCCCTAATTTTCAAATAATTATTTTATATGTAAATATAAATATTTTAATCTAACCCCTGGTGTTGTGAGCTTTGCATAGGTACTTTCATTTCGTGGCAATTCGACAGTCGCCCGGATTTACAATTTCGGGCTGAGCAGATAAGCTGCTAGAATCACTTTAGAACCAGGTCAAAGCTATAAGCTACCCCACCATTTTCAAATGCTCCAGACACGTTTCAAACATCAGAATTGGCATAGGTAAACTCGGATTCCAAGTTTTTTCAATTTTATAATGCTGGGTTTAGAATAAAATTTCATAAAATATTCGTGGGTAGTTAGAAAATTATAATTCCTTTTGTATTAGCTTAGTAATATTACTAAGGATCGTGAGACAAAATTTTAGAATTTTTAGAGCTCATTTTGATAGTTTTTTGCAAAAAGTGTTAGTTGTAAGGACTAAATTATAATTTTTCAAAATTGTAGTTGTTGACTGTTTATATGGGCCTAGGAGGGGTCATGTAATGTGATTGAGTTGCATGACTTGTAGATATAAAAGTTTATTTTTAAGCCCTTTTATAAGTTAGGTAAGTCCTAGGTATAGGGAGAATTTTGCCGAATTTTCGAAACAACTTAGGGTGCCTTTGGTTCTTTTTAAGTTATATTGAGTCAATTATATTAAATAAATGTAATGTAATTGTCAGGTGAGCCGGGACATCCTTCTTCCTCCGTCCAGCCACCACATTGACCTCGATTTACGTCTGTGAGTAAAATATTAATTTTAATTATAATTTCGATATTATTATATGTTCAGGCATGCTCATGCATCACTTATAAATATATATCTATGTAGTTAAACACTAGGCACATTTTATATTGTATTCTTAATTGATGAAATGCTATGGATATTATTTTATGGTAATTTAGAGCAGTATACGTGTGTTGGTGTGCGTGTGGTGTGTGGTATTGGATATGGACAGAATGGGTAGACGCAGTTGGAGCTTGACTCGCTGGGATCCGATACTTTTATGTATAAGTCGGAGTAAGCACGGCTGGAGATGATCTTGCTGGCCCCCGCATTTAGTCTATTAAGCGAAAATTTAGCTTGAGATATACTCGCTGGCATATTTTAGATTAAGAGAGCTGTATAGGGGATCAGCTCCCATATATATACTGTTTAAATATTATATGGGTGTGTGAGTGCTCCAAATTATCTTTTTGTTGTTTATGATGTGATTTGCGTATGAAAACTATAAAGGTGTTGCATTTCACTCTTTAGGATACATTAGCTTTAGATAGCTACAGAAATTGTACTTAAAATCGATATTTTACTCTCTGAGTCGAATGCTCACTCCTATTCACCTATTTTTTTTAGGATACAGGAGGTCATTTATTGAGTTCTAACTTGTCTCTCTCCTTCACAGGTCATTTAGTAATGTCTGTTATGTTTTGTATAATTTTACTAAATTCTAGAACTCCGCATGTGTTAGAAGTATTTTATTTAATTTGGGTCTATAAATCTATTAAATGCATGTATGATTGGATTGGATGAGGGAGCTGAGCTCTCATTTGATTTTATGACATTATGAGTATATGGAGGTGAGCTGAGCTTCCTAAATTGTTATATATTGTGCTTACAGGTCGGGTGAGTCAAAAACTCCTCGTTGGATGGTCCATGTTATGGCCGGACTCTGTCTGATTGATTTCTTAAAATTGGCCTCAATATGGGCCTTAGGATTAGGTTAAGGAATAGTTAGGGTTATTACGGGCCTCGGGGGCTTTAAGCTGGCCCAGGTCCTAGTACCAGTCTGACCCATAGGTTGGGTCATGATAATTAGGGGTTACCACATGTAAAAGAGCTAGAGCAGAAAATCAGCACCAGATCTAAAGACTACATGGAGGCCAAACACCTAAACCTACACTCCTAAGTTTGATTCTGTCTTTTGTAATGCTCATAGTAGTGAAACTGATGTTTCCAATTCTAATGTACTTGATAAAGATTTTAAGGCAAAGATCAATAACATGACCAGTCCTTTTGCTTACTTGTTTAATGTTTATTCTAATGGGCATATGCATGGCATTCATAACAATTTAAAGTCTATTTCTGTTAATGCATCAAAAGTGATCTCTATTAATTTGGGTATACCAGATAATCTTAAAGACATTAAGTTAGCTAAAGATTTAACTCAAGAAGAAAGAGATAAATTTATAGTCTTATTAACAAGATACCAAGAAGTATTTGCCTTGTCTTATAAAGACATGTTAGGAATTAACCAAGACATAGTACAATACAAAATCCCTACAGATTTGAATATGAGGCCTGCATATGTAGCCTAAAAGCATTGATACTTGTTAAGGCAAAGAAAAAAGAGATAATTAGAGATTTGATGCTAGTAGTCTCTTATATTAAAGTTGAATGAGAATTGAAGAAAGGAAAATTGAGGCCATACTTAGAATATATAAAGAAACTATTAGCTAATTTTTGATAAGGTGACCATGAAGCACATGCCTCAAGCTTAGAATCAGGTGGCTGATTCCCAAGCCACACTGGTGTCCCTATAGGAAAAGGGTGATCAAAAGTTAACTTAGTTAGTTATCCTAATGAGGAATAAAATTCCATACTATAAAGGATTAGTAGTAACACATGTGGACCTAGAGGGTGAAGGAAAATGGTATGTAGGCATATGGAGGTATCTGGAAGTGAGAGAATACCCGAAATCAGCCAATAAAAGAGATAGAGTAACAATTCATAGATTAGCCACTCAATTTACTTTAGCTGGAGAACAACTCTACATACTCTTATGTGTGATAGAAAAATAGGCTGAGGAAATAATGAAAGAAATACATGCAGAAATGTGTGGTCCCCATATGAATGAAAAGGTTTTAATTCAAAAAATTCTAAAGTTAGGTTATTATCGGTCTACTATGGAGACTGATTATGCCAAGTTTATCAAGATATGCCATGAATGTTAGATCCATGTAAACTTGAACCATCTATTGCTAAGTGAGCTCTTCAGTATGACTTACCATGGCTTTTTCAATTTGGGGCATAGACATCATTAGGAAGATTTCTCCCATAGCTTCTAATGGCCATAAATTTATAATGGTGGGGGCTACTTTACTAAATGGGTTCAGACTGAATCCTACAGAGTAGTGGGTGCTTTGAGAAAAATGTTCGAAACATATAAGGATTGGCCCAAAAAAAAAACTCCTTTATGTTCTTTAAGGTTATTACACTACTACAAGAATATCCATGGGAGCAACCCATTCTCTTTAGTGTATGGTGATGCGTCCCTACCACAAGTGCACGGGTCATACAAGTAGTATAGAAAAAATATCGTTCCCACGAGGAGTTATGTTAATGATTGAATTTTTGATATAAAAGTTGACTAAATTGAACTAATTTTGAAATTAAAGCAATAAGTTGATGGGTATTAGAGTATGAAATCTATATATGCAAAATTAATAATCTATCCAACAATGTATCAATTAAACTAAAATTGCATCAATTTAAAATAAGCAAGTGAAATATGGCAAAATTTAAAATGGCAAGCAATTAAATTTGATTAGAAATTAACAATTATAAAAAGGCGATTCCGGAGTTCGGGATTTCATATTCGAGCTATTTTGGGATTTTAAAATGGTTATCCAATCTTGCGAAACTTACGGGTTTTAAGGCGATTAATTCTTAAATCCTTTGAATACCCTTTCGAGTGAGACAAAGAGTGCCTTAATCAATCTAATCCTACTTTCGTGGAGTTAGAATTAATTAAGACCCATTAAGTTCTTTAATTAATCTGTGAATCCTCTTAATCCTTAGTCTATTTCTAGATCTAAGTTAATTAAGTCCAATTTCTTGATTATCTATCACAAGGCCTTCTCCTTTCGGTGCCTCAACCATGGATTAAGAACATTACTCAATGGGATCCTACACTAAGCATGTCATTAAGCACACAAGAAATGAATAAAACTCATTAAGACCAGAAAATATGGATTACCCAATCAAAATCCACAAAATATCTCAAATATTACAACCCTTACTCCAGAATCAAAATAAAACTACTCACTACCCATAATGTTTACAAGAAATTCTTAGTTTGTATGGAAATAAAGCTTTAATCTAAGCTAGGAAACAAGAAACTAAACACTAGAAATGTAGGAAAAATGTAAGGAAGGAAAGAAATCTGCAAATCTTGGTTGAAAATGGTGTGGAAGGTGAAAATGACTCTTCAGCTGCTGCCTCTCCTCTTTCTTTCCTTTTCTGCTCCTTCTCTCCCTTTCTAAAATGGGAAATGGGACTATTTATAGCATTTTCTGACATGGAGCCCTAAAATGGTGTATTTGAGGAGGGATTTTCTGAGGGAATCTTCTGCCAGCTCATTAATGAACTCTTTATGGGACTGCATAAGTGGACTGCATAAGTCATGCAGTCCCTTATGCAGTTTTCGGCTGGTTTCTGGTTCACTTATGCGAAACTGCATGACTTGGTGCATAGGTTATGCACAATTCCGTGAAAGTGCATAAGGGAGGCGTGAATGTGCATAAGTTATGCAGTCTCCTTATGCACATTTCGGCAGGTATTGGAACAGTGATTTTTCTCCTTATGCAGATCTGCATAGCTTATGCGGCAAGTTATGCACAATTTCGTCAATACATATTTCAGCTTGAAAACTTATTTTTGACATCTTTGGCTGTAGAAGTCACTCCTCAATGGCAAAATTTCTCTTCAATCCTTCAAAAACACCATTTTTCCTACAAAACAAAGTAAAAATTACAAATTAATGCAAAATTGACAACTATGAAAAACTAACTAAATAACTAATGAAATTGGCTAAAAATGACTAATAATAAAATAAAATGGCTATGAAATTAGACCTAAATGACTATGCAAAATGTATGCATCAAATACCCCCAAACTCAAGCTTTTGCTTGTCCTCAAGCAAACTTAAAATTGCGATGCAAATTTTTTAGGGGTGCCTTATCTAAAGAGCTATGAAAATCAACTATTAAAGTAACTTAACACACCTTTAGCCACACCAACAATCCATATACCCATCCTTCAAAATGCAAAGAATCTAATGCTTATCCAAGCTTTCACCGCTTAGCCATCAAGTCAATTATCATTCAAAATCCCCAAACCAACCAATCAAAATAGAAAGTTATGCTCAAAAGGAATTCTAGGACAATCAATAGGCAAAGTGTCTCTATGATGGAATTAAATGAATGAATAGATAATTTCTCTAATCCCATAGGCAAATTCCCTACTCCTATCTCCACTAATGTAGCAAGTACTATCAAGAAATCAAAGGTCTTTTTAGGGATGCAATGGGGCCATGGGGTTTAA
The DNA here is from genome assembly GCF_030052815.1 of Hevea brasiliensis. Classification (NCBI taxonomy): domain Eukaryota; kingdom Viridiplantae; phylum Streptophyta; class Magnoliopsida; order Malpighiales; family Euphorbiaceae; genus Hevea; species Hevea brasiliensis. Next base: position 2,102,180 of record NC_079496.1, on the reverse strand, counting down.
AATGAGGCTAAGAAGAAAGATGGGTAAAAAGGATTCAAAGCATGAGAATATTTTCAATTTTTGACAACATAAGGTACATTTCTTATTTTATTATATATTTTTCTCTTCTTTATATATATGAGGGAGAGAAATACACAATGAGGATTGTCAAGTGCTAGCATAGTTTACAAAACACATAAAAATGGAGGGACATTTGATTCTTTAAACTTGTATTTTGCATTTTCTTTTGATGATTGTCCCTAAAATTTGCCACCCCCAAACTCATTTCTTTTAATACTTTGGGTGGATTTCTTTCATTTCGAATGACAATGGTGAAAAGCACATATACTAGCACTTTTACAAGGTGATAAGCATTTCTTCTCCCTTTTATTGCAATTTTTTTTTCTTTTCTCTTTTATTTTTTTTTAAATATGTACCTAATGTTATAAATAATTATTCTCATGAAAAGGGTTGGAGTGTTTGGTTCATTGGCTAGGTAGTAATAAGGGTTTCAAGAAAAATTAGGGACAAAAAGGCTCAAAGGGGTTTGCAAGGGTCAATTTTAATTAGGAAAAGGGCCAAAGGTTTAAAATGAAGAGATTTAAATCAAAGAATGCCTAATCATCTCTCTTTTTAAGTACAAGCTGGTATTTCGCCTTGAAAGGTTTAGAAAATTTGTTCTAGGATTGGTGAGACATCATTTGACTACCTTATATCCAATAACTCCCTCTAACACTTCCATCTCCAAATGACTAGTTGGGTGGCTTTTTGGCTAAGAAGATATAGGCGAGGGATAGACACTTCAAAACCTTGCATCTCTTAGGAAACTTTCAATCCACAAACCCAACTAAAGGTAAGTCAAATCACTCTCATAGGTAGCTTTTCAATACTCAAGGGATTTGGCAAAAGATTTTAATGCATGATGCATGATTCCCAAAAATGAGTAATGCATTAACTAAATGGAGGGAATCTATTTGTGTGCAATATGTACAATTTCTAAGTGATGTATAATGTGTGTGTAAATGTGTAATGTATATGTATGTATGGATGTATATGTAAAATATTTACAATATATGTAAATGGAATGGGATGGGATGCTCTATACTCAAAATGTGAAAAATGAAGCAAAAATCAAAATGCACCCCTAAACTCAAAATTAGACATTGTCCTCAATGTCTCAAGCAATGCATTATCAAAACTCAAAGCAAATAGTAATTACCAGGAATTGTGAAATGTTAAGAGCAAAAAGAAAAGGTTACCTGGTATAGAGCAGATGAGAATTCAAGAGATAATGGAAATGCATAAGTAGCTGCACAGGTTATGCAGAATAAAGTGCTGTCCAGAACAGGTGCATAAGTAGGGTGCATAAGCCGTGCGGTTCTGCATAAGTAGCAATAAGGGCTGCACAGGCTATGCAGGACATTTGCATAAGGGGATTCACAGCCTGTGCAGTTCTACATAAGTTGCATAAAAGGGCTGCACAGGCTATGCAAAATATTTGCATAAGGGAATTCACAGCCTGTGCAGTATATTCAAAAGCTGCTGCATAATACTGAGCAAGGAAAAATGTGCAACCACCAGTAGAAGCATGAAAAAATATACAATATATGGACAATTATGCACAAAAGGGCAAAAGGCAATAAAAATCAATGAAAAACTAATGTAATGGCCATCCAATAGAACTGTGATAAAAATAGAATTCAAAACAAAGTAATTCAAAACAAACTAACAGAATTCAAAACAAACTATAATTGTTTGAACATATGTACAAAGAAAAAGTCCTACAAGTTTGAACAAAAGTAAAACAAAAACTAGTCTAGTTCTATTGTTTTGCCCTTGTCCATAGATGTTGCTAAGGGGCTGGTTGCATCTGGCTGCTGTTGAAATGATGGTGCTGGAGGAGGGGATGGAGGTGGAGGTGGCATTCCCAGAAAAATCATGAGTTTCTTCATCATATCCTTCAATTCTTTCTGCTTGTCCCTGGTTTCCATGACAAGGTCAAATAGGTGATCATGACGATCCTTGAGAGTATCAAGACCAGTGTCAAGCTTCCTATCCACAAAGTATATATCATCACTAAGCCTTTCAAGATAGGTGAATAAGGCTTTAGTGTTGAATACAGGAGGGGCTGTGGATAAGGAGGGTTCAGCTGTAGGAGGTGTGGGTTGTGCAGATTGAAGGGGTGGGGTGGGTTCAGTAGAGTGCTGTGGGACTGATTGGGCAGGTTGGGCTTCTGGTTGTGCAGTGGGTTCACTGTCACTGGTTGTCAGATATCAAAATGTGGCAAACTGAACCCTGTTTTGGATAGGTGTGCAGCATCAAAATATAAGGTGTCCACAAGTGCTGGTATTTGGTGCTCTTTAGGATTAAAACCAAAATGCTTGGCTATAACTGTTATGAGCCCACCCAAAACAATGTCACCTATGGATTTAGTGGCAATATGCAACACATGCTCACAAAAGAAATAACCAGGAGAAACCTTGACCTTGTGAAATGCACACCATAACATGAATAATTCAGATTTCCCCACAGCACCAGAACTAGTCCCTCTGCCCAAAATAGTGCTAGCAATCAGTCTATGAATAAACCTAAGTGCAGGGTCAAGTATTTGAGAGGTTTTTGATCTTCCAGCAGAGAAAGTTTGAGGTTGGTTTGTGATAATTCTCCAAAATTGGGCAGCATTCCAAATACCCTTGTTCGCTACCTCTACCCCTGTATATGGCACTCTAAATAGCCCATCAGTTGCAAAACCAAGAATGCTATGAAATTGATCCAATGATAACTCTCTATTTTGCCCCAAACATCTAAATTTCATAGTTGGCTTAAAATCTACATCATGCAATTTCAGGGTGGCAGAGAATGAGGAAATAAACTCCAAAACTAAAGCTGGATAAACAATTTCTTGCTTGTGCACAAATTCCATCCAACCCATACCATCTAGATAGTCAACCACATTGTCAAATAAACCAAGTGACTGGAGAGAGTCCACAGAAATATACCTAGTGGGTTGCACCTTCCTTTCCTTAAGTCGTTTAAATGTTGCTTTGTGAGTTGCATCAGAAAAGGACCAAGGGAGTTTTGAGACCTGTGAAGTTGCTGACAATTGCTTTTTGCTGGAAGAGGGTGTGGAGGCTGAAGTCTTTGGCTTTTTGGGTGGAGGCTCTGACCTTGGGGTGGTGGGTGGTTCGTTGCGCTTTGAGAGAGGAGGTGCAGATGACATGGGCCTAGTGGATTTTGACCTTATTTTTCGTTTATATGTGGTTGTGGAGGATGGTGGGGGTGTCGCTTGTAGAGGGGAATCGGGATTGGGAGGTAGCGTTGACAATGGTGAAACCTGGAGAGGGGAAACTGGACGGGAATGGGGAGGCGACTCCATTGCCGATGGAGAAGATGGAGGAGATGAGGGGAAAAGAAAATATGCACGGGGTAATTAGGGCTAGGGCGGCGGAAATGGGTGTGGAGAAGAAGGGAAGGAGGAAAATGTCGGGAGAAATGGAGGGGAACGGAAGGTCGGGAACAGAAAATACGGGAGGCGGGAGAAATGGGTGTCGACGGGAGTTTTGGATTAGGTTGTGTAAGACTGCATAAGTGAAAAGTGAGTGTGCATAACTTATGCACCCTACTTATGCATGTTTCGGCAGGTTTTTGGACTTCAGAGAAATAGCTTATGCAAAAGTGCATAAGTTATGCACTGTCCTTATGCACTGTTCGGCAAGTTTTGAAATTTTGGGTTTCTGGTTATGCGGAAGTGCATAAGTCATGCACCCTCCTTATGCAGGTCTCGGTAGGTTTTGGTGTTTGGAAAGTGCGGTTATGCAATAGTGCATAAGCTATGCACTCTGCTTATGCATGTTTCGGTGGGTTCTGATTTTTGTGGAAAGTGGTTATGCAGAAGTGCATAGGTCATGCACTCTCCTTATGCACCTCTTGGCAACTTTTGGGATTTTGGGTTGGTGGTCATGCAGTAGTGCATAGGTTATGCACTCTCCTTATGCACCTCTCGGCAACTTTTGATTTTTGGAGTTTCTGGTTATGCAAAAGTGCATAAGTCATGCATCCTCCTTATGCAGACTTCAGCAGAGAGAGAAAGTGCAGAATTTGAAGTTATGCAAACGTGCATAAGTCATGCACTCACCTTATGCACTTTTGACAGATATGAAATTTGACAAAATGAGGTTATGCAGAATTGCATAGACTATGCACTCTCCTTATGCACTTGCAATAAAGGTGAAAAATGGCAAGAATTGTGGTTATGCAGGATTGCATAAGCTATGCAGTTGCTTATGCACAATTCAACAAGATTGAGATTGCAATGGAAAATGATTTGCAAGTGTGAAAAATACCCTAGGATGAAGAAATATAATTCTATTAACCATAAATCATGAGAAATTATCACCAAAAACACATCAATATATACAAAGTCCATCAAAGTTTCATCACACAAGCATGTAAAGGTGAATCCTGCATAAAAGGTATTTGTGACCCATTCCATATTGACTCAAATTCTGCAAATCAACAATTGGCACATAAAACTCCATAAAATCTGCATAAAGTTGCATCTATTCACAAATGATGAAATGAACTTTCCAAGTTATGCCAAGAAAAATGCAGCATTTCCACCTTGAATTCCACAACCCAAATAAGCTCAAAACTACAAAGGTGACTCACTTACCACCATATTAACATTATAAGCACATATACTAAAAAGTTACACACCCAACCTCACCAAGAACATAAGTCATCTACTGCAGACACCCTCTTTGCTGCAGAATTTCTTCTTCCTCTCTGCATAAACTAGGTAACAGCCCCTGCACAGGTTATGCAGCAAAAACCAATCAGTTTTTGGGAGAGTTTGAAGGACAAAATTTTCAAGTTAAGAATCACTCCCCAGCAGTTCACCAACCTTCCTCCATTGAAATACATCTACAAGGGACAAAATTCAACAATGTCAAAAATTGAATTTGGGGAGATTCAAGATAAAAACAAAAGTAATGAAAGTAAAAGTAAATCAGCAAAAACAAAATAAAAGGACTTGGGATGCCTCCCAAGAGGGCTAATTTATAGACCTTAGCTGGACTTTTCATGAATTTCACTGAAAAGAGGTGAGGGATTGGAGAGCTTGTAACAGCTTGCTCCCTTTATCGGGTCTCCAGTTATGTAATGCTTCAATCTATGCCCATTGACCTTAAAATTCCTAGAATTTTCACTCCAAATTTCAATTGCTCCATAAGGGAAAACCTTAGAAACTCTATATGGACCAGTCCACCTTGATTTAAGTTTTCCAGGGAACAATTTCAATCTTGAGTTGAAAAACAAAACTAAATCACCTTCTTTGAATTCCTTTTTCCTAAGATGCTTATCATGCCAAACTTTAGTTCTTTCTTTGTAAATACGGGCATTTTCATAAGCATCCATCCTTAATTCTTCAAGCTCATTAAGTTGCAATAGTCTCTTTTCACCAGCTTGCTTAAGGTCAAAATTCAAGGTCTGAATGGCCCAATATGCTCTATGTTCTAGCTCCACAGGTAAATGACAAGACTTACCATACACCAACCTAAATGGAGTAGTTCCTATAGGGGTTTTGTAAGCAGTCCTATATGCCCATAAAGCATCATCTAGTTTGATAGACCAATCTTTCCGAGAATTGTTCACTATTTTCTCCAAGATATGTTTGAGCTCTCTGTTAGAAATTTCAACTTGTCCTGAAGTTTGAGGATGGTATGGGGTAGCTATCTTGTGCACTACACCATACTTCCTCATTAAGCTCTCAAATTGCTTATTACAAAAATGGGAACCCCCATCACTAATTATAGCCCTAGGAGCTCCGAATCTGCTCAAGACAAATTTCTTTAAGAATTTCACTACCACTCTAGCATCATTAGTTGGAGTTGCAATAGCTTCCACCCACTTTGACACGTAGTCGACTCCAACTAGAATGTATTTATTACCAAATAAAGGAGGAAATGACCCTATAAAATTTATTCCCCAGACATCAAATAATTCTACTTCAAGAATACCATTTAGGGGCATTTGATCTCTTTTTGACAAGTTTCCACTTCTTTGACATTTATCACATTCCAACACAAATTTTCTCACATCCTTAAAAAGATTTGGCCAAAAGAAACCAGCTTGCAAAATTTTACTAGCTGTTTTAGAGATTCCAAAATGTCCTCCATAATCAGAAGCATGGCAATGATGCATAATACTCTGTGTCTCCTCATCAAGAATACATCTCCTTATTAAACCATCACAACATCTCCTAAAGAGTAAAGGATCATCCCATCTATAAAACTTCACCTCATGCAAAAACTTTTTCTTTTGTTGCCATGTCATACCTAGGGGTAAAACTCCACAAGATAGATAATTCACAAAGTCTGCATACCAAGGTAGTTTAGCAACAAGAGAGAAAAGTTGTTCATCCAAGAAAAACTCATCAATAGGGATTTCATCCAATTCTTCATCATCCAATTTCAGCCTACTAAGATTATCTGCAACTACATTTTCAGCTCCCTTCTTATCTCTAATCTCCAAGTCAAACTCTTGTAGCATCAGAATCCACCTAATGAGCCTAGGTTTAGCCTCCTTTTTACGGAGCAAATACCCGATGGCTGCATGATCTGAAAATATAACCACCTTTGAGTCAATGATGTAAGGTTTGAACTTTTCCAATGCAAAGACAATTGCTAAAAATTCCTTTTCAGTTGTTGCATAATTTGTTTGAGCCTCATCCAGTGTTCTACTAGCATAATAAATAGCATAAGCCTTTTTGTCCTTTCTTTGACCAAGAACAGCTCCAATTGCATAGTTGCTAGCATCACACATAATTTCAAAAGGTAGGCTCCAATCAGGTGGTTGCATGATCGGTGCAGTGATAAGAGCTTGCTTCAACCTGCAAAAGGCATCCAAACACTCTTGGTCAAATACAAATGGTGTGTCATGACTTAACAAATTAGACAAAGGTTTAGCTATTTTAGAAAAATCCGTGATAAAGCGTCTGTAGAACCCAGCATGTCCTAGAAAACTTCGAATTCCCTTGACATTGGTAGGAGGAGCCATCTTCTCTATCACTTCAACCTTAGCTTTATCAACCTCTATTCCTCTGTTAGACACCAAATGTCCAAGCACTATCCCTTCCTGAACCATGAAATGACACTTTTCCCAGTTTAACACAAGGTCAGTATCCGCACATCGCTGCAAAATTTTAGAAAGGTTAGCCAAGCATATGTCAAATGAAGATCCATAAACAGAAAAATCATCCATAAAAACCTCCATTATATCTTCAATGAAATCTGAGAAGATTGCCATCATGCACCTTTGAAAAGTGGCTGGTGCATTACACAACCCAAATGGCATCCTCCTATAAGCAAAGGTTCCATATGGACAAGTAAAAGTGGTTTTCTCTTGATCATTTGGATGGATAGGGATTTGAAAAAAAACTGAGTATCCATCTAGATAGCAAAAATAAGAATGCCTAGCCAGTCTTTCTAACATCTGATCAATGAAGGGAAGTGGAAAATGATCTTTTGTAGTGGCTATATTTAATTTTCTGTAATTTATGCACATTCGCCAACTAGTTACTGTTCTTGTGGGGATTAATTCATTATTTTCATTTTTGACTACTGTCATTCCTCCCTTTTTTGGGACAACATGTACTGGGCTCACCCAAATACTGTCTGAGATAGGATATATTATCCCTGCATCAAGCAACTTTAAAATTTCCTTTTTAACAACTTCTTTCATATTTGGGTTCAACCTTCTCTGATGTTCAATAGATGGCTTACAATTTTCTTCCAAAATAATTCTATGCATGCAAAAGTGTGGGCTTATTCCCTTAATGTCATCTATGGTGTATCCTAAAACTTTTCTGAATTGCCTCAACACTCTTAACAACTTATCAGCCTCTAAGGTACTCAAGTTTGAGTTTACAATTACTGGATAAGTGTTATTGGTGCCAAGAAATTCATACCTGAGCTGAGAAGGAAGTTGCTTAAGTTCTACCTTAGGTGCATCTTCTTCCTTGAATGATGGTTGCTTAGATTCTGCTATTTCCTTTTGTGTGAGTTGAAAAACTGGAGTAGAAATGAATGGTGGACTTCCCTCTAGATGTTGAGCATATGCAGCCACATGAGGGTTGTCATAGTCTATACCTCCTCCATGAACCAAACAATTTTCAAGTGGATCTTCTGGATATCTTTTTCTGAAGTGTTCTTCAACCAGCTCATCAATGATATCAACTCTCAAGCAAGTATCAGCTTTAGAATGATGCTTCTTCATAGTGTTATTAATATTGAAAACCAACTGATCTTCACCAACTCTAAGAGTCAATTTTTCTCCCTTAACATCAATCAATGCTCCTGCTGTAGCTAGAAAGGGTCGTCCCAAGATAATTGGAATATTAGAATCCTCCTCCATGTCCAAGATGACAAAGTCAACAGGTCTATAGAACTTCCCAACCTTTAGAGGCACATTCTCCAAAATCCCTTCAGGATACTTAATTGATCTGTCAGCTAGCTGAAGAGAAATGTGGGTTGGCTTAAGATCTCCCATATTGAGCTTCTCATAAATGGAAAGGGGCATAAGGCTTACACTAGCCCCTAAATCACATAAAGCTTTTGTAGAACATGATTCCCCAATGTGGCATGGAATTGAAAAACTCCCTGGATCCTTGAGCTTTGGAGGAAGTTTCCTTTGGAGGATAGCACTACATTCCTCAGTTAAGGCTACAGTTTCATGGTCTTCAATTCTTCTCTTGTTTGAGAGAATTTCTTTTAAAATTTTCGCATAAGAGGGCATTTGTGAAAGAGCATCAACAAAAGGCACATTTATGTAAAGCTTCTTCAAAACTTCTAAGAACTTCCCAAATTGCTTATCAAGCTTGGCTTTGTGAAATCTTTGTGGAAAGGGAAGCTGTGGCTTGTAGGGCTCAGGAGGTATATACTTCTCTTCCTTCTCTTCAATTTTCTCTTTACATTTTTCTGCACTCTCTTGTTTTTCACTTTCTTGTTTTTCACCTTCTTGTTTTTCACCCTCATCAGTTTCTTTCTCATTTTCTCTCTTCTCACTATTTTCACTCTTCTCATTATTTACAACTTTCCCACTTCTTAAAGTAATAGCTTGACACTGCTCTCTTGGGTTTTCTGGTTGACTTGGAAGCTTACCAAAAGACTTGGTACCTGAAGAAGATGCTTGTTGTGCAATCTGATTTTCCAGCATTCTGTTTTGTGTTTACATCTGTTCTAGCCTTGCTTTCATCTCTCTCATCTCCTCATCATGCTTATTTTGGTTAGCAAGAATCTATTGTAATAAAGCTTCTGTGGTGGGACTTTGTTCTTGCTGTTTTGATGGAGGATTCATATTTTTCTGCTGAAAATTAGGCAATGGTTGCCTATTTTGCTGATATGGAATTCCTTGTTGCTGTTGTGGTTGAAAATTTTGATTTGAGACTTGACTTTGCTGATTTCCCCATGAAAAGTTGGGATGATTCCTCCAAGTTGGATTATAAGTTTGAGAGTAAGGATTCCCCATTTGTTTATTTCCATAATTACCAACATATGCTGCTTGCTCTCCATAGTCTACTCCACAGCTGGTAGTTCCCTCTGCATAAGCCACTTGTTGTGAACTTCCAGATGATGATGATGAACTAACCAACATACTCAAATCTTCCATCTTCTTAGCCAAAACATTTGTAAGTGCAAACTTTGGATTAATCATGTTGAACGGATCAAGGTCATACATTCCAGCAGCTTGCCTTTTTTGAGTTGGAGCTGGTCCTCTTGGACTACTCCAAAGATGAGTATTCTTTGCAATTTTCTCCAATAGCTCATAAGCTTCATCTTCATGCTTCATAATAAATTCTCCTCCTGTTTGAGCATCAATAATTCCTCTGATAGCAGGAGTGACATTTGTGTAAAAATTCTGATTTATCATCCATTTCGGAATGGCATGATGTGGGCATTGTCTCTCTAATTCCTTCCATCTCATCCATGACTCATATAGAGTTTCATCTTCTCTTGGTTTGAAAGCTGTCATTTGATTCCTCAACTCTTGAGTTTTTCCAGGTGGAAAATATTGTGCAAGAAATGCGTCAGTGAGCTGCTCCCAATTTGTAATGGAGTTGTGAGGTAAAGAATCAAGCCAATCCAATGCTCTATCTTTCAAAGAGAATGGGAATAGCTTCAATCTTGCTGCATCATCAGACACTCCAGGTTGTTTTTGCATGTCATAGATCATAGCAAACTTCTTCAGATTTGTGTGTGGATTTTCAGAAGGATGTCCTCCGAATTGAGAATTCTGAATCATTTGAAGAACTCCAAAATCCATCTTGTAACTATTTGCATCAATTTTTGGTCTTGCTATACTCTCTCTCAAGTCATCAAAACGAGGAAAAGCATGATCCATCATACTTCCCCTAGGCACATTAGCATTTACAACTTCTTAACCTTGAGTTTGGGGGTGCATTTTGATTGTTTTGATCATTTCCAGCATTAACACAAATTCTCATTCTTTCATCAGCCATGACTTCTTCTAATTCAATTTCTCTCAATGCTTCTTTTCTTCTTCTAGTTTCTTTCTTGTTGGCTTTACAAAATTTCCCAATTTCAGGATTGAACAATAAGGATGTGTCACTTGTGCTTCTAGCTCTTCTCATAAAAGATTAAAAGTACCTGAAAAAGAACAAACAAACACAAAATGAAAAGATAACAAAAATAAAACTAAAAACAACTAAAATAATCAAGAATTCAATTTTAAACAAACAACTCGCCGGCAACGGCGCCAAAAACTTGATGCGTCCCTACCGTAAGTGCACGGGTCGTACAAGTAGTATAGAAAAAATATCGTTCCCACGAGGAGTTGTGTTAATGATTGAATTTTTGATATAAAAGTTGACTAAATTGAACTAATTTTGAAATTAAAGCAATAAATTGATGGGTATTGGAGTATGAAATCTATATATGCAAAATTAATAATCTATCCAATAATGTATCAATTAAACTAAAATTGCATCAATTTAAAATAAGCAAGTGAAATATGGCAAAATTTAAAATGGCAAGCAATTAAATTTGATTAGAAATTAACAATTATAAAAAGGCGATTCTGGAGTTCGGGATTTCATATTCGAGTTATTTTGGGATTTTAAAATGGTTATCCAATCTTGCGGAACTTACGGGTTTTAAGGCGATTAATTCTTAAATCCTTTGAATACCCTTTCGAGTGAGACAAAGAGTGCCTTAATCAATCTAATCCTACTTTCGTGGAGTTAGAATTAATTAAGACCCATTAAGTTCTTTAACTAATCTGTGAATCCTCTTAATCCTTAGTCTATTTCTAGATCTAAGTTAATTAAGTCCAATTTCTTGATTATCTATCACAAGGCCTTCTCCTTTCGGTGCCTCAACCATGGATTAAGAACATTACTCAATGGGATCCTACACTAAGCATGTCATTAAGCACACAAGAAATGAATAAAACTCATTAAGACCAGAAAATATGGATTACCCAATCAAAATCCACAAAATATCTCAAATATTACAACCCTTACTCCAGAATCAAAATAAAACTACTCACTACCCATAATGTTTACAAGAAATTCTTAGTTTGTATGGAAATAAAGTTTTAATCTAAGCTAGGAAATAAGAAACTAAACACTAGAAATGTAGGAAAAATGTAAGGAAGGAAAGAAATCTGCAAATCTTGGTTGAAATGGTGTGGAAGGTGAAAATGACTCTTCAGCTGCTGCCTCTCCTCTTTCTTTCCTTTTCTGCTCCTTCTCTCCCTTTCTAAAATGGGAAATGGGACTATTTATAGCATTTTCTGACATGGAGCCCTAAAATGGTGTGTTTGAGGAGGGATTTTCTGAGGGAATCTTCTGCCAGCTCATTAATGAACTCTTTATGGGACTGCATAAGTGGACTGCATAAGTCATGCAGTCCCTTATGCGCTTTCACTGGTTTCTGGTTCACTTATGCGAAACTGCATGACTTGGTGCATAGGTTATGCACAATTCCGTGAAAATGCATAAGGGAGGCGTGAATGTGCATAAGCTATGCAGTCTCCTTATGCACATTTCGACAGGTATTAGAACAGTGATTTTTCTCCTTATGCAGATCTGCATAGCTTATGCGGCAAGTTATGCACAATTTCGTCAATGCATATTTTAGCTTGAAAACTTGTTTTTGACATCTTTGGCTGTAGAAGTCACTCCTCAATGGCAAAATTTTTCTTCAGTCCTTCAAAAACACCATTTTTCCTACAAAACAAAGTAAAAATTACAAATTAATGCAAAATTGACAACTATGAAAAACTAACTAAATAACTAATGAAATTGGCTAAAAATAACTAATAATAAAATAAAATGGCTATGAAATTAGACCTAAATGACTATGCAAAATGTATGCATCATATGGGACTGAAGTAGTGTTATCCATTGAGCTAGAGGTTAAATCCTTGAGAGTGATGCTAGAAGTTAAGATCCCAGAAAATGAGTAGGCCTAGAAAAGATATGAAGAACTAGCTTTAATTGATGAGAAGAGGATACAAGCCTTGTAGCACATGCAGGCTCATCAAAGGAAGATAGCTAGAGCCTTTAATAAGAAGGTGAAGCCAAGAAAGATCAAAGAGGGAGACATGGTTTTAAAACAAGCTGCCTGTCCCTTTTGATTTAAGAGGAAAGTTTAACCCAAGCTAGGATGGTCCATACATAGTCAAAAAGATCTTGCCACTGTAAGAATATCAGACCTAAATGGGAATGAATTTCAAAAACCAATCAATTTAGACAGGCTCAAATGGTACTTTATATGAGATAGGGCCACTAGGCTGAAAACCTGCAAAAAGCGATCTAAACAAAAGTAAGGGTCAAAGAAAAAGAAAAAAAAATGCTAGATTAAAAACCTTTAAAAGGTGGTCTAGGCAAAAAGAGAGATGAGAGAAGATCTGGATGGAAAACCCGAAAAGCCATTCAGTAGTTTATAAAACTTATTTTTAACTTTGGAAGGTTGAAAATTTGGTAAAACTAAATGTAAGAGGGAGTAATGGTGTACGTAAATAAATAAAGAAGTTTTTAATTATATTAACCAGGAATAAGTTTTATTTAATTATGATTATGAATATTTGTGTCTTAAGGGATACATCAAATAATTAAGTAATTGAACTGCATTATTTTGATTTAATCTATGTCTTGTGAGTATGATAGAATAGGTGCTTGATACGAATGCCCTGGTAATTGTCTAATTTCAAAAACAAAAAAAAAAAAGAGCTCGCAAGGTGAAAAACCCGAAAGGGCCGCTTAGACAAAAGTTAGAGCAAGCCCGCTGAGATAAAAACCCGAAAAAGCATTTCAGGCAAAAGTTAGGGCATAAAGAATAGAGTTCATGGAAGAGAAATGAGTCAAGGCAAAATAAGGCTTTGAAATAACTTTAGAATAATGAACCATGAGGGGAGTAAAGAAAAAGAAAAATCAGAGAAAAATTGTATTGTGACCTTAAGGAAGTGTAACACCCCTTACCCAATCTACAGTATAGTCGACCAAGGAATGCCACATTATGTGCCGGAGCACCCTATCTTATTTTACTTTATTCATTATTAATTTCAATCCCATTTAATTTTGAAACACAATATATTTGAGTGGAGAAACGGGCAGAGTTTTCCCTATTTTATTAATAATTGACCTGTTAAAAACATTCACCTGTTTAAAACATTCTCATATTCAATCTAATATTTCCATCATCATCTCAATATTTCAAAATCATAATCTCATTCATATCAAAATTTTCCAAACATTTTCTCATTTGATCCTTATCAAATTCAAACTCATTCAACCATGGAATTTGTCAAATTCATTAATTTACATCATGTACAAATTAATTACATAAATTCATAATTTATATTAAAAAATTAATGCTTAATTACAATGTAAAAAAATAAACTACTATGGCCTAGCGGACCCTATCAAAATGCACTGCTGGAGTGAGGTGACGCAACTCGACAGCAATGCAAATCCGATATCCGAAGCCCCAGTCTGATGTCTACTGGGCTTTATCTTCAGTACCTACGCGAGGAAAAATCCACGTACTAAGCATAACGCTTAGTGGTGTAATAATAATAGAAAAATAAACTAAATAAATAAAAATAATGAATTCATGTTTATATTATCATGGGAGATGCATTTAATAACTATTTGAATTACACTTATTTTGATGATCCTTTCTTTCATTTATTTATTATTTAATTTTCATATCTCATTTCAATGCCCAAGTAACCTATAACAGACTGGTTGGACTGGATAAGTGGGTATCACTAGCACCGGACATATCTGTGTCTCGGGTCGTCATACCATGAGACACATAATGTCAATCAGGTATGTAACAGAATGGCTAAAAAGCCATAATATCAAATTGAGCATAAAGCCACATACCATAGAATGCAACAGAATGGCGGGAAGCCATGATCAACAGAATGGCTCAAAAGCCATAATCACATAATGGCACAAAGCCATAAGCAATACTTCAAAACATAACCCTTCTTGGCATGCCAATCTATCCGACCCATACACACATGTTTAGGCATACATGGGCAATTAGTATTCTTAAGTATTCATAAGTCACATAAGTTTTATAATTTGTACTTTAAATTCCCCCAGCAATTTGGCCAAGATGCAGAACCCTTTTAGCTATACTTCCTTCATGGAAGTTGTTCCTTATTGTCTTAACTTTAATTTCCTTTTTGAATCAGTTAATTTGAAGTTGTGTAGCTCTAGTTATGATCAATTTACCAAGTACTAGTCCAGTGACCAATACTGTTCTAGAACAAGGCAAATTCTGTAACTTAAATTTGTCAAGCTAATTGGACAAGTTACAGTCATAATTTGGCTTGGAGTTCTTCATATGAATTGTTCTTTTGTGTCTCATGGTTACACAAGTTCAAGAATCACTAAATTTGAAGTTGTATAGGGTAAGTTATGGCTAATTAACCAACTTGGACTTATGAATCCTGTAACTCCAGGATTTCAGGTTTCAAGTCAGTTTTACAACTAATATTTAATGGTTTTACACCCCAAAATTTGAGTAAAGTTTCTAAACCAAAGTTGTAGCCCTAATTCTTAGGTTTTTAGATCATTTGGATTCATCTCAATTGAAATTTTCTAGTGAAAGTTATAGTCTAATTACTGTTCTGGGGTCAAATGGCAAAATAGTTCCAGTGCAAGAATTCCATATTGGAAATTCCTTATTTCTCCTAACAATTTTCCTAAGTTGCTTTAGGATTTGAGTTCTGGTCAAAACACAAAAATTTTAGTTCTATGTGTTATGAGCATTTTTGCTTTGGAATTACTGCATTGCAATTTTGTAGCTCAAGTTATGGCATTTTTGCCACAACTGCTCGGATACCCTAAAGTTTAGGATTTTCAGATTCAGGTTTAATCCAGAACAGGTTTGATGGACTAACTTTGCCTATCAATTTGGTTGAGTTAGGGTCAAAACTAAGTCTCCTAATCTTCATGAGAAATGTTCTCCTATGTCTCAAAATTCCATAGGTTTAAGAAACAGGTCAATTGGAGTTCCCTAGGGTGAGTTATGCTTAAATTAATAAACACTGTTCATATGATCATTCTGCTTAGGTCCAAAATGTCAATTCCGGATTCATGCCTAATTTAGGGCAACCTATCGTCAATTTCTGAGCAACCTATCTTCTTGACATCTCTAGCATTATGTCTTAAGTTTCATCCCCAATTGGCCTCACACCAATTGGAGCTATGTAACTATATTTATAGCCATTCAAACCTACTGGACACAAAGGTCCAGAATTCTAGCACAAGAGTCACACTTCTAATTCATTAATTTATCTCAACCACCAACTTCATTTCACAATCAATACATAATAATTGGTCAATATTTGGCCTTAACAACATTAATTGTACATCATAGCACCAAACCCCCAAATTTGTTCAAAACCTTAATTCACATCAACTCCATTTCATGCAATCACATGCCCTTCAACATACAATTCATGCATATCACTCTACCTAAGCTAAAATTTGAGTTTAATTTCAATTAAACACATCAAACTCCCATACTACCATAGCTGACCAAAATTTACCTCATCAGTTCATGCATCATTTCTTCATTTCTCATGAAATTCCATTACAATTCAACTTGATTTCAAGAACTAAAGAAGTAAGAAGACTAGATTAGGCACTAACCTCACTTAGGTGGTTCTCCAACTTCCAAACTTCAAGATTTTCCAACTCTTCTTGCTTCCAATCTCTTTAGCAAGGTCCAATAGTAAGTTTTAGTGTTGGGGACTTTGGAAAATATGGTGAGAAAAGCAAGAAATTGAAGCTTGAAATGAAAGAAAATGGTGGAAGAAGCTTGGATGGTGGTTTGGCCAGCTTGAACAAGAAGAAGAATATGAGTTTTGTTGATAAGAAGACATTAATTCATTTTGTCTTATACATATATGTGTCCTAATTTAATTAGTTTTAATATAAATTATAATTAATATAATTATAACATTTCTATTAATTCCATTCATGTCCTTTTTTTAATATCCATACACGTCTCATATTTCTAATTCATTTTCAATATTTGAATCTCACACATTTTAATGGACATTGAGGTCAAAAGTTAACTCTGGGTGTCAAATGACCAAAATGCCTCTCATCGGGTTATAGTCAATCTTTTTCGATAATAACATTTAACTCCATAACCCGATGGTCACTTTGATTTTTTATACTGCTTATTTCAATTTATTTTCATTTCATTTTTAGTCCTTAAACTAACTTTGAATAGTACTATTTAGAGACTGAAAATAGTACTGTTCAGAGCTCAGAAATTCAGGGCGTTAGAGGAAGTCTTTTTGGTGACCAGTTTTCTTCGAAAATTTTAAGGTTAAAAGAAAGTTTTTGCAAAAAGAGGTCCCTTAGAGGACTAAGTTTTTAGAATCTTTAGTAAAATCAGCATGCCCATGATAAGAAGTAGCAAATAGGAAGCACTAAAATCACAGAGAGAGTTTTGGAGATTCAATCATCCTAATTTCTTTTTCAAATCATGAATTAGATATTTTTTGGTAAGTCCTTAAGCATTGCTTAGGGAGCACGACATAGTTGTGTAAGGCATAGAAGAACATGCATCAACATGTCACCTGTAGGTGTGTAAGGCGTAGAAGAACATGCATTACTACAATTTCAAGTATCGAACTATAAAGGAGTCTGATTCTTTCTCAGGATAGCGAGGGGGATACGTAGGTAGTTTAGGACCATAGTCCTAAATACGAACCCACAATATTTCATGACAGATTTTTTTGGTAAGTCGTTAGACATTATTTAGGGCATATGGCATAGTTGTGTAAGGCGTAGAAGAACACGAATCAACATATCACTTGTAGGTTTGTAAGGCAAAAGAACATGCATCATCACAGTTTCAAATGTCGAACTATTAGTGGATCTAATTCTTCCTCAGGATAACGAAGGAGATATGCAAGTAGTTTAGGACAGCGGTTCTAAATATGAATCCACAACATTTTAAATCACATAGTTGCCATTGTCATGAGACCATAGCTAGTCTCATGACACAGAGTGTATCGAAAGAGCAAGATGCACTCGATTATCACATGACACAGTTATCACGGTTATGAGACCATAGCTAGTCTCATAAAATAGAGTATGTCGACCAAGCAAGATGTACTTGATCCTTATAGCCAATGTTTCATAGTTACTAGAAGATTGAGTTTCACTTTGATAAAACTTGAGCAATGCTTTCGCATTGATATCAACTTTCGCCAAAGTGAGGAGCAACTGTAGACCCTTATTTTGTGATGAGTATGTGCATTGAGGTTGTAGGAAACCCGATGATGAAAAATTATATGACTGTAAGATGTAATTAGAGGCATGGAGCTGAATTATTAATTCTGAGTATGATCTTGAAAAAAAAAATAATATGTTTTTTTTGAGAAATTAATTTAATTAAATTTAAATAAAATTTTGTTTGTTTAAATTTAATATGAGTAGTTATTAAATGGACCTAATTAAGTTTAATTGGGCCCCATGGGCTTAAGAAAGTCTAGCTAAAAATTTTAAATAGGACCCATTTAATTTATTTTCTGAAAATTAAAATAAGAAAATATTTTTTTCTCTATCCCTCTCCTATACAAACTCTCTCTCCCCTTTGGCTCCACTCTCTTCCTCACTCCCTATTGGTGCTGCCCCCTTGTTCTCTCTTCTTATTGGTTGAAACACCTCACCCATATCCCAGTCTCACCCAAATTCCCCAATCCCAGTTTGTTTAAGTTATCTGAACCTTATCATTCTAGGACTACAAACCCTACCACACATCTTTCCCTCTCCTATACAAACTCTCTTTCCCACTTTGCCCCACTCTCTTCCTTAATCCCTGTTGGTGCCACCCCCTCTCCCTCTCTTACTATTGGTCTAAACACTACACTCATATCCTAGTCTCACCCAAATTCTGCAACAACAGTTGCTTAAGTTATCTGAACCTTATCACCCTAGGACTCCAAATCCTATCACACCTCTCTCTCAAAACTCCATAAATACCCTACTAGGGAAGGGGGGGAGAGAGATTCAAAAAATTGAGAGCTATTTAGAGATATTTTAGAACTATAGGAGATTTAGAGAGATATTCAAAACTCTTTTAGTTCATTTCTTTTCTTCAAGAAGATTTTTTTACAAGATTTTTCTTGAAGGTTGATTTTTGTCATTTTCTTTTCAAGATATATGCCTTGTAATATTTAATTCTATGCTCCTTGTTTTCTAATTTATCTTGCATGTTCATGTAGATTATGTAATCATGTTTAATTTGAGGGGATACATAACTATGCACATACTTAGTTTTCTATCTCTCATATTTTTATTATTTTTTATTATCTTTTGAATCTGTAAAAATTTTAAAAAAATTATATTCATATTTTGTATGAAATTTTATTAATTTTAGGATTAAGAATCACTGAAAAAATTTTTGTATTTTATAAGTTATGGCTGTTTGAATTTAGGATTCCTGTAAAACTCGATTTGCAGAATACCCGATTTGTGAAGCTCATATCTCCCTTGTTTGTTAATATTTTTGTGTGAATCTAGTGTCTAAAATTAAGTTCAAAATCTTTTAAATCTTTTCCAATTAAGTTTGCATTCATATCTATAATGGTTGATGAGTTATGAATTTTATAAAAAAACAGTGCAATTCTATTACTAGGAAAACTTACGATTTGTGTAAATTATTCAGCTAGGGTTTTGCTTGATCTATAAATTTTGTGGTCTTGTATGATGTTTCATCTGTATTCAGTAATTTTTTTTATGATTTTTAGGCATGTCTAACTATTTTTTAAAAATTAAATTTCTTACTATTATCAATTTGCGAAAATCTGAGAATTGCATGTTTATGCATGTTTTTGTGTGTTCTTGGGTTCTAATTGATATTTGATCTATTTTTCTATGTTCTTTTAATTCAAGAGGTGTTATGAAGTGTTTGGACCATGCTAGAAGACTTAGATCATTAGGTAGTTGTAACTGATTAGGAATTTTAATCCCTTTAAGATACTAGAGTTAGAATCCGATGTGAATTATTATTAATATTTTCTTTATTTTCTTTATTTTTTATTACAAACAAAATTGGTAAGTATCAAAAAGGGCATTTGCGTAGAGTTTACATGAAACTAAACGGGAGTAAGCCAGGGATATCATTGTCATACTAGAAGAGAAGACTCTTTTTTAAGGGTAGCTTGCCTCAGTGGCAACTGCAGTTACTAACAAATAAGAAATTATAAATTCCTAAAATAATTATTGGCATGAAAATGTAATAATAATAAGATTTTTATTTGGTAAATTAAAATTAATTTTATTTTTAATTTAACTGACTTTTGCATGTAATTAATTTAAGTAAATATTTGGTAAATTAAAATTAATCTTATTTGCAAATTAAACTAACTTTGACATGTAAAATAAATATAATTTAATACTTGGTAATTGAAAAATATTTTTGCATATTAAAAATCTTTATTAGGTTGTGATTGTCTGGGCCTTATGTGATATTATAATAAATTATACATGTACATAATTAATTTAGTTTAATCATCCTTAGAGTAACTTGGTAAAAAATTAATTAATTAGGTTTAATAAAACCTTAGGGTTATTTGAAATTAAATTTATTTGTAAATTAAATTCTTAATAATAAATTAATTTTAGTCATCTGTTAAATATCATTTAAATAATTAGCAACCCCATAAATAGGAATTACTTGTGTATAAAAATTGTTTGTAAATAACAATCTTTTTATGAATTACTTGCGTGTGTAGGATTAGAATTACATTTTTCGGATAAAGTTTAATAGAGGAATAATAAATAAGACTTCTAGAAACATTAGTAGAGGACTAGCACTCAAATTAACGAGATTAGACCAGGTGTCGCAAGGTATTTTGCGGTCACCTGGACGAAAGCTCTTCACTGAAGTGGGAAAAGTGAGGAGTCGCCACTTTAATTTTGAGATAAATTAAAGAAAACTATTTTGTGAAAATAAATTAAAAGGAAACCACTTCAAAAGACAAAAAGAGATTCTAGGTTTAGGGTCTGTATACGGGTGGGGAAGGTGTTAGGCACCCCGTCTCGTCCCTCAACGAGGGTAAACAGATTTAATGTTATGCTCTTTATAAATTAAAAAGATAATTAGAGGGTTGGGATAGGGATGATGCTAATCCTTTGTGCATCATAAAGGAGCGTTCGATATTTCACTTATTTTGGGTTGCCCAAGAACACGAGTTCGTGAGATGGCCCTTTAGTGAATAGGTGTCAAATAAAGTTATCTTGTATATTGGAGTTGTGTTATTTTAATTTTGATTTCATTAAGAGAGCTCGGATAAGAAGTTTCTACCGATCTCTAGATATGTTTTATTAAGAGTTTTAGGCGGGAGATTTCGGATAAGAACTCTCCTCCGATCTCTACATATTTTATAGAGGTTTTGGTTGAGAAAAGGGTAAGAACTCTCCCCCGCTCTCTTAGAGTGTTCGGTTTAAAAATTTAAATGAAGGATCTCGGATAAGAACTCTCCTCCGATCTCCATGTTTTATAGAGTTTTTGGTTGAGAAACAGGTAAGAACTCTCCCTCGACCTCTTAAAGTGTTTGGTTCAAAATTTTAAATAGAGGATCTCAGATAAGAACTCTCCTCTGATCTCCATGTTTTTATTTGAATGAGGATCGGGTAAGAACTTTCTCCCGACCTCTTAAAGTGTTTGGTTCAAAATTTTAAAGGAGGATCTCGGATAAGAACTCTCCTCTGATCTCCAAGTTTTAATTTGAGTGAGGATCGGGTAAGAACTCTCCCCCGACCTCTTTAAGTGTTCGTGATATAAGACCGAACTTTTCACTGATCTTGTATATGACTATCTTGTCCGAACTCTTTCGCTGGCTATATCCGATCTCTTTCGGCTACTAGTCTGGGGTCCAATCTTATCTCGATTCCCACTCTATTATGCTATTTCCTAGACTCGCTTAGTAGCTCGACCTCATAACTTTTCTTCTGATTCCCTATTCATTCTTTGATTATTTTTATTTATTCAAAAGAAACTTTCACGTTAGGATACTGCTACCAACATTTTATTAAATTACCTATAAGTTACCCGCAACCAGAACACCTATATTCGAAGGAAATAAAAATTAAGAACAAATAAATAACGTGAACTATTGAATAGGAAAAGTAAACTCAAGAGAATAACTATCGACCTAAAGGATCTACGTGGGGATCTTTAGTATAACTGAACTTAATGAAAAGTTCGAGAATAAAAACAGAGAAAGTAAAACGCGAGCATTCGGCAAAGTGACAGTCTAGACACTTACCTGTGTGAGGTCGAGGCTATGAAACTGACTCTGAAGATCACAAATATTATAGAGTTGAAAGCTGGTGGTACAGGGACCAATGCTTACTTCGAGATTGCGAGAACCAGGTTAAAATGTAGTTGAGCCGAAGCGACGGAAACCTGGTCAGAATGAGATCAAGCTGAGAGAATAATATGTCGATGTTGGGGTGATGAAGACGAGACTGAACGGAAATGGTATAGCAGAGTGATGAATAAACTGAAATGAAGGATTTCAGGGTTCGAAAACTCTATCAATGGAGATACTCAAGAAAGCTAGTTTCTGAAGTTTCTCAATTTTATGCAAGCTCAGAATGGCAAAGTAGCAAGACTGAATTAGATTTCAGAGCCTTTCCACTATAATCACCACCACCCTTATTTTTGCTCATCCCTTCTACAGTATTGCATGCAGGTATTTATAGGGAACGGGTGCTACTAATGAAGGGTCAAGATTGCCTCTTGGGGAGACGGAAGGTTTGGATTTAAAAGGACATAATCCGACGTCTGAAAATTAAAGGGAATCAAAACGGACGGCTGGGATCCTATTCAGAATATCTGTCCTTTCTCTTTTTAATCCAACAGCTCAGGGTCTTGCCTATCAGGACAGATCCAAAGGCTGGGAATAAAAGGCGCCGGACCTGTCATCTGCCTTTTGATCCAAGGGCTCTGGGTTCGTCCTTACAAGTATGATCAATGGTGGAGATTCAGATGTATAGAACTGCCATAACTGTTTTGGCGCCTGTCAGTAATGTGGGCGATTCTGCAAATGGGGCGTGCGGTGAAGATTTGATCATGCCTGCAATGCTTTAACTACCTCGGTTCTGATTATGTAGAGAGTTATTGGAAGTTATATAGTCCTCTTCGTGCTTTCTGATCTCTATTCCTTCCGATCTCTCTATTATGACCCTCTTTTTTTCCGATCTGTCTCATATCGGGCCCCTCATCGCTTCTCGATCTCTCCCATTCCAGAACCTTCCTCTTTATCCGATCTGCCTTAGTCAAAGCAATTAATTCTTCGGTTACCAATGCATCCACTTTGGTTTTTGTTTGCAATAAATGCTCAGGCCTTATATATATGCACCAGCGAGAAAACTCCTCCACACTTCATTTCTCCTCCTTCCATTTCTCCATTTCTCCTGTTATAGCTTCTCCGGTGACAATTTCGATTATGGTGACTGCTTTTGATTTTTTTCCGACTATTTTCTTTGCTCATCGACTGAAAATTTACGATCCCAGCGATCGGAGAAACATGAGAACAATATCTGATGACAGTGAAGGAACCGGACTAATTTATCGATCAGGATCGAAAACAACGATCATGCCTATCTCAAATCGGTCCACCAGTATAATTGGTGTGCCGATCTCGGGCAAGAGTACTGCTAATTTCAATCTTAATGTCGGTGACCCCCTCTTGAAGTTCATTTGGCTCCTCACCACATCGGGCGTCCCGACTGCAGCTCGGTTCTGGTCGATGACATCGATGATGACTCCACTCACCATCATGAGAGTCATAGTCACTCGATCTGAGCTGCACATCTATCCAATGCCTGTGGTTGGCTTTCTGATCAAACACATCTTTTGATTCAGCCACAAGACTAAGCTTTGACATAGGTCCTTACTAGGTAGGATGTAGTGCCGATCTTTAGAGATCGCCCAAATGATATAATCTGACCTTTAAAGGTTCTCTTAATGATGTAATCCGATTTCTTGAGATCGCCCAAATGATGTAATCTAACCTTTTGGAAATGAAATGAAATTTTATTTGAAGGTTATTATTTAATTATTGCATTGGTTATTTTCCGATCTCTAATGTGCATATCCGATCTGATCCCTAACTAAATCGTCATTAGCCGATCTGCAGCTCTGAAAATTCGCACAATTTGATAATCCCAGCTAGCCGATCTCATTTTATTCGATTTTATTATGGTGTTTCTAGAACTTTCCAGTGATGTGTCAAGAAAGCGGGTTGATTCCGCTAACCGAAGCGCCGCTTGGGACTTCATGAGCATTAAATGCTCAGACGGGTATAAATAGGGAGAGGGTCAATCAGTTGCTCCCTTATGCCACTTTCAGCACTTTGCTAGCAACTTCAAAATTCTCTCGTTTCTTCAAGTTTTTCCGGCACTGATCACATTTCGGTAAGGGTTTTAATCTTTATCTTAGTTAAACTTCTTTTATTTCTTTGAAAATGAGCGACGCCGAGGGTCAGAGAGCGGCGAGCCCCCCTTTTGTCCATATTTCTTGGACGTCGAACGAAGTCGAGGTGATCAAGCTAAGTTGGCGACCTGAGCCTCCTACGAACTCTGCTTCAGACCATAGTCAAGCAGCACAATCAAGATGGACACCTTCCTCTGGGAGAGAAAATCTTCCCGTTGATGAGTTGCTATCAGTCCTCTAAAAAATCAATCTGCAATTCATTAGTCAAGAGTACAACCTTCGGACTGACTCGTACGAGCTTATCAGATGCCATGGCAATCTCCGAATCGATCACTTCTTTGAAGAAAATGATGCAATCATGGTATATAAAGAGCAATTAAAAGCCGGGCTTCGATTTCCCCTTAACGACTTCTTCAAGGACGTTCTGAAGTTCCACCACGTATGTATAGCCCAAGTACATCCGAACACATGGCGAATTCTGATGGCTTTTAGAGGCTTATGCTGAGCCAAAAAGCTCGAGCCTACAGCAAAGGTTTTTGCCGAGCTACATAGACTTACTCATCGAAAGGATGACGAGTATTGGTTCTTCCAAGCCAAACCGCACTGTGGGCTTTTTACCGATCTCTCCTCTTCACTGAAGAATTGGAAGAATCGCTTCTTTATGTTGAAGAGCAAGATTTCGAATGGTTTTGAAGGTTTTCCATGTAGCTGGCAATATCCGGGTCCATCAATTCCAAAGAAGGTCGCCCTGAGTAGGGACGAGGGTGCCACGGTAATGAAATTGAAGGATCAGGCGGCCACTCACAAGTATTCGTACTTATACGCTGTTATGGCGGAACTGAGATGGTGGCTAATGCGGATGATCGCCAATAAAGACTATGAACTGCAGCTCTCTGACCTCGGACCCAAGACTGATATAATTTAAATCTTTAGTCTCCTGATTTAGGTAATCTCACTAACTGTTTTTCTGTACAGAAATGGCTGGAGGCGAAGGCACAAAGGAGAGCCACAAGTGGAAAAGAGAAGTCTCCCGGAAGGTAAAAGAAATGAAGATCGCCGCGGCATCATAGACGCCAAGGCGGGATTCAGGAGAAGTGTCGTGAGACTCGTCCCGACCTTCGGGACAATCGGTCCCAGAAGTAGAGGTAGCTCCTTCTCCCCCTTGACAAGAAGAGCCACCACCTCCACCTGTTCCTTCAAGTGCGGAAGGGGGGTCTTCCCAACCTACTATAAGGATCCTTTCTCGTGGTGCCCAAGTCCTCATTCATTCTCTGGAGAAGAACTGATCTGTTCGGGAGAATCCGGGCTTGGCCAAAGTTCTGGGTGCTACCATATGCCTCCAGGAGGACCGAAACAGGCTGACCTCGGGTAGCATCGATGATCTTCTGGCTCAGATGATGAGTTTGAGCATAGAGAGCCTGGTGAATCAGCACATAATCAGGGAAAAGGCTCATCTTCTGAGGCAGGAGATTCTAAAAGCGGTCCAGGACGCAGCTTCCGCCCGAGCACAACTTTCATCCGCCCAAGACTATATTACTGAAATCGAAGGTCGGATGAAATCCTATGAGGATAAGCTGGCCGAACAGGCTCGTGAACTTGGGGAAGCTAGGTCTCTCCGAACTGCCGACGTCGCTCGCCTTACTGAGGAGCTCAAAGCGAAGGAAGAAGAGGTTGTGACGAAGGAAGCTGGTGCTTATGTGAATGCACACAGCGATCTTCTGGCCGAGCTCGAGAGGCGTTATCCTGAGGAAGACTTCTCTTGGATGGTGGATCTTGCTCCCAGAGACGAAGAAGGGAGCAAGGAGGAAACCGAGAGAGAGGGAGAGAATGAGCGAAATGTTAATGTAGAATAGGCTGGGGGTGACCCTCCAACCGAATGACTTGTACTTTTATTTTGAGATGAAATGAAATCTCTTTTATTCAATTTCTTGATGAGATCAGAAAGTATCCTAATTGTATGAGTGTTTGATTGTTTGAACATATTAGAACATCAAACTTAAAAGCGATTATTAATCTAAGTATAAGAGGTCGGAACTACTTTGTAACCATGAGATCGGCCTAAGTCGAGACCAAACACCGAGTAGAACTTTAGATCATTAAAATTGGAAACTTGATTTGAATTCTTAAGATTGGAATCACCATTAAGTCGGACTGAAACCTTAACTTTATTAAACAATTTTCCACAATATTTGTAAAGAGAGATCGAAAATAAGACTGGATGGCATGGAGACCTGATATTGGTTTGATCTCCTTTGACGAGAGATCAGAAATGAGATTGGATGGCATGGAGACCTGATATTGGTTTGATCTCCTTTAACGAGAGATCAAAAAGCAATCGACTAGATGCGGGATCGATTTATTTCCTGGTCGAGTCACTTGTAACCAAAGAATGTTGGTTGGGGATCAATTTTCAAAGTTCATTGACTTCCGTGATCAGCCAAAATATGGTGTCGACACCAGGCTTAAGAGGTGCCTAACACCTTCCCCTTACGTACCCACTATCCCGAACTTAGACATTGGGCTATGGTAATGACGGCTGTGGAAACTATGTAAGGAGTAAGTTACCATCCATGACCCTTGGAAGAAATACTGAATATGTCACGTTTATTATCTGTGTGGTGACTCCTATCTATCTATACCTTCGTGGCATAAATCCTTAGTAACGTGGTAATATTATGGAAAGACGGTACTTACCAGTGGTTTAATTTTATTAGGATTGTATGAAGTGCATGTTTAGGAAATATTGTCTAAGGATGTGGTACTTAAGTGAGACCATTATGACTCCACCATCTTTCTTGAGTATTACCTGATACACTTTATATAATTCTAATGGATAATATTTTACCTCACGCCTTACCACGGGTCCCTTTTATAGTTATTTCCTCTATTTAAACTCAACTCCTTATTCACCAAGCTTTTATAATCCTACTTGATTAAGTATCTTCTAGAATTCTCAAAATGCCATATTAATGTGTCATGGTCCCTCTTGGAGCCATAGGAATGGAAACAATGGCATTAGCATGATCAAGACTGAACAAACCGGTGATCAAATCTGAGCGCCATTCCAACCTATCATGGTCAATAAGATCTGCCACAATATTGATGTTTTGAGGACAGTGAGCTGGCCGAGAAACTCGAAAATTCTTAATTACAAGAACCCACGGATCTTCCCATATTAAAGTGGAAGTACCATCCCCAATGTTCATCCGAAAGACATCCTTTAACACGTCCCTGCCTGCTAGAAGACCCTTCCAAATCCAAGAGCTTTGTTTCTTGTACCTTGCCAGCCAGAACGATGAATGAGGGAAATACAAGAATAGAAACACTTGACATTCAAATCATTCCCTAACATCTTTTTCCTAATCTAAGTATTATTTTTTTGGGATACTTATGGTTATCTTTGGATCAATTAATTAACTGTTTAGTCCATCAAGGCAGGATATTTGATCTCTCTCTCTCTCATGAATTATGTAGCTCCTTCCCTTTTCATTGAATCTGATACTTAACCTAAATCACATGATTATTTTCATATTCATGGATGATGCAATACTTGATTTCAAATAGGCATTGCTTAGTAATTCTCATATGCATTGGAATAACTAAGGCTCTATTTTGATTAACTTGCTCTTTTTCTTTTCTTTTTTTTTCTTTTTTTTTTTTTTCAGAAGTAATAAACAAAAAACAAAGGTGGATATCTAGCTCCCCGTGAGGGCGTTGATTAATAGACTTTGCAAGGTGGGCTGGCTGTAGCCTGCGCCCATGGGTCGAGGTCTGGATGGAAAGGAAAGAAAAGGGAGGAGGGGTAAAAAGGGGGGGAAGGAGGTAATGGATTGCTTAATCAAATTTTATTCCTATATGAAATTAAGGGCAAAAAAGAAAATAAAGATGAAACGAATTCCCTGTAATATTTGATGCAGACAGTACAGCACATAAGACAGCTCCCCCTCACCAGACAGTTCTCAAACTTCCTGATGCTGGTTCGTTAAGAAGGTAAGAAACAACTTTGACAGAACCAAAACTTCCCCCTGTTGAACACAAATTGTTGTGTGACTTTCTTGTATATGAGTGCACCTGAGATCTGTATATGCTGAGGAATTACTAGTTCGTGCAATCAAATCCATGGCAAATGGAAAGCCAGATTATGAGAACCAGAAGTAACATGATTCCGAGAACAACCAACTTAATCTTCATGTTCTGATACCACATTTTCCGTCGGATCTGTGTCCCCTGTTTCTTGTATGCTTGGGCCTGAATTTCACAACAAAGAAACCTGTCAAGCACTAGTTATCAGAGGAAAAGTCACAGAAGAATTTACTCTGCTCATGCATCCAGTTAAACTACCTGATCACGTAAATTCTCAGTTTTGTCAGCAAGAGTTGTTATGGTCTCACCCCTATCAATTACCTGAAAAATGAAAATGGGTTCAACTAAGCATTAAAAGCAAACACTCATTTTGCTTGATTGATACAAACAAAAGTGAAACAGAAGAAAGGATTCTAGAGAATGAAATACAGAAGAAAGAAAGGATTCTAGAGAATGAAATACAGAAGAAAGGATTTAATGTTTGTAAGGAGTCATCTGAAATATGCACTAAAAAAGGAAGCTATTAGCTAAACCGACCATGCGTCTTATCCAGTATAATTCACATACCTTGTCAATATTCCCTAACATTATACTTTTAACTTCTGAAACTTGAGCCTTCACTTTTAATAGTTTCTCAATTTCTTCAGCATGATCAATAATATATTTCATGTGCTCTTTCATAATTGGCCTGAAAAAGGAAATCATACTACCTTACATTCTGGTCCTAAAATTATTAAAAATAATTCATATTTCCTTTTTCTTCTTTTTTCTCCTCTTTTGTTTTTTTTATTTTTTTTATTTTTCAGTGGTATAATACTTGATAGACTTCCATAGATGCACATACCCAAACTCCTTGTTGAGACTCTTGGCAATAGCTGTGTCCGCTTTACCACCCCCATATCTTTTCTTGAAGTCTGCTTTCATGCGTTCCAAAAAAGCAATAGAAATCTGTTTGCTAACAGATTCTTTTGCGACAACACAATATGCTGCAAATAGCAGAAAGCATAATATCAAGAGGTAGAAGCATTAAAACTTTCCGCAATATGATTTGAAAGTAATTCCTTTATGCAAAAACCAGATAAATAAAAGGTTCATTAATATCTGTAGAGTATATTACTAATGGTTGCAGCTACAACTATTGTGACTCAACTACTAAAATCACTTGCATTGAATAGCAGAATGACTAAAGATATATATAATGGTGTGTATAAATTCACCAAGCACATTACTCATCACTTCTCTCAAATCACAACTAAACACACATAATTTGTAACATATAGCTAAAACCTAGAACCATTCATCCCCTCAAGGAAATCATTTTGTATGAGGGTCAATTTAGATAGGTGTGCATTTGAAATAAAGGTGAATTTAATTCATTTTTCATGTGAAAAATCATAAACACCAACTTTAATGCGGAATTCAAACACCCTTAATTTATTTCTTATCTATCCAAATGGACCGTAAGATTATTTGAAGTGAAGAAATTGCCAATAAAATATGTCAACCTAAAATACATATGAAGCGTAAAAGTTCGTAGCAATCCCAATGTTGTTCTTCCAACCCCAAGGGGCTAACCTTTAGCAATGATGGGTTCAACCAGGAACTAATAACTCAAATCCAAAGCATGGAATATTTAAGAAACTTGCCTGAAAGAGTATGGATAGATTCCATTCTGATTCCTCTATACAGCCTAATCACAGCCTCCATATTCAACAATTAAAAAAATCAATCATGTAATTGAACCATCCAAAGCCAAGCCAAGAGATTACTGAATTTTCACCTTTAAATTTTCTCATAAGACAATTTTAAATCATGCCAACTCACCACATGATGTAGTGTCAGTGGCAATTTGTCGAAATTAAGATCCATAGCCTCCATTCATTCTGACACATAAATTTACAGAAAAATTCTAGAAGAAATCCCTCATTATTCTTAGTGGACATATATAAAACTTTGGAACCTGGATTAATTATATTCATGCCTTCAGGTAATAAACATCTCTACCATACATAAATACAAACTGCGTTAGCCTTTGAATTCCGATAATTTATACTATTTACGTTTTCCTTGCATGGAAATTAGATACTCCAACTTGGACCTAAAAGTCCATCTACCTTAATCTGACCAGTAGTAAACAAACAGCTTCCTTTTGAGAAGTTTTCTCGGAAACCAAACGCTGAATCAGCAAATAAGCAAAAAATTAAAAAGAAACAAAAATCCAACTAATGGGACTTTAGCCTCGAACCAAGTAAATCCAAAACTAAACGCAGGTTTTCAAACTAGATCCATTCAGAATTGAATTCTTCACTTTGTTAACTTATTTCCCTAGGGGAAAAAAACAAACGGAAAAAGAAAACTGCAGAGAAAAATTAAATTACCATAACCGTCCTCAACGAGAAAATTGAAGGTGTGGTGGTCACAATTGTAGGTAAACTTGTCATTAGAAGAAGGCAATCTCTGAAGACACTGAGCTGCAATCGCCGGGAAGTTCCCGGTGAACTCGGTGTACTCGGCCAAAATCATGGTGCCTCTGGCGACGAAGCTGTAAATGAACGATTCCTGACTCATTTTTATTGAGTTGAACTGAGTCAGCTCGGGCCGAGCTGGAAGACAAAGATTTGAGCAACAGGATTAGACAAGACACCGGGGAGAGAGAGAGAGAGAGAGAGAGAGTACTTAGCGAGGTTGTTCTGGTTTTAACTTCTACGTTAGCGTTTGCTATGCCGCGTTTGGCCCCGTATTTTCTTTGATGGGAAGAAAGAGTATATCTATTATGTACTAAGTTTAAGTTTTATGAGAGTGTTTCGTTTGATTTATGGATTAAAAAAATTTAATTAAAATAAGTTAAAAATTAGATTTATTTAAGTATTTAAAATTTTTTTTAATTAAGTAAAAAATTATATTATTTTAATTATATATTATTTTATAATTTAATAAATTAAATTATTTTTTAAAACTTTTTAATTAAATATTTAAATTATTTAAAATTTTTTTAATTAATTTTATTAAATAATTAATTACTAATTTTTAATTTAATTCATAAATTAAAAATAAGTAATTAAATTAAATATCCTCTAACATAAAGAGAGTATTATTAATCTAACTTCGCACCAAAAGACTAAGTTATTTCCCCCCAATCCATAGAAATAAACGACGACGTATTCTAGCAGAATACTTCACGTAAATGCGAACCACTAAAATTTTAATTAATATAAAGATTAATGAATAATTATTGAATGTATCGCAAGTGGAGTAATTGGACAGGCGATAATGATATCAAAATGCTGTGATTGTGAAATGACAGTCTTTGTTTCAACAAATTTGATTTAGATGCGTGATAGCGTATGGTCAATTCAGGGTATAAGGGTAATTACACATGATAATGCGACACTTAACGTTTTACGGCGTGAATAAACGGCCCGAATACGCGGTGTGATCTCTACGCTGCCTTTCGGCGAAAGGATTTCGCTTTACTTTTTTTTTAATTCTTTGAAACACTAATTATAATGTAATTATAATTATAATCTAATGGGCCCACTTAAGAAGACCGGATCGGATCCAAATCCAATCCATCATAAATCATTTGAAATTTCAGAATCAGGGCCCACGCGTGCTCCTCCATAATCAAACGCTCTCATCGTGATATCACAAAATCGCTCTTTTCTTTTTTTTTTTGCCCGCCCAAACGCATCCTTAAACACAAAATTCAAATTTGAGTTCTTGAGTTTGTTTGCTCAGCTATATTCATTCTTAAAGTTTAGACAACGTTAGTCAAATCTCCTTTTTTTAATAAAGTTTTAAGCTTCAAAACCACCTCTTCATTAAATCCATCGAAAACCCGATTTAATCGATCCAAAAAATGGCCAATTCCGATTCCTCCACTCCTCTTCCTTCTCCTGCTCCTCTGGCTCCTGTACTCTCCCCCTCTATTTTTCTACAGTTAGATCTGGCTAATTCTTCATTTCTACTTATTTTAATCCTTCTTTGGGAATTTCAGTGATTGGATTCTCTTTTTTTTTGCAGAAGAAGGAGAATATTACTCCGATTGGTTCGAAGATCGCGGTATTTTCACTTTATTTTGCTTTCTCTTGCATTATTTGTTTGGTTGCTAAGAAAATTTATTTTGCTGTCAAATGAAATTTTGTATTTTGTCATTGGGGTCTTTGGAAATGCTTATCTTATTTTTCTTTGGGGCTTACAAAGTAGCTACAGTGGTGTTGAAATGTTGTTACTGTTTGTCATTAGGAATTAAATGAATCAAGAACAGAGCTTCTCAGTAGAATTCAAGGCTTAAAGCAGGTAAATCGTTTCAGCTTTTTTCCCCCTAGATTTTTTCTCGTTTTGCACTGTCTAGATTTTGATCATTGAGAGTATATTTTTATTTGCGTATTAGGATATGCAAAATTGGAGATCAAAGCTTGACACTCAAGTGAAAATCTATCGTAATGTAAGTATTGCTTGTTTATAGTTTGGTTTTGAATATTCTCATGCTTATAGTTTTTGATATAAATTAGAAAATAGTGTCAGCGACGGTAGGATACGATCAGGAGTAATGAAATATGAAGGTTGAATGGAGGGTATCAATATGAGCCTAGTGTGTAGAGATTGGAGAAATTTGGTGACGTAGCATCGACCTTAGCAAAAATTTGTGACAATTGATTGGAAAATGTTGATAAGTTGGCAGGATCAAAGATGCCTGGTGCCTTGCATTTAAGGAATAATATATATTGCATTTTGCACTGGCTAGATTTTGATCATTGAGAGTATATTTTTAATTGCGTATTAGGATATGCAAAATTGGACTTCAAAGCTTGACACTCAAGCGAAAATCTATCGTGATGTAAGTATTGCTTGTATACTTTGCTTTTGAATATTCTGATGCTTCAACTTTTGATATAAATTAGAAAATAGTTTCAGCGATGATGGGAACAATGGGATACGGTCAGGAGCACTTGTGTGGACTATGAAGGTTGAATTGAGTGTATTAATATGAGAGGAGTGAGTAGAGATAGGAAACTTGGTGATGTAGCATATGCCTTAGCAAGAATCTGTGACAATTGGAAAATGTTAATAAGTAGGCAGGATCAATGATGCCTGGTGGCTTGCAGTTAGGCAATAATTTATATTGCATTATCAGGCTCTGTAGGAAGGAGTAACCATGGCTTTAGTTAAATCTCTAAATAAGACAAGAATCTTAGGGCTTAGAATCTGATCAGTCAAAATAGCCACTAAGCTAAGCTGAGTTTGGTAATTTTAAAGGGTTCTGTTAGTTTGTTAGGCCTTTCATTCTTACTTGAAGCAATATATTGGCTTCATGTTAATAGGAATCTTTTATCTTTGAGATTAGTTTCCTTAGTCTTTAACAGTCTTTTGCAACCCTTTTAGCTGAGTTAGGCTCTCTTATTATCTTTTGTACAAAATAATTGTACTTTGGACACTAAAGTTTCTGAAGTAAGTTTCTTCTGCTGACCATGAATGTGCATCAGGATGGAGGTTTTTTTTTTTTTTTTTTTGAAAGAGTTTCACTATTAAACGCTTGCCTGGGCACTTAGCCTATTTTGTAAAAATTTCAACCGCAATATGCACCAAATTTCTTGATGTGCAATACGCAACATTGCTAGAGATAGACTCCAATATGCACCTATTTTCTTGGTAATGTTTGAATCTGAATATACTATTTTATGGGATGAAAAGCACACAGTTTCACCCTTCATTGTTTTTTTGTTTACTTCTTTCAATGTGGTTTTATAAATCTGACTCCTTGATGAATAAATGGTTACCGGTGGTGTACATAGTGTATTTCTACAAAATTAGAAACTAGTTCAGGTAATAATGAATATTAATGCTTTTAATTCTGTACTGGCCATTCCCTGATAATATATATTTCACCCCTTTAGTTTGGTGGATTGAGTTCCTTCAAATTTTTTTCTTTGTTCATTCAGGAGTTGTCAGAATTGAAGAAATCATTGAATGTTGAGGTGGAGCAACTTCGATCAGTAAGTGTTGCTCTCAGAACACCATTCTGATTTTCTTTCAGGAGTTATTTCTTGGTAAATATATCCCTGTTTGAATAAAAACTAGGAATTTCAAGAACTTAGGAACACACTCCAGCAGCAACAAGAAGATGTTACTACTAGCCTGAAGAATTTAGGGGTAAGTTTTCTGTTTTTGCCCTCTTCCTGCAAATTTTTCTTACTGACATCACTCGGATATTTTTGGGACTCAATACAAGCAACTAGGTTTATCCATTATGAACTTATGCAGCTGCAGGATAGCCTAGCAGATGCTAAAGACGTCCAGGATCCCAAGGTTGAAGATAAAGATGAGGAAATTCATGCTTCAGCCGAGGAGGATACTGGTAAGAAGGCTGAAAACTAGGCGGTTGCCTTGGAGCGTGTATTTCTTGTACTTTATGCTCCTGAAGAGCATCCATATCTGAATTCATTTTTCAGGGTGTTTCTAGGGCAGTTGTGATTTGTCTTTCAAAATCTGCAACTGCTTAGATGTCTAGCACAAGGCAGGAACTTCTATCTGAATTCGCTTTGATGGCCATTTGCATATTCATTTCATTTAAGTGCCTTTCAATGTAGATTTCAATCATTAATATCTTGTGAATGCCTGGTTTAAATGATCCTTCCATACTTTTTCATTTCTTTGAACTTTTTGATCAATTTGGAGGTCTAAAGACTCTAAACCCTGGACATCCATGTTCCAACGTAAATAATTTGGTATTTTGGGCATTACTTTCTAGGTAGAATTCCAGACTCTGATTCTATTCTCAAATTTCCCATCAAGAATTTGGTTTCTAGCATCTTTCTTAGGCTCTCTGTGGACTGTGGTACAGTATAACTGATGTTGAGTAGGTAGTATAGGGACTCCTCTGAGCTTCTATGCTTGTCCTGATATGCTACTACCCTGAAGCTCTTTTGAAGATGTGTGCCCTTGGTAAGTGAGACAATCATGGAGGATACTGATCTATTGGGCGATGATTGCTTTCCCCATATCCAAAATTGTTAGACTATTACTTGATTGATTGGTTTGGCCCTAGGATAAGAAGATGAGCACAGTCATCTTTGCGTCACTAAAGAGTTGCATTCCCCGAGGTCAATTTACCAAGGGGAGGTGGCTGGAAAAAAAAAATTTACTAGAATAGGGTGACTTCAAAATTATTTACTAAAATGGAGTGTTTTAGTTAACGTGGAGGGGAAAGAGAGTTGATCGCTAGTTTAGTTAGCGACCAACAAAAAAAAAAATAAAAAAAAAAGTATAATTATTGAAAAAGTATTTAGACTCTACTTAAAGTAGAGTCTGACTATTATATGTTACTCTAAGAAGTGTTCAATTATTTTTTTGTCCTTAAAAATATGTATTAATTACTTTAAAGTTCTTAAAAAAAAAAATTTATTACAAAATAATTCATATATTTTACAAATAATCTTAAATATTATAGTTATTTATAAAAAAAACCCTTATATTTTTATAATTAATGAACATATAAAAATTAATTTGTAAAATAAAAAAATTATTATTTATTGTATATAAAAATTTTGAAAATTGTACATAAAATTAATAACTATATAATATAAAAAATTTTAAAAATATTAATATTATTTATATGCAAAGAAGCATTAATATTTATTTAGCAAATTAATGAAATTAGTATAGTAAATAAATTATATTAAATATTTTATAAATATTTAAAAATTGGTATTAGTTAATATTTATTAATTTAACAAAATATTAAATTATGATAAATATTATTAATATAAATTAATAAAAAATATGAATAAATAATTGTTGAAAAAAATTATTTAAAAATAACTTATTTATCCTTAAAAGAGTAAAAAGCTTATTTAATCTATTTTTTAAATCTAGCAAGACCATATAGGATCTAAATAAGCATTTTCCTTATTGAATAATTATGCTTTGTCACTGAATTTATCATCATTTTTATTATTATTATTATTATTATTATTATTATTATTATTATTATTATTATTATTATTATTAAATTTTAATTTAATTTAAAATTACCAAATATTAATATTTTAATGGAAAGTTTGTCAATCAAATCAAATCGATATAATACCAAATTCAAGCTCAACATAAATTTTAAAATTTGAAATTCAATTAAATTTATTTAAATTTCTTTTTATATTTGAATTTAGTTTAATGAAATACTCAAAACTCTTTCTCAATTTGACTTAATAACTATAATTAAAAAATTTAAATTTTAAATATAAACTCAAATAAATTTAATTGAATTTAAATTAGAGATTTATAAATACTTAATTAATTATACATAAATGTTCAAGGATAAAATTATAACTTTTGGGAAAAAAAATGCCCATTTTAAGAGGCTCGTCGGAGAATGGGCAATTTATCAAAAGGGGGTGATTTTAAAATTATTTACCACAATGGGGTATTTTAGCTGACATAAAAGAGAGAGAGAGTTGGTCGCTAGTTGTCACGACTCAACCTATAGGCCGGACCGACACTAATACCTGGGCCGGCCTAAAACCCCCAAGACCTGTAGTAAGTCTAATTATTCCTCAACTCAATTTTAAATCCCATTTGAGCTCAATTTCAAGAATTCAACCGGACAGAGTATGGTCATAAAATAGACCATTCAACGGGGAGTTTTTTACTCGCCCGACTTGTAAACACAATATGTAATAAATTGGGGAGCTCAGCTCACTCTCTACATGATCAAAATGTCATAACTCAAATGGGAGCTCAGCTCTCTCATCCAATTCCATAATGCATACAGTTAATAATTTTACAGGTTCAATATAATTTTTATAATATAGCCTCAAAATAAAAATAAATACTTCTAACACATGCGGAGTTTAAAAATTAACTCAATTGTATAAAATACATTAAATACTATTAATGGACCTGCGAAGAAGAAGAGTAGGTTAGCCACAATAAATAATCCTCCCGTAGCCTGAAAAAAATAAATGAACAGGAGTGAGCGTTCGACACAGAGAGTAAAATACCAACTTTCAAATTTCAAATCCACTATCCAATGATCATCAAAATACTAGCAATCCATTTTATTCAAATTAAATAAAATAGTTCCATTCATATTTCATTAGAAACAAAACAATTTAGATACATCATTACAAAATTTACATTAAGAGAATTTCAAACTACAATATATATTATAACTTTATACAATTTTTATACAAACTGCTCAAGACCCATTTTTACATGTCCATACATTTATGTGCAATATATACATCAAAAGAAATATTTACAGTTAGGGTATAAATTATACCCGAAGACTTTAAGCTGAATGATCCTCAATCTTCAAGACTCGATCTCGCTCCTCTAGTCTCTAAATCTGCGACAGCAATAAAAGCTATCGCTGAGTACTAGGACTCAGTGGTGCACAACATACTAAAATAATCTTTATGCAGAATATAAATCACATTTATTCAAAAATTTAACTAAACATGAGCATTAAACACAAAACACGAATTATGAAATTTTAATGCAAATCAAGTTCATTTCGAAGAATCAAAACACATTTCATAAAATTCACAGTTAGATCATGCCATTCGAAACAAATAGAATCTCAATAGCCAGAGGCTAAAGAGAAATCAAATCACAATGCTAGCTAGCTCAAATATATGGATATCCATTCACATCCTCTTCTACTGGCACACCTCAACACTTCTCCAGAGAAGGAATCAAAATTCGAAACTAATTACCCCCATTAGTCGTGCTAGTGAGGTGTCCAAATATATGGTCATGACACTGTGGTTTCAAAACTTATCTTAACAATTTGCTAAACATTTTCATTTCAAATATACACAATAATTTTCACAATTTAAATCAAACATCATAAGAATGTCATAATTCAATATTTCACATTATTCAAAACAGTATTCAGAAGATAATTATAAAAAGTATACGTTGTGTACAAACCTCAAACGAGTCGCCTCTTGGCCTTGACTCGACTCCTCGGGTTCTATCCCGGTATTCTTTTCTACTGAAACACACAATTTCACAGTGTTTTAGTACCATAACTTAGCATAAATCCAATAATAAATTTAACTTCACTTTTACCTAACTCTAAAGTGCTAAGTTCGACGTTCTTGAAATTTTGTGTTTCGGATTACTATTCACTGCACTATTCAAGTTAAATTATTGACTTTCTAAGGTTTAATAGGTATGGGAATTCCAACTTCACCCACATACCACATTTTGGTCACTAAACTTGTTAGTTTTGGTCATTTTCTCAAAACTTAGGCCTTTTAGGCAAAATTGCCAAATTTTCAATTTTGGTGTCCCTAATTGTACTGTTTCATTGGTCAGTTTACTGTTGAAATTTGGCAAAACTTTCTTCATAGAAAATGTTCCTTATTGTCTTAAGTTTATTCTTCTTTTTTTAATCACCCCAATTTGAGTTTTGTAGCTCAAGTTATAAGCAAATTATGTTTACTATTCATGCTGCAGAATTTTATTTAGGCAGATTATTGATTCCAATTTCGTTCACCAATTTGATCAAGTTAGGTCCATAATTTGGTCTAATTTTCTTCATATGAAATGTTCTACTATGTCTTAGGTTTCCATCGGTTCAAGAATCGCCTAAATCGGAGTTTTCTAGAGAGAGTTATAGCCATTGAAACTTTACTGTTCATATGGCAATCTGCAGTTCTGCAGATTCAAGTCACCAATTTTGCTCAGTAATTTGATTGGGTTAATGGCATAATTTGGATTGGTGTTCTTCATGAAAGTTTTAGGTCTATATCTCATCTAACCACTGGTAAAATTTCAGGTCATTTAGACCTTTCTAGCTCGAGTTATGACCAAATGAACAAACACTGTTCATTTGGTCAGTTTGTATAGTGGCAGCCTGCGATTTCTCAACTTTGGTCACTTTGTTCACTAGGTTTTAGTCACTTTTTTGGCAGGCTTCCTAAATGAAACTTGTGTCATTTAGTGCCTATTTTCATCCCCAATTGGTCCCATATCCATTGGACTTGTAAAATTTCATTTTTGGTCCCTCAAAGGAAATTTTGGTAATGCTGCCAGCACATGACCTTATCCAATCCGAACTGACTTTTAATTCCAACACTTCTAACACACCTCATTTGGTCACAAATGACCATTTTTCACTTCACATTATGTCAAATATATCATTTACCAATTTCTCCAAAATTTTTGCCTCAAAACTCTAGGTTTCAAACCCTAACCACACTAATTCATTGTAATTAACTAATTCAAAGCATATAAACACAATCTTTCAACTCATTCAAGCATTTTAACATGTTTAACTCAATCAAACTCATGCAAATCACTCTCCCCTCCCTGTTGGACGAATTTCAGTTTAGTCCCTCCCACATATTTTTTTTTTATTTTAAGTTTATTTACAAGTAATTCAAGCTAAAAACAAAACAATTAATCTCAAACTTTCAATTTTGATGTGCTTACCTCAACTTTGATATCCAATCTTCAATTTTTCTCCTCTTTTCTTCTTTCTTTCTTGT
The DNA here is from genome assembly GCF_030052815.1 of Hevea brasiliensis. NCBI lineage: Eukaryota > Viridiplantae > Streptophyta > Magnoliopsida > Malpighiales > Euphorbiaceae > Hevea > Hevea brasiliensis. The sequence goes on along the minus strand of NC_079496.1, from coordinate 2,062,612 downwards.
TAAATTTCTTTCTCAAGGGAAGGGAATAAGGTTTTATGGAGTGATTATGGAAGAAGTTGGGATTTGGTAAGGGTTTCAAAGCTTGAAGACAAGCTTTAATGGAGGTTTAACTATAGAGATATAAGGGAGAGGGAAAGTGACGTTTTGAAGAAGAAGACTTTGTGTTTTTTTTTTTTTTTTTCTTTTCTTTCTTTGTCTTTTGTCTTATGGAAGACCCAAAAATCCGTTTAATCAAATTATTAATTATGGGATTTATGGCATCATGCATGATGTCATGCATGATGTCATTTCCCTACACCTTTTTCATTTTCCTTCTTTTTTTTTTCTTTTTTTTTCTATTAATTCTTTAATTTAATTTTCGATTCCGAAATTTTCTTTTCTCCGATTTTATTTGACAGTTAGGTCAGGAGTCAGCTCTCGGGGTCAATTGACCAAATTGCCCCTCGCCGATTCATCTCGGTTTGCAATGACCTAATTATTTGACTAGCTTAACAAATCTTTTTCGTGATTTTCTCTTTTTCACTGTGTTTATAAGGGTCCTAAGGACCGCAGCGTCACTTTTTACGGTTCGAAATTTGAGTTTAAAATGACTTCGCAGTCATTCCCGAGAAGGTCACCCATCGCTGTGACTCTCGGCTCGTTTAACTTCTTCTGTTCTGTTTTTCTTATTTATACTTAACTAATTGAACATTACTAATTATTTGTGTTTATGGCTTATCTAGTTATCTTAAGTGTGGTTCTAATCCCCTTAATTGTCCGGACCAACACCGGTCACCGGAACAGTGAAATCTATCAGGCTATGCAAACGGGGGTGTTACATAGACGCTATTCTAAAAAGCGTTCAACTACTTTTTTGTCATTAAAAATATATATTAATTATTTTAAAGTTCTTAAAAAAAATTTTAATTATAAAATAATCTTAAATATTATAATTATTTATAAATAAGCCCTTATATTTTTATAATTAATAAACATATAAGGATTAATTTATAAAATTAAAAAATTATTATTTATTGTATATAAAAATTTTGAAAATTGTACATAAAATTAATAACTATATAATATAAAAAATTTAAAAATATTAATATTATTTATATGCAAAGAAGCATTAATATTTATTTAGCAAATAAAAAAATTAGTATAGCAAATAAATTATATTGAATATTTTATAAATATTTAAAAATTGGTATTATTTAGTATTTATTAATTTAATAAAATATTAAATTATGATGAATATTATTAATATAAATTAATTAAAAAAATATGAATAAATAGTTATTGAAATAAATTATTTAAAAATAAATTATATTAAATAAATTATATTAAAATATATTATATTTATAATATATTAATAAATTATATTAAATATAATATATTAAAACATCTTCCGGTGAACTTCATAAATAATCTTATTTGTAACATTTCGATTAATATTTATTGCATTTTAAAGTAAATTAATAAATTGTGCTTTTTATCAAATGATTCAAGAAGTTTTTATATAAAAATTATGATGAAAATGGTGAATTCTAGAGAAATTTTTTAAGTCATTTCATAAAAAAATAATTTGTTAATTTATTTCAAAATATAGTAAATACTTATTAATATGTTACAAATTAAATATATAGAATTGTTAATGCGAATTCTATATACTAAAAATTATTTTACATTGTTTTGATTGAATTTATATTAAAGATAAATTATAATTTAATTTTTTATTTATTTTTAAAAGTTAAAAATTTTATTTATTTTAAAATAATAAAAAAATTATTTAATATATTTGAAAAATATGAAAATTTTATTTAATGTTTTTAAAAAATTAAAAGATTTAATAAATTCGGAACACTTTGAAGACTATCACCATTGACACATGCTTTTCCTATTCAATATAAAAGAGCCAGATAACTTCATTTAATTTAAAGCGTTATAATTATATATACAATTTTTTTAATGTATTTATTAAGATTTGTTTAATATATTTTATTAATTTAAAAATTATAATTTTAATATAAAAATTATATAAAAATTTTGTTAGTAAACATATAATTTTTATATAGACAAAGTGTAGTAAATGAATTTTTATATGATTGTTTTAACGTAAAATGAAAGAACGTATCGATCAATAAAGGCGCATTCTATGCAGGAGAGAAAGCCATTAATTCTTAAAGTTGCTCATATTAATTGTAAATGTCAATAACGATGTGACATTAATATTCACTATTTTCCAAGATATTTGTTTACGTGTTAGGGCACTCTCTCCGTTCTAAACTTAACTAGTGCACTTTCCCAGGTGGTTGTTGCCATTGAAATGAATCTGTAATAATTAAAGACAAAGACTTCTCAGAATCCTACTATCCAAGACTCTTGAGGGTAATGATGGGAGTCCATGGATCTTTGCAATTTCGTCATCATTACCAAAACTTCGTTCTGAAAGAGGTTACACTTACGCAGGCCTCTTTAAACTTGGTAGATCACCTGCCATTAAGGACTTTAAATGGGCTTTTCTTCTTCTTTCTCTCATCTCTAACGTGGGATGTAAATACTATTTTTTCTCATAGTTATCTTTAGAGTAAATTATAATTTAGATTATAAATTTTCACAAGATTTATAATTTTAATCTTTGTATTTTTCAAATTAAATAATTTAATTTTTAAGATTTAATAAAATTCACAATTACAATTTAGCACTCTAAACGGAATTTAAGGCTTCATTAGTGGTAATTCCTTAAGTTCACCTGTAATTAAACAGTTGATTAGTGTGTTCACTTGCTATTATTATAGACACCACTCACGTGCAAATTTTTCGATCTCAATTGGATTACACCAAGGATCAGCCATAAGCCCTTACCTTTTCACATTAGTTTTAGATGAACTGACGAAACATATACAAGAGAGTATTCCTTGGTGCATGATGTTTGCGGATGATATTGTTCTGATAGATGAGACACGAGAAGGAGTCAATAGGAAGCTAGAACTTTGGAGAAGTACTCTAGAGTCAAAGTGTTTTAAGTTAAGTAGAACGAAGACAGAATACATGCATTGCAAGTTCAGTGAAGGCCAAACTGGTGATAGGGAAGGAGTTAGTTTGAATGGAGTGGCACTATCCCAAAGTAATCACTTTAAATATCTAGGCTCAGTCCTTCAAGTAGATGGGGGATGTGAGGAGGATGTTAGTCATAGGATTAAAGCCGGATGGTTGAAGTGGAGACGTGCCACGGGAGTTTTATGTGATCGTAAGATTCCCAATAAATTAAAAGGAAAATTTTACCGCATACCATACGCTATGCTATATGGTAGTGAGTGTTGGGCACTGAAAGAGTCATATGCATCTAAGATAAGAGTTGCAGAGATGAGAATGTTAAGGTGGATGAGTGGCCATACTAGACTAGATAAAGTCCGTAATGAAAGTATTAGAGAAAAGGTAGGAGTGGTGCCAATTGAAGATAAGTTGAGAGAAGGGAGATTGAGGTGGTTTGGTCATGTGAAGCTTAGACATACGGAGGCTCCAGTTAGACAAGTAGAGCACATTAGGCTAGAGGATAGAAAGAAAAAAAAGGGGTAGACCTAAATTGACTTGGAGGAGAGTAGTACAGCATGACTTAGAAGCATTACACATTTCTGAGATTTAACCCAAAATCGTTCAGAGTGGAAAAAGCGAATCCATATAGTCGACCCCAAATTTTTGGGATAAAGGCTTAGTTGAGTTGAGTTGAGTTGAGTTGTAACTCTTTAAATTTTAAGCTTCCCAAAAGCAAAATTTAAAGCTAGCTTAAAGTAGGTAGAGTCTCTAACCTCTAGTTCCCTTCCTTCTGATGGCTGCAACAACATTTGGTGAAGAACCCTACAAAGCTCTAAAATGCCAGGTTAATTTCTCACCTTTTCTTTAATATAACAACTGGTCATCTCTAACATCATCTCATCACTGCTTTTATTGCTCTTTCTTTTTCAAAATCTTCCATTTTCTTTGTTTTTCAGACATGGGTCCTGAAGGTATCTATCCACTGCCAAGGTTGCAAAAGAAAGGTCAAGAAAGTTCTGCAAGGGATCGATGGTACTCAACAAAAGAGAGAATCCTCTTCTTCTTCTTCTTCTTCTTCTTCTTCTTGTTTTTGTAGCTTTCAACTTATATATAATGGCTAGAAAGACACCAAGAATTATTCTACTAGTACCCTTATGGTAAAACTTTTGCATTTTTTTCCCTTTTTTTAGGTGTTTATACAGCAACAGTAGATTCACAGCAACAAAGAGTCACAGTTACAGGCAACATCGAAGTTGAGACCTTGATCAAGAAACTCATCAAAACAGGAAAGCATGCACAGATTTGGCCTGAAAAACTCTCCTTATCAGAGGAAAAAGAATCAGCCAAAGCAAAGGACATGCACAAGCAAAAGGACGCAAACAAAGGCCACGATTTCAATGGTAATGGAAGGAAAAAATCTGTTAAATTTAGTGAAGATGGAATGACTGAAAAGACAAAAGATGTCGTGAAGTCACTGGAAAATGCTATCGAGGATATGGAATTGCCGATGGTGAAGAACACTGCTGGTGAAAATGAGGGTGGGGGTGGTGGTGGGGTTGCCAAAAGTGAAGGCAAAAAGAAGAAAAAGAAGGGGCAAAAAGGTGATAATGGCAACAACGATGCAGGTTCAGGTTCATCGTCTTCTGGTGCAGCTGCAGGTACTGGATGTGAAACTCCGGGGGTAGGAATGGATCAACTAGTGGGCCCGAGTAATCTCAGCCCTACATGTCATGAATCGGTTCCCTTCCCACAAGGGTTCATCATTCCTCCGGTATACGCATCAAGTTACAGTATGGCATACCCTAGGGAAAGTCCTGGTCCTTTCTATTATGTTCCACTGTATGCACATCCAAGTAGATATAATCAAATGAACCCACTGGACTCTTTCTACTATTTCAGTGATGAAAACATTAATGGGTGTTTCATCATGTGATAAATCAGATGTTCAGAGGAAGAGAAGGGCAATTTTGCACTTGAATGGGAGGGTTTTGGGTTTTTATGTGGGGTTATATATATATATATATATATATATATATATATATATATATATGGCTTCTTTTTGAGGTGCAAGTGGTGAGCTTGTGCTTGTTCTTAATGCTCTAGATAATGTATGTGTTGTATGGACGTGGAGTAAATATAAAAGTTTCCCATAACACCCTGTTTGTTCTCATTCTAGTTAACATGCAGCAAGTATAATACATCTGAAGTTGGCATAATTTCCATGCATGCTGTAGTCTCTTGTGGAATATTCGCTGAATTGAATTTGCAAGAATTTACTAACCTTTTATCTGTGCTCTTGTAAAAAATCATATTTATATCAATGGCTGCTTAAATTCAAGTGGGTTTGTTAAAGCAAATCTAAATTCCAGTGAAAAGCACATAATAATCTTTAAACTTTAATTTTTAAATCCAATCACATAGCCTTGGCCTTGCTCATCTGAGCACCAAAGACCTAATTCACCAATTGACTCTGATCTGCTTGACATTACAAGGCAGAGTTCAAAAGACAAACTTTACAAGCAGACTAGTTATTCCAGAAGAATATTGCAAGAGACCAATGTCTAAATTCAAAAATATGCTCTCTACGCGAATCTTCTTTACTATTTGAGAAAGTGGTGTTGAGAAAAAAAAAACAAAATATATGGCTTTCTTGTCTGAAAGAAGAAAGGAAAGCATAAAGCAAGATTGTAATGAATGATAGGAATATGTTTGGACCCAATAAAAATAATGCATATCTTATGATTGGTGAAGCCTTTGAAAGATCACAAAATACGATTAGAGAGTACAATTTCAGAAACTCATTGCTTGCTCTTCATTGTTTTTGAGTTTGAGGTTCCCATAATCATTGGCAATATCTAAATAGAACACTCCCTCTCTAGGTATTTTGATCATAGAGGGCACCATTTGCTTGTAGAAATTAACCAGTGAAATAAATGTACAACAACAAAAAAGCTTAGCATGTTTTAATAGTAGCTTCACTTTCAGATGCTTGAAAGGCTGAGAAACCAAGAAGATGATGTAAGCAGAGATTAGATTAGTAGGATCATATTGCCATAAAAAGAAGGGAAGCAATGAGCGCTGGACATGGTTGGGAATACTTGTCCCATGTTGAAAGAGAGTTCATATAAATTCTTGGATTGCAAAATAACTTAATTACTTATATAAATTAATGATAAATTAAAATGTAATTTGATCAATACTCCCTTCAACTAGCAAACTTCAAATTAGTAAAAGGCATACAGCAATGCTTATGGCAAGTCTATCCTTGCACAAGCTTATAAAGCCAACGGAAGACAGCCTATGACATTTCAAAAATAAAAGTCAATTTAGTAATGGGCAACTATTATTTGCATAACCAAGTGACATTGCAAAAATATTCAGTTATTTATCTGCCTGAAAAGAAAGATCTTGGGCAGCTGTATATGCTCAAGTGAAACAAGCAAAAAACTCAATGCGCGTACCTGGAGATAGAAACTACGAGGAAGGGCCAAACTCAACATGACATGACATCACCAAATTGGGTTGCATTCAGGCTTCATATTACATTGTAGAAAGTAGAATATGTGAATATGGGACACATAATACCAGGAGAGAGAGAGAGAGAGAGAGACTTCAGAATTCAGGTCATCAGGTGTAAGAAGCGTCTTTTCCATTGTTGCAGTATAAAATAGCACACCATCCAAATACTAGTTCATCAATTGGAGTAAAAATAAGACAGATACCAAACGTGTGTCATTTAGTATCAAAGAAAGAACTTTATAATGATTTCACTCCGTATTAAGTAACAGCTTAATCAGCTAAATTATAAAAGAACACAGAAAGCTGAATTTCATAATTTTAGGCTATGTTTAGTAAATTGTAATATAATCTAATACAATCAAATTTTTTTGTTGAGATTCAATAGAAAATTTGATCATATTACATTATATTATGGCCTATCAAACTCAGCATTAATTCGTTGGAAGTGCCATATCTTCACATGATCCAACAGTGTAAAAGACTTTTGTCATTCCCTTCTTTGACCGCATTTGAGAAACCTGAACAATATACAACCCACATAAAAAATAAAAATAAGCACTGAAATACGCGATCCATATTTTAATATTCCAAGTCAGAAACATACTTTCAGCCCTTCATATAATAAAACTCCATTGCAGTTGCAAAAAATCAATGAGTTTCATAATCTAATCATCACAATTATTTTATTCCCCTTCTTTTCCCGTTCTAGTTATTCTGAACAAGTTGTATTCTTGTGTTGGGCACCACAATTGTATGCCATTTTCATTGTCCCAGATGCATAGGCAAACATAAATACTGATGACCCAAAATGTACAGAACATCAGGGATGAACACATGCACTCAAAAACAATGAATCCATGGTATTCTATAGATGGTGGGAAAGAAATATATAACACACACACATATCCTCAACATGGAATGCCAACTATTATAAATATACAATCTAGATGCTTAACAGTTGAATCAGTTCACTTTACCTTCATACTTATGATCTCTGAAATGTCAGAAACATGGGTACCACCACAAGGACAGCCAGGAAAGTTTCCTAACTTCACAATGCGAGGAGTGCTGCCCTGTAAGAGATGGAAAAACAGGCTACAGTAAGAATCTAGTGAATAATGCCAAGCTAAAGTAGGTGTTGAAATGCAATCACAGCCCTTTTTATGATATATTTGACTCATTTTCAATTTAGGTGAAAATGAAATTTAATTTCATTATCACCATCATCATAACATGTTCAATTATCTAAAAGATAAAATTGGAATAGAAACTGATACAAAGAGATCGCATATGGCAAGTTAATAAAGATTAATAATCATCAGGAAAAACCGAAACAAATACATACAAATGGCAAGTTAATCCACCACATCCCTTGGAGAATGAAGATAAAAAAAATACACATTGGAAAAGGATGACATTTTTGGTAGTCGTTCATGTTTGAGGCCAACGCAGGCAAACCTCATATTTCTTTCCAAAAGTATAAATCATTACACCGGTGCAGGTAAATTAGAAAATTAAAATTTTTACACAAAAAAGTTTGGAATCCAGACCTTGGGAATATAATCAGGAAGGTAACCACCACACAAAGCAGAAGCTTCTTCATATGGCAATACAGCAGCAGAAACCTGTATGAAATCAAGAGAAGATTTGTAGCAACAGGGCTAGTGCAAATTCACTCAATATAGTAGGAAGTGAGAGAGAGAGAGAGAGAGAGAGAGAGAGACTTACTATGCCTCCTGTAGATATTAACTCATTGGCTTCTACCTCTAACTCTTTTTGCTTGTTTTGCAATTCATTTTGAGGAACTGTACCTTTATATTCAACGAAAGGCCTGCCAAAATGAATTCTATGAACCTATCTGTTATAGAAAGTCAGCAGCCATGTATTCTTGTATTCCTATTCCTATTTGGATTGTATTTCTATTTAGTAGGGATTGTAGCATAATTATGGGAGAAGTAGTGTATATAAATCTGTATCTAATCATATTATGAAATATAAGAAATACTATTTTGTTGCACTATCTTCACCCCCTTCAAAAATTAAGTTCAAAAAAGATTATATATAAGTTAAACAATCAACAACAGGAATATAGTGATACTTTAACCAACACACCCTCAAGAAAAGAGATTTAAAAAAAAAAAAGGGAAGAGGAAAGAAAGTAAACAGATTCTCTGCTTTTGTTCCTTCTTAACAACTAACACTCTTAACAATTTTAAAATAATGCCTAAACTAAACGGTGTAAAAAGAACTTCTATGGCGTGCAGAACCAATGGAATCCATGTGTAACAGTTCCGTGGACTACAGGATCTCAATGTTGTAAGGTTATGTATCATTGTTGCATAAGTTGATACAAAAAGTGGAATTACAACAAGCAAGAGGCAGCAAAAATTGCAATGTAAAGAAGGGTTAAAAGTATACCCATCTGGAAAATGGTAGGCTTTTGCTGGTTCTAGATGACCCAATCCCATATTCAGCAAGCATCCATCCAGCAAATGCCCAGCTGAATGCAACCTGAATGATATGAAGAAAATTGCATAAAAGAATGGGACAGACTAAGTGAAGACAGCAAATGAACAGTAAAAAAATCGAGTCATGTTAAGAACAGCGCCCTCTCTAATACATAATGAGCTTAACATTATTAAAATCCCCTGTCAAAGTAGAGTGCCCACAAGTGAAATGATAGTTTCAACAACAACCACCCTGCCCATCCAACAAGATAATATTTTTTTTAACAATAATCAAGCTATAATAATAAATATAGTATCAATGTAATTAGTGATGAGTAGAATCACTTCGTCAAAATTAGATTGTTTGTAACTGGGTGGAGTAGAATTTTAAAACTCGAAATAAAATTAAGCTTACCTCATCTTCGTTTACATAGTTGCAGTTCTTGGTGATCTTTCTCCTTCTACATTTAAATTCCAATAACAAATTTTGGATTCGAGAAGAATTCTCTACTTTTATCAATTATTCTAGAAAGCTTGTTCAGTTTCAGAGGCCAACTATATTCAATATCAATAATTAAGTTTGTTGCAATAAAGTTCAAAACATTTGTACCACAGGCTACTAAGATTAAAGTCATATAATCAAGGCAAATTTAAGAGCATCTTAAGTTAATTATATATTAAAAAGAAGGAAGTCCAAGTAAACTCCTGAAAATTACTATTTCATAAATAATTAAAATTTGACACACCTGGAATTCAGCTTTCTCCTACACTCATCAACATGCAACAGAACTTCCCTCCCCTTCTCAAGGAAATCCCTAACAGAATCCTCCTCCTCCATGACTCCGTAATGATAAACCTATGAAAGCCCAAACAAATATTCAAGAAATAAAAAAGAAGAAAAGAGGAAGACAAATTTCAAAGATAATAGAGAAAGTTGCTACAATTCCGTCCTTGGATCTAACATCTTGAACGATGAATTTAAAGTTGGAATCATCAGTAGCAGCGGTGATGAATCCAGTGTCCGCCGGCTGGCCTCCACCTTGAGGGTGAAAGATCGTGGAGTCCAATATCAAAGCAAGCCTACCATCGTCTCCCTATCAAATTCAGGGAAAAAAAAAAAAGGAAAATGAGATTACAGCTTAGCAATTAAAGCTAAAAAGTAAGAGATCAATAAGGGATCGAAGGAGCAGACTTTAGAGAAGGAAATGAGAGTTGTTTTGGATTGAAGTTTCCACATATCATCATAGTATTCCAGTTTTGTTCTTGAGACGCTCGAATCCATGGAGTCTGTCACGGTCTTAACGACTTCAACACTAATTTAGTCTTGGGGTGGGACTAAGTCAGCCTCTACCAAGTTAGTCCAACAGATTAGAGACTAACAAGGGTGACGGAACTCTCAAGAAGGCGCTGGAGTTTCCTAGCACCCGCTAGGCCTGATAGGCGAGGAGCGTGGGGGGCGAGCACTCTAGAATGGGAGAGAGAGTGCTGGCACCTGGTGGAAACTTGCGGCAGGGACTGGAGAGCTCCAGCAGGTTCCGAGCATTAGGGGGACAGCTGGGTCAAAGAAGGTGGCAGAAGACGGCTTAGCTGCGGGATTGACTCTCTCCTAAAAATCTGGTGTTAGTGGTGCTGAATATTTTGGTAGAGAATTCTGGACTTGCTTGGGCATCATTCAAGTCCCTCCTTCCAGGAAGCTTCCTTGGGTGCATAATGTGGAGAAGGGATTGACTCGCGCAGCAGCCCAGCAACGCAAGGCCAGCTTGTTTAGCTGAGGAATTGGCCCAATCTAACCTCGTTAGCTGCGAGAACTGCCCCAGGCAAAGCAGAAAATTTTGGAATTTGAGGGAGCTCTTCATAGAGGTGAGTCGCTCGCAATGCTGAAATAATCTGTTCAGGATTCCTCAGAATCTGATGAAGCCTGGACAGTCAGACATTGAAGCATTTAAAACGTCGTCGCTTCCCAATTTCATCTATTACCGCCAATTCTACCTTTGACGTGGCGATGTTGTATTTGTCACTGCATTAACTTGATATTTGTCGGTGCCTGGCCCAGAAAAGGAACCGGACCGTGGCGAGCCATGAGCTTAGTGATAGGCCATTTGGGTTGGCTGATGATCGGTGCTTTTCATGCTTAGGCTGGAGTTATAAAAGTTTAGTCATGGTAAGCAAGTGGAAGCCCACAATTTAGGTGATGGGACCATGAAAATACTGATTTCTTTTACCAAAAAAAAAAAAAAAATATATATATATATATATAAAAATATTCACTTACTACCACCATGTGATATTCTAAGAGGATTTATCATGTAGATATAATTTTTTTTTTAATTTTATTATGTAGCATTTACTATATATATATTATTATATTGTATAATAATAATAATAATTAACTTTTATGATAAGTACTTAATTTTATTTTTTATTTAATTTTATTTAATTGTTTTATTATTATTATAATTTTTATAATTAATTAATTAAAAATATTAGATATATTATAGGGCAGGAAGGTTTTCATTAAATGTTATCACATGATGTTTTAAGAGGAAAGCTTACTATATAGATATATTTTATCCTAATTTTATCACGTGGTAATTACTATATATAAATTATTATATTTTATAGTTATAATAATTATTATCTTTTATGATAAGTATTTAATTATATTTTTTATATTTTTTATTTTTTTTAAATTTTTTTATTATTACTATTGTTACCACAGTATTCATAATTGACTAATTAAAAATGTTAAATATATTTTAATAATTTTATAAATTTCTTATTTAATAATGCTTAAAGTTTTAATTATTTCGTTTAATTATAAAAAAATTAAGAATTATATATCTTGAAATTTATAAAATAATTTAAATTATACTATAAAATTAGTCATATATAATTAAATATTTTATCCTTTCTCTCATTTTTATATATTTAATAAATTTTAATTTATTTTTATATTGTTTTATTTTTATTTATCTTTTTTTAATAGACATTTAATAAGTATATATTTCTATTTAATGAATTATGAAAAAATAACAAATTTTCTTTTCATAGTTATATGGTAAGTAAGAAATTTATATTAATATTCCATATTTTATTTTTTATAGCGTAATTAATAAATAATTAATTTTATTATTTAATTAATATTAATCATATTATATTATTTTATTATTACTTATTAAAATTTACTTATATATATCAAGTAATTTCATAAAATTCTCTTTATTTTTTATTAATTAATTATACAATTTATTTTAATCATGATTATGTTATTAAATCCTTAATTATGTATATATGGGTTACAAATTATTTAATTATTATACTTTAATATTATAATAAGTAGCTATTATTATTATTATTATTATTATTATTATTATTATTATTATTATTATTATTATTATTATTACAAATACTTAGAAAGTTTAATTTAATTAGAGATAGAAAAATTAAAAGTTAATTAGTTTAATTTATTCATTACACCCAACAAACATGTACACTAATTTTATATATATTTCATCTTTGCATTTGTTGAAAAAGTGATCCAAATTTTTATAAAATAAATTCAATAAATGATAAGATTTTAAATCCATCGTGTATATGCAAAGTGATCATTTTTAATTGGATTTATTGATAGTTGTAATATAAAATTATTATATAATTTAATTTTTTAAATATAATTATTAATTAATTTAATTTTTTTAATTTAAATAATAAAAAGTATTAATTACTAAACATAATTATAATTATCATTCATTATGAGATTTTCTAATTTTTAATTTAAAAACATTAATAACTGTAAAATTAAAACTCAAGTTTATTTTTAAATATATTTATTGTAATTAAATTTAGTATTTAATTGCTGATGATTTATCAACTTAATATGTTTAATTTTAAAATTTAACAAATATTATCATAATTATCAAATTATTGTCACAATTGAAAGTTTAATTTTCTTTAAAATATCCGCTCAAAATTAAAACTAAATATAAGAAAATATTTAAATTTTTATGAAAAATTAATTATTAAATTTTCTTTAAAACATATCTAATTATTAATGATAATAATGATCCATTAATTTTTATTATTTTTTTTATATAAAAAAGGTTAACATTAAAATTTTTTTATTTTCTAAATAATTATAATATATAATTACTAAATATAATTATCACGCATATCATATTCCTTATTTTTTAATTTAAAATATCAATAATAATAAAATTGAAGCATATATTTACTTTAAAAGAAAATTTAATGCTTAATTTTCTCTTTCCTTTTTATATATTTAATAAATTTTAATTTATTTTAATAATATTTTATTTTTATTATTTTAAAATATTTAATAATAATAATAATAATTATCATTTTATTATAAACAAAGAGTAATTTATAGTCATTAAAAAAAATTTATAACCACTAAATTCATTTATTTGAGAGTAATTATTAATTTATTTAATCAAAATTTATTATTAATATTTTAAAATTTTAATATTTTAAATAATAATATTAAAATTTTTAATTAGAGAATATTAATTTTTTATTTAATAACAATTTAATAACTTGCGATGTATATACGCATACACACCGTTTCACTAGTTCAAATTAAAAGTTGACCACTTGACCTCACTATATCATAAACGTGTCATCATCCATCGAATTACGGCACAAAATGCGATAAAACTGAAATTGACTGTGCGATTACTTTATTTTTATTTTTATTATTATTATTTTCCCCTTAATGGAACTTGATTACTATTCTCCCATTCAAGGAGTTCGATGCTAGAAAAACAAAAATATAAATAGAAGAAAGAATCGACTGTCCCTAATCCATAATTTAATGCCAAGAAATTACCCCCAACCCTAAAATCAGATGATTTTGAAATTACAGCAAAATTAAATCTTAATTAATAAAAAAAATCATCATCATTACTAACAAAACTAATCCCATTCGATTAAAATCCTCATCCTCTTATCCAACTGGGAAAGCTAAAAACACCCTTCATTTTCACATTTGCCCGCCCACTAAGAGCACGTCATCAACCCCATGATTCGATTTCTTGATAGGACGAACTCAAAATTAAAATTTTAAGATTTATTAGTCAAGGTGGACGGTCCATATTTTATATTGAACAATCTTAGATTCTAAGTTGAAGGAAGTCATGTCAGTGGCATTCCCGTAATTTTTCAATAAACCAATGGCATTTCAATTTGGCCGTTATTTATAAACTCCAAACTTGTTTCGTTTTACCTCTCCTCATATTCTTACTGCTTCAAACCAGAGACAGAGAGAGAAAAACTGAAAAATGGGAACCTCCAAGCGCGACTGTTGTCTTCTCCTGATCTGTGCAATACTAGCCGTCCAAGTGGCGGTGTCAACCTCATCAACGGCAGCCGTTGATTTCATTCCGATGGCACCGGGTTGCCGTGGATCCATCGCCGAGTGCTTGATGAGCGGAGACGAAGATTTCGAGATGGAGCTGGCCATGGACAGTGAGATCAACCGGCGTATCTTAGCAATTAACAAGTATATAAGCTACGGTGCGCTGAGGAGGAACACTGTGCCTTGTTCGAGACGCGGCGCCTCGTATTACAACTGCCGACCAGGAGCTCAGGCCAACCCCTACACTCGTGGGTGCAATCGCATCACGCGCTGCAGGAATTAAATTTTTTTTTTAATTTTTTATTTGGGGTGTTTATAATTATAATTAATTATGTGATTGTTATGTGTTAATTTTGTGCGCCCACAGATGCTTATGATGGGTTTATGGAATAAAATAAAATTTGAAAAAAAATTATTGGATTATTAATTTATGATGTATGTAATTCGATCTAATGTATTCACAATGTTATATAATTATTATTATTATTTTCATTTTAGTTTCTCTATGAATTATTAATATATATTATTTTCTTTATATATATATTTTTTCCAAATATTGTTGGTCCTAATGCTGTTTGCACTTGATTTGTTTGGGTGGAATTTTGTGGGACAGATGAATTTTATGGTAATTCTAATTTTTATATTGGTAATTAACATAGTCTTGAAATAAATTTACATATTAAAATTAAATATTCTTATAAAAAAGAAATTGAAGAAGAAACCCTCGTCATATTTAAATATACATTCAAGTTTTTTTTTTTTTAAGCCAATGAATATTGATTCAGTTGCTAAAACTTAATGGGCGTAGAGTTTAAGTGATAACAATCGAATTGATTTTAGATCAGAGTTAGTAATTTTAAATTTTAAACTGGCTCATAATCAGATCTACTTGCATTTCATCCAATGGAATTATGGAAAAACAAAAAAGAAAAATCAGAAAGTGAAAGCAAAGAGGAAGGATATCTACACTTCCATTAGGCCCTCCTTTATTAGCTGTAGCTAGATTGGAAATGTGACCCAGCCAGCTAGGTAACTATTTTTGTCGGGATTAGAATTTATCTTTTTTTTTAATTTAAATTTAGTAATTTTAGTGTTTTTAATTTAATTATTTTCTTTCGCCTTTTTTATTTCAAGAATCTCGTCATCGTCCGCCATGACAGCAACCTCACACGGACAGACAAATTGTAGTGGATGACATCTGATTGCTAAACTAGCTGGGCCAAGCTCTATAAAAATATTACTTTAAATACATCGTAAAGAGATTATAAATTTATTTTTAAAAGGTAAATTACTTAAAATATCACTTTTTCTAGGACAGTAGACTTCAAGCTCACACTTCCATTACTATTTTAACATGAGAGTATTTTACATTACCGTTAAAATTGTTGTTAAAAAAAAAATAATTTTATAATAATATATTTTAATAATAAAAATTTTACAATAGCTAAATGACTTTTTTTTTAACAATATATATTAAACAATATTTTTCTTAAAAACACTTTTTTAATACACAATTCCAAACAGAGGCTATGGACATACATAACACACCAGACAAGTCTTCCATCACCCTAGCCTCAACGTTTAAATTTTGTATCTGGACCACCATAAATCTCTCTTTTCTCTATTGCCTGGAAGCACAATAATTCACAATACAAGACAAGTATATTTCTTCAAATCACCATATAATATAACAAAATTCTAGCAACCTCAAAGGCCATGAACTTCACTCATTCTCTGCGTTCATTCCCATATTGTGCAGACATTCAGAATTAACAAGGGGGAAAAAAGAAGGAAGAAGAAGATGCAGATATCAAACTGGATTCTCGTTATAGACTTATATATCCCATGAAATATAATGATATATAGCCCTAGAACATGACAAATTGTCTTCAAATCTAAATTAGCAAATGCCAAAACCAAATCTCTCTCTAGAATAACTATTTGTTTAAATCACCACGGCATATTTTTACTAAACTGAGGTTGAATCAGTGCCTGACTTGGGTTCTTCTTTCTCCTTGGGAGGAGCTGAAGGAGATGGAGAGCCCTCTACCCCCATCTCAGATCTGAGATCATTGATGCTTCGCTCCAGCTCATCTATCCTGCTGCCCATTTCATCAAGTGCATTGCAGTCAAAGAAATCAACATTCAATTCCATTCCACATTACATCCATTTTAAGCAAGGAACCAGGATTAAAACCTAGTGCAGTAAAGGAAATATAATTTAGATTTGAACAACAGAATTAACTTTATGAAACTTTTTAGTGACCACTTCATGTTCCTATATGAAAACCCCCAAAGCTCAACAACGATCACTGGAGCTTTGCAAATGATACCATCTTAGTCAGTTTAAAAGAGGTTGCATATGATAAAGGAAAACGCTGCAAAGACCAAATAGACTCCTGACAATTGCCGCTAAGAGAAAATGAAATAATTTAATGTCCCTAGATGTCAAAATACATCCCCTCCCATCCACCAAATAAGCAATTCAAGTAATTCTAACATAGATGGAACTCTCATTTCTTTGACAAGATAACTTGAAATTAGCACATGAACAAAAGCAGGATATTCTTTGTAACGATAGAATCCGACATTGCCTGGAATCTGGATTGCTGCAAAATGCAACAATGAAACTTAGGTCAATCTACTCATAATTTAGGTAACTTCAGAATTCAGATACAGACCCTCACAGACATATCTAATCACAAACTCACCATTTGCTGGAGTAGATTTTGCACCTGCAGAAGCAATATGAAAACTCAGTAAAGGCTAAACATCCAATCATTTGAACTATAAAACTGTTGTAGCAAACAGATAAGGCACAATCTTTATTGGAAATATTATGGAAAACACATGCACTCCCAACAATGGAAAAGGAAAGAAACCAAAAACACAAACACTAACAGCTACATACCAAGATATAATAGGCAGGGCAATCCACGTAACAGCAATAGATTACATAATATAAGCATAATTCCATCAAGTCATACTAAAAGCCCAAAGTTAAAAAGATGTCACCATTTAAGAATAACTTAAATGCTTACAGCCAAATATGCTCCAAATAGGTACCGGAGTGAGAATTTCATAGCTCATCTGCCTAAATCATTATTATGAATGAATGGAGGTACTCTGAATTTATTTGAGATTAATTACATGGATTAATAAAATGGCGTTGAAGTTGAAGATGAGTTCAGGAACTTACAAAAGCTGTCATATCAGCAGTGCTCTGCTTTGGATCTTCAGCATCATGCCCATCCTGCCAGACGATAAAACAATAACCAATGAGATTTTTTAACATAAATTGTTACCAAGAGTATCAGTAAAGAACAAGAAGCTAATAAACATAAAATGGAGGCAAAAGAAAGGCAGTCATTCACTGTTAATAACAGTGAAGGCATCAAGCAGTTATTTTCTCATTGAATTCCAAATGCAGCAATAGTATATCATCCCTCCAAAAATTTGATAATTAGCAAAACAGAGCAGTAGAAAAAATAATACAGTGCCAGCTGCTCAGCAGCTCATATTACATGGAAGAATCTTGCATGAGTTCTAATTCATTTGCCAATTAACCTTGTCTCCCTTCAGAATAATTTAAGAAATCCCAGAAAGTAATATCGGTATGTGCTGCTATCGCTTGACTCACCTCACAAGTAAGTGAACATAAACTCAAATGCATACACTCAAAGGATTGATAAAGTTTCAAAATTCCCACATATTACAAGAATTCTACACCATCATCAATACCAAGTTTTTCCATCCTGAAATTGACTCTATTATCTCTCTAATTTAATGCAGTTAAAGATACAATAGATAAAAGGCTTTTTTACACCTGGCATCCATCAGCAGATCTCAAACAGCTCAAATTGGCTGCCTTGTTTCTCAAAATGCTTAAAGATGTTGTGGTAAGTAGCACCACCCCATCAAAAAATGATATAATTCCATAAGCAAACTATAAATTTTCATAAAGGGAAAGGAAAATCGATGCTTAGAGAACAATCGACATATCGACAAATTTTGAATTATAGGGTTCAAAAATTGCATGCTTTTTAAGAAAAAAAAAATTGAGAGCGAAAATGTGTAAATATTTACCATTTGTGGAGTTATCTTCTGGTAAGTTTGCTTTGGACAGTTGGACTCTGCGGCACGAAGCAGGAACAAGCGAAGCCTCTAGGGAAATTTCTGGAGAGAAATGCGGATGTTGGTGAAGAACTGTAAACGGTGAAGAAAAGAATAAGCCAATTACGGATTTGTCCCTCCTCGTCCTTCAGTTTGTAGGTAACGGGGCCAAGGGTAAGTTTGGTATCTAATGGAGTGTTATTTAATTGGATGCGGCCTATAAACTAAACTCATTTTCCTCTCAAAAGGATTTTTTAAGGAAAATTACTATTTAGTTTTTACTCCATCCGTCTAAAAAAATAATCCATTTTACTTTTTACACAGAAATTAAAAATTTTGATTATTATAGTTAAATTGTAATTTTTTTTCACATTTTTTTATTTATTCTTAATTAAATTATTTATTGAAATAATATTACTTGAATTGTATTAAATATAAAATAAATATAAAGAATTATTGTTATTTGCTAAAGTATGAATTTGATTTTTTTTAATAAGTAGTAATTTACAATAATATGCCTTTAATTGAAATTTTAAATTTTTTTATTTATAAACTTAGAATATAAAAAGATCAAAACAGCATTTAGGTGGTGATAAATTAAAGTAATGAGAAATCAATAATAAATTTTATTTTTTTTATTTCATGGTCAAAACTAATAATAAATTAATTATTCTAAAGTGTAATTAGATAAGGTATAATTGTAAACTCAAAAAAATATATATTTCTAAAAGAAGAAAAGGGGACTACTATTATGAGGCGCCAAAAAAACGAAACGTAGACTCTTTTTTTTTATGGAGGAAATATATTTTAACTAAATTAACTGTTTAATCTTATATTTAAAAAATATATTATTTAATTTTTATATTTTATTTTTATTAAATTATTTAGTTCGTTCATCAAAATTTTTATTATTTTTTCTATCAAACTATTATTTAGTTTATCTATTTTAAAAAAATTACTTTTTTTAATTTAAAAAATTAATTAATTAATTCTTATATTTTTAAAATACTATTATTTAGATTCTCTATTTTAGTGAAACTAATATATTTTAAAAAAATATATATTTTTGAACAAAAGTAAAAAATTTTTGCTATGTGAATACTAATTTGAATTTACATTTATTTTGAATTTTCAATCCATTGGACTAATTTTATTAAAAAATTACATTTATATTTTTTTATAAGGAAATAAATTTTATTTATTATTTAGAAATTTGAGAAAATTAATTATTTTTTTTATATATACAATTTATGCATTAACAGATGAAAGCAATGAAAGAATGAAATAGAGAAAGGGATTGATGTAAAAGAGGGAAAACACAGAGAAAGAGAAAAATAAAAAGGATAAGAGATAAATAAAAATGAGGGGATTAAATTAGTTTAAGTATAAAAAATAATTATGATATTAAATAATTAACGGAGTCAAATTATAGGAATTAACTAATGTGTTTTTATAAAATATATGACTAACTAATTAGTTTCACTATGAATTATATAGTAGTTTGACCAGTATTAATTAATAAAAAAATTGATGGAGGGTCAGAATAGTTTAACAGAAATGAAATATATAAATTAAATAATATTTTTTAAAAAATATAAAAATTAAATAATTAATTTTATTAAAATATAATTAATCATATAATAGCAATTTATTTTTTTAAATATATAAAAACGATTTTACAAACTCTATATTAATAAATATTTATAAATAATTAATATACTCATCATTTCAATTATAATAGGCTAGTGTTGTCATGACCCAACTCGGCAACAGGACCTGGGCCAGCCTAAAGCCCCCGAGGCTCGTAGTAAGCTTAATTATTCCTTAACCCAACTCTAAGGCCCATTTGGGCCCAATTTCAATAATTCAACCGAATAGAGTCCGGCCATAAAATGGACCTTTCAACGGGGAGTTTTTTACTTATCCGACTTGTAAACACAATATATATATATATATATATATATATATATATATATATATATATATATTGGGGAGCTCAGCTCACCCTCCACATATTCATAACAACATAAAATAAATGGGAGTTCAGCTCCCTCATCCAGTCCATCAATCATGCATAAAATAATAAGTTTACAGATCCAAAATAACAATTTATATTACAGACCCAAATTAAATAAATATTTATAACACATGTAGAAATTCTAAAAGTTAACTGGTTTATACAAACATTAATAAACGACCTGCAAGGGAGAAAAGCAAGTTAACCTCAAAAATATCCTCCTGTGGCCTAGAAAAATATTGAACAGGAGTGAGCGTTCGACTCAGAGAGTAAAATATCAATTTTAACCATAATCTCTATAACTCTCTAAAGCTAATGCATCCTGTAGAGTGAAATGCAACATCAGCAATATTTTCATATCATAACAGCAAAAAAGTAATTTGGAGCACTCACACACCCAGTAATATCAATCATAATATGTGGGAGCTGATCCCCTATACAGCTCTCTTAAATCCAACCTGTGCCAGCGAAGAACTCAAGCCGGACTTTTGCTTAATAAACCAAAAATGGGGCCCCAGCGAAGAACTCAAGCCGTGACTGCCCCGAATGACCGGGTCTCAGCGAAAATCTCAAGCTGTAACTACCCGTCCTATCCATAACCAACACCACATCACACATACGCTAACGCACACGCACTGCTCAAAATTACCACAACAACATCCATAGCACTTTAACAGTTGTGAATGTAATATAAAACATGCCTAAAGTTTAAATACATAGATATATACATATAAGTGATGCATGGGCATGCTTGAACATATAATAATAGTGAAATTACAATTAAAATTAATATTTTACTCACAGACTTGACAGCGGTCACTGAGGAGGCTGGGCGGAGGAAGAAGGATATCCTGACTCACCTGATAATTTTATTACAATCATTTAGTAAATTTGACTCAATACAAACTAAGAAAATACCAAATACATCCTAAGTCATGTCAAAAATCCGCGCGGAGTCTCCCCTATACCTAGAACCTACCCAACCTGTAAAAGGGCTTAAAATGCACTTCTATGTTCGCAATTCATACACTCACAACTCAATCACATCACACAGCCCCTCCTGGGTCCATCCAAACAGTCATCAATCAGAATATGTAAATCTACAGTTTAGTCCTTATAATTGATCATTTTTGCAAAAGCTGCACAAATAAGCTCTAAAAATTCTAAAACTTTACCCCGCGGTCCTTAGCAATATTACTAGCCTATTGCAAAAAAAATTATAATTTTCTGAGCTACCACGAATATTTTATGGATTTTTAATCCTATTTAAGTACTAGAAAATTACGAAAAAGTAAGGTTCGGGTTTACCTATGCCTATTCCGACTTCGTGGATGCGCTCGGGACGTTTGAAAATAGTAGTGTAGCTAAAATCTCGATCTAATTCTGAGACTTTTTCGGTAGCCGGTCTATCTACCCGGAAATTCACAGATCCGGACAACTGTCGAATTTCGCGAATTGAAAATACCTATACGAAGCCCACAATACGGGGGTTAGTACATAAATTTTACAGAATTTTCAAAGCTCATTTAATGCTCGGATAAACACTACGAAATTTCGTGGGACCCACCGAAAAACAGTGTCAGAAAATTTTGAAATTTATATTCCTGCGAAGCTCTCGACAAGTGGAGCGCTCTGGTACTCTCGGTTTTCTCGTGGGGTTTTCTAGCCCAAAAGTCAAAATGGGCTAAAACTTCCCAGATAAAAATTGGACAAACCGTTCAATGGATTTTGGTGTTCTTGGTGTCTATGGAAAGCTCTCGAGGTGTAGATGGTGTTTGACACAAGACCCGGCCCAAATGGTGGTCGGATCAACCGGATTTTGGCACGAAGATGAAGCCACGCGCTACGAGCGTTGCATGCGACGTTTCGGCGTTCCCAGTGAGGTGGACGGGAGGCAAGGTGGGGAGGCGGGGAGGCGGCTGGCTAGCGAGGGGAGGTGAGAGGAGAGAGAAAACGGGAGAGAGAGAGAGAGAGGGAGGAGAACGCGCGCGGGAAGAGGAGAAGAAGAAGAAGAAGAAGAAAAAGAAGCCGGCCCGATTCAGTTGGTCCGATCCGGTCCGATTAGATTTGATCGGTTCGATTCAGGATATAAATTTTTAAATTTTTACTCTGTCTTGGGACCAAAACGAGGTCCAAAAATTTCAAAAAAAATTCTAGAAAACTCAAAAAAATTCGTAGACTCCAAATATATTTTTAGTTTTACCACGTGGTCTTTAAATTAAATTTTAAAAATCATCAAAGTTTTTATTTTAAAAAAATCGAACCCGATTTCTAAAATCCGAAAAATTTCAAATAATTTCCTAAAATTCAATAAAATAAAATATCAATAATTACCTAAAAATAATAAATTTTTTTAAAAAATTAGGGGTGTTACAAGTGTAAAGTCGATTTTATATAAAAACAAGATTAATAACTTTAAATTAAATTATTAAATAAAATTTTATATTTTTATTGTTTTAATTATATTATATATCTTAATTAATTTTATATAAATTTTAATATAAATATTTAATTTAATAATTATTAATTTCATTTTTATATAAAGTTGAGATTAAATTATTTAATTTAATATTATGATTATCAATAATCGTAAAATATATAATTGAAAGGTATAATACTTATAATGAAACGTAAGATTATGGATTAATTTGCTAAATAAGCCTAAGCGTAACGTTCCCTCACCAAGCCCTCTTTATTTATGGATCACAAAACACACGAGATTCTTCCCTCTAGGCTAATTTATCTCTTCTTCTCTTTTTTTCTGTCACGATCCTCAACACTACCATTACCAATGGCTGCCAAAACCCTTCAAAACCACACAAAATGCTGTCAAATACCCCCCACCAAACCCAAAACTACAAAACCCAAGATCAAACCCAATTTTCTGTCGTTTTGTTCACTGTTTATAATCGTATTGCTTCCTCTCTGCCTAACCCTGACCATAATTTATTTGTTCGGTTCAAGCAGGAAGTACCAAGCCACAGCCAAACCATTGTGGTTCCCTTCTCTGACCCTAATCCACATAGCCTCAGTGGGTTCAACTCTCCTCATGGGTCTACCGGCCTGGCTGGTGTGGGTGGATGGTGGGTTCCTTCTGGAGTCGGATGTGTTGCCTCTGTATATTTCTCAAATCTCTTTGAGCATAGTTTGGGACCCTCTTGTGCTGAGGTTTGAGGAGCCATGCCTAGGAGTTATCTTCTGTTTGGTTAATTTAGGGACTCTCCTTGCATGCTATTGCACCTTTGGCAAAGTGAGTCCTTTCTCCAAATATCTAGTTATGCCTTGTTTGGTTTGGGTTGGTTATCTGACCTTGGTTACTTTCATGCTTATTTATCTTTGATTTTTTCAGTTAAAAATAAAATAAAAATAGAAAATATTTATATATTTATGAGAAAAAATTATTTACAATAATTCAAAATTTATGATTTATTAGGTAAAAAGGGTGATAATATAGGATTAATAAACATCCCTTTAAGATATTTCAAAAATTATTTTAGTGTATTTGACTTGAAAATCTTTTCATCGACCCAAGCATAATTATAATATTAGTTATTGTTGTCCTCCATTTATAAAAAAAAAAAAAACTAATTGTTTGAACGTGATTAAAAATAAAATTATAATAATTAAAAAATAATTATTTTTTATGTTATGATGTTTTGTGGGTAATAATTTTTCTTTAAAAAATAAATATTTAAGTAATTTTAAATTTTTTTAAATAATAATAATAATAAAATTTTACACTATCTAATTTAAAAGTGAAATATTGGTATTTTTCAGCTATTTGCCTCTTCAAATAATCCAATTTCAATATATATATATATATATATATAAGTTAAAAAAATATTTTAAAAAAATATTTTATATAAAAATATTTTTTTAAAAATATTTTGTCAAATATAAAATTAAACTCACCTCAATTAAAGCATTAAATCTTGAAATCACGTGAATGGTGAAGGGCCTCATAATATATTTTTAAAAAATCATCAATTAACGCTCAATTTATTTTATATAAAATAATTTATATATAAAAAATAAAAATATATTTTAAAATAATAATTTATATAAAAAATAAAAAATATTTTTAATGAAATAAACGACAACCTAAATATAAAATTAAACTCCCCTAAATTAAGGCGCAAAATCTTGAAATCACGTGAATCGTGAAGGGCCTCATAATGGGAGGAGAATTATTACCAACAAATTTATTGGGTTTATATATAAATTTCAAGATATTCTCATTTTATTTAAAATAGGTTATTTTTAAATAATTAATTTAATTTAATAAAATTATAATAAAGAGCTCACTTAAGTAGAATTTTAAAATTTATAAAAATTTAAAAAATATTTTAAATACTAAAATTTAAAATAAATTAATTTTTAATAGTTAATTAAATTTAATATTTTATTATTATTATTATATTAATAAATTGTTGTTTATAGCACATGAATGATGACCAACAAAGCTGACACAAGTATCGCAAGGTCTAGCCAAAGTTAAACGATCTAATTGATCTACGGTTACGTTTCAACAAACCAAAAGTCGTTGACATTACATTACACGTGCTTAGAATAAATGAGCGTTCACAACACTCCCATCACCGACATGTGCGATCTGTCTTCTTCCTCCATCACCTGACAACTGCAATATTATTGGATTTTTTTTTTAAATATATGTTACTTTGTCTTTAATTTTGTTATTTCATCTAAAATTATTTTTTTAGTATTAATAGATTTTCATTTATAATATTGTAGTCATTTTAATTATAATTAAAATTTAATAAATAAATTCATTTTTAATGCAAAATTATAAAGTTTAAATTTAGTGGAGGTTAATTAAAATTTTTTTAATTTGTTGGTTTTTTTTTAATTTTTTTTTAATTTGCCATGTATATCAATTTATTTATTAGTTTATCGAGGAATCCTAAAATTTTTAAAAAATTAGTATTTTTTATTGTATATTATGATTTTTTAATATTAAAATAGAAATAAACATTTCTTTAAACTATTACAAGTCTAAATTTGTTAAATTATATACAATTTCATATCCAATTTTTTGTTAAAATATATTTAATAAATTTAATTTAAATAATAAAAATAAAAGCTTCATTTTATAGTAATCATATTTTAATTCCATTAAAAATAATACTTATGAATGCATTAAATTAATAAGAGAAATATTTTTAAAATGATTAAAAAAGAAATTATCTAAATTTGTGTAAATTAATTTTAAAAAATATATATACTTTATTTTATATATAATTTATTAAAATTTATATTTTAATATTATACCGCAAAAATAATAAATAATTAATTAATTATATTTTCATTTATGCCCTTTCGGTCTTTCCTTTTTCTCCTCCTTCTTCTTCTTCGTGGATCTGCCCTTCCATTTACAGCTCTCACTTCCCCACTCAATCCGTCGACCCTCTCCTTCCTAATTGCCCCCTTATTCTTCCCTTATTTACCACCATGCCCTCTCCATAATAGACATTTGCATTTCTCATAAGGCCAAAACGAAATAATTGATTTTTTTGCTGAAAGGGAGGAGGTTAGGGAAGCTCTTTAACTCGGGCAGTGTCAAGATGCTGGAGAGGTGCCTCGGGACGCACCGAGTCCTTCGTATTCACCGAGCGATTCGCCAGGGAAAGCTTACCCTCCTTTGCCTCTTCATGACCGTCGTCGTCCTACGTGGCATCATCGGCGCCGGTAAATTTGGTACTCCAGAGCAGGACTTCAATGAACTCCGCGATCGTTTCTACGCCTCCCGCAAGCATGCTGAGCCCCACCGAGTCCTCGTCGAAGCCCAACCCGCCGCCGAGTCAACTCAAAATAACAACAATAATAACAACGATCCAAACAATTATGCCACATTTGATATTAATAAGATCTTGGTGGATGAAGGGCAAGACGAGAAGCCGGATCCGAACAAACCGTATAGTCTCGGCCCCAAGATTTCAGATTGGGACGTGCAAAGAGCTGAGTGGTTGAGAAAGAACCCTAATTTCCCCAATTTTATTGGACCAAACAAGCCGAGAGTGCTCTTGGTGACAGGATCTTCGCCTAAGCCTTGTGAGAATCCGGTGGGGGATCATTACTTGTTGAAGTCGATTAAGAACAAGATCGATTATTGCAGGCTTCATGGTGTTGAGATTTTTTATAACATGGCTCTGCTTGATGCGGAAATGGCTGGATTTTGGGCGAAGCTTCCTTTGATAAGGAAGCTATTGCTCTCCCATCCGGAGATCGAGTTCTTGTGGTGGATGGATAGTGATGCCATGTTTACGGATATGGCATTTGAGGTCCCTTGGGAGAGGTACAAAGATTCCAATTTTGTGATGCACGGGTGGAATGAAATGGTATACGATCAGAAAAATTGGATTGGATTGAATACCGGAAGTTTCCTGTTGAGGAATTGCCAGTGGGCATTGGATATTTTGGATGCCTGGGCGCCAATGGGGCCTAAAGGGAAGATTAGGGAAGAAGCTGGGAAGGTACTCACTAGGGAGCTGAAGGATAGACCCGTTTTTGAAGCTGATGATCAGTCTGCAATGGTTTTTCTATTGGCTACACAGAGGGATAAATGGGGTGCTAAGGTTTATCTGGAGAGTGCTTATTATTTGCATGGTTATTGGGGGATTTTAGTTGATCGATACGAGGAAATGATTGAGAATTATCATCCAGGTCTCGGTGATCACCGGTGGCCACTTGTGACTCACTTTGTGGGTTGCAAGCCATGTGGCAAGTTTGGTGATTATCCAGTGGAGAGGTGTTTGAAGCAGATGGATCGAGCTTTCAATTTTGGAGACAATCAAATTTTGCAGATGTATGGATTTACTCATAAATCACTTGCTAGCCGGAGAGTTAAAAGAGTGAGAAATGAGACTAGCAATCCACTTGAAGTGAAAGATGAGCTTGGGTTGCTTCACCCTGCATTCAAAGCTATCAAGTTATCAACATCATCTTAAGAGCTAAGGTACCAACATCATCTTGGGAGCTTTGAAACTTTAATGCCCTGCTGGCTTTTGTTTGCTTAAAGTTACAGTACATGTCAAATTGCACTTAATGGCTATTTATTGCTTGTGGTAGCAATGGATATTGTATTCTCTTCTTGCTTTTCCCTGTATTATTAGTGTTTAAATTATATTGATTCTTGAATTATAAGAAAACTTTGCATAAGTACTATTTTCTCTATATATTTCATACCAACTAAAATAACTGAAACTCTCAAGGGTCTGGCTTTTTGGACCTCCAAATTCAAATAACATGTTGCCTGTCTTGTTCTTTGTCATCATTGCAACAGATATATGAGGACTACTTGTTACTAGCTATAAATGTGTAGGCAGGAATATTGGAGATCTATTGGACTCAGTACTCACAAGCAGGGAAATTCAGTATCTGCTAATATGATTCCATAGTCTGGACTGATCTAGTTCCAATTTTGTGTACACTAACCGAGTCCTTTTTATGGGAGATCAAGCCTGAACTCTAATCTGGTACTGTTTCCCTTTAGAATATGTAGGATAAAATTAGGACATGAGCCTCATTTCCTCTGGTTGTTTATTTGATTAATCCTGGTAGCCCTAGATATTATTTCTATTAGCGTTATTAAAGACACACGTATCGAATAAGGATAATTTTGATGGGAAGTGGATGTGTTTACTTCAGGTGTAAATTGTAATAGCACGCAAGGAGATTCTGAACTTGGAGAAGCTGTATTGAAACTGCTGCATCCAATTCATAATGAATTTCCATCAATTAAATTGTTATTTTCTACTATTTAAATTATTATCAAGAAGCATTAGTTCTGCAAATGTGGGAAATTTACAGATTGTCCCGTTCACGTTAGGCTGCTAGTTCCTTGTGTTTGATATGCCATTGCTAAATTAATCATATACTCTCAATATTTTGTCGAAGTTAAATTTCCTGTCATCATATGCTCTCTCCTGTTAGTCAGAAGAGGCTGGGGGGTTTGAGAATTGGGATGGTGGGGGTTGGGAATTGGGATGGCAGAGGAGAAGAGGCAAATTAAGATCTACTGGTGTATAATATATATGGTATTTCATGATTTTTATTATTAGTGTAATAGCATGTCACTTTCCTTGTAAAGTGTACTAGCATCTGCACTAGGTATGATGTAATTATGAAGACAAATTATATTGGTGTTCTTTTTTGGCTTATTGTTGAATAAGCTAGATATGCCTTAGGTTTCTCTCAGGAGCAAAATCCATTTTTTAGCCACTGAACTTTTTGACTTTTGTTTTGTATTGAGCACCTAAATATTTGATTGCTTCATATTGATCCCTAAAATTAACGCCAAAATTCAGTTTGATTAAAAGCCATTATACACTCAAAATGGTAGATTTCTCCACAAATAAAAAGAAGCTGAAAGTGGGTACATCATAATGAAAATAAGCAATTGGTGAATAACTTTGGCCAAAGCTTTGTTTGGTGAAATACACAAAGGAGCGTGATCCAAACAACTCTGACTTGTTCATTTTTAATACAGCTTACCAGATGCCTAAGCTCCTTTATTACCTTAGCTGGGAAAGGCGTTGGAGATTTGTATGCAAGCAATGAAAGCGACTAGTGCTCGGCGTTATTGCTCAAGTTTTGCTGATTCACCGACTTCAATACTCCCTCCCATGAGCTAACTTATTTACCAATAAAATAAAGTTCTCATTTTTTAAAATTAAATAAATAATTCTTGCCATGATTTACCACTACAAAGAAGCTGTTAGATTAATTTCTGAGTCCTATTCCCAACTTTACTCTTGGGTGATAATAAGGTAAACGAAGATTGAGAGAATCAAATTCTATTCTGCACTTGTTCACTGAACGGCTAGTTTAGGAGGAAGCGATTTTATTCTATTAAAAATTTTGACTTAGATTGTGGAAAACAAACCCAATTGCCAGGCATATCAAACATGGTAAACTCGTACAAACATAGAAACCGCAGAATAATCAAGTCGTTGCCTTTCGAATATCTTTCATACCTTAATGATTGAAAAGGTTCTCTTTGATGCCTTGAAACCAATTTTAATATTATCAAGCAGCTTGGTAGATAAAGTGAGCTGCTTTTCTTGCATCTAAACATGAAAGAGTTGACACAAAGCTTGGAAATAATATGGGACCTTTAAATGTGTGATGAATACATGAACCCTCCACAAACCATTTCCGTTGCAACTCTCCCACATGGTCAAAAGTACAGTGAATATATCCACTCTCCCACTTGAAGCAAAGTAGCCAACCCAAACCCACCCCACTAATCACGCTTTGTCCCACAATCAAAATCTAATCGGACGGCTCACATTCACTTCTTCTCATCCATTAGATACTCATACGTCATAGGATGAAATTACCAAATTTTCTATGCTGCTAAAAAGGACTGAAACAAAGTAAACAAATTTATAGAAACAGATAGAGTATAAAAGGCCAAGTTAGAGTCTTCACGCTCTCTCTTTGGCGGCCGTAAGCGCTCCTCTCTTTCTATCTCAAGCTTCGCGCTTTTTGTAAACCCTAATTTCACTCAGTGTATATGCTTCATATACACCTTTACCCGTAGCTAGGCTCTCAAGTATATATTTTTTTTCTGTATATTTCAATCTTAGGGATTCAGCTTGGAGGAGGCAGTAATGGAGGTTTCAGCAGGCCAAAAACAGAACAAACATCAACAGTTTGCTTTGGCATCGATAACTGATCTGTATCCTTCATCTCCTTCTTCTTCTTTAGCTTCTCCAGTGGTTGCTAGGTTTAGCGCCGATAATGGAGTTGAGGAGCTTCGATTTCTTCACGAGTCTGACGCTGCTGATTTTATTAATGTCGATCTTAGTACTGCTCAGGTTAGTGTTATTTCTTATTTGGAGTATGGCAGTTTGATTGTTTGTTTCTTTGTTGGTTGCTGAGAAAGTGGAGGGAATGTCGAGGAATAAAAAATTAGTGAGGTGGGTAGTCTATGTGGATCTTTATTTAAGGAATTCAGAGTTTAATTAGGTTTTTGAATGGAAAAGTTTTTCCTATTTGCATTCTGAATCATTGAAAGATAGTTATTTTTTCGCTGATTTATTTGATTGTGATGTCCTTTGCCTCTCCTAGCGCTCATTGTAACTACTTTTTTTTTTTTAATAAAAATTCCCCCTTTTTTAAGGAAGATGGTCGTCTCTATGTTTATTACTCAGTGCTTGTTCTTATTCTCAAATGGAAAAGTTTTGAACTTGTAGGTGCATATAAGTCTGTCATGGAAATGAAATAAGTCTTCATGAGTTTGTCTCTAGTGTTCTGTCTATTTTCTCAGTCTCCAAACTGATATTAACTATATAAGCATGAGTTTCGTATATTATTTCTTTGACATTTGTAAAAATCAATGAATTGTGATTTAGATACGAAGTTTTTGATAAATAGTAACTAAAGAGTGTAACCTGACCATATACATGTATATTTTTTTTTTTAAATTTAAATGTTGACCAGTTATTCAAGCTAGGACCTGATCGATCAGTTTGCATATATGAAGGCTCAGCATCTGATATCAGTAAAGAGGTATTGAATTCATTTTATAGTTGATTTTTCCATCTTTCCCTTAGTATGCTGTTAAATTTGACTTACTGTTCTACGTTGGATGTTTTGTATTTTTGCATTTCCATCCTATTTTATTGGTCGAGAGCTTGGGGCACCAGGAAATTCTCTCATAGATGGATAATCCGTTTAAAAAGATATAGCAAATTGAAATGTACCAATATCTTCTTGCCAAAAGTTACCTTTTTTTATGAATTTGGGCAATTAGTTGGTGCTGCAGGCACAATATAGTTGTATGATTGTTGAAGTGTTACCAGATATTCATGTCTTAACGCTATTACCTTTTAGCAGAAATATTCAAGAGGAATCACTATCCAATTTAGAAATGAGGAGGAGAGCAGGGCCTTCCATTGTGCATTTGAGCAATGGAAGAAGGAAGTCATTGTTCAAGGTGCTGATTTGGAAATTTTTGTCATAGTTTATTGCAGATGTCTGTCTAATATAAAC
Source organism: Hevea brasiliensis (assembly GCF_030052815.1). NCBI lineage: Eukaryota > Viridiplantae > Streptophyta > Magnoliopsida > Malpighiales > Euphorbiaceae > Hevea > Hevea brasiliensis. The sequence goes on along the minus strand of NC_079496.1, from coordinate 2,031,111 downwards.
TATAATGCAAAGTTGGACATTGGAGATATCACGTATAACATTTCCTAATTTCTTTTTTTCCCCCTTTTTTGTTGTTCTTGGAATTCTTTTATTTGTTTTTTAGATAAATTTTTCCTGTCTAATTGGGTTGAAATTTGCATTAAATTCATTTGAAATTCTGGTAATTGGAGGCCTTAGGGGCACTAAAACATTTTAATTGTACACAGAAACATTTATAGAAGCATGCATTCACTCTCAGAGACACAGAATGCATATACTATTAGTTGATATTTATATGGAAAAATTAAGCATTTCTCAATTGTATAAAATTTTGAGGGGTAATTGTCCTTCAGAAAAGTACATTTAAATGAAGAAAATAGCGTGTCATATTTAAGTACAATTTTTTTATTGACTTTTAAAAGAATTCTCCTCTTCTCAACCAGTAAATTGGTGTATGTTGCAATTAACTATGCTCAACATGTTAATAGATTAATCTCTTGAATTGAATATAAATGTTGTTAAAATGGATTCTGTCCTATCCATGATCACTTCTAGTGTTGGTTAAGTTCGTTTAGCTTTCTCCACAAAGATGTGTTTACATGAACTGCTGCATTTTATTATAGCTGTCACTTTCTCCTTATTGTTTATCGTTTTTCTTCCAGGAATAACCTTACCGAATGGAGCGGTCACAGATCATAAAAGCAAGTTTGATAATAAAATAGAGGCATCATCTGCTAAAATGTATTTTCATTATTATGGACAACTGCTACATCAGCAAAATATGCTGCAGGATTATGTGAGGACAGGTTAAATCACTTGCTGTACTGTATTTCTCTTTTTGATCTTGTGCTGCTATTTCATTTTCAATTTTGTCGTTCAGAAGCTTGATTAGGCCTCATAACTGTCATGACTCATGATTTCACTGCTTGTGCTCAAAATGCCTGGACAAATAAATTTGTAATGGACTTCCACTATGGTTAGTGTGGTTAGTGTAACAATGATGCTACACTGTTTGTTTCAGGAACCTATTATGCTGCTGTCATTGAGAACCGTGCAGATTTTTTTGGTCGTGTTGTTGTTGATGTTGGTGCTGGTAGTGGTATTTTGTCTTTATTTGCTGCTCAGGTATACTCAGTCTTTGAATGGAATACTCAGTCTTTGAATGGATTAAACTTTTATATTGTGTGAAAAATTACTTCTCTGCAATTTTTTCTATAGATGTTTTTGTTGGCTGATCTTGTAATCCATTTTCCCCCCTCTCATCAGGCTGGTGCGAAGCATGTTTATGCTGTGGAAGCATCTGAAATGGCAGAATATGCTCGCAGACTAATTGCTGGGAACCCATCACTGGGTGAAAGGATTACGGTAAGATTTTGTCATGTTATATTACTTTGTTTCCTACAAGTTCCATTGTTTCTTCTCTTATTTCCTTAGGGATAATGTAGGTAATAAAGGGTAAAGTCGAGGAAGTTGAATTGCCGGAGAAAGCAGATATTCTGATCTCTGAACCAATGGGTAAGCTCATGCATCATCTTCGTCTTTATCATTCTAGTGGATGGTGGTTCTTATTTTACTAATGTTGAACCTACTTGTTTTTCACTTCAATTCACTGATGGCTTGACCTATTTGTTTGTCTCTACAAATTTTGTGCCTTAATGCCCTCCTCTAATTGGGGATGAGTTTTGTCAACCAAAGATGAAACCATTTTGGACATGATGAAATTAGCATGAAATTTCCCTGAAAGAATAATGATATTAGCGTGAAATTTTCCCTCCCGTAATGTTTCTTCATTTTATAGTGCATGTTGAAGCGAGTTAAGTATTCATATTTTTTTCATAACTTACTTTGGGATGTGACATGTAGGCACCTTATTGGTCAATGAAAGAATGTTAGAGTCCTATGTAATTGCCAGAGATCGGTTTCTTCTCCCTAATGGAAAAATGTTCCCTACAGTTGGAAGGTATGTGTTACTCTTCAAATGCTTCCTTTTTGAATCATGCTTTCCTAGATCTTGGTTGTAATTGCACTTACACAAATGGATGTTCAGTGTGACCAATGGTAGTCATGATCTTAACTCAAAGTTGCCTTATTCTCATGCAAGATGCTTTGTGACTGGAGAGTGTGATTTTGTAATGATGGTTAGTCCTTAACTAGATGTGATAGTCCTATAAAATCTACTCTGGGTTTTTTCCTTGCTACTTAAAGTGAATATTATAGTGCAATGTTATGATATTGTGCTTCATGACGCCATATTTTGAGTGCATGTTAAATGTTTTGTGATCTATGTGGGTTGATGCATGTATCTCCTGCTCGCCATTTCCTAGTGATTGTAAATGTGGTTGACCTATGTATCTCAATTCAACTTCAACTAAGCCCTAATAGCAATCCAGTTGGTGTAATCCTATTGGCATATGCATGATTTGGTTTTTTTTTTAATGTGTGCATTTCTTGTGCTTCTAGGATTTGGAAATCCAAATTATTAATAAATATGTTACTTTTTATAGTATTGAGTTGAAATTGCATACTCTTGCAGAATGCATATGGCACCTTTCAGCGATGAATATTTATTTATTGAAATTGCTAATAAGGTATGTATTTGAAACAATTATGTTGAGAAGTTTTCTAGACCAATTTCACTGTTGTGCCTGCACATCTCATTGAAGGAGTGCAATTATTAAAAGAAGTCATATGAAACATGACTGACTAGTGGAACTATCTTATTGCTGGATGAATAGCGTTGCAGTTGCAGTAAACTTTTCATTTTAGCTATAGATTCTTCCTAACAAATTGTGGTGTTTTACTTGTGATATACTTTTGTTTATGCAGGCCCTCTTTTGGCAGCAACAAAACTATTATGGAGTTGATCTAACACCTCTATATGGATCTGCATTCCAGGGATATTTTTCTCAGGTGTTCTTTATGTTCATGTTTCTGATATACATTGTGATACTGTTTACCACTTGGATTTACTTTAAAGACTTAAAATTGGCTATTTTCCATTTTTACATTCTGTATGTGCATATTGTTTGGGGGAAGAAAATATAGTTCAAAACAATAACCCAACAACAACTACTAAGCCTTGATCCTATGCTAGTTGAGGTTGGTTATATGGATCTTTTTTGCCATTTAGTTAGCTCTGTTTATATAAAAATTGTAAATCTTTTGATACTACTTTCCTTCATGTCATTTTAGGTCTCCCCTTTCCCTTCTCACCCCTTCCAATGCTAACTTATCATACTTTAAAAAAAAACAATAACCCAATATTGATATAATATTGTGATTACTTGTTGAGTTTTTTTTTTTAATCATTTTATGGGTCTGTTGTGTTGTGCATACAGCCTGTTGTAGATGCTTTTGATCCAAGATTATTGGTGGCTCCTGCAATTTTTCATGTGATAGACTTCACTGAAATAAAGGTATAGGTTCACCCTCCTAGACCTGTTTTTGTACTTACTTGTCCATTGTGCATGTGTTATGTAATTCTCATTCATGACAGAAAATAGTATATTTTTCTTCCATGCTTGCTTTTATCATCTTGAAATGTTCTTTCATGAAAATTTTCTTATCCAAAATGATCTTGTGTGTATTCTCGTGTCTATACTATAAGTTTCATGTCTCATCCTTCAGATGCCAGCCTTTTATATCTGAACTAAATTTTGCTTGGAAAGCTTTTAAAACACAGCTTTTCAACGATGAAATGCATTTTACAGGGCATGCTATATTTGTTTTTATTTGTCCCTGAAAGGGGTAATTGAAGAATAAAAGCTTCATTCTTGCTTTATTGGTCCTCATAACCTTTTTATTTTTGGTTGCAGGAAGAGGAATTATATGAAATTGATATTCCCTTAAAATTCATAGCGTCTGTGGGCACCAGAGTGCACGGGTTGGCTTGTTGGTTTGATGTGTTGTTTAATGGAAGGTAAGCGTTTGGTCCTGATTAATATTGTCCTTTTTATTTTCTTATTTTTTTGGGTATTTGCAACAGGTCTGCATTTTACTTTTCTTTACCTTGTGAATTTATTGGGTTTACATGTAAACTGTCTTGGTCTACAGTACTGTACAAAGGTGGCTTACAACTGCTCCTGGTGCTCCTACAACCCATTGGTATCAATTACGATGTGTTCTGTCTCAGCCACTCTATGTCATGGCAGGGCAAGAAATTACTGGCCGGCTCCGCATGGTTGCCCACAATGCTCAGAGTTATACCATATATTTGACACTGTCAGGTTGTTTTTTTTCCCCTTCTCTTATTTCCTGGCTTGCTGATTTGTTCCATCAGTTTCTAACAACTTACTGCTCAACATATATAGCCAAAATGTGGGGTCCTGGTGCTGAACAAGGAGGAATTCTTCAGACATCATCATGCAAACTTGACCTAAAGGAACCATATTATAGAATGTCTCAGCCACAAGCCTATGCAATGGCACAAGATCAGCAACCACACCAACTGATACATGCCCAGGTAATCGCTAATCCTTGCATCAGCTTTTATCGGTTTTTCTATCTAAAAATTATCATGTGAATAAACTTCCAACAATGACTTGATCATGAGCAAGGATCCAATATTCGCAAATCTTTAACATTCAATTTTCATCTGTGCCTTTAGATATCATCTTTTTGAGCAAATGTTTGACTTTAATGCTTCTATGCCCATTTGAGAATGTAATTAAAATTTTAACTGTTGAGGACACACAACGCGTTGTTTCTCTTAAAGGGAGCGGCGTGGAACACAGCTTGTGGCTAGAGTTGTTGAGAATCTCACATTGAAAGAATATGAAGTAAAAATGGCAATATATAAGTGGTTGGGTTGCAATATTAAATTAGCTAGTTATTTTAATGTATAAAACAATTCAATCACTTATATAAGCCCACATGAAAATAAAGTAATATGTAATACGCTCAGCACTCTCTCCAAATTTAACAAGAGTCATTTGATACAATATTTGAATATGTTGATCCTCATCTGTTTGTTCAAGAACCTGCATCCCATGCATAATTTGGTTAAATATAAAGTTTGAATATGTTTGACCCTGGTAACATGGTTTTATTTACTACTTGGATCTGGTAATCTGCCATTTTTTTCCCCCTGCAGCATTTATAATCATGTTTGTGAGTTGTGAGCTTAGTTTCTTGTTGAAGTCAAGTTACTGTGTCTTATGGATGAGAAAATCACAAGTTTGCAATTTTCATACATGGTTTTATTTACTACCTGGATCTGGTAATCCGTCATTTTTCTTCCCTGCAGCAGGTAATCATGTTTGTGAGTTGTGAGCTTAGGTTCTTGTTGAAGTCAAGTTACTGTGTCTTATGGATGAGAAAATCACAAGTTTGCAATTTTCATACATAAAAGTAGTTTAGGATTTACTTCCTAAATATCTTGAAATTAGTTTTCTGTTGAGTATCAGTTAAGAGTTTAAACAGTGTAATATATTTGGGATAAAATTTTGTTGCTCTGTCAATTTACATACTTGTACTTATACCAGCGTTTACATCAGCCTTCAGAAAATTTGAAACGCCAAGTTTTATCTATGAAGTTGGAGGTGCACTTCTGAATCTGCTTGCTTAATTTTGTGTGCTCTTGCTCTTTTCTCTCATATCTCTCTCTGTCTGGCGTATGCATGCGACTTAAAGTGAAATAGCAACAGTGGAATGAGTTCCCTCATCTTCACATTTTTATTTTTTCGGTTTATTTGGCCTCAATTAGGACTTGAACTCAACCTTACAGTCATTTTAGTTCAGAACTACTGAGCTAAGGCTCATTGGTCACATTTTCATTGTTACTATTGGTGTCATGTTATTATTATAGGTTAACAATACGGAGTTATCTGTCATATTTCAGGATGTTCACATTCAATCAGAGGATTTAGAAGAACCTGAGTTGATACAGCCACCATCTCAAAATTTGGAAGCTCAACTCTAATAAGTTTGTGGTGGAATTTTAAAGAAAGCAATTTTTAAAGTGGCATATGTTTGAGGTATAAAAATTTGCTGCTTCCCGGCAAGGGTTCTGCATTGGTGAGCATCATGTACTCTTCTCTGCGCCGGTTCAGTTCCCTTGTAAATTAGATCAACGTTATTAAAACTATTTTGTATGATTGGTTGCATAGTTGATCTTGTGTGCTATTTCATAATTGCTTTAGCGATTTAAAATAATCAAATCCATTATGGTTCATGATTCATTCGACTGGGTCTTCAATTTCTTTTCTTTTTCTTTTTCAATTTTCTTTAGTTGCTTAAAACAATTCAACCGATAACCATATGCAAGGTTAATGGTAAAATTAAATTTATTTCGGTTCATTTAGCTTCAGCTGATAATATGATACAAATAATTTAGATAGTGGTAATCCAGTTAGATAAACTATCTTTTTATATGTTGATTTTTTTTAATTATAATTAAAATTATTGGAAGAAATTAAAAATATATCAAATTTAATTTTAAATTAAATTTTAATTTTTTTTTTAACATAACTTAAGATTATTTAAAATAACGATAATAGACAGACCCCAACGTGGAGTTTATTAATTACGGCTGTCACCAACGAATAATTCTCTGGTACGAGAGCAAAATGACAAAAATGCTATCAGAAGTTGGGCTGTGATTTTATAGATGCTTTATTCATCGCGTTCTGATCTTTCGAATCATCTACGTAAATTGAAACATAAATGTCTGATATTTTCCAAGGAAACTTATTTGACAAATGTCCAAATCTAATTATTAAGTCTATCGTATTCTCTCTGTAGTCTATAGTTCTTTACACTGTCCTGTAGTGATGTCGGTCTTGCCCCCAAATCAAGTCTACAATAAAATTTTGAGTTTTGATAGCCAAAATTGTGAATTCAGATGTTATAAGTCACATTGGAAGTAAGAAAATCTGCTAAATGAATCAACTAACTGCAGCTACTGCGGGTTCAGGCTGAACAGCGACTACTTTATAACAACGGCCGCAGAGCGTTGGGTGTTCGCCAAAAGAACCAACTTGAGGAGTGTAATTCCAGCATCTCTCACATTTCAAGCCCTCTGCACGTGACACACCAATCCAAACTCTATTGCTTCCTTGAATGAGAAACTCTCCGGTGTATGATATGGTTTCAATAAGTTTGTTATCCAAATAAGCAAGGACTTCTGCCTGAATATTGCCATTAAATCGAAAGGGAAGAATATTTAATCCAATGAATTCAAGAAACAAGACAGTTTGCCCAAAAGGAAAACAGATATGGTCAAATGAAAAAAAAGGGGGGTGAAATACAGTAAATATAAATGAGCAATCTTTTGGCTCAAGTGGTAAATGGTATGTTAGGGTCACATCAAGTCCAAGGTTTCATTATTAAGACAGGCAAGGAGAGAGAAAGGGGACGAGGGATACAGGAAAACTGAGAGAGAGAGAGAGAGAGAGAGAGAGAGAGGAGAGGGTGGTGGCGGTGGGGGGAGATTATGTCCAACTGGGTATCCTTTCCCGATAGCAACAGTAAAAAGATCACTGGTGTATGTATCAATGCAAATTAACACAACTAATTAAATCACTCATGCATGAATCAGTGTAAATTAACACAATTATTATATATACCTGAGATGTGATGAATATACGATGCAGTGCATCTGCATCATTGCTGGCCAGACACATTTCACGTAACCTTGAAGCCAAACTAGCATCAGGTGTGTGCAGATATACCTTTGCTTCTAAACTAGAACCAATTAACTTCCCCACACGAGCAGCTTCCAGAACTTTGTTCACCTCTGTTCTCAGCTGTTCAATTTTATTCAATTTGGAAGCAAATTACGATCAGAGATACATCATCACAAACATTTAGCAACTTCAAAATTTTCAATGAAAAGGGATTGGCATTGTTACTTGTCTGTGTTTATCTCATAGGTAAATTTACAACTATGTACTGTAGTCAAAAAGCTTTACACAGTTTTGGGGGGAAAAGCTATTTGCAAATGACTCGAAAAATCACCATTTTCAGTTGAATGTACATGAGGTAAAACATCTTCAGAGTTCTGTTTGACTTTTGCATTTCTCTCCAAAACAATTTTTGTTCAAAAAATAAAGAGAAATCCAATAGAACTGATGTTGAGAACACATTTTCTGCACCAATATACTGAAATTGCCATCTTTTTAGAGTTAAAGTCTCCAGGTTTCTTGAAGAAATCTTTTTGCAACTAAAATACGATGGCAAATATAAATTTATTCCGGTATATCTTATTACAAACAGAGGAGAACTTGAATTTTTCAAAATGAAAGAAATGACACATGTTGACATAGGTTATTTGCCAGTATTTCAGCCAAATTAATTATTACCTCAAGAATTTTTCCCCAGAAATCAATTTCTTCATTAGGAAAAGAAAGCCATTTCTCATTCAAAGCAGGCCACTTTGATTCAAAAACAAACTTTGCAATGGAACCGTCCTCGGTCAAATATGGAAAAGGAAGATTCAGCCATACATCCTCAGCCAAATGAGGTAGTATTGGAGCAATAACCTTCACTATGGCAAGGAGATGTTCCGCAAGAACTGTTTGACAACTTCTCCTTGTAAAAGTTGTTGAGCCCCTGAAAATTATTAATTTCAGAGTCATAGATGCTTTTTCCTGTTAGCCAAGACTTGCAGTATGCACAAGTGTAAATGTGTGGAAATATTTAAGTACTCCAAGGGAAAACTTCTCTCCTAAAAGCAAATATAAAACAACGGACAAGAGAAGGAAAAAGATACTTGAGGAATTGCAGTGAAAATGTGGAAATTGAAGGAGAATTACCCAACATAGAGTCGATCTTTGGCAACATCAAAATAGAAATTTGATAGGTCAACAATAACAAACCGTTGTATGATCTAAAACACAAAATAAATATCCATGTAAGAATAAGGAGAGCAGATCAATTTTTTGCATAAGCCAAAGTAAGGATACGAAAATTTATAAAATGACATCAAAGGATGGCATGTAGTTTTATGGGATTTGTTTCACAGGCTATACCCCCTAAACCATTAACAAAAGATCTCTAATTTATTCCTTTTTCATAGAAAATTTCATCACCGACATATTTTATATTCTTCTAGATCTTGGGCTCAGCAAAAATTTTGTCAAAGGTACTGATTGCATTTTTCTGTTCACTTGGAATCTATTAAGAGTGTAGATTGTCTTTTCTTTATCAGAAGTACAAGGTACAAGTACTAGTTGTGTTGTTCATTTGAAATTCATTCAAATTGAAGATTGCCTTTTCCCTTATATTTTCACTTTAAGTTTACATCCCACGCTTGTAATAAAAAATGTTGAAGAAACAATAAATATTTTCACTCCTTTTTTTCCTCCCAAATATATGCCTGCAGTTCTAAGGATAGAATTTCGATAACCTTTTTTTTCCCCTCCCAATAAAGTAGAATTTCAATCACATACATCCAAATGAAGAACAGAAAATATTTGTTGAATACTTTACCACTCAAGGAGAATTTTACCTGGAATATTTTGGAAAATTGATAGTTTTCATAACTCTCTCTTATATTCTTTACAACATTTTCCAGCTGAAAAAGTGCATGCTTATCAATCATGGGGAGATCATTGTATGAAACTGCATTATCAGCCTGCCAATAGCACAGTAATCAGTACAAAAGAGAAAAGAGAGAGAGAGAAGAGGGGAGGGGGGGGGGCCGGCGCCGCGGGGCTGGGTTGTTAATTATTGAGCAAAAACTTATTAAATGTGAATAATAGCCAGCTTTAACCATGTCCAAAAATTTCCCGCTCCATTCCAAAAATGCTTTTGGGGGAAAAGCTTAACTTACTTTCCAATCATGTAGATTTCCCAGAAGATATCTCAATGTTCCTCTCAGCTTCCTATATATCTCAGACATTTGTTTAAGAGATTGAGGACCAATCATAACATCGCCTGTATAGTCTACGCTAGAAACCCAGAGTCGTAGGACATCAGCTCCGTAGGCTGGTGCTTCCTGAGAACAGCACACATATTGATACATCTATAGTTCTACACAGAAAAACATTCACAAAAATGAAATCTCAAAATAATATCCATTGTAACTAACCCCTGCATTTTTCCCCCCTTCAATTACAGTGCGTGGATCTACAACATTACCCAGTGATTTGCTCATCTTAAAACCTTTCTCATCCAATACAAATCCATGGGTTATGACACTAGAATACGGAGCCTTTCCTGCAGAAAGAGAATAAACAGAATGATATAGCATTTTACTAGCTTCGGGACATAATGTTTTCCACATAATTTTCAGTGATATGCAAAGTGAAAGATACAAACTGCATCTCATAACAAATAGAATTACTAGCATTCCAGAAATCAAAATTAAACTTCCAATCCATTGCATGTCTTCTTGCCTGTTGAAACAAAGAAGACCTGAAAACTATATGGCACTTCATTTTACACTATTAACTTGCTAGTTGCTACTAAATGTAATGCAACATTCATAAGTTCTATCCTCATTATGTTGAATTATATAAATTAATCACAACAGTGCTACTTATCAAATCACAGACATCATGCACATTTGTTTATTTATCAGAAAAATTCAAATATATGATCTTTCCATCTCTCATAGAAGCATTTCTCATTTGTCATTGCTGAATGAAAGTGGAGACTAAGGCACAGTAATTTTCAGGATGGAATCATCTCTTCAAAATGAACATCTCAATGGAAAAATACCTCTTTGTATAGCATGCTCAAAACTAAATTCAGATTCTCATTACCTTTTGTAGCAATACTTGTTAATAAAGAGCTTTGAAACCACCCACGGTGTTGATCTGAGCCTTCAAGATAAATATCTGCAGGATAACTAAGGCCATTCTTTTTCGCCAACACAGCAGCCCATGAAGAACCTGAAATGGCATATATCTAACCACCTATCAACCTAGTCTTCTGACATGTATCCTCAGACATTTTACAGTTCATAAAGCAATAAAAGTCCTATGGAACCAATTATTTACAGTTCTATCAAACTATAGAAGTTATCAAAATATTATCAATCTAGCAGCACAATTTCCTTCATGTTAGTTCATGGAATACAAGGTCCACCCATGCTTATCACTGAACTCTTGTATTTCATAATACCTGAATCAAACCATACATCCATTGTATCCATCCCTTTTTCATAGTCTGATGCTCTATTGCGATACTTTTCAGGAAGTAGGTCCTCCACTTTCATATACCACCATGCATCACTACCCTTCTGGGCAATTATAGCTGAAAAAAAAAATTAATGATAAGAATCACAAATCAGATATCAGGATATGAAACTGCAAATACTATAAAAAAAACATGAAAAGAGTTTGCTAAATACTAAAAATCACAGACGGTAAGAGCAAGATGTGAACTGAGATGAGTGCAAAAGCAAATGGAAGAAAACAAACTGTGAAAGAGGGGAAAGTAAATGAATCTTAGTATTTTTTGCTTCTAACTAAATAATAATACTAAATGAAGAGAGTGAGAAAGCAACTAATGTTCCTAGAAAACTTACACTTAATATGATCAATAGTCTCTGCATTCATAAGGGGTTCCTTTGACTCCACATGATAAAAGACTGGAATGGGGACACCCCACGTCCTTTGCCTTGATATGCACCAGTCAGAGCGACTTGAAGTCATTGCAGAAATTCTGTTTTCTGCCTGAATTATAGTTATGCATTTGACTATTAAACAAGAAATCACTAATATGTAACCATTTAAAAAGAACATGATTGACATTACTAAACCTGAATACCTGAGATGGAATCCATTTTACATGGCCAATTGCATCCATAGCCGCTTGACGAAAACCGTCTACAGATGCAAACCATTGCTCAGTAGCTCTAAAAATTGTTGGTTTTTTGGTTCGCCAATCATATGGATACTTGTGTTCTGCATAAGAAAAAGGATAGAGTAGTCTTAAATATTGTCACAGCTACTTTTTTCCTCATCTATAAAGAGAATGGTTACCAGAAAAGGGTGACAACAGATTCTTGATGGCTGTGAAGGTTCCAACTTACCATATGATTCTTCCATTATAATTGACAATTGTTCATCCAGGTATTTCACCACAGCAGCATTACCATCCCCCAGAACGTCAAGCCCACTAAACTTTACAGCTTCTTCAGTGAACTTTCCATCATCATCAACAGGGGAAAGTACAGGCAGTCCATACTTCATGCCAGTTACATAATCCTCCTGACCATGACCAGGAGCTGTATGCACTAGTCCAGTTCCTGATTCTGTTGTAATATAATCTCCTCCAATGACAACCTGGCATTCTCTGTTATCTATTGGATGTAAGTACCTGAAACCAAAATAAATAACAAATGATATCCCCAACAGATCAACCATACATTATTATTTCATAGTTAGTTTTAAAGATCATTCTCCAGTTGAACATAAAAGTATATATTTCTTCTAACACAGCATTGTTTTTGCCTTTTAATCATAGGATCAAAACTTCTTCAACTCATGGACGGTTGTGATTGACAAGGTAAGGTTCACCTTATTGAAAAGAAAATTAAATTTATTGCATTCCGTGAATTCTTTTTCAAATGGGTAAACAATTAAATTTCATTCCTAACCTGCAGTTTTCCAGATCTGACCCTGACAGGGTTTTCTTGATCACAAGCTTTACACCCCATTTTACTTCTAGTGTTGGCACAAGATCAGATGCTACTATAAGAAAATGCTTCTTTTGCTCCCTCAGAACATTGCCAAGTCGTCGTCTTTTATTTCCAGAGGATGTAGAAACATCTTCTAAAAACTGCATTTCAACTACTGCATATTGAAGCTTGGCATTGACCGCAACAGCTGAGGGCAAAGGACCCAGACTGATTGAAAGAAAATAAAAACATGGAGAGAGGAATGCAAGATAAAACACTTATCACAAGGAAACTAAACAATTTGCTCTGTACATTAAGGTAGGGAATGAAATTAGGACTAAATGAATACACAGGAGAAGCAATGCAAGGTTAAAAGAAAAAGGTGCACGGAAGATAATGGTTTGGGCAAAGAACATAAATGATAGACGCCAAACTTTGGCATGAGAATTTGAATTAGAACTCCTGTAATACGAACACAAAAGATGAACCACTTATATAAATACTTGCATCAATATACAATAATGTTATTGCGAGTAACTCACCGGCATTGGCTGGCACAGTCCAGGGAGTTGTAGTCCATATGGCCAAGCACAAATCTGGAAAGAATTCCTCTAGTAATCCACTTGAAGTTGGTGTAGCACTTACTATTCGAAATGTGGCATATATGCTTCTTGAAACATGCCCCTCCGGATACTACATAAAGTAGATTCCAGCTAAGTAATAAAAGGATACAATGACTATTTTGGAAGATCAAATGCAAGAGCAGTGTAAAACCAAAAAAGTTTAAGGATTTTTGATTTGCCACAAAATACACTTTCTGTTCCTGTTATTTCAAGATTAGCAATTTTAGTCTATTGACACCATCAATTAATACAAGATTTTGACAACCTAAAGTGTTTTACAATATAATAATTTTACAACTGAAGTGTAATTATTTTTTTTTTTTTAAGAATTTAGGGACTGAAGTGCAATCTAATTTAAAAAGTCAAAAAACTAAACTACGACGAAAAAATTCATAATTTTATAATCAAGGGCTAAAATGTTTGCTCATTATCAAATTGCAAGGACTATAATTGCTAATTTGAAACAGTAAGAACCAAAGTGTATATTATGGAAAAACACGGAGGATTTTTGACTTTTGAGTCAGAAGACAGTAGTAATGAAGAGATATTGATATAGAAATTAAAACTGTATAAAATAAATTGTGACTTAATAGTTTAAATGTCAATTAGGTAGAAAGTTTTGAAAATATATGTGTATCGTTTCTAACTGCTAATCAAAATAAGGATTGTACATATGAAAACAATGAAAGTAAAATTGAAAGACCATCAACAGAGTATATTTAAGTCATCAGTTCTATTCTTTAAGAATGTCAGTTCAAAACAGGGAAATGCACATGATTGTACATTTCAAAAACTTAATTTACCTCCAACTCAGCCTCTGCAAGAGCAGTACGAGATGAGGGACTCCAGTGAACTGGTTTCCTGCCCCTATAGATGTATCCTTGAAGGGCCATCTGGCCAAACACTTCAATCTATGAAAGAATAGGATGTAACAATTGCTTAATTATAAAAATTCACTAACCCAGAAAATCACATGTACATTAATAAGAAAGATTTCTGGGTCCAAGGTATTGATGCATCATTTTCTATTTATTCAAGTTATGGCTGTCTTGGCACCTGACAAAAATCTTTACCCAACTAGTTCAGGGAACCCAAAAAAGGAACTGCAGGACTACCCCATTTTCCTTGAAAACCTTCAACACATGCACGAATAATGGAGAAAAGCAGTACCAGCTACCTGGGCAGCTTCATATTCTGGATCTAGAGTTAGATAAGGATCATCCCAGTCTGCCCAAACTCCATAGCGCTGCAACATCAGAATTGATTATTAACTGTTTACTAGCATGGTGTGTGCATCTATTAGTTTAACGTTAATAGTAATAATAAAAAAAGATAAATCCATCAAACAACTAAAATCTACTTAAGCAATGTCAGCATTTCTGCTTCAAAAGATCATAAAGCTGTCAAATAACTTTGACTTGATAATATGAGAACAAAAAACTAATAACTATAGATAGAATGGCATACAACCTTAAATGATGCCATCTGAGTTTTGACAGTTGCTTTGGCGAACTTGGCTGCCTTTGCTCTTAATTTCAATGGTGTCAGATCCTTTCTGGCATCCTGATCCAATGATTGCAGAACTGAAAAATTTATGATGACGGTCAAGTTTTTTGGTGAACTTCTATGTCCTCTAAGTTCCCACACTATCCAGCATTGGAACTTGAAACCTTTGTTATGTCAAAAAGAACTGACTTGGCATAAACACTTAAGAAAGTGATACTCACCCTCATTTTGGGGCAATCAATTGACAGCCAACAAAAAGGCAATCATGATTGAGATTCACAATATGAAATGATAAGAAATAATATCCAGGATAATCACATACAGTTCAATCATCAGGACCAATTCAATTTTTATTCAGCTTTTGCCAATTAGATAGTTGCCCCGCAGCAGGACAGGATCAACATCTTAACCAGAAAAGAAACCAATACTTGCCTTTCAACTCAATTGGCAGCCCATGACAATCCCAACCAGGCACATAATGAACCTTGTGGTTTTGAAGAATCTGCCCGAGAAAAAAAAAAACATGGTTAAAAAAGAAAGTTAAGATCATTTTACACCTGGATCAAACAGAAGTGGCTACAAATTATGTATTTTCCAAATTGAGTTGAATCATTTGTTGAAACTAATGCATAAACCGTGATACATCTTGATGTGATATCCTGTATTTTCATTATTAGCATATTGCAGGCCAAATTCATACTGGAAAAATGACACAAATATTGGATCTTGATAACATGACAAATACAATTTTTTAGCATAAAGAGTTAGGTTATTTCCTTCTATTTCTTTTTCCTTTCCTTTCCTTTTCTCTTATTTGTTTTCAGTGTTATTAATTTCAGCATAAAAATTGCAGGAAGCAAAAAAAAAAAAAAAAAAAATCAGAATTCACTATTTATACTTGATTTGTGCACTTCATTTTTTTCCTTAAATATTAGTGAAGACGTTGAAAGGAAGTGAAGTAGTTAAATGTCTTAAGGAAAACACACCTTATAACGATTAATTATATCCTTCAAGATTTTATTCAGGGCATGACCAATGTGTAGGCCACCATTGGCATAAGGCGGACCATCGTGAAGAACAAAATTTCCCTGACAAAGTAATTGAAGGTCAGGTAATAAGTTCACATACATAGAATTGATGGACAAGGGTAGCTACAAAACTCACCCCATCATTTTTATTGACAACTCGCTTGAACACCTGATTTTCTTCCCATAATTTTTGAATCTCTGGCTCCCTTGTCAAAGCATTTGCTCTCATGCCAAATGTTGTCTTTGGTAAATCAACTGTGTGTTTGTACTTTCCTTCTTGTTTTTCCCCTAAATGATTTCATGCTACGTCATTAATGAGAAGAAGAAAAAGAAAAAGTTGCATATTGCTTGCAGAGAATGTTATGCAACTATATAGTATAAGCACCATATTTTTTGAAAATTGTCATAGTAATTAATTCCAAAACCAGTAAATACATACCCTCAGATGTTTTTTTGGCTGACATAACAGGTCCTCGAGATCTTCTCTTTGAAGAACCAAATTCACCACTGGAATATGTACAATTACGTGTTGTATTGAAGAAAGAAAAGACTTTAACTGAAGAGCTTCGTCTATAGTAGAATAAGCTAACATTCCTAAAAGACGAACAAGTTCTTTGTGATAAGATCTGAGAACATAGAACAACAAAGTTTATCAGTGAAAACTGCAAAACTGCCATTAGCATGAAATCAGAAACTTGGTTAGCATAATTTACTGTGATCTCCCTTAACGATAAACATTCACAATAGCAATGTTGGAGATTACAAATATAATAGATCGAGCCCAAACTATTGCCTTCAAACTATACCCAAACCAGTTTTCCATAGTTGCTCTCAAACTAAACGGGGCGAGACTAAGAGTTTATCAGCAACCCAAAGACCAAAATCTCCCCAGACGAACTCTATACTTATAAAAGGAATATCCTTAGTTGTTCAACAAGTTTAATATTTCTGGGAAAACTCATTCTTGTTCAACAATTAAAAAACAAAACAGCAAGTAATTTTGAGACGAACTCATAAGAATTTGAGATAAAACCCAGCAAATGTCAAAAGAAGAGATAGTGGTGATGGGTGGAAATGCGCAACATAAATGTACATAACAAAACTCTCTCCCCCCCTTGTGACATTTTATCAAGCACATGGTGCGACACAGAAAAACCACGATTTCACAAGCCAGCTAACAATCGAACACAATGGGAAGAAAACAAGAAGCTTAAAACTGAACTAATTTCGATAAACCTCATCCTCAGAGTTTCATAAAGCTCCTAATTTTAGTAGTTTAACTTCATTTATATCATAAGAAGAAGAAGAAGAAGAAGAAGAAGAAGACCACAAAACAGTACACTACGGAGTGGTTTCTACGGAGAAGGTAAGAATGGTACAAGCGAAAGAGACAGAGAGCATGTGGGTATACATACCTTAGAAGAAGATGAGTGAATCATGGCTACAGTGGCTTCGGTGGGACTGAACGCCAAGGATTTAAGAAGGGCCATGCTTGGCTAATGGCAAATGGCTATAGGTATGGCTTGTAAAACTTCAATTCATCTTCTGCAAGAGTGACCAAGTGCTCTATTTTGGGTTTGGATATCTCAGAGAGTAAAAAAAACTAGAAATATTCTGTGGATAAATGAAGAAAAGCAGTTCAGCCTTTTATTTTCAGTCGCAAAAGGACTGCTTAAGCCTTGGCAACAGGCATTAATAGATTCATGATAATAATATCTAAAAAAAGTCATAATTTTTTTTTAATGTTTAGGCCTTTATTAAATAAAAAAGAGAGCAATTTTAATAAATTATTAAGAAAACTTAATAGGAATCAAAAGACAATAATTGAAAAACAGTTTTTAAATTTTACACAAAAATGTGAAAAAAAATTGTACAAAAATTTGAAAAATTGAATCTTGCTTTACAATAATAATAATAATTATTATTATTTATTAATGATGATGATGAGTGTTTAATTTATATAACATGTCCATTCAGCACAATAAAGCTCAAGAAAATAATAATAATAATAATAATTCTACTGCGTCTCAGCGTAATTGATTCTAAACTACTTTATTTTCTTCAGGGTAGAATCAGCAAGCAAGTAGGCAGGAGGATTTGAAAGAGATTCTTGAAACATTAAGTTTTAAATTTTGTACTGGTGACAATTCCTGCCAAGGATGCAAGAAATTCCAGCCATTCTTAACTCATCTTTATTCTTTCATAACATTTGAAGTTCATAAGAAACACAGCACTCTATCAGAAATTGCTGCCATTATAAGTAAGAACCATTGCTCTCTCTCCTTTCATTCTTGTTCTGCATCTTGGTATGCAATTGTAATTATTAAGACAGATAATAAGAAATTATATAAATAAGCTAAAATCATAACACATCTATAGGCAGGCTTCATCTCATTATTTAACAGCTCATCAAATCTACAAAATTAACTTAAAATGTCCTGCTGATTGAGCATAGTTGTCATGATAATCAAGGCCAGTAAATTGATAACTAGCCCTTGCTGAATGTTTAACCCTTCAAAATCCAACTGGCTACTGAGAATAGTAGATGCCATAGAAGCACCCCTAATGATGCAGCATATTTGAGTTTCTTGCAGCATCACCAGGGTAAATACTCTTTAAGATGGATATTGCCATTGGAATAATACTGACGACGGCAACTTGCAGTTCTGGGCTACTGGTCTTGATGGTGATCTGTCCACTTTGCCTGTTATTCATTCCAACATGGATAGCCATTTTTGAATTCCGACCAATGGAGAACTGAGAGTCTAAGTTGGCCAGTACACCCAAATCACCTCTCCAATTCATCAGAGACAAGCCTAATGTGGATTGTTCCTGCTCTACAGGAAAATCTTTGCTCTTGAGGTGAACTTCGAAGTTGGCTCCATATGCTGTATCACCTCCAGATCTTACAGCCCCAGCATTTCCCACCAAAGCCAAGCGCTTTCCAATAGCAATCTGGTCCTCAATTTTCAGTCCTGTGGCCACATTTTTGCTCAGCAAAGCAATGGATATCCCAGCAGAAGTATTGTTTATCTTAAAATTCTTGAATTTGGTTTCGCTTCTGAGGATATATCCAAGCTGCCTTCCAATAGTCTGGATGTCAAATCCTGCCATTGTTGATCTATTTTCTCCATGCTTTACACAAATTGAGGAATCTAAGTGGATATTAAACTCTTTCTTGTCCTTTGTGATTTGAACAGCAAATCCACCTGGGAACTGACCAGCAATAGCAAGATTTCTTTCAAGACTAACACCATCATACCCACAGTCATGGTCCCAGCCTTGTGAGTCCAGAACTGGTCTCACAAGAAGCTGTGATGTAGGCTCCAACATTCGGTACCTATAAGAAGGACTGTCACTGTCAAACGAAGGCGGGAGGACGAATTCGGGTATGGGAACTGGCACACTTGCTGGACCTCCATCTTCCTGGTCTACATCTTCCCCAGTGTAGTCACGATCACTTCTACTATCTTTGCCTTTCTTCTTGAGCTCCTTCAACTTTTTCACCCCCTCTATCCACTGCTTCTTTTGAAGGAGTTTCACCCGATAATCATACTCATCAAAATATGCTTTCCTTTGCACTCTGCTAAGCTTATGAACCTGAGATTTCTTCAAAGGCTTGAAAGATGGAAGTTGATCATACTCATCTTCTTCATCGGAATCAAATAAATCCATATCTGAATCATCATCATCACCACCCTGCCCAGCAGTGAGTTTTGGATGAGGGCGAGACTGCAATAGAGATGACACCAAGTGGGGCAGAGGCAGAGGACGTAGCTGTAAGCCAAACAGCTTATTGTAATCAAAAGGATCTACAGGCTTGGTTATAGAACTCACTTCTGATAAAATCTTCAATGAGTAGCACAAAAGTAATAATTGGGATCTCCAACTTTGTCCATTAGGGAGGATTCTTTGTCCTTGTTTGTTCTTTTCACACAACGGATGATTCTCAACAAGAGATACTGGATGCCTCATACTTGGATACATTAGACGCAGATCACCAACTGCTTGGCTGATAGCCTGCTGAACACTGTGCGATCGTTGAGCAACAAACACCTCAAAACTTAACGGTGATCCAGATGGCCCATCAGGAGGAGTAGCCGCTGCATGGGTCAGGGTGACAATGGCGTTTCGCCATACTGATGGAGTGAGAGAATTTGTGAGTGACGCTAACAATAGAAAATCATTAAGGTCTCTTGTGTGATCATCTAGCCGATCAACATAAAGGACAACATCTGGAGGGAACTTCTTCGTTATCTTCTTTATAGATACTAATATTTTCCTGTTGGTAGCTTCTTCCTTCACAGGGGATCTGAGACCTGGGGTGTCAAGGATTCTGATCCTAACGCCATCTATTGCTCCCACAATCTCCTCAGCTCTAGTTGTGGCAGGTTCAAATGCATTGATCATGACTTTCTTCTGGCCAAAAATAGAATTAATGGTTGCACTTTTCCCCACTCCACTTTTTCCAATAACTAAAATGTTCAAACAGAAGTCTAAATCATCTTTGCCCTCAGCTTCAAGCTGCGTGGCCATTTTCTTAGAATCTTCGAGGGTAAATTCTTGGCTAACATGCAAACCTGAAGCTAGGACCAACCTGTGTAGCACTTGTGCAACTATTGAATCTTCAGGAGAATGTCCAAGTCGCTGGACAAGCCTCAAGAACTTCACCCTAATGTGTTGTATCTTTTCAATCATCTTCTGTTCTTCCTCACCTGTATTATTATTCACAACATCCTTGACCATACCCGATTGTGAAGCTAGGTTTGTAGTGTCAAATTTGGAACCTGAACCAGCAGGATGCCCAACAGAAAATACTCTGGAATCAGCAGAAGTTGCAGCGATACTGTCTCCATCCAACTCAACTCCAGTTGCTGCTTTCAAAAGAGCCAATGCAGCAGAGTCAAATACTTCCTTTGTTTCATGCTCCTTATCTGTCTCCAATTTTTCATCTGAGTCGGGAACAGTCTGCCCATCAATTCCCTCTTGATGATCATGGAAATCATCAGCCACTGGAAAAGGAGAGGAGGCTGAACTTTTCTGCAATTCACCTATGATATTCTCAACACTCCCAGAGCCTCCAAATATCAATTCTTCAATATCTTCTTCAGAAAGCAAACCTTTTTGCCCTCCTATCTTTTCTGAATCATGGTTTGCTTCATCTCTAATACCAAGGGAATTCGTATCTCCCTGAGAGGCTTCTCCCAATTTATCATCTCCAGATATTTCAGGCAAATCACCATTCCCCAACAAATCCAGAGTCTGAATTTCATTAATCTCAAATGCATTATCTCCAGATTCAACTCTGATGGCATCTTCAAGTGCAAGAGATTCAACTTTCATAGCAGTTTCGGGCCCCGATTTACACTTACGGTCTAGTTTCTCACCCTCACTGCCTTTATCAAGAGCAAGACTTCTATTGAAGACACAGCCCTGATCACCCTTCACGAAATCTGTAGCATTTTTTGCCTCCACTCCCATGACATCCACTTTCACTTCTTGAGGTTCTGACACAAGTTGCTGAATGGACTCATCATCAGGGTTAACTACATTAACAAAGGTATTGTTAAAACTCTTGACTTTTTCACTCATCTGTTGCTTTATCAGGACAGCATCAACCTTCAGTTCTCCTATATCTGGCAAAATGTTATCAGCTTGATTCAACTCACTCTCATAGGAATCACCACAACCATTAATTTCTTCAGCAATCTGTTCCTTTATCTGGCTGGCACCGCATAGATCAGATACATGATTTATAAAATCATTCTTTCCCTGCTCCAAATTGTTAAGTTGCAACCTTTCTTCAAGAAATTGCTTAGCATCGTCACCCATTTGAGAATTTTTCTCCAAGACTCCATCTTTGCTCTCCATGGAAAACTCAATAGGAGCCTCTGGTACAACGACTTGACCATCATCCTCAACCAAATCAACTGAAAAAGGATCATCAACAACATGCTTAAATCTTTCTTTCATTTCTGAATTCTCTTTATTTTCCACCGAAGGCTCAACTTCAGCTTCCGATATAACCACATGGGAATCATCCTTGGTCAATTCAACCGAAACAGCACCATTAGGAGATCCTTTTCCTGCAAATTTACCATCTTCTTTACCTGGAACACCATGGTCTTCTGCTCCAAAAGAATTGCCAGAAACCAAATCCTCATAATCTCCAATTGGTAGCAACTCAATCTCGTTCACAATAGATGAATCTCTTTTCACCAATAACTCAACTTTATCCTCTTCAGCAGCCGACACTTTGACTCTAGGTGCACTAGCAATAGCTGAAAACTTGCCATCTCCCGTTTCACCACTCATCAGTCCCTCATCACGCATTAAATCCTCAAAAACATCGTCATCCATGGACAATTGGGCAACAGGCATAACTCGCTGCATACCGGGACAATCGGATTCAACAACAGGGTTATGCTCATCAGTAACACCTCTCTCCTCCTCGTCTATAACGGAATTTCCCAAACTTTCTTCATCTGAGTTGGGTACAAAAGGCCTAGACAGTTGATATTTGTCCAAAAAGTTACTCTCCTCAGGGTTTTCCTCATCTGGGTCACCTGCAAAAAGCTTCTCTGATGCACTTTCAAACTCCTCACCACTAACATACTCCTCGGACTCAGACCCATTATCAATACTACTGCTAGTATAACTATAAGCCTGGTCAGTATGACTATTATATTCAAACTCAGAAGAATCATTGCCAGGGGTAATAGGAGCTCGGATAGGAAGAGAACCCGTAGGCGATGATAACAATGAGGTGGAAAAAGAAGGGGACCCTTGTGCCTTGCAAAGAGAAACACGACGCATTGAGGCCATGGCCTGAAGCTCTTGTTTTTCTCAGAAACCGAGAAAAGAAAAGGGAGTAGCTTTTTGTTGGGTTGTAATGATTCTTGAATCTTGGGTTTATGGTTGGTGTTACATTGGGGTCATTGGGAAAGAGGGAGCCATCAACGCGGATCATGGGTTCTTGTTTGTTTAACAAGGAGGGATTCCATTTTGGAGTCTTGTGAAAGATCATGCAATAGATAAAAGATCGTACAGAGATTCTAGTTTTGTCTCTTGTGATCATTATGTTTGGTCCTACACACCAAGTCCAAGAACCATCCACGCCTGCTTCCATTCCAGGCGATTCAGCTCTTAGCCTTAATTTTTTTTAATTATTTTTAGCAGTCACCACTCACCAAGAATGGATGATTAACAAGAAAATCAAGTGAGGCGGCTTCATTATTTAAAGCAGACTTTATTTGACTGCTTTGTGTTTTGTATTATTATAATCTAAATGTACAATTTAAAATTAATTAAACATATGCTCGCTGAGGTGAAACAAAAGCCATCTTCTTTTTTTTTTTTTTTAATAAATATTTTTTTAGTAGCTAAATCTTCTTTGCATTAAGTTTAAAAAGAAGCAGCTGGAAAGCGGTTAGCTCATAGAAAGATTGTCTTCTTTTGTAAAAATTTTAGTGTTATATGATTACTTGATTCTAAAAGAGTAAAATTATTTTATTTTTAATATAAATTTATAATTTATTTCAAAAGACTTTTGTAATAATATTTTTTTCATATAATAATTAATTATAAAATTTTTTTCATATAATTAATTATATTAATTTTTTTCATATAATTAATTATATTAATTTTTTTCATATAGATCTCGTGACTTTTAAAGCTTGTTTCGATGGATGGAAAGAAAAAAAAAAAAGAAATATGAACTTTCCCTTGTTTGGATAAGCGGAGGAAACAAGGGAGGGAAGGAAAATATCCAATATTATTCCCTAGTTATTTTCTCTCTTTTTGGAGAGAAGCAAAGGTGAGAAGCGTACGGTTCTATATTTTCTCCATTTTGCACTCTGATCCTTTCTTCAGATTTTGCCACGTCATCATAATCTCTTTTTTCTGGAAGATCATTCATTATTATCCCCTTCAAGTTATTATATTGAATGTAGAGAATATATGAATAAATACACTGTAGGAACTCCTATTTTATATCGCATGAACTGAGATTTGGAAGTATAATTTAAAAATATATAGCTTATTTAAATATTTTTTCAAAATGATACAAAAAATAATATAAATATAATTTTTTAAATAAAAAAATTATAATTTTAATTATTTTCTTTTGTACTCTCTTTCCAACCATAAAAAGTAAGTATAAATAAAAGAGAAAAAAAAAATTTATCCCCTCCCATATTTTATCCTGAGGCTAAGACGATTGGGAAAGTCACCATATTTATTTTGTACTTTGAAACTTCCGCAGCAATGTAGTAATAAAATAAACGCTCATATAGTTTTAGATAAAATTTATTAAATTTAATTTTAAATACTTTTCAATTAATATGTTAATTAACATATTCTAAATATCTTACATCTCTTAAGTACAACTACCGACAGCTAACCATGCAATATATACCTTTGACTAGAATTGGCGGGGGGCGCCAGGCCTCGGCTGTAGTGCAACGCAGAGGCGACGCGCGAGAACCCCAGCAGCAAGCTACTGTAGTGGGACCTCCCCCTAAAAAAATTAATTTAATATCATGTGAGCCAATGGCTCACGTATCAGATATTAAACTGATAAGAACAGATACTACACTTGATCTTAGCCAAAAGGCCGAGAAAGGTATGCTTTTAAGCTTATTGAGTTTCTTCATTTATATGCCATGTCCCCGCTCTCATGGTCTTATTGTTTCGATGTGGGAATTTGCTTTATAGCTATAGCCCATTTGGTTCTGCCTGGGCCTGAGCAGCAAACTCTAGACGGATGTCATGTAAAAGCTTTCAAACCTAAAACCTATACAACTCTTTGCCTGTTCCTCCGTTTCCGATGACGGGTGCATACCGCGCTACCTTCTCTTTCTACGCGCCACCCAAAGTCACCTCCGCAACCATTCACAGATTCCGACTAAGCCCACTCCTCTCATCTTCTGTTTCTATTCCATTTCCATCTAAACGCACAAACAGGAAAAACCACTTGCGCCCCAAAATCCTCAAAACGTTAACTAAACCCTTCACCCCCGCTCCTCTTCCTCAGATAGTTCCAGTAGAACACACAGTCCCCATTCCCATTCCGTTCCCACCTGATTACGACCCCGTTTTGGATGCTCCATCCGATGAAATATCCAGCAGAAGTCCTCTCCCTGGAGAAAAGGATAGGTTTGAAGAATTTGGTTTATCGGAGACAATAGGCACTGCTGGAGAATATAGTGGCATTAATGGTAAAATTTATGCCAAGTCCCTCTTGAAATTCTGTGGTTATTTGGTTGGGGTTACAATCTTTGCAGTTTGGGTGCTGGGGAACTCCAGTTCATCTAAGAAAGAAGAGAGAGTGGATAATTTGGCTGGTAAAGGGAGTATATTGCTGAATGGAAGCAGCAATGTGGCTTACTTTGATGACATTGATCAGGAAGAGAGAATCAGTGAAATTAGGGCTATGGCAAGGGAGGCGAGGGAGAAGGAGAAAAGGGAGAGGAAAGAGGGTAATGAAGAAACTGACATTGAAAAGGAGATTGGAGCAAGATTGGTTAAATTGGAGAAGAGATTAAATTCCAAGAGAGAAAAGTTGCCTGAATCATTTATGAATTATTTGGGCCTTTTTGGGAATGAAGAAGAAGAAGAAGAAGAGCTTAGCGATAATAGTTTGGTCCCAAAAGAGGATCACAAAGCATTGAGGTTCAAGAAAAAGTTTAAGTTTAAAAGCCCTTCAATGAACTCAAGGAGTAGTCCGAAGGGATTTTCAGGTTCGAATAGCATGAATGGAAGTCATCCAAATGGGGAATCTAGAGACATTGATTCGGGGACTATGAAAATAGATAGCGGAGGGAAAGTCACTGGTGTTCAGCTGAATTTGTCACAAGATGGCAACAAGTTAGAGACGGAAAACAAAGATTTGCTGAAGGAAATACAGTCCGGTAATGTAAATAAAGACATGGTGGTGCATGATTTACACATTTATTTATGTTTTCATGTAAATGGTGACTGTTCTTCGAAATTTCCATTTATCAATGCTTTTATATTTATTGATATGGGAATGCAGATTCTGTAGTATTGTAGAGTTTTGGGTATTTTGGGCTTATGATGCAAAATTATTACTTCGAGGTAGGTTTTGATTTTACATATTAAGAGGAGATTTTGAAGATTCTGAACATCACATTTGTCACTTTTCTATCTGATATTGATAATAATTTTCCGTTAAAACTCTGTATAAACCTGGGTTGTTTTGTAAAAAAATTTTAGGTGCTGTCCAGGAGAATAGGAAAGGAAGATTGTCAAGTGAAGTAACAAAGTCATGGAAATCAACAGATTTTGAGAAACAGAATTCTCTAAGCTTAACAAAAGAAAACCAGAGAACTAATACAAATTTAGATGGCCCAGCTTCACCAAGAAGAAAAAGCAGCAGAGACCCTGGAAAGAGACCAGTAACCTACAAAATGGGGGATAAAAAATCAGTAGTGCAAACAAAGTTGTGGTGGTTGAAGCTTCCTTATGCTCTAGTATGCATTTGAAACTTGTGAATCTCTTATTTTTTACAATGTTCTCTCAGTAGTTGTGATCTATATTTCTTTTTTGGATGTGCAATTCCAATATTAGTTATCTTAGTCCTTATGTGTGCATAGGTGGATATTTATTCGTTTGCTTAATTTTGTATTGATGTAAAATAAACTTCTTAGGTTAATCTCATAAGAAATCATTTTGTATCCATACCAGGCTATCCTTATGCGTAGAGGCACAGAACAAGAAGGACCAGCTGGACTTTATGCATTAAGAACACCTTCTCAGGCAGATAACCAAGAGGACTCTTGCACTGTTGCTTTTGAGGACCGCAGTGATGCCAATAACTTCTGCTATCTACTTGAATCCTACTTTCAAGATTTAGGGAACTTCAGTGCTGACATTGTTCCACTGTCAATAAAAGTAAGTGCTCTAAACAGTTGTATGACTAAACTAAGCCAGTTACGGGGGCAGAGAGTATAATGGAAGCAATATGGAAATATCATTTGCACCTTCCAAACTATCATTGACTAAACTATTTGTTTGTAAATTTCATGGCATTTGAATGACACCTTCCGTACTATTTGTTGGCTGGGTACGAAGGAATAAGTGTATGAATATTCATACACTTATTCCTACAGTGTACGAAGGAATAAGTGTACGAAGGAATTTGTTGGCTGGGTACGAAGGAATAAGTGTATGAATATTCATATTCATACAGTGAGCCTTCTAATTGATGCTAATGTCATAAAGGAAAATTTGAACTCCTGCAGGAACTTCATGATGCAGTGAAATCTCGTTCCAAGAAGGTAATTGTTGTAAAGAAGGGGCAGCTTAAGCTTTATGCTGGTCAGCCATTTGCTGAGGTTGAGATGGCTTTGCTCTCTTTGCTTGATCAAGATCAAGAAGGTACATAATGAGGGGTAGCCGGTTCTCTCCATCTCCATAAATCCCCTAACAAGGGCAGAATCCAAACTTGAGACCTCAAGGAAGTCAGCCTTTACTATTGGGATATCTACTTGGGACATCAAGGTACATAGTTTTGGAATAAATGAATGATTATACCTGGATTCTTCTTCAATCTGTGGACATGTTCTTATGGATTCTCCTCAGAGTCAAGATCTCTCTTCTTCAACAATATTTTAGGACTTTAGGACTTACTGGCCAGATTAATGATCTTGACCAGCCATAGGTCTCTTGAATCTATGGAGAAATTTTGGACAGTAGGGCAAATATGACAAGGATGTGGTGGTCTTCCCACTGAATCAGAGCTCTTTTTGTTCTGAAAAACTGTATATAGTAGATGTCTATTTGTTTTGAAAAATTGTATGTAGATGTCTTTTTGTTTGGTTGTTGGGGACTTGAAAAGAACTGGAAAGAATAAAGTTAAAACAAATGAACCCCTTCAGAATAACTGGTAACAAGCTAGCAGAGGAAGAATTGGATCTATTATGGTTATCAATCATGTTCACGTGACTTGTCACCAGTCTTGTTAACTAAGTGCCGAGTTCTATGAAGAAATAAGGCAAATGGGATCAGCACAAGGTGAACTATTTTATTACTGGATTCATGTAAAAGTAGAATTTACATGAAATAGAATCTGCTAACTGGAAAGCAAATAGAATCCGTTTTTCATTTCTTTAATGGCCTTAGTTTCTAGTGCCCTGCGAACTCTTAACATCAGCACAACACTACATTCTACTATAAACTAGTAATTTTAGCCATAGACTGAGCATGAATAGTTGGCAAATTGGATTGGCAAAAGTTTTGCCACGACTCCTGCTTCTGCTCTTCATTTTCTGTATATGCTTCAAATATAGAAATCACAGTATTTCGTGCTGCTTCTCTTGCCTCGGGCAGCCTATCGTTCAACAAATTGGCAGCCATTTGTACCAATGAAACCAATCCGAACTCTTTCATTCCTTCCAGACCCTGAGAAACCATAAGTTCACAATAATCATTGTAGGCAGCAAATATCAACACACAAGACTGAGTTATCCAAACAATTACCATATTGGAGACGGAGTTGGAGATGCATATGGCAACTTTGGCTCTGACTCTAAGGTTGGCATGGCTAACATATGCTCGGAGCTTATGGAGCAGATGCAGAGGAGTCATGGACCTCACCATTGCACTCAATGCTTTATCTGCTTCTTCACACACAAACCTTTTATCTTGAGAAGCTTTGAGCAGCAGCTGCAACAGCTGTGCACCCACAAGGACAAGTAAAGTCAATAGCAAAAAATTAACAGAAAATTGTTACTTAAATTCAGTTTATTATGGATGAAACACAGAAGGGCATGGTAAGACAGATACTCATATTTTACATGAGTTTCACTTATTTATACATGAAATCTACTGTGGACCAGATTTAGACAACAAACACAATATAATTTATAGCGGACCAGATTTAGACAACACACAATGGAATTGAAGTGAAAATGGGTAAAGACACAAACAGAAGCGGAGAGGTAGATTCTCACCAAGTTATCAAAAGCTTCAGTAGTGGAGTCAAGTAATTTAGAGCCAAAGGCATTGAAAATATCAGATGAAGCCATAATAGAGGTTTTACACAAAGCACTTCTTGGGTTCTTCATGGCCTTCACCACCACCAACATTACCTTTTCCCTATACAAATAAAATAACACATCCATGTTTAGCCAATTTTTGTCTCATCATAAAAATTAAAAGCTTATTCATGTCCATATTCTGCGAGGAAATCTCTCATACAAGATTGGGAGCAAAAGAGAGGAGTGATGCAACGCAAACCGCCTAGTATTATTCAGTGACTCGCAAACCTTTGTCCAATCCTTCGAATCTAAGCCTTCAACAAGACCCTAGGAACTCAAATAACCAAGGAAAAATAACCAATCAAATGAGTCGTCATCTGGGTTACTTGAAACAAATTTCTATAAGAAAAATCTACCCTCAATCCAGAGAGACCCAATTGAGATGAGTGAGTTATAAGACTTACCTGGATCTTGGATTCAGGGTCTGGAATGGCTTTGAGATTCTCAGAAGAGATATAATCGATAGCAGCATCTGCAGAGAGTGGCAATGGAGCCTTATTTTCATCATTTACACCAAACTCTGCCTGTTTTTGAATCGGAACTGAGACTTTTGCTTGCTTTTTGGGTCTTTCTGGTGTTAAAGGGAGAGCATTATCAATGGGCCTCAAAGCCATTTTTTCTCTGTAGAAGGAGATTGCAGATAGAAGAGATCTGAAGAATTTGATGTATTATGATTCAAAGAAAGATTATTTATTCGTGGGCCTGCGAGACAAATGTAGAAAGTGAGCAACTTTTACCTCTTTAAAAATTTAAATTTTGAACAGAAGTTCAAAAGAGACGTTGGAATTTTGAAGTAACGGTCCCCATTTATTGGTGTAGGAGAAAGGATTCTCTAAAGTTGGTAACATTTGAATTCGTTCTACGTTGATCTGGTGATCTCTGTTAGACCGCACGTTCTTCTTAACTTTGTCGTGCAAACATGAACGGTAGGGATTAATTCATACCCACGACAAACACTTGGCAAATATATTAATTTCATGTAAAATATATTAATTACAATATATACTTAGCAAATATATTAATTTCATGCCAAATGGAAAAACATAAAAAATCATTACAATAAAATTAACTTTTGATTTAATTTTTTAGGTATTGCAGTTTGTTGGCTAATTCAAATATTAGCTTCAATAAAAAGGAAAAAAAGAAAAGCCCAAGCGGTTGGATTAGCACAGGACAAAGCAACTCTTGCTAAAGAATTAGTTGCTTTGTTTGCTTGTCTACTAACCATTTCAGAGAGATCTAAAATCCCTGGTTTAAAATAGATTTACAGTCTAAAACAACACATATTCTGTCCAATCTTACCCATTTGAACATAAACCAAAGTAAATCTCTTGTGAATCAGTACTGAGATAATCATGCCAAAGCCTCTCTTAATCCCAGAGCTTCTGCTTCCCTTGAACTCCAGCATCCAGGAATGGTTCTAGACAATTCGGCAATGAAAGCTCCTTCAATTTTTAATGTAACTGGAGGCACGTTCTTCTTTTTGAAAGATAAAAGCTTGTGTTATTCATAGTTTTAGTACAAAATTTTGAAATTAAATGGATACTCAAATTTATACTACAGTTGAGATATTACAGTATAAAGCACTGCTTTATGAAATAATGTACATCACATATGAAATTATTGTGCGAAACTAGAGTATGTCTTCCAAGAAATTATACATCATACCTCAAATCCTTATGTAATTGAAATACACTTAAAAATTTCATCTAGAAACTACTAATTCGCACAGACCTCTAACTCCTCTTTTGACAACGAAAAACCCGAAGAAACTACCAAATCTAAAGCTGTGCAACTCTGGTTTTTATTCAGGGCCGACTTAAGAACTGGAACCATGCTGAATTTTTAGTAAACTCCGATTCGGTTCTTTGACTTTTCAGTTTTGATTTGGTTCTGTACTTAGATTTTAATTCAATTCGTCAAGACTTTGGTTCGGGTTTCGGTTCCTGAAATAATTTCATACAATTGTTATAATGAAAAATTGTACATAAATATCATTTAAGCATTAAAGTTAGCTGCTAATACATAGCATATCACATATTATACATTTTATTATATAACCTTTAAAGATACATATATAATTAAAGATTAAACATATTATATAATATGCTGATACACTTATAATTAAAAATTCTAGGGTGGTTTAATATATTTAAAAATAAAATTATTAAGAAAATGTAGAGGAATGAAAGATAATATATGTGTGTGTGTTGCAATTTTAATTGTATATAAATATATGTATAAAATCATAAAAAAAATATGTATAAAATCAGTTTTTTAGTGAAGAATCAAAATCAAACCAAAACAAAATTGGAAATTAAATTTAGTTTGGTACAATTCTGATCTGTTTAGGACCCTAAGAACTGTGCGCACCCCTTGCTAAATCCTCTGCTCATGTATATGGAACACTAGTAGATAGGGTAATTTGCTACAATGATTGAATTAGTGGGCTCACAAGACAAATGGTCTCCTAAAATCATCTTTTGCACCATCGTAAAAAGTATTCACTACCATCTGCATAAGCATGATGATCACTTAAACAAACAAAAAAAAAAAAAAGAATTTTTTTTTATGATGGCACTGCAAGCATCCCTTGTCAGAGGTCAAATGGTAAACAAGAAGGATTGGAATTCAGAAATATGCACTTCAGTAAATGCTGAGCAAAAGTATTTATTCTGCTTGCAGAACACTAATAAAATGTGTCGCTATTGTTTCTGGAGGCACACTTATTTTAAAGCCCTAAAATGACAAAATTTGCAGGTAATGTCATTGATGTTAACTTACAAAGCTGCTTGAAATAATTTAGCATCAAATCATTACAATTACCTGAAGAATTTGAGAAAAATACAAAGTGGTTTCCATCTTGAATCGAAGAATAAATTGATAGCAACAGTAATTACAATTTATGCAAAATTACTAAGAGGCCAAACACATCCATTTGGTCAAACCAGACACTAAAGGTTCAACGCCTAGGTGGCTTGCTTAGTTTTAATCAAGGATATTCACTCTATCTTCCAAAATATGACACTGGAGGTGCGTTTGGTTAATTGGATTAAGCATGATAAATCTGGAATTGGCATACCAATAGGACATGACAAAAATGGATTCTTGTATTGCCATGTTGAGTTGTCCTTTTTCTTGTATTATGCTATTCCGTCCTTCAAACTAGGCACAGCCCAAGAGTACAATCACTGGGGGGGAAACTATCTTCTACATTCCTAACAAGTATATTTGCAAAACCAAATATTAATCAAACAGACCAGACAACAGAGAAAATGGTGCATCAAATCAGAAGCGAAAGCAATTTTTTTCAACCAATGATTTTGAGAATTGTATAATTAATAAGTAAAAAGGAATACCTTTGCAGGAAGCAACTAGTCCAAATGAAGAAATGAGTATGTGAAGGATAAGTGAGTGAATCGTTGCTAAGTTACCACAATAACCAGCCCCTTAAAACTGAAAAAACAACACGATGCTACCAAGATCTTGCAGCATGTTGAGAATTCGCTATTTCCCTCATAACAGCCCCCACAATTGCTGCCTGCTCAACACATTCAGCCCTACACAGGGCATCCCAAAGAGCAATGCAAGTTTTGGCATGAATTTTATGACCTTTCAACCGAGTTTCCTCAAAAAGTCCATATGCCTCCATTGCCCTATCTGCATAACTTAATCCTTCTATGATGGCATTATAACAAGCAGAATCAGGTATACCCCCACTTGCCTTGAATCTTTCAAAGAGTGAATTAGCATCTGCAATGTTCCCAGCCTTGGCAAGTCCAGCAATCATTGTAGTGTAAGTAATGGTGTTGGGTTCTAACCCTTGCTTCAGCATCTCTTGCCAAAACACAAAGGCTTTGTTAAATTTTCTAATCATGCAGAGACCATTTATGAGAATGCTGTAAGTTATAAGATTGGGAGTGCATTTCAGGTTTTTCATGGACTGAAAGCAGATAAGAGCTTCATTAATTTCCTCTGCCTTCACCAATGCATCAAGCAAGCAATTCCATGTGCACACATTAGGTGTTAAACCTTTCTGCATCAGCTCTTCCATGATTAGATATGCCTCATCAATTCTACCCACTTTTCCAAACCCATCAATGAGACTGCTATAGATAACAACATTTAACTTTATGCCATTTGACTTTGCTTCTTCAAAGAGCATATATGCTTCATCAAGCCTATCAATTTTGGCTAGGCCATCGATGACAGAACCATAGGTGACAACAGTTGGTTGGTGGCCCTTAGTCTTCATTTCCTCCAGCAGCTGATAGGCTTTATTCACCTTACCTGACTTGCAGAACCCATCAATAACTGTGTTGTAAGCACGGGTGTCCAGAACACATCCCTGGTCCTTCATAGCATGGAACAACTCATAAGTTTCACCTGCAAAACCAGCTTTCACAAGGCCATGAATTAGGATAGAATAGCTTCTCACATCTGGAACAAATCCTCGAGCTTTTATTTCCTCAAACAAAGCCCTTCCTTTCTCAGTTTCACCTGCTTTAAAAATACAATCCATGTAGGTATTAAGAAGCATAAGGTCAGGAGAACAACCCCTATGGATCATTTCCTTGTATATCTTGTGACCATCCTCCTTCCTGCCGCATCTGAAGAAGTTTCTAATCAGGGACGTATACACAATAGCATTTGGTATTTTATCAGAATCCAACATCTGTTCATAAAGCCTGTAGGCATCATCTACTCTACCTTGTTTGCCCAAACCGTCTATAAGTGAACAAAATGTAACCTCATCTGGGGTGCAAACTTTATGATTCATTCCCTCAAATATAGAACGAGCCTCATCAAGTTTTTGTGCTTTACATAGTCGATCAATCATTATGTTTACAGTCATGACATTAGGAAACAAGCCAGCTTCTTCCATTGCACCCCGAACCTTGAAAGCAGTCTCAACTTCTCCTGCTCTGCATAGCATGTCTACTAGAATATTATACGTTGCAAGATTGGGCACTGCATCTTTCTTCATCTCCTCAAAGATTTTTAACGCCTCCCCTAATCTTCCCATTTTCCCAAGGCATGTCAGAATGCAATTGTATGCAACCACGCTTGGAATGCACCCCTTTGCTTTTTGTCTCTCAAGTAAACTGTAAGCCTCGCCAAACTTCCCAGCTGATCCATACCCCATAATCATGGTGTTGTAGGCATATGCACATGGGACTTTTCTGTTTTGTTCCATCTGCTCGAATATTTCCACTGCTTCGTCCAGTCTGTTTGCTTTGCAGAGAACACCTATCATGCTTGTATAAGTCACGTCATCTGGCAATAAACCATGTGCTTTCATCTCATGAAAGAACTTCCAAGCCATATCCACCTTACCCACCTTACCAAAGCAATCTATACAGACATTATAAAGAACAATGTCAGCATTAAAACAGTTGCTTTTCATCTCATCCAACAGGGAGAGAGCTGCATCAAGACGACCCTCCCTGGCAAACACACGAATCAGAGTTGTAAACATGTGTACACTTACTTCATAACCTATTTCCTGCATTTGATGAAAGAGAGTAAGCATGAGGTCAGATTCATGAACTCCAGACAGAGCACCAATCAAAGCAGTATAAGCTGAAAATGCAGGGCGAAATTTGAATTTCCTCATGCACTGAATAAGATCAAAAGCTTCTCTGAGCTTCCGTGACTTGACACAGTTCGAAATTAACTCAATGCATGTGCTATTAGATGGGCCAAATCCAGCAATACTCATTTCTCCCAGAATTTGTTCGAAATAATTAAACTTCCTCGTTTTAGCCATCACCAAAAGAAGTGAATTGTATGCTTCGGGACATAATGCCTGATCAGTTTTTTTCTCAGCCCACCGAAAATAATTTACTGCTTGTTTAGCATCCTTCAGCCTCCTTAAGACTCCAATAATAAATTCTGGTTGAGGACTTTCATCAAGCATTGACAAAGCACTCTCAACTGGGGGTCCCCAAGGACCACTTTCCAAAATACGGCACACATCATCGACTCCTTGCCTTACGCTGCCAATTTTTTTCCGGTTGTCTTGATTATGCTCTTCCATAAAGGGAAAGAATTTCCCACCCAATGCAGAAGAAGGAGGCCCATTAGACAAGGAGGTTAACTTTCTGGAATTGGTAACAAAATGCCAACACCTTGAATCACAGCTGAATAGTATTCCTAAAGTAACCAAAAGAAAGAAGAATCTTAGCTAATAAAAGCAGAATTCTGGATCATCAGAAGATGGGACAAGAAAGTAGCTATGCCGTAGTTTACCTGGGTTCTTCAAAAGCATCTTCATATATGCATGTCTGGCCAACTGCTATGCCTTTTACCTTCCAGATTTATCTTTAATGAAAAGAAGACCCACAGAGTATTTTAAGGTTTAGGGTTTAAGGAAGAATGAGGAGAAGGAGGGACGAGAGAGTCAAGGAATGCAGAGATGAGTGTCGAAGAAAACAGGAGCTGCAGAAAAACTTAAGTAAACAACGTCGTTTTGAAACACAAACTCAAACTGATTCTGCGCCAAAAATACGGGTCGTTTTTTCGAACTTTATAGTTTGAAACGCTGCGTTTTTATGAGTGAATATTGTGTCTAGTGTCCCTTTCATATCCGATCAATAGCTTTTTCCAATGCACGTAACAAGTACACACAAATGCTTTTTTCTGTGTTCTCCCATGGCTTCCTCATCTCTTTTGATCTCCATTCTATAGCTCTGAACTCCAAAAGGACCTAAATAACCTAACAATGGAAGGTCAATATCAACAGTATCCTCGAACTTATGGACCGCACCAGATAAAAATGACGATTCAACTCTCTCAGCTCTCGGACAATGACCGGAGCAGTAGCGAGCTCCGGGCGCTGGATTGCAATCTCACTTCCCTCTGTGACCACATCCAGATGGAGGGCTTCAATTCCTGCTCCTTCTCCGATATCGTTGTCCATGCTATGGGCTCTACCTACCACCTCCATCGCCTCATTCTCTCTCGCAGTTCCTACTTCAGGTCACAAATTTAGCTTTTAACGTGATCGATTCACTAAAGATACAAATTTCATAATTTTAGAATAATTGATTCAATTATGTTCTGAATTTGGCCCCCCTTTTTTTATGTGAGTGGCAGGAACATGCTACATGGTCCTTGGAAAGAAGCCAGTTCTCCTGTTGTGAACTTGCATGTGGATGATAAGAATATTAATGCGGAGGCAATTGCAATGGCTTTGGCTTATCTATATGGCCATCACCCTAAGCTTAACGATAACAGTGCATTTCGTGTGTTGGCTGCTGCTTCCTTTCTTGACCTTCAGGTATCAATCACCTGACTCGCTGCCAGCTTCTTGAATCTCTGATTCTTAGAGATCATTCTTTATTTTTGGATTGCAATATTACATCTGGGCATTTTCCGTGCAGGATTTATGTGCTATATGCACGGACTTCATTATATCTGCACTGTGGGCTTCTAACTTCTTGGCATATCAGGTTAAGTTTGAATAATTGCTATTTGTATATGCACCATTAAATGCTTCCAGGATTTTGGATATTGATGAGTATTTTTGTGAGTCAGGTATTTGCGGAGAGCCAGGACTATGGCATACATGGAGAGCGTGTCAGAAATGCTTGCTGGGGCTACCTTTGTCAAAGTGGCGCCATGGAATTGAAAGAGGTAAAATTGAAGTAATTAATATTTAGTTGCACATGTATATTTTGGGTTTTGGTGGTTACTCTTCTTATGGTCATAAAGATGCTCGTTCTCTTGCTGGGGAAAGGGAACAAAATGTATGGCAACACAAGTAAGATGGAACAAGATCAAGTTGATAAAATCTGAACTTATCAACGATAACAAGGATAATAATTTATTGTTCTTGGCAGCAGCATTAAGATTTCTATTTATTGTTTTTTAGATTTAATGTCTTTGAATGCACTGAGACTAGATATAGTGGATGCTGCTTGGTTGGTGTATCTTCTGATGAGAGTCCTATGACTTTTTGCTGGTGTGAAGACACAAGTATTTACTACTAGTGTTCAAATTATAGGGGGCCTACAAATAAGGGAGAAATCATAATAAATAATTGACTATCTATACTGCTGAAGTGTTGGAATTCACATTTTACATTTTGACAAATGTATTTCATCTTTTTCTTTACTCACTTGAATATGTCTTCAAACAATTTTAAAACTTTTGAAAGTGCAAAATAGCCACTCTTTTTCTTGTATCTGTTCCGCATTTCAATCTATTGTAGTTCTCAATGTATTTGATTAATATTTCAGCTGTGATGGTTTTACTTCTTTGTCCACCTTGTGAAAATTATAACTTATAATGTACTAGAATCCTTTATTGCAACTTCGGTTGAAGCATTGTAGTGAAGTTTTATTATCTAATAGTTATGTGTTCATTTTCTGACAATTGGTCAATTATCTCCTTGAATTATTGATCCTTCTGTTGTGGTAGGTGCTTCCCAAACTTTCTTCCCAAACTCTTCATGCATTACTGACCTCAGATGAATTATGGGTACCTGGTGACGAGAAACGGTAAGGGGCCTAGATTAGGTTGCCACAGAATTAGGTTTACTGGACTGTAGTTGAAGTATTATTCAAGTTGGATGACTCCATGTTTCCTTTTCTGTTAAAAGGTATGAATTGGCAGTAGACACACTTCTTGCAAAAGGTGCTCTTTGCAAGACAGAACATTCTGAGCAAGGCAATTCCAGTTCTGACATGGGTGTGGGTACTCATTCTGACTCTTCCCAAGCAAAAGGAAAAAATTTGGTTGCTAGTTGCTCTAGAAAGAGGCTGGAATCAGAATCAGTATGCTGTTTAAAAGATGAACTGAAATGCCAAAGTGCAGCTCATGGTTTTCTGGTTGAACTTACTGATTCTATGGATGAATTCCAAGGAGTATTTTCTGGTTCCAAACGGTCAAATTTGGACTCTGTGAGCCCCATTGAGGTGGAACAAACTTCATCATTGAGTAACACATTTTCAGAAATGAATGGAAATAGAACCTTGTGTTCTTCTGTTGAAATGCCAATCGGTGTTGGAATGAGTGGATTAGGGACCAGTAGAGTGGCTATGGAGGGGCCATCTGAATCAGGCTTACACCATTTCAATAACAACAATTGGATTGCAGGTGATCAATCTAGGCATTGCACATCAACCGAACCGTCCTGTAATGGACTTGTACTCAATGATTGGGGAAGATGCGGCTTGCCTTCTCTTTCATGGGGTGGTAGAGTTGTGGGCAGAAGACAGGTTACAGGTTATGCTGTAGGAAATTGTGGGGTTTGTGGGGAGGAATATGATACTTTTGTCAATATATTTGAAGGGGGTTCACTATTATATTGTAACATGTCTTTTGAGGCACTTTTAAATGTGAGAAAACAGCTTGAAGAATTGGGTTTTCCTTGCAAAGCTGTGAACAATGGTCTTTGGCTGCAGGTTTGTTACTGACATCTGCTTGCTTCTAAAATTTAGTTTTTTAGCCAAAGAATAAAGGTTGTCTTGCTAGAAAGAGAGAGGAGACTCTGTACTTATTACCGCTCTGCTTTTGACGTATCAATTGATTCATTGACTTGATTTTCAGCTTGATTCTCATAAGTCACCTAGTCATTTCATTCATTTGACTGCTTTTAAAGCATACAATTCTTGGTTCAATCTAGGAACTGGAGGATAGTGCAACTAAAGATGTCCATTTTCTGTCTATTGGAAGAATTTACATATTTTCTATTCCTATACAAGCATTTGCTTTCTCACAAGTTACTGTCTTTACTATGGGCTTTTGTAAGGATGTTAAGTTTTTCATTGGTTGCCTATGATGCAGATACTTTTAAGCCAAAGGGTTGAAGAAATTGGTGCTGACACATGTAAAGTTTGCTGTTTCACAAGTATGGCATGCACTTGCAAGCAACCATTTGGGTTTTCACAAGGAGTTACTACAACAGGTTACTACATGCAAGACCATGAGCATAATAATTCTCCCGGTAGCATGGGGAATATATATGTTGCTGATTCTGCACAAAGTGAGGGTAATGGCCTCTTTAGGCCAGTACGAGTGCATGTTAGGGGACCTATTGATGGGCTTGCAGGCATTGGACGTGGAACTACATTAGTGCCAACAGCTGCTTGGCCCCCAACACGTTTTGTCTTTTCCTGTGTGCCTTTTGGCATAGGCAACAGAAATTGTCAGCAATCTATTGCTAATGAAGATTCAGAGAGTAGAACTGATCACAATGGAGACCTATTGTGGGAACCCATATATATTTATTATTTATTATTATTTTATTTTAATTAGCTAACAATAATTTAATATATTTATAAAAAATATAATATTTTATTGAATGGTTTGCTTATTTATTTTTAGATATATATATATATTATTTTTGAAATTAAATATATATCTGCAATCTGAACAACCTAGTTCAACAATAACTCTTATCCCATTCTACACCTAATAGAACTCTTGAAATATATATATACCCTAATCATCTCTTCTGCTAAACTTTGCTCTCAAAACCTATTTGTCACCTCCTTTTTCTATCAAATACTGGTATTTTCATTATCTTTTAAATTATTGTTATATATGTACATATATATATATATATATAAATTTACTATTTATAATCTGATGTACGCAGAGAATCCCTAAATTTTTTTTTTCTTCTCTATTCATCACCTTCGATTCTATTTTCAAGGTAAAAATTCTCATCCCTTGTTCAATAATGGGTGAATCTAATTTTATTTTCTTTTCTTGATCTGTTACAACTACTCTATAAATTTATTTTTTTTGATAATTGATTGGGTTGATCATAATTATTATTGGATAATAATTTATTGTTATATATATATATATATATATATATATATATAATAATGGGTGAATCTAATTTTATTTTCTTTTCTTGATCTGTTACAACTACTCTACAAATTTATTTTTTTTGATAATTGATTGGGTTGATCATAATTATTATTGGACAATAATTGATTGTTATATATATATATGAATCTAATTTTATTTTCTTTTCTTGATCTGTTACAACTACTCTATAAATTTATTTTTTTTTATAATTGATTGGGTTGATCATAATTATTATTGGATAATAATTTATTGTTATATATATATATATATATAATAATGGGTGAATCTAATTTTATTTTCTTTTCTTGATCTGTTACAACTACTCTACAAATTTATTTTTTTTGATAATTGATTGGGTTGATCATAATTATTATTGGACAATAATTGATTGTTATATATATATATATATATATATATATATATATATATATGAATCTAATTTTATTTTCTTTTCTTGATCTGTTACAACTACTCTATAAATTTATTTTTTTTGATAATTGATTGGGTTGATCATAATTATTATTGGATAATAATTTATTGTTATATATATATATATATATATATATATATATATATATAATAATGGGTGAATCTAATTTTATTTTCTTTTCTTGATCTGTTACAACTACTCTACAAATTTATTTTTTTTGATAATTGATTGGGTTGATCATAATTATTATTGGAATATATATATATGAAGCTAATTTTATTTTCTTTTCTTTATCTTTTAAAACTACTATATAAATTTATTTTTTTTGATAATTGATTGGGTTGATCATAATTATTATTGGATAATAATTTATTGTTATATATATATATATATGATCTGTTACAACTACTCTACAAATTTTTTTTTTTTTAATTTTGATTGGTTGATCATAATTATTATAGGACACTAATTGATTGTTATATATATATATATATATATATATATATATATATATATATATATATGAATCTAATTTTTTTTTGTTTTCTTGATCTGTTAGAACTACTATTTTGATAATTGAGTGGTTTGATCATAATTATTATTGGATAATAATTTATTGATATATATATATATATATATAT
This sequence comes from Hevea brasiliensis, assembly GCF_030052815.1. Lineage (NCBI taxonomy): Eukaryota > Viridiplantae > Streptophyta > Magnoliopsida > Malpighiales > Euphorbiaceae > Hevea > Hevea brasiliensis. Next base: position 1,990,448 of record NC_079496.1, on the reverse strand, counting down.
ATATATATATATATATAAATGAAAATGAATTTTTTTTTTTTTTCTTTCTGATGCATTTTTACTCTACTAATTTTTTTGATAATTGACTGGGTTGATCATAATTATTATTGGACAATAATTGATTGTTATATATATATATATAAACGTGATGAATGGGATGGGACGATGGTATAGAAAATAAAATTAGTCATCCCATTCATCACGTTTATATATATATATATATATATATATATACCTTTATATATATATATATAACAATCAATTATTGTCCAATAATAATTATGATCAACCCAGTCAATTATCAAAAAAAATAAATTTATAGAGTAGTTGTAACAGATCAAGAAAAGAAAATAAAATTAGATTCACCCATTATTGAACAAGGGATGAGAATTTTTACCTTGAAAATAGAATCGAAGGTGATGAATAGAGAAGAAAAAAAAATTTAGGGATTCTCTGCGCACATCAGATTATAAATATTAAATTTATATATATATATATATATATTTTATTATTATTTGATATTTTTCTTTAATATTTTGGGTGTGTAGGAGATTTAAATATTCAATCAGTCAGTTGAAATTGTCTCTCTTCCATTGAAATTACTATTGTCTTGGAGGTTCCAGGTGAGTGGTAATTATAGTACATGGCACCGTTTTAGTCCCTTTTAAAATTTCTTAGTATTAAGTTTGTTATTAAATAAAATTTTAAATCAATATTTTAACAATTGTTTTACATGTGATTTTCTAAAGTTTTATTTTATTATTGAATTTTATTTCGATTTTGATTAAATAATTGATTTTGTCAACTATCTCTGCATTAGACCCATTAGGATTCCTGGAACAGGCCTTTAATGTATTTATATTGATTGATATTTGACTATAAAATTTACCGATGTGTTACTGAATTGATTTGATTTTATTAACTCTCTGAAACTATTGAAATACACTATTTGAATTGCACTATCAATTATTATTTGCTATCTAAAATTTTTTATTGATTTTGATTTATTTGTACAAATTGATTTTCTATTTTGAATTGGTACCTGTGCCCAGTATCTGTTTCTGTTATCTGGCCCCGCCGTGTGGACTATCACGGTATTAGGTTGCATTGTCGAGTCATGCATCATTGCAGTTTATGGTTTGCATTAGTATCATATGCATTGATATCTGTGAAGGAGGAGGAAGGTATCTAATATCTGGTAGCGCGCTTACCATCTGGCCTTTGGTGATGTGGGGTATCATCACCCTGGTGCACTGTACCATAAAATTTTTATTGAATGAATTTCTTTTATATATATGTTTTATGAAGTTATTTTATTAATGATTTTGACAGCATGAGCATGATTTTATTGAATAGAAAATTTATTGTGAAATTAATCAAGCGTCTGCCTGTTCCTATTCCGTTGTGTGCTATAATTATCATTCACTGAGCATCTAGCTCAAACCACGTTTTCTCTGTCTGTTATCTGTTTCAGATCAGTAGAATTCTGCAGCTGATCCAAATATTCAGTCCATTTTCTGGAGAGGGACAACTTTGATTTGTTCTCATGGTATGCCCGAATTCATGTTTTCTCGGGCTAATAATTAGTTTAGTTTATTGAACAGTTTAAGTTTTTATTGAAATCTGTAGAGACTCCGCAGTTTACTTATGGGATATTTATGATGTTTATTCAGCATTTTGTTTATTTGAATTTTGTCTATTTTTGGGATTAGTAAGTGACAATATATTCATTCAAGATACTCTGATAAGGCTTGCATGATTTAAGAATACTTAAATTATGCGCCGGTCACGATTCAGAATTTTGGGTCGTGACACCTATCAGGAGATGGGTTGACGGCTCTGGTTGGGTTAAGCCAAGGAGGGAGCAACACCACTAATGTTCTTAGGGGAGCATATGGAGAGAGGGAATGAGACAGAACTGCAAAGTAGATTGTCAGGAGCATCCATTACAGCACCAAGTACCAGTGGTGTTGCTGTCCAAATGCTTGAGTCAAGAGAACATGCTATTGGAATTGATTGGGAGAACACAAACAGTTCCTCTATATCTTTAGATATGAAAACACCTTTAAGCCATTTCCCTCCATTTCGTTTTGGGTGAGTTATTATTTCTTTGCATTCTAGCCACTCATATTTCTTAGTATTAGTAATTGTCTTTAGAAAGATGCCACACTGGGAAGCTTCTGCAGACTGCAATGAGATGTATTGACTCCTTTCAGTCACCACCCTGTGTTGAAAATATTCTCTGTCATTCATTTGTTTCGTTCAATTGCCTTTCATTTAATTCTATTGGTTGTACACAAGCCTTCCTATTGGCAGCATTTTTTTTTTTTTTTTGCAGTACCGTTTGACCTGATATGTCTGAAATCCCAAAGTAATGCCCTCTTCTGCTAGTCTCAAGGAGAGGTCATCATGATTTTGGCCTATCCTCATAATTTGGATGACAATTCCACTCCTACAATCATCATATTCAATGTCCTATTTTTAATTAATGACTGCTTATTCAACTAATTTTTGCTTTATTATTTTATTAATTGGCTATGGGTATCACAGGGTTGAATTCGATGATGGGCATAGGCTCAGTGATGGCCAAGTCAAACACTCCCCAGAATATTTTTATGCTGGATCTTTGTGGAAGGTATCTGAATTCAACTAAATTCAGCATGTATCAGCTTCTAATTGGCTATGAGGCTTTGTCTTTCAGGTTTTAATGTTCTATATGGGTTAAACTGTGTATGATCCATTTTATTTTATAGGTTATTGTTCAGGCCTTTAATGATGAAGATCCTCAAGGACGCAGAACTCTCGGTAATATTCTATTGACTAGAGGCTTAAACTTTGAAAACTTGCTATTCCATGTTAATTAGGAGGAAAAGAAATAGTTTTGCTGTAATTCAATTAAATGTAAAAACATTTCAGGACTATTTCTTCACCGACGCAAGGCAGGGATTACCGACACCCTTAGAAAGGTTAGCATTACTGATGGAAAATCGAAGTATGAGATGATCCATTTGTATCAATTATCAGAGAATGTTCCTTATTCCTCGCATTTGTCCTAGCTTCCATTTTCTGATGACACCTATGGTGTTCTGTACTTTGTTCATCAAATGCCAGTTAAAGACTAGACTCTAGTGATTATTACTACTTGTTGTAATTGAAGTTTTCAATTAGCACTCAGGATCACTACCTTCTTTCAGGTTCATATGTATGTGGATGCTCGTGAAAAGGTTACTGCCCGTTTTCAGGTGAAGTTGCAACTGAACAAATTGCTGTCAACATGACTATATGCACATAGTTCATGCAGTGATATATTTTAGTAACTTGGTATCTGTCATCACATCATTTTTCAGCTGATTTGTCCATCAAAGAGAGGAGTCATGGTGTTTGGAAGCTTTGAACAACGTGGTACTCTTTTACCGAAAGCTCCCAAGGGATGGGCTGGCGTACTGCTTTGCTTTTTTATGAGCTTGCAGAACTACTTCAAAATGGGACCTTACGAGTGGCTGCCGTCGTGCAGCTTGTGTAAATTAAAAGCTTGTCTAAGCAAATATCAACTTGCTCACCTGGTCTTCTGCTGTTTCAGATGTAAATCACAGGAGTATTCTCCCTTTGCCCCATTCTGGTTGCTTTGTTGTGCAAGCATGATATCCAGAAGCGATAGCTGCTCTGCTGCCAATTTTTGGCTAGCCTTTTCCTGTGCTCAAGCTGATCTGAACCAATGTTTGTTGAAAATTTTGCTGGTCGAATTTCTAAAAGAAATCTTTTCTTGAAAACAATAAAGAAATATTGACATTTTTGAGTTTCTGATTATGTGTATTTAAACAAAAGCAGGATATATGTGAATAGTCAAGTGCAATTGATGCTTATCTATTATGTGCTTAGTTACATGACATGTATGAATGCTCTTGTACGCTGTGTTATCTCTGAACTGAATTGTGAGGGTGTTCTGCTTTTCTTTTAGAACACCATTATTATTGATAAAAAAAAAAAAAGGTGATTCGGTGCATGGAGTATCTTACACTTATGGGCTTAGAGAAAGTTTAATGTACATAGCTTTATCACCATTATTATTAATAACGATACAATATTTACTTCAAATTGTTCTGCAAATATTGGTAGCCATGGCACACTATTATAGTACCAAAAGTAAATGTCAAAATAAAAGCAAACCATTTAAGCCACACATCTTTTGTCTAACTTTTTTACAATACACAATATATATTTTAAATTCAATCAACTTAGTAACTATAAAAAATTATTATTTTTTAATTTATATTATATTATATTAATTTAAAATAATTAATTACTAACTATAACGATTGCAAAGACAATTGTGAATTTCTTTTTCTCACTCACTTATGGGTATGAATAATTTATTATATTAATAGGTTAACCTGAATTATGAATTATCTTTTTATATAATTGCATATAATTTTTTTATTTATTATGTTGTATAATTTAATATATTTATTTTTTATTAATATAAATAAATTTATTATTATAAAATTTTAATTTTAATTATTAATTAAAATTTTCATTACAAATCTAAATTATTTTTTACGATGCATTTACCTATTAAAATTTAATTAAATTTATTTTAATAATTATTTAAAAAATATATAAAAAATTATTAATTATAATAAAATATTATTATTAATTTTATAACATTTATTTAATGGTATATCGGTTGATCTCCCATACAATTTCAATTAAACTTTAAATATTTAACCCTCGAGTCGGACCGGTTTGAAAACTTTAGAAAAAAAATTGCTATTCCGGTTTTCCTTATAACAGTAAGGGAATGTGCCAAGACGCCATTCGGAAAACCCCGCCACTTTGTCCACGAGGGACGTTTCTCTCTCCCAAATTAACTCTCCGCCTGAGAAATAAAACCCCCTGATTTCTTTCAATGTAACATCACCCAAAATCCCTAATCCCTAATCTTTCTCAAACTCGCCCAAGAAGGCGAAGGCTGGGCGGATGAATGCTGATTGTCCCTATATATTTCAAGTAGAAAGATTTAAATCTGTGAGTTATATTTATTTTGCCTTTCAGTTGATTATCTTTTAGAAAGTGCTTTTTGATGTGGCTTTGCACTTAATTGTGTTGTAATTGTAATTAATTATTGTTTAAGGATAGAATTTAATTTCTCTTTCACTAAATGCAATAAAGAATTTTGCTCATTTTCGTTAGTAACAGTGAAGTTTTTGTCTTGTTAGTTTCTGCTTGCTTTTGTTTCGTATTAGTGACATGCTTGAGCGTTAACACTAGCCAATCTGGATTAATGTATAATTAATTACCATTGCTTTGGATCAATATCTTTTGCTTCTGGGTTATTAATTATTGTGTTGTACATGGGTCGTTATTGATAAAAATGGATGCTTGCTTTGTGATTGTTGCAGATGGGAAAGAACAAGCAAAGTCAGGAAAATGAAAATAGAGCTGCTAAGGCCGTGTGGAATAAGGAGATGGTGCATATCTTTTGTGATATTTGTATCCGAGCCTTTCAAATGGGCATGCGACCTGGGACTCACTTTACAAAGCAAGGTTGGAAGTATGTAATCAAACACTTCCAGAAGGAAAGCGGGCTAAATTTTACCAAAAAACAGTTGAAAAACAAGTGGGATGGAAGTAAAAAAGAATGGAAGATTTGGAAAGCTTTGATAGCTGAAGAGACCGAACTTGGTTGGGATACGAAAAGGCAAACACTGGATGCTTCTGATTCTTGGTGGGATGAAAAGATTAAGGTTTGTTTTGACTCCTAATATTATGGATTATGATCATGCGTGTTTAATTTCATTTGTAATTATATGATCCATGTTTCCGTTCCTTTTTTTTTTTTTTTTTTTTTTTTTGAATAATGTAGGTTATGCCAGCAGCTAAAAAATTTCGATACATGGGTATTGAACCTGAACTTTGTGCAAAATATGATGTCTTGTTCATGGATATGGGGGCTACTGGAATCTGTGCTTGGACTTCTTCAGTGATTGTTGTACCAAATGATAAGGATGACAATGATGAATCACCTAGTGATAACGTTATGCCTTCAGATAAGGATGGCAATGATGAGTCACCTAGTAGTACTGCAATACCATTAGAAGGGAGTGGCAATTCAAGAAATGAACCTAATTTTGTTGAGAGTTTGGAGCAAATTGTGGATGGTGCTAATCTATCATCAGAAATGATGGATGGTGCTAATGTTTCATCAGCTCTCCCTACGCAATGCACAGAAGCCACTTTAGAGCAAGATGGCAATCAGCTTGAGGAGAAAATGATTGAGAGGAAACAAAAAAGGATCAATGAATCTGATACACAAACTGATACAAGTAAGAAAATAAAAATAGGAAGGGCGCAGTTAGAAGGTTTAGCAAAGTTATCTCGGCAGATTAATAGACTGGTAGCTACTGTTGAAGGTAGGAGTAGTGTGACTTCCAAGAGGACAGATCTTCCAGGATGCAGCATACCTGAGGTCTTGGCTGACCTACATTCTATACCAGAGATTGTGAAAGGCAGTGAACTTCATTTATTTGCTACAGACTTATTTCTTTCCAGGGCAAAGAGAGAGGTGTATGTTTCCTTGGAGGAGTCTGATGTTAAATTAACTTGGTTAAAGTACCAACATGCGAAGTGTAAGGTTGATATGTAGATTGGCAATAGGTCATCCTGTCCAGTAGTCTTTGTTGTTTACTTCGTGTAGAGCTATATTACTATTTAATAATTTGGTGTGTTTTGTGTATAAATCTATTATGCTTCAAATAGAATGAATTACTATTATTATTTGTATATATCCTGTCTTTGTATTCTTATATATGAACTTTTAAGAGCCTTAAGACAAGGACTAGATGTTTTCAAAGTTGAAAATGCAGGGTGTCCATTTATAAGTCAAGGTGGTGATCCATTTGTGGATGGATGATAAAGACAAAGGTATCATAAGACAAGATCTCCATGGTTAATGACATTGATGGTATTGAATGAAGTTTCTTCGGTAACTTGATTATGAATTCTAGCCTATAAACGTATTCATAAATTCTCTAATACTCAAAATTCCTTATTTACTTTTTACGCATATTCAGTTGCCATTCGTTCTTCCCAGTAAGAATTGGTTGGCTATACTGGGAAACCTAAAAGGTTTAGAGTGTCATTCTTTCCTTTGGCTTTGCAGAAGTTGTGATGGCTTCTCATACCATTTATCAAACACCACAGGTGTTGAAACTCTTTCCTCAAATATTCTCTGTTGAAACTTCATGCTATTTAACGAACAACTGAATATAATGGTAACTCTTTCTTCAACTCCTCTGTGGAAACTGAATGCTGCTGCTGACAAACAGACATATTGGAGGTTAGAAGAGCATAGAATGCTGTGCGTATTTCTTATATATAAAGTTTTCTATTGCAGAATTTCCACCTTTTCGTCATCAGCATCATTGTGTTTTTGTTATGCTTCCTTCTGAAAACCAATCGCATACTAGTATACTTTTGCCACTTCATCCTGGACAAGAATAAAGTTGAAGCCTAAGAAGTGAAGACGCCCAAGTGAAATCTGCGATGCCCATTGTGCGAGCTGGTCTTATGGCTGGCTGGTCTTTGTTGGCTGCCTTGGGCCATGGCTGCGGGTTTCTGGGTTCTCTGGCTATTATGTTCATTCAAGGAGTCGCGCCGCTCCTCACGTCCAAACGCTAGTTGATACTTTTTCAAAAAGCAGTTTTTTAACCACTTATCTACAATTTCAAAAGCAACCTCTGGATTCGGCAAAAAATCCATCCAGCCCAGCCCATCGCTGTTCTGAAAAATTCATTACCAAGAAAAGAAAGAACCAAAAAGTCGAAACGTGCGATAAATTTTATGCCCGCGAAAGCTCGTAAATCGTTTCCCCAACACGTCAAGTCGTTAAAATCTCATCTCACTTTTTTTGCTTACTTTTTTAGATCTTGCAATCACAAACAAAACCCTTTCTTTCGCTCTTTTCTTCTTCCACATTTGCAATTGGGCTTGTTGTTTCAATTCCTCTCTTTTAATTTTGGATTTCTTACCATCTCTAAATCAAAATCACGCCACTTTCTCAGCGTTTCCTGCGCTATTCACATTTAAATTCTTCCCACGCAAAAAAACCCTAATTTTTGTAGCCCAATTGTTTGTCTAGGATTTTATTTCTGTCTAGAAAGCTCCCTTATTAACAAAATTAGTTATATTTTCAGACTAAAAATGCTTTCCTTTAGATGGGTTTTAAATTTTTAAGCTTGTTAAGCTTTAGATTTGAACAATGGGTGCCTTAACCAGCATCAGCAAGCGAGACCCATATTCAAATTCTCCTGATTTTCATATTTCAAAAAAGCCCCGATTGTCGTCCATGTATCAAACTCCTAACCAAACCCTAGGATCCTCCAATAGTACGGTCTCTAGAATCTCCCGGTACCCAGAAACAACCTCGAAATTTCGCCGAGAAGTCCATGCACCTTGCAGAATACTCAAGTTTGGTTTATCCAGGTCTAAAGATATTGATTACAGTGAAAAAAAGAAATCTAGTGCTGATGATATGGGGAATTTCTTGTGTAGACAGCTGGATTCTGCCAGGAGAAGAGCAATTGGTGCTTTTAGGTATTTGCTTAAAGATAAGCAAGTAATTGATGTTGATAACGAACTTGAGAAGCCTGAGAAGGAGATGGTATCTGAGGATTCCAGTATCGAAGAAGTTGAGGCTATTGAAGAAGATGGAAGAGAATGGAGGTCTATGGTTTTGGACCGGAGGTCACGAGATAACCTTGTGGGTAATAAGGATAACAATGATGTTAAGATTGTGGAGGAGAGATCCGTGATTACTATGGACGGAAATGTAGGGCTGGAAACTGCGGGGAAAATGATGGATTCATTGGTATTGAATGGCGAAGTGGATATATCCAGTGTTGACGTGTATAAGAAATTGTTGGAGAGTGCGGAAAGGAGGAATGGACGATTAAAAGCATTGGATTCTGAGATTGAGTTGCATCGAAAGAAGCTAAGCTTTTACCAGTCAATACGGCCTGTGAAGAAACCCGAAGAGAAAGCTGTCGAGGTAAGAATATATGTTCCTTCCCAGTCCCCTTCGCCCCTTCTCTTCCTTTCTAGAAGTATTTTTGTTCTAAATTCTAATAGGTTGAGAAGTAGTTTCAAATGCTAATGAAGTTGTTAAGAGCATGCTAATTGTTTTTTTTTTTTTTAATGATCAAGAGCATGCTAATTGTTGCTGTACAAGGAAGAAAGGATGTTTGTTTTTTATCTATATGTGGTGAAATGGGTTTTAATCGATTTACAGGAGATACCTCTTGAACCGTTTATTCCTCTTAGGAAGGAGGAGGAGTCTTTGATCAAACGTGCTTTTTCACCCATCAACAGGTATGGTTAGATCAATATTATTTTTGATAGTTTAGTGGGTGCGTGTTATAATGTTATCGTTGTTTATTTCTCTACAGGCAGAAGGTCTTGGTCACTCACAAGAATTCAAATATTGATATCACTGGAGAAATTTTGCAGTGCCTGGGACCAGGCGCATGGTTAAATGACGAGGTAATATTTTTGAGTTATTGCAATTTCCGTTTCTGTGTAGTGTAGAGTTTTAAAGTATGGCGTTTAAAAGGTAATTGATTTTGATGGCGTAATGATATGTTTGGTCTTTATTTTGCAGGTCATAAATTTGTACCTTGAGTTGCTAAAAGAAAGAGAAAAGAGAGAGCCACAGAAGTTTTTGAAATGCCATTTCTTCAGCACTTTTTTCTACAAAAAGGTGGTTTGCTTGCATTCGTTCTTCGATCACTCTTACACTTATGCATGATATCAATAGTTGTTTCTTGTAATGTTAAAAATGGTTGTCTTGGGAACTTTGGTCTATGTCCTCAAATTTCCTTTTCCTGTGTTTAACAAATAACTAAGTTTCCATTATTATGCACTCCATTCTTAGTTCCAAGTTTCAATGTATGTGGAATATTTAGGCTAAATTTCATTGGCGGTAACCAAATTTTATGGGTTATTACAATACAGTCACTCAACTTTGTTTTTTTTTCTTTTTTTCTTAAAAGTACTTCAACTTCAATTTGGTGAACAACAAAGTTATTTTCACAATTTTCTGTCCAAAACTCCAGCGATTTAATGACATGACAATGCCATGTGACATTTTAGAAAGAAAAATTTCTCTTTCATCCATTTCTTCTATATTTAGACCCATAATCTCTCTCTATCTTAAAACTTCTCATTTATTTCTTTCTCAAAGAATCCCTACAAAAAATTTAAAAAAAAAAAAATTCAAGCGAAATTTTTCGATCTCCTGTCTACAGCAGCTTCCAGTAAAACTAAGGCTAAAAGATCTTAGGATGTCTGGCGAGGTTCTTAGAGCTTCGAAAATGATTGGAGAGCAAGAAATCAAGAGGAGCAATTTCAGGTTGCTTCTACAAAATGGTGGTTTGCTTGCATTCGTTCTTTGATCACTCTTACACTTATGCATGATATCAATAGTTGTTTCTTGTAATGTTAAAAATGGTTGTATTGGGAACTTTGGTCTATGTCCTCAAATTTCCTCTTCCTGTGTTTAACAAATAACTAATTTTCCATTATTTATGCACACCATTCTTAGTTCCAAGTTTCAATGTAAATGGAATATTTAGGCTAAATTTCATTGGCGGTAACCAAACTTTATGGGTTATTACAATACAGTCACTCAACTTTTTTTTTTTTCTTTAAAAGTACTTCAACTTCAATTTGGTGAACAACAAAGTTATTTTCACAATTTTCCGTCCAAAACTCCAGCGATTTAATGACATGACAAGGCCATGTGACATTTTAGAAAGAAAAATTTTCTCTTTCATCCATTTCTTCTATATTTAGACCCATAATCTCTCTCTATCTTAGAACTTCTCATTTATTTCTTTCTCAAAGAATCCCTACAAAAAATTAAAAAAAAAAAAAATTCAAGCGAAATTTTTCGATCTCCTGTCTACAGCAGCTTCCAGTAAAACTAAGGCTAAAAGATCTTAGGATGTCAGGCGAGGTTCTTAGAGCTTCGAAAATGATTGGAGAGCAAGAAATCAAGAGGAGCAATTTCAGGTTGCTTCTACACAATGGTGGTTTGCTTACATTCGTTCTTCGATCACTCTTACACTTATGCATGATATCAATTGTTGTTTCTTGTAAATAATGTTAAAAATGGTTGTCTTGGGAACTTTGGTCTATGTCCTCAAATTTCCTCTTCCTGTGTTTAACAAATAACTAATTTTCCATTATTTATGCACACCATTCTTAGTTCCAAGTTTCAATGTATATGGAATATTTAGGCTAAATTTCATTGGCGGTAACCAAACTTTATGGGTTATTACAATACAGTCACTGAACTTTTTTTTCTTCAAAGTACTTCAACTTCAATTTGGTGAACAACAAAGTTATTTTCACAATTTTCCGTCCAAGACTCCGGCGATTTAATGACGTGACAATGCCATGTGACATTTTAGGGAGAAAAAATTTCTCTTTCATTCATTTCTTCTATATTTAGACCCATAATCTCTCTCTATCTTAAAACTTCTCATTTATTTGTTTCTCAAAGAATCCCTACAAAAAATTTAAAAAAAAAAAAAAAAATTCAAGCGAAAATTTTCGATCTCCTGTCTACAGCAGCTTCCAGTAAAACTAAGGCTAAAAGATCTTAGGATGTCAGGCGAGGTTCTTAGAGCTTCGAAAATGATTGGAGAGCAAGAAATCAAGAGGAGTAATTTCAGGTTGCTTCTCCTCCTCCGGTTCGTGAATTTTATTTAAGGGAGTTCACTGGTGTTGAAATAGTGAAGATGAAGGCAAGAGAGAGCTCTTGGAGCTTTGCCAGCAAGGAGGAGGTGTTTGAGTCAGTTAGAAATGAGTTCGGCTGATGTTGTTTTCTCTCCTCACTCCCTCCCCTTTGTAGAGCCTTTTGTTTCTAAACTCTTTTTCTCTCTCCTAATTTTGGTCATTATATTGGATTTGGGCTACTTCTTTGTTGCAGTATTTCCTCCAAGTACCTGGTATTTTCTTCATAGAAGATATTCTATCTTTATTTGTTTCCTTATTTGAATCTTATTGGATTTTTCTTAAACTAATGGTGCACAAGTGTGATCTTCTTGAGTTTTTATTCATGAGAAATGAGATGCACTTAGTGACCATTGTTGGGCTAATTTGTTGATTTTGCTACTAGCACGAGCTGTTTGTTGAAATGCCCTTTAAACATTTTGTGTTTTAGCCATGTTTTAGAACTTAGAATTGTCCCAAATGCTTTAAAACTGAAGAGTTTTTGTTTATTTTGAACTGAATATTACATATTGTTTTAAATAATCGGAAATTCTTTAATAAATTTGGTTAAAATGAATGGAAATGAAATTGAATTAAAAATACCGCTTCTTGAGATTAGTTGATTACCATTTCTTTTTTGGCATAATTTTTTTTACCTTCGCTGTAACCTATAACCCAAATTGGATAGGTGGATGGAGATGCAAATGCAAAGCAATATGTTTGGAGAGTCATTGGAGAGTTTATGGAAGAGGAGAATATTTGGTGTTTAATGTGAGATTAACAAATCTCTTCTGCATGGAAGAGAAAATTATTTTATCGAATTAAAAATTCCACACGGATGAAAGAGAATTTTTTTCCTTTTTAAAATGCCACGTGGCATTGCCATGTCATCAAATCGTTAGAGCTTTGGACAGAAAATAGTGAAAATGACTTTGTTGTTCACCAATTTGAAGCTGAAGTGCTTTTAAGAAAAAAAATTGAAGTTGAGTGACTGTATTGTAATAACCCATAAATTTCAGTGATTGTAAGTGAAATTTAGCTGGAATATTTAATACCTAATCTTTGAAGCTCATTTTGTTTTGCAAGAATAGTCATATCACCATTCATTTGAGCTTTCTGGATATATAGAAAGATAGATAGACTGGCATATGTTATTCGAATCCCATAGACGGGTATTAGAATTCAGAACATTGTTTGTTTTCTATATTTTTCCTTTTCCTTTATATTTTTATTTTCCTGTACAACTGTGCTCTTTTGTTGGTTGTGGTTTCTTTTCTTCAAATCAGTATTATTATTCACTTATTTATTTATTATATAACCTGAATTTAATTTAATGCCCAGTTAACAAGCGGGGGGGAGTTCTATGATTATAGAGCTGTCAGAAGATGGACTACAGAAAAGAAGTTGGGATACTTCCTGATTGAACGTGATAAAGTAAGTGAATTGCATTAATTTTTTTTTATCCTGCTAATCAGTCACCTCATATTTTCCTTTAGTGAAATTCTTATCCTTGAATCAATTTTGCTATTGCACTCAGATATTTGTTCCTGTTCATAGAGAGATACATTGGTGTTTGGCAATTATTAATAAAAAGGATCAGAAGTTCCAATATCTTGATTCACTCAAAGGAAGGGACTCCAGAGTGCTGGAAAATCTGGTATGCTTTCTGGTGTTGCCTTCAAATGTCATATGTTGAGAGGCATGCAACTAATTAGTTCAAGTAGCTCATTTTAGACTCCAGTTCTGGCCTACTTCATTTGTGCACAATTGTACATGTAGTATTTTAGGTTAAGGGAGATTACTTTTGGATTGCTGGCAGGACTTCACTAGAAGCTGTTATTTAGCCTGATCCAGTTGTATGAATTGTTTGATGTTGGAGTGGAGATTTTTATTTAAAGATATTAGCTAATATTTAAGATGTCTGACTTTTAAAAACGGGAAAAAAAACAACAAAATAAAAGTTCTATGAGAAGATTTACTAATCTGCTGCCTCAAATTGGTGTGCCAGGCTAAATACTATGTTGATGAAGTGAAGGACAAGAGTAAAAAAGACATTGATGTAAGTAATTGGGAACGGGAATTTCTTGAAGACCTTCCTGAACAGCAGAATGGGTGTGTGTCCTCTTGCATTCCTGCCTGTAGTAAGACACTTTATTTCATAATAGGCCTGAGGGGATTCTATTGCTTGATGCATATTTTTTGCAAGAAAAAAAATCATGGTATACTTGGAATTGCAAGTTTTTAATTCCCTGGCTTTAATTTTAAAAAGTTAGGCTTATAATTAATTAACCATATATGTTAGGGAGTTATCTGCCTGAAAAGACATTGGCTTTTAGTTTAAAATGGCCTTATCTAATGTAGTTTCAATCCATATTTATTTATTAATTTGAAAATAGCAGGGATCCAAGTGTTAATTGGACTAAACCTCAGGAGGTTTTTAGTAATCTTCCCTTCAGGGTATGATACGTCCTTACCTTCATTTGTTATTACCATTGTTTTACCTTTTAGTTCAAAAGAGTTTCTGTTCCAAACTAGTTTTGAGTTGGCCATTTGTATTCTTTTTCTTCATTTAACCTTATTCAGGGTCAATCTTTTTATTGGCTGTTATCCAAATTTCTCATATATTGTTCTTCCATCTTTTTTTCGTTGTCTTTATTTATTCTGTTTCTAAAGAGTTCCCTTGTGGAGTTTGCATTTAATGTTCTGAAGTGCTATACTCATGAAACTCCAATGGCTGATCTTCTTTTCTTACAATAATTGAAGTCCGCTTTGGATTCTGATTCAACTTTGTATTTTTGTGAACAGATATGACTGTGGTGTGTTCATGATCAAATATGCTGATTTTTATAGCAGAAATTTAGGGCTTTGTTTTGGCCAGGTAAGAAATGTATGAAGGGGTTCTGATGCATAACCATTATGGTCAAAATGCTGGTTCTTTTTCTTTTATATGTTGGAAGATTTGCTGTAGGTCTGTTATTTGCAGCCATTGACCTGCATTGGTTAAAGCTATAAACATGTGAAATTAAGAAGGATTAAGTCCATCTGAGAAACAACTGAACTTTTATTAGTATGTTAAGAAGCATATTGGGAGAAAGCAACTACTGATTTATGAGTAGTAACTGGCACCATTTCTTCACTCTTGGTGAACTTCTTTTATCTCTTTATTCATGCTAAAGTCAATGGGCTAGCAATAAACAGATTTCATTTTCTATGTCAAACTTGATGTCACGTTCGAACAAGTGTATGCCATGTTCCTCATTCTAATGCATCTATGTCATGGTTCAGGCCAGAATACTGAAAATTATTTTGCATAATAAACCTCAATCTTGATGATTCTAGATTAATCACTACTTGCAACTGAATCTATGTTTCTTGAAGCGTAGTGATTATGTCAGTTTTGATCTCAATCATCTTCCTTTTTTTCTCTTTTTCAAGGATCACATGCCGTACTTTCGGATGAGAACAGCCAAGGAGATTCTACAATTGAGGGCCGACTGATTGGAGAAGTGTAAATGCTGCTAAAATAATGTGGACCTGTATGCATTTTGTTTCATTGACTCTGCAAATAGCAGATCTGCCATATTTTGACAGATGATTGCAAAGAACTTGTGCTTACGTTGTGAATAGAGGATCTTTCAACATTTGTCAAAATCTGTGTGGTAGCATAGCAGTTTTGGTTTTTGTCCAGTTGGATTAATTGATCAAAGATTGTTCTAGCGATTGATGGCGGATGCAGAATTTAGGGCAAGCTGGTACATACATCTTATTGAGTGCAAGTTGGGTTCTGCAGAGGGCTTTTTGTTATTATTTGTAGAGTTGATCCTGGAGATATTAGGCTTTGTTTGTAACTTTAGCTTATAAAACATGTTTCTTCTCTCCTTTCAGAGTGGTTTCATGAATGTAATGATTACGTTTCAAGCTTTTTAGAGAATCAGGAACGTATGCATATAATTTGTCTCTGCCATGTGCGGTGTATCTCCTTTTTTTTAACTTCTTTTTAGGGAAAGTTGCCTGGCTAATAATATTTTAACTTGCTTTGGCCGAATTTCTTTGGAAGATGATTAGGAGTTCCTTCAGCATTTTTATTGAAGTTAATATTGACAAAAATAATTTATTTAATATTTAGGTTAAAAAATATTGAAATTAATTTAAAATTAAATGACATATTTTAATTATAAAAAATTTTAAAATAATTATAATTTTTCAAATTATTTTTTTAATAATATTAAAAATGTCATATTTGCAAAATACGCTTTTTTTAAGCTCTGAAACCTAAATCTTTTAGTCTCTTTAACTTCAATTCCTGGCCTAAAGCGCTATACTTAATGACTTTCTTTGCAATAAATTATTTTAAAAAAAATTAATTATATTTTTATAAATTATATTTTATTTTTATTTTATTTAAATTGTAATTTTTTTTGAAGTAAAATTAATTTTTCTTATTCTAAACATAAAAATTTGATAAAAAAATTAATTAAATTAATTTTTATAAAATTTTATATTTTAAACAGAAATTGCAGCTTTTTGTCTGATCACATTTAGATCTCATTCATATTTCTCCACCATAATATGAATTAAAAAATATAAATTTTTATTAACATTGAAAACCATGGTTGTTTGAGTTTATTTATCTAATCAATTCGACGAATTATCTAGTCAAAACCTGTTTGATATTATTGATAAAATTATTATTAAAAAAATTATTTTTTTAAATATATTAATTAAAAAATATTAAAACAAATAATTTAAATTAAATTTAATAAATTTTAATCATAAAAATATTAAAATAAAATAAATTTTTTAAATTACTTTTTTTAATAATATCTACAATAGTAATTTTATTTAGAAAAGTAATTTTGAGCCTTCCAAACGTAATATCAAACATACACTCAATTCACTAGTCAGTGATTTAATAAATAATTTATTTTAAAAATTAATTAAATAAATATTACATCTATTACAATATATAAGTAAATTTAATTAATGAATTAATTAATTTTTTATTTTTAAAATCAAATTTACGACATTATTATATTTTAAATTTTTTATTAAATAAGCAAGGTTAAATATTTTTTATTTTCAACATTTATGAGTAATATATAAAACAAAATTCTTTTATAAATGAATGATTATTTTTTAATATTTATAAAAAATTTTCTAGTCTAACACAGTTCAATGATTGAAGAAAGACATATTACTCATTTGCCACTGATCTAATGATTTGGGGCAAAGAAAATCATTCAGCTTCTTATATTCCAAGCGGTGCATTTCGTGGCAAACCCAACACTGGGTTGCGAAACTTTAATGCACAGACGCATCGAAGTCAAGAAGTTGCAAGAAAAATAATTTCACAACACGATTTATGCAGATATATATTTCACATTTTTTGTTTTTCCCTTTCTTTCCAATCCAATCATCTTTTTAACAACTTTCAGAGGAGAAAGGACACAAACTTTAACCCAACAAATCAGATGCATCAGAATTATACGTTTAACAAACCTATCACCAGTAATGCCCACCACCACACTCTAAAAGCAAGAAAGCCTGGATGTGAAAACCGAACAGCAACTGTTGGCATGTAGTGCGTCAGATCATCCTTGTTAAACCTAAAGACGGCTCCCTGCCTCATGACTGCGAGAACGAAAAATAAAATCATGAGTGAAATATATAGAGACTCTATCATAATTGAAAGTAAATCTCCATTAGAGGAACCAATTACATCAAATCAACAAAACCATTCAACAATGACAAAATCATATTGCAACAAAAAGTACATAAGAAATTACAAGATAGGATCAGATCTCATCAATGGAGAGGACAGACTAAATGCTGCATTAACGAGGGACCCTCTTCCGACTAAGGATCTCTTGTTCTTTTAGTCGATGCTGGAACCTAGCCAGGCGAGCTTGAAGACTAACCAGACCTGCTGCCTTGCGTGAGAGCACAAAGCTTAACTGGGTCACGTAGCTATCAATGAGACTGCCTGGTTGGTCAACTTCTGAGAGCAGTTTCATTTCCTGGCACCCAAATTCAACAAATGATCAGTTGAAGATTCAAACTAGAAAAACATTATTCATTTCAACAACAATTAGAAAATAATTATCACATTTTGAGAATAATTAGAAAATAATTAGAGAACAGATTAATCTTCATAGCACAGAACATTCAAGAATTCTCAATATAAGTTGATGATTAAAAATCCCGAAGTGATAATAAAGCAACTCAAAATCATGATTAGAATTAAACCATAAAAAGATGTAGTTTCACTTACCTCACGAACAATCTCCATTGTATCCTCTATTTCTTTTCTATGAGCTGCAATTAGGGCCTCTTCTTCCTAGAAACAACACAATAGAAAGAGATCAATGGAAGCCATAACACACATACTAGACAAACATAAGATAGCAAACCTCAAGTATGGCATCGATATTCCCATCTGAAGGAGGATCAGGTTCATGCTGTCGCAATCCAGTATTGTAGTTTCCTGTATTCAGCTGCCTAGAGTTTGTAGAAGGAAGATCAGAACCATTGTTATCCTTTTTCAACCAGTTGCCAAGCTTTTCCGATTTTTCCTCCCTAGGTCCTTTCCTACGAGGTGGTGACACCTTTTGCATCTTCTCTTCTGTATCCACAGAGTTTTGGGAGCATGGTGACTGGACTTTTTGACTTGTAGAACCACAATAAGAATTACTAATTTCAATCTTCTCCCTATCCACAGAGCCAGAAGACCCACTTTCTTCTCGTCCACTCAAGGGATAACTTGAAGTAAAACTTGAGGGCTGTTTGTCAAAATCAGTAGTAGGATTGTAAGAAAAAGTTTCTTTTTCTACCACCTTTCTACCTGTATCCACTGCTTTCACCTCTTGTTGTTCAAAAACATCATCTACATCAGCAGGCAAAGATGATGCTGATGATACATCCTTGTTAGTTGGAGGTAATGAATTTACAGGCTGGTCCTTTCTTGGGTTTCCACTTTTTGAAAGACTTTTAACCCTGTCCATTTGAATAAATATGTTTTAACGAAGTGTAAAAACAATGAACTGCTGTAAACAGAGGACATAAAAGTAGCTGATGCTCAAACAAGAACATACATACCGATCTGCATATCTCAAAGTATTGAGTGTATGTTCACATGAGCCTGCATTTGGAGAAATACAAGAGATCATAACTGTCCTAGAGTTTCCAACAAAGGAGTCACGGAGTACTTCTGTGAGTTTGCTTCCGCGAAATGGTATATGAATCTGGTCATTGTCCAGAGCACGAATGCATTCCTTAAGGGCCAAAAGGCTCTTGTTAATTTCAGCACCTTCAATCCTGCAATGAACCAAATGGCAGCATTACCTTCACAAGTAAATGGACAGCCAGAAAACACTGGCAATGGAAAAAGGCCAATTCATACTTCATGAGTGCTCAACTGACAGTGCTAGAGGGCTAGTTTCAAATGCATAAAACAAGAAATAAATCTACCACAAATTTTAAGATTTCAAGACTTAAAGTTTATTTAATTTAGAAAACTGCCCCAGAATTTATATCAACCGTTTACCATCAATACTGAGGTTGATAAACAGGTAAAAGGAAAACAAAATGGCTCTGCCAACCCCAACTAAATCAGATAACAATAATTAGCCTGGTCACCACCAGCTAAATTAGTTCCACTCATTGAGAATAGTATGAATATGCACTCAAGTATTTATTGCAATGAAAACAGCAACATCAAAAAGGCAGACACACAAATAGTGATATCAACCAAGCTTTTTCACAATATTCTAATATTAAAAGACAGTTCAAACCATGTTTGCATTTAGTATCCATAATTTTCCAAACAATGTTGACATTTCTAGAATTTCAATAAAATAGCTTCCATATTATACCCCTTTAATTATAACTTTTGCAGATGAGACAAGCATACTGCATACGACATAATGAACAAGTTAATAAACACCACATCCTTTGAACCTTGTATGTGCACACTGCTCACAGAAGCTTCATGCTAAACAATTGAATAAGACCCATATTAAGAAATCTTCCCTATTTACACACTACACATGTAAAACACAGATCTCAATTTTTGTAAGTGAAAAACTATACCAGATTTGCTCAAGATAAACTTTCATTGACAGATAAACAAAGTTCAAGGAACACCTAAATCAAATTAGAGTGCAAACAAGGTACCTTGTTTGTCGGTCATTATCGGTGGTGTCAGCACCTCGTTCACTACCAGCAAGATCAATAAAAGAAATTTTCCCAACCAATTTTCCATTTTTAGACTCATTCCCATCATTATTCCTCCTGGAGTCTTTTACCTCACTGTGCTTCTTAACAGCAAGCTGTAAGATAGCATGTGACCTTGAAGATTCCTCGTTAGCACCAGTAGATCCTGTACTTCTTGCTGCATTTCCCTTCTCAATGTATTCCTTAACAATCTGTACATCAGAAACTTCAAATTCTTGCAGGCCAACAATACAAACTTGTTGTCGGCCATCTTCTCTCATGCAAAGTTTCCTATTTGAGAACAACAAAGTCATTCAGTAACCTATGTGTACAAATGATCAGTTATTAAACATTCATGAATATAGCCACAAAGACAGACATGCATGACTACATAATATCAGTAGATGTTTATGAAAAGATAACAAGCCTTACAAAGAACAGGATGGCCAAGGGGGAACAAAATCATCAGACATTTCTAAATAATATTCTCGATTAACAAATCAATCCATTCCAAGAAAAATATATTAATTGAAAAGAAAGATGAATAACACTAATGATAAATACTTACTTTCTATCACTGAGAAGATCAAAGAGTTTTCCACCATATATTTCAAAAAAGCTAAGCCACAGTTTAAATCTCTGATTTCGATAAACTGGCTGGTGCAACAATCTAACAAGGTCTTCCACAGCTCTTAGAGGCAATGGTTGCATGGTGAACGTCTTACCACTACCTGCAAATAAAAGCTAAAGTGTTTTAGTTATCCACAATTAACTTCAGAAACGGGCAGCACCAACATGCAAAAGGCAAAAAAATATAACAAATCTCACTAAAAAATATACTGGGAAAATATGCACATACACGAGCACACACGCACACAAACACACACAGCTACTTTTTTCCTTCCCTTTCAGCACTCGATTCCTAAAAGACAAAGCAGTTTAGCCAAGTATGAGTGAGTGCCTTCATTGTAAAGTTGATTCTTCCCTCTTTTTTAAAGAATAAAGATGCTTCCAACTATTGCTGGGTTTTGATGCATTTAACCAACTTCCAATTTTTGCGTATATGTAGTAGGCTCTAGTATAAATTTTCTTCAGTCCTGATCATACAAGCTTAATATATAATAGAGGAAGGATGAACTAAAATTTTACCTGTCTGACCATATGCAAAACATGTAGCTTTTGTTCGCTGGAAAATGAAGGGAATAATTGGCTCCACAGTAACACGATAAACCTGTTTAAACATGAGAAGAAATCATTTTTTCCTTCTTGAATCAAACTAATGAACAGCCAGAGATGAGCTAATTAAATTACCCAATCAAATTCATGTGCCCAAGAGGAGAGAAAAGGGGGGAAAGGGTGATCAATGGAGAGAGAGACAAGGGAAGAGGAAAGTAAAAGGAAAATGTATTTTCTACTTCTCATTTAAAAATAGAATTTAATTTTTTATCATATTTTTAACTGGTTGGCTATAATTGAAACTAGGTTTTCCAATTGGGAAAGAAGTGCCAAAATTAGAAGTTTTAATTGTAATTGAACAAACATGAAAGGGTATGGCATGTCTTTTCTTAGTCATTAGGCCTTAAACTTTTCATACATTCTCACAGTTAATATACACACTAATGTAGCAGTAATAATACTGAACTTTATATATAAGACTAACAGTAAATGTTACCTCATCATTGCTGACATGCTGATCCAGAACAGCATCAAAACAAAATTCATGCTTCTCAACATATGCAGTCAGATCCACCTTTCCATACACAAGGATAGGTATGATCAACATTTCCTATCTTCACCAGAAAATTCCAAAATTATAATGTCTGTGATGGAAGGGAACAAACCTTTAGCTTGGGTTCATGAACAGTTAAAGCATTATCAGATACAGTTACAATATCATCTTCCTTTCGAGCAATCTCCTTCTTGTTAAGAGGTCTTTTACGTACCTGCAACAAAAAAACAAATAAAAACTTTTCACCATATGCTTGTGAATCACGGAAAAAATTGAAAAGGGAACAGAACAAAGACAGGAGCATCCTCATATAAGCATGAATAAGCTGTATGCATATATAAAAGAAACACACCAGAACGTGAGTAAAAATTTTATGGGGCTAGATTTGAAAAACATAAAAACTATCCACCACAAATAAGATATCACCACATTCAAGAATCTATTAAATAAAATAACATGATAACTTTCATTCAAACAATTTAAACTAAAATAACTCCAAATCTCCTCATTTAATATTCTTCTATCCACACACAGTATTTCATAATTCTGCAAAAAATATGTATAAACTCATTTCTTCACATGGCATGTCTTCTGAACTTGGGTTTTCTGTGTATTCCCACAAAAGATCCCATAGAAAACAAGATCTCTATTGTATCTTCCCTTAATAAATAAAACTAGCCACAGAAACAACCTACAAGTCGAAATTAAATGAATGATAGAGAAATATGATAATTGTGCTTGATATCTCTAGGCACTAGCAGTAAAAATAACTAAGTCTAGCAAATTATATCTGAAAGCCGAGTAATTAAATTGTTCCCTCTATGAAAAAAATAGCATTTATGTGTAAAATGGAGCATTCACAACATAACAAGCACTTACACACCACACAGGCACATGCAAGAGGAGAGGGAGAAGAGAAAGATATGCTAGATATATAACCAACTTACCACAACTTTAATTTTAGCCACATTATTTTCCCTAGTGTTGTTCTCCTTTTCATTAGTGGTAGATGGAGCAGACGGATCAGGATTATTTTGCTCTCTTTGCTGGTTTGCATTTAAGTCATCAAATCCTTTTGAACCACCAGGCATAAATGGCGATGGCTCAAAAGGTTCGGAGATGACATGCTGCCAAGAAATCAAAACAACAATCGCTAACACAGGGAAAGGAAAAAAAATTAAATAAATATATCTGTACTTTCTCATAAAGCTGATTATTATTAAACAAGTAAATCCATTTTAGTTGTATGTAATTCATACACAGCCCATTAAAAACAACAGAACTCATAAAGCTCATTGGGGTCCATTCTAAACTCCTGGATTTCATTTTGTAGTTAGTAACTCTTACCACGGTGTTGAAAGATATGTATGAAGGAGCAACTACTATTGTGCGCACAGTGAGAAGGGACACAAAAGATTTTTCGATTGGATTACACCAAGGATCAACCATAAGCCCTTACCATTTTACATTAGTTTTAGATGAATTGACGAAACACATACAAGAGAGTATTCCTTGATGCATGATGTTTGCAGATGATATTGTTCTGATAGATGAGACACGAGAAGGAGTCAATAGAAAGCTAGAGCTTTGAAGAAGTACTCTAGAATCAAAGGGTTTTAAATTAAGTAGAACGAAGACAGAATATATACATTGCAAGTTCAGTGAAGGCCAAACTAGTGATAGGGAAGTAGTTAGTTTGAATGGAGTGGTACTATCCCAAAGTAATCACTTTAAATATCTAAACTCAGTCCTAGTAGATGGGAGATGTAAGGATGATGTTAATCATAGGATTAAAGTCGGATGTTTGAAATGGAGACGTGCTACGTGAGTTTTATGTGATCGCAAGATTTCCAATAAGTTGAAAGGAAAATTTTACTGTACAGCCATACGACCGGCTATGTTATATGGTAGTGAATGTTAGGCACTGAAAAAGTCGTATGCGTATAAGATAAGAGTTACAGAGATGAGAATGTTAAAGTGGATGAGTGGCCATACTAGAATAGATAAAGTCCGTAATGAGAGTATTAGAGAAAAGGTAGGAGTGGTGCCAATTGAAGATAAGTTGAGAGAAGGGAGATTGAGGCGGTTTGGTCATGTGAAGCGTACACATACGGAGGCTCCAGTTAGACAAGTAGAGTACATTAGGTTAGAGGATAAAAACAAAAAAAGGAGTAGACCTAAATTGACTTGGAGGAGAGTAGTATAACATGACCTAGAAGCATTAAACATTTCTGAGGATTTAACACAAAATCGTTTAGAGTGAAGAAAGAGAATCCATATAGCCGACCCCAAATTTTTGAGATAAGGGTTTAGTTGAGTTGAGTTGTAACTCTTACCACGCTATTACTAACTGAGATGGAGAAGTGGGAGAGGCAAATAATGAGAAATACCTAAAACAGATGGATGAAGAGAGTGGATACTACTTTTATCGGTTGCAATGTTTTAGTGGACAATACTTTAGATGCCATACTTCCTTTAAATTTTTTCATTTTTTTTCCTGTAAATAAACTCCTTCAGTACAAGGCCATTGACGTCCCTTATCTCTTATCAAAAAAAAAAAAAAAGGCGGAATCACCCCTCAGACAAAACACTCCATAAAGAGCCATACCTCGGATAGAAGCTCTGTATCATCCATAGCATGAAGATCTAAAAGGCCAGCTCCAAAATCACCCCTGAACTCTGGAGAATAAAAACCATCTGATACAGCCATACCAGCTGAAGTTTGGGCAGTTGGTGTGTAAGGATCAGAACCTGATTCTCCATTGAAATTGAGGTTTCTCATTAGCTTGAAAAGCCTCTGCTTTTCTTCAGCAGATTGTGCTCCGTAACCCTTTAACAAAGACATAAAAATATGAATGCTATTCATAAATTAGTAAAAATACAAAACTCTTGGAAACGACATTAGACAGTAGGGAAACCGTACATGAAAATATAAAGACGGTATGGATTGTGCATGAAATTTGCAGACAGACAACTAACCATAAAATTATCAAAGAGACAAACCTTGCTCTCTGGGTCACTGAAATGGGATCAAATTGTTTATCGGCACTAACAATCCATTTTACAGAAACTTAATTTGAAAATGCTGTGCAAAATTGGATGCATATCAATTATCAACCAAAACAAAGGAGCATGTGTTTCTCACTAAAGCAGCTCATAGATTAATCGTGTGTCAACTAGTCAGACCAAAGATAAGCACGTTTGCAAGAAGAACCTGAGTCCACAAAGAAAACTCAAAAATTAACACTATAAACTTCTCCAAACTACTTCCCCTAAGCAAAATCATCAATTTTCATGTGGGAGTAATGCAAAAGATTCTCAAAACCACTGTCCAAACCATACAAGATATCACACGCTACAAAATAAAATAGCCTAACTCCCAGTATGATGAATAGAAGACAAAGGTGTATATATATATATAAAGAAGAAGAAGCAACCAAAACATTACCTGCATTAGGAGATTAGGAAGGAGACGGTGATCGATGCCCGTCGTAGCCAAGGGAGAGGCCAGATGCTGCAAGCCCGCAGACTGGAGCCACCGTGCCATGACCGCATCGCCAGCATCGCTTGCGGGGCCTGCATTATTCAGAGGCCCACCGCTGGCATGATCATACAGAGCGGTCGCCGCAGCAGCATTGCTCTGCTGCATCTGGCCGCCCATGTGGCGCTGCGAGCGCTTTTGCGGAGCCAATTTTCAAGATCTATTTAACAAGGCTTCACACCCAAAAAAAGACAAAATTAAAAAAAAAAAAACAAATCCATAAAACAAAATAAACATAAATACGATTAAAAAAAAAAAGAGCAACACCCACCAGGAGAAGAAAATTCGAATCCAAAACAGAACATGAAAAAATTATTCGTCTAAAACACAACTCCAATCCACCAAATTTCTGCAATCCAACCAAATCCAATTTCAATTCCAACCCTAAAATTCATTCCCAAAAATCAGCAACCACATTTCACGCAATAACACAAAAGAAAGAGATAGATAGAGTTACCAGATGGAATCGAAGAGAAATAACGAGATCTGTGCAGAGGTTAAAAAATAAAATTAAAAAAAAAAAAGAGTGAAAGTAAAAAATTCACGATCAGATCTAATACTGTAGAAACAACGCAAAAAACCCAAAATTTTATTGGTTGTTAATGAGATTGAAGGAGAAGGAGAAGAAGAAGAAGGCTGTGCTTGAAATTTTTCTGCGTCAGTGACGAGAGAGAGAGAGATCGTAATATGGGTTTTTTTTTTCTAACTATAATTTTTCAAAATTTTATTGAACGGCTATTTTGAAAATAAATAATTAATCTACCCTCCACTTTTGTTTTACTGATTTTTCTTTTTTGTTTTCTTCCAAGCGGACACGACGGAGCTCCAAATGACAAAAATGCCCTTGTTCCTAAATATCGAGCTCAAAAATAAGCCATTTCAATTTTGTTTTTTCAAAATTAAAAATAAAATAAAATAAAAATTATTTTAAATATAAAAATTAATAATAAAAAATACTTAAATTAAATTATTATAAAATTTTACATTTCAAATAAGAGAAATTTTCCAAATAATTTGTTTTTAAAAATTAAATTTATTATTAATATTTTATACTTTATAAAATAAATTATTTAATTATTATAATTTGCTTTTGTCTAAAATTAAGTCATTTCATTCATTTTAAATATAATATTTTGTTAATTATTATGATTTGATAAGAGACAAAACATTACAATTCCAAAACTCGTAAATCCTCATTTTAAATGGTGTCATAGAGACTTGGTAGTCTGTTGCATGGCACTAATCTAGGTGAATATTTATTAATTCAACTTAATTGAATTGAATTTTTAATTAATTAATTATAAATTTATTAACTAAATTAAATTAAAATTAATCGTTATTATCAAAATTAACTATAAAAATAAAAAATATATTTTATACTATTATTTATTTAATTATTAATAAAAATACATATTTATAAAGATAATAAATATGATTTAATTTTAATAAGAAAATAATTATATGTTAAATATTATTATAAAATTATAAAATAATTATTATATATAATATATTATTAATAAAATTATATTTAATATATTAATTAATAAAAGTTCAATTATTTTAATTAATAAATTAAAACTAACTAAATTGATAATTAAAAATTAAAAACTTTATAATTACTGATTGAAAATCAAATAGAATATACTCTTATCTAAATAATCAGTATTCTATTAAAAATATATTCTCTTTTATAATTATATAGGATGTATTAACCACGAAGTTTATCAAATTTATCATTTTTATTAAAAGGAAAAAAAATAAAAATTGCTTAATTTAATTAAAAAAGTTATCAAAGACATCTCAAAAGCATTGGATTCTCGTATGATTATAAAACATAGAAGAGAAGGCAGATTGATAAACAAGTAATAAGGAAGAAAAATAAGGGCAAATTGACACACAAACAACATGAGAAATGATGATGATGGCAACAATAGTTTACATCTAATTTTATATTCAATCTTTCATATGATCAAATAATTATTAAAAAGATTAGACTTCACTTTGTGCATGTTTATTTATCAGTTTCCTCTTTGCTCCATAGCTTTTACCAGTAGCTTTTAACAATGATCCTTAGATTAGTAAATAGAACTAATTAAAGAAAATTTTTCTAACAATAATGACTCTAAAATTTAAAAATTTTCACTGATCCAACTGTTTATTGGTTATATATATATATTTAAAATATTTAAAATTATATTTTTTAAAAAGTATTTTTATCTGCCAACCTTGACCAAAAAACTCAATAAAATTGTTTTTTGCTTTTTTAATTGAAAAAGGGAAAGCACACTCCTTCCCTTCTTCTTCTTGGGGGAGAGGGGATGATCTCAATTCACAATTCAAGAAATCCCACTTCCCCTGATCTTAGATTCAGTGAAGGTGCCTAGGGATTCAAGTGTGTTGTTTAAAGGTTCACATTAGCTAGTTTGTTTAGCTTGAAACATGGGTCTTTTAGGGTGTCTTGTTGTGGTCATAGTGGGACCTTATGAGGGATGAATAAATGCCCTGTGAATCTTCTTCAAAGTGGGACAACTTAAATAGCTCTCCTTTTCAATATGGCCTAACCCCATCATACCTTGCAGTTCACTTTTTTTTGTTTTTTTAATAAAGCCTTGCTTTAACTTAAAGTATGTGAGGTTGAGATCTAGCAAATTAATCAAATAGTGCAAATTTGAATTAAAGTTTAATGATGCCTTTAACACAATTAGGCAAAAATTAGCATCCTTTTTAGCTGTACATCCACCTCATTTTAGACTTTTTAATTGTAGGTTGGCTTATCACTCTTGCATTGATTACAAATATTATTTGAATTTAATAACTTTGATTATAACCTTGCATATGAAAATATCCCCATTGACATAATGACCAGAGAGGTTTGCAAATCCTTATACATAACACTTAAGATTTCTTTGTAGAGCTGACATAAGATACATAATTTTCGATCTCTTTAGATTAAAAGCCCTTGTAAAAAAATCAGAATCATGACTCGTTCATTCCGATCTCTCTCAAAGAACATTAGAAAATCTTTGCGTATGATCTAAAATAATGAGCCACTGATACCAAGTAATATGAATCCACATAACTTTACTTCAACGGTTAATTCATAAGAAGAGATTTACAAATCCATATATATAATATAAAAAATCTTTTTATAGAACTGATGTAAAATGCATAAAATATCTGAAAATCTTCATTTTCATTCTATTAAAAAATCTCTAAATACTTTTAATTCTTATATATAAAATAGGTGAATTAGAAGTTTTTTTTTTTAACTTCAAAATATTTAAAATATAAAAAACTTTCCATTCTTTTTAAGTAATAAAAAAATTATAAAAATTTAAAAATATGAAAACTCTTCCTTTACGAAACATTGTCTCTTCCAAACAAAGCGTAATAGAAAAAAAGTCGTCATAGGTTTATCAAGTTGACTATCTGGTGATTAAAAATAATTTTTCAATCCGCTTGCACTGTGTTCATAATGCTCCCTATTCTGTGTTGATTGGGAAAGAAGCACAAAGCTATCTTCCACCTGATAATTGCGTGGCCGAATTCTTACTACTTGGTTTGCGTGTTTCCCCGAATTTCGCAGCTGATACTCTAATCAGTGTCATAATCACAACTTTAATGTATCTTGCTAGCAATTCGAGTGGCAATCATAAACAATTTCATGGGAAGAAAACATGATCACATGCAAGAAAAAAATATATATATGAAAAATTTTCAAATACGGCAAATCTTTTTAATTACCTTTAATTGATGAAACTCAGGTATTTTTAATCAATGAAATATATTTATCTATAAAAAATTAATAAAGTCGTTTAAGGATAATAAAATATTAAATTTGAATTTCAGTAAAAATTAAATAGGAAAAAAAAAACGAATTTAGTATGAGGGTTATCACAAAAAAAATATTTTTATGGAACATGCGACTACAATAATGTAAGAATCCAAAGCAGTCCTTGGTAATGAATTTTCTTAAAAAAGCACTTCCACTTCTTTTACCAGACATTATCAATAATTTCTTGATAAATGTCTGAATTCTTTCTTAATAGGGATTCAACATCCATGTCGCTGGGATCAGAGTTTGTCAACGAGCCTTAAGCTTTCAAGGGATCAAATGGGGTTTCTAATATAGCAAGCATGCTACCATTAAGCACAGAGGCAATGTTCTAATTCAAAATCTAATAGTGTTTGGTTGGATTTCATTCTATAAAAATTTTATAAAATTTAGTTAAATTTTAATTAAAATTCATTTTAAATGAATTTCATCATCTTTTATACATAATTTTTTTTTAAACTCATAATTATATTAAAACCCAAGAAAAGCTTCTTGAGCCAAGAGACCTAACCCTTGCACCCAAATTAGAACTAAGAGCCTATTTAGTATTATTGTTAGAATTAATTATTTTTTTATATATTAATTAAAAAATATTAAAAATTAATTTAAAATTAAAAATATTAAATTTTAATTATAAAAATATTAAAAAATAAAATTATTTTTTAAAATTATTTTTTAATAACATATAAATTAGTATTTTATTAAAAAAATAATTTTGGACATTCAAATACAATACCAAACAGGCATTAAAAAAAGTAAATTAAAAAAACTAGATGGAAAATATCAAAATGAAGAAGAGAAGGCAAATAGGAAGGGACAATGACCCAAACAACAAAGCCAACGATATTTAAATTACACAACTTAAAATATAAAATTTAATTAAATTTCATATAATTTATATTTAATATAATTTTTAATTAAAATTCATTAATTTTTATTTTCTAAATTATCTTAAATGTAAAATTTAAAAATTATAATTTTTTACTTTATAAAAAAATCCTATATCTAATAAATTTATAATAGTTAATAATATATTAATAAATATAAAATAAATTTCATAATATAGGAGATTTATTAAGAAAGGCATTTCATGTTGCATAAAATAGAAAGTGAGTGTATAAAAAATTAATAAGATGCTAAATTAATCATAAGCTAAAATAAATCTCTCTTTAAATTTTTTTTCAGTACTTAATGATGTTTAACAAGTTTAAAAATTAATAAATATAAAAAATAATGATCAAGTGAAATTTTTTAATAAGGAAATGTAATTTCAAATTTCATCAAATTTAATATATAATCAAATTTTGAATTATAATTTTTATTAAAACCAAATTGAAAATAGAATTCAACCAAAGAAGCTCCAAAAGAAAGAAAATTTTACCCATCCACTTACATACCAGATGCAACGTGACAAATGGGCCTCAAAACAAAGGCAAAACTTGCGATCCCAAATAAATCTTAGGAGGCCTACAGAACACATCCTAGGACACCTCCTCCTTTTTAATCTTCTACTTTCAAGTGATCAAATCTTCTACTGGGGGATATCAAGACTTCAAAAGCCTCAAATGAACTGGCTCCCCCACATGAAGCCCTAAAACATTTCAGTACTTTTCCCCACCAAACTTCCAAAGACTTGTGTGATCTTTGGCAAATAGAATTGAACAACCACCGTAAGTCAAAATCGCATGGCCATGGCCATGACCAACCTAGCA
Organism: Hevea brasiliensis; assembly: GCF_030052815.1. Classification (NCBI taxonomy): domain Eukaryota; kingdom Viridiplantae; phylum Streptophyta; class Magnoliopsida; order Malpighiales; family Euphorbiaceae; genus Hevea; species Hevea brasiliensis. Next base: position 1,959,648 of record NC_079496.1, on the reverse strand, counting down.
AATTCCACAGCATAGATAACGTCATCCATGAAGAAGTGAAACAGACCTCAGTTCACAGGAAAGAGAACAAAACAACAACTATATAAACTAAATATCCAATTGTTGATAAATTTAGAATACACTCAACGAAAGATTAAATAACTTGTCAAACAAGACACTAAAACGCAAAATAGAAAAGCAAGTTATAGTCAATCAACCACAATTAAATCAAAATAGAAGGCACGCGGCACCAAATGCAAGAGTACAGAGACAAAAACTAGACTACAGCAAGAACTTCCACTTCGAAGCTAGCTATCCTCCCTTCTTAGCACTTGACCTCCTTCAAAGCATATGCAAAGTACAAAAATGTTGGGTCAGTGGCACCTTCCCTGTAGTAAGCAAACACAAGACTGCCATCATCATGCATGCTCTCCCCCACAAAACTGCAAGATGAGAAAGGATTGTTAATATCACTAAGTGGCACTGATGGCTCTATATTCGTAGAGCCAAAAATAAAGAAGAGACCAAGCTGTAGACATGAAAAGACATAGTCAATGGATGAATTACATCAACTGAATGGTACTTACAATTGGAGGTCACTGAGCTTCGAGAGCAGGAACTTGGTTGCTCCCTCAATGTTTTTCTTGAAAGACTCTTGCTTCTCCTCGTCCAGCTTAGGTGTCAACAACTTGATGAACCTCTTCATGTATGTGACAAACTGCTTCTTGTCAAAAGCAGGTTGCTCCTACAAGCATTATTTATGCCCATCAAATTTCAATTTCTTTTTCCAAAATCAAAAAATTTAACAGCAGCACACAGGACTCACCTGGAGCCTAAATGTGTCGACAATGTCAACCACTTTAACAGCCTGGTCATCAACACCCTCATCTTCATCAGCACCTTCAGCAGAAGGATTTGCACCAATGTCTACATCAACAGCCCCTTGAACAACCCACTACAAACCAAAACACATAAGCCAAATAAGAAGTAACAATTACAAAATCATCTAACATTTATCAAGCAATTAGTACCCGTACAAACCAAGAATTCACCAATATTTACCTTCCCCTCAACTTCCCACAGAATGCCATTATGAATTTCCTTGTATGGGAACGAGTCAGAGAGAAGCTCATCACCTGAAATTCATAAACAAAATTTATGTGGTCAACATCTATACTATCCAAAGAAAGTCAAAAATTGACAATTTCCTTTCAAAGTAAACTATATAATCTCTCAAGTGTATAAGGCAACCTAGTGAGCCAGGGACCAGAGTAAAACTTCAAGGCATACATGAGTTTTGGTAGTATATGGTAAGTTACTGGTTTAGTTTTTAGTTACTATATTAGTATCGTGAAGGCAATTCCAAATCAATGCAAGAAGACTTATACTAATTAAAAAGGAAAAAACTAGACTAGTAGAGCATGCAAAGGAAGACTATAAACAAAGCATCCGCAAGCAAAACTAAATGGGTTATATGATGTATAGATAAAACGAGATAAGAACAAGAAAAAACAAACATCACCAGCATGAACTAATCCTAAAATTGACGGTAAAATCCAATCAGCCAGCAACAAATCCTTAACATGTGGTAAATCCCATCAATTGACAACAAAATCTTAAAAACAGAACACGAAATTTCGCTAATTTTTACAGCTAAAAGATGAGGTACTCCACACTCTTACTGTTCTCCAACGAAAAAGCAAATTCATTGAGAAACAAGGAAAACCGCGAATCAGAATCACTCACCCAAACGAAAAAATAATAATAATAAAATGAACCAAATATGCCAGAAAGCTACAGATCCCCATATACACAACAATAAAAACAAGTATTGGATCCAAAATCTAAAACAAAATACCATGATGAAGAACCCAAAACAATCAAAACGAGATCTAAGACAATGAATTCAGAAACACAAATATAAATCAAAATCAAAATCAAAATCAAAATAAATATTAGGAAATCACCGGTAAGCAAATCCTGATAGACCAACATGATCGCTGAGTTTCTCTCGGATCGATCCACAAAAAGGAGAGAAGAAGCAGCAACAAGTACGCGAGAGAGGGAGAGAGGGTTTGCTTAGTCGTAGACAAAGCTTATTTATAAGCAAGGGTTTTGCAGAGATCAGGTAATTTCACAAGACTGCTTAATTACAAAATAGTACTTTTAATTCTCCATAATACCCAATAAGCCCTCTGCTAGACCAAGCGCAAGTGGGATCGGGGTGGGGAATCTGTTCTTGTTACGGACAAGGAATTAATTCTCCTGCTCATTAAATACCTTAAGAAAATAAATAAATAAAATTAAGTTATATTTGACTTATCTAATTAATTTCAACTGAGATTAAAATTTAATTTTTTTATAATTTTAAAAAATAATTTATAAATAATAAAATATTAACCGTATATTTAATAATAAATATAAATTATGTAAATATATTAAAAAGATATTTAATCGATGGGTTTTTTTTTAAATAAATATTTTATATTTAATTTGTTAGTAAATGATGAGTGGATGACGAAGCTAAGCACTTTGGAAAAAAATTTTATATTTAAATTTCATTTTATATAAAATAAAATATATAAAAATTTATAAATATTATTATAAAAAATATATATTTTATATTTAATTAATAATTTATATAAATAAATTTAAATAATAGATACACAGTATATAAAATTTAAATTCAACTTAAATTTATTATAAATATTTTTTTAATTTAAATTTATTTTAAAATTAATTATATAATATTTAAATTTATTTTATTAAAATTTAATTAAATTAAATATTTATAAAAATTCAATCTGTCATCAGCCCAAGCTAACCCAAACTCATAAATGAATGTCCACACAAAGGTTCAATGTACAATTGCCAATTGGTGTCTGCTCCGATATAGTACGAAAGGATCCTGCGAAATTTGAGGTGTTGGTTTCATGATTTGAAGAATGAGTGGAGAAGGTAAAGGCAAATGAATACAAATTTTAAACATTTTTTAAAGGGATGGTGGTATGTTTGCTAAACAGTGATTTACTTTTTGAAAAATTATTATTTTAAATATTAAAAAATAATTTAAATAAATTATTTAACTATTTTAAAATTTTTATAATTAAAATATATTATATAAATTTTAATCATTTATAATTAGTATATTTAATATTTTTTATTAATAACAGTTACAATAGTAATACAAACAGTTTTATTCATATTAAATAACTTGAATTAAAAAGAAAATTACATGTATTTTTAGAATATTCTTTACTCTTATTAAGGTTTTGTATAATTCCTTAAAAATTTACATATAAATGGAAATAATTTTCTTTATACGTGTTTAGAAACTCATTTTTTTTCATATTTATTCTCACAAAAATCTGATTCCTACGATTAAAGAAATTATTATTCCTCTTTTTAGCCTGAAAATCAAAATATGGGAATGTGTTAAAAGCTAACATGCTCAATCTTGCCATGTTTTTACAGGGATGTTTTAATTTTTATATTTTTATATTATTAATTAAAATAAAAATATTAAAATAATATTTTATATTTCCAATAATTAATTAAAAATAAACATTATAATTACAATTATAATAATTAAAATAATTATAATAACTAAAATAATCTTACTACTACTCAACTCAATTCAACTAAACTTTTATCCAAAAAATTTGAGATGGGTTATATGGATTATCTTTCTTTATTCTAAAATATTTTGGATTAAATCATCGGAAATGTGTAATACTTATAGGTCATGTTGTATTATTTTTCTCCAAATCAGTTTAATTCTACATATTCTTTTATTTTTATCCTCTAACCTAATGTGTTCTATTTGTCTAACTATAAACTCCATACGTCTTCTCTTCACATGACCAAACCACCTCAATCTCCCTTCTCTCAACTTATCCTCAATTGGCATCACTCCTACTTTTTCTTTAATACTCTTATTACGGATTTTATCTACTCTAGTATAGTCTACTCATCCACCTTAACATTCTTATATTCGCAACCCTTATTTTAGACACATACGACTCTTTCAGTGCTCAACACTCACTACCATATAACATGACCAGTCGTATAGCTGTACGATAAAACTTTTCTTTCAACTTATTGGGAATTTTGCGATCACATAAAACTCCAGTGACACTTTTCCACTTCAACCATCCGGCTTTAATTCTATGACTAACATCATCATCACATCCTGAAGGATTGAGCCGATATATTTAAAGTGATTACTTTTGGGCAGTACCACTCCATCCAAACTAACTCATTCTCTATTACCAGTTCGACCTTCACTGAACTTGTAATACATATATTATGTCTTTGTTTTGTTTAACTTAAAACCTTCTGACTCTAGAGTACTTTTTCAAAACTCTAACTTTCTATTGACTCATTTTCACGTCTCATCTATCAGAATTATATTATCTGCAAACATCATTCACCAAGAGATATTCTATTGTATATGTTTTTTAAAATAATCTTAATAATTTAAATAATTTAAATAAAATAATAATAATTAAAATATAAAAACTATTATTTTTATATAAATAGTTAAAATTAAGCATTATAATTATAATTAATTATATCTAGAATGAAACACGATGAAAATATAATTTTCATATTTTCATATAACAGATTTAAATAAAAATTTGAATATAATAAATTTTAATTATTTAAAGTAAAATCATAAAATGTATTCTTTTTTATTTTTACTTATAATTAAATAAAATTGAAAATTTATAATTATAATTAATTTAAATTAAAAAAATAAAATATATTATTTTTATATTCTTTTATAACAATTAAAATATAAATTTAAATTAATTTTTATTCAATATAAAATAAGTTTAATTATAATTATATAATTTATATGATCAAATCTAACACCTTGAAAAGGAATATGAATCTGATTTCACAATAAGCCAAACACAAATAAAAATTTATCATTCAATTTCTTATTCTGATAAATTTCAATTCCAGTACTGATTTCGATTTAATTATGCAATTAAGCCTAAGTGTATAAATAATTGTCAATTATGAGTAAATGTGTAAAACTTAAAACACGTGCTAATTATTTATTAGCCTTATGTAAAACGCTGAAAATAATTAATATTCATTTATTAATTAAGTTCTTCTACCACGCAAGTGTATTTTTGTATTTGCATGGTGTAATTATTGTAAGTTGAATTTTATACAAAATTGAATTTAATAATTTTAATTTAAATATTTTAATTATATGAACACTTTAATTAATTTTATATGAATTTTAATATAAATATTTATTTTAAATTATTAAACTCATTATTATATAATCAAACTTTAATTAAATGCATCATTTTACATATAATCATTCAAATAATCATTATAAAATTAATCATACATATATGCATCACAATGCGTCTCTGCCTCTATATATGGATGGGATTAATCCTCCTTAGGGAATAAAAATTTACTTAGAACAATTAATCATATTTTATTATTTAATAAATCAAGAAAATTTATAAAATTATCTCAAAGTAAGGATGAAAACAAACAGTTTCATTAATATGGTAAGTTCTTATAAGGAATAAAAAGTTTTTAATTTTTTTTTTTAATTTATGGTAACTTTTTTGCCCTTTAAAGACATAAAGTAATTGCTTTATATTAAAATAGAAATATACGTATATATGATTTTCCATTTAAATTAAAAATACATATCAAATTTTGGTCAGAGAGGTCATACGTGTCAAAATATCATTGCCTAGAAAATTAGCTAGGCGAGGAGAGCAGCACGTATGGGAGAGAATCTCACAAAATCCCCAAAGGTATATAAACGGCCGGGGAGCATTGAAGTAACTTCCAAATTTGGAGCTTCGTCTGACAAAACCAAGCAGACGTCCCCTTTCCATCTTTCCTACCAAAACCATGAGCCTCCAATGCATATATATCTATATATCTATCTATTCTCCTCCAATTCTCAGTTTAGGGTTCGAAACAGAGAGCTTCCATGGCGAATTCTGTAGCCGGATCATCCGTGAAGTGCTCCGTTTGCTTGGAGGAGGTTTCCGATACCTGTGGCCGTACTGTCGTCAAGCTTCGCTGCTCTCATCTGTTTCATCTTGGTGAGTTACAGACCCATACTCTAATTTTTCTTTACTTTGGCCTTCACTCTCAGCAATCACAGCAAATACACTACCACCTACTCCAATAAAAAAAGCAGAGAGATTTTGTTCTGGTTAATTTATTTTTCTTGGCTCTCTGAAGCATCCACTGTTCTTTTGTTTCTGCAGTTGGGTTTATTGGGTATAGGTTATTAGCTTAGAAGGTAGAAGTATTTTTGGGGAATTGGTATATATTTGATTTATGATGATTTTCCGATCTTCTATTAGCATATGGTATTATTGTTGCTAGATACTTCCAGATTCATATATTCCTTTTAACGATCGGCACCTGGCCTTTTCCAGATTGCATTGGTTCTGCATTTAATGCTTCAGGTTCTATGCAATGCCCCAACTGTCGAGAAGTTGAAATTGGCTTATGGAGGCGTTTTGAGAATAACAGTCCTGAAGGAAGCATGGATGAAGATGCTAATGACGAGGATATTGATCGTTTTATTGAATTGGTAGAAACAAGGGCATCGGTGATTTATATTACTTATTATCCAGCTCAATCTACTATTGTATACTGGGGGAGCACTTGAAATGTCCTTTAATGGTCTGAATTATGTCATCTTAATTAGTGGAGTACAAAGCACTTGGTGTTGTTGAGTCTTTGTGAATTCACTGGACTTGTTGCGTGCAAACGGGTGTATTTTTGAATTTAAAGGGCAAGTTTATGTGTTTTGTAGAATAGTTTATTTAGGTTATATTATTTCAAACGATAAATAGGCTAACTTATTACTTAATGTTGAAGCTTTGAACATAGGACTACATGTGTGATTACAGGCATGACAAGCCACGTTGATTTATTGTTAGACCAATATTATACTTAACATCCTTACTCATGATTACGGGAAATATTTAACTAGTTTTCACCAATTTTGTTAATTCCAATTCTGAATAATATGCTTATGCTTCTATAGACTTAATATTAGAGTTATCTAATCTACACTTAGCTCCAATAAACTAGTATGTTTTTTATTACAATAACTTTATGGTGCCATTCTTGAGAAAATAGATTGTTTTTATTTAAGTATTGTCATATATAATTGGTGATTGGTTTTCGAAGGTATTTTTCTAACATTGTCAATTTTATTGTTGTTTCAGCTGCCAGAATACCTTTTTTGTCCTCTTAATGAACTGTGAGAACACAATCTCTTGTATCTGAATTCTTTGGGTTATTTCCATCTCTGATTCATTTTATAGATTTTCAAATTAGATTTCAAAGTTTTACAAATGTAGAAATATATGTTTTATCTTTTTGAATGCTGCATCACTTCTTTATTGGAAACCCATTCTATCACATTGCACCCTGTTTTGGATAAAATTTATAGCACAGCTCCTCTCTTCCTTTATAAATGGTGTGTACCCATAGCACTGGGCTATAGTGACTTGTGTTTGTGTTTCTTTTTCTCATATACTGATATTCTGAATTTTGCAGGTTAAGGAACTTGTTATTGCTTAGATGTAAGTCCTCGATGTACTCAATTTATTTATTTTACTCCTGTCATTTTTCTTCCTTCTGGTATTAACAAGTTGGCTGGAGAACTTGTTAAAAAATATGGTCATGACCGAAAAATATGAGCATCTCACATTTTTGTTGATTTTCTAAAAATGACATTTTTTTTCATTTTATAAATTGTGGCATTTTACTTGATTACTTTTTGTAGTCAAATCCAGCTCTTAGATTCCGTGGTAATTGCTAAAGTGGATGCAGTTGGCTTGCTGAGTTGGAAATTTTAGCCAACTAGGAAGCTAGGTGACACCTCCATTGGGACCCAATCATGCCATTTTAGTCAGCAAGGCTACATCTTTCGTTCTAGTGCCAAAGGTTGTTTGACACCTAATTTGATAGAATTAGCAACACAAATGTAAAGATGCAACAGCAATTGTAACTAAATTGTATTAAGAAACTGGAATTCTCAATTGCAAAGCTATTCCTTCTTCTACAATGGTTTCCTTACTTCCTCTTTCTAATACAGAAATAAACCCTCAGAAAGATGTCCAGGAAGATATTCCCGTGCGAGAGATCCATGCCCAAGCTTTAAGCGTTTTCTTCGGTAATTTCTCTGGATAGCATTCTTTCTCCTGCTACTCGCTTTTATTCTGGAATTTGAGCTGCCCCTTTGTGTTAGCATCTCTAGGTGTCACTCCCTCCTTCATTACCTCTAACAAATTAACCTCCTTGCCAGCTGCATAATTCTAGACCCATCCTTATCCATTCCATTTGCTGATGACTCCTCTCTTCCCTCTTGAAATTCCTTCTGTTTTGGGCGATAAACTTCACTTACTGGGCCTTTAGTTGAGTACCTATCATAGTCGCATATCGTTGTTTACACCACTCTTAATGTGACCACCATCCTCTATTGATCTTATCATCACACCCAACAACACTTCCATATTCCAACACCATCAACCACCACAGCCAACCATAATGTTAGCCATTATTACAAGGGAAATCCAGTGTAGCTGGAATTTTCAATTCAATTTTTTGTGATGATTTTTTTTTTCTTTTATGGGTGAAGTTGGCTATAGATTTTGAAATCTATATCGTTAACTTTAATTTGGTACATGTATTGTGACCAAAATTAGGGATTTAAAGGAAAATCAGAGAGAGTTAATAGCTTAGTGCTGAGTTTTAAATACAAATCCAAAATGGATTCATGAACTTTTGCGAAAATGAGGCCCATAAAATCATTCTTGGTGTTGAAAGCTTTATGTGCTTGTGAGACTCATGGGTTTTTGTGGTTATGTAACACACCTTACCCGATATACAGTGTAGCAGGGCAAGGAATGCTACATTCTGTGCCGGAGTACCTTATCTTATCTTACTTTATTCATTATTAATTTACTCCGCTTAAGTAGTTTGCGCTTAGCCGGTCTCAAGCCCGGATAAAGGAGGAGGGTTACGGTAGGTGACAACCAGCGTAAAAATTTCGTCACATCTTATGATATGGATTCAAATGATATAAACGTTGAGGCGTCCTCTACTTACGATGAGCTACATCGGAGCCCAAGTGTAGTGAGAAATATGCAAGGGTATAGGGCGTTCACTGAAAGTGACGCGCCATGCCGTCGCTCTGGTGTGGTGTTAAATGAGCAAGGGTTCTCACATCATGGACGGGTGTGGGTAAAGAAATTAGTCTATAGGACAGATAGTAGAACAGATAGTAGAATAGAACACCAGATAGGCATAGAGAACAATAGAAAATATCATAGAAGGAGATCAATTAGGAAGGAACATGATAGGAGAAGAATCAGGATTGGTACTTGGAATCACTTACAGAAAAATTAATGGAGCTTGTAGATACCTTGGAAAGGAGAAGGGTGAATATTGCTTGCATTCAGGAGACTAAATGGGTAGGAGAGAAAAGTAAGGAAGTGGATAATTCAGGGTACAAACTGTGGTTTACCAGAAAGGAGAGAAATAAGAACGGTGTGGGCATAATCATAGACAGGACGTTGAAAGATGCTATAATAGCTGTGAAAAGAGTAGGAGACAGAATTATCTAGTAAAGCTAGTATTAGATGGAGAAACAATAAATGTAGTTAGTGCTTATACCCTACAAATAGGATTAGATAGTGAGAGTAAATAAAGGTTTTGGGAAGATATGGATGATCTAATGCAAAGCATACCGAATGAAGAGAATGTTTTCATCGGTGGAGATTTGAATGGACATGTAGGAAGTGATAGGCAAGGCTATGAGAATGTTCATGGAGGTTTTGGATTTGACAACCGAAATGGGGAGGGAAAAAGCATTCTAGATTTTGCTATGGCATACGACCTAATACTAGCAAATACTTACTTTATAAAAAGAGAGTCACATTTAGTGACTTTTAAAAATGGGCAACATAGAAGCCAAATTGACTTCCTCTTAACAAGGAAGACAAATAGAGCTCTATGCAAAGATTGTAAGGTCATTCAGGGAGAGGCTTTAACAAGTGAACATCGGTTAGTGGTCTTGGATGTCAAGTTTAGGAACAATTCAAGTAAGGTAGAAGAAATAGTGTAGCTCGAACAAAGTGGTGAGAGTTCAAATGAGTAAAGCAAGTGAAGTTCAAAAATGAGCTTCTCGAGTCCGAAGCATGGAAGCTGGATATGGTGGTCAATGATATGTGGATACAGATGGTATCAAAGATTAGAGAAGTAGCTAGAAAAATACTTGGAGAGTCTAGAGGACATGGACCACCATCAAAAGAGAGATAGTGGTCGAATGAGGAAGTACAAAAGGCAGTGAAGAGAAAGAGAGAATGGTATAAGAAATTATCTAAGTTTGATAATAATGAGGCATATGAACAGTACAAGATAGCAAAAAAAGAAGTAAAAAAGACAGTTAGTCAAGCAAGAGCGCAGACTTTTGAAAAGTTATACGAGAAACTTTGAACTAAAGAAGAGAAGAAAGATATTTATAGATTAGCAAGGAGGAGATAAAAGAAATGTCTAGATCTCAATCAAGTTAGGTGCATTAAGGATAAAGAAGGAAAAGTGTTAGTGAAAGATGAGGACATTAAAGAAAGATGGAGAAATTATTTTGATAATCTCTTTAATAATAATCAAAATGGTAATAGCATGAATATAGACTACAGTGCAATAGAAAAAAATGTGAATTATACTAGAAGGATTAGATCTTTAAAAGTAAAGGAAGCACTTAAGAGAATGAAAGTGGGTAAAGCTTGTGGACCCGATGGAATTCCAATTGAAGTGTTAAAGTGTTTGGGAGATATGTGAGTGGCATGATTAACTAAATTGTTTAATAAGATTTTAAATTCAAAGAAAATGCCTGATGAATGGAGGAGTATTTTAGTACTTATTTTTAAAAATAAGGGAGACATACATAGTTGCTCAAACTATAGGGAATTAAACTCATAAGCCATACTATGAAGTTGTGGGACGGAGTTGTAGAACATCGACTACGTCATGATACTTCTATCTCTCCCAATCAATTTGGCTTCATGCCTGGTCGTTCAACTATGGAAGTGATCTTTCTCATCAGAAGCTTGATGGAGAAATATAGAGATGCGAGGAAAGATTTACACATGGTTTTTATCGATTTGGAGAAGGTTTATGATAGTGTTCCAAGAGATGTCTTATGGAGAGTGTTAGAACAAAAGGGGGTATCTATTAGGTACATACACGTGTTGAAAGACATGTATAAAGGAGCAACTACTATTGTGCGTATAGTGGGAGGGGACACAAGAGATGTTCCTATCTCAATTGGATTACACCAAGATTTAGCTGTATACCCTTACCTTTTTACATTAGTTTTAGATGAATTAACGAAACATATACAAGAGAGTATCCATTGATGCATAATGTTTACGGATGATATAGTTCTGATAGATGAGACGCAAGAAGGAGTTAATAGAAAGTTAGAGCTCTAGAGAAGTATTCTAAAGTCAAAGGGCTTTAAGTTAAGTAGAACAAAGATAAAATACATGCATTGCAAATTCAGTGAAGGCCGAACTGGTAATACGGAAGGAGTTAGTTTGGATGGAGTGATACTGTCCCAAAGTAATCACTTTAAATATCTTGGCTCAGTCCTTTAAGTAGATGGGGGATGTGAGGAGGATGTTAGTCATAAGATTAAAGCCGGATAGTTGAAGTGGAGACGTGCCATGGGATTTTTATGTGATCGTAAGATTCTCAATAAGTTGAAAGGAAAATTTTACCATACAGCCATACGACCGGCCATGTTATATGGTAGTGAGTGTTGGGCACTGAAGGAGTCGTATGTGTCTAAGATAAGAGTTGCGGAGATGAGAATGTTAAGGTGGATAAGTGGCCATACTAGATTAGATAAAGTCCGTAATGAGAGTATTAAAGAAAAGGTAGGAGTGGTACCAATTGATGATAAGTTGAGAGAAGGGAGATTGAGGTGGTTTGGTCATGTGAAGCGTAAACATACGGAGGCTCCAGTTAGACAAGTAGAGCACATTAGGGTAGAGGATAGAAAGAAAAGAAGAGGTAGACCTAAACTGACTTGGAGGAGAGTAGTACAACATGACCTAAAAGTATTACACATTTCTGAGGATTTAACCCAAAATCGTTTAGAGTGGAGAAAGAGAATCCATATAGCCGACCCCAAATTTTTGGGATAAAGGCTTAGTTGAGTTGAGTTATTTTAAAACTCAATATATTTGATTGGAGAATCGGACGGAGTTTCTCTAGTTTTATTAAGACTTTTTCCTGTTTTATCAGTCACCTATTTAAATAATTTTCATATCAATCTCAATTTCCAATAATTTCAAATCAATCATCATCATCATTCATACTATATTCATCTTATTCCATATCAAATTTCAAACCCATATCATTTATAAAATTTACAAATTTATTAATTTACATCATGTATAAATTAATTACACAAATTTATAATTTACATTACAAAATTAATGCTTAATTATAATGTACAAAAATAAACCACTACGGCATGGCGGACCCTACCAAAATGCACTGCTGGAGTGAGGTGACACACTCCCAGTCTGACGTTTACTGGGTTTTATCTCCAATACCTACGGAAGGAAAAACAATGCCTCGGGCCATCATACCATGGGACACATAATGTCAACCAGGTATGCAACAGAATGACTAAAAAGTCATGATAGCAATCGGGCATAAAGCCATATACATCATAATGCAACAGAATAGCTAGAAGTCATAATCAATAGAATGGCATAAAAGCCATAATCACAGAATGACATAAAGTCATAGGCAGTACTGCAAAACAGAACCCTTCTTGGCATGCCAATCTATCCACCCCATACACACATGTTTAGGCATACATAGGCAAATTAGTATCACTATATATTTACAATTCTCGTTAATTCATCACATGTAATATTCTTTTCTCATAGTGTCATCATTCCATCCATGATGGTATTTCAACATTCTCACTTTTCATCATTATGTATCATTCATTTATCATGATATTATCATTTCAATCATAATGGGAACATAAGTCCCAATCACATATTCACATGGCATTAATACTTGTCCTACCATTGTCATTAAGCACTATTCACATTGTGAACCATTATGTTGACAATTACATCATTTCATATACAAATCATGTTTATTATGTCTTTGGTGACTATCACAATTCATAACTTGATTCATTTGGTCTATCCTCCAAATTTTTAGATTTCGTGCTTAAATTGCAATTAGAAATTTGATTTAGTTCCAACAAGCATTAGGCTATACTCTTTTCATGAAAGATATTCCTTTATGTCTTAGCTTTAATTTCCTTTTTGAATCATTCAATTTGAATTTTTATAGCTCTAGTTATGGTTAATTTACCAAATACTGGTCTAGTGTCCAATATTGTTCAAGAATAGGGCTGATTCTGGAACTCAAATTTATCAAGCTATTTGGACAAGTTACAGTCATAATTTGACTTGGTGTTTTTCATGTGAGTTGTTCTCCTGTGTCTCATGGTTACACAGGTTCAAGAATCACTAAATTTGAAGTTGTGTATGGTAAGTTATGGCTAATTAACCAACCTAGACTCCTGGATCTTATAACTCCAGGATTTCAGGTTTCAGGTCTGTCTTATAATTAACATTTAAGGGTCTTACACCTAAAATTTGAGTAAGGTTTCTAAATCAAAGTTGTAACCCTAATTCTTAGGTTTTTAGATCATTTTGATTCATCCCAATTGGAATTTTCTAGTGAAAGTTATGGCCTAATCATTGTCCTGGGTGAAATGGAAAAATGGTTTTAGTGCAGGAATTTCAGGTTGGAAATTCTTGACTTCTCCTAACAATTTTCCTAAGTTGCTTTAGGATTTGGATTATGGTAAAAACACAAAAATTGTAGTTCTACGTGTTATGAGCATTTTGGCTTTGGAATCACTGCATTTGCAGTTTTGTAACTCAAGTTATGGCGTTTTTTCCGCAACTGGTCGGATACCCTAAAGTTCAGGATTTACAGGTTCAGGTTTAGTCTAGGGCAGGTTTGCTGTGCTAACTTTGCCTAGCAATTTGGTTGAGTTATGGTCATAACTTGACTCTAAGTTCTTCATATGAAATATTCTCCTATGTCTCAGGATTCCATAGGTTCAAGAATCAGGTCAATTGGAGCTTCCTAGTGTGAGTTATGCTTAAATTACTAAACACTGTTCATATGATCATTTCTACAGGTAGTCATTCTGGATTCAAGCCTAATTTAGGGCAACTTGTGGTCAGTTTCTGGGCAAGCTTCCTTCATGACATTTTTAGTATTATGTCTTAAGTTTCATCTTCAATTGGCCTCACACCAATTGGAGCTACATAGTTCAACTTATACTCATTCAAACCTACTGGACTTAAAGGTCCAGAATTCCAGCTCAAGATTCACACTTCCAATTCATTAATTTATCTTAACCATCAACTTCATTTCACAATCAATTCACATTAATTTGGTCAATATTTGACATCAACAACATCAATTTCACACCATAGCACAAAATCCTCCCAATTTCCAAAACCCTAATTTCCCTTTCTTCTCAATTTCATGCAAATTTCATACAACTCAACTCACAATTCATATACACACATTCATCAATACCCATAGGCAAGTTTAAATTCATAAAAAATATCAAGCCATCACCCGATCTAGGCTAGCCAAATTTCACTCTCAACATTCATGCATAGTTTCTTTAATTTTCTTCACAATTTCAACTCAATTCAACTTATTTTCAAGAATCAAACAACTAATTTAAGGTTAAATTGCACTTACCTCACTTGAGAGACTTTTTGAACTTTCAAAACTTCAATTTCTCTTTTTTTTTTTTGCTACCAAACTCTTAAGCAAGGCCTAATAGCAAGTTTTAGTGTTAGGGATTATGGAAAATATGGAGAGAAGGGCAAGAAAATTAAGCTTGAAGAAGTGGAAAATGGTGGAAGGGTTTGATGGAGGTGGTTCGGCCAACTTGCTATGAAGAAGAAGATGAAGACTTTTTGATTCATTTAATTATTTTGTCTCTTATATATATGTGTGTCTAATTATAGTTAGTTCAAAATTTTAATTAGAATTAATTAATATAATTATAATTATATCAATTCCTTTAATTCCCTTCATGTCCCTTTATTAATTTCCATGCACTCTTCTTATTTTTAAGTCATTTTTCAATATTTTAATTTCACTCATTTTAATTGACATTTAGGTTAAAAGTCAATTCTTGGAGTGAATTAACTAAAATGTCCTTCATTGGGTTATAGTCTATCTCTTTCGATAATGATATTTAAGTCCATAACCCGATGATCATTTTGATTTCCATACTGCTTATTTCACTTTATTTTCATTTCTTTTTTTGTCCTCAAACTGGCTTTGAATAGTACTATTCATGGACTGAAAATAGCACTGTCCAGAGTTCAGAAGTTTAGGACGTTACAGGTTATCTGATTAGGTTGAAAATAGATCAAGCAACTTGCTTGCCTTGTTTAAGGTCGTACAAGGGGGACTTTCTCTCCTTGTCCTACATTATCTTTATAAATTATGCACATATCCCTTCCCAATCTGAATAGGAAATCACAATGCTCACCCTGTCATCTAGAGTTGTCCACTCAATTGGCCAGCTAGTATCCAATTCAAAGTCAATGATAACGAATGCTTTTAGCATGAAACACTAGATGTGGCTATGATTGCTTTAGCTAATGAGTACGATCCACAATTAATCAAATTAGAAGCATTGGTGCCATTGAAAAAGGGCAAAAGTTAAGTTTCCTTTTTTTTTTTCTTTTTGTCATTGGTCCTAAAGAATACCCTCGAAATTTATTTTTTGTTGATGCAGATCAAGATGGGATCCAGCAACGGGAAATATTTTCTGGAGATCCTAATATTAATTATTACACTGGGCCTTTTCTGCCCAGTGAGATTAATGCTTCCCATGTTCTCCTTCATTACTATGAAAGGAATTGCTCTTGCATGTTCGATACGTCGTGTACCCTTCATATGGCTGTTAGTCAGATTTCAGCTCAGGAAGTTCCATCATTGAACTTGAGAATTGTTCCTGTCAACATACCTCATTTGTCCATTGCACATCAGGTTATTCTCGATCCTCGGTAAGTTTTCCTTTTGATCCTGTGCTTTTTTTTTTCTTTTTTTTTTTTTGTGAGAGTTCGATGCGAGTACAATAATATGGCTAATGAAATTAAGTATTAGCAAAGTCCCTGAAATTAGTAATCAATATGTAAGAGTTCTCTGCTTCATTGTTTGGTCTGATTATTTAATTAGTGAAATTTGTGCCATGATTGCTGATCTCTCGTTATACCCTTAATATTTCATGAGGTATGGACATATGGTCAAGTAAATTACATTTTTCTGATTCTCTCTAGGGAGGCCTATCCTCTCTAAAGTTTTCCAAAGCCTTCTGTGTGGTTTTGAAATCAGAATATTTTCTTCTTGCTTCCAGAGTTATTCATGTAATTTTATTGTCATCAATGCAGGTATGTTGCACAAAGTTCTTTCAGACCTTCGATAGGTTCTGGTTCTCTTGGCAGCAACTGTCCAATTTATGGCAATTTTGAACGGGTGCAGCAAACTAGGAATTCACCATCACCAGCTGTGCGTAATACGCCAGCTGGCAGGAGTGCAGTTAATGGTTTGCAGGGATGGTCTCTAGACCTGAATGCTGTGCCACTTCCTGAACAAACTGGGACATTAAGCTATATATGTTCCTTGAGTGGATCCCTCCAGAGCCACCCACAGCCAGCAAATTTTCATCATCATGTTCAAGAGGGGAATAATGTGTTGCCTCCTGAATATTTGCGCAATGACTTGAATCCTTTCTGGTAGCCGTATGAGTAAGCTCCTGGCAGATGCTGCTGGCCACAGTCTGTGCAGTTCTTGCAGAAAGCCAACGAAACTCTACCTTAATTATGACATTACACAGCATGAACATTCTTAAGTGCAGAATTTATTTTTAAGGCTGTGTTTGTGTTTCTAAAAGTGCTTTGCATGTGAAAATATATTTTGAAAAATATTCAGCTAAATATTTCACATCCTTTATAGACTTCCTTTTCTTTCTTCTTTATGAGTTTGTCATGTTTTAAAAATAAAAAAGTTATTTTCATATAAAAAAAATATAGAACAAATCTAGAATATAATAAATAAAAGCCACCTGTAAAATCTAGAATACCAACAGCAATAATTACGCCTATTTGTATAATGGCATTTTACATTTTAGTATTATAACTTTTGTTTTGTTATTATTTTAGCATTATTTTATTTTTTTTATTTTAAATTTATTTTATTCTAATTGAAATTCAAATTTAAAATATTAAAAAAAAAACTCATTCATCAGTCATTACTAATGACATTAACATTATCCTTTTTGGATTAATGTTGATGTTTAATTTAATTTAGTTTTAATTTTTTTTTAAATTAACTGAAAAATTTTAATTTGAGTTTAGCTTAATAAGAAAAATTAAAATATTGAGTTTTTAATTTTTGGATTAAATTAAAACAGTAAGCAATTTAATATAAAATTAATTTTTAATTAAAATTTTAATTTTTAAATTAAATTAAATTTAAACTAAAACTTTTGAATTAATTTAAATAAAAAAATAACTAAAGTGAGAATAATTAATAATACAGGGTGAAGCTAAAACATTTTAGCCTTATTAAATAAAGCAACCTGCTTTAAGTTTTTTATTGTGAAGTTTACTATTTAATTCTTATATTTTAATGAAATTAATTATTTAATCAATATATTTTAAAAAATATACTATTTAATTTTATATTTTACTTCCACTAAATTATTTAGTTTATTTATTAAATTTTTCATTAGTTAAATAATTTAATGGCAATTAAATTACATTTTAATTTTTTTATTTTAATGAAGCTAATTAATTGATCTATGCATTTTGAAAATATACTAATTTGTTCTTATAATTTAGTTCTATTAATTTTTTTGTCCATCTGTTATTTTTTTATACCCAAACTATGTAACCCTCTCTTTCTTATTTCTCTCTCCCTAGACTCTCCACTTCTACACTCATACATTTATTCTCTTCATTATCTTTCTATTAGTTAGGTAGTCCCTATATTTTAAAAAACACATTAATTTACTCATATAATTTGAGTATGTTAGCTTTTTAATCCATCTATTATTTTTTTTAATCCAAAATACATGACCCTTTTTCCCTTATTTCTATTTCTTTATATCTTTCTCTCTTTACATTTACACTCTTTTTTCATTTATTGTTTATATTTTAGTACAAACCGTATGCATAAAAAGATTAATTAATTTTCTAAATCTCCAAATAATCAATACGATAATAAAGGAAAACTATTTTTCAATAAAAAATATAAAAATAATGTTTAGAGAATTAAATGAAAATTACTTTCATATTTTTTTAAATGTAAATTGATATTTAGTCAACATATAATAAAATTTTCATTTTCATTTAGAAATATATTTTTTCAAAATATTATATTTTTAAAATAAAATAACTAATTAATTAGTTTTAAGAAAATAAAAGAAAAAAATGTGAATATTTTTTAAAAGATAGAGATCAATTAATTAAACTCACTAAAATACATAAATTATATAGTAGTTTGACATATATTATTAACATAAAATTTAATAAAAATATTAAATAATTTAATAAAAATAAAATATAAGTACTAGATAGTATACTTTTTAAAAAATAGGAATTAAGTAATTAATTTTATTAAAATGTAGGATTAAATAACAAGTTTTTTATTATTTAGTTATTTATTTGGAAATTTAAAAACAAAAAATTAAAAGCGGGAAAACGAAAATTCGAAAGAACTTCAAGCAAGAGAAGGAGGCACTCTCCGGTGAGTGAGACCTCACTTCAATTCCCAACTGAAACTCCACCACCACCAGCCGCCATGGAAGGCACCGTAACAAGAATAATCGCTGACTTGGTAGAGACCCACTGCAACCAAAGCCCTACTCCACTTCTCTCTCGCTCAACTCTCGAAGATCTCCAATCCCTCTTAGATACTAATGATCCTCAACTCCTCGACCAGTTCTTCTTCGATCTCTCCTCTAAATCCATTTCTCCTTCAGCTCTCCTCCCTCCTCTCACCACCACCATGGACTCTGGCCCTACCCATCTCTCCCTCATGTCCTCCAATGCTTACCTCTCTCTCCTCCTCTCTCCTAATTCTCCTGTTTTCACTCTCTTCACCCCTATGTCTTTTCTCACTCTTCTCCGCTCCCTTCGTCGTTCCTTAAAGGCCCGCCCACCGCCTCCAATTGGGGAATGCCATTCCTCCGCCTCTGCTTGCGGTGGGGCCCTGGTAAAGAAGAGAAAGGGGCGTGCGTCGAAGAATAATAGGAGGAATGCGTGTGATGATAGTGATGAATATGGTAATTATAGCAATGGAGAAAGAGAAAGCGAGTTTTTTGATGTCAGAATGTTATTTTCTGTTCTCGAAAAATTGGTTTTAGTCTTGGATTTGATTCATCTAAATAGATTTCCCGATAGTCTGAAGTCTTTGGTTCATACTGTGGTGGAAATTCCGGTTTTGGCTATTGAAATCGGAGGTAATGTGATAAGTTTTAACCGATTGACGGATTTGTGTTCGAAGATTTTGCGCCAAGTCTTAAAATCTGACCATGGAGAGGAAGGGGAGACGGCGGCAGAGGTTTTGAAGTCGTTAGCGCCTTTGATTTTGGCTGTTAAGTCGCCGGCTAGGAGCTTTGCATTGGATTTTGTGAAGCATTTACTGAGAGGTATAGCCAAAAAGAACGAGGGAGTTAAAAGAGCTCTTGTAAATTTGCCACGCTATCTGGCACAAAAGGCACCGGAGAAGGCGGAGCCTAGAGTGCTGGCTGTGGAGGCGACAATTGAAATTGTTAGTGCAATGGAGTTAAACGATCAAATTGGGTTTACGGAGTATGTTGTGAAAATGACACAGGGGAAAGCTAATCTCAGGCTCTTGGGGGTGGATTTGATTTTGAATTTAATGATGTTTTTAAAAGACCCGTTTGGTGTGTACTTGGATTGTGAAGTGAAGGATTTGTGGGGTGTTCATTGCTTGGAGGCGTTAATTCAGCGTTGCTCAGACTCAAGTGCTGGAATTAGAGCTCGTGCATTGTCAAATTTGTCTCAGTTGGTGGGGTTCTTGTCAAGTGATGATAAGAATTGTGCGGTATTGAAGGAAGTATTGGGTTTGGGAGAAGGGGGCACAAAAAAAGTGGAAGGTGGGATAAATGATGTTTTGAGGAAAAGATGTATGGATGAGAAGGCAAATGTTAGGAGGGCAGCACTTGTTTTAGTTACCAAGTTGACTGCTCTTATGGATGCTAATTTTGATGGTGTTGTGCTCAAGATTATGGGAATGGCTTGTTCAGATCCGCTTGTGAGCATTCGTAAAGCTGCAATTTCAGCCCTTTCAGAGGTTAGCTTACTTTGGCTCTTCACTTAAAATGCCCGGGATTTAGCTAGGCTCTTGGTTTTTGTCACTAGGAGAGGCATTTGATATATGATGCTCTATTGTTTTGTAATATCTTTATAACATGCACTAAACTCTGTTTCTCTGTCTCTGTGTGTGTCTCTGTGTGTGTCTCTGTGTTTGTGTGTGATAAACTGATAATATAAGCTGAAGGCCTGCATGATTTAATTGAATTGCAGGCGCTAAGAACATTTTCAGATGAAATTGTGACAATTGAGTGGCTACATTCTGTTCCACGGTTAATAACTGATAATGAATCCAGCATTCAAGAAGAATGTGAGAACTTGTTCCTGGAACTGGTTCTGGATCGCATCTCAAGAGCGGGATCTGTCGAGGCAACATACAGTGATTCCACTTTCTCTCATTCAAACATTAAAGCAAAAGGTGTAGAAAGGGAAATTGAGGCCTTATTTCCTGAAGGTGTATTGGTTTTTTTGAAAGAGATCTGCAATGGAGAGGTGATACCTTGGGTGAGGAAAATCTGCACAAACCTAGGTAAAAAGAAACGATTAAAGCCCAAATTAGCTACTGCACTACAGAATATCATAAGGACTTCTGAGTCTCTTTGGTTGAGTCATTCCAAACCAATAGAAAAGTGGACAGCCCCGCCTGGTACTTGGTTTCTTCTATCAGAGGTGTCAGCCTACCTTTCGAAAGCAGTTGGGTGGAAGTTTCTCCATCATCATTGGCAGCTCCTTGACAAGTTTGGCCCAGCATCTGGTTTCAACAGCTCATCTGGTGCAGAAAATATGTATGAACATGAAGAGGGTTCTGAACCAAATTCTGTTGCATGGGCTGGGGATCGGGTTTTCCTTCTGCAAACAATCTCTAATGTCTCAGTGGAGTTGCCACCTGAATCTGCTGCAGACTTAGCTCATAACTTACTTAAAAGAATTGAAGAATTCAACATGCATTCAACAGAGGTAATTATAGTGTTCTTATCTGGAATTCTGGATCTTAAATAGGAGCAATGCTTCTTTTGTTTCCTTCTGCTGATACGCTTGCTGTTATTAGAATGGTGTAATAGCAAAAGACTCCTACTATTTGCTTAACTTGCATTTGCCAAGTTTAATTCATCTTTAAAAGGCTTCAGGTTCTACTCATTCTGATAGTGGTTAAACTTTTCAATGGATTTAGGAATCCAAAATGCACCTGATTCAAATATATAATGATGTCTTTTTATTCTTGGAATGCATGTCAAATGCAGCTTTAGGGTGATGCTTCATAAGCTGGAATATATGTCTCATGCTTTGATCTAAGCACAAAAAACATTTCTCTTTCTTGCTTTTTACCAACTCAAACATGTTCTTTGCTTCATCCGATAAACTTGAAGAAATGTAGTGAACTCCACACTTTCTGAATGTCATAGTTTACATGTTTAGCTTAGTCACCCAGGATAAGATTTAGTGGAGTTCTTTCCAGTATAGGCCATGTGCAATAAAAATTCTGCTTTGCTGAATTTGTGATGTTAAATAGGGCCAGTGGCAAAAGTTAGTCAGTGCAAGCTGTTGGTGTGTATTCATTTTGTTCAATTGGTGTATCTGCCGGCAGGTTAGCGCTCATGTTAAGGCTCTCAAAACATTGTGCAAAAGGAAGGCTTTGGATCCTGATGAGGCGGATGCACTTGTCATGAAATGGGTACAGCAAGTTCTCTCTAAGGCTTCTAAAATCTTAGAAAAGTACATTTCAGGGGATCTGGAAGCAAATAACCGAAATAGTTTCTTCACACCACCTAGAAGTGAAAGTACAAAGGGCAAGAGAGCAGCTGCTATGTGTCAATTGCTGTCAGAAGCAGTGACTGCAGCATACACTATTGGGTCTTTGGTTACTGTTTGTCCTTCAGCTGATGTCAGCTCTATTGTACCTATACTACACACCATCATCACTTCAGGAAATTCAGATCCAAAATTTAGTAAGTTACCAGGTTCTACAGTCAATTTGAAAGAGATAGCCCTCTCTCTGTACATTCAGGCGTGGCTGACCATGGGGAAGATATGCTTAGCAGATGGGAAACTTGCGAAGAGATATATTCCTTTGTTTGTGCAGGTCTGCTTCAACAAACATCTCATTAGTTCTATATGTGGGACTTCTAAGAAACACAATAATGTGCTACTTGATGGTTTATGAAAGCATTTCTAACTTTGTTGTATGATTGCTGAACATTTTAGAGCTATTAGCATATCATTTTTTTTTTCTAATTTAATCTCGATAACTCTTATTTCGGATACTTTCTTAGTTTCTAAATGCCTGTGCGCCTGATATTGCAGGAGTTTGACAAGAGTGATTGTGCAGCCCTTCGCAACAATCTTATAGTTACTATGGCTGATTTTTGTGTTCGCTATACTGCTCTAGTTGATTGGTGAGGCCTGCAAAGAATAGACAGAGAACTACTTTGGATAGTCTCTTAAATTATTAAACCAAAAAGTGCTAACTAATATTATGGTTGCCATTCTAACTAATCATTTTTTATGTCAACAGTTATATATCAAAGATCACCAAGTGTCTCTGTGATCCATGTGAACTTGTGAGAAGGCAGACATTTATATTGCTGTCAAGATTGTTGCAGGTTGAAGTTTCATTACTTTTTTCTTACATTTCCAATGTCAGTAGTGGTTATTAATAAGTGGACCTATTTTTATCACTTTTTAATTTTATCCTCACCATGCAGAGGGACTATGTGAAGTGGAGAGGTGTTCTGTTCCTTCGATTCCTTTTATCTCTTGTTGATGAGTCAGAAAAGATAAGACAGCTTGCTGATTTTCTCTTTGGTAATATTCTAAAAGGTAATAGGTTTTCACAAATCAGTTTTGCATGATAATACAAGAGGGTTAGATATTTGTGAGTTTTGACTAATGTGTAGAGGTTATGCACAGTCAAAGCACCGCTTCTGGCTTATAACAGTTTTGTGGAAGCCATTTATGTCCTCAACGACTGCAATTCCCATAATGGACACAGTGGATCAAAGAATTCAAGGACAGAAAATCGGATTTTTTCCATAAGGTAGGCTGTTAATTTTCTGTTACTGGAGGAAAAAGGTTAAAATATTGAGGTGAAGTTTTATTTCTAGTGATTGCCATTTCCAGGGGCAGCGATGAAAATTCACGGTCTAAACGAATGCACATTTATGTTTCTTTGCTGAAACAAATGGCCCCAGAGCATCTCTTGGCAACATTTGCAAAGTTGTGTGCTGAGATTCTTGCATCTGCATCAGATGGCATGCTCAACATAAATGATGTCGCAGGACAATCAGTTCTGCAGGTATCTATCCTATGCACTTCAGCAAAATGTTAAACTGCGATGTTTTTAATTAATGTGCTTGTCCAGGTAAAAGAGATTAGTGATGATAGATCAATGTCCGTCTCATTTGTTTTCTGTAAATCTTCCTACTAAGCAGGATGCTTTCCAAATTCTTGCCTGCAAAGAGATCCGAATTCCATCTGGCCGCGGATCACAGACTGATGCAGGAGAGATAGAGGAAGAAGGTGGAGATGGTGGTGCCTCTGCAGCAGCTGCCAAAGGAAGGGCTATTACTCAAGCAGTCAGGAAGGGTCTTATCCAAAACACAATCCCCATCTTTATAGAGCTTAAACGTTTGCTGGAAAGCAAGAACAGCCCCCTCATAGGTTCCCTTATGGAATGTCTCCGGATTCTTCTCAAGGACTACAAGAATGAGATTGATGAAATATTGGTTGCTGATAAGCAACTCCAGAAAGAGCTTATTTATGACATGCAGAAGTATGAATCAACCAAGGCCAAATTAACAGCTGCAGAGGCTGTTGCCACCATACAAAACGCCAGTGGCTTTCTTTCTCCTGGTGCTCCAAAGACTGCAAGCAGAACAAATGGACAGGATAAAGTCACTGAAAAGTTGCATAATGATTCAAGAGTTGCTTCAGCAATGGCAGATGCAGCTGCTGCAGCCAGAGCCCGGTCTGTGCTAAGAGAAGTGAACAAGGGAACACTGACACCACCACTTAGTTCTATAAGTGTGCCAAAACTGAAGTCAAACCAAGGTGCAAGTGGTTCTCAAAGTGATCGACCCAGCGATGTATTGGAATCTTTGAGAAGGAGACAATCTTTCAATTCTGACGATGAAAACTGATGTCTTTTGATAGCGATTTTAGCACATTCTTGACAAAATTTTTGGCCTTAAACCTCCAAAAGAAAAGGTCTCCGTGGGAACAGAACTAAGTTGACAGTATAATTCCAGTTGTACAGTATGCAAGCAAGTCTGCTAATAAGCAACAATACCTTTCTGGAGATGCTTTCCTGCAACAATATTATTAGCACAATTTATTCATTTCCTTGTGTCTTTTTAAAAACTGCATGCTTCATTGATTGGTCTATAACCTCTCTTGGTCACTAAGAATTTTTTAAAATTATATATCCTTAATGTATTGAGCTGCCTAACATCGTTGTTAGACTTAATATTGATATGCCAAAGCTAGTCCAAAATTATTTTTAACTGTAAATATAAAATATATAATTTTTTGGATATAAATATAAAATGTATATTAACGATTTATAAAAATGATCAGAGTATTTAATAATTGTTAGTATTTATTTTTTTTAAAAAATAACAATTTTTAGGACCGGTTACAGGAGACGTGGCAAGAATCCATTTGATAACCTGACGAAACTTGATAGCTAGAGCGTGAGCAAGTGCGGCAAGGCCTACCCTTTGTAAATAGCAAATCCAGACAAAAACGTGTGATTTGAGTCTTGTTCTTCTTCTTCTTCGATTCTAAATTCATCCCAATTCCATCTATTTTTTAGATGTTTCTGTTTTCAGAATGTTGAATCTCTCCGTATCAGGTAACTCTCTGCTACCATCCATTTCGCTTTTCGTTGGAATTCTTCTCTGATCTGTTCACTCTTCATTTCTGATTTGTCATTTTCAAACTTTAATTTTTCTCTCGGATTATGAATTTTGTGGGGAAGTTCAATTAGAGCGTAATTTTCCTTTCAAATTCATTTATTGAGTATTACCTAGAAAATTTTGGGGAAGAAAACTATGGATGTTAACAAAGATGAAGCTGCGAGATGTGTTCGAATTGCTGAAGAATCAATTGCATCAGGAAATAAAGACCGAGCATTGAAATTTATTAGAATTGCCCAACGTCTGAATCATAATTTGCCTACTGATGAGCTTTTAGCTGCCTGTGAGAAGATTGATTCTTCTGGGTCGATACCATCTTCTCTAGATGAAAAATGCGTTGTTGATAATAATAAGAACAGGACTAGTTCTGCTAAAATTGATGAGGGTTTAAATGGAGAGCGGAATTATACTGAAGAACATGTGGAATTGATTAGGCAGATTAAGAGGAATAAGGATTACTATGCAATTCTTGGGGTGGAAAAGACTTGTTCTGTCGAGGAGATTAGGAAGGCTTATAAGAAATTGTCATTGAAAGTCCACCCAGATAAGAACAAGGCACCAGGATCAGAGGAAGCATTCAAAAAATTGAGCAAGGCGTTCAAGTGCCTGAGCGATGACACTTCGAGGAGGCAGTACGATCAGACTGGTTTGGTTGACCAATTTGAGTATAATCAGCAGTACAACGTTAGGAGGACAAGGAGAAGGAGAAGTGTGCATGAGTTTTATGATGATGATTTTGATCCGGATGAAATATTCAGGTCATTTTTTGGTCAGACTGACATGTTTAGGGCTCATCATGTTTATAGGAGTAGAGGAACTGGTGGGAGACACCGGGAGGAGTTTAATGGAGGAGGGCCTAATCTGCTACTGCTTCTACAGATACTGCCTTTCTTGTTGATTTTTGTGCTTGCTTATCTGCCCTTTTCAGAGCCAGATTATTCTTTGCATAAGAATTATTCCTATCAAATCCCCAAGACAACTGAGAAACTTGGAGTGGAGTTTTTCGTCAAATCAGTGGCTTTTGATGACAATTTTCCTATTGGAAGTCCTGCAAGAGCCAACATTGAGGACAATGTAATTAAGGACTATAGAAACTTGCTTTGGCGTTATTGTCACATAGAACTCCAGAGACGTCACTGGAGTAAGAATATGCCCACTCCTAACTGTGATAAACTTCGGAATCTGGGGTTAGCATAAAGGTGAGCCGATTGCACCATTTACTTGTAACTTCAATCTACACTAATTTGTGTTTGTTTTTGATCCATATCAATTTATGGTATTATGCACCATGCCTCTTTTCTTGTTTGTATTAGATTCATGCTAATGTTTTCTGTGCATTGTCTGCTTGTTTAAGAGCTATTATTGTGGTGTTGTTTGCTGGTTCAGATTTTTATGCAGTACAAAGTTTTATGAAGTTGCTCCCCTCTTTAAAGCACTTGCTTATGAGTTCCAGCTTGTAGAATGTTGTAGGAAGCTACTTATGTTAATGCCTTTTTTATCATTTGATCTCTCTCTGTTGGCAAGGTGTATTTACCAAAGGCTTCAAATATACCCCAAGTTATTGCAAACAATTTGTGGGATTCTAAGACATAATGGTATCAAGATTTAATGGCATGGTGAAGGTTTAGCATCTGCCTAACAAGTAACCACTATAGCGATTGAACATGAGACCATCAAAATTTCATCCTTATTTCAGTCAATTGATTTCTCATCTTGGTATCAATGCTGAATCTAGTTCTTTCAATTAAAATAGTATTGATACCAGAGAAATACAACTCAACATTCTCATGAAGATGCTCATTTTCATCCATAATGAGTATTATGATGACAGCTTATTTCTTTCATTACTTGCAACAGTGTACATGTTCTTAAAAAACAAGCTTGTCCGTGGGCATATGGTTGAGTGTGCTGCTGGTGGGATATGATCTCCATCTGTCTGTTGACTGATGGGCTTCAAGTATAAGACTTGTCTGGCAATCTTATAATTTAGGCATCAATCCATGTGATGATCTCATTTTAGCTTTTAAATTTTATTTGCTAATTCTCCCAACTAACCAACTCCTAAATTCTCATTTGCATATACATTATCATCTGCTTCAGATCAATCATTTGACGAAGAATCTAGGTTAGATTTGCTGGCTGCATGACATGGCATGGTCAATGTTTGTGTTAGTACACTGCAGTCTATAGGATTATTAACCATTTGTTTTCACATGTGTCTTTACTATATGTCAGATTTACTGGCTGCATGATATGGCATGGTCAATGTTTTGTGTTAGTTCGCTGCAGTCTATAGGATTATTAGCCATTTGTATTCGTATGCGTCTTTGCTATATATTTGATATTACAGGTCTATCCACTTAGCCAACTCCTGTAAATGTGATTTTGATAAAGTAGGGAATGTACTGGAGATGGGAAAGCTTGTACATGGAAGTTTGTTGATGGGCCTAGCCAGGAGGTCTCAGTTTGTCTACAAGCCAGAGGGTGTGATTCGAGTCCCATAGATGTGATGCGCATTTTCCGCCTTCATTAAAGGGGACATTTGGCCCTGCATAATATGCCAATGCAATGCTAGTCCAGGATTTCATCAAGAAGGGTTTTCAACACCCTAACATGCCACGAGCTTTTTTGATAGGAATAAGTAGGTATGCGATTTGTATATGGCTTGTTTAATATTTGCCTTGAAGGGCGAGGATTTGATGAATTGAAAAGGGGGAAAAAAAAAGAAAGAAAGAAAGAAAGTGATGTATGAAGTTTTTCTTGGTTTGAAAGAATTATTTCCTTACCATAGATCTTCACATATGTAGTACATTGAATTTTGATCAATGTCTTGGAGCCTTGTATTAACTCTCCTAGAATAATCTGTTCACTGTATTCAAGTCTTTGTATTTGAAAACACCAGAGCTTTTAGATGCAAAGATCTGCTAATCAGTCGAGAATTGTCGCCTTAATACGAATTCTACCAGTTCATGTGGTTGCTTTTATTAACCGATATATGCTCTGCACTAAAGTGGACGAGTATGACTCGAGGATCACATTGAAGAAGGCAGCAGCAGTAGCCCGATCAATAGCAAATATAGCAGCCTCAACCCCTGCTTCATCACAGAAGGTGGCAATTGTAAAGAACATCCCCCAGCCATCATATCCAAACCCAAGTGATCTCGCACCGCCAGCCCAAGGTCGCACTTCCTGCTTTATCCAAAGCTGTATCAGTATTTACTTTATAGGAACCAACAGGTGGTGGAGACCAACTTACAGTCCTCCGGGCGATACCTGGCTGAGACATCAACGGCTGACACTCCAAAAATTCTTTGAGGAGTTTCTCTGCATTAGAAACAATATAAGGAGCATCCAAAATCTTATGCTTATGAAGATGCAGGTTCCTAGACCACACCATATGCCCCAAAACACCATACAAACCCTCTTGGAACTGGTTAGAAAAAATCTAGGCAATAGAATTTTTAAACCACTGGAGAAGAGATGCAGCATTTGCTGGCTGCGAAACCTGAAATGGCCGGGGACACCAGACACTTCTTGCAAATGGACAATCACAAAGCGCATGAAGGACCGACTCAGTAGCGCCCCCACATCTGAAACAGCTTGACCCGTAAGAAATCCCCCTTTGATTCAACGAAAGAAGAACTGGAAGTTGGTTCTTACAGGCCCGAAAAACAAAATGTTTAACTTTTGCAGGAATGCGAAGCCACCAAAGCTTTTCTCAGAAGGAATCACGAGAGAACATTGCTGACATTGAGGAATGCCGCGCTGCTTCTTCACGAAGGGCCAAAGAGTGTGTGCTGCACAGGGAGAAGGTCCCATTCTTCGAGTCATGCCACGCTAGAACATCTTCAGCTCTTCTACAGTTCAAAGGGATTGCATAGATTCAAATGGGAGAAAAATGGGCTCAATCAGCTGCTTATTCCAACTGCAAGTCTCGTGATCAATCAGCTCAAAAACCATTGCATCATGACCAAGTAAGGATGTTGGTGACCAACCAGAAAACCATTTTGGGCAGTCAACCAATTATCTCTCCAAATTTTAATTTTAGAACCAGTGCCCACTTTTCTTAATCAACCACCTAGCCTGAATAATACTTCTCTACGCAACACTAGGTTGATATCCAATGTCAGCATCAAGAAAAGACTTCCTAGGATGATATTTAGCTTTTAACAAGCGGGCTAAAAAAGAATTTGAATCCTGGACTAGTCGCCAACACTATTTAGAGAGCATCGCTAAATTAAAAGCCTGGATACTCCGGAATCCAACACCACTCATATTTAAAGAGAAAAAACACGACTCATATTTTTCGATCTACATAGCTCCAATCAAGAACGCCAATGAATTTTCTGGTCATCTATATCCTGCTCTCACCAAAAGTTTGCCATGAGGAATTCAATCCCGTGACAGACATCCTGAGGAAGAAGAAAACAACTCGTGGTACTCGTTGGAATGGATTGGATGACAGCTTTAATTAGGACCTCCTTACCTGCTTTCAAGAGGGTTTTCTCCTTCCATTCCTTTAGCTTTAGTCCTAAATGGACATCATGTCAGTATATCGCTAGATATGTGTCATTATTAAGAGTTCATTGATAATATTTTATGTATTCAAGAAATTATCATATTGAATAAACCAATCATTTTAAGTTTTGATTCTTTTGTATTGGTAATCATCATAATCACCATAATCATCACTATTAATCCCAAATCAAAATTGCTAATCATCACTATATCAAAACTGCAATTGTGATTAGCAAATGAACGCATCCCACTCTTTCTGCAATTGTAAAAAAAAAAAAAATCCCACTATTCCTGCAATTGTCAAAAAAAAAAGAAAAACTCCAAATCAATTTAATAAAAAAATCTAAAAAAATAAAATTTAAACATCTAATTGCCAAAATCATCATTTCAAGATTTTATTTTTTTTAATATAATTAATTTCTATTAAATTTTAAATTCGAAACTTTAATTTTTACAATGACATCAATGAAAAATATTAACTTTTAAAATAGAATTACTCAAAAATTTCTTATAATTAAAATTCAGACCTGTTGAACCTCACCAAAAAAATTAATAATAATAATAAATAAAATCTGCTCTCTCTGTTCAATATGAGTGCATGCCATTTCTTGGGTCAGCGTGTCAGCAACAAGGACTATTGCGTAAGAATCTTCCCATGTGAAAAAAAAAAAACTGTTATCCTGCGCCTGTCCGCTTCTGATCACTTCTACACTTAAACTTGGCCAATCAACTTCTTTTTTTTTTAAACTCCTCTATATGCCCACACGTGCTCAAGTGCAAGGTTTGAAGAAAAATTCACAAAATTATTAAATAAATTTAGATAATTATTTAATTATTTTAAATTTATCTAATTTTAATATTATAATTTTTTAATTTAAAAATATAATATAAAATTTTATCAATTTTTAAATTTTATATAATAAATTTTTTTTAATCTCTTAAACATTAATTTAAACAATTTTAATATAAAATTTAATTAATATTTTTTTAAAATATGTATAAATTAAATATTTTTTTATAAATAAAATAATTTTTTATGTAAAAAAAAAATATTACACATTAGAAAGAGATAAATATTAAATTATCTCACAAATGAAGAGACGCTCGCGCTCACGCTCTGCTCCCCTTAAATACGGCGGAGAGAGATAGAGAGAGCCGCAACTTCGCCGCCGTGGACCGACTCTACTCCGGCAGCACCGGATCTGAAGTTAGCACACATTCATTAGCATCCATCTAAGGGCAATTTTGTTACTTCATCAAAAAATACAGATATTTTAGCTTCCCACTTCTGGGCAGTTACCACTACGAACTACTTTCGATTACAATAATACCCTCGCAATAAGATTCTAAATACAGAAACACCATCCTATTTTCATACAAGAAAAATCTACGTACCCACTATCCGGAAATTTACAATAAAAGGAAATTGAAATTAAAAATAATAATAATAAATAATAAAAAGACTAGGCCCAGATCCACGCAAGTTAATTGCCGGAATCATCGTCGCTGCCAAAGATGGACATGCGATTGTAAAGCAAGAACAAGATCAGAACCAGAAAAAGAGCAACGCCGACAGGTGAGCCACTGACTCGGTGAATGGTGTCAGGTTCGCCGGTAGAGAAAATAGTGGAGACAAATGAGCCGTGATCGGAGGAGAGGTACTGGATGGTCAAGAGAAGGACAATGGGGAGGAGGAGGAGACCTACTGGGCTTAAGAGCTCGGCGATGGCTTCAGTAATGGCCTCACCTTGGTCGCCGAGGAGGAAGGGGGCAAGCACCACCATGCACACTACTACTGCTATTATGATTCCATGGGGTGCACCGCCGTGAGCTCTGCCTTCCATCATTTTTTTGGTGGGCTATGGTTTTCCCTCTGCAAGCGAGTGGGAAATAGGGCCGTGAACTGGTCTTAAAATGGCTGCTGCGACGCGTTTTTTTATAATAAATATATTTATAAATAAATATTTAGTCACCATCTGTTTTGGAAATTTTTTTTATATTTTTAAATATTTAAAAAATATATTAGTAAAATTATTTTTTTAATTAAATTAAAACTAAGCAATTTATAAAGTAAATGACTTTCCTCAAAAAAATTATTTTTCTAACTTTAGCAATTTTATGGATAAAATATTTTAATTTAAAACTTAAATTTATAATACAATACATGAATTCAATCATTATTTTTAAATAAAAATATATTGTGTTATTAAAATTTTAGATTTGAATTTATTGGCAGTATCTTCTTTAATTTAATCAAAATATTTTTATATTAGGCGATGTAAATAAGTCCATTTCTATATATTAGATTGTATCAAAATAAGATCACCATAATTTTTCCTATTTTTGGTAACATATTTTTTATTATTTTTTTATTTTTTATTATTATATTGATACTTCTATCTCTCTCAATTAATTTGATTTTATGCTCGGTCATTTAACTATAGAAGTGATCTTTCTCATCAGAAGCTTAATGGAGAAATATAGAGATGTGAAGAAAGATCTACACATGGTTTTTATTGATTTGGAGAAGGCTTATGATAGTGTTCCAAGAGAGGTCTTATGGAATGTGTTAGAACAAAAGAGGGTATCTATTAGGCACATACAAGTATTGAAAGATATGTATAAAGGAGCAACTACTATTGTGCGCACAATGGGAGAGGATACGAGAGATTTTCATATCTCAATTGGATTACACCAAGGATCAGCCATAAACCCTTACATTTTTACATTAATTTTAGATGAACTGACGAAATATATATAAGAGAGTATTCCTTGGTGCATGATGTTTGTGAATGATATTGTTCTAATAGATGAGACACGAGAAATTAATTAAATATATTAAATATAATACTTATTAATATAATTAATTAAATTTTAATTATTTAAAATAAAATGTTGACATTTATTAAATTATATTTAACAAATTTTAATAATGTTCTTAAATTTATATAAAAATATTCAAATAATATAATGCATAAATGTATAATTATCTTTTTAATATTTATGAAATATTAAATATATATTAAAAAATAAATATATTAAAATAAAAAACACATATCTATTAAGTTAATTCAATTAATTTTGATTTTAAAAATTTTTTTATGAGATTTTATATTTAATTTTTTATAAAAAAAATTTATTAAATAAATGAACTGATTGAATCAATCTAGTTACATCAATATACTAATTTAACTACTCAATTAATCGAGTCATGACTGATCATTTTTTTTACCTAATTTAATTATAAATTTAGACCCTAATTCACCCATTTATAAGTTATAGACCGATTCGATAAAATAAT
The DNA here is from genome assembly GCF_030052815.1 of Hevea brasiliensis. Taxonomy (NCBI): domain Eukaryota; kingdom Viridiplantae; phylum Streptophyta; class Magnoliopsida; order Malpighiales; family Euphorbiaceae; genus Hevea; species Hevea brasiliensis. The sequence goes on along the minus strand of NC_079496.1, from coordinate 1,926,433 downwards.
TCTCGGTATAGTAAAGCTAAAATGGGAGACACGAGGACAATGGATTCAGACGGGGTGAATTAATGGTTGTGCAGGATTTTGGACCCCCCCGATCACGTGCCTTAGATTTTTTATTGGTGTTGGGCCATTGGGGCGGTAAATTGGGAATGCAATTGGGATGTTGATGAAATATAAGTTTTTTTCAAATATTTGCAGCTGTGATTTGTAGATTTATTTTCTCTGTAATTTGTTTTTGTTGAAATTTTTACAATTGAACTTGAGTAAATAATTTTTTTTTCCAGATTTTATAATTTATTGATTTATTTTTATTGAAATTCTATAATTTGTTGAAATTTTTTATTATTATTATTTTTATTTAAATTCTTTTATAGAATCATAGAGATTGGAGATGCAAAGGATAATAAAGAAGAGAGAGAGAGAGGAGAGTAGACTCAAAGCATAAACAATAGAACAAACCCAGAAATTATATAAAGAAATTGATTGATGAATACATCCACCATAATTACACATTGCAAAGGCTCAGCCCAAAAATTTCAAGTGTATGAAGCCCATCGAGGAAAGGCCAGAAGTGTGCAGAAAGTTTTTACTTGGCAAGTGTAGCAGGTTGATTTCAAGCCCAACTCTACACCTTCAGCATTTATACATAGGCCCAAACCTTTCTCAGACTGTCAACCTCGACCTGCCAGACAATTTGCTGATGGCTTAATAGGCCGAATTCTTGGCTCATGATCCTGTATTTATATAGGTCCAAATCAAAGGGTGGGAAATTATTTTAATAATTTATTGGACCAAGAAACTTTATCCTTGCTAAATTATTAGCATGACCTATGATTCCCAGTTAGGTGTTATCAAGCACTCGTGGGGGGAACTCATACATGCAATCTTTTCTCCATCGCTGGATTGATGAGATGGCTACATGTGAATTTGATCCAAAGCCTTACTAGCTCGTGACAGACAAGGTTGCAATCCATCCATCTATGGTAGGGTCCCACCACACTTACCAATTTTGACCCTTAATAACTTAAACCCTTGAATTTTTATCATAATCACCAATGCATTTAGGTCAGTCATACTAAAATCGTTTTCAAATTGCAAGATTTTGAATTCCATAGCTATGTATATGTACATGCACTACAAAAGATATTTTCTTGGTAATGTTCTGATAGTTACAGGATGATTTGCAAGTGTCTAATACTGTGAGTCTTGTGAAGAGCATCTCTTTGGGTTAAATGTTGGCTTGCAAGAGAGCTTACAAGTAATGCATTGGGTTCTGCTGCTACTTCTGGTAGTGTCCTTTTCATGACAACCTCAAGAATGCTAGCATAATTTGCCTCCATCACACAAAACAAAAATAACATTGGACTGGAAATTACACACCTACATTGGTTCAACTTAAGCAGATCCACATGGATTCAAAACATAATCAGGGCCTGAATTCAGTAATATATTTTGCAGTAAATTTCTACTAGATAATAGTCAGTTTAATGGCTTTTTTTTTTCACTATTGAGGTGCTTTTTAGGGGCAAAGAAACTGCCACTCAAGGCATGGTTCTAATGGTGAAGCTTCTTCTGTCAAGTCAGCATGCCTTTAGTTATGGTCCTGGTACATGTGTGTGTATGTGTGCCAAAGATTGCAAAAATAAATGCAATTCTGTGCTTCGATGCTTTCGAAGCATTTACAATAATGTTATTGATTTTCTGATCATTCCACTGTCCTCCCTGACCTGGCTCATCTGCCTATGAAGCACTTGTGAGAAGAGGATTTTTTTAATTAACAATTGCCATTATGTAATTTGGATTAGATTAATGGCTGCTTTGGAAAATCACATGATTGAATGATAACGCAAGTCCAATTATATATTGTCTAATCATGGTGAAAGCTGCAAGAACAAGAATCTCTTTAATATATCAATGAATTTTAGCTCAGTGATTTTGGAGTTGTTTCTAAAATTGTGGTATCATTTCGATTAAAATTAAATAAAAAAATAATAATGAGCAGCGATTGTACCAACAATAGCATGATAATCAATAACTAGGCCTTGACAAATTGAGCATAATACAAACTAATACAGCTAAATCTTAAAAATATCATGTTTTTCTGTTAAGGCAATAATTGTGAAGAATAACTGGTGTCACTTTCTGCTAAAGGGTACAGCTTACTTTAACAAAGCAAGAAAAGAGAGGAAGGAAGGAACTTGGAAGTGATATGATAAAGGGCATGTGAAGATAAAACAGCAAATTTTGTTTTCTTTTGCCTCTTTCCCTGTCTGAATGGGAAGCAACGGTCAATCTTTTGTCCTTCGGCAGGTGGAGAAATAGAGGGACCAAGGATGTTCGGAATTTGGCTACAACAGTCACGGGAAATTGTTCTAAACCTTCACTCCTCTGCCAGAACTTATATATCTCTTTCTTCAATCTCTCTCTCTTTCTCTTTCTTATCCTCCATGAGTGGCTTCTCTTTTCCTTCAAGAAAAATTGTACATGTCTAAGAGCTCCATGGCTTCTAGTTCTTCCTTTTCTTGCTCCCCTTTATCTCATGATTATGAGAGACCAGATCTTGAATCCATAAAAGCACTTGTACTTGCAATAAATGAATACTTTCTTGAGTTCTTAGGAAATGCTGATTTATGGAATTCTTTGAAATCTCAGTGCATTTCTAAGCTAAATATTAGAAATCAGGAGTTCTTTGAATTCTCTGAGCATTCAGTCCTCTCAAATCTTTACTGGGGCATTGAAAACATTGAAGCTGCAATACAAGCAAATTGCACAGGAGAGAAAACTACTCGGTTAATGAACTCGGAAAGAATGCTTCAAGCCCCAGCATTGCTTGATGAACATGGAGTCACAGCTGGAATTCAAAACCATTATTTGGTTTGCTGCTCATATTTTTACCTCTCAGCAGTTAGGAAGCTCCAAAATGATGAGTGGCAGGTTGCCCTGCATTTTCTCCAAGCAATTTTGGTCTCTCCAAGACTTGTTCGAACCCAACTTGCACCAGAACTGTGTGGAACTCTCTTTCCATCAAGCACTGTTTTGGAAATGGGGATCATGGTTCGAAAGAATGATAATGAATCTGTCACAGATTTTCTTAATGAGGCCAATATCAATGATGCAGTCAGGGATATAACAAGAAGATGCAAACACTGGCTAATGTATTATCAGATCATGTTATATGGAGCAACTCCTCAGTGGAATTGCATTAGCAGAAGTACATCATCCTATAATGGAGAATCACAGCATTTTTGGTAAGTTTTACTTCTCCTGCTATCGTAGTTAATAAAGATAAAAAAAAAAAAAAAAAACAGAATTCTAATAAATGATTGTAGATTGAAATTTGATAGCAATAATTTTCATATTAAGCCATTTGAATAATTTTGGATTATAACAATAATTTTCATATTAAGCCATTTGAATAATTTAGGATTAGCTTCTCAATAGTGTAGCATAAAGAACATGATTGTCATTTAATTAGTTTGTCTTCATTCATTGTTTTTGGTTTGTAAAAATACCATTCAACTTTCTCTACATTTAGAAACTATATGAATTTTAATGCCCTTGAAACATCCCATAATCATTGGCTTCTCATAACAGGCAAGTGACTAACAGCAGTAACTCTTCAAATTCAATTGAGGAGGGACACTTCGTGCAAAAATACAAGGTAAGCCCGAAACTAACGTGTAATTTCATTCAGACTATGTGCAAATACAGATATTCTCTTATGTGAGAAAATTGGTTAGTTCTGAATTTAAAAAAAAAATTCTCATAGTTAATGCAGGATGAGAAAGTGCATCCACTTGATCCTCAAGAATATACAGCTGATGATACTGCAGACAAAACTAAGACATGCATGGAAATTCAAGAACTTAATGATAATAATAAATCTTTTAATCATTTGGATCAAGTTCCAAAGTTAAAAATTCACACTGAAAAGTATACAAGCATCAAATGCCTCCAGGAAGTATTGTTGGAATCCCAATCAGATACACCAACTTCAGTAAATTCAAGCTACAGTTATTATCTGGAAGAAGATGATGTGGAGGTAATGGTTTGAAAGACAAAATAAGCCTTTTTTTTTTTTTTTGAGAATTATAGCTGTTGACTAGTCACTTACCCATTTGCCTATCAGGTAAACATCGATGAAAGTACAAGCTCAATTAGAACTGCAGGTGAAGATGATCTGCAGCCAGCAGTTTGTGAACAGTTATGTTCAGAATCACAATTATAGGGCACTTTTACTTATTACACGCGAATGCGATAGAGAATTTAAAATTGAAACTGTTTTTATTTCTGTACAGGACACCACAGGCTTCTTGCTTGAAATTAGATCAAATATGCACAATGATGGTTTTTCCACATGCTTCTCAACAAAAAGTGCAGGAAGTTGATCCAGTAAATATTAGTAGATTATATTCTGGTAGATGCCCAAGTTCTATCAGCGATTTTGATTTATCCATCTTGGAGCTTAGAAATAGAAAGTCAGGCTCCTTCCTAGATTGCAATGTTGAAGACAATTCAGCTCAGAGGCCACAATGGAGACACAAGGCCCAAGTGACTGATCAAGAAGCAACCACAGCACTTAAGAATTGTAGGCTTATGCAGAGGGATGACCACAGCCAAAATAGCATGAATGAATTTTGTCTGCATTCTGGAAAGGATTCCAACATCGAGTTAATGACGATATTTGAGAAAGCTATTTCAAGGCTATGCTTCTCAGAAGGATTAGCAAAATGTGAAGAAGAATATGCTGTAGAAGTTACATCCGTTTACAAAATGTTAGACTGCAAAAAAGGAATAAAATACACAATCTTAAAGGAAATTATTCTGGATCAGCTGCTAACTGCTATATCAAATTCTAAAGGGGAAAATGTCTTAAGGGCATCGATATCTATTCTTTCAACTATTGCATCAATAAACAAGTCAGCTATAGAAGATATCAAGAAGAAGGGTTTGAGGTTATGCGATTTGGCAACTGCTCTAAAGCAAAATGTGCATGAGGCAGCTATTCTTATCTACCTGATAGAACCATCTCCAGTAGAAATAAAGACATTAGACATTCTTCCAGAATTGATGGAGATAGTGTGCACTTCAAATAGATATAAAGGAAAACCAGCTTCAGAACTGCTGACACCTCCTGCAGCATCATTGATGATTATTGAAATACTAGTAACTGCATTCGACTGTGCTACTAATAACATGCACTTGGCTGCTATCAATTCTCCTCGAATTCTTAGTAGGATCTTAGATGTTGCTAGAGAAAATAATTTGGAAGAGTGCATCTCTATGGCCAACATTTTGATAAAATGCATGCAGTTTGATGGACAATGCAGAAAACATTTATCACAAATTACTCCTGTGGCTCCATTTAAACATCTCCTAAAAAGTAATGTGAAGCGTGCCAAGTTCACAGCTCTTCAGTTTTTCCATGAAATCCTTTGCATGCCAAGGTATGAGTAAGTGTAATTTGGTTCTGTAAAAATTATCCAATCAGAAAATGCATTCTAATATGAACCAGGATTCTATCAACCATATTACTCCAGTACAAAAAATATAAACATCCTATGGTCATTACATAAGAGAAAAGCATGTCATTTATTTCCAAGCAGAACAGAAGGGGAAAAACTAATTCAGAACGGGCTTTTAACACCATTTACTTTCCACATTTTTGCCAGGTCATCAGCCATTAGCCTTTTGCTACGGATACGTAAAGAAGGAATTGATGAGATTATGCACTTGCTGTTGCAGTGTGTCCAACAACTTCAACCTGATTACCAACTTCTGGCAGCAAATTTATTTCTGCAATTAGATGCTTTGGTTAGTACTGTAACTTGGAAGCTAAAATCTCACAGGAGAATATATCATTTATTGATCTAACATGCTTTATACCTCAAAATTTTTTTCGGATCTTTATATATTAAATTAATTAAAAATAACAGCATTTAAATTACCACATGATATGATTTGAATTGAACTGGTTAGATATTGAATATATGCAGGAACATTCATCTGGAAAAAGTATGTTCATGGAAGAGGCCATGCAAATCATCCTCAAGTCAGTGGGGTCTGAAGAAAACTCTACTTTGCAGCAACTATCTACTTTCATTCTGGCAAACATTGGAGGAACTTATAGTTGGACAGGGGAACCATACACAGTTGCATTGCTGGTGAAAAAGGCCGGTGTGACCTCTGTGTATCATCGGAATATGATCAGAAATTTTGACTGGTCAGATGAAAGCCTGCAGGTAAGATGTAAGAAACAAATGAACAAATAAATCCAATCAATGCGTTTTCTCCCTATTAAGTAGAGAGATTAAGGGAGAGGTTCATGAAATGCAGGATGCAGGAATTGACTCATGGTGTAGCAAGATTGCAAAAGGCATCATTAGTACAGGAAGACCTGTCTTCCAAGCTTTAGATACAGGTATAAGAAGTAAGATCAGGAAGGTCTCTCGGAACTCTCTCACAGCAATTGCATGGATTGGATGTGAAATTTCCAAGTATCCAAACAGCCTAAGAAATTCTGCATGTGAAATACTGCTTAATGGGATTGAGCAATTTCTGCATCCAGGAGCAGCATTTGAAGAAAGACTTCTTGCCTGTCTGTGCATTTATAACTACACTTCAGGCAAAGGTAATTCCCTTACTGAGTAACAACTAACAGGAACTCACACCAATAAAAGATAGATTGCTAGTGGAAAATACCCAAGAACACACACAAAATAGAAAATAGAGAGAAAAAAATGAACACAATAATTTTTAGGTGGTTCAGCAGTGAGTATGACCTTGTTCATGTAACTTTTTACACTATTGAGAATGAGAACATTATAGTCCTGTGTATATTGATTTAATCCTTGTGCACCCTGAATTCCTAATACAAATAGGATTTATATAACCACCCCAATAATGAAAAAGGCCCCTAGGAACATCAACATGAGAGGCATTCTACCTCTTGTTGTGGAGCTAATCCCTTTGCCGGTGGCTTTACTTAACAGTAAATTTCCCTCTTACTAATATGCGCCATAACTCAACAATGTTTCATTGTAAAATCATATATAACTCAACCAAAAATAGATTCAACCTTTCCCTTAATCCTGAGGAGGCTGTTTCACTGCACCAAGAATGACCCTCCTTTGATCTAATGGCTACTAGCATAACAATGATTAAGCAATTTGTTGAGCCCCTATTTAGATGCATGTTTTCTGTGTAGGGATGCAGAAACTAATCCATTTCTCAGAAGGGGTAAGGGAGTCCCTAAGACGTTTTTCAAGTGTAACCTGGGTGGCTGAGGAACTACATAGAGTAGCAGACTTTTATTTGCCCAACAATTCTGTTAGTATTCTAAAATCAATGTTTTCTCCAGAACCCATGTGTCAGATTCTTTATATTGTCTAACCCAACTTCTTATAATGGCAAGAACAGCGTATATCCTGTGTACATACACAAATTTTAGAGGCAAAGCACAACAGCAGTGGAGCAGTAACTGCTCTTATCTATTACATGGGACTGCTTTTCAGTGGCTATTCTGATGGTTCGATTAAGGTATGTACTATTGTCATCTATTTTAAAGTTGGATTCTTGGTTCTTGCAAAGATTCAAAACAAAAAAGACTTGTGTGCTAATGAATTAAACAGGTGTGGGACATCAAACAGCAGTCAGCCACTCTTGTATGGGACCTGAAAGAGCACAAAAAGGCAGTCACATGTTTTTCACTCTTTGAACCTGGGGAAAGTCTTCTAAGTGGATCTTCTGATAAGACAATCAGGGTATTTGCAAAACATAGATTGCATTCAACTATTGATCTACCTATGCAGCCATGTAGGAAATGTAAATCATCCATTTTTAAACCATGCCTTGATCCTGCAGGTTTGGCAAATGGTCCATAGAAAATTGGAGTGCATTGAAGTTATAGCAATGAAGGAATCAATTCAAAAGATAGAAACATATGGCCAAATGATTTTTATTATCACCCAAAGCCATGGGATGAAGGTACTAGTCAACAAGATAATAATGATGACCACATTGATTATTTGTTGCGCACATACTAATCTGTTAATTCATTGAGAAAAAAAAAATCTGTAATACCCTTGAAAAACTGAATGTGGAAAAGTCATTCAACTATAGGACTTGTTATTTGTCAGGTGTTTGATTCATCCAGAATAGTCAGAGAGATAAGCAAGACTAAGAAGGTGAAGTGTATGACTGCAATCCAGGGAACGCTTTACATAGGCTGCATGGATTCAAGCATACAGGTGGGTTGGTTTCTATAGGCCTCTTTTTCATACAAACCCGTGTGAAAATTGGAAACAAAAATGTACAGTGAGTCAGTGCTGTAGTGATTGCAGAAAGTGAATGAATAAATGCAAAAAGTGAATGAAATATATAGAAATTATGTAAGACATGAAAACTTGTAACTTATTGTGACACTGTTCACTATCCTAGCAAAACACTTTACACGGCAAATTTCCATTTCAGGAATTAGCCATTGCAAACAATAGGGAGAGAGAGATCAAGCAGCCAATAAAGAGTTGGAGGATGCAAAAAAAGCCCATCAATTCTATTGCTGTGCACAAAGATTGGCTTTACAGTGCAAGTTCAATCGTTGAGGGTTCAAAAGTTAAGGTAAGAACTAAAGAACCATAAATGTGAATCTAATACAATACGAGAAAAAGCCTCAAGTGATTGGAAGAATGTTGCAGGAATGGAGAACACATTACAAGCCCCAAATGTCAATAGTAATAGGGAAAGGCAGAAACATAGTAGCAATGGAAGCAGTAGAAGACTTTATATACTTGAATTGCAGCTCATCAACTAGTACCCTTCAGGTATTGAGTTTTCCCACTTTCTCTTATGAAAAAATTATACCCGATAAATCTTGCCCTAAGCAGCTGTGGCGGGTTGCCACAAATGATAAGTAATTTTCAATTTTTCACTATGAATACTATCTGTGAAATTAGATATGGCTGAGAGGCACACAACAGAATGTGGGAAGGATATCAGCAGGCAGCAGAATAACAAGCCTCATCACTGCCAATGACATTGTTCTATGTGGTACAGAGAAAGGATTAATCAAGGTATGTTCATTTTAAGCTTCTCATTTTGTACTGCATGGGAGTTGGTGGATTATAAATGGAGGTAATCTCTAATCTTTTTTGTGAGTTACACTTCAATGGTTGTTCCTCTTTTACAGGGCTGGATACCACTCTAAAGGCAAAAGTATTATGTGAAGTGGCTAGAAAATTCCACTACTGGTGTTTGGAGTCAGATTTAAATTTCATGTAAATATATAGCCAAGAAAGAATAGAACTATCATTATCAAAATCATATGTTGAAAAAATATAGTTTTGTTATTTGTATTACAGTTGAACAACAAACCTGGAGATCATGAAAAATTAATTTATAGCACTCCCAGGCCGCTTTTTTGGTTTTAATTGATCATTGTATACTATTGGATCTAAATCTAATGGGTAATTTTTATAATCCGTCCCAAAACTTTGTTTCATGTTCACTACCACCTAGGCCTGTGCAGTTTTTTGTGTGAACCGAAAAACCGAACCGAACAGAGTCATTTCAGTTCAATTGGTTCGGTTTTTAGTTTTATCGGTGCGGTTCAGTTTAAACTTTTAGTATATTCGGTTTTCAGTTCGGTTCAATTTTTTATCAGTTAAAATCGATAAAATCAATTAAATCGAATAGTAAATGTTAGTAGTATGCCCTAGAGTATATCATTTTATATGTATTTTGTACATATTTTATTAATAAAAGGCAATTTCACTTTTCCGTTTACATAATGTATTCATGTGTAATAGAAAATGTCCATTGATATTTTGTTAGAAATTCTATTTTTAAGTTGTTAAGAATATGAGTGACAGTATTTCTAGCACAAAGTATCATAAATTAGTTCACAATCGAAGATACTTCACATAGGACATGACTTATCCAGAAAGATTATAATCATATTTATTTCCAAGATATTTTATAAATAAGATGGAGCCACATAACAAATATAATAGGCACTTATACATGATAAGTAGGCCGAACCAGTGACGCATATGACAAGTACATAGAGTTTACTCTTGTCAATGCATTGTTATATATCATATCAGTGCATATAATCTTTAAACTTGAGATAACACAGTTATCTTGTATATAGGTGATTTGAGTTTGATACTGCTTTCATACTTGTACTGTGTATGGGTATATGGGCATGTGTTGGCTCCTACTAGTTATATATGGAGATAGGTGTTGATCAAGATGGAATCTGTTACCCTAAGTAAATAAGGATAAAATCCTATGTTCATTTAATTGTTCTTGATGTTTCAAGTTTCTGGCCAGGATAGACAGATTTAGTCAGAAAAAAATTTCTGACAATAAAATCTAATTAATTAAGAACTGGAATTAAAAGAGAATATAATATTCATAGCAAATGGGGTTTGACATAAACCATGACTCCACCTCGAATTGGAATTTTGCAACAGAGAGATTCTAGTGCATTGTAACATATGATTATAGGTTCATTTAAGGTATTCCTTGTTACTGATTGGGTGGCCATGGCACGCTATGCTAGGTGTCAACCATGGTCTATGAGATGTCTAAAATGATTTAGAGAAATCATTCATGGTAAGAAAGAGTTCTGATGATATTAATAGTTAATATCATATCTCATTGCCAATTAGTGATGAGCCTAGTGAGTTATACACATACACAAGATAATCACCAAGTAAAATGTGATTTAATTGATTAATTAAAGAGTTTAATCAATTAATTAAATAGGTTTGATTTGCAATAAGATTGCAAAGTCCCTAGCATGGCTTGAAACCAAATCTAGGTTATTGGATGTATAGTATAAGTTAAATTTATATTTAAAGTGTTTAAATATGAATTTAATTGTGAAAAATTAATTAATAGAGATTAATTAATTTATATTTGATATAAATTGATTACAATAGGAGAAATAATGATTTTGGATTGAGAACTCAAAATTACAACATAAGGGTAATTTGGTCATTTCACATGGTGAGATGTGGCATCATGAGATGGTGACACATGGTATCATATAAGTTTGTCATTTGTCTTCTTATTATGCAAGGTGATCAAAGTCAAGATTAAATCTAGCTTTGACACTTGACTTAATGTAATTAAGTCAATTAAAAATAAGATGCAATGTGGAGGTGACATGTGGCATAGGGTTTAAGTGACTTAATGACCTAATTATAAAAGGGAAAAGAAAGAAGAATAAAAGAAAACAGTTTCTTGTCTAAAGGTGGCGGCACACCTTTCTTCCCTCTTCTCTTCATCTTTTCTCATCAATTCAAAGAGAATTGCCCAAATTGCTTTGAATTAAAACTGCTAGAAATTGTTTCTAGTGTCCTATACATACATACAACCTCTCTAAAGGCAAAAACTCAAATTATATTTGGTTGATAAGGCTTGAGAAGCTGATTTAGGGGCTGCCCATTGGTGATCTTGGTGTGGACAAGCTAGAGGGACAACACTTGGGGTCTTAGGTGCTTCCTAAAGGTGCCAATTGCATCCATAGTGCATCAAAGAGGTTAGTACTCAAACTCCTCTTTTAAACTAGGGTTTAAATAAATTAATTTGTTAATTCATAATCTTAAATGACAAACATAGATCCTAATACATATTAAAAGTGTTTTAATATGCAATTGAGCATTAAAATTAATTAAGCACATAAAAGATGTGGCATGATGTATGTAACCCTAAAAGAAAAATTTTGAAATTAAATGCTCTAATGAACAAATCACTATACTTCCGCTTCTTCAATTGGTATCAGAGCTACTATATTTACCATTAGGATTGAATATGAGATTTAATTGTGTGATTGGATCAAATTTGAATTGATCTAAAGCTATTTGGGTGCCATATGTGTGGCGGCATGCATGTTGGATTCATCAATGGTGGCGGCATCAATGGTACCTCAATGGCACGCATGGTTATGGGCTTAATTATGCAATTGTTGTATATTTTAAGATCCATAATCAATCCTATACCTAATTAAATTATTTAATTAGAAATTTTAATCACACAATTAATTTTTGAAAATTGTTTTCAAGGTATTAAATTTGGAAAGAATTTCTAAATTTAAATTTGTTTGAATAAGTTTCAAATCTGAATTTTTAAATTTGTTTGAATGAAATTCAAATCTAAATTTTTTTGTTGAATATGTGATATTCAATTTAATTTTTTAGTATGTGTATTTTATTTAATTGTTAAATTTTAATATGCATGATGGATAATCATGGACAATACAAGACTAATGTGATTGGATTTATTTCTTTTATTTTTTTTTGTTGTAAAATAATTAATTTTATTTTAGTGGCATGTATTATAAGTGTTGTAATAATTTGGGTTGTAATTTCATTTATTTGAGGACTTTAAAGTCCATATTCTTATAAATTCGCCTTAGTATGCCAATAATTACAATGTAATTGGATTGCAAGTAGATCAAGGAGGTCAAGAGCATTGGTGGGACCAGTGGGAGGAAATCAAGATCAAGTGTTGATTATGTACTCCTTCAGCAACTCTTATAAAATGAATGAATGAAATACGCCTAGGAATGCCCTGATTCAATTCTTGGTGGCTCAGAATTTAATCCCTTAGAAAGTCCATGATCATACCATATTATTTGTTTATCTATGTATGCATGAGATGTATGGGAATGTATGCAAGTATATGATATATGTGCCAAATGGATAATGTGCAAAGTGAGACCATAACAGTAATTAAGACGACCACTAAATCTTCCAAACAAATGATTAAGTTGGAAATGGTATAATTAAAGTAATTATATCATGGGCCCTCCATTGAGGCAATTATTTTAAAAAATTTTAAATACTTGTACGTGATGCATTTAATTTAAGAGATTTTCTTAAAGATAATTGTTAAGCATGAGATATTGTAAATATATAAATAGTTGATGGCCAATAATGGATGTGCCTGAGGACATTAAATTTATTTGCATGTTTACTGTCTCAATGGGATCAACTTAACTAATGCAAGATAAATCAATAATGGATGTGCCTGAGATTTTGAGCATTAGGGGCTAGATGAATGATTGAACCTCACATGAGATGTGATGGGTAAGGAGTTGCTTACTTATAGTTTATTGTAATTCCAATAATGGATGTGCCTGAGAATGATCAATAAGACTATAAGAATTCAATCACCCACTAGAAATCCATCCAACTAGGATTTTTGTTTTCTACCTTGGAAGTGTAGGATTCGCCAAGTTAGTGGAAGGACCAATTTGATTAAAAGACTATAATCATTTGGGTTAAATACTTGATACATTTACTAATTGATCTAGTTATTTTCTGCAGTTAATTTTCTGAAAATAATGAGCACACAATAACCACCACCATCCAATATCCTTGCGAGTATACTTGATCACAATAGGTTGACGGGACCTAATCTTTCTGATTGGCTAAGAAATTTAAAACTTGTCCTGAACCTAGAACGTATTGGATATGTTATAGACTCAAAGGTTTCTGGCCCCTTATCTCTAGAGGCCACTCAAGAGGAACATGATACTTTGGACAAGCGAAAGGAGCATAATATGAGAGCCAAATGTTACATGCCTGCTTCTATGAGTAATGAGTTACAGAAGCAGCATGAGAACATGCAGAGTGCAAGTGAGATCTTTCTTCACCTGCAAGAGTTGTATGGTGAGCATAGCAGGAATGTTAGGTATGAGATATCTAGGCAGCTATTTCGAATGAGGATGTCTAAGGGACAAAATGTTGGGATCATGTCCACAAGATGATTCGGCTTATAGAGCAGTTGAAACATCTTGAATTTAACATGGATTTCCAATTGCAGACGGATTTGATCGTTCATTCCCTACCTGAGTCATTTGGGAATTTTGTGACAAATTTCTATATGACTAAGCACGAATACACCTTGGTTAATTTACTTAACATGCTAGTTTGTAACACCCCTATATGCATAGCCTGGTATATTTTACTATTCCGGTGACTGATGTCGGTCCGGACAATTAAGGGGATTAGAACCATGTCTAAGACACCTGGTTAAGCCCTGAACGCAAATAATTAGTAATTGCCAAATAGTTAAGTATAAATAAGAAAAACATAATACAAGAAGTTAAATGAGCCGAGAGTCACAACAATGGGTGACCTTTTCGGAAAGGACTGCGAGATTGATTTAAACTCAAATTTCGAACCGTAAAATGTGACGCCGTGGTCCTTAGGACTATTGCGAACACAGTGAAAAAGAGAAAATCACAAAAAAGAATTGTTAAATAGGTCAAATAATTAGGTCAAAGATCTGAAAGAAATATTAAATTATTTGCAAACCGGGTCGAACCGGCGAGGGGCAATTTGGTCAGTTCACCCCTAGAGCTGACCTCTGACCAAACTGTCCAATAAAATAGGAGAAAAGAAAATTTCAGGATCAAGAATTAAATTAAAGAACTAAAGAAAAATAAATAAAAAAAAAGAAAAGAAAAAGGTTATTTACATCACTTGGATGACATCATCATGATGTCAAAATTAATTTAACTTTTCCTACAAATTGGACTAAGTCAAATAGATAATTAAAAGACATAAATGACAAAAAAAAAGAAAAGAAAATATCACTCCCTTCTTCCTTATCCAAGCTGGCAGCCACACTTCCCAAACCTCTCTCCCTTTATTGTTCCACCATTAATAAGCTTTTAAAGCTTGAAAAACTTAGTTTTGCCTAATAAGTTTAACCCAAAACCCTAAAAAAAACTTGCTATCTCAACTAGAAAAGAAGCTTGAAGGAGAAAAGAAAGGGAAAAAGATAGAGAATTGAAGGATTTGAAATTCTAAGAAAGGTTAGTAAGCTAAACTTGAAATTTCTAGTTTAATTATTGTGTTTATAGTTGAATAAACTTAGAAATTATGAAAAATGGAAACAAAAAAAATTTGTGGGACTAATTGTGAATTTCAGCCAGCTTATATGGGAGTTGAAATTGGTTGAGTTTGATGAAGTTAAAGTGATATAGAAGTGTAATTAAGTGTGTAGAACATAGTGAGATACTTTATTTGCAATAAGTGAATGAATTACAAGGTTAGGGTTTTGGACCTAGGGTTTGGGAGACAAAATTTTGAGAATTGGTCAAATGGTGTGTTTGACCTTGTTTGAGCTGAAAAATGGTCATGTATGACCACTTGTGGTGTGTTGGAAGTGTTGGAACCAAATGGAAATTCGGATTGGTTATGGACATTCTGCAGGCAGCGTGACCAAGGTCCCTTTCAGGGACCAAAACTAAAAATTTACAAACTCAATTGGTGTGAGGCTAATTGGGAATGAAACTAGACACAAAATAGCACATTTTTCATTAGGAATCATGCCCAGAAAGTGACCATAGCATAGTGAACAAATTGGCCAAATTCAGATTAGGCAATCTGACCTGTACAAAAATGACTAAATGAACAGTGTTTGTTCATTTGGCCATAACTTGGGTTAGACAGGTCCAAATGACCTGAAATTTTACGAGTAGAAAGTTGAGACATAGCCCTACAACTTTTATGAAGAACACAAGTCCAAATTATGCCCTTAACTAAGTCATTTAGCCACCCAAAGTTAGTAACCTAAAACTGCCAGAACCAAGTTGGTATCCAGAAAATCTGGGTTAGGCTAATCCAGCCAGCCATATTCAAATGGCTATAACTTGAGCTAAAAAATTCCAAATGGAGTGATTCAAAAAGGGAAATAAATTTAAGACAATAAGGAACAATTTCTATGAAGAAAACTTAGCCAAATTCTAATAGCAATATGACCAATGAAACAGTGCAAAACAGGACACCAAAACTAAAAAATTTGTAATTTTACCTAAAAGACTTAAAATTTGAGAAAACAACAAAAACCAACAAATTAGGTAACCAAAATGTGGTATGTGGGTGAAATTGGAATTCCCATACCTATTAAGCATTAGAAAGTCAATAAATTGACTTGAATAGTATCATGAATAGTAACCCCGAAATACAAATTTTAAAGAATATCAAATTTAGCATATTAAAGTTAGGTATAAGTAGATTTGAATTTATTTTTGGATTTATGATAAGTTGTGATACTGAAACACTGTAAAACTGTGTGTTTCAGTGGAAAGGAATATTGGGAAAGAATCCGAAGTGTCGAGTCAAGGCCAAGAGGCGACTCGTATAAGGTTTGTGCACAACATAGAATTTCTGTAAATTTTCTTCTGCAAATTATTTTTGAATGAATTGAGATATTAAATTGTAACACAATTGGATTGAAATGTTTATTATGCTTTTGATTTAAATTGTTGAAAGATTAATTATTTGTGTTTAAAATGAAAATAAATATTTAGTAAATTGTTAAAATAGTTTTGAAACCACAGTATCATGACCATATATTTGAATACCTCACTAGCACAATTAGTGGGGGAAATCAGTTTCGAATTTTGATTCCTTCTCTGACTGAAGTGTTGAGGTGTGTGCCAGTAAAAGAAAAAAAAGAATGGGTTCCCATATATTTGAGCTAGCTAGCCTTATGATATGACTTCTTATTAGCCTCTAATTATTGAGATGATATTTGTTTCGAATGGTATGATATAACTGTGTATTTTTATGAAATTGTTTTGAGACTTTCGAAATGAAATTATTTGGATTAAAATTTTATAAGTCATATTTTGAATTTATTTCTCATGTTCAGTTTTTGAATAAGTATGATTTAAATTTCGTATAAAGATTATTTTAGTATGTTGTGCACCACTGAGTTATAGTACTCAGCGATGGCTATTATTGCTGTTGCAGATATAGAGACTAGAGGAGCAGCAGAGTGAGCTACTAAGGATTGTGGAGCCACCTTCTCTGAAGTTTTATCGGGTATATTTTATATCCTGATTGTAAAAATTATTTTGATGTATGTAAATATATGTAAATATAGAAAATGGTCATGAACAGTTATATAAAGTTTGTAATAATATTAGTTTGGATTTTTCTAATGTAAATTTTGGATGAATGTAATTTGTTTTAACTGTAATGAAATATGAATGAAAATATTTTGTTTTAATTTGAATGAAATTACTTAGTATTATTTTGGATAATCTTTGAATTGGAAATTATGGATTTGAATTTTTTGAAGTTGAGAAATGATGTTGAAATTTGTTGTGATGGAGGTTGAGTTGATGAGATAAATCATTGGAAGTGTTTTTTTTTTCACGTATTTGAAGAACTGTTTTATTAAAATACAGACGGCACTCTGTCGAAATTTTTCTAAAATTTGTGGAAAAATGAAAAGGGACAAAAATTTTAACTAGTTGATAAACTTTAATTAAATGTTTTAATACCTATTAGAAAATGCTCACTACTTCTAAAAATAAGAAAATAATTTTAAAATCCATTGTAGGGTACTTAATGAGTTATCGATAGGTGAAGTTCGGTAGTTCATTAGTTATTCTACGGGATCATGTTATGCCTTACAGAGGGGTAAGGTGTGACATGGTTATTGCCCAAAAGAATATGTCGGGTAATAAAGGAAAAGAGGTATCTTTGATTGCATATTCTTTTACTGGAAAGTCTAACAAGAAGAAGGGCAATAAGAAGAAGAAACCTCAAGTTCTAGACCTTCCAAGAAGATAGCCAAACAGAAAGCAAAGATCAAAGCTGATAGAGGCAAAGGAAAGTGTTTTCACTGCCAGAAAGATAGGCACTGAAAAAGAAACTGCCCAGAGTATCTTGCTTCCCTGAAGGACAAGAATGATACACCTTCAGAAAATATATCTATATCTTGTTATTTAGATTCTAACGCTACTCATAGTTCATCTACAGCTTAGGTTTTAGATACTGGTGCTAGTTCTCACATTACTTATGATATGCAGGAACTAGCAAATAGTAGCAGCTTGCATACTCGAGATATTAGACTCCGGATTGGCGATGGCTCAACTATTGAAGCTTTAGCCATAGGATCTAAATCTTTTTATATGTGTGGACATATTTTGTATTTAAATAATGTTTTGCATGTACTTGATGCTTTTAAGAACATCATTTCTATATCTAGTTTGATTAGAAATGGTTATGAAATTCAGTTTACAAATGATGTTTGCAATATTTATTTTGAAAATAAATATGTTGGCTCGGGTTATATGCATGATGGACTTTATTATTTAGATAATAATGTTAAATATAAATCTAATACAAGCAATCTAAATGAATGTAATGCCATGATAAAAATCAACTCAAGTTCAAAATATATTTGGCACTTAAGATTATGTCATGTTACATAAGATAGAATTATAAAACTAGAGAAAATAGAGATTTTATCCTCATTGGGTTCTGAACCTACTCCAACTTGTGAATCCTGCCTTCAAGGCAAAATGACTAGATCACCCTTTGTTGGACAAGGACTAAGAGATAAAAATATTTTGGTGCTAATACATAGTGATGTATGTGGTCCATTTAAGAAAATAGCTAGAGGCGGTTTTCATTACTTTATTACCTTTACTGATGATAAATCAAAGTTTTTATATTTGTATTTGGTGAAATACAAACATGAATCCTTTGAAAAGTTCAAAGAATTTAAATATAAAATAGAAAATCAAACAGAAAAAAGTATTAAAACTCTTTGATCAAATCGTAGAGGTGAATACTTAAGTACTAAATTTGATGAATACTTGAAAGAACATGGCATTGTTTCCCAGCTGACTCCTCCAGGAATGCCACAGTTGAATGGTGTATTTGAAAAGAGAAATCGTACCTTATTAGATATGGTACGTAGTATGATGAGCTATACTGATATGCCAATCTCCTTTTGATGATTTGCATTAGAATCAGCTTTGCATATTCTGAATAGGATTCCATCAAAATTAGTTTCTTCCACACCTTATGAGATATGGCATGGAAGAAAACCAAGTCTTAAGCATGTTAAGATTTGGGGTTGTCTGGCTTACATTAAAAAGCTGAACACTAATAAATTGAAAACCAGATTAGAAAAATGTCGATTTGTTGGATATCCAAAAGAAAGTTTTGGATATTATTTTTATGTGCCTACATCACAAAAGGTTGTGATAAGCAGAGATGCCATATTTCTTGAATAATAGTTCATTGAAGAAGGTGACAAAGGAAGGCAAATAGAGTTAGAATTGGAGAATTCTGAGCAGCCAACAGATCAAATGGATATAGATCAATCTAGTCAACCTACACCTATTGATGAAACATCTACAGTAATTCCTCGCAGATCAACTAGGATATCTCACCCACCAATGAGATATGGTTTTTTTCATGAAGATGAACAAGAGTTGTTTACTCATAAAGAAGTAGATCATGGAGATGATCCACTTACCTATGAAGAAGCTATATCAGATATAGACTCTTCAAAATGGATTGAAGCTATGAAATTGAAAATTGATTCCATGCATAAGAACCAAGTTTGGGACCTTGTTGACTCACCTGAAGGTATTGTACCTATAGGGAATAAATGGATTTTCAAGAAAAAAATTGGTTCTGATGGAAAGGTAAAAACCTATAAAGCAAGGCTAGTAGCGAAAGAGTTTCGCCAAAGGTAAGGAATCGACTATGAGGAGACTTTCTCACCTGTTACCATGGTTAAATCAATTAGGATTCTATTAGCAATAGCTGCATACTATGATTATATGATTTGACAGATGGATGTTAAAATAGCTTTTCTCAATGGATACATTGACGAAAACATTTTCATGAAACAACCTAGGAATTTTGAATCCCAAGATGGTTCCAAGGTATGCAAGCTAAAGTGATCCAGTTATGGGTTAAAACAAGCTTCGAGGAGTTGGAACATCCGTTTTGATGAAGCCATTAAGTCATTTGGTTTTATCAAAAATGTGGATGAACCATGTGTATATAAGAAGGTTGGTGATAGTGCTATCACTTTCATTGTCTTAAATGTGGATGATATTCTGTTGATAGGTAATGACATAGGTAAGTTGACAACTGTAAAGGTATGATTGTCAAATACATTCTCCATGAAAGACTTAGGGGAGGCAACCTATATTCTTGAAATTCGCATCTATAGAGATAGAGCGAAAAGAATAATTGATTTACCCCAAAGTCTATACTTGGAAAAGGTGTTAAAGAGGTTTAACATGCTTGATTCCAATAGATGATTATTACCAGTGAGACATGGTATCCACCTTTCTAAAGAGACGCCTCTAAAGACACCTGAAGAAAGAGATAAAATGGCCAGGATTCCATATGCTTCGGCTATTAGAAGTTTGATGTATGCAATGATGTGTACTAGGCCGAATATCGCATATGCTGTTAGTTTGACTAACAGGTTTCAATCCAATCCAGGTTTGGAACACTGGATAGCTGTCAATAATATCCTTAAGTACTTGAGAAGAACTAAGGATTTATTCTTGATTTATGGAGGTGGTGACTTGCAATTGAATGGTTATACTGATTCTGATTTTCAATCAAATATCAATGATAGAAAGTCTACCTCTGGGTTTGTGTTCATTTGTAATGGAGGTGTAGTTAGTTGGAAGAGTTCCAAATAGAGTACGACTGCTGATTCCACTGTAGATGCTAAATACATTGTTGCATCAGATGCTGCAAAAGAGGTTGTTTGGATATAAGGAACCCCGGTCTCACCAGAAATCCAAACACATAGAAAGGCACTACCACATTATCAGAGAGATAGTTGGGCGAGGCGATGTAGCCATGCAGAAAATAGCATCAGCTGAAAATTCAGCTGATCTATTCACTAAGCCTATGTCACAAGCTCAGTTAGACCGACATCTTGAGAAGATGGGTCTAAGATATTGTAATGAATGGCTCTAGTGCTAGTGGAAGATTGTTAGTAGTATGCCCTAGAGCATATCATTTTGTATGTATCTTGTGCATATTTTATTAATAAAAGGCAATTTCACTTTTCCATTTACATAATGTATTTATGTGTAATAGAAAAGATCAATTGATATTTTGTTATAAATTCTATTATTAAGTTGTTAAGAATATAAATGACAGTATTTTTAGCATAAAGTATCATAAATTAGTTCACAATTGAGGATACTTCACACAGGATATGACTTATCAAGAAAGATTGTAATCATATTTGTTCCTAAGGTATTTATATGAGATATAAATAAGATGGAGTGGTGAGTCTCATGCCACATAACAAACATGATAGGCACTTATACATGATAAGTAGATCGAACCAGTGACGCATATGACAAGCACATGGAGTTTACTCTTGTCAATGCCTTGTCATATATCATATCAGTGCATATAATCTTTAGACATGAGATAACACAGTTATCTTGTATATAGGTGGTTTGAGTTTGATACTGCTTTCATATTTGTACTGTGTATGGGTATATGAGCATGTGTTGGCTCCTACTAGTTATATGTGGAGATAGTTGTTGATCAAGATGGAATCTGTTACCCTAAGTAAATAGAAATAAAATCCTATGTTCATTTAATTGTTCTTAATGTTTCAAGTTCCTGGCTAGGACAGACAGATTTAGTCAGAAAAAAGTTTATGACAAGAAAATCTAATTAATCAAGAATTGGAATTAAAAGAGAACATAATATTCATAGCAAATGGGGTTTGACATAAACCATGACTCCAGCTCAAATTGGGATTTTGTAACGGGGAGATTCTAGTGCATGGTAACATATGATTATAGGTTCATTTAAGGTATTCCTTGTTACTGATTGGGTGGCAATGGCACGCTATACTACGTGTCAACCATAGTCTATGAGATGCTTAAAATGATTTAGAGAAATCATTTATGGTAAGAAAGAGTTCTGATGATATTAAGAGTTAATATCATATCTCATCGCCAATTAGTGATGAGTCTAGTGAGTCACACATATACACAAGATAATCACCAAGTAAAATGTGATTTAATTGATTAATTAAAGAGTTTAATCAATTAATTAAATATGTTTGATTTGCAATAAGATTACAAAGTCTCTAGCATGGATTGAAACCAAATCTAGGTTATTGGATGTATAGTATAAGTTAAATTTATATTTAAAGTGTTTAAATATGAATTTAATTGTAAGAAATTAATTAATAAATATTAATTAATTTATATTTGATATAAATTGATTACAAGAGGAGAAATAATGATTTTGGGTTGAGAACTCAAAATTACAACATAAGGGTAATTTGATAATTTCACATGCTGACATGTGGCACAATGAGATGGTGACACGTGACACCATGAGATGGTAACACATGGCATTATATAAGTTTGCCATTTATCTTCTTATCATGCAAGGTGATCAAAGTCAAGATTAAGTCAATTAAAAATAAGATACAATGTGGAGGTGACATGTGGCATAGGGTTTAAGTAACTTAATGACCTAATTATAAGAGGGAAAAGAAAGAAGAATAAAAGAAAACACTCTCTTGTCTAAAGGTGGCGGCACACCTCTCTCCCCTCTCCTCTTCATATTTTCTCATCAATTCAAAGAGAATTTGCCAAATTTCTTTGAATTAAAACTGCTCGAAATTATTTCTAGTGTCCTATACACACATACAACCTCTCTAAAGGCAAAAACTCAAATTATAATTGGTTGGCAAGACTTGAGAAACTGATTTGGGGGCTGTCCATTTGTGATCTTGGTGTGAACAAACTAGAGGGACGACACTTGGGGTCCTAGGTGCTTCCTTAATATGCCAATTACATCCATAGTGCATCAAAGAGGTTAGTGCTCAAACTCCTCTTTTAAACTAGGGTTTAAATGAATTAATTTGTTAATTCACAATCTTGAATAGCAAATATAGATCCTAACACATATTAAATGTGTTTTAATATGCAATTGAGCATTGAAATCAATTAGGCACATAAGAGATGTGACATGATGCATGTAACCCTATAAGAAAAATTTTGAAATTCAATGCTTTAATGAACAAATCACTATGCTTCCGCTCCTTCAGTAAAATGACCAAAATAATTTTTCAAGCCAATATGCATAAGTCTCAAGGCCCTTATCCAGTCCAATTATCTATTCAAGCTCAGCCCAAAGAATAGAAATTAACCTAAAATATTTTCGGCTTAATGTAACGAAACCGAATTGAATCATTATTTTTTGATTTGGTTCGATTTGATTATTCTTAAATAATCAGTTTGGTTCGGTTTATTTTTTTAATTGATTTGATTTTTCTGTTTTTGGAGTTTAGTTTGGTTCGGAACCGAACCGACTGAATGCTCCCCCCTATTACCACCACCTTCCTTACTAAAATATGTATAATCAGAATAACTTAAGACTACTCACAATAAAGATTAGAGCTGGAAATGTATAATCAGAGTAACTTAAGGTTACTCACAATAAAGATATGTAGTATGTTTCCATATTAAAAAAATAATGAACTTATTTTTTAAGTTTTTTTTTTTCTTTTCACACTTAAAAATATCGGTCATTTTAATCACCATTTGACTACCACAAAGATTTTTTTAGAAAATAAAAAAATTTACCTTCATTTAAAAGTATTAAAATTGGATCTATAGATGTCACATTATAGTTTATAGTTTAGAGAATTTTTTAATCTGATAATACAAATTAGAAGAATTTTTTTGCGAAATAAAGTTGAAATTTAAACATTTTTAATAATAAATTAAAATAAAAAATAAAAAATAAAAATAAGACACGAAACAAAATTCAGAAATAATTTATAAAAATTACTCAAATCTAATCCAATTATTTATTATCAATGATATTTTGGAGCCAATTTATATATATTTAAGTTAAGTTCCCTACTCAGATAATTTAAAGAAGATGATTCATTGAAAATTTTTAAATAAATTTTCTAATAAAATTAAATTCTAATTAATAAGAAATGAAAGCTGTGATCCTTTTCAACTAAATTCACCCTTTAAATCTAAATTCAACTAACTATTTTTTTAAGTATTATTCTTTTTTTTTTTTGTGTTAGAAAAAAATGGTCAACTCTCGTTCGTGAGTTTATTACTCTATTAAAAAAAATAAAATATTTATCAAATAAAAAACTTATTTTTAAAACACGAATAAACTATATAATATAAATATCCTAATTAACACCAGCGATTATTTGCAAAATGATAATAATCACTGCAGATGATTAATTATTATCCAATCAAATAATACAATAACATCGTTAATTAATCAATATAAATAAAAATAATATATATTTTTATTCGTAATTTTTTATAATTATTTTAATTTTTTTTCTCACTTTATTCTTCGACAGGTAATGACACTGCTAATTCGGGCTGGTTATTGTCACATATGGGCATTGAATCGGGCCCGGGTTCCCTCTAATTTCTAATCCCCTCTCCATTTTATAACTCACTTAAAAACCCTAGCGTTCACTGGTAGCTACTTGCAGAGGCCATTGAAGGACGAAATGCCAGGGCCTACCCAGGAGATGGAGCCAGTGGAGCCACAGTCCGTGAAGAAGCTTAGTTTTAAATCCCTAAAGCGCGCGCTCGATCTCTTCTCTCCAATTCACGACCAGCTAGCTCCTTCCGATCCCGAAAGGTTACTGTGGATCCCTAATTTTTCTGGTTCTTTATGTTTTAATTATACCTCATCTGAAAACTGATTGGCTTTCTTATTGTCTTGATGCAGTAAAAATATTCGCTTGAGCCACAAGGTTAGTGAACTATCTTTGATTTACTTAAATTGTGTTTTAGATTTGATGTTAGGATTATTTGGGAATGAAGCTGTTGTGTTATGGGTTCTAAATATAATTCTAATTCACTGTGTAGATAAATGCTGAGTACAAAGGAATTAAAAGCTCAAATGAACTTCCAAGACCAGTTATTTCTACTACAACCGATCGTGGCAATCAATCTTCAGTGCCTTCGAATGTTCTCGCTCTTCCAGGTGAGTCGTTTGTTTGGCATTGGGTGGGTTGGTTGCTTTTCTTTTCCATTCTGATGTATGAGGTTGTCTATAGATTGAGGGAATCACAATGACTGCTCATCTTGAAATAAGAACCTAAACTAGTGGCTTGTATGGTGGGACACATGTCTGATGAACCTAAAGGTCTCGGGTTAAATTAAAAGCTTACCTGATATGTGGTTCTGTGTGCAGAATCATGTGTCTAAGGCTTAATGAAGCCATAGATGTTCTTCATCATTCCAGAAAGAAGGGTTGGGGTGTGAGATGGAATGAGGGTATGGCCCATTAATTTTATTTATGCCCAAAAAGTGTTGTGCTCAACCATCTTTTTTCCCTTTTAAGAAAATCCCTGGGCCTCTGTCAACTATCTTGTTGATATAACCAAGAAGATGCTATGTTCAAGCATACAAAGAATTAAGATAGAATTTTTGTTTTCTGTGCAACATTGTTGTAAAGGTAAATGGTTTTCTCTGCCAATTGATTCAAGAACAGGTTTCAAAAAATTTTGAGGGAATTTTTTTGACAATATTGTTGACTTTGGTATCAAATGTTGATGCAATTAGCCTAGATCTTTGTATAAAGCTTTTCATCGTTATTCAGGGCCTGATGATTCTAGGGACTCGCAGAAGGGTGCGGCTCAAAATGCATTGGTTGTTGGTCCATCTGTGCAACCGAAGGGACCGTGAGTGCTCTTCATCCTTCCCTACCTTATATTCCTCCATGCATTTTTTCTTAGGAAGATTTTGTGGATAGTGATGTTTCATCTTATTATCATTACCTTTTTCACATCTCTCACTGCCTATTCTTTTTTCATTCATCTCTGCTATCGTTATTGTTTTCTAGAGAAAGCTTTTGCTATTGATGCTAGTTACTTTTATGGTTCTTTTTTCAGAAATGACCTTGGGCCACAGGGCAAAAGCACTGCAGTGATTTCTGGTCTTGGATCATCTGAAAGGTTTCAGTCTTCCTCCATGTTGTGTTTGTTCTGAGATAACTGATAATCTATGAGGCAAATAAGCCTGTCTACATGTTGCTACATTTTTGGTTACTCTTACTGGACTGATTATGCTTTTCTTCATTGCTTATCTGGCTAGAGCTAGAGTTTTAAAATTGATTTTCTCTGCTATTATATAGTGACACTTTAATTGGATATGTTTTTTATAATATGTAGCATGATGAAAGAAAAAGGAATCTGAAATTATTGTAGAGGGTAATGTTTAAATCTACTTAAGGAGCACATATTGATAATATATTTGGTATTCCCTTATTTTGATTGTGTAGTATGCATTATATTCCTCATTGATGTTTACAAATAATATAGCATATTTTTGGTTTAACATTTATTCTCTCCATCTTCTAGGTTCTCTACATCTGCTATAATGGAAAGGATCCCAAGCAAATGGCCACGTCCTGTGTGGCATCCTCCATGGAAGAACTACAGGGTAAAAACCTTTTAAATTTTGTTATTATTGGGTGGGTGGGTGGCAATGTAGTGTTGTATAAAATTTGTGATTGCTTGCAAATTACAAAATTAATAAATTAATTGTTGGAAAAAACTGCAAATTACAAAATTAATCAAATTTGTTTCCGTCAATAATTATAGCAGTAAAATAGTTGGAAGAAATTTTTTTTTTTTTTACCATATATAGTGTGCATCATTTAGCTGGTCATAACTCATAAGTGCCCGTAGTTACGATGGTCAGACTTTTGGCTTCGCTGCTTATCATAGGACTTGATTCTGTAGTATTGGTTAATCCTTTTTCTGAATGTCTCTATTTGTAGCCTTTATAGCTTCTGGGGTTGGTTGATCTACTTGTCATTATGTTAGTGATACTTAAAAGTATTGACTGGGGCATATAATATGACATTGTCTTTATATGTTGGTTTGTCTGCAGCAATTTCTTAGAACTGAGAGGTGGTTTTTGACATTCATTGAATTGATTTTGTAGGTCATAAGTGGCCATTTGGGATGGGTGAGATCTATCGCATTTGATCCAAGTAATTCATGGTTTTGTACTGGTTCTGCAGATCGCACAATTAAGGTATTAACTTCTGAACTTTTTTTGGATGGCTTGATCTGAATATGTTATCATAAAACTTGGAGATTTGCAAACTTCAAAAACTAATATAATTTCTTTTTTAGTATTTAGAAAATACTTTGCAAATCTTGTCAGAAAATGGGTAAAATCTTAGAAAGCTGGGAGCATGGACCATTTTAATTAGAATGTTGCCCATCAAAGTTAGGTCTTTGTGGGAAAATGGATGGAGCCAGGACGAAAACAGTTTCTCTATATTAATCTAGTTTTTCTATATTAATCTATATTGTTGGAAAAGTTACAACCTATCGGTAGTTCCAAAATAGTTTTGTTCGATTAGAATTTTTCATACCCTTGCCTCATTTAGACTATAATATATTGGACTTAACCATTTGGAGAATCAATTTTCTGACAGATTTTCTTCTCTCACTGAATTTTGGTTGATCAGATATGGGATGTAGGAAGTGGAAGGTTGAAGCTCACATTGACTGGACACATTGAACAAATCCGAGGTTGGTTGAGATCATTGGTGGCACTCTATTGACTAAGTGATGTTAAGATATTAATATGGCAAGAATGTTTTTCCCTTGAAGGTCTTGCTGTCAGCCAAAGACATACCTATATGTTTTCTGCTGGTGATGACAAACAGGTGAAATGCTGGGACCTTGAACAGAACAAGGTGAGAACTTCAACCTAATTCAACTATTCAAATCTCCCTATCCATTGAAAAAAATGATAAAAAGCATTCCTGTTTTAAGTGGCCGATTTTTAAAGTGTATAATTGGTTGTTTAGGCTGTCCGGTCTTATCATGGCCATTTAAGTGGTGTCTATTGCTTGGCTCTTCATCCCACTATTGACCTTTTGCTAACTGGGGGGCGTGACTCTGTTTGCCGGGTATGATTTTTCCCTCCAATTGTGGATCCACTAAGCAAATTTATTTTTTTTCTGTATTTGGGAGGATTAGAAAGATAACTTTTGGGAGAAATTCTCAGGTCTGGGATGTTCGAACAAAAGTTCAAGTTTTTGCACTGTCTGGGCATGATAATACAGTATGCTCAGTTTTTACTCGACCAACGGTATGCAATTCATCATCATCCTCCTTTCTCCTTTCCTGTTTCAGGCTTTGTTTTTCTTCCTCTGAATGTGTTGACTTCACCTTTCTAGTAATACTTAAATGAGATTGATGTGTGACGCTTGCATGCAACTTAAGATGAGACAAGCAATAAATTATGTATTCACAGCTCAAGTTCTTCTATATTTGTTGCTCAAATGTGTTATAACATTGTTGGTTAATTATGCTTATATCTATCCAGGATCCACAAGTCGTCACTGGTTCCCATGACACAACCATTAAATTCTGGGATCTAAGATATGGTAATTTCCGTTTCTTATGAGATTTCTCTTCTTTCTTATTTATACTATAGTTTTGTCTTTTGCCGTATCTATTGTTTTTGTCTTACAGGTAAGACTATGTTAACACTCACACACCACAAGAAATCTGTTCGAGCCATGGCACTGCATCCTACTGAGTAGGTGCCTGTATATGCCAACTGTTACTTTCTGTAAATCAAAAGGCTATATTTGATTATGTTGTGGTTGTGCCACCATTCTTATTCTTATTCTTATTCTTTCATTTTATTTTGTTCAGGAATTGCTTTGCCTCTGCATCAGCTGACAACATAAAGAAATTCAGCCTTCCAAAGGGAGAATTCTTGCACAACATGCTGTAAGTTTTTAGTTATAGGATATTATAATGGTCAACATAGCCAACCATAACTAATATGGATTAATGCTTAGTTGAGTATGTATGAACACCCATGTATCTGTTATGTGTGTGTGTGTTTTGATGACTCAAGATTGTTGTTGATGACTCTGCTCAGTAAAAATCAATTCCTTAGATCAAAAAGAGAAAGTTGCAAGTAATATTCATAACATTTATCATCGATTGCTTTCTTTATCCTAAGAAATTAGAATGCTTTCTTTATCCTAAGAAATTAGAAATTGGTTTGGCATATTTAATGTCCACATGTGTATATTTTTCATCCTGTTATGTTGTTACCATCCTTCATGGGTGGTAAAGTGAGCTGCCCGTTAATACTAATTTAGATAGTATTATTTTGTTCATGATATCTACCTAGTGGAGTCCACATGATGTATAACAAAAGGAAGAAGAATAAAGAACTAGGAAAAATCAAGGACCAATCCTTGAAA
Organism: Hevea brasiliensis; assembly: GCF_030052815.1. Taxonomy (NCBI): domain Eukaryota; kingdom Viridiplantae; phylum Streptophyta; class Magnoliopsida; order Malpighiales; family Euphorbiaceae; genus Hevea; species Hevea brasiliensis. The sequence continues at coordinate 1,897,352 of NC_079496.1, read as the reverse complement.
AGAAAACTAATCCTCAACAATTTTATTTAATCTCAATAATAATCATAGTCAAAGCTACTGAATAATATAAAATTAGCTTTATTTATAGAACTTACAACTCTAATCAATTTAGGAATAGATATCCTAATCAACTCTAATTAGGAATACTAAATAAGATAAACTAGGAAATAATAGACCTAATAATAATAAAATTCCTAAATAATGAAAACTTTTTAAATTTCCTAATTCTATAATAATTAAAATTCCTAAATAAAATTCTAATCTTCCTATTCTGCATTACCACGTCTTTCCTGCAAACAAGGATGACTAGTGTGTTAGTACTCAGTCCGTAGATTCTTCACTCATAAGAATCATACATTGTGCTTCTAAGAAAGTGCCATAATGACGTTCTTTGCGTGATTTGTTGTCAATTTCCTGAAAATATGCTGAAAATGTAGGTGCAAAGTCTTGCTTGTCTAATGAAAATGAATCTGGTAACATCTGAAACGAAAAGAGTTCTTTTAAAGAAAAAAGGTGGATATACATATCTTGAAAAGTTGTTCAAAATAAGGGCATTGTATGTTTCCCCTCAGATATTTTGACTGTGGTTCAAATTCATATTTGCAAAACTACAAATGCAAAGAGCTATGACTTCTTTTGTGCCTCTTCTATTAACTTTCAAAATTATACTGTGTCATGTTGTAGTTGTTAATTCTAACAAAGCTGACATTTTAACTTTTTAATTGGACCAGCTCTCAGCAGAAAACAATCATCAATGCAATGGCTATCAATGAGGATGGTGTAATGGTTACAGGAGGTGTGAACTATCTCTATATAAATGAAATTGATAATAATTGGTGCACTATGAATTATCATCTGAGTTCTACTTGGCGTTATATGTCATGATGTGATAATTGGCATCTGGAGCTGACTATGGATTGCAGGCTGGGAATAGTAAGGCCAACATCCAGTGTCAGCCCAAGTGGTGTAATCATTGGCCATAAAAGCAGGAATTTGCCCCTCTATATCTTATAAAGATCTGAATCACTATGTTGGGATTATGTTGGTCTGTACAATATCAATTCTTAAGCTGATCCAAATGTAGTTAGGCCTTAGGTTTGGGCTGCAGGCAACCTGGCCCCTGATGACCAGTTGACCACTAACAAGTTTACCTATTCCATTTTGACTTTTTTGTAGAACATTTGGCCTAAAGTTGATTCAATTTTGTTTGAATGGATGGGAGGAGCAAAGTCCCATTTTGACTTATTTTTTGTCATTGTTTGCCCTAAATGTTATTGTAGGTGATAATGGGAGTCTGTGGTTCTGGGATTGGAGGAGTGGTCATAATTTCCAGCAAGCCCAAACAATTGTACAGCCTGGTATGTCCTTTCCTCTCTCCATCTTTTCCCTTTTATTTTAATGTGGAATGAGAAGTTTAACAATGATGGCTACCTTGCTCCAGGCTCATTGGATAGTGAAGCTGGTATTTATGCACTCTCATATGATATAACTGGTTCAAGGCTTGTTTCATGTGAGGCAGACAAGACTATTAAAATGTGGAAAGAGGATGAAACTGCAACCCCAGAAACTCATCCCCTCAACTTCAAGCCACCTAAAGATATCCGGCGGTTCTAGTGGTGATGTTGCTTTTTCGGTATTTCACAGGTTGGTGATATATCATATGAAAACATGGCAAATGGGGTTCTTGTTGGTCTACATAAATGAACATGGGGTTAAATATAACTTTCTCAACATTGATAGAGCAGAATCGGATGGAACTACACAATCGTGTTTCTGTACAAGCACGTAGCATGATGTATCAAATACCGAGTCGTTTTGTGATCTTGAAGCTACCAAAAAGAATGTAAATTTTTACGTCACCCCATGTAACTAGCATAAAATCCCAAATTCGGGAACGAGATTGTATTAGTTGTTTCCAAGAATTTATGTATTAGTGCGTTCCTTTTGATGGATCAAGTAGTGTGATGATTCATAATTCCTGTCTATGATATTTAACTTGGATATTCCAACCTGATACAGTGATACCTTTAACTTCGCAATTTTTTTTTTTCCTATTGAAATTGAAATTCTAGATTTTACAGCTTTAATAATGATTTTACTGAATTAGAGTTTATTCTTGCCTTTGATAATTAACTGTGTATTTGAATAAAGTGTACGGATTTTAAAATAAAAATAATGTAAGATAAGAAAAAATAAAATAATAAAAAAATTTTAATTCACTAATTTAGAGCATGAAAAAAAGTAATATTTTTAGAGATTTAAAAATTTTATTCCTTGAAAGCTTTATTCTAAATAACTTCATTATTTTAAAAACTTACACCTGAAAACAACTTCCCACTCAAACAAACTGCAAAGATTTTACTTTTAGTTAAGGAAAAGTGTCAATGATACTTTACTGAATTAGTTCACACAAACACATAATTTTGCAAAAATAAATGAGGTCTAGTTTTTTGCTTTCAAGCAACTTCAGAATTAATTCGAATCGTTAAATACGATTATTCTCTTAAAACAAGTTGTTTATATTTTCTTTTGGGAAACTCAATTGTTTATATAATTGTAAGTGGTTTGTAAGTATATTTTTCAACATTTCATAACTCTCTTTTTTTAACCAATTTATTATTTTCAAAAACACTGCAAATATATATATATATATATATATATATATATATAAAAGAAAAAACCACTGCAAATATTGTATTTAAGTGACTTAACGGTAAGAAAAAAGCTAAATCTTTTTTAGTTTTCATAATTGTCCATTATTTAATTTTAATACTTTCATCCTTATAAATTTATTAAATAGATAAAGTTAAAATTTTAATATTTTCGTTTTAGTCAGCCTTTTAACTTTCTTTTAATAGTTGAATAATTTATAGTTAATCCTTGAAATTATGATAACATTACGAAATTAAAAAAAAAAAAAGAGAGATAATTATGTAAATCTAGAAAATTTTTCTTCTAAATTAAATTTAATTCGCAGAATCCATGTTATGAAATGTTGGGCGGAGCTGTACCCAAGGGCTGTCACGAGGCCCAATTCAAATGGGTGAACTTGCAGTTGCACTGTTGTAGTGGCAATATAACACCTTACTGCAAATCTCGTTTTCCCTTCCCTTCCACGGCTACGGCGCTCCAAAACCCTAACGTCTCTATCCAATCGGGTAAAAGGCTCTCTATATCTCTCTCTCTGTGTCTGTAGGTGTATGCATATTTATGTGTCTGTTTTGTTATATCTTCGCATCTGTTTTCTGTGTATATAGCAGTCAAATTAAAGAGAAGTGAAGAAAATGAGCAGAGGTGGAGCAGTTGGTGCCGGTGGAGCCAAGGGGAAGAAGAAGGGAGCAACTTTCACTATTGATTGCTCGAAGCCAGTCGAGGATAAGATCATGGATATTGCCTCTCTCGAAAAGTTCCTCCAGGAGCGCATCAAAGTCGGCGGCAAAGCCGGGGCTCTCGGTGATTCCGTCACCGTCACCCGTGAGAAGTCTAAGATTAACGTCACCTCTGACTCCAACTTCTCCAAACGGTAAATTGCTTGCATGTATACATATGTAGTATCGTGCGTGTATTCTTGTAGAGTTACTAGTTAGACATGGTAATTAGCTATTACATTGGAATTGGCAGAATACTGATAAGAATTTATTGAACTAAATTGTCCGTTACATTGCTGTTGAAAGTGGGCCGCAGCATTTTATCCTGTGTATTGTAGCAATACAAAGACCTCTGTATGTAGAAGGCGTTATGCCTTATTCTATTCCATTAATTGGAATTATGAAGCAATATAAGTGTATACTCAAACTAGAATTTTATAAGAATTCAATTCATTTCTTTTTGTTCAATTCTAAAGTGAAAGAATTCAATTCCTTAAAAAAAAAAGTTCATTTTTAAAGGAAATAGAAATCAAACATGATTGTGTGAGAATTCAATTCTCTAGTAAATGATTTATTCCAAATAAGGCCATTCTGCATGAGTTTAGTAAAATTTTGATGAAATTTATATCTTTGCTTATAAGGGGTTGAAAGTATTGCATGAATATTGTAGTAATACATGTCTCTTATTGCGACCTTATTGTGAGATCCCAATGAGTGCATCATCTTGGGTTGATTTTCATTTTGCCTTTGCAGGTATCTGAAATACTTGACAAAGAAGTACTTGAAGAAGCACAATGTGCGAGACTGGCTTCGGGTCATTGCTTCCAACAAGGATCGTAATGTTTACGAGCTGAGATACTTTAACATTGCTGAGAATGAAGGAGAGGATGGAGAATAGAATGTATCTACTTGTCCTTTTCATGCCTCTATCTCAATTTTTTTTCCCTCTTCAGAGTGACATTTCTTACTTGATCTAGGTTTTTTATTTAATTATTTGGACTTTTTAAGACATTGATATTTTGACATAGCTATTTTCCTTGTTCAAGTTTTTTTTATTTTTTTTTATTATTGGTATATTATCCATAACTCCGCCTAAGTAGTTTGCGCTTAGCCGGTCCCAAGCCCGGATAAAGGAGGAGGGTTGCGGTAGGTGACAACCAGCGTAAAAATTTCGTCACACCCTATGATATGGATTCAAATGATATAAACGTTGGGGCGTCCTCTACTAACGACGCGCCGGGTGTAGTGATAAATATGCAAGGGTGTAGGGCGTTCAGCGACGCCATGTGTGGTGTTAAGTGAGCAAGGGTTCCCACATCATGGACGGTGTGGGTAAAGAAGTTAGTCCATAAGACAGATAATAGAACAAATAGTGGAATAGAACACAAGATAGACATAGAAAATAATAGAAGATATCATAGAAGGAGACCAATTAGGAAGGAGCAGGATAGGAGGAGGATCAGGGTTGGTACTTGGAATGTTGGATCACTTACAGGAAAATTAATGGAGCTTGTGGATACCTTGGAAAGGAGAATGGTGAATATTGCTTGCATTCAGGAGACTAAATGGGTAGGAGAGAAAAGTAAGGAAGTGGGTAATTCAGTACAAATTGTGGTTTCTAAGGAGAGAAACAAGAACAGTGGGTATAATCATAGACATTGAAAGACGCAGAGTAGATGTGAAACGTGTAGGAGATAGTATTATAATAGTAAAGCTAGTAGTAGACGGATATACAATAATTATAGTTTGTGCTTATGCCCCACAAATAGGACTAGGAGAGTAAACAGAGGTTTTGGGAAGATATGAATGATTTAATGCAAAGCATACCAAATGAAGAGAATGTTTTCATTGGTGGAAATTTGAATGGACATGTTGATAGTGATAAGTAAGGTTATGAGAATGTTCATGGAGATTTTGGTTTTGACAGGCGAAATAAGGAGGGAAAAAGCATCCTAGATTTTGCTATGGCATACAACTTGATACTAGCAAATACCTACTTTATAAAAAGAGAGTCACATTTAGTGACTTTCAAAAGTAGGCAACATAGAAGCCAAATCGACTTTCTCTTAACCAGAAAGACAAATAGAGCTCTATGCAAGGATTGCAAGGTCATTCCAGAGAAGCTTTAACAAGTCAACATAGGTTGGTGGTCTTGGATGTCAAGTTTAGGAACAATTCAAGTAAGGTCGGAAGAAATAGTGTAGCTCGAACAAAGTGGTGGGAGTTCAAAGGAGTAAAGCAAGTGAAGTTCAAAATGAGCTTCTTGAGTCCAAGTATGGAAGCTAAATATGGAGGCCAATGATATGTGGATACAGATGGCATCAAAGATTAGAGAAGTAGCTAGAAAAGTACTTGGGGAGTATAAAGGACATGGACCACACTCAAAAGAGAGATGGTCGTGGAATGAGGAAGTACAAAAGGCAGAGACGAGAAAAAGGGAATGGTATAATAAATTACCTAAATGTGATAATAATGAGGCATATTAACAATACAAGATATTAAAGATAGAGGCAAAAAGGCGATTAGCCAAGCAAGAGCCCTTTGAAAAGTTATATGAGAAACTTGGAACTAAAGAAGGGAGAAAGAAATTTATAGATTAGCAAGGAGTAGAGAAAGGAAATGTCAAGATCTCAATCAAGTTAGGTGCATTAAGGATAAAGAAGGAAAAGTGTTGGTGAAAGATGAGGACATTAAAGAAAGATGGAGAAATTATTTTAATGATCTCTTTAATAATAGTCAAAATGGAAATAGCGTGAATATAGATTATAGAACAATAGAAAAGAATGTAAATTATACTAGAAGGATTAGATCTTTAGAAGTAAAGGAAGCACTTAAGAGAATGAAAGTAGGTAAAGCCTGTGGACCCGATGAAATACCAATTGAAGTGTGGAAGTATTTGGGAGATATGGGAGTGGCATGGTTAACTAAATTATTTAATAAGATCCTAAACTCAAAGAAAATGCCCGATGAATGGAGGAAGAGTATTTTAGTACCTATTTTTAAAAATAAGGAGACATACAGTTGCTCAAACTATAGGAATTAAACTCATGAGCCATACTATGAAGTTGTGGGAGAGAGTTGTGGAGCATCGACACGTCATGATACTTCTATCTCTCTCAATCAATTTGGTTTCATGCCCAGTCGTTCAACTATGGAAGCGATCTTTCTCATTAGAAGCTTGATGGAGAAATATAGAGATGGGAAGAAAGATCTACACATGGTTTTTATTGATTTGGAGAAGGCTTATGATAGTGTTCCAAGAGAGGTCTTGTGGAATGCGTTAGAACAAAAGAGGATATCTATTAGGTATATACAAGTATTGAAAGATATGTATGAAGGAGCAACTAATATTGTGAGGGGACACAAGAGATTTTTCGATCTCAATTGGATTACACCAAGGATCACCATAAACCCTTATCTTTTTACATTAGTTTTAGATGAATTGTGTAAAACTATTAAAGATAGTATTCCTTGGTGAATTATTTTTGCGTATTTTTTTTTTATGATAGATGAGACACGATAAGGAGTCAATAGGAAGCTAGAAATTTGGAGAAGTACTCAAGAGTCAAAGGGTTTTAAGTTAAGTAGAACTAAGACAGAAAACATGCATTGCAAGTTCATAGAAGGCCAAAGTGATAGGGAAGGAGTTAGTTTGAATGGAGTGGCACTGTCCCAAAGTAATCACTTTAAATATCTAGGCTCACCTTCAAGTAGATGGGGATGTGAGGAGGATGTTAGTCATAGGATTAAAGCGGGATGGTTGAAGTGGAGACGTGCACGGAGTTTTATGTGATCGTAAGATTCCCAATAAATTAAAAGGAAAATTTTACCATACACGGGCTATGCTATATGGTAGTGAGTGTTGGGCACTGAAAGAGTCCTACGCATCTAAGATAAGAGTTGCAGAGATGAGAATGTTAAGGTGGATGAGTGGCCATATTAGACTAGATAAAGTCCGTAATGAAAGTATTAGAGAAAAGGTAGGAGTGGTGCCAATTGAAGATAAGTTGAGAGAAGGGAGATTGAGGTGGTTTGGTCATGTGAAGCGTAGACATACGGAGGCTCCAGTTAGACAAGTAGAGCACATTAGGCTAGAGGATAGAAAGAAAAAAAGGGGTAGGACCTAAATTGACTTGGAGGAGAGTAGTATGCGACTTAGAAGCATTACACATTTCTGAGGATTTAACCCAAAATCGTTCAGAGTGGAAAAAGCGAATCCATATAGCCGACCCCAAATTTTTGGGATAAAGGCTTAGTTGAGTTGAGTTGAGTTGAGTTGGTATATTATCCATAATAGCATTCGTCATCCCTAATATAGGAAGGAACATTGATCTTTTGCTGCTAGCTACTTTTGCCTTGTGGCTGCATTTGATATAGTATTCTAGCCTGCTTTCTGTTTTCATGCACATGGATTTTGATTAGTTATTAGCTTGTTAGAATTTGGAACAATAGCTGCTGAGTGTCTAAACCTTTGTTTGGAAAGAGATTTATTAAAGTAATGCAAGGTTTTTCAAGGTTTAAAAACCAGCATTTTCCAACCTTGAGTTAAGGTTTTCTCTTTAAAGGTTGTAATTTCATTGATACTGTAACGAAGCATGCATAGAGCCAATTACAAAGTTCACTCGAGACAGGGGGTCATAAAAGAAAATTTCATTATGCAAGGCTTTCTTTCATGGTTAAACTATGGGCTGCTTTATTACACCTCCTATTAACATGGCTTAAAAATCTCTCTATACGTAAGCAGAAAACATCTAGAGTGTTTCTTGGATTTTCAAATGAATTAGTAGTCCCATGGGTGGCTTGGATAGCTTGGAGAGACTAGAGAGTCCCCTTTTTATGATGAAATTGTGGAATAGAGGATGGCTTCATAAACCAACTCTAGTTTCTAAAACCAATGGATTGTTATCATGTAGGAATCGAAGGCTAAAGGGATAACAATTTTGAAGCCGTCCGCGATGATCAAAGGAGTGAGAAAAAGGACACTTGTCAAATGACTCAAAGGTTGAAAATCCAAGACAGTATGGTAAATGACAAGGGAGAAGGTGGGGTTGGCGTGGCACTAATATTGACAATCACGCCAAAGTCGCAAATTATCGTGGCCACTCATGGACGGACCTTGCCTTGAATCCTCAACCTTCAAAACTAGAACCCACTAGAGACGTTACCTAGAAGTAAGCAAATAACACCCCTCCACCTCCCTAATCATGTGCACTCTCTATCGTCCATCCACTTTCAATGTACTCTCACATGCCTGTTATTTCTATACCTAAATTTGTCCTAATCCAAGCACCATCATGCAAAGATAATTTATAATTGAGTGCAAAGTCTATTGAATAATTCCACAATAGATAGCCCAAGACACGTATAAAGTGATAAGATTGAGTAATCTTAAATCTTTATCAAAATTCAATCTTCTTTTAATTTAATCAAATAGTCTTTTATTAATTAATTTTTAAGTGAATTATCTGTATATTACTTATTTAATATATTTAAATGTGAGTCTTCACTTTTTTTATTGTTATTAAAAAAAATTAAATAAATTATTTATAATTTACTTTTAAATAATATTAATTATTTTAATAGCTATTAACTATTTTAGTAGTTATCGATTGTTTTACTAGCTATTAAATATTAATTGTTAATAGAAAGTATTGTTCAATAAAAATAGTTATTAAATTAACCATTAAAGATAATAATAAAATTTTATTAATTAAAATACTCTCTAAACATTTAAAAATTCAAAGAAATAACTTTTTATTAATTATTTTTTTAATTTTTAAAAATTAATATAAATATTATATTATTAAATAATATAAATAAAAGATATAATATTTTGACTCTAATTAAAATATTAAATGTTGGATTAATAATCATTGTGGAACATGGTGTTAGTCTATTCTTTTTATTAATATTAACCTACTAACTGTATACACAGTTAAGGGGGAAAAAAGTGTTTACCAAAGGCGTGGAACCGTTCCTATATAAACACGCCCTTACCCTAGTCTTCTACCTTCGCCATCAGCACCACCTGAGCAGCGAGAGCGAGCCGCTGGCAAGGTGCTGCAGAAGAAGTGCTCTTCTTGAGAATTCATTTCTCAGAAGAATAACTAGCTTCTTTGCAGTATCACCTTCTCTCTCTCTCTCTCTCTCCATATATATATATATATATATATATATATATATATATATATAAGGAATAAAAAATGGCTCGCTTTCCCTCCAGTGTTAAGCTTCTCGTTGATGGTCTTTCCCTTTCTATCTTTCGGTGAGCATATAACTGCTCTTGCTCTTTTCTCTTCTGGATTTTTCATGTTCTTGATACATATATCTAGATTTTGTTTTTCTTTACAGAAAAATATGGGAAAAGGAAAGTTCTTGTAATTTTCTTGTTCTATTAGCCATGGGAAGATGTTGTTTTTGAACTTTTTGCATGATTAAGATTTAAGAAAGAAAAGGATTTTTGAATTTGAATTGATTGAGCATGACTATGCCTATTTGGCTATTTTCCATCACCTTTGCTTCCGTTAATCAATTTTGCAGATTGCAAAAGCATTTCTTTTTCCCAGTTTGTTAATATTAACAGTAGATTAATGTGAATCAGGAGGAGCTATGCGGCTGCGCCACAAGAGGCAGTGTTTGGTAGGGGAGGGTCAAGGAGTGGTATGGTGAGGAAAGTGCAAGAAAGGGGTGTGATTAAAGAAGATTCAGGGGCCTCATCTGCATGGGCTCCAGATCCCATCACAGGGTACTACAGGCCAGCTAATTGTGGTTCTGAGATCGACCCAGCTGAGCTTCGAGAAATGCTATTGAACCACAGGGTTAGGCCAAACTAGAAGTAGAAGAAGGCCACAACCCACAAGGTTTGTGGTTTGTGGTTTGTGGTAGTGTTCACTCTAGTCCCTTTTGGGCAGCTTATAAGATAGTTTGTTTTGAACTTTTTGCTATGATGTGTTCTTCCATCAAAACTATAACTAGAAATATATCTCACTTCCTAGTCCTTTGTTATTGTCTTTCTTCTTTCTTTTGCTATGAGATTTTCAACTTTCAATTTTACTTACAATATTATCTTATTGATTTTTAATGGTATGAAAATTTAAAGGTAATTATTTATGAGGTTTCGAGTTTAAAATTTAATTACTTTAAAAAAATTATAATTTTAAGGAAGATAAGATGCAGGTATCCTGTATATTGGGATGAACCCTAACCAGGGAAGCATGTCTTGAAAATTAGGACTTGTTGGATTTTTTTTTCTATTTAGACTCCATTTGTCATAGATCTGTTATGGCAAATTGAGTTTAGGAGAGATCAGACAAGAATTTTCTCCACTAACGGCTATACTCTAATAACAGATTAGCAAACCCATGAAGTCATTAATTGTATTCATGTTCATGTAGGGGAAGAGTTTATGGCAGTGCTAATTTAGAACAGGCCCATAGAAGAGCCTGCTTAATTTGCTTTCAATTCATATTTTGGCTGAATTCAAAAGGGGTACATACAAATTATTTATATGGTAAAATAGATCTGGAATTTATTAAAAAAGAAATCAACTTTGATACCAATTATCTGTTGAAGGTTGTATTTCCAACATTTTAAAACCTGTTAATCTCAATTGACATGGATTTTAAACTCAGACACTCAATTTGGAATCAAAATTTGAAATACTGTGAAGTTTCTTTGAAGAAATGGCAATGGTACAAACACTTCTGATCCTTTATTCTGTTGGGTCCTTATCTTGACAGCAAAATTACAAGCCCCTGAACCCTAAATGCATGTAGAACTGAATTTCGCCATGTGGCATAAACTCTTTCTTTGAGCCTTCACGGGGATCTCAAGGACATTGCACCCTCCCGATGACCCAAAGTCAATTGAGTTCTCCACTTTACTAATGTTCTGCTTCAGTATCAGTGTCCCATAATGCAGCCTTTTTGCTTGTCTTTTTCCATTTGCATGCTTCGTCAAAGCTCCATGATTTTTCAGATTTTCTTTTCTTCCTTGGACGTGAACTTAGTATTGAATTTTCATTATACTTGTATGCTATGTAGCAAAGGTTTTGCGATTGCCGAATGAATTCTCACCGAAGTGAGAAAAGTGAGGAGTTTGCCAATTTAATTTTAAGAAAAATTAAAGAAAATTATTTTTTAAAAAATTAAAATCCACTTTGAAAAAAAAAGATTCTAAGTTCGGAGTTCGTATACAGGTGCAAAAGGTGTTAGGCATCCCTCCTCGTCCCTCTACAAAGGTAAATAGGTTTAATATTATGCTCTTTATAAATTGATAATTTAGAGTTAGAATGATGATGTTAATCCTTTATGCGGATAAAAGGAATATTTGATATTTTACTATTTATGGTTGCTCAAGAACATGAGTACATGAGATGACCCTTCGGTGAATAGGTGTTGTGTAATGAATTTTATTGGGGGTTAATTCGAATATTGAAGTTGTGATTTTTTAGTTTGGATTTAAGCTAAGAGAATTCAAGTAAGAACTCTCTCCTGATCTCTTAATGTATTCTGTTAAAATTTAAGCGGAAAATTTCGGGTAAGAACTCTCCCCCGATCTCCACATATTTTATTACGATTTTGACTAAGAATTCGGGTAAGAACTCTCCCCCGATCTCTTAGTGTTAAGAATTTTAATTGAGAACTCGGGTAAGAATTCTTCCTCTATCTCTTAATATATTCCGTTAAAGATTAAACTGAGTTCAGGTAAGAACTCTCCCCCGAACTCTTAATGTGTTTACGTTAAAAATTAAACTGAGTTTGGGTAAGAACTCTCCCCCGAACTCTTAATGTGTTTACGTTTAAAAATTAGACTGAGTTCGGGTAAGAACTCTCCCCCGAACTCTTAATGTGTTTATTAGAATGGCATTCTGTAAGAACTTAGAACTAAGGATTTTGGTAAAGGGTCCTTCTTGACTCCTTTTTGTGTGGGAATGAAGTACCGAAGGCACAGGAAAACCCGTGTAAAGCTTTTCCCAGCCTACGGGAACTTATAACTACATAGTGGATGCAAGACCGAACTCTTCGCCGATCTTCTACGTGATTGTCTTATCTGAACTCTTTGATCCGATCTCTTTTTAGTTGCTTGCTCGGGATCTGAACTTATTTTATTTCTGATCTATCGTCTTATCGGCTGAGTTCGTTCCGAGGCCCGATCTCATAACTTGTTTATTTGACTTATTCTTGTTTCTAATCTATTCGACCTTTTGTTACACCTATCTTTCTTTATCATTTTTTTTATTTGTCCCAACCCAAAACTCTCATGTTAAAATACCATGGTCTATATTCTTTAGAGTATTTACAAGTTGTCTATGACTCGAACGTATACTCTCGAAAGGAATGAAAACTAAGTGACAATAAATGAAATTTATGAATGAAATAAAAGAAGACGCAGGAAATAACTATTGGCCTAGATAATCTATTTTGAGATTTAGTGCGACTGGATGTAAAAGAAATTTTAAAAGAAAACTAGAGAAAATGAAACAAGGATATTCGACAAAATAATAGTTTAGACGCTTACCTGTGGGAAATTGAGGAGACAGATGAGCTGACTCCGGTATCCACAAATTTTGCAGAGGTGAAAGTTAACGGCCGAAGGACTCGAACTTACCCGAAGCAATGGGAATAGGTCGGAACGAAGTTGAACTCTGAAGATGATACATAGATACTAGAGTGGTGGGAATGAGGCGGAGTGAAGATGTTTTCAGAGGGTGGTGCACAGGCACTAAAATGAAAATTTCAGGATTCAGAGCTCCTTTTCATGAAATACTTCAGAAAACTGGTTTCTAAAGTTTCTCAATACTTCGAAAGCTCAAAATGGCAAGACTGAATCAAAATCCAGATTCTTTCCACGATAATCACCACCTTCTTTTTTTTTTTTTTGTCCTCTCTACAGTATTACATGCAAGTATTTATAGGGAACGGGTGCCCATAATGAAGGGTCAGGATCTTGCCAAGGGGAAATGGAGGGTTTAGATTCAAAAGGATATAATTTGATGTCTGAGAATTAAAGAGAATAAAAATGGAGGGTCCAGATTCCGTTCAGAATATCCGTCCTTTCTCTTCTTAATCTAATGGCCCAGGGTCTTGCCTTACGAAATGGATCCAAAGGCTGGGAATAAAAGGCGCCAAAACTGTCATTTGCTTTTGATCCAAGGGCTCCGGATCCATCCTTACAATTACGTTCAACGATGGAGATAGGGATGTACGGGCTGCTTTAACTGCTTTGGTGTTTGGCGGCTAGGAAGGCATCCTTGCAAATGAGATGCGTGTTGAGGATCTGATCATGTCTGCAAATACTTTAACTAACTCTGATCTGACGATAAAGAGAGTTAATTAGAAGTTATTTAACCCCTCTACGTTCTCCGATCTCTATAAGTCATCTCCTGTTTCTTCCGATTTTCCTATTATGACCATCCCTTTTTCTGATCTCTATCTCTTGCATTGAGTCCCCTCTTATTTTTCTATCTCTCTCATTCCTGATCTTTCCTCTCTGTCTAACTTGCATTGGTCAAAGCAATAAATTCTTCAGTTACTGATGCATCCACTTCGGGTTCTGTATGCAATAAATGCCAAGGCCCCATATATATGCAGCGATAGGAAATCACCTTCACACTTCACCTTTTCTTTTTTAGTTTATCTTTAATGCACCACTTCCCCAATTCGAGCTTTTCCAATGATAATTCTAATTATGATGGCCATTTTGATCTTTTTTCGACTGTTTCCTTCACCCCTCGCCTGAATATTTATGACCCCGATGATCGGAGAGCTATGAGAACGTCATCTAATGATAGTGAGGGAACTGAACTAATTTACCGATCAAGATCGAAAGTGACGGCTGTGCCTATCTCGAATCGGTCTATCGGTACAATCGGTAGACCGATATTGGACAAGAGGACTGCTAATTTCAATCTCGATGTCAGTGACCGCCTCTTCAAGTTTATTTGGCTTCCAACCATATCGGGTGTCCCGATTGCAGCTCGGTTCTAGTCAATGACATTGGCGATGACTCCGCTCAATATCATGAGAGTCATAGTCACCCTATCTGAGCTGCACATCTATCTAATATTTGTGGCTTACTTTCTGATCAAACACATCTTTTGATTCAGCCACAAGACTAGGCTTTGACATAGGCCAACATTCTGGGCCTCGGAGCAATCTTAAGCTAGGTAAAATGTATTGCTAATTTTGAGAGATCGCCCAAATGATGTAATCCGATCTTTTGGAAATGAAACGAAATTTTTATTTAAATGTTTTTGTTTTGTTATTGCATTAGTTATTTTTCCGATCTCTGATAAGTGTATCCGATCTGATCCCTAGACGACTAGCCATTCGCCGATCCGTGGGTTTGGAAGTTTGTTCAATTTGATGACCTTAGTTAACCAATCTCATTTATCTGATTTTTTATATTTCTGGAACCTTCTTGCGATGTGTCAAGGTGGCGGCCCGGTTCCTTTAACCGATGCATCACTTGGGACTTCGTGAGCATTTAATGCTCAAACGGGTATAAATAGGGGAGAGGTGAGTCATTTCTTTCCTTATGTTATTTTCAGACCTTCCCCTAGCAATCTCAACACTTCCTCTCATTTTCTAAAGTTTTCAGGCACCGATTTAGACTCCGATAAGGGTTTCGATCTTTTCTCGGTTAATTTCTTTTTGTTTTCTAAAAATGAGTAGTAACAACGATCAGAGAGCTGCTAGTCCTCCCTCCATTCATATCTCGTGGACATCGGACGAAGTTGAGGTGGTCAGGCCGAGTGGGTGACCTGAACCTTCTACAACCTCTGTCTCAGCCCACGATCGGACGACCCAATCAAAACAGGCATCTTCTTCAAGGAAAGAAAATCTTCCTGTGGATGAGTTGCCGTCGGTCCTCCAAGAAATCGATCTGCAGTCCATTAGTCAAGAGTATAACCTTCGGACTGACTCTTTCGAGCTTATCAGATGTCATGGCGATCTCCGAGTTAATCATTTTTTTGACGAAAATGACGTGATCATGGTGTATGAAGAACAATTGAAGGCCGAGCTTTGGTTTCCCCAGTGTGTGTAGCCCAAGTGCACCCGAACTCATCACGGATTCTGGTGGCTTTCAGAGGCTTATGCAGAGCTAAAAAAGTCGAGCCTACAGCAAAGGTTTTTGCTAAGTTGCATAGGCTCACTCGTCGAAAGGATGACGAGTATTGGTTCTTCCAAGCCAAGCCACACTGTGGGCTCTTTACCAATCTCCCTTCTTCATTGAAGAATTGGAAGAACCAGTTATTTATATTGAGGAGCAAGATTCCGAACGGCTTCGAGGGTATCCCACGGAGTTGGCAGTACCTGGTCCCTTCAGTTCCAAAGAAGATCGCCCTAAATAGAGACGAGGACGTCATGGTAAAGGAATTGAAGGATCAGGCGACCACTCATAAGTATTCATGCCTAGATGCAGTTATGGCCGAACTGAAGTGGTGGCTAATGCAGATGATCGCCAATGAAGATTATGAGCTGCAGCTCTCTGACCTCGAACCCAGGATCGGTATAACCTAAATCTTTAGCCTCCTAACGTAGGTGATCTCACTAACTTATTTTTCGTGTATGTATGGCTAGAGGCGAGAGCGCGAAAGAGAGCCGTAAGCGAAAAAGAGAGGTTGCCCAGAAGGTGCGAGAAATGAAGATTACTACGGTATCCCAGACGCTAGGGCGAGACTCGGCAAAAGTGCCGGGCTCTTTGTCTCGACTTTCGGGACAGCCGATCCCAGAGGTAGAGATCGCTCCTTCCCCTCCTTGACAAGATGAACCGCCACCTCCGTCAGTTTCTTCAAGTGCAGAAGGGGGCCTTCCCAACCTGCTATGAGGATCCTCTCTCGTGGTGCCCAGGTCCTCATCCACTCGCTAGAGAAAAATCGCTCAGTTTGGGAGAATCCTAGCCTAGCCAAAGTTTTGGGAGCCACCATTTGCTTCTAGGACAACCGGAACAGGCTGACCCCGGATAGCATTGACGATCTCCTGGCTCAGACGATGAGCTTGAGCGTAGAGAGTTTTGTAAATCAACACATAATAAGAGAAAAGGCTCATCTCTTGAGACAGGAAATTCTGAATGCGGTCCAGGATGCGGCTTCAGCCAAGTCCCAACTTTCGTCTGCCCAGGACTACATCGCTGAGATTGAGGGTCGGACAAAATCTTATGAGGATAGGATAGCCGAACTGGAGCGAGAACTTGAAGAAGCTCGGGCCTGCCGAACTGCCGATGTCACTCGCTTTATCGAAGAGATCGGAGTGAAAGAAAAAGAAGCTGTGACGAGGGAAGCTGGTGCTTATGTGAATGCACATGGCGATCTTCTGGCCGAGCTTGTAAGGCGCTATCCTGAGGAATACTTCTCCTGGATGATAGATCTTGTCCCTAGGGGTAAGGAGGAGAGCGAGGAGGAGCCCAAGAGAGAGAGAGGATGAGAGAAATGATAATGTACCCGGGGAGCAGGTTGGGGGAGACCCTCCTGCTGAATGACTGTATATTTTCATTTTGAAATGAATTGAAGTCCTCTTCTTTTATGTTCAATTTCCTGATGAGATCGGACATCGTCCAAACCAGACTGAGTACTTAGTTGATTGAATGTGGTTGAACGTTAAACCTAAGAGCGACTATTAATCAAAAGATAAGATATCGGAAAAATATTATACGCGAATATGAGATCGGACTAAGTCATGACCAAATACCGGATGAAACTTTAAAATATTAGAATTGTAGAGATTCAACATTGACTTGAACTTTTAATATCGAAACCATTATTAGACCGGATAAAAACCTTAACTTCATTTTGAGAGATATCTGGGGCATTCAAGCGAGAAGCTCGATCACAACATTAGTCAAGTGAAGCTCTGCGATATTTGTACACAGAGAGATCAGAAAACATTGGTAGGCAAGATTGGATGGTCCGGAGACCTGATATTGTCTTAAACTCATCTAACAAAGACTAAGAGATCGGAAAACAATCTAACTTAAGCGTGAGATCGGTTTGTTCCAGGGACGAGCAATCGTTGAGTCCGGAAAAGCTATCTGTGATTGGGGACATCAGTTGAGAGCGGATAATAAAGTTTCAATTTCAAAGTTCCTTGACTTCGAAGGTCGGTCAAAATATGGTGTCTACATGCTACATGAACCAGATATGATGAAAGGTCCACCTTAATTAATCTGCAATTATAGCAATAACATAGAAGAACATCTACTTGTGTGTGTGTGTATATGGAAGCAAAGCGGTATGATTTTATAAGAGCCTTCCATTTCATACCATTGTACAGGGTAGAAGTAGCTGAGAAATAATAAAACTAAAGCTTGCACAGTAGTTGAAGCAGCTGGCAAAACAGGAACTGCCAAAAATTTTTTGTTTACAATACATAGACAGAATGGATAATTAAATTTGACTAATCAATTACCGTAATCTAATTACATCATCACTTTATGCCAACTGGAAATGGTAAAAGAAAAATGTAAGCAATCTATTAATTTTGCTAACAAAACCTTTGAAAAAAAGAAAGGGGGGGAGGGGGGGGAAGAGAGGAAAAGTCATAAGACTCAATAAATGGTCGAGGAGGCTGGCTTTAGACATGACAACCAGGTAAATGGTAGGCAGAAATAGGATCATAGAGCTTCCAGTGTGTCCAGTATCACCAGACATGTGTACCATGTGAGGATCCAAACTTAGTCCTTGCTATTGTTAAATGCATTTGATATTAAAAATAATAATAATAATAATAATTTCTTTGTCACTGCATCAGATGCAGAATTAAAAGTAATTGAACACTAAAAAGAGATTAAAGAATACAAATTCCACACTAAAACCCACCAGCAAATCACAATAGTGAACTGACAAACACATGTTTTATTGGTCAACATTTCTTCTCCTTCTCCGACTAGTCCACAATCCACACGCTCGCCTGGGTTTTTAATGGATGGTCTTTTCAGCCCCACATTACAAGGAAACTATCTAAAAGAGAATAATTTGCAAATATGAACATAAAATTTCAGAGGAAGAAAAATTCAGGCGTAACATTACTTATGAAACTGAGACCAAGATTGGAGAATAATAATAACAATAATAAACACAGAAATCAACAAAGATGACCAAATTTACTTGTGTATTATGACCCAACAGGCCCTTGATTCTTCTCTCTTTAGCCTCTCACACCTAACAATGAAGTAATGACACTTAAGTTTGGAGCATTGCTCTTATTGGATTTAGAAGCTTCTCTGATGATGTCTCTCTTGCCATCTTTTGAAGAAGGCTTCGCAAAAGCTCTCATTGGACTAGCGAAAGCAAAACCCCAGTTTCTACTCCTTCCATGAGCAAAAGGCCCAGCTGCAATCCCAGGTGCTGGTTTCCCATTGATATCTTCTGCTGAAGATGAAAACCAATAAGATGATGATGTTGAAGAACAAGAAGAAGATGAAGACGAGGAATTGATCATGAACCCACCGAAGATACCACCACATTTGACTCTTTCATTCATGTTAGAGGTGGCTGCAGGGACCTTTGGCTTGCCTTCCCTTTGTGACTCCACTCTCCTAATACTGCAATCTCCAAACCCAGTTGAGATTCTCTCAAAGAAGTCACCAGAGAAGCTCCTGCTTCCACATCCTACGGATCTGGATCTTGAAACCTTTCTCTCAAAAGATGAAGCAGAGGCAATGGCTTGGCTATTAGGACTATCATCATCTTTTACTACCACAATGTCACCATTCTTGGACAAAGAAGACCCCAAGCACTTTTCCTCGAGGTTCACCATATACCCACTTCTTCTTGTTGTTGTTGTTTTTACTGTCAATGATGACACCTTATCTGTTTTCTTGGTAGTAGAAGACTTGGAGGAAGAAAGATAAAGAAATGACCAGAACCCACCTCTTCTTGTAGAGCTAAATTCCTCACAATCATCAGTGGAAGCGTCCAAGAAATGGTTTCTTGCAGGAG
Organism: Hevea brasiliensis; assembly: GCF_030052815.1. Classification (NCBI taxonomy): domain Eukaryota; kingdom Viridiplantae; phylum Streptophyta; class Magnoliopsida; order Malpighiales; family Euphorbiaceae; genus Hevea; species Hevea brasiliensis. The sequence continues at coordinate 1,878,044 of NC_079496.1, read as the reverse complement.
TTGTAGTAGATTTGCTTCTTTTGAAAACAATATCACGATCTGATGATGATGAGACCATGACTTTTTTCTTCTTTTTAGCCAAAAGAAAAGGGATCCTGGCCCTCCTCGCGTAGTAATCTTGATAGTGACAACTATTTCCACCATCATTTCGACCTTTTGAAGATGTGGGACGCGCAGCAAGCGAAAGTGAAGAAGCACCACGGCCAACATTACTGGCGCCAACACCACCGCCACCAATATCAGATCTAAAAGAAGAATAAGAAGAAGAGGAAGCAGAAGAAGAAGGGCCACGAATAGGTAGAGGAAAAGAGGAAGAAACCAACTTGCCAAGCTTTTCCTGAAGGCAAAAAGCACAGATCCCACCTGGGTTGTTTCTATAAGGATGTTCACTGCATTGCATACCATCACCTACGTATTCTTCACCAGTACCAACTCTACCACCTCCACCGCCACCTCTTGTGATTATACCATCCATCATTATCTATGTCAATGGTTCTTGCAAATTAAAAAAATCTTTTTTTGTTACAAGCTATAAATCTTTTTTCTTGATCGTGGTCCTTTTAGGCACTCTGAAGGGGCTTTTCACTAGATTTTTGCTTTCTCGAGAGAGATGGAGAAGCGAGAGATGCAACAAAAGAAAGGCCAAAAATGGTCAGATTGTAACCGAGCGTAGAGGAGAAATAAAAAAGCAAAGCTAACTCTTAATTATAAGTTTTAAATTAAATTTTATATTAAAATTCATATATTTTAATTATTTTTAAATAAAATTCAACTTATAATAAGGTAAAAAATATAAAGAGGACATTGAATTGAAAGTTAAGGTTGGGAGAGGGATTAGGAAGAGAGGGAGTCCCTTTCTTGCTATCCATGGATTTTTCTTCATAATCCCTTTCTCTATGATGTTCCTTTGCATCAGATTAGACCACTCAACCATATCATCTCAGCCACTAATTTTACTTTTTTAACCAAAATCATCTGTCAATCAAACGGTTGAGATGAAATCAAGAAACCCCAAATGTTTCCATTGAACCCCAATAATTTTCTCCAAGGGTCAATAAATGGGCCAAGAAAAAATAAGGATCATTCATACAATATTTATCTTTAAAAGCAAAAGTGAATTGTCTATAATTATAGAGTTTCATGGATCTATCCATCCATTTAGAATACTGTGTTTGTGTTGTTGTGGCAGTTTGATTAAGTCATATGACTTTGATTAATGGAAGAAGACGAGAGATTTTTGGAGGGATTCAGAGGGGACCATTCATGGTTTTAGGGCACAAACGCACGATCTCACTAATAAATGCAGCTTAATTTTGGACATCTTTTAAGCGATGATTTGTTTATTTGCATGCACTGATCATGGACAGGTTAGCTTGAATTGAGGACCATGACAAGGGAAGCCAAAGAGTAGACTCCACCACCTTTCCTTCTTTAAATAATTAATAAACCTTTTCTTTATTTAAATTCAATTTTTTATTAATAATATTAATGATTATTTATTTAAATTAATTAATTAATTAATTAATAAAAATAATGCATGTGAGATGGACAACATGCAATTTGCCATTAGAGGTCCACAAGTGTTATTATTTGTGATAATTGAAAAATGATAATAAAAAATATGGATTTAGACTCTTTTTGTTTCACAAAAAATGATTTATATATGAAAGATATTTTTTTAAAATATATTTTTATGAAAATATTTTATATTATTTGATTATAATATTAAATTAATGGTCTGTGTTTATTTAATATATGTATAAGTAGTTTTATATTTTAATAAGATCATCAAAGCCTAAAAAATAAAAAGTAACTTCTTCTTTTAAAAATGAAAATAATTTAATTTTTCCTTTAATTTAAAAAATATTTTACATTTATTAACTGTTTTAAATACCATAAATATAAAAAAATATAAAAAATATTTTTCAAGAAAATATTTTAGTGAAATAAAAAGAGTCTTATATTATACTTCAAATTAACTAATGGTTTATAATTGATAAATGATAATAAAAAAATATAAATTTAAGCTCTAAAAAAATTTTAAAAAAATATTTTAGTGAAATAAACGGAGTCTTACATTATACTTGAAATTAACAAATGGTTTATAATTGATAAATGATAATGAAAAAAATATGAATTTAGGCTCCCTTTATTTTATAAAAAATGACTTATAATGAAAAATATTTTCTATGAATTTTTTTAAGTCGGAATCGCAAAGGTAAACCCAACCTTGCTTTTAATAATTTTCTAGTGCTTAAATAGGATTAAAAATCCATAAAATATTCGTGGTAGCTTAGAAAATTATGATTCTTTTGCAATAGCTTAGTAATATTGCTAAGGACATGAGGCAAAGTTTTAGAATTTTTAGAGCTTATTTGGGCGCTTTTTGCGAAAATGATCAATTATAAGGACTAAATTGCAATTTTACATCTTGTGATGAATGATGATTTGATGGGCGAGGAGGGCTGTGATGTGATTGAACTGTGGATATATGAGTTGCGAATATAGAAGTGTGATTTGAGCCTTTTTGCGGTTGGGTAGGTTACTAGGTATAGAGACTTTTCTTTTTTTTCGACTTAGTAGGCGATTGGTCTTTTCTTTGTTTGTATTGAGTCAAATTTATTAAATGATTGTAATAAAATTGTCACGCGGAGTCGACACCTTCTTCCTCCTCGCCACCGCCACATTGATTGTAAGTCCAAGTGTGAGTAAAATATTAATTTTAATTGTAATTTCACTATTATTATATGTTCAAGCATGCCCATGCATCACTTATATGCATATATTTATGTAGTTAAACTCTAGGCATTTATGATGCATTGATAATCAAAGTGCCATGATGTTGTTGCGGTAATTTGGAGGCGATGTCGTGCGTTGGCGTGCGTGTGATGGTGTGGACTATGGATAGGGCGGGTAGTCACGCTTGAGTTCTCTTGTCGGGACCTCGATTTGGTTTATTAAGCGAAAGTCCGCTTGAGTTCTTGGCACCAAAGTTGGATTTAAGAGAGTATAGGATCATCCCATATGTTATGATTGATGCTACAGGTGCGTGAGTGCTCCAATTACCTTTTGATGTTATAATGTGAAAATGTTGTTGATGTTGCATTTCACTCTACAGGTGCATTAGTTTTAGATAGTTATAGAGATTATGGTTAAAATTGATATTTTACTCTCTCGAACGCTCCTCTGTCAAAAATTTTTACAGCCAAGAGGATATTTTTGAGGATAAACCGCTTTCTCCTCGCAGTCAATTATTACTTTGTATAAACTTGTTAAATCTTAGAATTTCCGCATGTGTTAGAAATGTTTATTTGATTTGGGTCTGTAAACTAAATTATTATTTTGGACCTGTAAATTTAATATTCTATGCATGTTTGATGGATTGGATGAGGGAGCTGAGCTCCCATTTATTTTTATGCTGATGAGTATGTGGAGGGTGAACTGAGCTCCCCAATTGAGTATTTATTGTGTTTACAGGTCGGGTGAGTCGAAAACTCCCCGTTGAAAAGTCCATTTATGGCGGACTTCCGCTTGGTTTGAAATTGGGCCCAAATGGGCCTTAGAATTGGGTAAATGAACAGTTAGGCTTACTACGGGCCTCGGGGGCTTTAGGCTGGCCCAGGTCCTAGTGCCGATCCGGCCCATAGGTTGGGTCGTGACATACATTATACTTGAAATTAACAAATGGTTTATAATTGATAAATGATAATGAAAAAAATATGAATTTAGGCTCCCTTTATTTTATAAAAAATGACTTATAATGAAAAATATTTTCTATGAATTTTTTTTAAATATTTTTCACAAAAATATTTTTTTTTATTTAGTTATAATATTAAATTAAACTCTACTTAAGTAGTTTGTGTTTAGCTGGTCCTAAGCTCGAACAAAGGAGGAGGGTTGCGGTAGGTAACAACCAACGTAAAAATTTCGTCACACCTCATGATATGGATTCTTACGATATAAACGTTGGAGCGTCCTCTATTTACGATGCGCTACATTGGAACTCGGATGTAATAAGAAATATGCAAGAGTGTAGGACATTCACCAAAAGCAACGCGGCATACCGGCGCCCGGGTGTGGTGTTAAATGAGCAAGGGTTCCCACATAATGGATGAGTATGGGTAAAGAATTTAGTCCATAGAACAGATAGTAAAACAGATAGTGGAACAGAACACAAGATAGCCATAGAAAAACAATAGAAAATATCATAGAATGATATCAATTAGGAAGAAATAGGATAGGAGGAGAATCAGAATTAGTACTTGGAATGTTGGATCACTTATAGAAAAATTAATGGAGCTTGTGGACACCTTGGAAAGGAGAAGGATGAATATTGCTTGTATTCAGGAGACTAAATGGGTAGGAGAGAAAAGCAAGGAAGTGGGTAATTCATGATACAAACTGTGATTTACTGAAAATGAGATGAACAAGAACGGAGTGGGTATAATCATAGACAGAATATTGAACGATGCCGTAATAGCTGTGAAAATAGTAGGAAATAGAATTATACTAGTAAAGCTAGTATTATAATGAGAAATAATAAATGTAATTAGTGCTTATGCCCTACAAATATGACTATGAGAGTAAACAAAGATTTTGGAATGATATAGATGATCTAATATAAAGCATACCGAATGAAGAGAATATTCTCATCGGTGGAGATTTGAATAGACATGTAGGAAGTGATAGGCAAGATTGTGAGAATGTTTATGGAGATTTTGGTTTTGGTATCCAAAATGAGGAGGGCAAAAGCATCCTAGATTTTGCCATGGCGTACGACCTAATGCTGGTAAATACCTACTTTATAAAAAGAGAGTCGCATTTAGTGACTTTCAAAAGTGAACAATATAAAAGGCAAATTGACTTTCTGTTAACCAGAAAGACAAATAGAGCTCTATTTAAAGATCGCAAGATTATTCCAGGAGAGGCTTTAACAAGTCAACATCGGTTAGTGGTCTTGGATGTCAAGTTTAGGAACAATTCAAGTAAGGTTAGAAGAAATATGATAGCTCAAACAAAGTGGTAGGAGTTCAAAGGAGTAAAGCAAGTGAAGTTAAAAAATGAGCTTCTCGAGTCTGAAGCATGGAAGCTGGATGTGGAGGCCAATGCTATGTGGATACAGATCGCATCAAAGATTAGAGAAGTAGCTAGAAAAATACTTAGAGAGTCTAGAGGACACGGACCATCCTCAAAAGAGAGATAATGGTGGAATAAGAAAGTACAAAAGACAGTGAAGAGAAAGAGGAAATGGTATAAAAAATTACCTAAGTGTGATAATAACGAGGCTTATGAATAGTACAAGATAGCAAAGAAAGAGGCAAAAAAGACAGTTAGTCAAGCAAGAGCGCAGGCCTTTGAAAAGTTATATGAGAAACTTAGAACTAAATAAGAGGAGAAATATATTTATAGATTAGCAAGGAGGAGAGAAAATAAATGTCAAGATCTCAATCAAGTTAGGTGCATTAAGGATAAAGAAGGAAAAGTATTGGTGAAATATGAGGACATTAAAGAAATATGGAGAAATTATTTTAATGATCTCTTTAATAATAATCAAAGTGGTAAGAGCGTGAATATAAACTACAGAACAATAGAAAAGAATGTGAATTACACTAGAAGGATTAGATCTTCAGAAGTAAATGAAGCACTTAAGAGAATGAAAATGGATAAAACCTGTGGACTCAATGGAATACCAATTAAAGTGTAGAAGTGTTTGGGAGATATGAAAGTAACATGGTTAACTAGATTATTTAATCTAAACTCAAAGAAAATGCCTGATAAATGGATGATGAGTATTTTAGTACCTATTTTTAAAAATAAGGGAGACATATAGAGTTGCTCAAACTATAGGGAAATTAAACTCATGAGTCATACTATGAAGTTATGGGAGAGAGTTATAAAACATCGACTGTGTCATGACACTTCTATCTCTCCTAATCAATTTGGCTTCATGCCCGATTGTTCAACTATGAAAGTGATCTTTTTCACTATAAGTTTAATGGAGAAATATAAAATGGGAAGAAAGATTTACATATGGTTTTTATTGATTTGGATAAGGCTTATGATAATATTTCAAGAGATGTCTTATGGAGAGTGTTAGAATAAAAAAGAGTATCTATTACGTACATACAAGTGTTGAAATGAAGGAGCAACTATTATTGTGCACACAGTGGGAAGGGACACAAGAGATTTTCCTATCTCAATTGGATTACACTAAGATTTAGCTGTGAGCCCTTACTTTTTTACATTAGTTGTAGATGAATTGATGAAATATATATAAGAAAGTATCTCTTGGTGCATGATGTTTACGGATGATATAGTTTTGATAGATGAGACGCGAGAAGGAGTCAATATAAAGCTAGAGTTTTGGAAAAGTACTCTAGAGTCAAATAACTTTAAATTAAATATAACAAAGATAGAATACATACATTGTAAGTTCAGTGAAGGCCGAACTGGTGATAGGAAAAGAGTTTGTTTGGATGGAGTTGTATTGCTCCAAAGCAATCATTTTAAATATCTCAGCTAAATACTGCAAGTATATAGGGGTTGTGAGGAGGATGTTAGTTATAGGATTAAAGCCGGATGGTTGAAGTGGAGACGTGCTACGGGAGTTTTATGAGATCACAAGATTCTCAATAAGTTGAAAGGAAAATTTTACCGTACAGCCATACGACCGGCCATGTTATATGGTAGTGAGTATTGGGCAATGAAGGAGCCGTATGCGTCTAAGATGAGAGTTACGGAGATGAGAATATTAAGGTGGACGAGTGGCCATACTAGACTAGATAAAGTCCGTAATGAAAGTATTAGAGAAAAAGTAGGAGTTGTGTCAATTGAGGATAAGTTGAGAGAAGAGAGATTGAGGTGGTTTGGTTATGTGAAGTGTAGACATACTGAGGCTCCAAATACACAATTAGAGTACATTTGGTAAGAGGATAGAAAGAAAAGAAGGAGTAGACCTAAACTGACTTGGAGGAAAGTAGTACAACATGACCTATAAGCATTACACATTTCCGAGGATTTAACTCAAAATCGTTTAAGGTGGAGAAAGAGAATCCATATAGCCGATCCCAATAAATTTTTGGGATAAATGTTTAGTTGAGTTGAGCTATTATATTAAATTAATAATACGTGTTTATTTCATGTATATATAAATATTTTTATATTTTAATAAGATTATTAAAATTTAAACAATAAAAAATGATTTTCTCTTATAGAAAAGGAAGTCATTTTCCTTAAAAATGACATAATTTTTCTTTTAATTTAAAAAATATTTTACATTGACTAATTAGCCTAAATCCTCAAAATGCTAAAAAATATAAAAAATATTTTTTATGAAATAAATAAAGTCTTATATTATACTCAAAATCAATTAAAAATTTAATGAATTTAAATTAAATTTGAATTATTTTAAGAGAGACTCAATTTCATTTATTTTCATATTAAATCTCGAATTAGGTTAGATTGAATTTAATAATTTAACATGATTCAAACCAATCCTTTTTAAAAAATAATAGTTATTAATTAAAATTATAATTAAAATTAAATTAAAATTATTAAAATAAAATTGAACTGATTTTTATAATTTATTTAAAAATATTTTTTTCATGGATCGGAACAACTGATTCTAATCAAATCGGCTTGTGGGCCTCTTTACCCACAAAATAACACCTTAAAAATAAAATAAATTATACAATACATCGATTATTTTATATAGATAACTATATATAAAATAAAAAATTAATTATAAAAAAATAAATAAATTATAATAAATTTTATAAAATTTAATTTTATTCATATATTAAAAATTATATATTTTTAAAAAAATTATAACTATTTTTATATGTTAAATATTAATACTGCATCGTAACTATATTATATAATTTCCCCAAGTACAGCTATATTATAATTTCTCCAAGTACGGGGTAGACTATTACTGGGAGAGGACTCGGCAGGCCTCTGTTTCCTTTTATGGGCCTTGGACCCATGTTCTTTGTTTTCATGTCCTAATACAGCAATTTGAGAGAGAGAGAGAGAGAGAGAGATTAATGGGAGGCGTAAAGAAAGGCACAAAAGGACTCTAATGGTAAAAATTATTAACAAGTGTAAAGTACAAATAATCAATTATTTGAACTTATGAAAAGGTGATATTTGAACTTGTGATCTCTTCCAGGAACAATAATGGAAGAACGCAAAATGATGATGGCTAATACAAGAAGGCCTTTCCCATGATTGAGTTTTGGCTTAGTACTTGTAGAGGTTGATCAGAAACAAACCCATTTCGGCAGTTAGCTTTTCTTATTTCTCCTTATTTTGGGCTGGGCTTAATCGTCAAGCCAGAAAGAGATAAAGCAATGGGTTGTTTTTGGGCCTAAATGGACTTTCTCATCCATGGAATTGGTTTTCTTCTGCTTCCCCTCACTGTCTTCTTGTACATAACAGGCTAAAGGGCATGACCTATTGCTTTATCCTCTTTAATTTTATTGAATCTTTCCAATGCCCACTATCTTTAGAGTTGTGACAGATAACCAACGCAGCTTTTCAGGTCCAAAAACGATTAATATTCAATTTTCTTAGATAATCTCTATATACCTCATGAAATATACAAAATGTGTACGTTGGGTGAACACAAACAAGCTTTTAAATCTCCTAATTATTAATAAACGCAAAAATTTGAGTTGTGCAAGTAATTGTGATATCATAAAGAAGAACTTGAAATATCAGCCAGGAAAGACAAATATGTAGCACAACTCAAGCGCGCCATTAATGCATATTTCATTTTTCACTTAAATATCTTCATCCGGGCCTATATTCTTCTTTTTTTCTTTAGAAAAAAGAGAAAAAACCTATCTTGCTCTGCAAAACGAATGAAAGATTAATTCTGATAGCTTCTTCTTCTTCTTTAATTTCGTTCTTTAATTTCATGGGATTGTTCAGATGATGATGATGCTGCTGATGAGATAAGGGTCTGGTATTGCCATCCTTCTTCCAGCCCATCAGAAACGTTACTTGAAGGATTGGCATTCCTGTAAATGGCATAGAGCACTAGCTGTGCTGCTCCAAGTAAAAATCCAGCTCCATTTGGTACCTATATATATATAAAATAATTAATTTTTTAGGCTCATTTATAAGTAATTTCTTAATACAATAATCAGTGGCCACTCTTTATGCATGCTGGTGGTCCCATAGCAAAATGTCCACGTTTAGTTTCTTGCCTATCTCAACTAATAGTCAACCCTAAAAATAATTATTGTCTCCAAAACTTGGTGTTAGGTTAACAAATGAATTATGATGGCCTATCAGGTCATCGGGTGGGCATGCAGCTCCTAATGCAAGAGATCAAACATTTAAGAGAAACTTACCTACCCCAAGAAAATAATCACTTGTGAGAATAGCATACAAGGTCCAAATCCCTCCATTCAAGAAAAGGAAGAAAGACAGGAGGAAGGGCATGAACTCCACACTCTTGGTAGTAACTACTGTTCTCTGAAAGCAGACATATCAGTATTTGTGTTAAAACAGACCTCCATCACACAAAACAATGGTTTCTTTTCTTATCATGATTTTATCTAGCTTATGTACGGGGGACTGCAAAATAATTGACAAGGACCCACAAAACTAATTAATCATGTGGTCACCTGCTGTTTATGACCAGTAGGGGATTCATATACGCAAATGAGAGATCCATTAATGTCATTTTTACTTAAAAAAATTTTAAGTATTTATTTAAATTGACTCATAATAAATTTCATTATTATATGTTTTTAAGTAATATAATGATTTATTTTTTATATGTTGATTTTTGGAAAAAAAAATTTTCTAGATCCACCACTTACCTAGATGCAATAGGATCTTTGGTTTAATCCTTTTAAATTTTCATGATGTTTTCTTAAGAATCATGCTGCAAGTAATCCAACTTATAGTGATTTGGTCTAGTTTTGATGATAATTGTTTAATCATTATAAGAACAGGATCAACAACTAATTAAATCACTGGAAATCCAAAGATGAAAGCATGCAATATCATGAGATTAATGATGATGTCCTTGGTAAAGAACTCATATACCTATGGGAATTAGGCGTTGAGAAGCATGCATGAAAACAGAAAGTTTCAGACTGAACAACCACTCACCATAGCAGCTAGAGGCGAACCGTACATAACAATGTTGAGGCCACAACACATGAACCCTGTTGCATCGATCCTCACTTGTCCCTGCAATACCAAACGAGTAACCAGAATTGCTGCTGCTAAGAACCCCACATCCAAGAGCCCAACAAGAATTCCTGTTTTAGCCTGCACCACCAGGAACTTGAATAATTTGATCCATATGAATTATTCAGCAGCAAATCATTTCCCCTTACACATATACATACCCTCATTTTTGGTGCTGCATATACAAGGAAGAGAGTTACATATACAATTTCCACCAGGATTCCAAAACCATTAACAGTAGCAACAAGGAAGGCTCCTGGTTTGATGATGCCATAGTAGGTCCATAAAGCTGCATTTAGTAATGTGCAGATGTAAGGAAGACTCTCAAAGTCCTCAGTGGATTTGTGCTTTATAATTCTCCAAAAAGTTCCACTGCAAAATCAATTCAAGATTATTATTATTCTTTGTGAAGAGAGTACTATAATTAAGAAGGTTTCAAGCCAATAAAGAAAAGACGATTACACAGGAGAAAGAAACATGAGCACTGAGATCACATTGCCTGAAACAAGAGAGACCAAAAAAATAAGGTAATGAAAATTTTCTTTCTTTTTATTGTGAAGAACTTGAAAAAAGATTATGCTTCCTCTCACCTATGACTCCAAAGACCAAACTCAAGATTTCCATTCTAGGAAACTATAGTACGTAGTCCTTCAATTTTCGAAATGGAAATCAAGAGAGACTACTGAATAGCGGGTTAGATATAGAGAAAGAGAGAAAGAGAGAGAGGGGGGTATAGAGCTTCATTCTCCCATAAAGTCTCAGTTCAACATTTAAGTACATATTCTTGATTTTCTTTTTTTCCTCGCAAAAAGTAGTGGACTGTATAACGTTGTAAAAATGTTTTAATATTTGTCATAATTAATCAGTTGTTAAGTAATTGTATGTATCACATACGGCATTCTTCACATGTCTTTATTGGTGCTAGAGAGGTGCACATTGAGTAAAGCAAATTAATGATGAGAAGTAAGAAAAAGATACTGTAATTTGCACTATAAAGTCAAGGATTTTTTTGTAATAGACACTGTTTACCACAAATTCAGATATATAATGAGGTTTACTTGTTAAAATAGACCATAATAAATCAAATCCAGACCATGTTGATTTTGAAGATTTGGAATCCAGGTAACTAATACAATAAACAAACCAATAATCTCTGAATCTTGTGGAAAATGAGGTTGTTAAAATAATTGAGAAATGGTTGGTCAAAACACTCGAAAGGCTGAGGTGAGGTGAGGTGAGATGAGAGGCTGAGCAGTAGGAAACCTGGAATCGACATATATAATTAATAATTTGGTCGCACTGCTTGGGGTTGGGCCCTGAATTTGTTGAACTGCGAATCACATGCTTTCTTGATTTCAAGGAGACCATCCCATTATAGAATTGGTCATTTATGGAGATTTTTGTGGTGGATATAAATTTCTTTTTTTTTTTCCCATTAAAAATCATTATATTTTTCTTTCTCAATATAATATGCTTCCATATTTTATTTTTCTGATGCATTGAAATATTAAATTTATTAATTATATAATGAAAAATTAGAGTCTTTCCAGCATATGATATGACCCTTTTCATGAAAAAATGTGGAATTAGGCATCCCAAACTATTAAATGATTAGAAAATAGATGTATTGTAGGAATTGTACAATTTGAATGAAAATTTGTAAGATAATTTATAAATATACAGTCAAATCATGGATTGTGTCTCTTTTATTATTGCCCACTTGAAGAGGCATCCAAATTGTCAACATTAAGATATCATAACGTTAATCACGTGGGGTTTTTTTCTTTTGAAAAAAAAAAAAATTTAAGATATTTTGGGCCAAATACCAACCAAATCTCCATGTTTGGCTATTTCTGTAGCGGCACATGAAGACACCATATGTCTACGTGTTTATTAATAAAACGTTGACGTTTGCTTCAACAGGTGAGGCTAATAGCAAAAGATATATATATATATGTATATATTTTTTTTTAATTTGGATGCAGTTTTCTGTTCAGTATAATAGATTAGTCAATGCGATTAGATGAGTTTGCTATGAGTCGTTAGATTAGTTAATCCATTATTGGAGTTTAACATATGCCTTGCGTACGATAAATTGTATATTATATCGATTATTTCATGTAAATATTCTACATGGAATGGTAAATTATGAACAAACATGGGTTTTTTTTATTATATTTAAATTAAAAGCAATTTTATAGATGTTTTTCGCAAACCCAACAACATCGATCAATTGTAGGCAAGAATTCAAATGGTAGGAATTCATTGTCCTCATAATCCTCCCTCCTCTCCCCCTTGTAGTCTAATAGCTTTTGTAAGTGGCAGTGGCATGCATATTCTCTTCCATGCACAAATCTTCTTCCAGAGGCTAAAGCCAAAGAAAATTGTAAGGCCTGTTTTCAGCTCACAAATTTTGACATTCTAATTTAACCATGTGTAAGTAATCGTCGACGTCATTCTCACAGGAAGCTGCATGATCTCTCTTTGAGGAAAAAAAAAAAAAAAAAAAAAAAAGCTGCATGATCAAATGAAATCCTTCAGGATTTTCATATCTATTTCAATCTGACCATATATAAAAAATATTATTTTATATCTAACCTCTCATTTCTTAGGTATTCCTTATTGTCCACATTTTTCCGTGTCATACATTATTACTTGCTAGCATTTGAAAAAGCAAAGGAAAAGAGAGAATATTCAATAAAATGCCAACGGTTTGCAATCCGAAGATCGAATTGATCTTACAACCGAGATTTTGCTTGTTCCACCGGAGAACTCTGCAACAGGACAGTACAAAAACATCATTAGAGATTTGCAATAGATTCGTAACTAGTTAACTATTTACAATTTGATCATTGGTCAAATCAAGGCCTTGATACCTTCTAACTTATAAGGGCTCGTAGATCCCATTTTAAATGATCAAACCATAACACAAACAAGTTGCATAGTTTAAATCATTAATTTTGTAATTTATTGTATGAAATAGTTGAGAAAATGTCAAGAAAGTTGAAGGGTCAAAATTAACTGTTTAGAATTCAGAATTTAGCTACTTTTGCAATTTCTTGCATGAAATGGTTGCCTAGATGATCGTTCCATCAATAGTTAAAGTTTAGAATTCAGAATTTAGCTACTTCTGTAATTTCTTCATGAAATGGTTGCCCAGATGATCGTTCCATCAATAGTTAAAGTTTACCCCTAAACCAAGCTAGGCATGACTCAAATTAGCATATTTGCCTAAGTGGAACACCTAGAGCACAAGTTGTCACAGGTGTGTCCTAGACAACTGCACACTTTCATAGGCATAACCAAACAGCCTGTGAAAAACTCTTCAGGTATAAACAAACTATAAATTTTAGATATCTCACCAGTGGAGCACCCTTGGCAGCTCTTTCAGCCAAGAAGTCACAGGGCTTGAAGAATTCTCCATACATCTTTGACCACTCCTCCAATCTTGAATATATATATTTTGATCCAAGAGAATCAGCCCAGAACAAAATACCTCCCCTGATGCAAACAACATCAATAAATTAGAGTCTCATAAGTTTTGAGGGAAACCTCTTCAGCTAAGGGAATGACACAGACCTGTAAAAAGGAAAGCCCATGCCCATAACAGAAGCAATGTCAAGGTCTGAAGCTTTAACGGCAATTCCTTCTGCAAAGACTCGGCAGGCTTCATTCACTACCGGGAAGAATGTCATCTCCACAATGTCTTTCTCAGGTAACTTTGCAAGCTGCATCAAGGATTAATCCCACAAAATGAGAGAGATAACAAGAGAGAGATTCCTGTACCAAAACACTTGTATATTCTTCTTTAAAAAAAAAAAAAAAAAAAAAAAAAACTTGTCTATCCTTTTTGTTATTCACAAATCAACATTTTCCAGTTTTCAGCAATAGATACAAGTAGTAACCAAGGAAAGCAGGTAGACAACATCGATTGTTATAAAGAGAATATGAGAGGAAACACACCTTGGGGTCAATGGCAACACCAGAAATACTTCTTGCCTTCTCGATGAATTTCCTTAATTCGGGATCTGGGCTAGCTTTGCGCTTATCACCGTACAAATAGAACCCTTTGCGAGTAGTTTCCCCTGTGATAATGACATGATAAATGAAATGCTTAAAAACCACAGTTTCTATACAATAGCTATTGACTAAGTTAAAGCATGTCTCTAAATTTCAGTGACTAAACTTCTACCCTCTGCTCATATTTGTGTTGACTGTTGAGGAGATTCATAGATTACCAATGGAAGAAAGACTACCTGCTCTCTTGTCCTCTTGCAGCAGTGGGATGAGCATTGATTTATAAGTTCGCTCAGGGAAATTCTCAATAAATTGCATGCCAGTTGCAATTGCCACACCAAAACCAACCAGATCACACAACCTGCATCATCAAATGAAGTACTAAACTTGTTCAATGTGGCATATCAGTGAAATCACATCATCTTGAGATGTAATAAAAATCAGCTGAAACACATTTCTCCAATTAAATGGAGGAAAAAATAGAAACATTTTTTTTCCAATGTGTAAAGTACCGGAATGGACCCATTGGCATTCCAAATTTAGTGATTGCCCTATCAATCTGATAAGGATCCACCCCGTGTTCAACTAGCAAAATGGCAGCTTGTGTATAGGGGAAAAACATCCTGTTGACAGCAAATCCTGTGCAATTCCCGACCACAACAGAAGTCTTCTTTATTTTCTTTCCAACATCTAGTAAATCCACAATTACTTGAGGAGACGTTTGGTTCGTACGAACAATTTCCAAGAGTGGCATGACATGAGCCGGACTGCATCAGAAACACATTAAGGGTTGAGCCAAAAGGAAAAGTAGGGGGAAGCTCTTATTTAACACACACACAAAACCACACAAAAAAATAGAAAGACAGAGAGAAGGAAGAAGTTACCTAAAGAAATGGGCTCCAATAATCCGATCCTGGGACCTGGTCCTCTGGCCAATCAAGTTCAAGTCAATTGTGGAGGTGTTGCTTGCAAGAATGCAGTGTGGTGGGCAATATTTTTCAAGATCAGCAAATATTTGTTGCTTCAAAGAAATATTTTCAATAACAGCCTGTTACAAGAACCAAATACAAATAAAAGAGATTAAACTCATCTATTTTCAGAATTACAAACAATAACAATACTATACCAAATCATCATATATTCCATATTACCTCTATGACCATATCCACATCTTTGAAGCTTTCATAATCAAGAACACCCTTAAGAAGAGAAGAGGTTTTTTCAAACTTCTCTTGAGACATTTTTCCTCTCTTGACACGGCTTTGTAGGTTAGCTGAGCATAAAGGAATATTTTCTCACAACCATATACTTCCAAAAAGTATGACAAAATTAATAACTGTAATTATTTAAGAAAAACAAGGCCTCACCTCTGACTCTTTCAATTCCAGCTTGCAAGAACTTTTCATTTACTTCTTTCAGGATAACCTGGTAATTACTAAGGATCAGTGCAGTTGCTATGCCAGAACCCATTAGTCCTCCGCCAAGCACTGCAACCTTATTCACTCGTCTAGGCATCAAGCCTTTGTCAGTAATTCCAGGAACCTATTCAAGATTAAAAGATTACAAATTAATTTACATAGTAAAAATACTAATGACCATGATGGTAAAAGCTGATTCAGCATTGCAACTCCAAGGAAGTAACTGGAAATGAATAACCAACAATTCCATAAGTGAAACTGCAATAGAACCTTTGTGGTTCCACGCTGAGCAAAAAAGATGTGGACCAAGCTCTTGCAGGTGTCAGAATGAACAAGTACTTGGAATTCATCAACCTCCTGTGAACATAAGAAGTTTTATCACACAGTTGCCTGTTGGCTGCAATTAGAAACAAGAAAAAGGAATATTGAAGATGGATCAGAACCTTCCAGAGTCCAGCCCGAGGACCAGAAACTACACCCTCTTCAACAACATCAATGCAAACTAATGGATGTTTGAGATTAGGAGCCTGTTTCCGAGCTTGTGCTCTTGCAAATTTGAATATCTCCCTCGCTTCTCCGAGGGAATCTAACTTGTCAGTCCTGTAAAGACTAGCAACCCATGGCTTCCTACATTCCAAGATATCAAGGGCCCATTGACGTGCAGTGTTCACCAACTCATTTGGTGAAACTACAGAATCTACAAGGCCCAAAGCATGAGCTTCTTCACCTTTAACTGGTTTTGATGTCTACATTCAGAGAGCAGAGAGATAAGTTTATGACAATCTAGCTACAATGTAAAACTATAGAAGTTGCAACAATCAAGCTATAGAAATATCTAGCTAGAACATACCAACATCATTTCAAGAGCCTTTGTTATACCAACAAGACGTGGAAGCCTCTGTGTTCCTGGCTCGATCAGTAGAAGAAGATTGACAGTAAATACAGAAAATCTTAGTTAGGCATGAAATTAATAACAAAGTCTCATATTGTATATGTATATCATATCTTATACAAAAAAGATTGACAATATGGAGCAGTAAAACAAAGTGAACACATTAAACCCTGACTTATTTATTATTGTCAGTTCTTTGCATGATGATACACATCCAAATTATGACATTAGAAATTACACCCAAAAACAGGACCAAGATTTGAGCCCAGAACCATCAAAATATATCAACTACACATGCATTGAGACATAGGGTAGAAGAAGGGTAAAAAATGTAACTCCAGCTACCTTCCAAACAGAAGAAACAAAATGATAAGGCATACCTCCAAATCCAGGAATTATTCCGAGTTGAAGTTCAGGCAGGCCTAATTGTGCAGTGGGAGTTGAGATACGTGCATGACATGCCTGATGTAACAAATTATTAAATTATCTCAATAAAATCAATCATAAAAGCTTCCAGTTTCAAAGATAAAGCAATACATACCATTGCAACCTCTAATCCTCCACCTAAGGCAAGACCATCAATGGCAGCCACTGAAGGTTTTCTTGCAGCTGGAGAACAAAGCAAGCAGTCAACAAGTGAACATATACCAATGCAATTTTTTGTGAAAATACTTAAGCCATTGTAAATGATAACAAAACTCTAGCTGTACCTTCTACAGTGTCAGTTAGAATGTCAACTGATATAAAACCACGCTTTGGTTGATCCACTGAGAAAACATTATTTAGACATTAGTGAAGTTGCAATTATGCATTGCTAGGGCATAAAACATATAAGATACTAAATGTACCAGTTCCGCTTTGAACTCCACCAAATGCAGTAATATCAAAGCCACCCGAGAACTTACCCTTCGCACCTGCCCATCGACATGACATGTTAGCTTCACATCTCATATATTCGAAAGTGCTTGACAAGCAACCACACAATATAAGCTGCAAGCAATTTTGATTGACTAATAGCTTAAAACTCACCAGTGACAACAATTGCCTTCACATCATCTCTTCTTAAGGCTTGGTCAAAACTATCTTTCAAGCTTTTTAGCACTGGGAGAAGACCAAGAGAGGAAGAGAGTGATAAGCCTAGTCCCTATTTACAATTATGGAAAATAACATAGTACACTAAAGGTATAAAGCATAAACAAGGAAACAACATTGAAGCAAGCCTAGGCAATGGTCTGATTGTTACCAAATTTTAAAATAACACAGCCAATGGGTCACCCAAAGCCATAGACCCAAAAATTTTAAGACCCTGATCAAGTAAATGGACTTTTAGCTTATTGGAGACAAGAAGGGAGCCTTCCATTGAGAACATGAAGTTCAGTGATAGTCAACTATTTAAACAAACTAATCAAAAGAAATGGAGACCTTTTAGCCTATGAACGATCCTTCGCCAATTTTACGGAACTTGACATCCCAATTTCCTTATTATCCATCAAATTTTCCATTATTTCAGCATAAACGCATTCTCAAGTGGCACTCATAATCCTGTTAGTCAAAATAAACCCAGGAAGACACAAATTCCAAACACGTATTCCTGTTTAGATCACTGCATATGAGGCGACCGTATTGCTATCTCTGGCGCCAATCTCTTTTCCCCAAACAATGATCATCTAATCCTTGAATCAAGTAGCACGTCCATACCAAACAAGCCATAATTTCAACCAAACTGAAGCTAAATCGGCTTTCAAAAGCTTCAAAGAGAAATAAATCCCACAAAGACGACACATACAGCTAAACAATACATGGCTGAAAACCCCAACAAACAAAAGAAATTAAGAAGCTCGCCGAATGGGAGAAAAAAAAAATCAATTGAGCTTAACTATGAGAGTAAGACCTCATGAAATGAACTGGGTACATAAAGATCTGGGTTAAGCAACATCAACGAAAATCAAATAGACGAAAAGGGAAAAAGAGGGTACCATCGAAAGAGAGCGAATTAACAGGAGGATTGATGATGGTGATGACCGCTACACCATCAGCTCCAACGTCAATGGTGGTTCTCCCCTTAGTGGCGCTTCCCATGGCTTCTGCGTGAGTGAAGATGAAAGAATGCGCTTTGGAGATAGAGATTGGCTAGTTGTTGAGAAATGAGAATGATTTAAGGAGAAGAGTCGTGTATGGCCTGGTTAAATGACGTTTGGACAAGCCTTTTTTTTTTTTTTTGTCAAGGCGTTTGGACAAGCTGTAAGGAAACTCATGTTATCGAATCACAACGACATTTATATGATGTCACGTCGTATAGTCTCTTCAAGTTTGGATAAACATTTGTGCTTCAGCTTAATCGCGTTCTGTTGAGCGTGTAGGACACTAGCTAACTTTTCATCCTTTTCCTCTCTTGTTTTTATCGAAGGGGGTCACCACCAAAAAAAAATTTCGTAGTGGATATATAAATAATAGATTATTATTATTATTATTATATTTTTTGTAAATATGATTTAGGACATGTATGACTATATTGTTATTAATAATTTAAGATCTAATTATTTAGAAAATAAAATATAATTATAAAATTAGTAAAATTTGAAATTTTATTTGACCATTATCCCTTTTTTTTTTCTTTGTTTATAGATGCCTCGAAGTCCTAAAAAATGCAACGGCTGTGTCTCCATGTCAGCGAGCCGCGGCTCTTGTTCCAGAAGAAAAGCAATAGATTTTTCATTCTCATTTTGCCTCTAGAGCGCGTGTATTCACCAGCCAAGTCATTAATGTTAAATCTAAAAAGGTTGTTGAATTGAACACCACTTGAGGTAAATTTTATTAAATTAATTTATTTTTTTATTCATTTATAATTTAATTATTATGATTAACCTTATATAAGTTAATATTTAAATTTAAATTTATATATTCACTAAATATAATTTTTCAATTACTTTGATATAAATTTTAGTATAATTATTCAAGAAATAATTATTATATTTATTTCCACATAACATTAAAATCTTAAAATTATTGGTGTTAAATTAATTTATTTATCCATTTAATTCGAAGCACTCGGATATAATTTTATAATTTAACATTCTTTTAGAATGTAATTTAAGAATTTTAATTTCTATTTTTTTAAAATTATTTATTCTCTTTAATGCATAAATGGACAATACGGAGCAGCGGTTAGGGATTTGATTGATGTTTTCAAAGCTCACACATTACGATGCTATCTTCTTGAAAATTCATATTGGCCCGTGTGCCGCGAAAGGTATAAAAAAATCAGTCACATTACTGGTAAATTGTGCTTTTCAGAGAGTTTTCTTCCTAATATTTGCCTAGTTTTAACTCTGCATGTTGATTGCATTTGGGACGCCAGTGACCTCTTGGCCAAAATAGAAAAATATATCTATCTCCTCTCCTCTATCTTTTGATACTGACCCTAGAATGGTGCTTCGTCTAATTCTTTTCGAAAAAGAGAGACCCTAAGGACTTTGTTAGCAATTGTTCGTAGTTGCCCCTCCAACTATAAGACAGTGAGACGTTGGGACTATCTCTCTTCTTTTAATATTCTTTCCTTTTTACGTTGTTGCACAATCGGCCTCTATGCTTGTTGTTGTTGGTTTTGAGCTTAAGGGTTGCTACATGGGTTCCAAGGGTGTTATACTGCTATGGGTCTTCTGAATAAGTGTTTCACTTGTATGGCCTTTAACATGGCGCTTCAGTTTGCTGTAATCTCCCTCCTAGTGGAAGATGATCGCAGAAAAATGACAAATGGGCTTGTTGCTTCATTTTCTTTCGAGTTTATAGCTTGGATACATGACCTGCCTTAAAATTTCATAATAAAATTTGATTCTTTATAGAATATTTTAAAAGATAACGCTAGTAAAAATTATTAAACTTTGTAATTATAAAAAATATTTAAAATTTGTGTATTTATTATTTGAACTTGTCATATGATGTAAATTTGTTATTAATGAGGGTTTGATTGAGTTCTTTTAAACGATGAATGGCCGTAGTTGGAAATTAAGAATTAAGATTAGGCACTGGTAATTGAATGGGCGATTTGTTTCAAATGATATTTTACATTTTATAGGATTTCGGTAATTCAGTTTTGATTATGCAATTCAAACCGATCGAATGTGCCCAAATGTTCACCTAACGACACCGTTCTACTCAAGCATGAAATATTAATTCCACCCGCCTAAGAAAAAAGATTTCCCGCGCAAATGTTCAGGTTATCTTCCATTCATTCGTCAAAATTACACTGAAAAATTTCATCCATAGATAGAGATCATGGCCGCCGCGCCCACCGCCTCCACCAGCGGTGGAGACCAAGAGCCACCGCCACCACTAACAGACACCGAGATCGTAAACCTGGCCCATCAAAGTAACCTCCATGATTACCTTTTCTCTGCATCTTCCCACGCTACTCTCCTCTCCTACCTTCACACCCGCTCTCGTTCTCCCACTCCGTCCATCGCCGTCTCCGAGTACACTCTCTCTCTGCTGTCCCTAATTTCCCTCTCTCCACACCACCCTTCCCTATCTTCCCTCCTATCCTCTCTCCTCTCTGCGTACACCCGCCTCTTCCTTTCTTTCCAAATCCCACACGATCCCAATTCCCTCAAAACAATCAATCTCTTCGCCACTCTATTAAAATACGTCCCTGTCAAAGATCTCGAGTTTATTGTTGAGTCAATTGTAATGGATTTGTCAAAATTATTGGGTTCCGAAGATACCCAGATACTCGATATTCTTCCGGGTTGTTTTAGCTGCTTGTGTGCTGAGAAAGGAAAGGAATGTGCTAATTTGATATTGGATAGGATTTTTGAGAGTGAATGGTCAAAAGTAGTGTTGGTGAAGATGGTTTTTCTTGCAAGGGAACTTGCAGGATTTCTTGATAAGGTTAGAGCGAGGGAGTTGTTGGAGAAGGTGTTCAAGGGAATGAAGAGCGTGGACTTGCAGGACTTGCCTTTGCTTTCATATCAATTATTGGTTTTGGCATCCAAGGGGTTCAATAAAAGGGAGGTGATTGAAGGGATTATGAGGTTTTTCGGGTCTGAATTGGGATCGAAGGCGAGTTCCACTGTTAGGCAAGTTGAAGGGACAGTTTTGCTTCATGTTAATTTTGCGGTGAAGCAGGATCCCTCTCTAGGGCAGGAGGTTATAGGGCTTGTGAAGTTGGACTCTAAGGCTCTTAATCATTTTGCTGTGGCTGTTTTATTGTCTGTTGCGAGGGTTAGGAGGTTCAGTGAGAGTTCCATGGGGATTTTGAGAACTGCTGTGCTTGCTGCTTATAGCGATTATAAGTTTTCCAGGTGAGGATTATCACTTTCAAATGCCTAAAGTTAAAAATATCAAACTGCGTGAATAATTGACATGGTGTTGTTTCTCTTCATGCTGAAAGACAATATTTGGCTCTTGCTTGTAGGCTTTAGTAACCGTGCATCAAGTGGTTGTGTATTCCTTTTAAGTTTACCATCAATGGTTTTATGGTCTTAGCTTGATATTGAGGGCAGCCTCGAGCAGTGGATTGTTGTCTTAACTCCATTTCAATCTGAAATTGGGTGATTCATGTCCATAGACGTGTTAATTTGTTAGTTACTGTGCTTTAGCAGTTAGAATTCAGTGCAGACTTTTTTCCCATTTCACTCATCTAATATTCTAACGGTATTTTGCTTTGGAACGTTTACCCTTCTTTCAGGGACTGTCTGTGGTTACCAGACGGTTTAAAGAAAGAGTATCTGCAAATTGTCCAAATGGTGGAGAAGTCTATATTGAGAGCTGTTAGTTTCTTTTACCATATGTCAATCAGTTGGCATTTTTACATTGGGAAATTTCTGTACAACATAGATGAGGTGATATAAGCTTATATATAATCTTATTTGTCTTCAGGTAAATGAGAGCAACTATGGAAGGGAGCATATCGTTCCTTCTATTGTGCAGTTTAGCTTTGCATTGCTAGAGTCGTTGGAAGGGGGAAACCAAGGAGACCTCTGCAATTTTGGTGGTCTGTTGGGAGTTGAAGAGCTTAGTGTTCAGATACTGAAAAATTTATTTGAGATCCATGATATGGCAAGAAATGAGGTTGTTACAATCCCTTTCACTAAATATTTTCCATTATCTTCATTTTTTTTCCTCCATACTTGCTTTTTTTCTTTTGGCAGGCTCCTCTAACGTTGGTATGAATTTGGAGAAAAAATTTTTAATTTGCAAATACTCCATGCTTTTCTGCTAACTTGTTGATTTTGATATATTTGCAACATGTTTCAGATTATTGAGCAGTGCAAGTTGCGGGTCCTTTCTTTGAAGCCAGAACAAAGCATACCAGTAATAAGGTAACCGCATGGCACTCTAATATTGAACTTTTTATGAAGTTTGTGTTAAAACGTTGGCGTTAAACTTTCTTGTGCAGACTGCTCTTTTGCCTGGTTCAAAGTTATCCTTACCCAGTGCTGGAACACGTTTCTCGTCTGAAGGAATTATTGGATTATTTCACTTTTATGCATGGAAATGTTGCCTCATGTCTTGTTGCTGCTCTAGCTTCTCTCTTCAAATTTAACCGTGATCTTCGGGTAAATGCTTTCTCATGTCAAACTTCAAAATAATTACTCAAAAGTAATTATGGCTTTTAATAGGTTCTACCAATTTGCATGCCTATTTGTTTCTGTATCCCACAATCTGGTAACAAAGAGATTCAACTTTGGATTTGTGGGCATTCGAATTTGCAGCATTTCTAAATGCTTTCTGTTCAGTTTCTATTTTAATTCAACCCATTAAAGTAGTTTTTTTTTTTTCTCATAATGCAGGATTACACCATTTTGGTTGTTCGTAAGGCCATGTTTAAACGAGAAGATGCAGTTCGTCTTGCAGCAACAAATGCTATTATTAGTGTCCTATTGGCAGAAAAGCAATCCACAAGAGATGGCCTATTTTCTCTTCAAGACTCATCAAGCCAAGCAAGTTGCAGCCAGCAAGCTGAAATACCCTGTAGCTATTCTTCTGGAGGTCTTTTTCAAGAGTTGAGTGGTTTACTACACAGATGTCTTTATCTGCAGGTTATATCTTTATATTTCTTTTTAAAATATTCTGTTCTTTTTCTCAAATTTTCTCTTGTCAACTGTCTAATCAGTCAGTTCAATTGCTATCTTCAGGCAAAAGTGAGGAAAGCCATGTATCATGGTCTTTTGAAGCTGGTCTTGGTGGATCCAGCAAGTGGGGGAGCTGTACTTGATTTCCTCTTGCCTCACTTCCTTCATTTTTTCAAGGAGGTAGTTTGTCAGTTCATATTGGAGTCATCTGTAAACATCATATTAAAGTGGAATTCCATACAATGAGCTTGCATATTATGTGAAGCTTATGATTTGTTATGTCAAATTTGGAGATCTTATAGGCTCTTACTTCATATGCAAATGCAATCTGGTATTTTAACTAGCGTATAGAAGTAGTTGAATTCTGTGCTTGACACTGAAACGTTTTGTTAATAGGATGATGATGTTCAACTTCAAATTAGTGGCTGTGTTAAATCAGAGGGTGGCAAGGTTGTCATTGAAGAGCCTCTAGATTGTCTTCTATCTTGTGTTTGTTGGATTTTGCTCCTTCAACCACATGATAAAACCAATAATCCAGATTCCCTATGGGCATGTTTTGGTTTCTCCTTTTCACAAGATAATGAGGTATTATTAATTTTATGAAATTAAGTAGCTTCATTGACAGGAATGGAAAGACATGAAGGTCTAGTTACATCATTAATATTCAATTGCTGCAGGTAGGAAGAAATCTGTCTGGTGAGGCATTCTCCAAGGCTTTCTTGCACATTCGGAAATTTCTAAAGAAGGGAAATTTGGAAGGTTTGAGAGGTTTTCTATTTAGCACTATTGTTCCTTAATAACTTTGGGACATTGTGATTTGTGAGGCTTTTGCAGAGAATAACTTGTCCACGGAAACAATTTTCTCAGGGCTTTTTTTTTTTTTTGAGAAAGTGACTCATATTTTGTTATTTGGTTACAATATTGAAAATCTTGGTAAAAACTATTTCATGCTGTTTGGAGTGCATTGGATCTGTGAGGGTTTCATATTTTCTGTTTTTATGTGATCGTAAGATTTCCAATAAATTAAAAGGAAAATTTTTACGTCACCATACACGACCGCTATGTTATATATGAGTGAGTGTTTGGCACTGAAAGAAAGAGTGCATGCATCTAAGAGAGAGCAGAGAGAGAGATGTGTTGGTGGGTGAGAGGGGCCACTAGACTAGAGAATAAAGTCCGTGTAATTGAAGATAAGTTGAGAGAAGGGAGATTAGGTGGTTTTGGTCATGTGAAGCGTGAACATGGCGGAGGCTCAGGTAGAGAGAGCAGCACACATTAGGAGGGATAGAAGAAAAAAAAAAAAGAAAGACTAAATTGATTTGGAGAGTAGTACAACATGACATGAAGCATTTACATTACACATTTTTACTCAAAAATCGTTCGTTGAAAAAAAAAAAAAAATAATATAGCCCAAATTTTTTTTTTTGGGATTAGTTGAGTTGAGTTGGTTGAATATAAGATGAAATTACTTAAAAAGGGGGTGAATTGTAGTTTTCATTGGTGGCCTCCTGTGGCAGCTAGAGATTATCACCTTAGTTGGTAAACTAATGGGTATGTGCCTATATGATTCCTTTAAAGGTTCCCTTACATTTTGAGTTTATGAAAATCCAGAAAATAACCTTAAATTTTGAAAATGAGTTTTTTTTATTTTTTTTTTTTATTTTTTTTTATTTTTTTTCTGAAAACAGCTTAGATTTCTCTTTTGTCTAGGAAAACATTTTTTTCACCGTTTGTTTTGAAAACATCGCAAACATCAGAAAATCGAGAAACTGTTTTCCAGGAGAACATTTTCCTGGAACAAAATGAAGCTTTAATATATTTGAACTTTTCTTGGTTTTGAGGAGTCTTTCTTTGGTGAAAACATGAGCAAAAATTGTATTTTCTGTGGATGAAAGCTCTTGCTTATTAGTTTCTTTCTCTTCATGTCAGATCAGACATTCTTAGTTCGACCCTGGGTTCTGGTTCTACAGCTGTAGAAGAAGAAAATAAAAAATGCTGTGCATTGATTTTATCAGGAACTATTGAAGTGGTATTGAATACTATTGCTATTGAATTGGAAAAAGCGACAGATTTGAAGAGGGTAGATCTTGAAAACGAAATTCTTGAGTTTGTTAATTTTCATGAGTCACTGGAAAAGTATAGTTGTGTAAAGCAGAGCTCCGTTGTCAAAAGTCAGAATGTACGAGCTAATGCTCTTGATATGCCTTCTTTCATCAAGGACGGATTGACTCAAGAACAGATTCCCTTCTTGGCAACTTCAAGTCTCTGTCAGCTAATGAAAACAGCACTGAGTCTATACAATAGTGAATGCTCTAGAAGTTCTGCAGCTTCCCAGAACCATAGCCAGTTGCCCTCAAGGGACACATTAAAATGCTTCAAGATTATTCATTTTGTCTTGAATAGTTCCCTTCTTCACATAAGATCTTACCCCACTGGAAGAAAAGAAGAACCATTGAAGACTTTAATTTATGGGGAAATCAAATTAATGGGGCCTCCTTTGCTGAAATTAATTTGCTTGCTTAACTCAGGGCTAAACTTTGCAACAGATCAGAAAAAGGAAATGAAGGGGAAAAAAGCTGTTGAGGACAGAAAGGAGCATCTTCACCTGGCCTTATTGTGTTTGAAGGAATTGGTTACAATTAGTTTGAAGAATTCTTGTTCAACTGGCTTGCTTGAAGATTTGCTGTCAGCCTCTACTCTCAAGTATGATTTAGATGAAGAATATGAAGAAATGTCCAGGATTGGTGATCAACAGATAAGAATCAAGGTGATTTTCATTGTCAAAATTCTGAGGCCACTGTTCGCTGAGCTTCTAGCGCAATCTTCTTTTCATGAAATTGAGGTCAATGCTTTATCTGTGCTTCATTTGATCAATTTTTTGACAACTTTATGCTTTCTTGCTGAATTGTATTAATTTCCAAAGATAACTCCATTTGAAATGTCACTTAATTTTCAGATTCTCTGTGAGATGTTGATGATGGTTTGTGAGAAATTGCCTTCAAAATGGAGGAATTCTAATGGATCATGGGGTATTCATGTCTGCAAAAGCAATGGCATTAGAAATTCCAGGGTCGCTAGAAGTGTGGCTGCACTTGCAATCTCTTTAAGCTCGCCGCCAGATGATTTAATTGTGGCTCAGTACATGGCTAAGGAACTACTGGAAGTCATTGGATTGGAGAGGAACACCCAAGTAGAGATGTCTGAATCATACCCCATAATAAACCAGTCAACAAGCACTGCTATAAGTTCGTGCATACTGAAATTTATTGAAGCCTTTATCACTGACATGCATTGGACCATGAAAAAACTAAAGATGTTTTCTTTGGTATGGCAAAAAAGCATTCATCTTAGTCAGAATGGAGAAGATGTTTCTGGATTCGCAGTTGAGGATAATCTGTACTTGAGGGCTGAAGCTGTGGTGAAAGTACTATCTTCCTTTGTTTTGATGAACCTGAAGGGTAAATAACCAGCTTGCATGGACCAATTACTCTGTTGCATTTGTTATTCTGTTTCCTGTATTATATATTTTTATTGTTAAATTATTATGTGCAGACCCCCAAGCAGAGCATTTGCTGAGATTGACTGCAAAGTTTTACAAGCATTTGGCTCAGATGTCAAGACTCAGGATTGCACCTAAGGGATGCAAACAACTCATCCCCAGTCCAACTTTCCAGAGGCTTGTGGAAATAACCTGCAAGCAGCTCACAGTTCCTCTTTATAAATTTGTTGCGGAATTACAACGGGTATTTTGTTTCACATCCTTTAACAGCAATAAACATAGCATAAGTCTTTTTCTTTCAACAATTTCTTGTTTATGGATTCCATTACATCGTGGGATTTGCAGGGACAACAAGAAAATCCTAATACTAAGGTTATCATCAACAAGATCAAGAGGGAGAATAAATTTATTCCTGATCTGATTTTTCAGATAGAAGATTATGAGAAGTATCTCATCCGGCTTAGCAAGGTGAGCAAAGTGAATTTACTGAAGCATGCCAAGCGTAGCACCTCCAGGGATTTCAGAATATTAGATAACAGGAACAATGGAGAAGATGCTCCAAATAGCCATGACGCGGCCAATGATAGAGCAGGCAGGTCACATGATTCGGAAGACACTGAATCAGAAAGGGTTTCTTCACCTCAAATGGATAGTCCTAAGGCTGCAGAGGAGTCTGACGGCGAGAATGGACATGGAGTTTCCAATGGCAAGAGAATAAAGAGGGATAATAATAGAGTCGTGCGGGACTCTGATGATGAGACATAGGAAGAGACTTTCGGCTTGAACAGGAGCCTTACACAATATAAGTACCAAATTAAAGCTCATGTTATAGGTTTCAAAATCCATGGCCAACCTCACCCTTAGATAACACTGGAGTTGTAGCTATTATTAATAATAGTGGCTAACATTATGGTTGATAGTGTTGGAAAATGGATGTGTTTGTTGCCTGTGATGATAAGATAGTGATTATGTTTATTGAAATACCACATTTCAACCCAACCTCAAAACCATTTAAAGTGAAATTTAATACACAAATTGAGCACAGCAATCTCTAGCTAGAGTTTTTGCATGGCGGTAGATTTGGTTAAATACATACAGCAGCCGCTAACTGTGTAGCATAAGGATCATAAACTCGCTGTCTCCATCTTCTTGACGATCTCCATCCTCGTCACACAGATTTGAATAACAGACCAACTAGAAATAAACAAAGTGGTTTGTCTCGCGGGTTACAGATGAACCTGTGCATAGCAGAAAGGAATAAATAAGAAAAAGAACATAACTGAAATTTCATTTAAGAGATGAAACAAACTTGTAATCCATTTTCCCTTAAATAACAAATTGTTATCTATAAGGATGGAATTTGAAAGCAATCGCCCTTTTACAAGGGAATTAAACAAAAATAGAGGTGACATTTTGAAACATGAAGAATTAAAAAGACAACACAATGCATATGGTCCATTCCAGATCATGTAAGAAAATAAACAGACATCTAAAGGCTAAAGCCTGACAGCAAAAAAAATAGAGAACAGACTAAGATTGCACTCATCATGGGCATTTGACTGCCTAAGTAACATTCTGAGCAGATGCTGAAGTAGCCATATCTATATTTGTTACAGAGGTTATCACTAATCCTGAGAGAATGCTCATTGAGGATCACAAGAAACATGCAATATGTATTGAATAAGTTGCGCGACACTCTAGGAGGTGAAATGTTCTGGCGAGAACATGACAGAGACCGAAGCTCCAAGATGACTACAGACTAGACAAATCTCCGCATGCCCACCCCTTCAATACTGGTAAAAAGAAATTAATATATCCTAGGGAAAATAAACAACATGATCATCCACCCAGGCCCACAGTTTTTACTATATTGATCAACACAAAAGGTCAGATTTTTGTTTAGTTACACATGTTTATGATAACAAAGAAATTACACTGATGGCATCACTAGCCTAACTTATAGAAAACATGCGTCTTCAGAATTAGAGATGCTGCGATCAGAACTGAAATTAGTAGCACCTACCTGTAAATGATACTAGAATATTTCCCATACAGTGGTTAAGAAGCAAAAGAAAGCAAGTAAATAGCCTAGTCATCGTCTGCCAATGATATTGTCTACTCCAACTAATTAAGATACACTCATAATTGAAAATTAATAATGTCCTAATTCCTAACCAAAAGTCACTCAAACCAAACAACAAACATACAACCAAGATTGCTGGACAAACAACATTGCTGGACCTCTTCTAGCAGTTACTGAGCTATAGGTCATTACGTCCCCAAATTTTTTAAGTACTTGGTGGTGCTTATATCATGTTATTTCTTCTTTATTTTGAAATGGGTTAATTTTCAAGTGTGTACCTTCGTCAATAATGAACAATAGAAATTCCCCAATAAAAGGATTGCTTTGAGCAGCACAACTACATTTGCATTTGTAAGAGAAATTGTAAAAGCTTGTTATGGTGCCTACCAGAGGAGAACAAACAGACTTCCTCTTTCTCAAGATCTAAAATGCTTTGTCTACTATGTCCAACTACTGGTAGAAAGCAAGTAAACAGACTATTTATTGCCTATCAAAATTTTCTACCAAGACTGAATAAACCACATACAACCAACATCACTGACGAAGCCGTCTCTAGAAGCCATTGAACCATAGCTCCTTGCATTCCCAAATGAGTTAATCACCTAGCAATACTCATATCATCATCTTTCTTCTTTTCATTTTAAACTTAGTTTGTCAAGCACACAACTATGTCAACAGTGATAATAATGAATTCCTCGAATGATTGGAGTGGACTGCTTAGTGGCACAAAGACAATTGCATTTGTAAGGAAGACATTGCATATTTGAACTTGCTGCATAGCCTAACAGACGAACAAACAGAGCTCTTGTTTCTCAAGATGCAAATTGCTTTGTCTCAACTCTCAAAATTGGGGCATTCAATAAAGTTGACAACAAGCACCAAAAAGAGCCAAGATTAGATGGGGCCGCAATTTTGGGTCAGACAATGTTCAATCTATTAGTGGTCTTGAAGATAAACACTAAAAGAAGAAGTGAACTATTAACTAAAGATAAACACCAAAAAGAGAAGTGAACTTCTATCTGCACTGACTAGTAGCTAATGATTACTGATCCACAGCTACAGCATCATTATTTTATTCAACCCATTAAACTTCATGTTACCCTTCTGAGTGAGGGAAAAAAATGCAAGCTTTTATCATCCAAGTGCAAAAGGCAGGCCTCAAGCTGAAGCTTATACCGACAATCGAGAAGAGGTAAAAGGTGAAAATCATATATGCAACATCGACAATAGACAGATACAAGTAAATAACATCAAATCTAAGCCTAGATCTAAGTATTCCATGCTTTAAACTATAGAAACAGCATCAGCCATCCAGCAAATAATGAATCCAGTTAGAAACAACAAGCACGAAACTTTGCATGAAATCACTTCATTACCCAAAAAAAAAAAAAGCAACACATTGCATCAAATATGAGCAAAAAAACAAAAAATAAAAGCCCCACAAAAGGAAATAGGATTGAAATGGGGTTACCAAAATTCCGACCAACGATGCAATGCCAAGTGGGTCCATGCCTGCTATCGAACTCCTTCTTTATGTGCTCAGCTACATCCTTCTGTACATTGAGCTTCTTGAATGCCTGAATCAAAAAACCATCCAAATAACGCAAAAATTAAAAAGAAAGATAGTGAAGTTAAAAAATTGAAATGGAAACAAATACATAGACCAAGTTTGGAGTGAGATATAGAGAGAGAGAGAGAGAGAGCTAACGGCGATAGCAATATCGACGGCCTCTTTCTGCATGTCATCTTTCATGTCAGCGTTCTTGATGATGATTTTCTTGGGGTTGGGAGCTGTAGCCAGAGAGACTTTCCGATCATCAGAGGTGATGCTTCTACTGGGTTCTTCAGTACTCATTATTTTTGTTGGTTTGGTTGCTTAATTTCCTCTGAGATGAAACTATTGGGTTCTGATTTAGCTGAAGTGAAAGAAAGAAGAGAACAGTTTCTGTGTCCCACTCTGTGACAAGCGAGAAAGTGTTTTTCATTCTTCGAATGACTTCATCATTTTACTTGTGGTTTGGTCTGGCCGTAAAGCCGTTTATAAATGGCGCGGTGAAAGTAGTACCTGCCCAACCGCACCCTTCAAAACGACATCGTTTGATATTGATGCCCAATAGGTAAACCAAAAAATCTGAGAAATGCAAAGATGAAATGCAGAGGAGACCATTAATAAACCAAAATCTCGGATCAACAAATACGATCATTAAGGAAGCGATTCTCACTCTCTCAATTGGCACTGTTGCCATTATTAAATACAATCATTCCCTCTACTTTGCTCAACCATGGTCCAATTAAGCGAAAGCGCTAAGGTGTTAAAAGAAAAGAAAAGTAAGAAATTAAAAAAGATATTTTTAAAATTTAAAATTTTATTTATTTTATAAAAATTAAATTTTATATAAATTTTGTTTTAATAGAAAATATTTTTTAAAAATTTTTTTTTCATAAAAATTTTTATTATTATTTAGTTATAATATTAAATTAATAATGTGTGTTTATTTTATGTATGTATAAGTGTTTTTAAATGTTAAAGATTTGAAGAAAAATATTTTTCTTATTTACCAATGTTTGAGGTGTTTAAGAAATTTGATCAAAGAAAAATAATCTTAAAATTCAAAAAAAATGACTTTTCATTTTTAAAATAAAAAATTATTTTTTTTAACTCTAATTTCTCAACTTTCACAATACTTGATTTGATAAATATCATAAATAATGACAAAATACTAAGCATATGACAAATAAGAGAAAATATTTTTATGAAAAATATTTTTTTAAAAAAATAATTTATATATAAAAAATATTTTTTATATATAAATTATTTTTTATAAAATAAATAGAGTCTTAATAAAATTATCAAAATTTAAAAAATAATAAATAAATTCCTTTTTTAAGTGAAAATTATTTTCCTTTAATTTTTTTCTTTAATGACAAAACACTAAGCATATGACAAACAACAAAAAAATATTTTATGAAAAAATATTTCTTTTAAAAAATAATTTATATGAAAAAAATATTTTTCACATATAAATTATTTTTTGTGAAATAAATAGAGACTTAATAAAATTATCAAAATTTAAAAAATGATAAATAAATTCTTTTTAAGGAATTACTTATTTTTCTTTAATTTTTTTTAATAAAAAAATATTTTTTATTAAATAATTTTTTAAAGTATCTTAAAAGTTAAAAAATATGAAAAATATTTTTTTTAAAAACTATTTTTCATAAAACAAACAAATCTAAATGTTTTAATTTTCACCTAATTCAAAGATGGAAAAGTATTTTACTAATTTTTAGTAATTTTGAAAGTAAAATTAATTACGTGAAAATTTTTATCTTACACGTGTGAGATTGTTCATCGTAAATAGCCTCAGAATAAAATTCAGGTTAAGGTAGTAATGCATTCCATTATTATTATTTTTTTATTAATTTATATTTTAATATTTTATTATATTATAAATTTATAAAATTAAAAATTAAAATAACCATAATTTTTAAATCGCTTATGAATTTATGTAGATTTTATTTGATTTGAAGTTTAAATAATATTAAAATTAGTGAATAATAAGTATGAAGAAAATTTTTTTAATTATAAAATATTAAAATAATTTTTTAAAAAAAATTCAATCTCAATATCAAAATACGCCCATAAATATTTTGAAATTTGGGCTTTCGGCATCTCAACCCAAATTGGCCCAACCAAACGAGAGAACCCTTTGGGCATCAATATCATTCTGAAACGATGACGTTTTATATGCCACGATTGAGCAGCCACTACTTTCAGCTCGCCATAAGAGAATGGCTTGACCAGAACAGCCCAAAAGACCAGTGGAAGTTAAAATCATCCAAGAATAAAAAAACACTTTCTCACAGGGTGTGTGGGACAGAAACTGTTCTCTTATTTCTTCCACTTCAGCTAATCAGAGCTCAATAGCTTCATCTCAAAGGAAAATAAGCAACCAAACCAACAAAAATCATGAGCACTGAAGAACCCAAGAGGAGCATCACCGGAGGTCTGGTGGGTAAACCCATCTCAGATGATCGGAAAGTCTCTCCGGATACAGCTCCCATCCCCAAGAAAATCATCATCAAGAACGCAGACATGAAAGACGATATGCAGAAAGAGGCTGTTGATATTGCCATCGCCGTTAGCTATCTCTATCTCACCCTATGCTTGCTCTATTCATTTGTTTCCATTTCAATTTTTTTGCTTTATTATCTTTCTTTTTTTCTTTTTAATTTTTGGGTTATTGGAATGTTTTTTGATTCAGGCGTTCGAGAAGCTCAAAGTAGAGAAGGATGTAGCTGAGCACATAAAGAAGGAGTTCGATAGAAGGCATGGACCCACTTGGCATTGCATCGTTGGTCGGAATTTTGGTAACCCCATTTTAATCCTATTTCCTCTCGTGGGGGCTTTTATTATTTGTTTTTTTCTCAGATTTGAAGCAATGTGTTGTTTTTTTTTTTTTTTTTTTTTTTTTTTGGTATTGAAGTGTTTTCATGCAAAGATTTGTGCTTTTGGTTTCTAGTTGGATTCACTATTTGCTGGATGACTGATGCTGTTTCTATAGTTAAATAATGGAATACTTAGATCTAGGCTTAGATTAGATGTTATTTACTTGTATCTGTCTATTGTCGATGTCGCATATA
Organism: Hevea brasiliensis; assembly: GCF_030052815.1. Classification (NCBI taxonomy): domain Eukaryota; kingdom Viridiplantae; phylum Streptophyta; class Magnoliopsida; order Malpighiales; family Euphorbiaceae; genus Hevea; species Hevea brasiliensis. The sequence goes on along the minus strand of NC_079496.1, from coordinate 1,844,209 downwards.
TGGTTTTCACCTTTTACTTTTGCTCAGCTCTTGAGGCTTGCCTTTTGCACTTCTTTCTTCAAAAAAAGGATGATAAAAGCTTGCATATTTTTCCCTGCTTAGAAGGGTAACATGAAGTTTAATGGTTTGAATAATATTATGATGTAGTAGGTGTGGATAAGTGATCATTAGCTGCTAGTCATTGCAGATAGTTAGAAGTTCACTTCTCTTTTTTGGTGTTTATCTTTAGTTAGTAGTTCACTTATTTTTTTGGTGTTTATCTTTTAGATCACTAAGAGATGGAACATTTTTTAACCCAAAATTACAGCCCCACCTAATCTTGGCTCTTTTTGGTGCTTGTTGTCACCATCATTGAATGCCCCAATTTTGAGAGTTGAGACAAAGCAATTTGCATCTTGAGAAACAAGAGCTCTGTTTGTTCCTCTGTTAGGCAATGCAACAAGTTCATATATACAATGTCTTCCTCAAAAATGCAATTGTCTTTGTCCCACAAAGCAGTCCACTCCAATCATTTGAGGAATTCATAATTATCACTATTGACCAAGTTGCATGCTTGACAAACTAAGTTCAAAATGAAGAAAAGAAAGATGACGATATGAGTATTGCTGGGTGATTAACTCATTTGGGAATGCAAGGAGCTATGGTTCAATGGCATCTAGAGAGGGCTTTGTCAGTGATCTTGGTTGTATGTAGTTTAATCAGTCTTGGTAGACAATATTGATAGATAGTAAACTAGTCTGTTTAGTTGCTGTCTACTAGTAGTTGGACATAGTAGACAAAGCATTTTAGATCTTGAGAAAGAGGAAGTTTGTTTGTTCTCCTTTGTTAGGCACCATAACAAGCTTATATGTACAATTTCGCTTGCAAATGCAAATGTTGTTGTGCTGCTCAAAGTAATCCTTTTATTGGGGAATTTGTTTGGATCATTATTGACGAAGTTGCACACTTGACAAATTAACCCATTTTAAAATGCAAAGAAGAAATAACACAATATGAGCACCACCAAGTCCTTAACTAATTTGGGGATGTAATGACCTATAGCTCAGTAGCTGCTAGAAGAGTTTCAGCAATCTTGCTTGTATGTTTGTTGTTTGGTTTGAGTGACTTTTGGTTAGGAATTAGGAAATTATCAATTTCCAATTATGAGTGCAACTTAATTAGTTGAATTGATGGACGATGACTAGGCTGTTTTCTTGCTTTCTTTTGTTTCTTAACCACTATATGGGAAATCTTCTAGTATCATTTACAAATGGGGGCTAGTAATTTCAGTTCTGATCGCAGCATCTCTAATTCTGAAGGCACAAATTTATCTTGTTTTCTGTAAGATATCCTGTTTCAACTCTAACGATTATTAACTGTGGGCCTGGGTGGGTGATCATGTTGTTTATTTTTTGCTAGGACAGTGTATTAATTTCATTTTATGAGTATTAAACTGATGGGAATGGGAATTGAAGACTGGGGAATTGAGTGGAAAAGAAGAAGGGGATTTGTCCATTCATCTTGCAGCTTCAGTTTCTGACATGTTGTCACCAGAACATTTCACCTCCTAGATTGTTTCACAGCTTATTCAATCCAAATTGCATGTTTCTTGTGATCCTCAATGAGAATTCTGTCAGGATTAGTGAATCCTGATAACTGATAACCTCTATTACAAATATGGATATGGCTACTTCTGCACCTGCTTCGAATGTTACTTAGGCAGTCAAATGCCCATGATGAGTGCAATCTTAGTCTTATCTCTATTTTTTAGCTGTCAGGCTTTAGATATCTGTTTATTTTCTTATGTACTCTGGACTGGACCATATATATTGTATTGTCTTTTTAATTATCCATGTTCCATGCAGTCACTTCTGTTTGTGTTTATGTTGTGCATCGCCGAATTAAACTGTAAAAAAATAAAGCAAACACACAAACACCAATATTTACATGGTTCACCCTCTCAATATACGGCTACATCCACGGACATGTAATCTTCCACTATAAATAATAATAAATTATCAATTACAAGCTCAAAGCTATTTTACCCATCGACCCAATTATACCCAAGAGAACTCATACTACATAATTGCTCATGATAAATACATTAGTTAGTCCTTTCAATCTCCTCTAGATATAACCTAATATATATACTACTTTAATTACTTTGTGGTGTCTCTAACTACATGATAATAACCCTTTCATCAATGGATAATAATTCATTCCTTTTGAATTCTATGTCTTTTCTCCACCTTGGGCCGAAGCCTGTTTCCCTTCAGTACCGCAATAGGCAGGAGCCTCTCATCAATGGACAAAGCCACTCTCCACGGGCCAAGCCACTGTCCATAGGCAAAACCGCCTTTCATGGGCAAACGCCACTCTCCATAGGCGAAGCCACTTTTTATTGGCGAAGCCAAATAATCTTTTTATTATTCTTCTATTTATAGTGTTAATTCTCTCAATCCTAATCTCAATCCTAATCTGATTAGTGGTCCAACGAAATTTAGAAATAACACTAAAATAGGAGTTCTACTCTATATAGAAAATATACTTATATCTTATTGAATAATATTTATCCAACGCAAAATGAGAAAAGGTCTTTCTCCAAATCCCATTAGAATTTTGAACCATAATTCTAATAGTTTATTTATCTTGTAAAACAGAAATTGCTCTTGAATTCCATCCTTACAGATAACAACTGGTTATTGAGGGAAAATGGATTACAAGTGTGTTTCATTGCTTGAATGAAATCTCAGTGATGTTCATTTTCTTCTTTATTTATTTGTTTCTGCTATCCGCAGGCTCATACGTGACTCATGAGACAAACCACTTTGTTTATTTCTATTTGGACCAGAAAGCAGTTCTGTTATTCAAATCTGGGTGACGAGGACGGAGATCTCCATCAAGAAGATGGGGACAGTGGTGATCATTATGCTATGTAGTTATTGGCTGCTGTATGTATTTAACCAAATCCACTGGCATGCAAAAAACTCTAGCCAGAGATTACTGTGCCCAATTTGTATGTTTAATTTCACTTGAAATGGTTTTGAACTTTGGATTGAAATGTGGCCTTTCCTCGGTTGCTTTACTCTCTCTCTCTCTCTCTCTCTCTCTCTCTCTCTCTCTCTCTCTCTCTCGCGAGTTATTGTTGCATTTCCCAGATTTTGCAGTAATATATTGTCACTTGGGGATTGAATCTGTGCATTGTGTTTAGGAAAACCATGTTTGTCCATTTCCTTGTATTACTAAATCTTAAAATGCTGCGCGTTATAGTATTCTCGTCTTGTACCAAATCATAAATGTGTTAATTTTTAATTTCAATTAGGGTTAATGCAATATTTAGTTATGTTGGTTTCTGAAATTATTAAATTTGAAACTACATAGATTAAAAATAATATAGAAATATTTGAAATACATTGTCATTGAAGGAGGGAGGCTGCTTTCAATTTGCATCTTTGAAGACAAGGTCCCAAAAAGTAATCAAAAGTTGGTCAGCTCAAAATGGGAAAGCAGACTAACAGAAAGTACCATTTTTCATTAACCTCTTTTTCTTTGTCCGGCAGCTGTAGGAGTTGGATAAATTTCGGTAGAATTTGAGATTTGGCTGTTTTGAAAATAATTTTATTATTGATTAAAAGCTACTTGTTTTTTTTTATTATTATTGGTTTCATTTGAAATAAATTATTTATAATAAAAAATTTAATTAAATTATTTTTTTATTTTTTAAAATATTTTTTAAGATTAAAATAAATTAAATTCTTTTATTTAAATATGAAAAATTCGAATTCAGTCTTGAAGCATACACTCTAATATCACTGAAGTAAAGTTAACATAGCTATAAATTAAAGCAGCTGAAATTGGCAACAATTGGAGGAAAGTCGAAGGCATGCCAAGGTAGACAGTCGGGTGTGTGTCGGTGAGTATAATAAGGAAACTCAGTGCACAAGTAGCAAACTGCAAATTTGTCCGAAATGCAAACCTCCATGCATTTTCCACCCAAAAACTACCAAGGAATTAATGCATTATAAATATATATTGCATTCTTGTGAGGGAACCTAATAACTGTCCCTTTCCAGGGGACGATTTGTGGATGGTAGCACCACATAAAAGACAAGTGGGTGGCAAACCCTATTTATTCCTATATAGTACGTATGCCCATCTCTTATTATGATATGCTCTTTCTAGGGTTCCTAACTTTCAAGCCAGCTGCTTCGCTACATTGGAATGTATAAGATTCTATGCTATCTTTCTTTCTTTTTACATATAGTTTCACCTCCGCCTTGGAACTTTCTTTCTTCTTTTTATGTTTGCTTCTTGTGCTCTTTTTCTTGGCTTACTTAACCAAGTACTGGCAATAATTTTTTTTTTTTCATATATAAATAGTTTTACAAGAAAACAGGATATTATGAAAGATTAAGCACGAAAATGACCCAATCACATACATTTTTCGTTTCTGGCAATTTAGAGATCATGAGTTGTGGCTTGAAAATTATGGATGTGTCCTTGGTCAGCTCAGTATATAGCTAGCTGGTCTCATTCAACAAGTCGATCTATACCTTCCTCTCTAGGTTGAGCTTTAAAAACAATGGTCACCCATGAATTTAATGAGGGTTTTTGTAAATATACAAATTAATTTCTATATTTTTAAAATCTCATAATTGCATACTTAATATTTGATTATGTTTGATTATATTAAAGACTTTGGTCTTTCTCTTCAATTCAAAATCAACTCAATTTGCCATTAAGTGACATTGAAAAGACAAAATTATCTTCACATTAATTAAATTTTTTGACTCGTTAATACACACCATACCTATCTCACCAGCAGAGACTCCTTCACATCTATCAATTTTCTACTTGGATCTTAATCTCTAGTATACTCAAGGTGTGTTAAAGCAGTAAGCCAAGGGACCCTTTTTCTTTTCTTCTCCACTAAAACTTCACCATTTTCTACATTCAACCATCATCTCCCCCTCTTTTTAGTCCCTATTCATAGTCATTTTCATCTCATCATGACTTCACCTGCACCATCCATGCCTCTTTTTTGTCATCACATTGGCTCTTTCTCCGAGTGCCTAGGCTGTAACCTTGGTTCCTCAACTCAGCCCCACGACTCTACGCTAGTTGACAATATCCACAACCCCTGCTACTATGTCTTGATTTTGTGCTCTCCCTAGTGCGTTTTATATTCTTGGGCCTCAGAGATTTTACTTCAAAGGAAGATTCTTGATTCAGTCTATAGTTGACTTTATGTCTTGGGGGTTAAAATTTTGTACTATTGATTTTATGTGTTTAATTCACCCATATGGCAAACTTGCCAGCACTATGAACAAAATTGATTACTTGGGTTGTGATTGTTGAGCTGCCATTGTTAGGCATTCGAACTTCTGATTCACCACCTATGTTTCATCCACTTATGCAACAATAAGCAACCTCAGCAACAGCAGAGAACTTGAAAGTCCAGTACTTAGGATGCTCAATTTTTACTCTTTCAAGAATGTCTTTTTATTTTTTTTACTTTTCTGTCTTCCTCTTCTTCTGTTGAATGTCCGGCACTTGAAATTTCAATTTAACTCCTGCAACCGTTCTTACATTGTTTATGGGCAGATGGGAAACATGTTAAAAACCAAACCAATCCAAACCATATGAACTTCCGTAGATACGTCAGGCTAATTTGAATGCCCTTAGCAAAAGACGATTGTGGACATCAACGTCATTACAAAAACACTAGGGTAAAACTGAAAAACGACAGAGAGGATATCAATGCCATTTCACACTAGGGTAAAACTGAAACAAAATTATTGGAATTGAAAACGAAACAAGTTTCCGTTCCTTTTCTCTCTCAATACGCAGAACCACCTGCTCGGTTTCTTGTGCTTTTGTGGTGACGAGAAGCAGAAGATGAGGATGCAGAAGTTGGTTTCATAGCTGCCAGCGAACAGTTACCTTTCCTCAGGGTCTCCTCCTCGTCCATAAATATCTGCCTACACCTGCACTCCACGCTACAAAAAGCTATGTCTCCTCTACATATAAAAGAAAATAACCACCCAAATCAACCTTTTAACAAGAAATATAAACACAAAGCCATTAGAGCTCACTACCGCTTAACACAAAAACACAGTATAAACATCAAAAAAAGAGAAAAAGATCCATCTTTTAGAGATTGGCAAGCGAGAATGAAGTGCTTATTGGGCCAATATCCGCCAAATAAGATGTGGGTATTTGAAGAAAAACATTAAAAATGGAAGAGAAGTAGTAACAGTATGGTGTTTGTTTGCTACATATTGCTTACTTGTACATGTAGATGTCCTTTCCAGGCAAGAGTTTCTGTCCACAGAGGAAGCAATGCTCAAGAAAATTAAGTACCGGAAAAGACGAGTGGGAAGAAAAAGAGCTTGAAGAAGGAGAGGGTTTATTGATCATCACAATGGCTTTGCTGATCAATTGTGGGGTTTTCTCGTTAACACCACCCTTTTGTGCCTCCAAAACTATGCTTAAACCCACCATCTCTCATTATAAAATTTCTCTCTTTACAATCCCTTTACTACCAAAACAAGACAAAGAGTGGCTCCAACGATAGACGACAGCCGAGGAGGTGGAGGAAGAGGAGAGGTGTTTTGGAATGGGGGCGAAGAAGACGTTTTTTTGGGTGAAGAAATTGAAGGGAAAGAGGGTAGAACGGTAAAGGGAGTTGGTGGGTCCGTCACATCACAGTGGTCAGGACGATTAGGGCGGCGAACGATTTGACTTCTAGTGCTTGTTAACTGTCACGTATCTCCTTGTAGTCCCCATTCCATTTGCAGTTTTTCTTCCCAACCTTTTCTTGTTTCTTGGTTTTTTTAACATTAATTAATTAATATATATGAATATTATGTTGCAAAACGGCCAAGAAAATTGCAAGAGTTTGCTAATAACAGTACTTGACACAGGTGTTTGATAAAATGCGCAAGTAGGTTTGATTGATGTAGGCAAGTAAATAGAGGGACAGAGAGAGATAATACTAATATATTATAGAACGTTAAATGCGTCAAAGAGGATACATAACAAACAAACAAACAAAGAGAAGTGCTTTAACCAGAGGTGGTACAAGAAGACCAACCCGCAGGATAGCCACGCGTTGATGAAAGGGCAAAGACATGAACGGTGAAGGCTCTTCGTGGGGCCATGTCTTTCTTACCACTATAGGCCAGCAAGTGGGTCCACTACAACTCATTAGGCCTACTAATTTCACTTTCATGGGTCCCAATCCCATCGGCCATTTTGCTGGAGGATTTGAAAAAGAAGAAGTTGTTGGGCCACGTGCGTAAAATGAGACTGATAGAAAGTTGGGTCCTGTTTCCAAGCAATGGAACTCAACTCTATAAGGCTCAGGTTGAAGTTGACATGACATGACACGACACTACTTTATACTATAACAGTGTAATAATACTAAATAAATATAGGAAATTAATATTATTATGCTGTCTAATCCCAATTTAATTATCCTTTAATTAATCATTCCATCATTAAACAAACAATAAACACAAAGAAATGGATTAAGTTCTAAAAATGAATACCCACAAAATTAAAAAAAAAAAAATTATCAAAAAAACAAAATAATTGAGATTAATAGGGACCATTTAAAAGATTGGAATTTGTCTAAATGGGATATATGTTCAATGATGAGTTTGTGTAATGGGTATAGATTCCACTATGCGTGGATACTTGTAACTTTTTTTGATACTTAATATAAATATTGTGTAAAATATAAAATTAATTAAAGAAAATAACATTATAAATTTTGAATATGATTTCCCATATTTGCAGACAATTAATTAAGGACTGAAATTGAAAAAAAAAATTATTGGCAATGATCAAGATTAACATAATTATAATGTCTGCATTCAAAGAGTAATAATATGGTCCCCCATTGTTGGAAACAAATTCTTGAATCCCACGTACCACCTCTGTACTGTGGTTAAAATATCTTCCGAAAAGATATTTTCTTGCATAAAATATCTTCCAAACCCCCCTATTTAACATAACAGCACAACACTGAGATTGATTAGGGAAGTTTTCAAGTTTAAGGATATGTTATTATTATTATTATTAGAATTGCCTTTTTTTTTCTAAAATATATTTTTAAATAATTTAAAATTAAAATTCATCATATTTTCATCATAAAAATTTTAAACAAAACTAAATAATTTTTTTAACTATTTCTATTTGATATTATTAATAGAGATAATATTGATAAAAATATTTTACTAAATATATTAATTTAAAAGTATTGAAAATTAATTAAAAAGTAAATTTATATGTTTAAAAATTTTTAAATTATTTTGTAATAATATCTAAAATTATATTTTTTTTAAAAATATTTTTTAATTATAAAACTCAATAATACATAAAGCTTTAAAACAATAAATACATTAAAACCTCCTAATTTCAATCTCAATTAGCACTTATATTAGTTCAATAGAAGAAATATTATACAATAAAATTATATATATATATATATATAATAATAATTTATTTATGAAATATATATATATATATATATTGAAATTTATTTATTAAATAGGTGAATTATACATATTTATATATTGAATCAATCATAAATTTAATTTAGGTAAAAGCTTACCCCTATTCAATCTAAAGGAATTATTAAATATATAATACTCTTTTTACTTGTGTAAATATAAAATTAGTTTTTATAAAGATTACAGATTTTTCATTTTAAAATTTTTAACTTTAAATAATTTTTGTTCATATAATATTATAAATGATTGCAATTAAAAATAATAAAATTCAATAATAAATGAGGTATTTTAAAATAAAATGATATATTTTATATTTATATAATTTTAAATTGCAATATAAAAATATATTTTTTTATATTAAAGTGAAAATTGTGATGAAGATAAAAATGCCAATATATAATCCATTCTTACACTTTATTATTATTAGCATATAAGCGATAATGAAAAAAATTATACATATTGTTTTATTTATAAAAATACTATATCTATTTATATATAAAAATATAAATTAATTTTAATAAGAATAATAATTACTATAATTATGTTAAATTAATTTCTTATAATTATATTAATTATTATAATTATTTTAAATAAATCTCTTATAATTATGTAAAGATAGATTTTTCTATAATCATATTAATAATAATTATTATTATTATTATTATTATGAATTTTTATTTTTTAAATTAATCATTAATTAACCAGAGCTACGTGTTCTCTTTGAGCTTTTTCTGGTGATTGTAAGAAGTCAACTTAATCGGAAGACTTCCAGATCTCCGAATCTAAACAGATCCCCAAACTAAATTGTCAAAAATGGGCCTGAGCCTAATTTCCACCATGGCCCAACTTGGGAGTAAGTTATTAGTTTAGGCCTGCCCAGCTACTTAAGCAGGAATCCAAAGAAACTTGCAGAAATTTGATCATTTGATTGAATGAATGTGTTAGCTTTAAAATTTTTTATATGATTACCCTTATAATGACTTAACATTTGAATTGGGATGCCTAATCATTATCTAAAGGATATATATATGTTGCATAGTGCTGAAAGCAACACAAAGATGTTATCCGTCCGGCTATGCAAGTGTACTTCTCTTTTCAATTTGACATTTCTTGCATGCGTTGCCCTTCCTTCTTTTAATCTTTTCAGCCACCCATTAATTTGTCTCTTGAAAGACATATGGGGAGTGAGTGGCAGAGCCATAATCTATGAATAAGTAAAAAGAATAAATAGAGGATTGAGATTAAAAAGAAGTCTCATACAAATTAAGTTGTCACTCTCAAGTTTCATGCACAATATATAGGTCATGATCATCCAAGGTAACTAAAATGAGATTTGGAAAAATTGATGGGTCTTTTGCTGCAATTGATGAAGGAAACTCCATCACGTTATCTCTTTGATGTGAGTGTTTTATTCTTCAATCCATACTGAGCTCATTGACAATGGAATATTTCTCATTTATGAATAAATAATTGTACATTTATCATTAGGGTTAATTAAGGTGTGGCTATGCCATCTTTCTTCAATTTTTGTGGATATGATTAATTAGATATACTCAACAGTGAACTTCAATAATATTGCAGAAAAGCACAAGAAATAAAAGGTGTTTTTGATGGGGCTGCATGGAGCAACAACTGGTTCATTTTCTTTTACGATTTGGACCACCATAAAATGGATTCTTCTCATACTGCAACAAATGCTTCACTGTTGGAGCACAGTGATCTCAGGGCCAGAGTATACAAGCTTTTCATTAGCTATGTATTATTCAGTTCATGCTTATGTACGCACTATATAATCAATTAATAGTGTTTTTAGTAGTCACCCATTCAATGTCCAGAGTCTTTCCCAAGAGCAAAATATATAGTTCATAATAATAATTTAGGAGTCGTATAGAGACAATGTGGCAAATATATATATATATATATATAGATGATGAACGGATTTTGCTTCATAATAAGCTACAATCCAGTTTGAAAATACTAGAGACAGTGACGTTCATGTTCGACTGTTCGAGTGTGCCTGTTGTTGATAGAGATAACGAAATATCACCTATATGCAAGTGGTTGCACATGTGCCTCGCATATGCTCTCTTTCTTCTTTTTCTTCTTCTTATCTGGCTTGGAGAAGCCTGCAACTGCATGGTAGTACCTTACCTACAGATGCCATGCCCATGGCTGTCCACAGATGCACATGCTTGTTAAATTTTAGACAAATTACTTTTACGGTTTTTTTTTTCTTGGTTCATACTAAGTTTGAATTTAATATTTCATTTTTTTACAGATAATTTTAATATCATTTATTAAAATTCGTTAATACTGCCTTAGTGCAATATCTCTTTCAGCCAATTTTTAAATAGTTCATCCGTAAACTTTGCCCCATTTTTTATTTTTATCCTTTAACTTCAATTTATTATTAAAAAAAATTCTTGAATTTTAATTTTATTTCACAAAAAATCTAGCTAATTGCAATAGTAAGTTTTCAAATTAAAAAAATCCTTCTAAACTATGTACAATGTAACATCTATAAATATTGTTTCAGCACTTTTTAGTGGATGATAAATTTTCATTCTTTTCATAAAACAGATCGTTATAATAACATTAGCATTTTTGTAGTAGGTATAAATAGTGATTGAAACAGTTGGTGCTTTTTTTAGTGTAAGAGGATATAAGCTAAGATGGTGATTTCATTTTTCTTTAACTTGAAAACCTGTTATAACAAGTTAGAGGGATTTTTATGAAACAAAATTAAATTTCAGAGATTTTTTTAGTAATAAATTGTCACGACCCAAATTCTGGATGGAACCGGTATTAGGACTTGGGTTAGCATAAGGATTTCGAAGTCCGTAGTAAGCCTAACTATTCTTAACCCATTCATAAAACCTATAATTATAGTCCAATTTAAAGACATTAAACGAATAGAGTCTGGCGGTAAATTAGACTATCTAACATGGAGTATCAACTCACTCAACCTATAAACATCAAAATAACACAATTTGGGGAGTTCAGCTCACCCTCATAATCTTCAAACAAATGAATAATTGAATGAGAGCTCAGCTCCCTCATCCATAGAAACAATATATCTCATGCACTCATGTGCATTCATATAATAAATTTACAATGCCAACAGTTTAATTTATTACAACCCCAGACATAATTAATACATTACTGATATATGCAGAGTTTTAGAATACAAACAAGGAAAATAAAAGCACAATTAAACTTTTCTAGTAAACCTATAAGAAAGAAAGCAGTTATTCTCAAAGAATACACCTATCACCTGAGAAAAAATAATTAAATAGGGGGTGGGTGTTTGACTAATAAAGTAAAATATTGATTTCAAATACAATTTTTATAACTATTTAAATCTAAATACATTCCTATATATGAAATGCAACATACATACATATTTTCAAATAATTTAAATAATATTCGCACAAAAGATAATTTGAAGTACTCACACATCCACGTGTCACATCAATGTGTATATACATATAAGAGCTGATCTCCTATACAACTTTCTTAATTCTAACGCCTGCCAGCGAGATCAACTTAAGCCGGACTTTTTCTTAATAATCCAAATGCGGAGTCAGCGAGATCAATTCAAAACCTTACTCACCTCGACTTATTCACAAAAAAATAATCAATCCCAGCAAGTCAAGCTCCAGCCGCAACTACCTATCCTACCCATATTTATAATCACATTACACACATGCCGACACATGTACACAGCTCTAAATTATATTAAGGCGACATCCACAACAGTCTCATTAAATAAAATGTAATATAAGGCGTGCCTAGTATTTAACTACATAAATATATTTATAAGTGAATGCCTGAGCATGCCTTGAAATATATAATAATAATATTGAAATTATAAATAAAATTAATATCTATTTACAGATTATCTAAATATAACTGGAGTGGCTGAGAAAATTAGGAAGATTGACTTGGATCACCTAAACAATCATATTTAAGCAATTCATCAATATTAACTCAAAATAAAGAACTAAAAAGCATAAGACACCCTAAGTTTTTGCCGGAAATCCAACAAAAAATTTTCTATATCTAGGATCTACTCAACCTGTAAAATAACTCAACTAACACTTCTTAATCAAAAAGGCCTCAAGCCACAATACAATAACTATACAATGCCCCTCCTGAGCCTAACAAATTAGTTAATTCCTATATAAAATAATTATTTAAAAATTCAAGACGTTACATAAATTAAAGTTAAGAGTTGCAAGTGAAATACGAGATAAAATTTAAGGGCTAGTTATAAAAATTACCCCTACTACTTCTCCATACAAAAATTCCCAACCCATTTTTTTTAAGATGCATTGTACAATTGGTAAAGTTAACAAGGAACACGGTGCTTTTATCTATTTTTTTGAACATTTATTTTTAATGTTTGAATGATACTCAAGTGCATAAACACTCAATTAATAGAAATTTAATAAATGATATTTTTAGATGGACATTATAATGTGACATTTATATATCATTTAGGTGTATAAACCTTATAATATAAAAGATTAAGAATTTAATTTTAATATAATTTTTTAAATAAAAAAATATAATACATAATATTTTTTCAAAAAGAATTATAGAGCTTTCTAAAGTTGCTATATAATAAAGACTACAAAGAATAATGTTTATTATTTTCAAATAGTAGAATCCTGTTTAATTAAATAGAAAATCACATATAAACTCCTAAAATTGATAAATCTTAATTAATGATTTAACATTAAAAATTAAAACATATAAACTCCTAAAATTGATAAATCTTAATTAATAATTTAACATTAAAAATTGTGCAATTAATTAAAGCTTTGTTTGTTTTGTGAAAAATAATTTATATATAAAAAAATGTTTTCCAATGAGAAATTCTTTCTAAAAAAATAATTTTTATAAAAATATTTTACACTATTTGATTACAATATTAAATTATAGTATGTATTTATATAAAATTTTCATATTTTAATAAGATTATCAAAATTTAGAAAATAGAACATTTTTTCCTATAAAGAAAAAATTATTTTCTTTAAAAATAATTTAATTTTCCTTTTTATTAAAAAAAAATTCTATTAGTTCATTATTTCTTAAGTGCCCAAACACTAAAAGGTATGTATAAAATATATTTTTTATAAAATAAACAGAGCTAAATAAAATGACAAGAAAAGAAAAATGTTTATCTAAATTTATTCCATCCTAGACTTAAAAAATATATATATATATAATAGAACTTCATATTTATACATGATAAATCTGATGTATAATTTTTTTTTTTCAAGTCATAACAAGAGAAGGGACAAAAACTAGAAAAGACAAAGCGGAAGAAAACAGTACAATATATAATCATATAATATCACTTCTGGAAAATAATGAAGATAAAAAGCGTAATTTGAATTGTTGTCTTGTTAATGCCGTACTACTCTCTTTTTTAAAAAAATTTTTCTTTTTCACTTTTGAAAATCAACCCACTGAACACCGTCATCTGAGAAACCCTAGGCCTTCTTCTTTTTCTTATTTGAGTATTTGGTGTTCAAGTGGTAACAATGTTTGAGTGCTCTTGCCCACCAAGTGTTTGGCCTTTAAAGACTCTTTTTTCCAATCTGTCTTGTATACCACCGTCAAGATTGAAACTACACATGCAATTTGAGCGGCTAGAAGTCCATAACATAGACCCACGAACCCTGCCTCCCAAACAAAGCCTAAGACTATGGCCACTGGTGCGCCCACCAAGTAAAACGCGTACAAGTTTATTCCTGCCCCAATACCGGGCCTAGCACTTCCTCTTAAAATCCCACAACTAGTGGTTTGTGGACAATTCGCTAGCTCACATAGTCCAATTATCGGCAGTACAGTCATACTTAGCTTAAGAACTTGTTCATCCTCTGTAAAAACCCTCCCCCATGCTTCTCTTCCTACTGTGGTTAATACCAACCCAAATAATGAGCTTAATAGCGCTAGTCCTATAGCAACTGCCGTAGCCAAACGTGCCTTTCCTGGTCTTCCTGCTCCTAGTTCGTTGCCTACTCGGGTTGAGACCGATGAGCTAATTGCTGTAGGTAATGTGTACAAAAGAGATGTGGTTTGAATTACTATAGCTGATGTTGCCAGAGCAACTCGAGGTTTCGATAAGTATCCAGCTGCAATTGTCATGAACTCATACCACCACCACTCTAAACAAACGGCTAAACAACTTGGTACAGCAAGTCGAATTAGAATCCCCCATTCCTTTATTCTTAGTGAAGAAGAAGTTGATGAGGATGGCGGCAGCTGCGGTGGTGTTGGTGATGGTGATAGTGGTGTGTACAAAGGCTCATCAGGGACACGAGTGAAGTACATGTAACATAATAGGTATAAGAGGGTGTTAAAATTAGAGATAAAAGTGGAAATTGCAATTCCAGGGACCCCAAGACGAAGAGTGAAGGCTAGGAATATGGTGATAGGGAGGTGCAGAACAATGGACACCAAAGTGCACCACATTAATGGCCATGTAGTCCCTTTACTACGTAAATATATGCGTAGAGGGTGTAGAATGCTATTAGCAATAAGATCTGGGATAGAAAAACGGCAATATAAACTTGCGAGTTTGGTTATTTCAGGATCTTGATGGACGGCAAGCATGAGGGGTTCAAGGTTCACCCATAGCAAGGCAATAGGCAAGGAAACTACGAGTAACATCAGAATTGTTCTTTGTAGAGTTAGAGATGCTGCTGACAAGTTCCTTGAACCAAAAGCTTGGCTGCAAAGTGGCTCCATCCCCATGGCCAAGCCTGATAGGACTGAGTAGCCGGTGATGTTGGTGAAACCAATGGCCAAGGCACCTCCGGCGAGCTCCAGACTTCCTAGCCTTCCCATGCACGCAACTAAAATCATGTTTTTCAGATAACCCACCAAGCTCATGACTGCTATTGGGAAGCCTATATCAGTCATTTTCTTTAGTTCTTCCACCACCTGCCAAAAGGAGAAAAAAAATCAGACTTGAAGTGATAAATTTATAAGCATTGATAAGATTTTCTAGTTGAGTTTCAGAATTTTATACCTCTGGCATGGTCGGGTACTTTTGGGAGTTCTCTATAGTAAGCATCTTTATGTCCTCTGTAAGTTTTGAGAGTTAGCAGAGAGTGAGGAGTGAGGAGGTTTTTATAGGTAGGGAGGTGGGGTGGAGGATTTTAGTTAGTTGTTGAGTGTTTGGATGACAGCACTGTACCCAGCAGAGACCTTGAAGCTTACAAATAAATTAAAGTGGTGGGAGTGTACTAGTGTCCAATTGCAAAGCTGATGCAGTGATGGATCAAAAAACAGCACATAAACCTTATTTTAACCGTGTTATATACCGAAGTAGTCTCCCCATACCCTTTTGTTCAAATCACATTTTGTCATTTTCCAAATTAAACCCAACATATCCACTTACTCTTTGGAATTCATCGTATTCTCAACTCGATCACTCCTCCAACTAAGAGAGAAAAAAAAAAAACCATTATTTTTTATCTTAATCTATAATCATAAAGCTTTGATTATATATAAGCTTGTCAGGAAAATTTACTATTTGGAATATTGAATATGATGATTACTCTTGAATATATATATATATATGCAAAGCTAGAAGTAGAAGAAAGGTGCTTGTTGGGTAGTCATTTTATTTTTTTGGAAGAAACGATGTGAGGATTCTTAGATCGTTGAAGAATCTTGATAATATCTTTTGAAATTGTTGGTATATATCAAGTCACATTTCCAGTGAAATGATCAAATTGTAAGGATGTCTAAATCACAAACAGAGATGAAATTTAATTTGTATAGGAAGCAAAAGTCTTTCTTTTTATTTTCCCCACATGTTTTTTTTTATGGATTCAAAATTCTATAGGACCAAAGGCCCTCCACGTTATATTGAAGCACGCAGCTTGTCTATTAAAGGTACTACAGCCAAACTCCTTTCTATATCGATTTCCCATATATATATATATATGTCTTCTTGTATAAGCTTATTTTTATTGGAGAATTAATTGGATTTGCAGCTGATCTCTTTCTATCTTTAAAGCCTCAATTATATGTGATCTCTTGCACGCTTCTTCCATTAATGTAGGCCTCACCCCTCGACTAACTGTCAGTCCAAATTTTTTTGTTCTTTTAGTTTCTTGCTTTTGTAAAAAAATGTGCAAACCCTTATTTAAGACTATTTGGTTCTCTTGAAAGCCTATAAGATTCACTGTTGCATTCATCAAAAGTATTGTCTAACATTTCACCAAGACTTTCTTCTGGTCAAAAAATTCCTTTCCTATTACTACGTACATGTTAATTACTATTTTTTAATTAATTAAAAAAATAAATATAACTCTATTAAATGAATAATAGGCTTTCAATCATTAAATCAAATTAAACAAAATAAATATTAAATATATTTTAAATATTACTATTCACTCATTTTAAATCAACATGACATATTTGTATGTATGCAGTGATTTTGTGATTCTCATATGAAGACTGAAATCAATCAAACATACTATTATTATTGTTATTATTATTATTAAGAAGCAAGAAATATCTTCTAATTCTATCTTTCCAAGCTTTCATTTCCACTAAATATTAGAAATAAAGCAACACTAACCATAAAAATTATGTTGCTGTCACACACACTTACATGGGAACCATGCATGTGCATATAGTTACACCAAATGACCAAAAGAATCAATCTTTTCGACAATTATTACACCCTCTTCTGTTCGATAAATCATCTTGTCTACAAATTGCATTTTCAATCACTTATATTTTATCCCGCCACCATATGCCCAAGATATGATTTTATACCTTCCTACCCAGCCAATGTGAATTCAACGAATATCACAAGAGTGGTAGTTAGGGGGAAACGATAACGTATCCAACCGTCACATCTCTAATGCTTTTTGATGGCGTGTTCTTGTCATGAACATACTGTAGCTTTGGGGCCAAGAACACAGGCCTTGTGTATGAAAGAACTCGAGCAGCATAGACACCCGTCTCGCTTCTCCCGCAACGCGTGACAAAGATTACTATCAACGATTCACTGAACGACTATGATACCAAATAGCTATATAGTCCCAATCAGAGATAACTTAATTGTTTTTCCTCTATTTTTCATTCACTAGGTATAAAATATTTATGGTATATAACAGTTATTTATTTATTTAGTGCAATACTTATATAATAACTAAGTGATTTCTAAAAAGAATATGTAGAAAACGTGCCCAATAAATGGGATTTAGTGGATCTCAGAATGTAATTAAAAGTCTTTTGTGGGGTTCCAGGAGCTTGACATTGATTTACCACTCAAACCCATTTTGTGCTATTTAGTCAACGAACTTTGTTATATTTTAGACCCTAATCATGATGGTTATCTCCCTAAAATCAAAGTGGAGAGAGTCAACTTCAACCACATTAATTATTTGGTCTCTTTCTTCATCTAGTTCTTGCTAGTTGGTGCCAATTACTAGAGGAAGATTTTCAAGTCAAAGGTCAAAGATTGGCGTGTGTGTGCCAAAAATCTTACACATTATAATTTGCTTGCAACAATAAATAAAACACAGATTGAACAATTTGCAAATTTTATATGTTGCTTTAGCAAATTCTATACAGGTGAATTCGGACATTCAAATTAATGAAATGCATTCAGTAATCTATTTCCAATTGGTCATGGATCATTATTATTTAACATCAGAAAAATATATACGTATATATATATATATATATATATATATATATATATATGTATATCAACGGCCAACTTCATATCTAGAGTCTGAATGCATATATGAATAATTACTAGTAGAAAGCAAAATCATTTTTGGCCCTCAATACCAAATTGGACAACAACATATAACAGCTCCTATTCAAAAGGCCATTAATGATTAGGCAAAGCAATTTCTCTCTCTATTTTCCTTTGAAACTAAGCTAAAAAACGAATCCAACATCAAGCAGCTAGAGCTAGCTATTAACTCAAGATAATCTGTCACGTTAGAAAGTAATAAAAGGACTTATAAAGGCGAAAACTTAATTAACTAAATGGTTAGTTCTAATTCTTTACTTATGATTGGTCTAAGTTAAAGTATGTCCATCTCATACTTCATAAACTCTTGCTTCAGCCCACTCATTCAACTTCATCCATTTATCTTAATTCTATGTATAAATAGCTCAACATTGAAGAAGAAACTAAGATAAGAAAAGCTTAATTTTGGTGAAAAAAGAGAGATATAATATCATGTGATTATCATATGGAAGAAATGGGTTGCAGGGCACATGAACATGTGAACCCAAGATCTCAAGACCTAACTTCTTCCACTTGCATGGAATTCAAAAGCATATAGAAACCTCCATTTTTATATCAAAAGACTGAGTCATTTTAGCGGAAAGTGAGGACTATTCTTTTGCTAGCTTTATTTTCAAAATATGACCTAACTAGGCTATCTGTACGGAAAGCCAGTCTCTTATGGATTCCATTAATTAAATACTGATGGAAAATCACAGATCATTATGCCACCACTCATGAAAATTAGGTAAACAGGATATAATAAGGTAATAATTTATATTTTTCTAAAATAAAATATGGTCAAAAATTAGTCTAGCTATGCTGCATTTGTCGCCACAGATTAAAAGGTTTTAATAATATAATATGCTCAATCAAGTGCCTAATTAGTGCTTATATTAGGTCAATTCATCCTTTAAATAATTAAAATTATCATAATCTAGCTAGGTACAGTATGGTTAAATTAATTGTTTACTAATTGAGTATTTATCCTATAATATAATAATAATTAATTAAAATTTTTATGATTTAAAAAGCTTATTGCTGTCTGTCCTTGTACAAAAGAAATAGTTGTCCGCAGTAGCCTATTAATTCTAATTCTTGGATCTTTTTTGTTGGACTCCACTCTGCAAAACAAAGAGTTCAACTCAGGATCAAGGCCCGTTGGGCTAAGCCCAATTTTCAAGCAAAATTGTAATTGAGATCCACTATTGCCCTGTTGGGCCCTAATTTTGTTTTTCTATTTGAAAATTAAGATTTTATATAAATTTAATTTAATTATTTTTTTTATCAATTCTTATTTTTTTAAATTCAACAAATAAAAAATTCAATTTTTTTATTTAAATTTTTAAAAAATAAAAATTATATCAAAAATAATAAACTGTATAAAATTATTTTCTTATAAATAATTTTTCCAAGCAAAGTCATAAATAATTCAACATGGTTAAACTCTTATTAATTTTATTTTTGAGATAATTAAATATCATAATTTAATAAAATATGCATTTAATTTAATCAAAATTAAGCCTTAACATTAAAACTTACAGATTATTTTATTTATAAAATTATATTTTGAGATGATCTTATTTTATAATGATAAGTTTACTGGATAATGCTGCTTTATCCTCGTGCCCATAATGCCACCAGCTCACCTCCACATTATCATGCTTAGCTTCAAATGATTAACCAAGTGGATTTGGTCATATTTTATTAATCAAATTTTTCTTTCTTCATAATATATGAAAAAAAAAAATCTTACTTATTTATATCTTAAATTTATAATAAATTAAATTTAGATAAAAATGTCACGACCTAACCGATGGATCGGACTGGCACTAGGACCTGGGCCAGCCTAAAACCCTCGAAGCCCGTAGTAAGCCTAATTATTCCTCAACCCATGACTAGGCCCACAATTTAGGCCCAATATGCATATAAAATTATTTAAATTAAACTGTTAAAATTTTCTTTCGGGCCAATTTAGCCCAATAATTATCAGAAACTAAAATTAGGGGAGCCTAGCTCAACCCTTTTACATCATCTACAAACTATTTAAAACTCATAAAAATTTTTCATTTATTAATATAAAAACTTAAATTCATGCAGTCCTTGACAGGATTAATGCTATTACTAGTGCATGCGGAGTTCTAAATTACAAATTTAGATAATAATAATACAGTTAAGTAATCTTTTCATAACCTGTGAGGAAAGGGACAGGTTATTCTGAAAAAGGTCTCCTCCTGTAGTCTGGAAAAATATGGTGAACAGGAGTGAGCGTTCGACTCAGAGAGTAAAATATCAATTTTAACCATAATCTCTATAACTATCTAAAGCTAATGCACTCTGTAGAGTGAAATGCAACATCGACAATATTTTCACATCATAACAGCCAAAAGGTAATTTGGAGCACTCACACACCCGATAATGTCAAACAATACATATATGGGAGCTGATTCCCTATACAGCTCTCTTAATCCAAACTGTGCCAGCGAAGAACTCAAGCTCGGACTTCCACTTAATAAACCAAATCGGGGTCCCAGAGAAGAATTCAAGCCGTGTCTACCCCGAAGGACCAGGTCCCAGCAAAGATCTCAAACCATGTCTAACCGTCCTGTCCATAGCTAACACCACACCACACGCACGCCAACTCACACACTGCTCCAAATTACCACAAGAACATCCATGGCACTTTAACAATTATGAATGCAACATAAAACGTGTCTCGTGTTTAACTACATAAATACATATTTATAAGTGATGCATGGACATGCTTGAACATATAATAATATAGAAATTATAATTAAAATTAATATTTTACTCACTGTACACCGAGGACTATTGTGGCTGCTGGATGGAGAAAAATAGTTGACATCGATCACCTAATAATTAAATTATAAATTTATTAGTACTAAGTCAAAATAAAACTCTAAAGAGTCAACAGTCAGCCTAATTCATGCCGGAAATCCGGCAGAGTTTCCCTTATACTTGGGACTTACCCAACCTGCAAAAGGCTTTAAAATACACTTCTATATCCACCAATCACACAATCGCAACTCATTCACATCACAAGGCCCCTCCTGGGCCTGCCCAAAATAGTCAACAACCATAATTCAAAAAAATTACAATTTAGTCCCTATAACTAGCCCTCTTGCAAACGCTATCCAAACGAGCACTAAAAATTCTAAAATTTTGCCTCGTGGTCCTTAATAATATTATACGGCTATTGCAAAAGGAATTATAATTTTCTGATCATCCACGAATATTTTATGAATTTTATTCTAAATTGATATTAGCCGAAAATGAGCAACTTGGAGTTCAGGTTTATCTATGTCAATTCTGACACCTGGAATGCGTCCAGAATGTCTGAAAATGCTAGGATTGACTATAATATCTATCATGTTCTAAGACGGGCCGTCAGGCAGCCGGATCTGGCTGAAAATGCGATCCCGACGCCGGTGAGTTATCCTCGATTCGATTGCGCCTAAATTAAGTCCAAATTGTGTTAATAATTATTATAAAATTATTTTTAAATTTTGGGAATCGAAAAAGTTTGAAAATCTCACCAAACTATATGGACCGTCCGATTATCGCCTTTTTCAAACAGTGTCCAATCGGAGCGGGACAGGTCCTATCTCGAAGATCTCGTCATCCTGAGTCCATCGGTGGCCTCGGATTTTCGATCCGATGGTCGGATCGCCGGAAAAGTGGCCGGAAAGCTCGAAATCCATACGTTTTTCTTCCAACTTTCCCTCACCGGATCTTCTCCCTCCAGCCACCGTTGGAGGCGAGGCTGGTTGGGTCTTGAAGCTTGCTGTGCCAGGAGTTGAACGGGCCTAGCCTCGTCGGAAACAACCACCAGATGACGTCGGAACGAAGCTTGAAAGTGGCAGCCTTGCACATGCGTCCACCTCCCTCTCTCTTTGAAACTAGCCTCCATTGTCGCCCTTTGCCGCCTTGCTTACTGCCGTAGAGGCTCGCCGGAGCATGCTGGAGACTCACCAGTCTTCATTGTCGGTAGTGATGTCCTTTGCCGGCCAAAAAAATGAAGAAAGGGAGAGAAAGAGTGGGTGAAAGAGAGAGTTGCGTGGGGGTGAGGGGAGGGGTTGCATGGGTCTATTTCAAAATTTCCATTTCATTTTTTTTTTAACTGGCAGTGACAATGGAAATCCACTGTCACACGCCAAGTCCCATCCCCCTTTCCCCTTTTTTTATTTATTTATTTATTATTATTATTTTTTTTTAGGTTGTTATATTCTTCCCCCCTTATGAAAAATTCGTCCTCGAATTTTCGAATAAACAAGAGATAAGGAAAAGAAGATTATTAGAACAAGTGCAATCATTACTCCTCCAGCTATGCAGAGATTGGTAATGTGACGCCCATTACCCGTCTATTGTATAGCCGAGCAAGAAGTGCCACATTCGGTGCCGGAGCACCCTATCTTGTCTTGTCATGTCTATTGTAAATTTTAATGTCCTTTAAATCAGGTAATTTAAGTATAGATTTTTTTTTATATCTTATTTTTGTGGAGACCCGAACAGATCCTCCTCTGTTTTATTAGCATCTGGCGGGTTCCACTATCACCTGTTAACATATTCATAGTCATCTCACATATTTCCATATCATATTCTCTTTTATTATATCATTCACAACTATTTATGAGATCTCAAAATGAAGTGTCATCTATTGCATTCATATTGAAATTCATAGATAATAAATTATAAGTATTCATTTCAAGTCCAAAATAAAATACATCATAAACTAGTAATTACATCATGACTAGACATAATGAACCAAAATACTAGTCTACACATGGGCCCTACCAAAATACAAAAGACTGATGAGGTGACTCTGATCGGTGGCAGATCTGGTCGGAACTCTGTCCAAATACTACTGTGGCGACTGCTGATCTTCAGTACCTACGCGATGGAAAATCAACGCGCTAAGCATAACGCTTAGTGGTGCATAATTTATAATAACAATAATTAAACAATTGAATTAATATTTAGAAATCATAAATTCTGGGTCTTTTACATTTTTTTTTTATTACACTTTGGAAACAATTAAGATTATTGGGATCTTTCCTGTTTACTTATTGTATATTCAGTATTAATTAATTATTATCAAAGCCCAAGAAACCTATAACAAATTATAAAAGCTGGATACACGGGAGTATACGGGTTAGACAGCCATATGTCTACCCTGTATACATCTGTCAGGCACGAAGCCAGCTGTCTGGCATGAGACCCGCTATCAGGCTTGTAAAGCCAGAAATAAAGTAGGCACAATGGCCAGTAAGTAGGCATATAGCCTGTAGAACAATCATACCAGACATATATTATCAGTTCATGATTTTCTCGGAGGCGATCTTTGCTATCTATAGTCCCTAACTGGTATACCAATTTATCCAAACTAAATAAATAAGTCTAGGTATACTATGGGCAATTAAACATTTTTAATTAATTTAGCACTATTCACTGTTACTATTTTCTAGTACTGTTCATTAGTACCATTAATTTCATATTAATAGGACATTAGTCCCAATTTACATATTCATATCATTTTTAACATTTAATTTTCCTTATGAGTATTTTAATTATCATATATAGCATTTTTCCCATAAACCTTTCTTTAGGTTCATGTTGATGTGTTATCTTTATCTAGGAATTTGACTAGGTTAGGATGTCTATTTAGTCACACTTTCTTCATAACAATTGCACCTCTATGTTTAAACTTGAATTTCAGTTTTTGAATCACTGAATTTGGAGTTATAGAACTCAAGTTATGGTCAAAATACCATAACTGGTCCCTTTGCCTCTAAGCTGTCCAGAATTTACAATTCCTGGTCAATAAATTTTGACCAGTCATTTGATCATTTTATGGTCATTTTTAGACTTAGGTTCCTTCACAAGATATGTTCCTCTATGTCTTAGGGACTCCGAGGTAAAATTTCATAATTTTTCAAGCTTGGTATAGTGAGTTATAGTCAGTGAATTAACCTGGACTCTCAGTCCTATAAGGGCAATAACCAACTTCAGGGCAGTATGTTTGACCCTCTTTTTAGGGTCTTTACACTTAGAATTTGGCAAAGATGTCTAAATCAATGTTGTAGCCCTAAGTATCATGTTTCCATATCATATTGGACATCTCAAATGGAATCTCCTAGTGGGAGTTATGGCCAAATGAACACACATGTATCAAATGGCATTCTGGGTTTAACTTAACATTTTCTAGATTTCAATTCCTAACTTTGGCTAATATTTTCCCTATGATGCAATGGTTTCTAGAGCTTCGTCAAAACATAAAAATTGTTGTGCTATGTCTTATAAAACTTTTGGCACTAGTTTCACTCAACTTGCAGCTTTGGAGACCAAGTTATGGCATTTTTGCCAAAACTGGTCAAGCATACCAAAGGAACAGTATTTTGGACAATTTCCGGGTTGGCAGTTTTAGTGACTCAACTTGTGCTAACAATTTGAATTAGTTAAAGGCAAAACTGGGTTAAGTGGTCTTCATGAAAAGTGTAGCCCTATGTCTAAACTTTCCATGGGTAAAATTTTAGGTCATTTGGACCAGTATAGAGAGAGTTATGACCAAATGAACACGTACTGTTCATTTGGTCATTTTCTGGGTTATACCACAAATGTAATGGCTCAGCCCACTAGTGATATTGTCCGCTCTGGGCCGAAGCCCTCATGGTTTTAAAACGCGTCACTAGGAGTTATGAACCACCAACTTATAAACCCAGCATCTCTCCCATGTTTTGTCGATGTGGGATTTGCCTAGGGTGTTACAATCCACCCCCCTTATGGGACTCAGCGTCCTCGCTGAGGTTTGCCCCACCATCATTCAAAGTTGCACGCGGAGCGGCTCCGATACCACAAATGTAATGGCTCAGCCCACTAGTGATATTGTCCGCTCTGGGCCGAAGCCCTCATGGTTTTAAAACGGGTCACTAGGAGTTATGAACCACCAACTTATAAACCCAGCATCTCTCCCGTGTTTTGTCGATGTGGGATTTGCCTAGGGTGTTACAGGTAAAATATTTATTCTTCAAACTCCTCGTATATTGTATATGACATTCTACTGCTCTCTGATTCTACTATAATGTCCTATTTGTCATCATCTCTTTCTAGAGATGCTCTTATCTCTTGGCTATTTATTGACCATTTTTCTGACATCTCAAGTATTCACTATACCTCCACTACTCTCGACTTGATATCTGATAACTTTAATCAACTTTGGCGCTTATCTCACTTTTATCACGTCCTAAAGTGTCTCTTGGTGACTTCAGTCCTCATTCTTTTGTTTCAATAATCTCTGTTCCTTATATAACCCTCTAGAACCAATAGCACAAGCTAAACTTGAAAAGAAAGAAAAATATCCTTTTATATTCAACTACGCCCGATTGTCCATATAATAACATTTAACCTATGTTCCTTGGTCTTTCTCTTCAAATTTCATCATCTCCTAGCACAATTGTGCTCTACCTATAAGATATCATCTGCATGAACTCTTTACCGTACCATTGTCCTTCCTAACATAATATTTTATAATTTATTAACTTTACGTATACTCAACCTATGATTCATATCTATCGTCGTTTATATTGTGCCCTTAACTTTTGTTGAATCCTGAAAGATTTCTCTTACTAATAGATTCTTCCAGCACTAATTCCACCCTTATCTATGGTCATTAATTCGATCCTTGAACTTTCTAGTGATTTATAACCACCCATACTTGTCACTTTTCATTCTACCCCTATTGTTATTCTGTCGTTATTGCTTCACTGCAAAGTGATTCTGTTGATCACACTAAAAATGTTTGCCTAACATTCATAACGAACCTCTAACTACCTTCTCACTATCTTAAAGGTCTAACCTAAAGCCTATGTGTCATTATCTATAATTCTTTCCACTCATCATACCTATTCGATCCCTTAGATTGACTTTTATTCAACTTACTACTTACTAACTTCTTTTTCTCTGCCTAATTAGATAGTCCGCAATACCATCGCACACCTTCTAGCTTTTATTATTGTATTCCTAGCCTAATCTTCTTGATATTGTTAACAAGTTAAAAGAATTTTGCCCCATTGCTATTCACTTCACTTTAGGAATAGGGAATAGATGGAGTATGATCCAATCATGAAACTCCAAGCTCTATATTTTAGCCCCTAGCACTACCTCAACTACATCATGCTATGAGTATCACATTACTAGATTCCACACCTCTATCACTATCCTCACTAATGTGGTCCCATTTTGGGTTCTCCATCCTTGTTATTCACCTTGCCAAGAATGACACTTAGCTTACCCATATCTTAACTTTCCTCCTTTTATTATGCGCCCTTCAGGTTGTCCTTTCATTTATTTCCTTTGTCTTACCCAAAATAGAACTTGACTATTCTATCCCTGGTTCCATTCTTCTTCCTAACATGACAGTTGTACTTGCTAACCATATCTTTCAGAGTCTCTACCGCGTTATCACATATCTGTGCTACTCAGATTTGGTCCTTTGACCACTCTAGCTAGTACTTCCACTGGCATTTAGATTATATTGCATCTGCAATTAATTGTCCAAACTTTCATTCTGCACTTTCTTTATCCATTGACCTTATGTGATTTATCTTCGCTAATTTATTACTGTTAACACTATTATAACTAGATTATACTATTGTTTTGAACAATACGAAGTTAGAAACGAACTCAGGAAATTGCAGTCATACCTTTATTGTATGATCTCTATTCTTATCTTTTAGCTTAAATAATACCCTTACTACCTCAAGAACTGATTCTGCAGCACTTTTATTTATTTGTTATTATTATTATTATTATTATTATTATTATTATTATTATTATTATTATTATTATTATTATTATATATTTTTTTCCATGTTTACTCAGTTAGCCAAAACTTAAGATACCGGGCACCCAAACCCGTCATCCAATTCAAAGGATTTACATCCATCATGATCTGATTATATATATGATTCCTATAATGGAACTTGTATCCTCTCCAGGATACCCGAGCCAACTGCTCTCTACCACACTCTACAGTCCCATCTGGGACACTATTCTATAAGTCATCATTATTAGTAATAAACCCCTATCCCTCTTGAAAGAATAAGACCACTTTACATTATAATTGTGACACCCCTTACCCGTGTACAGTATACCCGAGTAAGCAATGTCAAACGGTGTACCGGCACACTCTAATATACTTTAATTAATTTTTATCATAGTTTTGAATATAACTTGTGAAATATGGTTCATTTAAGTCACTTGTTGAAATTGAAATTTATTTGAGGTTCCGAAAATTTTAAAGAAAATCCGTGAATCTGGCTAAAAATAGAAAATAGTTCTTGAACTGTTAAAAACACTTCCAAATAATTTCCAAACAATCCCAACTTCAATTCATCAACAAAGTCTCAATATCAAGATCTCAACAACATTTCTCAATTTCAGTTCTCAATCATCCATCACATGTGATAATCAAGTATAAATCACAAATAGATATTTACTTTTCCATTCACAAATACAATTATCATAATTTACATGAACATCAATATACATTACACAAGTTTAATTACATATGAGAAAAACAAAATTTATTTACAGAATACCAAAATGACACCTAGTGTCCTACCAATGCAAGTTTGCAGTTGAGGTGACACATGTGCGTAATCTGCAGGATGGACTCACCCAGTCTGCAGTCTACTGGGCTCACGATCTGTATTTCCAGAACCTACGCGTGGCAAAAGCAACGAGCTAAGCAATAATGCTTAGTGGTGCAATAATAAAATAAAAGAAAATAGCATAAAATGAATATGTAGTGAATGTATATGTTTTATTTGTTTGGTATTGGTATATCCATTATATTCATTAATTTTGTTCACTTTCATTCATTTGGTTGCCCAAGTAACCTATCTTGAATAGTGGATGGATAAAGGTAACCGCACGGGTATCTAGTACCTCGGGCCGTCACACCATCGGTCACATATGCATCTCCGTGTGCAGTAATGACTAACAAGTCAGAATACATCGAGCACAAGGCCAAATCTCAATACAAGGTCGAATGGCTAAAAGCCATAAAATCACGAATGGCATATTGCCATGTGCGATCGCTAACTGAACCCTATTGGCATGCCAAACTATCCAAACCAATCTTGTTAGGTATACTAGGGTATTTGATACTTTAAAATTCTTCAATCTTTGAATTTCAAGTTTCGGTGTCACTATTCACCTCTTTGGTCAATAAAAATGTTGACTTTTAGGTAGAAATTAGGTACATTGGTTTTGGCACTCCCAACATACCACATTTTGCATTTAAAACTTGTTGGAATTGGTCACCATTACCATTTCTAACTTAAAACCAAGAGGGCAGAAATTTCAGTTTTTGAAGCCTAAGTTTACTGTTCCATTAAGCACTGTTGCAGTGGGAATTTGAAGAAATAGCAAACATGAAAGTTGTTCCTTATTTTGTCTAGTTGAATTTTCTTTTTTAAATCACTCCATTTGGAGTTTTGTAGCTCCAGATATGGTCCAAAAACCATAGCTGGCCGGATTGCCAAAACTACAGAGTTACCAAATCTACAGTACCATAAACAGTGACTGTGACTGCCATTTGGGTTAGGTTCTGGTCATAATTTGGGGTAGGTTTCTTCATGAAAGTTGTTTTTCTATGTCTTAACTTGTTTCTGTAAAAATTTCAAGTCAATTGACCATTTCTACAGTGAGTTATGGCCAAATGAACTGTTCATTTGGTCATTTCTGCAGGTGCTGTTGCAGGGTATCCGGATTGGAGCCAACTTTTGGTCCACTTGCTTTGGTCCTTTGGGCATGGTTTCTTCAGCAAAAATGTGCCATTATAAGCCTAGTTTCATGTCCAATTGGCCAAACACCAATTGGACCTACACAACCAAAGTTATGGCTGTCTAAGTGGGCTGGAATCTCAGCCACCCTTGCTGCTGTCCCTAGGCAGCATACTCATTCACTTTGCCATGCTATATTTCAGTCTAAATTATGGTCAACTTACCTAAAATGGTCACTAATTGACTATTAAAATGTTCTCTAATAATTTCCTAAGCCAAGCCAAATTTTCACTTCTCAAAACCCTAATGTCCATTTTAATTTACCCATACACCTTAGTTAGCACACTAGTTCATTATCTATGCATATACATACCTTAAACATCATTTCTAGACCACTCTAAGTCCAACAAAACACTCATTCCTATTCCTGCAATAGGGCTACCAAAATCCATGTACACATACACATGAGTTTTTGTCTATTTAAATTACAATTTCTTACTAAATTCAAGTCCTTAATCATGAAAGTAAAGAGATTTAGGTATATAGATGCACTAACCTTTAAGTGGCACTTCTTGGACTTGTATTTTTCTTAGAATTTCTCCTTTTTGTGGCTGCCTAGAACTTCCTTAGGATGTGTAGATTAATTTTAGTGAAGGTGACCTAGGATTTTAAGGTTGGATGTTAGAAGATTTAAAGCTCAATTTGAGCATCAATGGAGGAAGGAAGTAGGGGAAGGGTGCCGGCCATGGGAACAAGGAAGAAGATGTAATTTTTTTTTCTATTATTTGGTCATATTTTATATCCTTCTTATCCCTTAATAAAATTTGTTAATCCCCCATTGGTTTAGAAATTTTAATTGAGGTCATCATGACATCATATATATATATTAATCTTATTTCTTTTCTTTTCTTTATTTCTTTCACTCATTTTTAATTATTTTCTCATAAATATTAATTCATATTTTATGTCATAATAATTATTTACTCAACTGGACAAGTCGGTCAAAAATCACCTCTGAAGGCGAAATGACCAAAATGCCCTCCATTTGGCTTAACAGGTCAAAATTGTCTGTACCGATTGAAAAATTTTTCTAGATATTTTCTTGGCATTCTAATGCCATGGAAACCTCAGTGACCCTTCTCTGGAGTCTTAAAAATTATTTTATAAATTTTCTCTCAGGTCTAGGGCTCCTAGTTGCGAGAACCGCAACTTCCCTCTAGGTTACCCATCGCTAGGGCACCGGCTCGTTTAATTTGGTTGTATTTTAATTCTAAAATTTTTACTAAAATTTTCTTATCAATATTTGAGTTGATTATGGTTCTTCACTTTAGTTTAAATATATTTCCGTACATTCTAGCTGTCCATACCGAATGATCGTCACCTAATAGTAGGATGTACGGAGTAGTTACCGGGAGGGTGTTACAACTCTTCCCCTCTAATTTAAATTTCGTCCTTGAAATTTACCTAATGCAAACAGTTGAGGGAACTGTTGCCTCATCGTCTCTTCACTTTCCCAAGTTGCCTCCTCGGTGTTGTGGTGCCTCCAAAGCACTTTCACCAGTGGAATCTGCTTGTTCCTCAATTCTTTTACTTCCCGAGCTAGGATCCGTAGGGGTTCTTCTTCATATGTCAAATCCGGCTGTATTTCAATTTCTTCCCTGGAGATGACATGTGAAGGATCTGAGCGGTATCTTTTGAGCATGGACACGTGGAACACATTGTGGATCTTATCCAGCTCTAGTGGTAAAGCTAGTCTATAGGCCACTGGACCCACACGTTCAATGACTTCATATGGGCCAATGAACCTAGGGCTTAACTTACCTTTTCTTCCAAACCTCAATACCTTCTTCCACGGTGACACCTTGAGGAACACTTTGTCGCCAACCATATATTCTATTTCTTTTCTTTTCAGGTCGGCATAAGATTTACATGCATGCGAGGCAACCTTGATTGGCTTTGATTAGTTTTACTTTCTCCTCGATCTGTTTCACCGTGTCCGCCCCACCGATTTGTCTTCGCCAATTCAGTCCAAGACACTGAGTTCTACATTTTCTCCCATACAAGGCTTCATATGGGGCCATTTGGATACTAGCTTGGTAGCTATTGTTGTATGCAAATTACGCGTTGGGAGGTATCTATCCCAACTTCCCTCAAACTCAATGACACAACTCCTCAGCATATCCTCAAGGACCTGACATATATTTCATGTTATTGTTATCATTTTAGTTCAATAGTTGTATTAATTCAATTAGTTCAATTGTTTACCTGGATTACTCTTTCTGATTGCCCATCCGTCTGAGGATGGAAAGCTGTGCTGAAGTGGAGTTGTGTACCCAAGGATTCATGTAACTTCTTCCAAAATCTCGATGTAAACCTTGGGTCTCGATCAGATATGATGGAAAGTGGGATTCCATGCAGTCTAACTATCTCACTGATATACAATTCTGCTAACTTCTCCAGTGAGTAGTCAGTCCTAACTGGCAGAAAGTGTGCTGACTTTGTCAATCTATCAACTATCACCCATGCTGCATCATGTTTCTTCTGGGTGAGAGGTAGACCACTTACAAAATCCATGGTGACCCGATCCCATTTCCATTCAGGTATGCGTATAGGCTGTAGCAAACCCGATGGAACTTGATGTTCTGCCTTGACTTGCTGACATGTCAAGCATTTAGTCACATAATCAGCTATGTCCTTCTTCATACCAGGCCACCAATACTGAAGCTTCAGATCATGATACATCTTTGTACTTCCTGGGTGCATAGCATATACACTGGTGTGTGCCTCTTTTAGAATACTAGCCTTCAATTTCCCATTATCTGGTACACACAGTCTTCCTTTGTAATACAGACACCCATCTGCTTTCATCTCATAGTCAGTTGTTTTTCCCTTTGAGATTTTGCTCATAATAGCCATTAGCTTCTCATCTACCTTCTGCCCATCTAAAATCTGCTGTAACAGGGTTGGCCTCACTTGCAACTCAGCCAAAATAGCTCCATCTCGAATCAAAGTTAGACGGGCATTCAATGATCTCAAAGTTGTCATGGATTTTCTGCTCAAAGCATCAGCAACTACATTTGCCTTCCCAAGATGGTAGTCAATTACACAATCATAGTCTTTCAGGAACTCAATCCATCGTCTCTGTCTAAGGTTGAGCTCCTTCTGGGTTGGCAAGTATTTCAGGCTTTTGTGGTCCGTGTAAATGTAGCACTTTTCACCATACAAGTAATGCCTCCATATCTTCAGTGCAAAAATAATTGCTGCAAGCTCTAGATCATGGGTAGGGTAATTCTGTTCATGTGGCCTTAGCTGTCTGGAAGCATAAGAGACCACCTTCCCCTCTTGCATCAATACACACCCTAACCCATTATGTGAGGCATCACTGTAGACCACGAAGTCCTTTCCAGACACTGGCTGTGTTAACACTGGTGCCTCTGTCAACATAGCCTTCAACTTTTCAAAACTGGTCTGACACTTGTTATTCCAGTCAAATCTGACATTCTTGTGTAACAACTTGGTCATTGGAGCAGCTATTAAGGAAAATCCCTTCACAAATCTTCTGTAATACCCAGCTAGCCCCAAGAAGCTTCTGACCTCAGTTGTATTCCTGGGAGGCTTCCATTCCATTACTACTTCTATTTTCTTAGGATCCACCCTAATCCCATCAGCTGACACTATGTGTCCAAGGAATGCAATCTCATTTAACCAAAAGTCACACTTGGACAACTTAGCATACAGCTTCTTTTCTCTCAGGGTTTGCAGAACAATCCTCAAATGCTCATCATGTTCTTCCCTGGTCTTGGAAAACACCAAAATATCATCAATAAAGACCACTACGAACCGATCTAAGTGTGGATGGAAGATACGGTTCATAAGGTCCATGAATGCTGCTGGTGCATTTGTTAGGCCAAAGGGCATTACCAGAAACTCATAATGCCCATATCGGGTCCTGAATGCAGTCTTTGGCACATCTACATCCTTCACCCTCAACTGATGATACCCTGATCTGAGATCAATCTTAGAAAATACTCCTGCTCCCTTCAATTGATCAAACAGATCATCAATTCTAGGCAACGGATATTTGTTCTTCATACCACTTTATTCAATCGCCAGAATCGATGCATAGCCTCAAAGTCCCATCCTTTTTCTTTACAAACGACCGAGCTCCCCATGGTGACACATCGGGCGTATAAACCCCTTATCAAGTAACTCTTGCAATCGAGTTTTCAACTCCTCAATTCTGGGTGCCATCCTGTAAGGAGCAATGTAAATGGGTGATGTACGGCAGTTGTCTCAATAGCAAATTTGACTTCCCTTTCTGGTGGCAAACCAGGCAATTCTTCAGGAAATACCTCTGGGAAGTCTCTTACTGTGGGTATATCACTCAGGTTTGGCTTAGCTTGCCTAGTATCCACCACATGTGCTAGGTAGGCTTCACAGCCTTTTCTCATCATTCTTCTTGCAACTGTGGCTGAGATGACATTGGATAAGAAATCTGTCCTTTCCCCCACAACTGTGATCTCATTACCCTCAGAAGTTTTCAAAGAAATCCTCTTCAATTTGCAATCAACCATTGCCTGATGACGTGACAACCAGTCCATTCCCAAAATCACGTCAAACTCGTGGAAGGGCAACTCAATCAGGTCTGCCAAGAATTCATACCCCTGAATCCTTAATGGGCAACCCTTGTATACTTTGTTCACCACTACACTGTGGCCCAATGGATTAGTGACCAGAATGTCTTGGTCACTCTCCCCTACTAATATCCCCCTTCCTACGGGTAAGTTGATGCAGATGTATGAATGGGTGGATCCTGGATCCACCAATGCATGCACAGATGTATTGTAGAGGGAGAATGTACCCCTGATGACGTCCGGGGCATCTTGCTCCTCCTGAGCTCTAATAGCATAGGCTCTTGCTGGTGGTCTGCTGTCAGGCCTCTCTGCTGGCTCAGATGCAGGCCTCTGTGATGGTCCTATAGCCTCAGACTTGCCAGATTTTCTACCCCTCTGTGGTGCAGGAGCAGGTCTGTCTGCTTGTGTTGGAGCAGCTGTAGTAGTTCTATGTGGGCAGTTCCTCAGCTGATGCTCCGTTGACCCACACCTTAAGCAGGCACTAGTCACTCTCCAACACTCCCCCTTATGCCATTTCAGGCAGTGTGGACATGCAGAAGTTGCTGGGGCTGGTCCTCGAACCCCATCCACGGAGAGCGCCCACCGATGGTGTGGACCGACTCTCCTAGGGGTAAACCGTGGCTCAGGCCCCGAGACCGACTGACCTTGTGGCTGACCCGAACTCTGTGCAGATGGACCTCTGAACTTCTTCCCAGGTGCAGGAGATGAGCTAGACTGACCCGGGCCCCTCTTCTGCTGTCTATCCCTTCTAGTCTACTCACTGATTCTCACTTTTTCAACCCTTATTGCAGCTTTCACTAACTTACTAAATTCTGTGATTCCCAAGGCAGTGAGCTGGATCTTTATGTTGTCATTTAGTCCCTCTTCAAATCTCTTACATCTTTCAGCTTCATTAGGGACTATTTCCCTTCCATAGCGGCTTAATCAGACGAATTCCTTCTCATACTCGGCCACTGATAGCTGTCTCTGTCTCAGATTAATGAACTCTCTTCTTCTCTCTTCCAAGTATACAGTACCCACATATTTCTTCTTGAATTATGAGAGAAAGAAGTCCCAAGTTATAGCTTCCGTCGCACTTCATCGGACACATGATCCCACCATTCGTAGGCATCATCTTGCAACAGGATATGGCAGCCTCTAGGTTTTGCTCGGGTGCAAGTGGAGTTGTTTTAGAACTCTGCGTTCTGTTCAACCAATTCTCGGCTGCAATAGAGTCATCTTCTCTCTTACCGAAAAAGTCCACTGCTCCAAACTTTCTTAGCCTTTCCAGGTGTGATTTCTGCTGTGGAGGTGGAGGTGGTGGTGGTGGTGGTGCTGGCATTACTCCGGCCATTTGTCTAAAGAAATCGGCCATTTGCTGGAACATGGCCTGTGGAGGCTGAGCAGGCTCTGCTTGAGCTGGCGGAGCAGGTTCTCCCATGCCCCCAGTCTCAACTGTTGCAGGTGGAGCATGACTCTCCACTTCCTCCTCGACTGCTCTTTGAGATGAAGGGTCCATATCCTATTTAACAAAGACGAACAGATCTGCATTAGTGTCACCTCGACTCTTACAAATGCAATGCATGGTATGGACTCAATCTAGGCCCAGAAACACCTAAACCGTGCTCTGATACCACTAAATGTGACACCCCTTACCCGTGTACAGTATACCCGAGTAAGCAATATCAAACGATGTACCGGCACACTCTAATATACCTTAATTAATTTTTATCATAGTTTTGAATATAACTTGTGAAATATGGTTCATTTAAGTCATTTATTGAAATTGAAATTTATTTGAGGTTCCGAAAATTTTAAAGAAAATCCGGCAGAATACCGGCTAAAAATGGAGAAAACAGTTCTTCGGAACCTGTTAAAAACACTTCCAAATAATTTCCAAACAATCCCAACTTCAATTCATCAACAAAGTCTCAATATCAAGATCTCAACAACATTTCTCAATTTCAGTTCTCAATCATCCATCACATGTGATAATCAAGTATAAATCACAAATAGATATTTACTTTTCCATTCACAAATACAATTATCATAATTTACATGAACATCAATATACATTACACAAGTTTAATTACATATGAGAAAAACAAAATTTATTTACAGAATACCAAAATGACACCTAGTGTCCTACCAATGCACTGCAGAAGTTGAGGTGACGCGGACACTGTGCAGAACTGCAGGATGGACTCACCCATCCAAGGGTTCATCGGGCTCACGATCTGTATTTCCAGAACCTACGCGTGGCAAAAGCAACGCGATAAGCAATAATGCTTAGTGGTGCAATAATAAAATAAAAGAAAATAGCTGAAAATGAATATGTAGTGAATGTATATGTTTTATTTGTTTGGTATTGGTATATCCATTATATTCATTAATTTTGTTCACTTTCATTCATTTGGTTGCCCAAGTAACCTATACTGAACGACTGGACTGGATAACGGGTAAACTGGCACTGGGTATCTAGTACCTCGGGCCGTCACACCATCGGTCACATATGCATCTCCGGCAGCAATGTAATGCCTAATAAGTCAGAAATACATCAGGCATAAGGCCAAATCTCAATACAAGGTCAGAATGGCTAAAAGCCATAAAATCACAGAATGGCATATTGCCATGTGCAGTACTGCTAACTGAACCCTATTGGCATGCCAAACTATCCAAACCAATCTTGTTAGGTATACTAGGGTATTTGATACTTTAAAATTCTTCAATCTTTGAATTTCAAGTTTCGGTGTCACTATTCACCTCTTTGGTCAACAAAAATATTGACTTTTAGGTAGAAATTAGGTACATTGGTTTTGGCACTCCCAACATACCACATTTTGCATTTAAAACTTGTTGGAATTGGTCATCATTACCATTTCTAACTTAAAACCAAGAGGGCATAAATTTCAGTTTTTGAAGCCTAAGTTTACTGTTCCATTAAGCACTGTTGCAGTGGGAATTTGAAGAAATGGCAAACATGAAAGTTGTTCCTTATTTTGTCTAGTTGAATTTCCTTTTTTAAATCACTCCATTTGGAGTTTTGTAGCTCCAGATATGGTCCAAAAACCATAGCTGGCCGGATTGCCAAAACTGCAGAGTTACCAAATCTACAGTACCATGAACAGTGACTGTGACTGCCATTTGGGTTAGGTTCTGGTCATAATTTGGGGTAGGTTTCTTCATGAAAGTTGTTTTTCTATGTCTTAACTTGTTTCTGTAAAAATTTCAGGTCAATTGACCATTTCTACAGTGAGTTATGGCCAAATGAACAGTTACTGTTCATTTGATCATTTCTGCAGGTGCTGTTGCAGGGTATCCGGATTGGGGCCAACTTTTGGTCCACTTGCTTTGGTCTTTTGGGCATGGTTTCTTCAGCAAAAATGTGCCATTATAAGCCTAGTTTCATGTCCAATTGGCCAAACACCAATTGGACCTACACAGCCAAAGTTATGGCTGTCTAAGTGGGCTGGAATCTCAGCCACCCTTGCTGCTGTCCCTAGGCAGCATACTCATTCACTTTGCCATGCTATATTTCAGTCCAAATTATGGTCAACTTACCTAAAATGGTCACTAATTGACTATTAAAATGTTCTCTAACAATTTCCTAAGCCAAGCCAAATTTTCACTTCTCAAAACCCTAATGTCCATTTCAATTTACCCATACACCTTAGTTAGCACACTAGTTCATTATCCATGCATATACATACCTTAAACATCATTTCTAGACCACTCTAAGTCCAACAAAACACTCATTCCTATTCCTGCAATAGGGCTGCCGAAATCCATGTACACATACACATGAGTTTTTGTCCATTTAAATTACAATTTCTTACTAAATTCAAGTCCTTAATCATGAAAGTAAAGAGGTTTAGGTATATAGATGCACTAACCTTTAAGTGGCACTTCTTGGACTTGTATTTTCCTTAGAATTTCTCCTCTTTGTGGCTGCCTAGAACTTCCTTAGGATGTGTAGATTAATTTTAGTGAAGGTGACCTAGGATTTTAAGGTTGGATGTTAGAAGATTTAAAGCTCAATTTGAGCATCAATGGAGGAAGGAAGTAGGGGAAGGGTGCCGGCCATGGGAACAAGGAAGAAGATGTAATTTTTTTTTCTATTATTTGGTCATATTTTATATCCTTCTTATCCCTTAATAAAATTTGTTAATCCCCCATTGGTTTAGAAATTTTAATTGAGGTCATCATGACATCATATATATATATTAATCTTATTTCTTTTCTTTTCTTTATTTCTTTCACTCATTTTTAATTATTTTCTCATAAATATTAATTCATATTTTATGTCATAATAATTATTTACTCAACTGGACATGTTGGTCAAAAATCACCTCTGAAGGTGAAATGACCAAAATGCCCTCCGTTTGGCGTAACGGGTCAAAATTGTCTGTACCGATTGAAAATTTTTTCTAGATATTTTCTTGGCATTCTAATGCCATGGAAACCTCAGTGACCCTTCTCTGGAGTCTCAAAAATTATTTTATGAAATTTCTCTCGGGTCTAGGGCTCCTAGTTGCGAGAACCGCAACTTCCCTCTGGGTTACCCATCGCTAGGGCACCGGCTCGTTTAATTTGGTTGTATTTTAATTCTAAAATTTTTACTAAATTTTTCTTATCAATATTTGAGTTGATTATGGTTCTTCACTTTAGTTTAAATATTTTTCCGGACATTCTAGCTGTCCGGACCGACACTGGTCACCGAAATAGTAGGATGTACGGAGTAGTTACCGGGAGGGTGTTACAATAATTGACTGCGAAAAAGGCACTACATCTTCTACCTTGCCAAAACCATGTCAAATTAATTACTCTCTTATCCTATCATAGTTCTATAATACATCAATTCACAGTTCCAACTTTTTATAGGTAGTAGGGTTGTACTTTACACCTTGCTAATATGCACAAGGTATACTATTCTCACTAAGCTCTAAGCAAAACATCTGTCGTACTGCAAAAACCATTCAAAATTTCATACCGAAGACTAGATGGTCTCACTCTATAGATGTCACCTTTACTTGTAACTAATCCGCAACCTCTGGTCTGATGGCAACTCTTGATGTAACTTTAGCTCATGCTAGGGTAACCGAGTCACTGACT
This sequence comes from Hevea brasiliensis, assembly GCF_030052815.1. Classification (NCBI taxonomy): domain Eukaryota; kingdom Viridiplantae; phylum Streptophyta; class Magnoliopsida; order Malpighiales; family Euphorbiaceae; genus Hevea; species Hevea brasiliensis. The sequence goes on along the minus strand of NC_079496.1, from coordinate 1,805,400 downwards.
CTAGTTATCACCCATCTGTGACCTTTCAATATTCTAACTCTAGACTCTTAACCAGGAGTTCCCAACTCCTTTGCAGATATAGAACTTTGTTTCGGCATAACTGTACCAAAATAGAGGCTATCCGCAAACACCCTCATTATGGAGCACCAAGGGGATGCACGCAGCTCTACACAATAATCCCATGTCGATACTGTAATCTACAGCTTACAGAGCAGACATCGAGAATATTGTATAGTTACTACGATACGTCCTGACCGACTAGGTCTCCCAAATTCTTATCTCTCTTGAATCTTCTATTACCACAAACTTATTCTGACTGGGTCATTCATTGATGACTGCTAGCAGTGGTATTCTCATCCTTATCTAGGGCAACTGTACTTTCAAGACTCACCTTTATGTACTCGTGCCTTGCACGAAATGGGCACACCATTTAAACCCATACAGATAGAAACATAGCATTTCTTGGAGTACGTATGCTCATGACAGACCTCAATATGTCTGCTAACTCTATTTCATATTTCTATGTACTCCACAAAAATCAAGACACTTACTGATGCACTTTTATATTTCCTGAAGTATAACGCAGAATCTAGAAACAAAGAATTACAGAAAAGACAAAACAGAATCCTATACTCCGCATGTAACATCCTAACAAGACTCCTTTTTACACTCCCAATTATATTATTTCCCATGAATCTAGAGCCTAAGCTCTGATATCAACTTTGTCACGACCCAACTTATGGATCGGACCGGCACTAGGACCTGGGCCAGCCTAAAGTCCCCGAGGCCCGTAGTAAGCCTAATTATTCCTCAACCCATGACTAGGCCCACAATTTAGGCCCAATATGCATATAAAATAATTTAAATTAAACTGTTAAAATTTTCTTTCGGGCCAACTTAGCCCAATAATTATCAGAAACTAAAATTAGGGGAGCCCAGCTCAACCCTGTTATATCATCTACAAACTATTTAAAACTCATAAAAATTTTTCATTTATTAATATAAAAACTTAAATTCATGCAGTCCCTGACAGGATTAATGCTATTACTAGTACATGCGGAGTTCTAAATTATAAATTTAAATAATAATAATACAGTTAAGTAATCTTTTTATAACCTATGAGGAAAGAGACAGGTTATTCTGAAAAAGGTCTCCTCCTGTAGCCTGGAAAAATATGGTGAATAGGAGTGAGCATTCGACTCAGAGAGTAAAATATCAATTTTAACCATAATCTCTATAACTATTTAAAGCTAATGCACCCTGTAGAGTGAAATGCAACATCGGCAATATTTTCACACCATAACAGCAAAAAGGTAATTTGGAGCACTCACACACCCGATAATGTCAAACAATACATATATGGGAGCTGATCCCCTATACAGCTCTCTTAATCCAAACTGTGCCAGCGAAGAACTCAAGCTCGGACTTCCACTTAATAAACCAAATCGGGGTCCCAGCGAAGAACTCAAGCTGTGTCTACCCCAAAGGACTGGGTCCCAACGAAGATCTCAAGCCGTGTCTACCCGTCCTGTCCATAGCCAACACCACACCACATGCACGCCAACTCACGTACACTGCTCCAAATTACCACAACAACATCCATGACACTTTAACATTTATGAATGCAACATAAAACGTGTCTAGTGTTTAACTAGATATATATATATATATATATATATATATATATATATATATATATATATATATATTTATAAGTGATGCATGGACATGCTTGAATATATAATAATATCGAAATTATAATTAAAATTAATATTTTACTCACTGTACATCGAGGACTATTGTGGCTGCTGGATGGAGAAAAATAGCTGACATCGATCACCTAATAATTAAATTATAAATTTATTAGTACTAAGTCAAAATAAAACTCTAAAGAAGCAACAGTCAGCCTAATTCATGCCGGAAATCCGGCAGAGTTTCCCTTATACCTGGGACTTACCCAACCTGCAAGAGGCTTTAAAATATACTTCTATATCCACCAATCACACAATCGCAACTCATTCACATCACAAGGCCCCTCCTGGGCCAACCCCAAATAGTCAACAACCATAATTTAAAAAAATTATAATTTAGTCCCTATAACTAGCCCTTTTGTAAAACTATCCAAACGAGCTCTAAAAATTCTAAAATTTTGCTCGTGGTCCTTAATAATATTATACGGCTATTGCAAAAGGAATTATAATTTTTCGATCATCCACGAATATTTTATGAATTTTATTCTAAATTGATATTAGCCGAAAATGAGCAACTTGGAGTTCGGGTTTAGCTATGTCAATTCTGACACCTGGAACGCATCCAGAATGTCTGAAAATGCTAGGATTGACTATAATATCGATCACGTTCTGAGACGGGCCATCGGGCAGCCCATCTGGCTGAAAATGCGGTCCCGACGCTGGTGAGCTATCCTCTATCCGATTGCACCTAAATTAAGTCCAAATTGTGTTAATAATTATTATAAAATTATTTTTAAGTTTTGAGAATCGAAAAAGTTCGAAAATCTCACAAAACGATCTAGACCATCCGATTATCGCCTTTTTCAAACGGTGTCTGATCGGAGCGGGACCGGTCCTATCTCGAAGATCTCGTCGTCCTGAGTCCATTAGTGGCCTCGGATTTCTGATCCGACGGTCGGATCACCGGAAAAGTGGCCGGAAACTCGAAACCCATATATTTTTCTTCCAAGTTTCCCTCACCGAATCTTCTCCCTCCGGCCACCGTTGGAGGCGAGGCTGGTGAGTCTTGAAGCTTGCTATGCCAGGAGTTGAACGAGCCCAGCCTCGTCGGAAACAACCACCAAATGACGTCGGAACGAAGCTTGAAAGTGGCAGCCTCGCACATGCGTCCACCTCCCTCTCTCTTTGAAACTAGCCTCCATTGCCGCCCTTTGCCGCCTTGCTTGCTGCCGTAGAGGCTCGCCGGAGCATGCTGGAGACTCACCGGTCTTCATTGTCAGCAGTGATGTCCTTTGCCGGCCGGAAAAATGAAGAAAGGGAGAGAAAGAGTGGGTGAAAGAGAGAGTTGCGTGGGGGTGAGGGGAGGGGTTGCGTGGTGGGTCTGTTTCAAAATTCCCATTTCATTTTTTTTTTTGTAATTGATAGTGACAGTGGAAATTCACTGTCACACGCCAAGTCCCATCCCCCTTTCCCCTTTTTTTTAATTTTTTTTTTTTAGGTTGTTACAAAAAATTTATATTTATTAATCTTGCCAACTCATAACTTACAATTCATAGCATATATAATTTATTATTTTTTAAAAAGTTATTAATTACTCAATAAACTTTAAACAATATTAAAATCATATTTAAAGACATAAAATTTCGAATTTAAGTCTCAATTAAAATTTATTATTAAAAAAAATTATAATTAAAAATTAAAATAAAATTTTTTAAATGTTAAGTTTTTAATAGATATTTGGGAAAGTGATTTTTAAAATGAATAATCAATCATTTAAGATTATAATTATGCCGTTAGAAATTATAATTTTAAAATTTTAATTATATCTAATATTTAATTATTAACCGTTTATTATTAATAACTAGTTATAACATTTACTTCAAATAACTATATTTAAAAAAAATAATAACAACCCGTTAAATCAGCTTTAAGTTTGAACATAAAAAATATTAGAAAATTTTAAAAAGATTTAATTTATTATAAATTATATTAATAATATAAAATTTATTACAAAACAATAAATTTATTAATTATTTATAAATATTTTAAAATTATAAATAACATAAAATTTGTTAAATTAATAATAGGATACTTTCTTATCCAAATCGTTCATTAATTTTTTTAAAAAAAGAAAAAAAAAAAAGAAAAAATCGTTCGCTGGTTTCAAGTGACGTGGCATTGGCACGCAATTTTACGAATATCAGTAACTTTCACGTTTCTTTCTTCTTCCTCTGCTGGTGATCCAAATTGGGTTGATTACCACTGCACCTCAATAATGATTGCTCGGAGAATTTGGCTCAAACGGCCTTCCGCCTCCGCCCCACGCTTTTTATTTCCCTACACTCCCCAAGCTTTGTCTCCGCCGTCGCCTTCGCTGCTCCCGGAGCTCAAACCTCCATCTCTAGGTGTTTCTTCGCTGCTGCCCTTCTGCAGCCACGCTTCGGCGCCGTTTCGATTGGTTAATAACTCTATCGACGTGAGTATCTGCTTCTTCTTTGTTTTTGTTTATATAAATAGAATTTCAAATTTACCTTTTGAATGTTAAATTTTTGTTTTTCTTGTATTTTTGGAATTTTTCCAGAGTGGCATTCAATATAGGGTGAATAGATGTTGCTTTTCGAGTCATGCTTTGGCGGATCTTCCAGTGGGTGGGATAGTTGATGTGCCTTTAGCGCAAACTGGTGAAGGTATCGCTGAATGTGAACTTCTCAAATGGTTCGTGCATCAGGCGAGTGATCTCTCTCTGAACTTCTCTCTCTTTTTTTCCCTGTTATTTTCACTTATCTAATGTTTCTTTTGCGATTGGTTGAATTTTTTCACTTCAAGTTTGGCCGTCTTCACAAATTGGGAGATTTGCTTTAAACTCAAATGTTCATGTGGATTAATGAAATTTCAGTATTTTCCAAGTTGTTTATGTAATTTGAAGTGAATTTCAATTACACAATCTGTCTTATTGCTATATGCATTCATTTATATCCAATAAACAACAGGAATGATTGTTTATACTGTCATTCTTGCAGGGCGATGAGGTTGAGGAATTTCAACCACTATGTGAAGTTCAGAGTGACAAAGCAACTATTGAAATAACAAGTCGTTACAAGGGGAAAGTAGCTCAAATTCTCTATGTTCCTGGAGACATTGTAAAGGTGAAAATCTACATTTGAAACTTATGCATATTAGAATTCACTTACATGTGTGATGTTGGCAAATTTGGTTGTGGCTGTGAGAAACAGTGATTAGTATTGTAGGTGGGATTAGCAACCTTCCAACAAGTGGGAGATGAGAGTTGGGAATTTTTCTTGAATTTAATCTAAAACCAATCAAACAAGTTGAATTGTTAGGAAATATAGGTTTTATAGCAGAAGCCTCTGTTCTAATCAAGGGAAATAGGTTTATTGAAAAAGGTTTTTCGACATTTACTCAAAAATTATAATGGGAAGAAAAAATGTGTGCCATTCACTGTAAAATTGTGTATTTCACTGTTAGGGAAAAAAAAAAGCTGTAACTCCTCGAAAATTGTAGTATGTGTCCATTAACTATCAGAATCTACACAGAAAAGAATATGGGATATAAGGATGTTGAAATTAGTTGTGAAAGGGAAGAATATCAATATAATATATATGCTGTTTGAATAAAAGTCAATATTATTGTAGGTTGGAGAAACTCTTCTAAAAATGATTGTCGAGGAATGTCAAGCTCCTGCACATGTGCATGATGATTTGGAAGATACAAAGCCACTTGGTTCCAAGCTGGAAAAAAGTCAAATTGATGGAGTCCTGTCGACACCAGCTGTTCGGCTCCTTGCAAAGCAATATAATATAAATTTAAATGATGTCCATGGAACTGGGAAAGATGGAAGGATACTAAAAGAAGACTTGCTTAAATATGGCATTCAGAAAGGAATAATTGAAGATTCATCTGGAACTGTGAAAGCTGATTCTGGGAACCAGTTTCTGGGGGAAAAAGAGAAATACTCGTATGCTTCAGCAGAAGTAGGACAACCTCATGAGGATAAGATAGTTCCCCTAAGGTAATATTAGATACAATAATCCTGGATATCATGATATTATCATTTAGAGGTCGAGCTCTAGACTGCACTTATGAACTGTCATATGAATCCCACTTATATGCATCTAATTGTGTTAATGCCTATCGACATAGTGTGGTGGAGTTCCCCCAAATCCTATATCTTTAATCATAAAATCTTAAAACTTCATTATAAATTACTAACTTACATTGTAAAATTTTAAGCCCTTTTGGTACAAAAGTCCAAATCTTTTAGTGTCCCTTTTACTAAATATCCTAGTAACTTCATTGTACAACATCAATTTTCTTTATGAACCCAAAAGCCTTTACCATAACATCCTCCTCCCTCCGCACAACACCCCCCCCCCAAAAAAAAAAAAAAAAACTCCACACCCATTTTTTTTCTTTTATGATGTATGATAATAATATCAGTATCTTGTCATTGGGCAATATTTAATTATTTTGAGTACAATACGTCCATTTATTATAGGCTTGCTAATATCCTAATCTATTTAAAGTTAAAAGCAAGTTAATTTTTAATTTTGTTATATTCTTTCAGGGGTTTCCAACGGACTATGGTGAAGACAATGTCCATGGCTGCAAAAGTTCCACATTTTCATTATGTAGAAGAGATTAATTGCAACGCATTAGTGGAGCTTAAAGCATCTTTCCAGAATAATAGTACTGATCCAGGCATCAAGCATACTTTCCTTCCATTATTGATAAAGTCACTTTCAATGGCCCTCAACAGGTATCCATGGATGAATAGTTCCTTCAATGATGAAGCAGTAGAGATGATTCTAAAAGGTTTGTTGATTTTATTCTGCCAAGTAGTTGCTAGTACATGGTGTATTGGCTGCTTTTGTGTTTCTGATGAGGAAGTCTTCAATAAATGATAAAAAAAACCATGAAGGTTTAGAATACCACTTAACATTGAGTAACTAAAACTTAGAATTGTGGAGCTGTACACAAAATCTCTGGAGGTCTAATATAGCTGGAAATTGGAGTTGCAGTCAACAAAGTGTTTGAAATGTCACTAGACAGAAGTATTTCATGCTAGATGGATCAATAACAATGCACCAATTTGTATTGCTTATAAAACCGCTGGAGATGATAAAATTTCCGTGAATATATAGACATATCTGGAATCTCTCCATTTGAGTATCTTGCTACAAGCTATCGCATGGGCAGATGGATACTTCCATACGTGTTTTTATATGTATGTTCCCTATAAATGGAAGTTTTGTAATTTGGTATCAAATGTTGATAACAATTTAGAGACTTGTAAGTTGGTGTCATTTGTATCGTGTTAAATATAATAAATTTTTATTCAGGGCTATAATGCCTCCTTTCTGTTCTGTCTTTTTCCTAACAGGAGTTATTGTTGAATATTATAGGTTCCCACAATATAGGAATTGCCATGGCTACTCCACATGGTCTGGTTGTGCCCAACATAAAGAATGTTCAGTCTCTTTCCATCTTGGAGGTTAGTTTCACATAATATTTCATCTGTATCATATACCACAACTATCACCTCTGGAGTTTGGAATTGATCCTGGCACTTGCACACTGTCAAGAAAAAGCATAAATTGTCATGTAATGTGATCTATTCACTCACAATTATTGCCTAAAGCCAATGCATGTGAAATGCTCAATTTGAATATCATTTTTCAAAGTGTAACAACATTAATAATGCAAATTTAGCTTGAAACTAGTGTTCTTTGAAATTGCAACCTACAATCTCTGTGTGCATGCTAGCAATTTAGATAGATTGTAAGCATGGACAAGGATGACCGTCGGCTAGTGATTTGATGAGTCTTGTTTAAGTTTTTTATTCATACTTTTGAGAATACTATGTTATTTTATTTCCCCTTCTACTGACATTCTAGAAAAATATGCATTTATTTAGATAACAAAGGAATTGGCACGGTTACAACAATTGGCAACGGAGAACAAGCTTAACCCTGAGGATATAACTGGTGGAACAATAACTCTAAGCAATATTGGTGCAATTGGTGGGAAGTTTGGTGCCCCTATCATCAACTTGCCTGAAGTTGCCATTATTGCTATTGGTAGAATTCAGAAGGTTCCACAGTTTGCAGATGATGGAAATGTGTATCCCGCATCAATCATGACTGTAGGTGACATGTCTTTCTTTGTTTATTTTTCATTTATATCTTTATGTGTGTGATTATAAGAGTGTTATCATAGTCAAATAATCTCGACATATAGGTCATACTGTGCTTATTACAGAATGATGATATGCCTGTGTGTCTCTAACATGGTATTTACTTTCTTCAGGTAAATATTGGTGCAGACCATAGAGTTCTGGATGGGGCAACAGTTGCAAAATTTTGCAATGAGTGGAAACAATTGATTGAAAAACCAGAATTACTCATGTTGTTTTTGAGATGATATGTTTTCATCTCATAGCCTCCTCTTTACTGTACATTTATTAAAAGGGAAACAAATAAAAGAAACGTTTTGTTCTGGAACTTGTATTAAGTGCCAAACTGCCAATAAGATTTAGAATAATGAACAGCAACTTTTATATTTGGACTGCTTAAAGTGCAAAGCTGTGCAATACCCCCCAATTTTTTGAAGAAATATCAATGTGGCTGTTATTAGAAATAAAAATAAAATTTATAATGTTTTGAGAAGAAAGTTTAATTTGGAATGGATTTATAAGTGAAGATTTGAAGTTTTTGGTGTAAAATGAATTTTTGAAAATATCAAAAACCAAATTGAAAATTTTCTTAAAAAAGTGGATAGCTTGTCGACTATCCAACATGATGAGACTTTTTCTAGCAACTTAAAAAAAAAAATTAGAGAGGAGAATCAGAAAAGAGAAAGAAAAAGTAAAAAAGAGGAAAGAAAGAAGAAGATGAAAAAGGAGGAGGGGAAATTGGTCGAATGTTTGGAGTCCTCTTGTAAGGTTGATCAAGGCAATAAAGTTTTCTTTCATCTAGATGGATTTGGTTTTCTTTCACTGTTGATTAAATATATTTAAGATCTATATGTAGAAGTTATGATTAAAATTTGATAATTTTTCGACGGTTAAAGATTGAATTTGAAAAAATAAATTTTTGAATTTAGATTATCTGATTTGAAATTTTGAATTTTGAGCTGCTAAAATTTAAGTAAACTAAATTATTAGAATGTTAAGAAAATTATAAAATTTAATAGAGATAATTTTTAGCATATCATGGTTATTGTGTTAAAATTTAATAAATTTTAGACTTGTAATTTAAGAGGGTGAGCTAAACTTTATAATTTATAAATTTTTATTATGCATTTTTTTCTTTATTAGATTATTCATTTTATGATCAGACTATATTTATTTAATTTTTTAAGTTGAATTTTTTTAAAATTTAATTATTAAATTGTAATTATAAAGACTTACCACAAATTTTAAAGATTTATGTTGAACAGAATCCTAGCACTAATCCAGTCCAAAAGTTGGATCATTGGCATATAATCTGTCAATAACGGCTGCTGCTTCAATACCGACTTCGGAATTTTGCAAGTTTATATTTGTGCATCCAGTTTATCCTTCGTGGATCCATAAACTGGAATTTTAGGACATGTTTGGTATTGACTGTGCTTTTATTTATTTATTTTTTCTTTATTTTAAAGTCAAAGAAATTTATATAAATGAAATTATTTATTTAATTTTTAAAAAATTTCTTAAAACTGAAAAACATAAAATAAAAAGACGTGAAATTCAAGAATTAATTAAATTTAATATAGATATTTAATTTAATAATTATTAATTTTTTAAAACTAATTATTATACTATAAAATTAAACTCATATTAAATTCATCAGAAATAAAAAATAAATATCTGAAATTTATTTATTTATTTATTTATTTTTGTGGTAACTCGGTTTCTATTTTTAGTTTTTAATAACATTTATTTTCAAAGAAATTGAAATTCATAATTCACACACAGCGTATTGTCAAAGTCTCAAAGGGACTCCAGCATTTGGGCTTTCTCCGTCGAAGAACGAAAGAAGAAAGAGAAATGGCGACGGCATCATCAGGCGTACAGAAGCTCCTGCAAGTTGGGACAAAGATCGTCGCCGTTGGCCGTAACTACGCCGCTCACGCCAAAGAACTCGGCAACGCCGTTCCTAAGGTAAAGATGGGTTCTTTCTGTTTTTATATTCAGATTTTCTTCTTAATCACAATTCAAATTGGAATTTTGAAACTTCAACTATCATCAGGAGCCGGTTTTGTTCCTCAAACCAACCTCGTCTTACTTGGAGAATGGAGGCACTATCGAGATTCCCCATCCCTTGGAGTCGCTGGATCATGAAGTGGAGCTCGCCGTCGTGATCGGCCAGAAAGCTCGCGATGTGTCCCAGACCACCGCCATGGATTACGTTGGAGGTACTTGCTGTCACTGATGGTTGATTATTGACACTAGGAAGCCACTTTTTTTCCCCTTTGTTCAAATGACTAAATTTATGAGATTTAAGTTGAAATAACTGATCAATTTTGGATTCTAGGTTATGCTCTTGCCTTGGATATGACTGCTAGGGAAATCCAAGCATCTGCCAAGGTAAAATTTCTGTATTCTGGCTATAAGTTAATTGGTGTAGGACCTGTTAGTTTCGAGATATGGGATCATTTCAAGAAGTAAACACTATGGCATTTCTTTAGTAGATCAATGTATTTGAATGCTTTGGGGTTGTACGCATCACGTAGTTGATGATTATTTGAACATTGTTTAAAATCTTGTATCTTTTGTTTGTATTAATTATTTTTAGTCTACACTTAATGAAATTTCTTTTCTTTCATATATATATATATATGTTAGGCATATATTTCCTTTTCTCTTCTTTTCGTTATTGTATATGAGCATTTCAGAATTTTATATGCAATCAATACCTCTTTCTGATTAACGCCTTTTTCATTTTACTATTTTTCAGTCTGCAGGGCTTCCATGGTCTGTGGCCAAAGGGCAGGATACATTCACACCTATTAGTTCTGTTGTAAGAAATGAAATGAATTGAAATTCCTTTTTATTTCGCTCTATTGTTTAAACATGTCAACATCAAACAAATTTTGAAGCCCTATAATTAGAATTGCCTTGCGATTCCAAGGTTTATTCTCAACACAAAATGAATGTGGGATTGGGATGGGTGGTGAGGGAGTTATGCAAGATAACCTTCAGTCATATTCACTTCTGTTTTTCTTTTCTTTTTGTAGTTCTGAGTTCTGAATATATGCACTAGTAGAATTTTACCTTTTTGCCTAACCATCATCTGATTTTGATATAGGATCACAGCTTCGATCTATCTAGTTGTTTTTTTTTTAATTTTTTTTTAATTTTTTTTTTAATTTTTTAATTTTTTCTCTTTTATCTGTATGTGTTATTGTACATGATGTTGTTTATCTTGCTTTAACTTTTGATTCTGCAAACACTTATTGCAGCTTCCCAAGTCAGCTGTCCCTGACCCTGATAACTTGGAACTGTGGTTAAAGGTGTCAGAATCATCTTTTTCTCATTCTTTGCTTTTTCTTTTTGAATGGGATTGTCAAATTGATCGAGGTCAAATGGATATGTTCTACCGCAGGTAGATGGAGATATGAGACAGAAAGGTTCCACCAAAGACATGATTTTTAAGATTCCTTATCTCATTAGTCACATAAGTTCAATCATGACACTTTTTGAAGGAGATGTAATACTAACAGGTACCATGCTGAACTTTTCCTTATTCATTTTTTAGATTTTGATATTTAGTAAAAAATTATGGTAATGTAGCTGCCCTTTACTAAGGTTTGGATACAATTTGATACTGAGTGAGAGCAATAGCATCCTCTTCCCATTGAAGTTTACTTGCAGATAGCCAAAGTCATAAGTTTGGTCTTTTAAATCTTGCATAATGAAGCATTCTTGCTGGATGTGATTTGTCTGTGCTGAGTAGTTAAGTGTTAAAGATCATGTTGAGATAGTTAAAGATCATGTTGAGATAGGTAAAGGTCATGTTTTTGTTGCCTTGGAATCTTTTTGTGCAGGCACTCCACAAGGCGTTGGCCCCGTAAAAGTAGGTCAAAAGATAACTGCTGGCATCACAGATCTTCTTGATGTTCACTTTAATGTTGAAAAACGCAGAAGGCCAGGAAGTTATTAAGCAAGGGGAAATTTTCTTTCAATTTCTGACTTAAAATAATGGCCGAGGCAGCTCCATTCGTGGCCTTGCTTTCCAGAATCGCCCAAACGGTGATGCATAAACATCAAACTATGTTTTTTTATGTTAAAATTTGGATTTCTAGGATGGAAAGATTTTACGACAGGGAGCTTGGTGTTGACCATCCTTTTGGAATGAAGTGATGATAATGTTATGAACACAGTTATGGAATTGCAATCCCAGTTGAAAGAACAAATATATTCAAGCTTTTGTGAGAAGAATAAACTATTGCCAACATAATTATCGATATTTCTGCATTCTTTGCATCTCACTTGAATTTTCTTTTGGTCTTGAATTATCACGTCTCATATGAAACCCAATATATTTGATGCACTGCCTTAAATAATCCATATTGCCATAATGGATTCAGGCACTATTGTTATCTGTTCTTAAGGTAAATTATCTTCTATGAGCAATATGGGATAAAACTTGAGGTTAAACAAAGGAAAGGGAACAATACTTATTTTGATCCTCCTGTAAAAAGTCAAGGAATACATGCCACCAGCTTAAGTTGTAAAGTAGCTACAAAGAGGCTTAACAGGAAAACCACACTCAAAATTATTTTTCAAACCACAGGAGCAAGCAATGCAAGCTCTCAAATATAGTCTCTGACAAAGACGACATTAGATGGCAAATCAGAACTTCTGAAAGAAATCATATATATGTTTAGTGATCTCCTCAGGCCTCTCCTGCTGGAGGAAGTGGGCAACTCCTTCCATAACAACTACTTCTTGCAACAATCGAACATCTCTCTTGAACCCACCCTTCTCTATATAATCCTTGTTACCTAAAGAATTGTAGGTAAGGTCCTGATCTCCAACAATGAACTTAACAGGTACTTTCACTTGAGCCCCCGTCCACGGCGCAGTGAGTTCCCAGTTTCTGTAATATTTTAGGGCAAAAATTAAGAACAAGTGGCAAGGGCAATCATGGTAAAAGTGGAGAAGGATTAAAGAAGAAATTAAAGTAGAAGGTAAATTTCAACTAAAATATTAATGTTGGTAATAAAACTTTTAGATGGGAAGCATACGAGTTCAAATTCCGGTAATAGTTCAATCCTCCAGTGAAGCCTGTCCTTTCAAATTTGCTGGTGTAATACTGCACATCTTCCTCAGACAACCAAGAGGGCAAGACAAGGGGCGTTTCTGCTGGGCGGCTAAAAACTTTACCTTTAGGAAAGAAAAGAGGACCTGGATGACGGTATGTTAGGAATTCCTTCACAATTCTCTGTGTACCAAGCTCTGCAAACTCAGCTTCTATATCTCCACGCTCCTGCAAAATCAACCACGCATCTTAATCAACATCTCCATCCTACAAATCCATTAAAACCCAATTGGTAGATAAACAAAACTGCAATTAATTAGGTGGAACAAATGCAAGATAACCCAGAAGACATTTGTTTCAAATTATCTACTGTTTAGATGCCTGTTCGAGTAAACAAATTGCCTAATCCTACCCACCTAAAATATCTACCCTTTCACTTCCAGAATCTTAATTTTATAATAACTTCCAGAAATAGATGAACAACAAAAAATTGAGGTCCCAACTTTCGAAACAGGACAAGATCTCTAGACTTCAAATAAAATAATGATCAATAGTAATCCATGCAAAAATTCAAGTACTTGATAAAGATTCAACAGCAATGCAGAAAACCCATAAAAAAATTAAAAAAAAAAAAAAACCTGAATTCTGCACATGTAGTAATCATCACCGTAAACAGCTCTAATCGCGTCCAAAATTTTCATCTTGGGGTTTCTAGGAGGAAAAGTCACGCTCAGATTAACCAAACCCTTGACTCTGTCAGGTCTAAACAGACACAAGAACCACGCCATGTAAGCTCCCCAGTCATGACCCACTACAAAAACCTTTTCCTGGTGGGGTGCCACGGTGTCCAAGAGCCCGATGAGATCACCGACGATGTGGAAGACGGTGTAGCTCCGCGGATCAGCCGGTACGTCGGTGTCTCCGAAGCCTCTCAAATCCGGTGCCACTGCTCGGTAGCCCAGAGTAGCCAGCGCCACAATCTGGTGGCGCCAGGAGTACCAGAGATCAGGGAATCCGTGAATGAAGAGAATCACTGGGCCGTTCACCGGACCCATCTCCGCTACGTGCATGTTTATGCCATTGACATTGAGAAATCTATGCTCTATAGCCTCCATTATCTCTATCTTAGCTTGACTGAGAGGGTTTGGTTTTAGTTCTTATGGTGTAATAATTTATCTAGAAAAATAAAAATGGGATTGTTAATAGAAAGACTGTCCCTAAGCTGGATAAAATATATATTTATATAATTAATTTTAGTCCAAATAAGAAAGGAATCACTTTGAGTCTAAATTACATAACAATTCATTAGTAATTCCATTTCACATAATTATTGGTTTCACTTTGCGTCTAAATTACATAATTATTGGTTTCACATAAATAAACAGTAATTCCATTTCATAATGACAGGCTTTGTCTTGTTAAGGCAACTTAATAAATTAATTTATTTTTATATTTTTAAAATATAAATTAATAATTAAATTTAATAATTATTAATTTGTGAATTTTTTAACAAATTAGAAAATGCTAACTATTACTGTTTGTTTCCTGGGAAAATGTAACGAAGATAATAAATATGAAGACATAAATTTTGGACATATTCTGATCAGCGTGATTGATCCGGAAACAGACAAGAGTGTACTTACTACTGTGCTTGGTGGTTAATTATGGAATACATTGATAACATTGAGAAATAATTTTTTTATATAAAAAAAATTAATAATATAAAAAAATATATTTTATATAAGAGCACTGATAAATAGTTCAATTTGAACTAGCTTAAATTATATTAATGTATATAATTTTACTATTATACCTTTAAAAGAAAGAGAGAAAACAGCTTAAAAATAACTTTAAAACTTAGAGTTTGTGAAGTAGTTCATTTCATGGCTCATGCAAAGGAAAACGTGCATGCAACAAGCTATTATTGCTTGCAGCTATGAACACCATTCAAGAACTGATGATTCGAGAAGTGTGTCTATTGCATTAATGCATGCACATATGAGCCACTACATGCAGCAATGATGAGCTAACATAATAAATTAGATTGTAGAGAATAATTAGATATAAATGTAAAAATAAATATTACTGGACATGATATACAATTTTAACAAATAAAATTTATATTTTTGAAAAAAATAATATATATACACTTTAGAGCTTGTATAATATATATGTATTTCATGCAATAAAATGTTAAATGAGGGTAAATAGCCCGATTGGCATAAAAGTACGCATTCTAGTATGGTTTAGGGTTCGAACCCTCTTTATATCAAATGTCATTTTTTTTCTATTTATAAGTACACCTAACATAATATATTCTTTATATATGTGTGTGTATATATATATATATATATATTTTCATTGATTTCAAAAGTGGATGAGGACTAATAGTCCGATTGGCACATGCTCCTAAGCATAAGACAGAGGTTTTAGGGTTCGATCTCTCCATTTTTTCCTTTTTTTTTTTTTTCTTTTGTGATCCTTTATAATTATTTTCATTCAAAAATATAATATTAAATTGTGATGATTGTAAGTATTTTTAAATCCTAATTAATATTTTTCCTTAAAATTATAATATAACAAATTTTTAGATTTAAAATTATAAAATATATATAAATCATTTATTTATATACACCTAATTTTACAGTATTAACACCACTTCACTACTACTATAATAATCACCTGTACAATGACTAATCGTTAAATCAACATCACTGCTACAATCACCACGTATACAATATTACCACGATAATTATCATTAAATCATCGTTTTTAATTTAAATATAGAGGGAGCTAGTTAAAGATATTTAGAGAATGATATAAATAAAAAGAGCTATAGACAGAGATATTAAGATTATAGTATATATAAAGATAAATAGATGGAGAGAGATAAAGATATGGAGAGAGATATATAGAAATGTATAAATCAGTATGTGTTGATTTTAAAATAACTCTTGTGTGTGTGTGTACAAAAATTTATCGGATGAGAGCTAGTAGTCCAATTGGCACATGCTCCTAAGCATAAGGTAGAGGATTTATGCATTTATATATATCTCTCTCCACATCTTTATCTCTCTCTCCCTCTATTTATCTTTATATATATATAATAATCTTAATATATCTATCTATAATTCATTTTATATCTATCATTCTTTAAATATTTTTTACTATCTCTCTCTATATTTAAATTAAAAATAATGATTTAATTATAATAATGATGGTAATATTATACACGTGGTGATTATAGTGGTAGTGCTGATTTAACTATTGATCGTTATATAGGTGATTATTTTAATAGTAGTGAAGTGGTGTTAATACTATAAAACTATATGTATATAAGTAAATGATTTATATATATCTTATAATTTTAAATATAAACATTTGTTATAAATTTTAAGGAAAAGTGTTAATTAGGGTTTAAAAATACTTCCAATTATTACAATTTAATATTATATTTTTTAATGAAAAAGAATTATAAATAATCATAAAGAAAAAAAAAGGGCAAATGAAATATTCGAACCCTGAACCTTCTACCTTATGCTTGGGAGCATGTGCAATCAGGTTATTAGCCCTCATCCGCTTTTCAAATCAACGAAAATATATATACATATATAAAGAACGTATTGTGTTAAGTGTGCTTATAAATGAAAAAAAAATAACATCTAACATAGAGAGGGCTCGAACTTTGAACCACGCTGAGATGCGTGCTTCTATGCTAGTTAAGCTACTTACCCTCATCCAACATTTTATTGCATGAAATATATATATATTATACAAGCTCTAGTGTGTGTGTTTGTATATATATATATATATATAATATTTTTTTTCGAAAATATAAATATATATATATATAATTTTTTTTCAAAAATATAAATTTTATTTGTTAAAAGTGTATATTATATCAAGTAATATTTATTTTTACATTTATATCTATCTATATCTATATAATTTGTAAGTAAATGATTTAAATAACGATAATAATGGTGATTGTAAACCGTGGTGATTTGAGTGTTTATGGAGTATATATGATTTAAAAAATATATATATATATATTAATATTTTATATACTGAAAAAATATAAATATAATTAGTTTGACCGTCACCCTACATACACTAACCCACCACCGCCATCATTATCACTCTAACACCACTATCAAATTTCAAATAAATTTTACTATGATACTTACTTTAATATCAATATTTATTGTTATAATATTTAATTTCATTTTGAAAATGCTATTTACTTCATTTCAATTAATATATATTAAATTTATATGATATTTCAAGTTAAAAAAAATAAATATAAAAGTATAACTTATCATTAAAAATCAATATATCTTATCTTATAATAAATATATTATATGTAATAGTTTATAGTATACAATATCTTTAAATTTGTATGTTTTCTATAGCATTAATTTTTAGAGTTTCAACAATTGCTACTATCTTAATTTGATATTGAAAAATGTTGTTTGGTGAGTAGATATTGAATGAAGAGATTTTATAGTCAAGTGGCTTATAAATAAGCTAAATAGCTCACAAGTCATCATAAATGACTCATATATTAAAAGGGTAAAATAATAATAAATTTTAATTTAATTATCAATATATCATTTTGAATTAACTCAATTTGAATCGTGTAACATTTTTGTTTATATAACTGGGATAATGTATAGGATTAAATATTTTTAATAATTTTTTAGTGGGCGACACCAGTGATGAGCTGCCACCTAAAGCGCATTCAAAGAAGACGGGAATATATTGAGGCCCGAGGCATGTTATTTGGCAACGTGCTGTGCGTTGATTATGGGACTTTGATGACAGCGTTGTGGCTGTAATTAAGTCACTTATCTTAATGTAACAAGATAAGAAACATGTATCACGAAATTTATCTTCTATTGCTTTAATAAAAAAAAAATGGACCCTCTCACTTCGTGAATGAGATGCGTGTTCCAATTTTTGTAATCATTTGATTTGCACTTTTAAATTTAAGATTTTATAATTTTAAAAATAATTTTAATATTATTTAAAAAATAATTTAATATTATTAAAATTTTGTGATACTGTAAAAATAGTAAAATCTCTTTTAAAATAAAATTTATTATTTTTCATATAAATTCTTTTAACAAAAATAAAAGGAGAAGGGAGAAGGGATTGCGTATTTTTTACGCTTAAATTAAAAGAAAATAATGAAAAAAATATTATATTTTTATTATTATATTCATATTAAATAATATGTGGAATGTATTAAATTAAATATTATAATAGAGTATTTATAATTTTTTTTTACTTTTTATAACTGAATAATTTTCTTTATTCAATATAGATATTTATATGATAAAATTATACTAGTAAAATAATTATTTTTTCGGACTCTTTGTTATATATATTTGAATAAACAATTTAACTCTACATACTTTAATGTAAACTTAAAAATTAAAAAAATAATTTATATACGTTGTTTTGTTATAATTTCTTAAAATTCATTTTACTAACTTTTTTTTCTCTTTTAATAAAATGTTATAAAAATAATTAAATTAAATTAAATAATATTTTATTATAATTTAAGTGATTTAATTAATTTTTTAATTATTATATAAAAATCTTAAAACACTGATAAAAGTGAATGAATGAAATAATAAAAAAAATTCATTACCAGTGTGCTTCAATTTAACAATTCAATCATTAATGGGCTTCCCATATAATATTTATTTCGTTCACTATTATCTGTCACTTGATTTATCCAAATTTACCTGTTACTTTAAGAAAATTAAGATGCATTAATTGATTTTTTTTTTTTTTTGTAATTTTACTCTTATCTTAATATAATAATTATTTATATAATTTAATAAAAAATGGGGACTCTGGCAGTTTGAAAATTAAGAAATCGGTTGAATTTGTCATTATATTAAAAAGCACTCAATCAGTACAATGTAATTCATCTATTAAAAATATTCTTAAAACGGCAAAGTTTTATAATAAAATTTTAATAATAACATCAATTACAAATGGGCCTTATGTGAATTCCATTTACACTAAATAATAAATTCTACTAATACATGGTGTAACTGCTGTGAGTCCTTAGTTTATGCATGTTTTTACCCATAAGTATATAAGAAAAAAACTGAAACCAATTCAATTTGATAAAAACTTGGAATCAAACCAAACTAAAATTAGACAGAGACCATAAATAAATTGGAACCGAATGAACTCTATAGTTTTAATTTTGATATCTTAAATTTTGAACCAAAATTGCCGGTTCAAATGGGTTCGGCGGCCACCCTTGGGCTAAGGCAAAGTATATCAAGCGCAATGATAACATGCCGGCTCTCCTAGGGGAAGTTGGAACTGTATCCTAATGGGTTGTTTTCACTTTGTAAGGAGCAAGGTCCATGATGTGAAAAAGGACGAAAGCTACCAATCGAAGTGCCCGAAACATATTGCTTTACGGTAGAGCTGACTGGTATTTTCACATTGGATGGATGAGCTGCATACTGGGGTATTTCTCCTCCTCCACTCCATCCATACCATAACATACATGATTAATCTCCACCAACCTGTCCAGGGTTTAAAATAGATGAGATTGTCGGCACTGAATTAAAAAATACCAACCTTTCGAATTTAATAATAAGTAATTAAACAAATTGGTAGTTGCAGAACTTCTTCATTACCCACACCACATTATATAGTTAAAGATAATGATTTTTTCTTGCATTAAACACACATAAAGGAAGGAGGTCTTTGCATCTTCCAAAACCTATGCTCTACCCATGTCACCCAAACCCCATATCACAAGGCAGCTCTACACATCTGCCTTTCCCACTTCAATTTTATTCACAGGATCTGTGCTAAAAGTGGATATATTGATCTAAAGCATAAAAGCGACAAGCTTTCAAGGGTCTTTTTAAAAAAATAAAGGAAATTTTTTAATAATTTATATTAACAAATAAAATAATCCAACCACTAATTAAAAAGCCTCGTGAAAGTTGGCGAATAAAGAAGGGAGAAAATGAGTGGAGGCGACTTAGTCAAACCACCGAGTTACTATTAGTTGCGGAACTCAATAATCCAATCCAATCATCCTCCAAAAGGATCAAACACCTTTTGAAGCTTGAACTTCCCAAAATCTGGAAAAAAAAAAAAAAAGAAAAAATCCAAGAAAATAATAATAATAATAATAATAATAATAATGGTTAAGCCCCACAAATCAAAACCCACACCCATCATTACTTACCAAACAAGTAGTAGTCACTAGTCAGTAACAATGTGACATCTTGAAACAGAAACTGCACAGAGCTAAAAAAGACTTAAAAGCTGAAACATTTTAATTAAGTGACCAAATATATTGGCATAGCAGAAGTGGACATCCTCTGCTGCTGCTGCTCCCTGTTAAGCTCCCTCAGACTCAAATAAGGTATCTCCAAATCACCCCTCCTCTCCGTAGTCAGATTTCCGGCGAGCGGACCCGATGATGGGCGGTTGGTGGTCCTGTGTGGAGTACTTGAACCACTTATACTTTCAGTTATGTACACAGGACCCGATACTGATGCCCTGAATGCTCGAGCCCTAGCTTTATGGACATCTTCTTCATCGGAAAGATCGTTATTATGGTGGCCGTAGATCCACTTCCATTTGAAAAATAAGAAGGCTTTTCTCCACCACCGTTTCTTCTTGGTCTTGTGGATCTTTCTGTTAGAGTCATCTTTGGAGATGGGTTTCTGGAGCTTGAAATGCAAAGAGTCTACAGACCTCACTGTCTCACGCTTGTGCTTTCTTGCTTCTTCCAAGAACTTTGTTTCAACACAAAAACAACTTAATGGGTAAGTGTCAAAAAGTACTTGAAATCATATAACAAAAAAAACAGAGTAATAAACTAATACAGGAGTGAGACCTGAAAGAAGTCGATTTGTGGGTCAAAGCCATAATCGCTGAAGTGATGAGGCTCAGGCATACGGAATATGGGAGACTTATTAGCTATCTCGGTGTTTTCAAAGCCCTGCTTTTGTTGATTTCAATTTATTGCTGCAGGGTCACACGAGGAGGCCGTAGACAGAGAGAAGTAGAGAGGCCCGTGCGATTTTTAGGCTTGGGGACTCAAGGTGGTGATGGGAATGGACGCTGGAGAATAGGGAAGGGATCTATTAGTTTAAACTTGTGATGGGCAATGGCTACGATCTCTTTATTTATTATAATTTCTCTTATTTAACACCATTTAAGAAAGGCCGTCTAGTTTACAAACTTGTGCCCGTGAGCTGTATGCTTTTGCTTGTTCTCTCTTTCCCCGCATGCTTTTGCCCTTAGGTTTTTGGTTTTTTTACCAAAATGGTGGAATAAAAAAAATTATATAAAAAAAAGTGATTTTGAATTTAATTACTAAAAAAGGAAGAATTACATTGAAATAAAAAATAGAACAGCAAAACGTTAATTATAATTGCATTTTGAGAGTTTAAACATTATTATAAATAGTATATAAATATTAAAAGAAA
Organism: Hevea brasiliensis; assembly: GCF_030052815.1. Lineage (NCBI taxonomy): Eukaryota > Viridiplantae > Streptophyta > Magnoliopsida > Malpighiales > Euphorbiaceae > Hevea > Hevea brasiliensis. Next base: position 1,783,956 of record NC_079496.1, on the reverse strand, counting down.
AATTAAAAAATAGCGTTTGATTTTTATTTTAATATTTTAATTATTTTATTTTATATTTTAAATAAAATAAAAATATTATTTTAATTAATATTATATATTATAATATTTTTATTATAAAAAATTATTTTTAAAATTAAAATTAAATTAAATTTTAATTAAATAAAAAATTAAAATATAAAATAAAAGCTCAACGTTAGTTATAATAATTTTTAATTATTTTATTTTATATTTTAAATAAAATATAAATATTATTTTAATAAATAATATTATAATAATTAATATTATAATATTTTTATTATGAAAATTATTTTTTAACTTAAAATTAAATTAAATAAAAATAAATAAAAATTCAAATACTAAAATTTATTAAAATAAAATAATTAAAAAATTAAAAAAAATTAGATGCTTCTGTAAGTAAGTAGCATCCGGTGGTTTTAGTTTTTTTTAATTATTTTATTTTATATTTTAAATAAAATATAAATATTATTTTAATAAAAATATTATAATAATTAATATTATAAATTATAATATTTTTATTATAAAAAATTATTTTTTAATTTAAAATCAAATTAAATAAAAATTAAATATATAAAAATTTATTAAAATAAAATAATTAAAAAATTAAAAGAAAAATTGGATGCTACGATGTTTAATTTTAATTTTTTAATTATTTTAAACAGCATTTAATTTTAATTTTAATTATTTTATTTTATATTTTAAATAAAATATAAATATTAGTTTAATAAAAATATTATAATAATTAATATTATAAATTATAATATTTTTATTATAAAAAAATTATTTTTAAATTAAATTAAATTAAATATTTGACCTGATTAAATTTCATTGAAATAAATAATTTGAGTATTATGATCGAATTAAGAAAGAATTTAAAATTAAAAAATAATATTTATATTAACTTCATACTATTAATTAAGATTTATAAATTTAAATAAATTTAGTCATCATTTAAGTGATAATGTTATAATTTGAGATGAACTTAAATATTAAAAATAATAATTAAATTCAAATAAAATGATTTCCGTGAGCACCCAACAGTTGCGCATCAATCCCATAAATGCTTTAGAATTGTGGTAGATAAGAAGGTAGCTAACAAAGCATCACTTATTTATTCACCCACAATACTATTTGGGAGAGGAAAAGGATACTATAAATTTGATAGTGCCACGGCCGTGTACGATTTTGTAATAATACAATACCTATACTTTCATTTTTGCATACCAAACTTGAATGCAGAGATTGGACGCCATTAATAATCATCTCTTTCCCTCAACTAAAATGGGTAATGATTTTCAGAGAGTTTTTCATACATCAAAATGTATACTGCACACGGGAAAAACTCAAACACATAATACAATTCAATACAACCAAATATAAATATAGTAATAAATAATAAGTTAATTAAACAATATATATATATATATTTTAATTTCATTAGCCATAGAATCACCATTATTGTTCTTGCTTTAAGGTTATCATTTGAAAGTTGAATCTTGTTGTTGATGGAAACATTAAAAATACAAAACTGGCCCTGGGCCTTTGGGGAGCAGCTTTACGCAAGCTCACCCAAACCCAGCAAGTATACGTTGCCAACCGCTACGAGACTACAACTCCTTCGGAACCCCGTCTGCTCTCTCTATCCAAGGCCAACCCAAGCAAAGGACATTTTAGACAATTCATAAAAGCACCGCGTCCGTCAACCCTGGCGGCTCGGGTCTGCTTTTAGACCATGAAACGCTGCTAAAAACAGTCTTAATATCAAAGAAACCCTCAGGAAAATTCCTCCTCTTCTCTTACTCCTTTCTGATCTCTCACCTACTAAAAGCCCCCTTCCACTCTCCTCTTTCTTTCTCACCAAACACTCTCACTATGGATTCAGACCAAGGAATTCCCAGCAATGAATACTACAGCAAAGGCTATTCTTTAAGCGGTAGGATTATGCTAACCGCGATTGTTATCCTCTTCTTTGTGATAATTATGACTGCTTGTCTCCACCTCTACGCCCGCTGGTACCTCCTCCATGCTCGCCGCCGTCAAGTTCGCCGTGCCCGGAGCCGTCGCACTAATCTCATATTTTATGTTGATCCCTCCAACCCCGCAGCCGCCCATATTACCATTCCCTCCCGTGGACTGGATGCTGCAGTTCTAAAGTCGCTGCCGGTATTTGTTTATTCTTCCAAAACTTACCCAGATTCGATTGAGTGTGCCGTTTGCTTATCCGAATTCGAAGAGAACGAAAAGGGCCGGATCTTACCCAAATGCAACCACAGCTTCCATATTGAGTGCATCGACATGTGGTTCCATTCTCACTCCACTTGTCCTCTCTGCCGCTCCCCTGTTGAACCCGTACCTGAAAAATCTGCCCAGTTAGATTCCTCGATGAATGTTACTGAAAACGGTTCCAGCTCCGATTTAAGCGCCACCTGCCAGCATGAGGAAGACCATGTGGGTGCATCTACTTCGTCTTTTGGGGGTCGAAGGAAACCAGCGGAACTGGTGGGTGTGACAATAGAAGTACCCAGAAGAACTGGTAATTTCGAAGACGAGTTAGTGACCGAGTCACCGACTTATAGATCGCCGATGAGTCGTATGTTGTCTTTTAGGAGGATTCTGAGCAGAGAAAGAAGAGGTAATATGTCTCCCTATTCAGGGAATCCAACGAGTTATGTTGGGTTAGTGAGCGAGTCAGACCTGGAAAGAGGCAGAGATGAGGCAAACTCAGTGGTGTGAGCAAAGTGTCACGTCGTGTGTACACCAGAGGGCGTTGAATGAGAAACATCCGGGTACCGTCAGCTGTAGCTAGACTCGACTCGGTTGGAAGCGATTAATATTAGAAGAGGGCGATTGATGTGCAGGTGGCAGTGGATGGGCCCTGCCGTAAAAATTCATGCCAGCGTTGGTTGCCTGTGTATAATTTCATAGCATTTATTGATTTTTTTTAATTATAATATTAAAATCTTTTTTTAAAAATCACCTGGCATTTATTGGGGCTTCGCCATACGTCTTAAGTAGATCCAGCCAGAGTGGCCAGAACCGATTGGGTAAAGGCTATGAAGAAATTGAGAAACCTTTGACGAGTTGCTGCTTGCTGGAATATTGGGGGTGCATTTCCTGCCTCATCTAACCGAGTGATGATAGTGCGTGGGCTTATATGAAGTCATACTAGTCAATCACATCTTTAACATAATGCTTTCTTTCACAAGAAAGTTAGCCTTCCATCTAATCATCTTTCAAGTTTACTTCCCCCCAACATTTTGCAAGTGTGAATCTTTATTGGACCATTTATGATTATATTATTCAGCATAAGCAAATGACAAGAGCTCTATTAGATGAAACTATTGAAAGGAGAGATGTTGGAGACTTGTAGGATGAAAAGGGTTATACAAGGATAAAATTTTTATATTAAAAAAAAATGGGATGAATGATAGACATATAAGTCAGAAGAATCTATAAACTCATCGTTTTAAAGTTTTAGAGTTGAATGTGATGTCGAGTCTGTGAATGCATTTTTTTACAAAGCCCATAAAAAAAAAATTCTCTTCAGATGTTTTGACTCTCAAAATCTCTTACAGTTATTGTTGAATTATAATATCAAATTTGAGATTTTATAATCATGAAGATAAATATTAATATAACAAAATTAAACCTTATTAATTAAAGAAAAAAAAATCAATTTAAGCAAAAAAAAAAAAAAACTTGTTTTCAAAAAAGTTTTTTAGAGTTTTTTTTTTTAGAATTGTAAATATTGTATTACCAAGGTCCATAAGGCAAAATATAGAAGGTTAAGAATAAACCAAAAACACATTAAAAAACCCAAGCTCAGCATCTAGAATTTGCAAGAAACAAACCCAAACCCATAAAAACCTAACACAACCCAACTATTAACCCTAAGAGACCGATGAACAGAATCTCTAACACCCATTCAACTCTGCCGTTCCTTATAGCCTCCAGAACTGAAGCAGAAGACTGGAAAGTGGGCAGAGCTTGTGACCTCTCAATCTCATATGGTATGGAGGGGGGAGGGGGGGGTGGTGTGGGGGTGGGTTTGCCGCCAAAAGATCCTAACTCAACTACCCCAAGTTACCCATATTCACACATGCAAATAAACCCTCTACAGAGCAATGGCCTCCGATGACAATGTGCCTCTCCGACGGACCAAAGCCACAAACATATCAAGTTTAGAAAGCTCTCACCAAGACATGCAGATTTGCAGAAACAACACAACAAAACCTTTTTACTCCCACACCTAGATGGGGAGAGCAGCCGCATTAGGCTAGAACAAAATCAGCACCTTCTGTGCCTTAGGACAGGAAACGCTCGGCTTAAACGAGAGAAGGAAAGAAAGTTGAGAGAACCTAACTCTAAAACTTAGACAGAGAGCTCCAATTATTAAGGACAACTTGGTGCATTATTTTTAGCTATAGATGAACTTCCCATATTTATAAATGCAAAGTGTCACATTTTTTACGCATTAAATGTGCTCAATAATCTCTTTCATTTTAGAGTCCTACGCCTAATGAATCTGTCAACAAAAAAAAAAAAAAAGAATAAATTAATTAAATAGATTGATCTATATGCTATATCAAATTGCTAATGAGGCCATTAGTCTGAAGGTCTCTGGACAGTCATTGCCCTGGAATACCATAGACCAAAAGTGAAGCCCTCTGCAGATAGATTTCTCGCACTCCAGTCAACAAGTCCAATATAAAGTAAAGACACTAATAATTGCCTACTAAAATGCTTTCTAAATTGAGAACAGAAGGCAAGTATCTTGGAAGTTGATGGTAAGTAGATTGATATTACATTGCCCGATAACAATATCATTGTACACTTGAAATTAGTTTACTTTATTACAAGGCTTCTTCGCCTGAAAGTGCATCTTTCAAAATAACTTAGAAAATATTACAGATCCAGCTAAACATTGTCAGTAAATCTAGAAATACTAATAATGCAATCACAATTACAAAGTTCTAGGAGGCTTTCAGCATAGAAGTTGAACTGCCCCAGCAATGAAACTAGGAAGGATAACTTGCCTATGGCATCTGTCACCGTGTTGAATGCATGTCTATTGGTTCAACAATTCGAGATCTCCGTCTCCTCTTACCCTCAGGAGTGCACCTCACACCGCTGACATTCCCAAGCTTCACAGAAAACTTGCAGTTTACTTGTGATGGCAGCACTGTTGATTCACCTTGTGAAGATGAATTGACACGTGAGGATGTCAGTCTGCCAAACTTGTCTCCTGAACCCTTGCCACTTCCTTTGGTTATCGGTGATTTAACTCTCTTTTTTGACAATCGAAATTGATTCTGCTCCCGTCTCTTGTCATGGCTAAGAAGCCGGATATGGAATGGATTGGCAGCTGTATAACAGATGGAATTACCACTTGCTCCACTTCTCTGCAAATCAATGTCTCCATTGTTCACCTGAAAATCAGAAAATTAATCGACATAGTACTCTTCATAATGCAAATATGTATCCATTTCACAGTGAACGACTTCACCAATTGAATCACTTTAATCATAGTGCTCAAATTTTAGATTGTAATAGACAAAGTTGATGATGTTACACAACAAAATTTTACCACGTTCTAGAAGCAGAGTTAAGGACCATTCCCTGGTGCACTTTAGTGCAAACTTAAGCACTGAGAGTAGATACTTCAAGCAAAATTGCTGAAGACAATCGCCTCTCTAAAAACCTTTTCTACTTTAAGCTAAACCAACCACGCAGGGCAGGGACTAAAATGTAACAAAGGATTTACCAGCTGAAGAAGTGCAGAGAATGTTCGAGCCACATCATGCTTTTCTTGCCCTTCCACAACATCAACAAAGGACATGACATTATCACTGTCTGCTTCAAGAGATAATTTGTCAAGAATTCTTTCACCGTAGGCATGAATATCAAATGAAGGGCGTGCATCCTATCAGAGAGAAAATTTTCCTTTGATTTGAAGGAGTAAAAAGTTGAGCAACTTAAAAAAGCAGAAGAAAACAAGAGGAATAGCTGTAATTGATCAAAATTAAAGTCCAGATTTAAGTGAGGAAACAAAAGAGTTGGAATTTACCTGTTCTTCCAAGTTGCGCTCAATTTTCTGTTTCCACAATGAAACTCGAGTAGCCAATTCAGTCTGTTTCTCAGTTTCAGCTATGTTAGCAAGAAGAGCATCCTGCATGACAAAAGGTCAGTGATCTTCCACTATCCCATAATAACCAAGCAAAATAAGAGCAGTATGAATGGACTTTGGGAAGGTAATTAAAGTAATAGATTAGATTGATTGCCAATATTAGAGTATATCTGAATCCAATGCAAATGCACTTGGTTTATGACCCTAGCTAAATGCCAAAAAAATTTATGCTTACTAGGTGAGAGAGACATAGATCTTCTAGGCTTGCTTGGGAACTCGGCTCTTCATGTTTAAAAGCTTCATTGGTGTCAAAATGAGTAGAGCTATCATCATACTGTGAAAGATCAATCAATAAGCAACCTCAGGCGTTCCGTGTTCCTACCACACTACTCAGATATAAACTTTAAGACAATCATAAACCTACCAACCTTTTCATGTTGAGGTAAATCTTCATCCATATACATACTTTCTGGCATCTCATCATCAGACTGTTCAAAATCAGGAATTCCACCATCATATCCATTAGCTTCATTATCATTCTCAGCATTACCAAAAGTTTCATTAGCGCTGTTACCTCCATCACTAAGGGATTGCCTTAGCTGCAATAGGAACATCAGGAATCATGCAACAATCACATGACAAGTTCAGGTAACACAATCTCAGGGAAATCAGTACCTTTTCATATAAAGGAGGAGACTGGGAGTTTGTTTCAGATCTTTTGTGACGTGCTTTCCACATTTCTATGAGCTCAGGACTGATAGTACCATCCATCTTAGCAAGTGGAAACAGAGTAGTTATAGAGGTCTGCTTGGCAGAATTTATACCATTCCTTCTGTAGGGTTTTACTGCTTGTTAAGACAAATCCAAGACGAGTGATAATTAGATGCACAAAGAAATCATAAGGAGAAAGAAAACAAACAAGAGAAATAAGTTCTTTAACAACCTTTTCCGAAAGGCTTCATTTTTAAGTTCCCAGGTTCATGGGGATTTAAGGGTTTCCACGGATCATCGTTGCTGTCATCATCTTCTGAATCCTCCAAGTTCCGAGGTTCTGAATATCCATCATCCATATCAAAGTCATGGTTCCCGTCTTCATAATTATCATAAGCAGGAAGATCTGGCCCCACGGTACTGTTATTAACTCCAAAACTGCAATCAGCCATGGAAGGTTGGTTGAGATTTGCATCCAGGTTCTTTCCGAGAGATGACTTGCGTGCAGTCCCCCCGGAACGTCTTGTGGGGGATTGAAAGTTCTTATGAGTTGAGCTTCCCCTATAAGTACTATTTGGTAATTTTCCAGTTTCATCTCCCTTCAAAAAATCATTCACTGCTACAGCATCACAAGGGTCTAAAAGAATAAAATCCCTGTAAAGATCATTGGTGGCTAACTGCAAAAATGCAGAAAAGGACAAGTGTCTTACATCAGGCAGGTAGAAAATTCATCAACATAGAAAAGGTGGATACATAAGTCATACCAGGTATGATTCTAATTCTCCACCATCACCACTGGTATCTAAGCAATCACCTTCAAGGACAATAAGATTTGCTGGTGGTTTCACAAAGTGATAGAAAGAAGCATCTTTACTGGTTGAAGCATCTAAGGAATTCCTTGCTTCCACTGTAGTATGATGAACAATTTAGCTGATATTTGCATTATAACATCACTATAATAGAGTTCAGTATTTAAACCTACCAGGGACATCCACGCACCAAAATTGATCATTTTCTTCATCAGAAACTGCATGGGAACCACTTTGCTCAGGCTGGACTGATGTGCCCTCTGATTGCTCCTGCTGCCTATTCAAAACGCATAAAATCAACAAAACTACTACATTGTTGGCATAGTGGCATGCACAAAATGGATAAGGAGATGTAATGAAAGTAAACCGAATTCAAGATCATTGATCTAATAATCTGGGCAACTATATCCATTAAAGTGAACCCTATGAAATTGTTAACAAGATACATATAATGTGTGGGTGCTCATGCACATAATGGTTTTTTTGTCAGCGTTACATTAACAGATATAAAAGGCAATAATTAAATTTTGAAAATTAAAAACCCATCTGAATGCGGCAACAATAAAATTGGAAAATAATAAGCACAATGGCTTAGCAATCCAATGCTCTATTAAATCATTTTATAATTAAATGCAAAAAGATGTGACCTTCAAATAACTGAACAAATTCTCTAAAATCTATATGCAGCAACTTACAGGCAGAAATTTACTTTCACGAGAAAAATTTGCTTTGTTAGTCCAATTAGAACTTAATCATAAAGAAATGATAAAAAGAGAGAGAGGAAATAAAGAAATTGAACCTCTTTTCAGAAAGAAACTCCAAAGCATGCAAAACCAAGTTATATAAATACTCGACCTTCCTGCTATACACCTGAACCGAACCTTGAAGCAGCAAAGCAGCTACATTCCCCAAAACAAACAATAATTATTCAACAAGAAAACAGGAAAGGGAAAAAAACTTGTTCACAAAAAGGCACAGAGAAACCCTGACCTTCGGCGAAATTGACAGAGGCGTTAGTATTATAGTCTTCGGCGCCGGTAATTTCACCGGAGCAAATCTTCAACAGGTAGTCTTCGAGCTTCGTAGCGAGATCTACCTCCCAGTTGGCTCCTAGGTTTCGCTCTGCCTGGACGGTGTGGATCTTGTTTGGAGGCGGTTCTCTGTTATTAGTCATTTCAATTTGGTTTTGGCATGGTGCAAGGGTTTCAATTGGAAGTTTGTAACCCTAGGGTTTGGGAGTTGATTAAAAAGGGTAGAAAAGAAACGGCGGAAGAAGGGAGTAGACTGGTGGGGCTTGTGGTGTAATTGGTTACCTGGAAAATTGAAGAGAGAGTTTAGATTCGTGCTGATGGAAGTGGGATTTCGCCATTAGTCCTTTTGCTCTTGCAGGTGCTGAAGAAGTTCAAAAGTTTCGATTGATAGGTTTCCCGCTCGTCTCTCGCCCCTGAAATTATAGGCGCGTGAAAACCTTTTTTTTTTTCTGAGACAATAATTATTATTTTTTTTATAGAGAAATTTTTTAGATATTTTATTTTGAATAAAGTAAATTTTATTTCGTGAATAATTATTATTAAATGAATTAAAAGTCATTTATTTACAAATAAAGAATAAAAATATATATATAATGATTTTAAATATTTTAATATAAATTAATGAAATTTTTAACAAAAAATTATAGGCGAAAACGACAGTTTAAAACACATGACAGTGATTTAATAATGAAAGTAATTATCTTTGAAGTGTATAATTATATTATATTTTTTTGAATTTTTTAAATAATACTTTCTATTTGAAAAAAAAAGAATTTAAATTTAAAATTGTGCTATACATAGAAAGTATTACATTAAATCATGTGAGTATTAATTACTTCAATGCAATCAAAATAAAATTCATAAATTGCCATAAAATAAAAAAAAATATAGAAGACATATAAAATAAAATATATATATTTTTAATAATTAATAGAAAGAAGCAAGTGTAAGTGTTATAGTAAATTTTATATATGTAATAACAATAAACTTTGTTGTCCCTCCTTCTTTATAGCTTGATCATGCCAGGAGTATAAGGCACGCCGGTAGCCGGAATCCAAAGGTCTCCGTCGATGAACTTAGCGGCAGTGAAGCCATCAGCTTCCTCTGGAGAGACCTTCTTGATACCCTTCCATGTCACTCTTTTGGTGGCAACAGCACCAGGTCCTCTATTATCGTACTCAGAGTAAGAGCAAGTGTCGAGGCCAAAGCTACCCATCCATGGCATCCAACCCTCTGGGTCGATCAAATCATCTATTTGAGATTGCATGTAGATGGTTCTTGAGTACTGCCTCCATGGCCGACCAAGATAGGCTGCATTGCGGAACCGGAAAGGGAAGTAATCTGGGGCTGCTGTGATGGTGCAGTTTTGGATGACGAAACCAGTGGCTTGGCGTGAGTTATTCCTTCCTTGAGCAGTTATGATGCATCTCTGGCTTTCCAATGGCCTCCTAACCACAAGGTTGCAATTTTGGAAGACTGCAGCTGCGTCACCGAAGATGAAATCAATGGTGCCGGTGATTGTGCAATCACGATAGAATTGACGGTAGGTGTGGGAATAGAGTGTGTCTTGGTAGCCATCCATTCGACAATTATAGAAGATGGACATATCAGATTGTACCCTGAGTGCTACGGCTTGGTGTCCAATGGCTCCTGCAGTATTCTCGAATCCAATGTCCTTGGCAATGAAGTGGCTTCCACTGACCGCTGCAATGATTGAAAATAAATTAGAATTCTTTTAGGTGTAATGACTTATTATTATCGACAATGTCATGTTATAGAGTAATTTTCTGTATTCTGTTATAGAGAGAAACTTACAGACTGTTGATGTTTTGAATGTTTGGACGCCACCAGCGTAGCTGAGACTTCCAGTGATCTTTGTCTTTGTAGGGCCATCTCCGATCATCATGATATGGGTCATGCTCCTTGAGATGGTGACTTGCTCCTTGTAGATACCTGCCTTGATGTAGAGAACAAAGGTTGTGTTTCTCTTCTTGGGGATATTCTTCACGGCTTCATTAATAGTCTTGTACTGACCACTTCCATCCTGAGCAACAGTCATATCAGGCTTAATTGTTGCAGCAGTTTCGGCGAGGATTCTCTCCTTTTCTCGTGTCACCCATGAAGGTAAACCATTGTCATTTAGGAGCCTACGGCCTGTAAGTCCTGCAAGGCTCAAATCCTTGAGGATGGAAGAGAGGCCAGTGACCATAGCAAGTCCATTACTAGTAAGTTGGCTAGAAAGGGTCAAGATTTCCCTCATTTTCTGCCCAGCAGGACCAGTGGTGTTATCGAATCCATCCAAACAAGTTTGCTGGTAAGTGATGGTGGCACTGAGCCAAATTTTGAGGTTAGCCACGTACTCATCCAGTTTGCTAATATCAAAATCTCCAACCTGCTTAAAAGAAGTCTTGAGATCCTCAATTGCATCATCCATTAGTTCTTCGCAATTATCAAGAGCCTGCTTTGCCATTGGGTCTTCTGCAACTTCTCGCAATGTAGTGGAGTTCTTGATGGCTTCACGAAGAGAATCAATGGCAACCTGGAAACCTGCCTGCACAAGCTTGTGAGGGTCACTGGTGTTACCTGCAGCTTCGGTGAGACTAGTCTCGCAGGTTTGTCTATAATCTGTTGGTTGGCAAATGGCCTGTATTGACTTGGAGGAGGTGGATATCTGGTTAGCAGAGCTGGATTCTGCAGACGAACCACCAGCATTTGGGTCGCCATTGACCCCAACCGCCACTGCAACTACCATAGCAACCAGGATAATTGATGAGACGCCAATAACGGCGACCTTCTTCTTCCTTTGGGCTGCATCTTCGGCTCCATCATACCCGTAAGTCATCTTGAATATTTTTAGCTTATTAAAAACCTACAGCACCACCAAAAACAAAAGAGAAAAGATAATGAAGGAAAACAAAATGTGGAGGCAATGTATCTCTACAGAGCTCTTGGGGCTCGCCTGAACGAGTAGTTATTCTATATTGCCCCGAGGGCTCTGGATTGGGAAGTAGATTACAGGCCTTTTATATATATAAATATATTGGAGACACAGAGAGAGGGATAGAGGCAATACAATAATAGAAATTTAAAAAGAAAAGAAAAGAAACAGTTAATTCGGTTAGGAAATGTGTGGTGTGAGAGGGACCAAGACTAATATAGACATATATAGATGGTAGCTTTTGTGGGTAAACTGTTTCAAAATTTGTGCTTTCCTTTGGTTGTGTATGTTGCCTTGGTTTAGGGATAAGATGACCAGTTCTTGTTAATTACAGGCACATACATTTACAAGATGATATAATATTCATTAATAATGCAAAAAAAGAAGGAAAAACTCTATTAAATTTATAATTAGGTCATCTTCTCACTAAAAATAGATATTTATTCTCTTCACTAACTAATAACTATAAGTCTTTGCTAAAAAAGATAGATTGAATAATTAATTATATATAATTATTTTTTATTATTAAAATTTAAATAATTATTTTTTTAGAAAAATTAAATTTTTTTTTATTTATATATTATTTTTAGTAAAGATAAAATTCACATATTATTTAACTCAACTCGTGTTCTATATATTTACCATGGAAAAACACTGAAGACATAGCAAATTAATATATATGTGGTAATTAAGAAGCATCGACTATAACTTTCTTGTATATATAAATAAGATTTTTCATTTTCATATGAATAAATAAATAAATAAATAAAAGCTCATAAAGAGATTGAAATTAAAATCATAATACATTTTATTTATATCCAATAAAATTAAGAATAAAATTAATGAGTTTTAATTTAGAGGTGTGATGGCTTATAAAATCTCATTGCCATGATATGAATGTGCACAGGAGACAACTATAGCACCACAAATTCAAGATCAGAAGGTAGTTTTTGCTGCAGATCAATGGCACGCTCTTTAGCCAATTTATACTCCCTTGTTTCCCTGAACTTTGACTTGAGTAGTTGGCATCTAGACTTGAATAGTTCGGCTAACGGATATGGTCGACAAGGATCGATGATTATCTTCTCAAGGGAAACAGCATTCTTGGATAAATGCAGCAGAAATTCTACTTCAGCTGTGCTTCCAACAAACCCAATAAACTCCACCACCTTGAGGCAATGATATGCATGCTCATCTATTAATGATTGTACATCTCCAGATGACATCTCTGCATAACATATCTGCCTCAAGGAAAAGAGAAAACTATATCATTTTCTTTTGTAAATAATGAGGTTTCATTAAAGAAAACTCTTACGTGCAAAGAGCCAAAGATGAAGAGAGAATTGAAAAAACAAGTCTTGATCATTGATGCCTGTAGATCAACTGATAATAAATTTACCAGTCAGTAAAGAAGAATATATTTTAAAGCAAAGAAAACACTCACCAGCAAGGTAAGTTTATGCAATGAAGGAGAGGCTCTTGTTAGAGGAGTGAGTAGAAAGAGGTCCCCAAAATCTAGCAGTGCAACTTTTAGTTCCAAATATTTAAGATTACTTAATTCAGGAAATTGTTGTGGGGCTGTCATAAAAAGCTTCTGCAAATTTCAACGAGAAATCAATCAGAAGTAGGTATATAGAATTATGGGAAGTAAAGACTATCTACGGAATATAGAGCATGAACATAATTCAACTTACAAGAGGACCAGGGAAATGCAAGTTAAGTGTCTTTAATCGAGACAGAAAACTCGAATGCTCGAAAACGTTATCAACAACGATTTTAAAGAAATTCCCCGCAACACTGAGTTCAAGAAGCTGAGGAACATACTTAAAATGAACAACTTCAGGCCCACGATACGAAAGTGATACTAAATTTACAGCAGAAATCTCTAGTTTTTTAAAATTTCTGCAGCACCATAGCTCTAAATGCGTCAGCTTCAGTGTTGGACCCCGAATGTTCAGACTTAATAGAGATGATGAATTCTTCACGCTTAACACTTCAAGAAATGGACAATGAGATAGCAGGTACTCAAGAATACCTCCAGTCACATTTACACGCTTCAAATGCAGTGCTGTTAGGGAACTTGGGCTTGAATTGTGAAATAAGTGAGAAGGCAAAGAGTACAGCCCAGAGTAATCAGCCATTCGTAAATCTGTGAAATCCAGCTCAAGTTTTTGAACCTTCTTATCCAATGCAAATTTGATCCAGTTATCTACATCGCCTTCATTGCCAACGTCAAATATAATTCTTAATCCATCCACTGTAAGAGCCTTATGTAATCCCAAAACTTGATTAACCCATCTAACAAAACGTAGCCTTTCTTCAAGGAGTGAATTTCGATCACCTGAACCCAGGGGAAATCTTAATTCTTCTAAAATAAGTGATGCATCAAAATCTAAAGTACCAGAAAAGAATGCCCACAAGTATCTCCATCTTCTGGAAAGAATGCTAGTTTGTGCTGCATCTTTCATAGGCAAATGGGACAGAAATAAGACAAGTACATCGCTTGGCAATTGACTAATGCGATCTTCTGCATCAGTTTCTTTTAGTTGCTCTTTTAAGTGGCAACAGGAACAATCTGCATCCAAGTCATTGTGTTTTCTGTAACACTGCAAAGTATTAAACAAATGTGAGATAAATGGCACCATTCCAGCAAAAAATAGAACTCTTTTACAACTTCTTCTACCAGGTTTCCCTTTTGCTTTTCCCTTCCGAAAAACTTTTCTATATGTGTAATCCCTTCCCTTGAAGAGAAGAAAAGCTTATGGTTTTTCTTGTAAAATTCTACGAGAAGCTTTAGAATGTAATAAATCTGAAGTGAAGTGCCAAATATCCAAACAAATAAAAAATCCAGACTATTAATTACCTTTTTCATTGCAAAATTGAAGCTTGTTGCCAAAGGTTAAGAGGAGCGCCTCAAGTTGAGAGTTGAGACCCTTAATTTAGAATCTGCAGAGAGGACTAGATAAAGGCAGATTATAACAGAAAATGAATTCAACATTTTCAGAGAATGAGAATAAGCACTCACCCAATTGAGATCTTCGAATGCCTTTCTGTTTTAGAAGGCAAATTAAAGAATTTTCAGGGAAAACTCTTACATGGATTCCTTCTCTAACTCCAATACTCCATTACTTTTTATAGTCAAAATGGATAATTAGACTGTTCGCCAAAATACAAATATGTTCTTTAACGTCACACGCCGACGGCTAATGGGAAGTTCTTTTTTAAAAAAAAAAATAATAAAAGAAGAAAGTTATTCCTTTTCTCATTTAAGGTGTATTTGATATTATATGTGAGTCAGCTTAACAATTTTTACATTAAATATTTATATTAATAAAATTAATTAAAAAATAATATTTAATAAAAATATTAATAAAATTAATTAAAAATATATGTAATAAATAGAATAATTTAAATATAAATATTTAATTAATTATTATTAAACTATTTTTTATATGCTCGAGCTTTAATATAGTTGCATTATAGTTGATATCAAAAATTATTTCTGCAAATATAATATTATAATTATTTAAAATTAAATTTAATATATTTCATATAAAAAATAGAAATATTTTTAAAATTATTTTTTTAATAATATATATTTTTTTAATATTTAATTTTATAACCCAATGTCATATACAATTTAATTAATGCCACTAAAAATTCCAATTTTCCATATTCATTCCAATCCACCTTCCTCATTACTTATTAAACTAATTAATTATTTAAATTTGTCAATGTTTATAATTTTTTTTAAATAAATAAATAATTAATTTATATAGATTAATTTTATCAACATTATAATTCTTTTATTTAAATTTTATTAATTAAAACAATTAAATAAATAAAAGTATATAATATTATCCAAATGTCCTTCACTTTAATAAAAAAAATTATTGAAAAATAATTCTCATATCTTTGTACACATGATAATATTTGATTAGACGATAAAATAAAAAGAAAATGAATAATAGATCTTTTTATTATTTTATTTAGTTTTAAATTTTTTTATGAAAGTTATTTTAAAATTTTATATTCTTTAATAAATAAATAAATAAATAAATATATATATATATATATATATATATATATATATATATATATATATATATAAATTGAATGAAAAGACTAAAAAACACAATAAATTTATAGGTTATCGACTGATTCAACTTTATAAATAAGACTAATTTTTATTTTTCAAATTGCTTATTCAATAGCCTATAAATGTTACTTTTTTCAAAAAGTGTTTTTTGATCTTTGAAATTCAATGACAAATAAGCTTGAATACTTCTTTTGGGTGCAAAATCTATGATGTATGTTAGATAGTTTTTTGATTTTAAAGCTAGAATTTTTTTTTAAGTGGAATGATTTATTATACTAAATATATACCTCATTTACGTGTTTGGATATAAAATTAAAAAATTTTAATTATTGTGAATATTTTGAATGATATGATTACCCAATTCTTGATTAAGTAAGAAGGATAATTTTTAGACTTCCGAGTAAGATTGATAGACACGAGGAAAATATTACGGGAAAGAGATTAATATAAATTTCATATGTATAACTTTAATTTTTTAATTTCTTTTTATTTTATAGTATGATACTATCATATATCAGATTAATTGAAAATATGATGAGATCTTGATATGAAAAATTTTTATATTAATTTTTTTAAGTTACAGGACTTTTATGAAACGTTTTTTAAATCAAGACAGAAAATGAAAAATGAAAATATAATAAACTTTCAAGTTGAAAGAAACTGAAGAAGATAGTTACCAAATTGGTTTTAGTCAAAATCGCAGCTTTGAAAAGTTAAAATCAAACTACAAAATAATTTGGATTGTAATTTCAGTTCAATTCCTATTTAGTTTCCACTTTGATACACTAATTGAAATTTAGACGAATTCAATTTCAATCGAATATTATCTACAATCAGCAATCAAATAATAATTTTTTTATACAATTTTTCCATTAAAAAAAAAAATTGTGTAATGTCAATAAGGAAATAACAAGGGTCAGTTTTGGTCTAACGCAGTAACGCACACCGCGCGCCCTCCATAGTTGACAAACTTTTGTTGGCCCTATGGAAATTACATTACATTAAATTAAACCATCCGTTCGTAGCTCGGCCAACAGTCATGCATTCCTTAAGCAATGAAGAATTCAAATTGAAGACCAATTACGCCATTGATGACATTGATTCTCCTGTTTTACGCATCATGAATCATTTGGATCTTATTTGTTATTACAAAGATCCACCATTATTTATCTCTCCAATCAGATTTCTTTTGCAGCTTCTCTTTTTTCCCCTTATATATATATATATTGCTAGTAAAAAAAAAAAAAAAAATGAAGGCAAGTACCCCAAAGCTTTCAGAGTTTAGCTCTCTTTAATTCCAAGTTGGCAATGGTTCCCAAGTGGACTTCATCTGGACCATCTGCAATTCTCAATGTTCTTGCTGTAGCCCAAAGATGTGATAAAACGGTGTCAGATGATAGACCAGCGGCACCATGTACTTCCATTGCCATGTCCAGCACCATTAGTGCCATGTTTGGAGCTGCTACCTGTTCCACATTAACTCAACTCATTTTATTTACCTTTTTCTTTTCCAAAATAAGATAACAAATGAAAATATACCATGCTAAATTCAAATTTAACCACCCAAAATTTACCTTGGCCATTGCAATAGTTCCACGGGCATTTTTATTCCCAAACCGATCAAGCTGATTGGCTGCCTCCAAAACCAATAATCTGGTTTTCTCCAGCTCTACTCGACACTGCATAGAACAGCCAACTATATATAAGATTTCAATCATTCAACAACTTAGTATCAACATAAGAGAGATTTTAAGGTGAGCTATGCCAATATGCTAGCCCATTCCCCTTAAAATAAAGGAAATGCAGAGTGTAGGATCAGAATGTGGACAAATTTCTAACCCACTTCGACTCTTTAACTCAGTTGTTGAAAGGATATATTTCTAAGAAAAAGCTAATTAAATACCTTGGCAATATCTGAACGAAATGAACCATGCTCAGCGATCAATTTTCCAAATGCTCTTCTACTGAGAGCCCTTTGAACCATCAATTGCATTCCACGCTCAGCAGCACCTACCAATCTCATGCAATGGTGCAATCTTCCTGGGCCCAGTCTACCCTGCAAGGATGTAGAGCCAACAGAGATGTAATATTCACTTGCAAGTGGGAACTAAACTACTGCAGATCCTAAATGTCAACAGACTAGCAGCCACCAACTCGAGTAGATCAACTCTACTACCATGGTCTACAAATCATATCCCATTTTAGATGGAGGTTTCACAAATATAAGTATCTAAACAGGTTCTAACCACAGGTGCCAAAATTCACTGCACCCCTAGCAATTGTGTTTCCAGATCACAAGAATCCTTAAAACTAGCATTCCAAAATGAAATCAACCAGGGGTAAAGAATCAAATAATATTGCTATTTGTATTATTACACTGCGATTTTTGGAAGTGGATTTTTTTTGTAGCATAAAAAAATTAGCAAAGCAAATTATAATTGAACCTAATTTATAACACGTCTAGGATACTAGAAAAAAAAGTTTGTGGCAGTTCTTATTTCAATCCAGTGCCTGTTTTCATTACATAATGATCATAAAGAAGCCTATCCTTACCATAACACATTTCTAGGCAAGGATGTCTTGCATTCCTGTTTTCATTCCATGTACCAGAGCAATCCACGTTCTAGATAAACTAGGATCTGACAAGCATGAGTGATACATGTTGAATGTGGAACTGGTAGAAAAATTGCATAGCAGGAGAACTCAAGAATCCTGTCTATACAAGTTAATAGAAGTTTAATGAAGCCTGCACTTCAGCTCACAAGCACAAGTTGACAGCCTCAGAAATTGAATTAAAGTTTTATTCAGAGTTCAACAGAATACGGAAGCTAACTTCCATTGAAGTTCATTAAATTGCTTACAAAGGAAGGAACTGACTTTACCTGGGCAATCTCAAATCCACGTCCTTCTCCCAATAGGATATTCTTTGCAGGCACACATACATTTTCAAATGAAATTTCAGCATGACCATGAGGTGCATCATCAAAGCCAAAGACCATGAGTGGCCCCTTTATGTGTACACCTGGAGTCTCAATATCCACTAAGATCATGGACTGCTGCTTATGCTTAGCAGCGGTGAAGTTGGTTTTTCCCTGCAAATTGTTCCATTGAGCTTCTTTAACTACATGAACAACTAATAGAACCATCCTGTCCAACCATGCTGGAAGAACTAACCATTACTATAAGAAGTCTACACCTTGGATCCATGGCTCCACTTGTCCACCACTTGTTCCCATTGATGATATAGGAATCCCCTTGCCTATACAAGCAAAGCAAATATTGCTAATATGATTAGAGCAGAAGTCCAAAATAATTATCATATATCACAAAAATAATTAACACCCTAAGGAACAAACAATAAAATATAACTTCTATATGCTTTTGATTAATAAAGGCACACGCCTTCTCTCACAACACCCCCCCCCCCCCCCTCCCTTCCTCTCTCTTTCAATAAGATACCTTCTAATAGAACACTCAATATTTGTAGCATCAGATGATGCAACTTGTGGTTCCGTCATTGCAAATCCAGAACGAATCCTTCCCTCAAGAATTGGTATAAGCCATTTGAGTAGTTGTTCTTTGTTCCCATATCGCAGCAATACCTAATAAAAAATTAAATAACCAAAGTAAGAATGCTTCAAGATAGTAAATGTGCAATGCAACAAAAGCAAACCATACCATTCTACATGCAGATGCCACAAATCTTTTTGGATGCATGTTCTATCAATTATTATCTTGATGAAGTTTAAGCCATGCAAGATTTATGTAGCTCATGCATCCCACTATACTCTGCATGACAAAGTATCTCTGAATGTGTTTATTCAAGCAGCCAAGTTACTCTGTTTTCAAATCTTAGCATTTGGGAAAGGGAAAATACCATAACAGCTACTTATGGATACAGTGGTTACACCATTTGAAGGTCAAAATGGAAGACTATGCGGTAATCACAGTAATAAATTGTTTCCAGACCTTGAAAAGCATAAAATAATTTTTACCTCCATATTTCCAGTGTCAGGCGCACCACAATTGAATACCTGTGGAGCCCAAACCGAACGACCCATGATCTCACAAAGGTATCCATATTCAAGGTTCAAGAGGCCTGCACCAAGTAATTGATTATGGGCATCATTGGAGATAGCATCATTACTTCCATCAAAGATCAGTTTTCTTGCTCTTTCAGCACTATCAAACTGCAGAAAAATACATGTTCACAAGAATTTTGTGATTCAAACACATATCTTACTAGTAAAAATGATAATAACAGCAGAAAGAAGGTCTGGTAAGATGTTAAAAGAAATACAGGTATCCATAAGTTCCAAAGTCCCTCTTTCTTTGCCAGTTCCTTCAACCTCTCCTCCTCTGGGTGCACTGTCCAACGCGACGATGACTGGGCAAGCTTGTAGAACTCATTTTCCAAAGGGTAAATGTGATCTTCCATAAACCTGATTAACTTTTTCCTAAGTTCAAGCACTTTTTTGCCAGGAATAAATCTCCCATTCACTTCTGAAAGGCCTTGAACTTCATTCTCACCACCAAATCGTGTTATGTAATCCTGTGCAATTGAATCTACATAATAAAAAGAAGCAAGCAGCTTAGGCAAAAAGTTTTAGTAGCAAAAACATTAAACAAAAGAAGAAGTGAATTTCTCAGTTGATCAACATTGGGATTAACAACTTTCCATAGCATTTCCAACAGGGAATGTCTTCGGTGCAACTACGAAGGCAGGTACATAAGACAATTCTAAAGCTTGTTATGAACTTTGACTTTTGACAAAAACTCTCTCCTCTCCCCACAATGAAGTACAATATAAATATCGTACGCAGATGTGGCTTCATTTTCCACAAGCCCCCTAAAACCTTCATTCTTCTCAGTTGTTACTTAATTTCCATGTGCTAGGCATGAATTATGTAACTCTATACCAAAATAATGTTCTTAGAAATACTAAAGTCAGGATGTGCTGACTATAGCAAAGTTGGTAGACCTATAAAATTTGAATATGGTAGAGTTACCTGAAGGAGGGTGATGAGGTAGCACAGATTTTCTCGCAATAAAAGCCCATGCAGAGTCTATGAGACCATTGGCATGATTTCCTGCATTTCGGGCACGCTCACCTCCTGTAGCATTGCCCTGCATTTGGTGATAGAATTTACATTAAAATATTGGTCTTCCACGACAAAGGCTTTTAACACAAGATTAGCAATAAAAGCATCAAATTTTACATTCAAGAGATTACCATAATCCATCGACTATGTACCCCAGCAAGAATAGATGCCCCACGGAACAAAGCAAAGGCAACATAGAACTTCCACACATTGGCTGGCCATTGTTTTCCCTAGATTACAACATTTCAACAGAGAATTCTTTTCAATCAGTTCAACGAATATGTACTAGATATCAATCATAAGCATATACTAGACCAAAATGCCTGGTCATATGCACCAGTAATCCATTCTTATGGAAGAGTACAGATTTGCTGGACCTACTCCTCACCGACATACATGAGTTTTAGTTGAACTAACAAGTCGGTTCCCTTAGTCTTTTAAGTACTAAAATTACATTCAGAAAGTCATGGAGAAATCAATCAACAGGGAATTTAGAACACATAGTCTGCAAAACTAATTGATTGATACTTTTAGGCTTCTAGCATAACAGTATTGCCTTTGTCAATCACCTAGTACTAGACCTCTTTTATTAAAAAAAAACCCACTGCATATATCTTCTACATACGTTGATTTCCTCAATCCTCACAAGAATTAACTTTTGAAAAGCCAGCAAAATTAAACCAAAGGATCTTACAGATGAAGAGCAGTATTCTGCCAGATATTCCGCCTGTGAAGGAATCCCTTCTGGAATTCCAGTAAGTTCAAAGCCTTTACCCAATTGTTCATTGTGAAGGTTCATATCTGCGATATATGCCTGCCAAAAAAAGAAGAAAGCAATTAACTTAGATAAAGAAAAAGTGAATTCTTTGCCAATGATGCAAATCAACAAAAGCAGAGCTTAAGTAGAATATTACAGCATCAGCATCATACTGTAGAAGAAGAAAATACAAAAGAAGGAAAGGGAAAAGAAAGGCTTGATACCAGACAGCTGTAAGCAACATCACTCATCTGATTTCCAAGAGTAGACAATTCCCAGTCAAGAATACCAATCACCCGATCCTGCACCATAAAGAGTTTCTTATTAGATAAATGACAAATAAATTAAGCTGCTCCAAATATTTATAAAAAAAGAGCTTTGATCATAATACAAATAACAAAAACATAAATCGTACTGCATTCACATCTCTTTCGCCATCATAGACTAGATAGAGATACTTTGAGTCAAAAATTTAAGCACCCATATAAGTGCGTCAAAGATGAAACATGTGCATTCAAATTAAAAAGAACCCTTAGAGCAACAGACCTCAGTGGGATGAAATACAACATTATCAATGCGAAAGTCTCCATGAACAAGGCCTGCTGATGCCCCTGGAGAATCTTCTGGGGGAATTTGTTGCAGCAACCAATCTGAGAGCGCTAACATCTTTGGATTCCTGGGAGACTTATCCTCACCAGTTGATGCAATGTATTGTTTGGTCCATCTATCTACCTAGAAAAAGAATAAAATAAAATAAATCGTAAGCACCACCATTAATCGCAAGGGAAAACTTCAAGCACCAAAAACTCTGGCAGTACTAGTCCTCCAACCAGTCCCTTTCCTTCTGCTTCCACCATACACATTACCCAACCTCAAGTCATTAAAAATTTTATTACAACATTGTGCCCTTCTTAGTACAAATGAGCATACAGGCAGCAGAGTTAGAATCGCTAACATCTAAGTTAGAATCCAACCCACCTGTCGTTTACAATAGTTATCTCGCCGTCCATATTTCCCTAGTCCAATAGCATCCACATCAACGGAATGTAGAGCAGCCAACGCTCTGGCAGTTTCTCGATAAATTGCCCCCCTCCTCTCAGGTGCCACACCCTGATCAAACAAAATTATTGGCTCAATTCTTCTACTCCTCAAACTTATATACAACAATCACAAGAAATCAAAGTATTGTGTTTGCAGTAGAAAACAAAACTAGGGGGAAAAAAAGCCATACCGGTAACTTGGGTTCTATAAAAATCCGACCTTCCAAATACTCCATAATGTAAAATGCAGTTCCAATTATATTCGGATCTGTACACAGACAGAAAACTTTAGGAACTGGAACTCGTGTGTGCTCACCCAGCGCCCGCAGAACCTGACACATTAAAATATCAAAAAAAACAAAAAGAAGCTTT
Organism: Hevea brasiliensis; assembly: GCF_030052815.1. Classification (NCBI taxonomy): domain Eukaryota; kingdom Viridiplantae; phylum Streptophyta; class Magnoliopsida; order Malpighiales; family Euphorbiaceae; genus Hevea; species Hevea brasiliensis. Next base: position 1,760,952 of record NC_079496.1, on the reverse strand, counting down.
CGTTTATTTGCTGTTTTTTTCTCAGGAAACTAAACCAATAACAAAGCTCTCAGCAGTCACAGCCTGAAAATAATCAGTTAACCGGAAATACCAGATACTCTCTGTCGACGGCATGAGCTGACTGGAGCAATTTGCCAGGAGGCTTCTTCCTCAAAACGTACCGTTTCAACGAAACTCCGGTACCCACTTCTAGCAGAAACGTAGGGTTCGATTGTCCATGCCCGAACTAAATTATTACACATACGAATAAACAGAAAAAAGGAAAACCCAGAAATTTAAAAATAATAAAAAAAGAGTAAAATTTCAAAAGAGGATTACAATCCTGATAGACAAATAAATACCTGTTTAACAATGAAAGTGGAGGGAGAGGCAGGGAAGCCAGCGACATTAGCAGAAGCGTAGCGAAACAAAGCGTGACGATCAAACTCGTGAGCTTCCTGCACTTGCCTTAACAAGTCGGATGTACGGATAGCCATCTAGGAAAATTTAGGCCGTTTCAAGCGCAATAATAACACGCAAGAAAAGGCAGTCAAGTGATGATGTGGAAGTCAAGTGATTTGCAGGAAATTCACGCAAGGAGATTATTGGGAAAATTTCTGACTAGGAAACGACGCCTGTTGAAGCTACGAGGGAAAGGGGAGGGAAGTAGCCATTGAAGGGCGAGCCATCGCCAGAACGACGTGCAGATAAGGACATGCTTTCGTTATAGAAGCTGTTTCGATGTTTTCTTTTTATGTTGGACTGATGACACCCACAAGGTCAATTCAGAAACAGTAAATTAAAGAGTACCAATATAGTTGGGTGTTTGGACGGACTTAAAACTGCTTTTTCATTAAAAAAATCATTTTAGATAAAAAAAATTTGTTTTAATATTTAAATAATTAAAATTTTTTAATTATTTAATGTATTAAAAAATTATATATCTCACCCATAAAAAATTAATTATTTTTTAAATTTAAGAGTATAAAATTTTTTTTCCAGTTTTTCTGGATCATGGTTGGTAAAAGGGTTGGATTTTCAATTTTCCATATCATAGCCGATCATGTTTGGCCCAATCGATTATGATGAGATCCTGAAGCCGGACGTGGCCAGTCCAGACAGGAGACAGCAAGCACTATAGTTTGCCAGGAATGGACACAACACACTTTGTAGTTCGCACAGATTTGTCACATTGTTCTACAAATACAGTTTTTTTTTTTTTTAAATGATAAAAAGTAACAAGTCGGCAGCTTCTTCAGCGCATAGATTTTTCTACTGCTCATCAACTGCTAGAGGTAACAAATTTAATCCACTTCCCTTGAATATTTCATTAGAATTTGTTTAATAAGGTTTGGTGGCCTACAAAAGCATGAGATATGTGGCCAGAACTCATGAGGGAGGTTAACTGAATTTGCGTTAATGCTGAAAAATTCAGTGGGTGGTAACTTGTGTGCAGTGAGAGCGTTGCAACCCATTAAGAGAACATGTGTTGGGCTCCAAATTTTTGAGAGTGTTGGTAAGAGAGTTGTAGGCCACCGAATGTGCTGAAATTTCACAACACAGGAGAATGAGATTACTAACCAGCTTGCGAAAGTTTAGAATATAAAACATCTCCAAATATCTCCTTGTCTCTCTCCTCTCCAGCTTAGATACATGCTTCCAGAAGCCAAAAACCCCAGTTACTGTCAGTAACCTCTCAGAGTATATCTTCCATGTATACCTACAGAATTGAACCCAAAATAGTGAGACTTTATAAAATCAAAGACCAAGTTATAGGTAAGTCCAGCAACAAAATTACAAGGTAAGTTCTGAGGGCAAATATATACCTTTCATAAATTCGTTTAAGCCCTCCATCAGAAATTTTGTGCCAATACCTGGGATCTTCCCTGCATTGTTCAAAGAAGTTGATCAAAAGTGCAGCAACCTTATCAGGTTGATGAGGATCAATATGGAACCCTGAAATGCCATGCTCATTGATCTCAGCAGGGCCATCATTACGGGTGGCAAAACTAGGAAGCCCACAAGTCATGGCTTCTACAACAGTGAGGCCAAAAGCTTCATAGAGAGCAGGCTGCAATAAGAACATGGAGTTAACAGAGTGTCTATGAAGAAAGCTGAGACAAGCATTTAATCATTCACTGCATACCTGTATGAAAGCACCTTTTGCATCAGCAATGCAGCGGCAGAGCTCACCATTACTAGCACGGTTCATTTGGGCAGCTGTCCAACGGAATTGGCCATGCAGATTGTATTGCTTTATGAGGCTGTGCATTTTTTCAATCTATTCCATCTCTTCTCTATCTCTGGATTTCTTCACATCTATGTTACCACCAACCACGACAAGATTCACAAGTTCTCTTAGCTTGCTGCTCTTAGCATAGCACTCAACGAGTCCCGTCAAGATTTTCACCCTATCAAGTCTTGCCATAGAGAAGATGATAGGCATTGATCGGTTACTCAAGAAACCACTGCATTTGCAAAGACGAACTAGGTATCAAATGTTGTCAACTTTACTACCCATGTTTCAATTATCAAACAAATATTTCTTGAAAAAAGAATCTTCAAATGCATGTCCTAAAATGATGGACTTGAAAAGAAATCTGAAATGCTCATCCTTTCCAATTGATAAATTGAGAGATTCAAATCATAAGAAACTGTGACCTAAGCTTTGCTTGCAAATGCTTAATCAAATAAGCAATGCATTACATTGGGCATATTTCATAGAATGACTCTCAACTCCCTTTGAAGAGGCAGTATAAGAAAATATTTCAGTATAATCACAGTGAAGTGTATCTTCTCAGTATAAGAAAATATTTCAGTATAATCACAGTGAAGTGTATCTTCTCCTTTTCTTTTTCCTTTCTTATCAAACTGGATTTCAAGAACAATTTATGATGGAGAAGGGAATAGTCGACTATCCATAAACATAAAGCCAATAATTGTGTTTGCCGATCATTTTGGATTAAACCACTCTACTTTTTGAAGCCCCAAAGACTAATAATTAGAATAATGTATCCAACAAAATAAAAAGTAGCAGCTGGTGGATGAGAGTCATTTATATTCTAACAGAAAAGATACTCACACATGCTCTTCATTCTGCTCAGGATCATATAAGAGTTCTTCAATTGAACCATGTAAACAGTAAGTCTCCTTTCCCTTTCAAAATATAGAAAACAAATGCTCATATCTGCTCCCGGAGAGACAATATTAAACTTGGGATCAAAAACATTAATGCCATGAACAACTCTATACAGCCCAGGAAGAGTAAAAGCAGTGTCTGTCCAACATTATTCTTGCTGAGGAAAAGAATAAACTTTGTTAAGCTAATAATGAGATGTGCTTTAAAATAGAAATGTTAGCAGAAAGAAAAGGGCACAAGAGGTAGCAAGGATTTAAAAGCTATGACCTTTTGAACCTAATGGAAACTTAGCTATATTTCAAAAATAATAATAATAAATAAAAACATTAGACCAAAATTTGCAAGCATCATAAATGGTAAAAGCAGTTAACACAAAGAATGTGGAAAAACTGAGATTTTATGGAGAGGACAAATCTTGATTAGATTTTCATCTTTCCCCCCCTTGAAGAAAAGATTTACCTTCCTGCAATCTCCTGATATGTACTAGTGATGATAAAATCTGCATTGTTCATCGTAATAAGGTCAGCTGTAAACTGACTTGCAAAATGGTGCTTGTCTTCATATTTTCTTCAGTGTACATCAGAATCTGGATATTTTATTTTCTCTGATGCATGCGCAATGTTACACTACATGGAAAATTCAATTTGAGAACAAACAAGTAGATATGCCCCCAATCAAAATTTTGATTGTAGTACTGCATTTTCAGAATATTAATTTTGAAAACACGGCAAGCCTGTGTAATTCCAAGCTTATAAGACAACAGAGAAGCTACAAGATTTCCATCGCTATAGTTTCCAATGATCAGATCTGGAACTCCTTGTAATTCAGCAGCAATTTCATTGGATGCATCCTGGTGGTTGGAGGAAAAAAAGAGACAATCATACAAAACAATCAGACAATAAAAAAAAATATAATAAAAAACAAGACATTATCCACTGTCTCGTAGGGTTCAGAATTCTAGCTACATGACATCCTGCTGTCTACATTCATATCTTTCGGTGTTCAACTTCTTTCATTATTTCACCTGATCCGGGTTTTCTTTCATTAATGCTTTATCATGAAAATCAAAGTTCTTGAACAATGCTCTCTTATCACAAACAGTGTTTGGCATGCCAAGAAATTTCAAAGCTTCCAATGCACGCTTCTGCACTGTAATTTCACTCACAAGTCTAGATTCACAACTAGAAGGATCAGAAGCCAACAATCTATGAGGTCAATAATTATTCTACCACCATATGGAAGCATCCCACGAAAGGGATCAAGGATGGATTCCCATCCAGTCCTCTTCATAATGATTTCACTCAGAGTCATAACTAGAAGGATCAAAGAGCACGGCCACACAACAAACCAGGAAGAGTGCTTATTCTACTACTAAAAAGAATCCTAATCGATAAAAATGGAAAAGAATGAAAAATGCAAGGAAACAAAAGAGATTTTTCTTTTTCAATTGCTTACATCTGCAAAGGTCTCCAAGTATGGCCACACATCAAACCTTGAAATCCATTTACGAAGAATACCATTCTCAGTTCTAAATGGCACCCGCAGAATGTAAGTATGTTCTGTTCCACTGATTCTTTCAAGTCTCTGGTTGCATGTTGTACGCTTTGCATTAGGTATTAGTCATGTGACCTTAAACACCATTCATGGACAATGTAAGATGAAGATCAAAATTGGAAATTCAAGTCAAACTAAGTGAACATGTAAGAAGGAAAATATGGAATATTTCTGTCAGGCGAGTTTAATAAAAAAGAATACTCACTATTAGGATTTTTGGGGTAATGTCCAATACTTGTTTTTGTTTTCTAGAAATCGTCTCATTCTCTAGTGCACGAACTTGATCAAGTATGTAAACATCTGTGCGGTGATAAGCAATGGTACAGTGCATTACATATTCAAATGGTAAACCTTTTCTCTACGTAAATAAAATGGAAGGTTCCTTATCATTTGCTAGGATATGAATAAATGCATTATGACAGGAAATCTTAGACACTTGAGTTTGGGATAATCCAATTGATACCTGCCCACCAGTGTCTGGCAATCCTAAAACATTTGCTTGGCCAAAGTAACGATGTGGAGACACAACAACAACATTGAAAACCATAGGAATAATCCCAATAAAAGACTCTAAGGAAGAAGGATCTGGAGCTTGAAGGATCCAAGGGCAGATGCACCATCTCTGATACCCATTGAGCTCTGTCACCCCAACCTCTCTCAAATCCCATTCCTTGTAACCTATGGTTAATAACAGTGAAGCGAAAAATACAAGTACTTGATCAAAATAATAATAATGGTAATGGCACAGAAAGTTCTTTAAGAATTTGAATTTTTTGTGAGAAGCAGAATTAGGATGCATGAAAAATAATTAGTTCTTACTCAAATTCAAACTCAGAATATGGTGTATCAGGAGGAAACTTAGAAAGGTGTTCTTCTGCCCTCGCTAAAGCAGACTAAAGTTTGGATATGCTCTGTATCCGATCATTAGGCATCAGTGCCTACAGAATATAATGGTAAAATTAGAAGATTTGATATTAAGATCTTCCCATTGTTTAAAATTTTTTCAATAATCATAAGCAAGAATACAGGCAGGCATGATATAGAAAACCCAGCATTATTGTATACTTCATAGGCAAATCAAAATGAAAACCAAACAAAGTTCTCAAGAGAATTTAAATGCAAAAGTGTTGTGTCATGAAGAATTCAATAAAAAGAAGCAACTTCCTGAATATGACAACGGCAGGATAAAAATAATTATTGGCAAGAGCATTAGCATAACTTACATGACCATTGTATTTATGTGTGAGCAGAAAATCAAGCAAAGGCTCAAAACTTTCTCTATTACGAAACATAATTGAAGAGAGGTGACGGTTCAGGAATTGAACCCCATTTCCGTTGGATTTTGACCGGGATGGCCAGCGGAACGTTGCATTAAATGGCTCAAAATCAAGCTCAAGCACATAGCGGTCATCACATCTAATTGCAAAGTCCAAATGCTGATTAATTTGTCAACATAGAAACTTGGAAAATAAAACAACATTCTGAGTCTGGGCCCAATCTATTACTAGAAAACTGAAATGTTGTAAATGAAAATTTTTCAAACTCAATAACCATAATTTACTAGAAAGAGAAATTCTTACCGTCCATCCACAAGTTCCTCGTTGAATCGAAGGTACTCAGCAATACTCGAGTGATCAACACTCAGTTCATAGACGTTGACACGAACATATTCGCAAACACCAGGTCTTGGACGAATGGCAATTGCAACAAATGGAGGCAGGACAATGGCTTCCTACAAAGTAAAGAAGATATTCAAGAATAAAATTGTAAAGCGAGTGAAACGTACAAATTCTCATTACTACTTGGACATGCCCTGGAAAATAAAATAGGCCATGTTTGCATAACATCAGACTATAATTTAATATGATCATGCAGAAAGTTTAACTTCACCATCATAATAATAATAATAATAAAAAGAGAAAAAAAATTCCAAAGAGGGAAAAAAAAACAAAAAGAAAAAGAGAGAAAAGGAAAAGGCATAAAATTTACCAACTTTGAAAGACAACAGAAATACTGATGTACAAGTCAAGGACTATAGTTGCACCCTATCCAAATCATGCATTCATACACACATAAAGCCTTCCAAATATTTTATTTTGTGCTCATATAAAAAGCAGTCTCCCAATATGGAAATTCAGGCTTGCCTTTCCACATGACAATCCCACCATTTTTCTGTTGTGGTGAAGTGAGAATTTACCCATCCTCAATTTCCCATGATGGGGATTTCATAATAATCATTTTGCACAAGCTGCATTGTTTTTCCCGCCCATTTTGCATTGAAACTTTGGAAAATCACAGAAATAGATTCTGAATCACTAGCGCAGCTAGTTGGTGCTAAACGCATACAATGAGACACACGCAACATTACTAAGTTCAATGTGAGTATACCTGTACAGAATCAAGGACATTAGTGAATGGGCTGTCGCGAAGCTTCTCCATTTTTTCGTCATTTTTAATGGCATTGGCAAGCTCGCGTACCAGCAGATGAGGTTGCAGTATCCCCTTCCCCTGAGCGACAAATCTTACAAAAATAATAGAAACCCATTCTCAAAAACCGGTGAATATCAAAACAATAACCTTACCTCTAACACATGCAAGCAAATATATATGCGTTGCGTGTGGATTAACCTGGAGAGAAGAGAAACGAGCTCGATCATGTAAGCAGAAAGGATGTCCAGCACCTTGTCTCTCATGCTAGAAACCATTATCACCAACAATTCTCAAGAGAGTAAAAGAAAATTAAATGAAAAGCAATGGAGAGATTAGATAGATAGATGGATAGATAGGAGAGGAGAGAGTTGTTGCGGTGAAGCACATATATAGAGCAATCGAGGAGGTGCAAATGGAGCCAAAAGGAGACGTAGAGAAAGGGACATTGATACTGTTTGTGCGTTTGCTGGGAGAGTGTCAAGAGTCTGATGAATAAGAAGGGGCACTTGGCATTGGATTTCAACTGTTTCCCTCGCTTTTATGCTTGAACGGTGGCCTCTCTGTATTTGAGTTTGTTTCCTTTTGTTCATAGACGGTCACGCTCATTTGAGGTTCAAGCACGTTGGAGTTTTTTAGAGGGTGTTTAAACTAAGTATTTACTTTTAATTTTTTTATTTAAAAATATTTTTTAATTTATAAATTAATTTAAAAATAAATAATTAATTATTTAATAAAATCACTTTAAATTAATTTAAATATTTAATTAAAAGATATTTAAAAGTAATTTAATTTATTAAAATAATTAAAAATAATATACTATTAAGTATGTTATGGCTGTTAAAATGATAATAATATTGATATTAAAATTAATAGAATAATATAATTTTTTATTTAATTAAAATATAATTTTTAAATAGATAAATAAGTTATAGGTAAGATATTTTTTATAATTTTTAAATTATTTAAAATAATTTTTTATTTTATAAATTAAATTAAATATTAATTTATTTATAATTTTTTATAAATAAATTTATAAACCAAAATTTAATCACTATTTTAACATAAAATTATAAATTTTAAAAAAAAGTGCACATTTGCTTTAAATGATGAAATTTTTTTTTAAAGAAATTAGTTATAATAAAAAAAATTTAATTAAATTTTATAAAATTATATTTAATTTTTATATTTTTAAGAAATTTTAAATTAAAAAATTAAAATTTTTTATTTTAAATATAATAATTAATAAAAATGAATAAATCGGTTAGATTGGGTGGATTATATATATATATATTAAAGCAGCCTTAATCAATGTCCTAGTAACCTTGCAGGGCAAATTTATGCAATTTTGTTTGATTTGAGAATAAAAGGGCGTCTACAAGAGGTGACGTCGTATTGCTTATGTCATGATATTACTCAAGATAAATATATGGGGTGTTTGGTTTACTTGTTTGGTGCAGCTGATAGTTGATAGACACTCAAATAGATAAATTATGGTGTTTAACAAGTTTAAAAAAATAGAGCTATAGCCGATGGGCAGCTAATATGATCATATTATCATTTTTTATTTAACTTGAAAATTAATATTATTAATATTTTTATTTTTTTATTTATAATTTTAATATTTTAATTAACATATTTCAACTTTATTGAAATATTTTTTATTAATAACATAAAATATAAAATATTTATTTATATCCAAAAACTTAAAATTAATTATAAATTTTTCTATTAACAATAATAATTATTTTATTATTTTATCTATATTTTTAAAATTATTTAATTATCTTAAAAAATAATGATTTTCTTATTTCAATAATAAAATAAATAATATAATATAAAAAATTAATAATTATATATTTATTTAAATAATATAATATATTAATTTAATAATTATATATTTAATTTAATAATAAAATAAATAATATAATGTAATAAATTTATAATTTTATATTTATTTAAATAATAAAATAAATTATATGATATATACCCTTATTAGTCATTTCACATATTAACAGCAACAGTTAAATATAATTTTATCAAACACTTAATATAAAACAGCTATCATCAGCTATCAGTTATCAGCTAACAGCTAACAGCTATCAGTTATCAGCTAACAGCTAACAGCTATCAGTTGTATTCAACGGTTAATCCAAACAAGTCCATAATCTAAAGACCGAAGAGAAAGATATTAAGTTAGAAATAATAAATTAAATATTTTTTTATGGAATTAATAGAGGGAAGACTCAAATTTAATAGTAATATGTTTTTATCATTAATTAAGTTAAGCTAGAAGATTAATTAATTATTTAATATTTAATAATTAATAAAATTTATGAAATAAATTCAATTTATTTCATAAATTACTTACACTAATGATATTATGATGGATAGAGTTAGTAATTATTTATAATTAACTTTAAATTATGGATGATATGGCATGATATTATTGGAATAGTATTCAATTACGTGATAGACTAAATACACAAAAAGAATTTATCTAATTAAAATGTGTGGTTGGCAGCATCTTCTCAATTTTCTAAGGATCGAATATTAGTTATGAGAGGAAATCACAATTATTTATACATAAGAGAATCTAATAGCATATGAATTTTAATATGTTAATCATTAAATTATAAAATATAATTGAGTGAAATTAAACTAAATAATATATATATATATATATAGCTCCCTTTTAAAAAGGGAGAGAGTATTACGTTTGATGTATGTAATAATATGTGATAATTAAATCACTTAAAAAGCAATAATTGATTATATATAATTGCAAAGTGAAGTTAGTGAGGCATCAGATTCATTATTTATCATGAAATGAATTAGAATCAATAACAATTTGTGATCCTCAAATAACTTAACTCAATTTGCTAGTATATTTTAGCACCATATCTTAATTTGCATCCTAAATTCATTTTTATTTAATATGAACCTCGTTAAATATACTATTTGATGAAATAATGAATTGTTAATTTGGAAAGTTAATTTTTATTAATATTATGATCGATGCCAAATCAATCGGTGCATATAAAAAGTTGATATAAGATTTGATGAGACAAAGAATTAATATACTGGGAAGAAGATATAGTTTCTCACTAGGAGAATGCTCCCAAGTACATATGGAAATTGGAATCATCAAAAGCTAAAGGTCTCTCTTTCTCTCCCTCTTCAATGTTGTTCATTTGTTCTGAATTATTATATATGCATGGAATCTAGCTACAACCTAGAGTAGGATTTAGAATATATTAATTTTACATGCAATAATTTTATTATAATTATTCTTATGATATGTCACAAATGATTTTCATCATAATCGATTATCAGAATATGTTCGTTGCGTATAATATTAAATAAATTTTCAATAACATACACTTAATTATTGATTTGATGCTGAAGGAATCAAGATCGATTGTCAAATTGTTTAGTTTCGGTTTTGGTCGATCAAATTTAATAATTGATTTTTTCTTTATTTTTTTAAATGAAATAAGACCATATGAATCTGAATCAAACCGCTTGCTAAGCGCAGGCTAGAAATGTCTATATAAAGAGGACAAGGTCTCAAACAGAAGCAACTAAAACAAGTAACATATCTTGTTGTGAGTGAAGTCTTGAGAGGAATTGCTTAGATATGGCACGTCAAGTTGATCTTGCTAAAATTGGGTTGGAAGCATTTTCTGCTTTGGATGAATATTTCGGAAGACCCAAAAGGTTTGGGAGGCCGCCTCATCAGCCTCAGGTGGTAAACCCAGCTCCTTCACCAGCTCCACTACCAGTTATCGATAGCAAAGAAGCAGCTCAACGCTATGGTGGGAAAGGTTTTGTGGATTATTATCCCAAAGGAAAACCAATTCGTCGTGCTTGGTAAATATTATATATCGTACTCTTGGTGTTGGTATTGTATTATATATATAGAAACAAGTGATCAGTACTTACTAATTAAAGAGTATGGTCTTATGTTAGGTTTTGCTGTGACTATGTACTTCAACGTTAAAATGCTTCAGGCTTGCAATAAGACTAAAACTTGCATGTATAATTAATATATATAATAATTTTCTGTTTCGTATAATACCCATGTATATGTTTGACAAAAATTTTTTTCAAATTATGTTTAATTTTTTCTCAGACAATTATATTATCTAATTATTATAAAATTTTAATTATCAAACGGGCATATAAAACTTTTTATAATAAAGTTATTCTTGGGAATCTAAAACCCAATAATAGAGCATTCCTATCAAACCTCAGATTATTCCCAATTAAATTCAAATTAAATAACCACAAAATGCATGCGCAAAGGTTTCCTTGGTGATCATGGTTAATCAGAGAAGAGTAGTTCTAGATCACAACGAGTTATTATTGTAAGAAATTATTCTTGGCTTAAACTAACAGTCAGATGATCACAATTATTGTTCTGCAATATTTCATCTGCTAAGAAGGTGACAACTTCACGAATCACGAGTATAAATTAATACGGCAACCTCTAAACTAAGCAAGAGCCGATTATAATTCTCAGAGGGAAAATATTTTCAAATATAACAATTAATTATGACATGGCAATAATCATATTAAATTAAAATTTTTATTATATATTTAATAGTATTAAATTGTAAAATAATTTTTTTTTAAAAAAATATATCTTATATATTAAAAGAGATAAGCTTGCATTATAGAATATTTTGGGTGGGGCAAAGGCAGAGAAGACCCCTATATAACAACGACTAGCCTCAACCCCTATTCAAGCAACACAGACAAGATACAACACTACGTAGCAAGAACAAGAAACTTGCACAGATATATAGATAGTACTACTGTCTACTGTGCTCTAGGATCTAGAAAAATGGTAACTCCTCAGTTAGATCGCCTTTAATAGAAGAGTGCAATGATCGAAGCAGCTCTAGCGGTAGGTCTGGGAGTAGCAGGCTTCAACAAAATAATCATGAAAGCAGTCAGTATCAACAGCTATTAGTTTATCATGGACCTCAAATTTCAACGGTTCGTCATCTGCAGCAACTACGAGATTGCTCAGTACTACTACAGTGGCACTGCGGCCGTGAGAGAGACTGTCATCTCCAGCGACGAGGCTCCGGAAACTTATGGTGACTTTAAGATCGTGGAATATGGTAGGAGATACTCTTTTCGCAGCGTCAATTAGCAATGAAGCTAGAAGGCTTTTGGGGTATTATATATTAGTTTTTCCTTTTTTTAAATAATCTGGATATATGATCAATGTTCAAACTCTGTATTTCAAAATTTTAGAAGTGATTTCAGTACTAATCTTATATATTGAAGAATTTAAATTCGATTCATTATTAATACAAGATATTTTGAGTTTAATTCATAATAAATTAAATTTAGATAAAAAAATTCACATAATGAAGATTATATTAAATATTCATATCAGTGCAAGTATTAATTAAGCTTTAATTATATATAATTTCAGTACGGGGTGTTTTTTTTAATAGAAATTATTCAATCATATCAATAAGAAGGATTATATGGTAAATTTTTGTAAAGTAATTAAAAATATGGAAATGCAACCTTATGGACACATGGACCATGGCATTGAATTTGAATGCATGATTCCGACTCCATTATTAGAGAATTGAACACAACAGGAACATATTTGATCAGTTGTCCTTCTCATTTAGCCGCATCTTCGCTTTATGTTTCTAGTGTGGTTTTTGGATCGATGCTGGAATCTTGATAACGAATTAGGGCAAATTGCAGGCAGTTAATGACCGCCTTAATGATAAAAAAAAAAAAATTAATTAGATCATGCTTTGTAATATTAGTTGTTTGATAGCTGCTAGTTGTTTTATTAACGGTTAATTATTATATATTAATCGATAATAATTAATTTATTTATATAGTAATTTAAAATAATAAAAAAATATATCATATATATCCATAAGCAATGGGAACAACCGTGAAAGGCAAAGACTGAATCCATCTTCTTTCTTTTTTTTTTTTTTTTTTAATTGTAAAAGCTAAATCAACAGTAATATATGGATAAGGTTCTTGAGATAGATATAGGAGAGACTCACCCAATAATATATGGATATTATTTGATCCTTCCATATGGCTAACATAATGCAGAAAGAAGAAATTCTTTTTCCATTTCTTTGGCTTTACGTGAAGCTTTTAACCTTTTTTTTCTTATCTAAATATCTTGCCAGAAATTGCTGTTGCCACCGACCTCACGGGCCTGGTCTACCCCATCAATTTACCAGTTGTGTTTATGAAACATCGCGCAAGATCTCTCGCACATAGTATCAAACACAAAAAAATTGTTTGATGCTTCCATTCTATACATTAAACCAATCAAAATTATTCTTTGAAAAAAATTATTTAATAATTGAAAAAATTTTAAAATATAATCATAATTTTATTTTGATTATTGATTATGGTGAATTTCATTTTAATTCTATTATATATTGTTTTATATTTTTTCAAATAAATTATCAAAAGGGTTTGAAATATGATTAATAATATTTTACAGTCAAAGTACTGATTTTTAATTTTTTTTCTTAGATACAATGTCTCCCTTTTTTTTCATGTTTATAGAGAATGAGACCTATAATTTTATATAGAAGAAGTATGTGGGCCAAAAGCTAACAATAATTCCTCCTGCAATTAGAGTCGATTGACAAGAAACATAGCAGGACTAGAAAGCATATTGGTCATTGATATGTGATTAATAGAGAAGCAGGAGAATTTAGTATGGTCAAATTCAATTATACTCAGACTAGCAAGCTTTCTTAAAATACTTAACTTAGGATTTGATACGTTGAGTGAAAAAAATCTAGAAATAGCTCTAATTAAACCAAGAACAAAATTGGCAAGAAAAATCCAAGACCCAACAACAAAAGAAACAGTCCAAAATTTAATTTACTTATTGTATGGTTTTACTTGATTGGACCATAACAGAAAATTTACACCATTGACTATATTAATTACATATAATCTCATCATTAATTTGGTTGTTAGCTCTGTGATTAATCCAGAAAATCCTGCTCTAAACAAGGAAGGAATTGAATCTTATATATAATTGTTTAGTGCAATGCCGGTGTTAAATTGGTGGCCAAAAAGGAGAGCCTAAAGCGGAGCAGAAGCAGCGGCAGCAGCCAATTTTTAAAAAACACAGAGAGATCATTAACTATTCCTAAATGCAAGGAAGGTGAAGCTAATCATGGCAGAGATTCAACCAAACAAACGGCTAACCAAAAATATCAATGGAGTCAATACACATTCTAATTCTATAGATAGAATTTAAACTGCACAACTCTGTTTGCCAAAATCCATGGCTATATAAAGAATATGGCATGGAAAGAGAACTTGTCACAATCTCATCTTAAGCCTCCCTAAGGGGCTTCTTATTATTATTATTTTTTTAATAGAAGAAGAAGCTGCAGCAGCTAGCCTACAGATCATTGGATTGAAGAAGAATGGCAATCGCCATAACAAAGAAACTATTGGCAAATGCCATTCTTCTCTTATGCTTAGCAAAGGCCTCTTGCGAGGCCAAGGGTTTGCCCGGTGCCATTATTAAACATAGTCCTCGCCCTGGTCGTAGAAGAGATCCCACTGAGAAAATCTTTAATGTCTTGCATTTTGGTGCGAAAACTGATCCCAGAAAGGATAATGCATTGGTAAGACTTGATATCCATGTTACCCCTCTTCTTCAACTTTCCCCATGCATATATATATATATATATATATATATATATAGCAAAGGGAGAAGACTTCAGTGGCAATGAGCTTTGTATTTGGCCAAGTTCACAGAAAACAACTGATCGTTGCTTTGTGGGTTTGTTCTTAATTTGCAGCCTTTCATTCAGGCGTGGAATGCTGCATGCAACTGGAGAGGAAAGGCAAGGGTACTTGTCCCGAGGGGGGATTTCGTAGCCTCATCAATGGTATTTGGGGGACCTTGCCAAAGTACAGCCCCCATTCTTTTTCAACTTGTAGGAAATCTCAAGGCATTATCAGATTTGAGCAGTTATGCAGAAGATTTTTGGATGATATTCCAAAATATAAATGGCTTGGTCGTTGCAGGAACAGGCACTTTTGATGGCCAAGGCCCTAATGTATGGAAATATAACGATCACAAAGGCAGCGTTTTTCCAGCAGTAAGCAACTAAACTACCAGAAATTTTCTCTTTACAAAGCATTAATATAAAATGGGTTCATGAATTCTTCTCCTGATGCAGTCTATTAAATTCTATCATGTGACAAATGGAATTATAAGACAAATCAATTCTATTAATCCCATGGGATTCCACATTGCGATTGTTCTCAGCCAGAATATTAAAGCCAGAAATATCCATTTGACAGCTCCTGAAGAGAGCCCCAACACTGATGGTGTCCATATCAGCCAATCCAATCAAGTTGTAATAGCTAGAAGCGTTATTGCTACTGGAGATGATTGCGTTGGTATGATTCATGGAAGCACCGATATCACCATCAAGAAAATAACCTGTGGCCCCGGACATGGCATCAGGTAAGTCTATCCAACACTGATTGGAAGTTTGGAGCACCCTATACAGTGAACATTTTTTTTTTTTGGGTAGTTACCATAAGAGTATCTTCGGACTTGTTTACGTGCATCAAGGTTAAGTCTCTTCTTCACGTGTTCTTAAGTACACTCTCTCACAATCCAGAGGACACCCTTTACAGTTTAGGATGTTGGGAGCTTGTTTTAGAAACTTAAAATGAAGTATACAATGACTTAGCTTCCTGTTCTGCAATTTTCTTTCATGTCAACATTGACCCACTCCAAATTATAGTATACCCAATTAATTATATCTTAATTGCCACAATCCAGTAAGTCTGGAAGATATTGGCAGTACTGTTTTATGAGTTTCTATAATCCTAACCTGTTTTAAACGTCCACAACAGTATTGGCAGTCTTGGAAAGTACCCGGATGAGAAAGATGTGAAAGGTATCCTTGTGACAAACTGCACGTTGACGAAGACTGAGAATGGAATCAGAATTAAAACATGGGCAGGATCACCTCCAAGCCAAGCTACAGCCTTGACTTTCCGGGACATTGTTATGGATGAAGTTAGAAACCCCATCATCATCGATCAATCCTACGGATCTAAATCGAATGCGGTTGGTTTTCTCGGACTGGTTTTCTAGGACAATTATAGTTCCTTATGCCACTAAATGAAGAGGATTTATAATTAAACTTATAATCATTTGATTTTTTTTGCATGCAGCCTTCAAAGGTACAGATAAGCGATGCTAAATTCATGAACATTAGGGGAACCACAACCTCTGAAGTTGGAGTGAACTTGGGGTGCAGCAAGCAAGTTCCCTGCCAAAGAGTTCGTTTGGAAAACATCAATTTGACGTACACTGGTGCTAAAAAACTGCCTTTCTCCTCTACATGCGAAAATGCAAGAGTAAGCTATGCAGGCATGCAATTCCCACCACCGTGCCGATAAGGGTTTAAATTTGCAATAGCAACCATTTGTATCATCATTAGCTACAACTACGTACAAGGCGATGGAGCTTGTGGATCTAAAAGAAATAATATTACCATAAATTCATTAACAGCAATGCAAAGATAATCTTGTCTAACATATGATGTGCACCACTGGTTGTAAAGGGCTAGTTAGAATGCTTTTTATTTTCAACTCACAAGCCAAAACTTCAAATGCAAGAACCAAAAGCAATTGCAATTGCAAATTCGAAGTCTCTGTGTACAGCAATTTCCCTCCAACACTGATGGAAAAAGGCAGAAAGTAGAAAAGTAGAAAAGTGCGATTATCTAATATCTAATACTTAAGCATTTGCCTCTTAACAATTTCAAATATGCAGTAGTCATTTTGAACAGAAATACAAGAAATATGAATCACATCACTGATTGAATGTTCTTCGAGTTCAGAGTTTGTAAAATGTTTTAACTTCAGCATTTGTAGTTGCAGGTTTCTCGAACACATGCTTAAAAAATTAAAAGAAAATAAATAAATAAATACGTGTAACTAAGTAAATGTTATATTTTGAGACCAGACAATAATTTTCTATTTATTAAATTTAACTGCCAAATTCATGCCTAAAATAAAGAATTAATAGCGATGATTGAAATAAATGAATAAAATTTATTTATTTATTACAAATAAATATTGTATATATTTAATATTATTGTAAAATTAAATTTATAATTTTACCAATTAATATAAATATAATCAATTTTATAAAATTAAAAATTACTCATAAATTGAAAGATACAGAGAAATAATGAGCTTTTTTGTAAACTAGCTTCTTTTTTCTTTTTATTTTTTTTTTACAGCTTTTAAACTAGCTTTAAGATTCGTTCAATTTGAGATAAGAGATTAAAAAATATTTTTTGAAAATAATATTTTAAATATTATTTAAAAATGTTTAACTATTTTCAAATTTTAATTTTAAATTACTTTATTTATAATTCATTAATATTATTAATTTTTTTAAGACATTAAAATTTTAAATTATTATATTCCTCCACTTTTGGGTCTTTTAAACCACCCTTGATATTAAAAAAACGCATATCTAAGCTCAAATTTATGTAGAATAGTGCAGAAAAATCTAAAAAATATCACGCGTCTTGCACGTGATAGACCGATATTAAAGTTTACGGTAAGAAAATACATAGGGTTATTAACCATTAACATCATTAACAAATAATTTTTTGTTCATTCCGCTCAAAGGAATCAAGAATCATTGGCCTTACAAGAATCAAACCCAGCAAAAATTCCACAAGCTCAATCTCAATACCAATTCAAGAAGAAGTTGAAGAACATATCAAATTAGCAATAAACAAGGCAATGTATCAACCCATTCTCATTACACTCACCACATCTTACCATTTTCTCCTGCTCCTGATTCAAGACGTTGCAGCTTCCATTACACTCCATACACATCACAGATCTGAAACCTGCACACACTTGGCACCTTTTAGCGAGCCATCTTGGAAACCCATCAAACAAAATCCCCTTCTTCCTCCAACTTCACCACTTGATTAGCACCTCCAATCAAACTTTAGATAACTCAATCTCGACACCACCTTACTCAATTGTTGTGAAGAGTTGTTGGCTTTTAGAGCTGGCCTCGGGCTAGACTCTGATACTCTTCTTTTTTTTTTCTTTCCCACCAAATTTTCTAACTTTCCTTGGAGACCCAATTTGATTTGAGAGCTTCAATGGGCTCCTAGCATCCATATTCGTAAACCCACAAAGCAAAGCCTTCGGTTTGGAGCTTGTTTTTTTGTTTTTTTGATGATTCGAAGCAGGTACTACTCCATCTTCAAGATTCTCTATAAGCTCCGAAGCGTTAATAACTTCTGCTCTTCTCAAGGAGGCGATCGTATTTTCTTACTCTTCGTAAATATCTCGTTTATGAGTTCTTCTTCTTATGCTGCATCTTATTGCTGTTGTCATTTTTCATTTATGTTGAGTTTGAAAGCACAATAGGTTGAGGAAGTGAGAGACCACGTGGTTAACAAACTCTTTGCAGCCATTGTTAACGATGATGTCTTGATGGAGTTGTTTCCTAAAGAATTTGGAAGTGATATAACAAGCACACAAATCTAAGGTACACGCAAATTATATAATCACATAGTATTGAAAAGAGAAGAATAATAACACAGGATTTAACGCGGTTCAACAGTAAGGTCTATATTCACGGGTAACAGAAGAGAAAAAAGTTCCACTATGATGAAAAAAGCAAGATACAATCAATCAGAACTCTCAAACCCAAACCCCAGTGTTTTTTCCAAATATCTCACAACTCTACCACAAATTTGTGTAGAATATTACAATATTTATATTGGTCCATTACGTAGGGGCGTTGCCCCCGCACCCTCACAAATCTCACTTTTTATCCTAATCGCGTCTCAACACAAAACTTTCGAGTTAGATCCATGAAAAAATATATTTAAAATTCAAGCTACAAAAAATAAACAATTCTTCTTCTTTGCTTGAATTCCCTCTATCATCAACAAAATAACCATAAAAAATACTCTGTCTTGCTATATGCCCTCGCAAGGGCATTACTGAGCACTACAAACACCAACCAAGTCTAGGCAATGCCTAAACTTGCTGACTAGGACTCTCTTGGTCATAATATCGACTGGATTATCATGCGTAGAGACTTTCTGCACAACTACAGTCCCCTGATATACAATGTCCTGAATGAAGTGATATCTGATATCAATGTGCTTAGTTCGCTCATTATACATCTAATTCTTTGTGAGATGTATTGCACTCTGACTATCACAAAACACCGTTGCCTTGTTCTATATCAACCCAAGATCACCCACCAAATCTTATAACCATAAAACTTCTTTTACTGCCTCTGCTAAGGCCATATGTTCAGCCTCTGTGGTAGACAAAACAATTGTAGCTTGCAATGTTGCCTTCCAACTGATAGCACATCCAAAAAGAGTAAATAAATAAATAGTCAAAGATCTCCTCTTATCTAAGTGCCCTGCAAAATCTGAATCCATATAGCCAATAACTGAATCACTCATCTCGGCCTTGTCAAATGTCATACCAACATCTGTAGTACCCTTTAAATACCTCAAAATCTATTTCACTGCCTGCCTGTAACACCCCAAAATTTTAAATTTTATTATTTTATGAGCATTTTTGGTATTTTAATTTTATTTAAATTTTAGAAATTTTTTTTGAGATTTTTCGGATTTTAAAAATCAGGTTCGATTTTCCGAAAATATAAACTTTGATGATTTTTAAAAATTAATTTAAAGACCATGTGACAAAACTAAAAATATATTTAGAGTCTACGAATTTTTCTGAGTTTTCTAAAATTTTTTCGGAATTTTTGGACCTCATTTTCGGTCCCGAGGCAGAGTAAAAATTCAAAATTTTGTATTTCGAATCGAACCGGCCGAATCGAACCGGATCGGATTGGACCGGTCGAATCGGACCGGCTCCCTCCCCTTTTTCTTCCTCCCGCGCGTGTCTCCTCCCCCTTCTCTCTTTCTCCCATTTTCTCTCTCCTCCCGCCCCAGCCCGCTGGCCAGCCACTTCCCCCGCTACCCCAGCTCACTGGCGCGCCGTCCCACCTCCTTCCCCCAGCCGGCCGCCGCCCCAAACGGTCGGAAAACGCGCGCGAACTCTCCTCCCTCGCGCGCGCGACGTTTCGACTTCCCAGCCAAAATCCGGCAGATCCGGCCACCAATTGGACCGGGTCTTGTGTCTAAAATCATCTACTCGACGAGAGCTTTCCATAGACACCAAGAACACCGAAATCCATCAAGCGGTTTGTCCAATTTTTGCCCGGGAAGTTTTAGCCCATTTTGACTTTCGGGCTAGATTTCTCACAAACCGTGAATCCCACGAGAAAACCGAGAGTACCAGAGCGCTCCACTCGTTGAGAGCTTCGCGGCGACATAAATTTCGAATTTTTCCGACACCGTTTTTTGGTGGGTCCCACGGAACTTCGCAGTGTCTTTTCGAGCATTAAATGAGCTTAGAAAATTCTGAAAAATTTATGTACTAACCCCCGTGTTGTGGGCTTCGTGTAGGTATCCTCAATTCGTAGAAATTCGACAGTTGACCGGTTCAGAAATTTCGGCCAGACAGTTCGGAAAAAGTCTCCGAATTAGACCAAGGTTTTGGGTACCCCCCCCCCCCATTGTCAGACGTCCCGAGCGCGTCCCCGAAGTCGGAATCGGCAAAGGTAAACCCGAACCTTGCTTTTCGTAATTTTCTAATGCTTAAATAGGATTAAAAATCCATAAAATATTCGTGGTAGCTCAGAAAATTATGATTCTTTTTGCAATAGCCTAATAATATTGCTAAAGACCGCGGGGCAAAGTTTTAGAATTTTTAGAGCTTGTTTGGGCAGTTTTTGCAAGAATGATTAATTATAAGGACTAAATTGAAATTTTACATATTGTGATGGATGACTGATTTGATGGGCCCAGGAGAGGCTGTGTGATGTGATTGAGTTGTGGATATATGGATTGTGAATATAGAAGTGTGTTTTGAGCCCTTTTGCAGGTTGGGTAGGTCCTAGGTATAGGGGAGACTCTGCCGGATTTTCGACACAACTTAGGACGTATTTGGTCTTTTATTGATTGTATTGAGTCATTTATATTAAAAATTGTAATGTAATTGTCAGGTGAGCCGGGACAGCCTTCTTCCTCCGCCCAGCCGCCTCAGTGACTGTTGTCAAGTCTGTGAGTAAAATATTAATTTTAATTGTAATTTCACTATTATTATATGTTCAAGTATGCCCATGCATCACTTATAAGCATATATTTATGTAGTTAAACTCTAGGCACGATTTATGTTGCATTGATAACTGTTAAAGTGCCATGGATGTTGTTGTAGTAATTTGGAGCAGCGTGCGTGCGTTGGTGTGCGTGTGATGTGGTGTGGACTATGGATAGGACGGGTAGTAACGGCTTGAGTTCTTCGCTGGGACCCGATCCTTCGAGGGGTAGTCACGGCTTGAGTTCTTCACTGGGACCCTCGATTTGGTTTATTAAGCGAAAGTCCGGCTTGAGTAGAGAGCTGTATAGGGGATCAGCTCCCATATATTATGACTGATACTACAGGATGTGTGAGTGCTCCAAATTACCTTTTTGATGTTATGATGTGAAAATGTTGTTGATGTTGCATTTCACTCTACAGGGTGCATTAGTTTTAGATAGTTATAGAGATTATGGTTAAAATTGATATTTTACTCTCTGAGTCGAACGCTCACTCCTGTTCAATATTTTTCCAGGCCACAGGAGGATATTTTTGAGGTTAACCTGCTTCCTTTCCTCGCAGGTTGTTTATCAATATTTGTGTAATTTTATTTACTCCTAGAATTTCCGCATGTGTTAGAAATGTTTATTTGATTTGGGTCTGTAAACTAAATTATTATTTTGGACCTGTAAACTTATATTCTATGCATGTTGATGGATTGGATGAGGGAGCTGAGCTCCCATTTATTTTTATGTTGATGAGTATGTGGAGGGTGAGCTGAGCTCCCCAATTGAGTATTTACTGTGTTTACAGGTCGGGTGAGTCATAAACTCCCCGTTGGTAGGTCCATTTTATGGCCGGACTCTGTCCGGTTGATTTCTTGATATTGGGCCCAAATGGGCCTTAGAGTTGGATTAATGAATAGTTAGGCTTACTACGGGCCTCGGGGGCTTTAGGCTGGCCCAGGTCCTAGTGCCGGTCCGGCCCATAGGTTGGGTCGTGACAAATGTGGTATCAGAGCTTAGGCTCCAGATTCTTAGGGATTGATTGTCTAAAGTGTTGGGAAGAGTCTACTAGGAGTCACATGCGGAAAAATAGGGTCCACATTCGTCTTGCATTGTCATCTTTGCTTCTAGTTTCTGCTTCAAATAATTATGTATAAATATGAGTCCATAGAGCTGTGTAACATGTTGTTTTGAATTTTGTGGGCTAATGCTGCTGAATTTCAGGAAAATGCGTAGAAGCAGGAGAGCTGCCACTGCACCAGAACCAGATGTGCCTGACGAGGTGTCGGCACAGGATGAGGCGCCTGCCCCGAGGAGGCGGGGTAGGAGGCCTAGAGCTGCTCAAGTAGAAGAGCAGCTGCCCACAGTTCAGGAACAGTCTTTCATGGCACAGGGTCCCATGGACCCCATGGCAGCTACTCTAGCTGGGTTGCAGAGAACCATCGACATGATGGCGCAGTATATGGTCCACCCTCCACAGCAGCAGCAGTCCACCGCACCAAGAGGAGAACCTTACAAACAGATCATAAATTTCAAGAAGTTGGTGCCTGGTACTTATGATGTGTCAGACGATGCATATCGATTTTTGGATTCCTGCAGACAGGCAGGAACAGAATTGCAGTTGACTGATAGAAGACTTATAGAGTGTATGCAGCATGTCATGGGGCCTATGCCTAGACAATGGATGAATGACTACATATTACCTCGGATGGAGGGTTTGTCGTGGACTCAGTTTGTGGAACTGTTCATCAATCGGTTTGTGCCAGAAAGCTTCAGGGATCAAAAGCAGTGGGCCTTTGAGGCCTTAAGACAGAATGGCAGGTCTGTAGATGAATATGCTACAGAATTTCTGGAATTGAGCAGATATGCCCCTACAGCAGTAGCTACAGAGACTATGAAGGTGAAGAGATTCCTAAAGGGGCTTGACAGAAGGTATGCAAACCTGGCCATGATATCTGATCAGTCATTTGATGTGGTAGTTGATCGAGCCAGACAGATAGAGATTAGCTATGCTGCGGATGACAGCGGAAGAGCAAAGAAAAACAGAGCAGAGGGTTCTTCAGGTGTTCCCCAAATGGGCACTCCAGACAGTGGTGGCCAGAGTAATTACAGAGGAAAAAGTAGGAACAAGAAGAGTGGTTTTAGACACAAACCTCGAGGGTTCAGACCATGATACGGATCCAGCAGTGGTCACAGTTCAGGGTACAGCAGTTCTGGGTCTGGTTCAGGATCCTCCTTGGCACCTTGTGCACAGTGTGGAAGAGGACATTCAGGACCTTGTTTGATGGGTTCAGGAGTATGCTTCAGGTGTGGCCAACCAGGTCACTTTGCTAGGGAATGCCCCGTGTTCAGTGAGCCACAGATGGGGTCATAGGGTTCTGTTGCAAATGTTCCTCGTCAGATGTATCCGGGTGCTTCCAGCATGGCAGTGCCGATCGATGGCCAACAGGGCCGAGGACACGGGGGACGTGGATTTGGAGGCGGTCGAGGTAGAAGTCGATGTCGTGGTTCGCCACTCGGGTAGGGGTCAAGCTCGGGTTTTCACCCTGACCCATCAGGATGCTCAAGATTCAAATGCGGTTGGCGTGTATTTTTCTGGTCTGTTCCTATGAGGCTCGTGTTTTAATAGATCCGGGTGCTACGCACTCATTTGTCTCCCCTGTGTTTGCCATGAGGTTGGGTAGAAACCCTACAACCTTAGAATGTCCTTTGTCGGTAGCTACCCCACTTAGTGACAACATAGATGTAGATATGGTTTTTCCGGGTAGCCCAGTAGTAGTGGATGGAAAGATCCTCCCAGCAGACTTGGTTCCTCTACCAGTGATTGATTTTGATGTGATTTTGGGGATGGACTGGTTGGCAACTCATTATGCCACTTTAGACTGCAGGAACAAAAAGGTGCATTTCCACATACCTGGTGTGGAAGAGTTTAGCTTTGATGGTGACAGGAGCGTGGCTCCATATAACTTGGTGTCAGAAATTAGTGCTAGAAAAATGTTGAAGCGTGGATGCCAAGGGTATTTGGCATTGGTGAGAGATACATCTGTAGAAGGTATCAGCATGGAAAATGTTCCTGTTGTCAGAGAATTCATCGATGTCTTCCCTGAAGAGCTTCGGGGTTGCCACCGTAAAGGGAATAGAGTTCTGCATTGATGTTGTTCCGGGTACAAACCCCATTTCAATGCCGCCTTACAGGATGGCACCAGCAGAATTGAAAGAGCTGAAGGAGCAACTACAGGAGCTTTTGGACAAGGGTTTCATACGCCCGAGCACTTCACCCTGGGGCGCTCCTGTGCTATTTGTAAGAAAGAAAGATGGGTCATTGAGGTTGTGCATTGACTATAGACAGCTGAACAAGGTGACTGTGAAGAACAAGTATCCACTTCCTCGGATTGATGATCTGTTTGATCAGCTCCAAGGAGCTAGATTCTTTTCCAAGATAGACCTGCGATCAGGCTACCATCAGTTGAGAATCAGGAATGAGGACGTGTCCAAAACGGCATTCAGGACAAGATATGGTCATTATGAGTTCTTGGTGATGTCTTTTGGACTCACTAATGCACCAGCAGCCTTCATGGACTTGATGAACCGGGTGTTCAAGCCATTTTTGGACCTTTTTGTCATCGTATTCATAGATGACATTTTGGTATACTCTCGGACCGAGGAAGAACACGTGTGGCACTTGAGAATGGTGTTGCAGACTTTGAGGGAGCACCAGCTATATGCCAAATTTTCAAAATGTGAATTTTGGCTAGAAAGCATCTCATTCTTGGGACACGTGGTTTCTAGTGATGGCATTCAAGTGGATCCCAAGAAAATTGAAGCTGTAACTGATTGGCTTAGGCCTACAACAGTTACTGAGGTGCGAAGTTTTCTGGGTCTAGCTGGCTATTATAGGCGTTTTGTACAGGATTTTTCCAGGATAGCAGCTCCCCTAACTAAGTTAACCTGGAAGAATGTTCCATTCATTTGGACAGATGACTGTGAGGAGAGTTTCCAGACCTGTGTTGACACTACCTATGAGTGGTGAAGGATACACCGTGTACTGTGACGCCTCCACAGTTGGCTTAGGGTGTGTTTTGATGCAGAATGGAAAAGTAGTGGCTTATGCTTCAAGACAGCTGAAGAGGCATGAGCAAAACTACCCCACCCATGATTTGGAAATGGCGGCTGTAATCTTTGCACTAAAAATCTGGAGAGACTACCTGTATGGTGAAGTGTGCGAGATATACACCGACCATAAGAGTTTGAAGTACATATTCCAACAGAGGGACTTAAACTTGAGACAGAGGAGATGGATGGAGCTTTTGAAAGACTATGATTGCACCATCCAGTACCACCCTGGGAAGGCCAATGTAGTAGCAGATGCTTTGAGCAGAAAATCTTCTGGCAGTTTGGCACACATTTCAGCAGAGAAAAGACCGTTGATTCAGGAAATACATGAGTTGATGGATCAAGGTTTAATCCTAGATCTTTCAGATGAGGAGGTATTGTTGGCTCATTTTTCAGTGAGGCCAGACTTGCGGGACAGAGTTAGAGTTTCCCAGCACAGAGACCAGGAATTGATGAAAATCATAGAAAGGGTACAACAAGGTGAAGGTGGTGAGTTTGGATTTGCTAATGATGGCGCCCTAGTGGAAGGTTCTAGGATATGTGTGCCCGATGTGGATAATCTCAGAGACGAAATCATGCGAGAGGCACATTATACACTGTACAGTGTCCACCCAGGCTCCACCAAGATGTACCATGATGTGAAAGATAGCTATTGGTGGAATGGCATGAAGAGAGACATAGCAGATTTTGTGTCAAAGTGCTTGACTTGTCAGAAGGTGAAGTTTGAACACCAAAGACCGTCAGGGAAGCTGAAGAGCTCCCTATCCCAGAATGGAAGTGGGAAATGATCACTAAGGATTTTGTGACTCTGTTGCCTCGTACCACGCGAGGATATGATTCGATATGGGTAATTGTAGACCGCTTAACCAAATCAGCTCACTTCTTGCCTGTGAAGACTACATATTCTGTGGCACAATACGCCCGACTCTACATTCGAGAAATAGTCAGATTGCATGGAGTTTCGGCTTCCATAATATCTGACAGAGGGCCCCAGTTCACTTCGCGGTTTTGGAGAAAGTTGCAGGAGGCACTTGGCACACAGTTGAACTTCAGTACGACTTTCCACCCTCAAACAGACGGACAGTCCGAAAGGACAATCCAAACACTGGAAGACATGCTTCGCATGAGTGTTTTGGATTTTGGAGGTCAATGGGATGATCAGCTAGCTTTGGTGGAGTTTGCCTACAACAACAGTTACCATTCCAGCATAGGGATGGCACCCTATGAGGCACTATATGAAAGAAAGTATAGGTCTCCTCTGTGTTGGACAGAAATGGGAGAAGCAAAGGTACATGATGTAGAGCTAGTGCAGTACACTTCAGAGATAGTCCCTTTAATCAGGGAACGATTGAAAACAGCTTTCAGTAGGCAGAAGAGTTATGCAGACCCCAGACGGAGGGATGTGGAGTTTGCAGTAGGCGACTATGTATTCCTGAAGGTTTCTCCAATGAAGGGAGTCATGAGATTTGGAAAGAAGGGCAAGTTGGCACCTCGGTATATTGGACCTTTTGAGGTTACTGATAGAATTGGAGCAGTTGCCTACCGGTTGGAGCTACCACCCAACCTTTCTCACGTTCATCCCGTATTTCACATCTCCATGCTCAGGAAATATATTCCAAATCCTTCTCATGTACTACAGCCAGATGTAATAGAGCTAAAAGAGAACTTGACGTTTGAGGAGCAACCTGTAGCCATAGTGGACTACCAAGTGAGACAGTTGAGATCAAAACAGATCCCTATGGTTAAGGTTTTGTGGAGGAGTCAGTCAGTGGAAGAGTGCACCTGGGAGTCAGAACGGGACATGTGTAGCAAGTACCCTTATCTGTTCAATGTATAATCATGTACTTTATTCTGCCTTGTGTAAAATTCGGGGACGAATTTTCTGTAAGGGGGGAAGAATGTAACACCCCAAAATTTTAAATTTTATTATTTTATGAGCATTTTTGGTATTTTAATTTTATTTAAATTTTAGGAATTTTTTTTGAGATTTTTCGGATTTTAAAAATCGGGTTCGATTTTCCGAAAATATAAACTTTGATGATTTTTAAAAATTAATTTAAAGACCATGAGGCAAAACTAAAAATATATTTAGAGTCTACGAATTTTTCTGAGTTTTCTGAAATTTTTTCGGAATTTTTGGACCTCGTTTTCAGTCCCGAGGCAGAGTAAAAATTCAAAATTTTATATTTCGAATCGAACTGGACCGGTCGAATCGGACCGGCTCCCTCCCTTTTTTCTTCCTCCCGCGTGCGTCTCCTCCCCCTTCTCTCTTTCTCCCGTTTTCTCTCTCCTCCCGCCCTAGCCCGCCGGCCACCCACTTCCCCCGCTACCCCAGCTCACAGGCGCGCCGTCCCACCTCCTTCCCGCGGCCGCCTCCCAAGCGGCAGAAAGCGCGCGAACTCCCCTCCCTCGCGCGCGCGACATTTCGACTTCCCAGCCAAAATCCGGTCGATCCGGCCACCAATTGGACCGGGTCTTGTGTCTAAAATTATCTACTCGACGAGAGCTTTCCATAGACACCAAGAACACCGAAATCCATCAAGCGATTTGTCCAATTTTTGCCCGGGAAGTTTTAGCCCATTTTGACTTTCGGGCTAGATTTCTCACAAACCGTGAATCCCACGAGAAAACCGAGAGTACCAGAGCGCTCCACTCGTTGAGAGCTTCGCGGCGACATAAATTTCGAATTTTTTCGACACCGTTTTTCGGTGGGTCCCACGGAACTTCGCAGTGTCTTTTCGAGCATTAAATGAGCTTAAAAAATTCTGAAAAATTTATGTACTAACCCCCGTGTTGTGGGCTTCGTGTAGGTATCCTCAATTCACGGAAATTCGACAGTTGACCAGGTCTGCAAATTTCGGGCCAGACAGGCCCGTTACCGGAAAAGTCTCCGAATTGGACCAAGGTTTTGGCTACCCCCCCCATTGTCAGACGACCCGAGCACGTCCCCGAAGTCAGAATCGGCAAAGGTAAACCCGAACCTTGCTTTTTCGTAATTTTCTAGTGCTTAAATAGGATTAAAAATCCATAAAATATTCGTAGTAGCTCAGAAAATTATGATTCTTTTTGCAATAGCCTAGTAATATTGCTAAGGACCGCGGGGCAAAGTTTTAGAATTTTTAGAGCTTGTTTGGGCAGTTTTTGAAAAAATGATTAATTATAAGGACTAAATTGAAATTTTACATATTGTGATGGATGACTGATTTGATGGGTCCAGGAGGGGCTGTGTGATGTGATTGAGTTGTGCATATATGGATTGTGAATATAGAAGTGTGTTTTGAGCCCTTTTTGCAGGTTGGGTAGGTCCTAGGTATAGGGGAGACTCTGCCGGATTTTCGGCACAACTTAGGACGTATTTGATCTTTTCTTGATTGTATTGAGTCATTTATATTAAAAATTGTAATGTAATTGTCAGGTGAGCCGGGACAGCCTTCTTCCTCCACCCAGCCGCCACAGTGACCGTTGTCAAGTCTGTGAGTAAAATATTAATTTTAATTGTAATTTCACTGTTATTATATGTTCAAGTATGCCCATGCATCACTTATATGCATATATTTATGTAGTTAAACTCTAGGCACGATTTATGTTGCATTGATAACTGTTAAAGTGCCATGGATGTTGTTGTGGTAATTTGGAGCAGCGTGCGTGCGTTGGCGTGCGTGTGATGTGGTGTGGACTATGGATAGGACGGGTAGTCACGGCTTGAGTTCTTCGCTGGGACCTGATCCTTCGAGGGGTAGTCACGGCTTGAGTTCTTCGCTGGGACCCTCAATTTGGTTTATTAAGCGAAAGTCCGGCTTGAGTTCTTCGCTGGCACCAGGTTGGATTTAAGAGAGCTGTATAGGGGATCAGCTCCCATATATTATGACTGATACTACAGGGTGTGTGAGTGCTCCAAATTACCTTTTTGATGTTATGATGTGAAAATGTTGTTGATGTTGCATTTTACTCTACAGGGTGCATTAGTTTTAGATAGTTATAGAGATTATGGTTAAAATTGATATTTTACTCTCTGAGTCGAACGCTCACTCCTGTTCAATATTTTTCCAGGCCACAGGAGGATATTTTTGAGGTTAACCTGCTTCCTTTCCTCGTAGGTTGTTTATCAATATTTGTGTAATTTTATTTACTCCTATAATTTCCGCATGTGTTAGAAATGTTTATTTGATTTGGGTCTGTAAACTAAATTATTACTTTGGACCTGTAAACTTATATTCTATGCATGTTTGATGGATTGGATGAGGGAGCTGAGCTCCCATTTATTTTTATGTTGATGAGTATGTGGAGGGTGAGTTGAGCTCCCCAATTGAGTATTTACTGTGTTTACAGGTCGGGTGAGTCATAAACTCCCCGTTGGTAGGTCCATTTTATGGCCGGACTCTGTCCGGTTGATTTCTTGATATTGGGCCCAAATGGGCCTTAGAGTTGGATTAATGAATAGTTAAGCTTGCTACGGGCCTCGGGGGCTTTAGGCTGGCCCAGGTCCTAGTGCCGGTCCGGCCCATAGGTTGGGTCGTGACACTGCCTATGCTCTTTCCAAGGACATGCCATGTATCTACTCAAAACACTAACTGTATGTGAAATGTCAGATCAGGTGTATACCATAGCATACATGATGCTACCAACAGCACTCAAATATGGAACACTGGACATGTGCTCCATCTCTTCATCTGTTTTGGGTGACATGTCTGCAGATAACTTGAAATGGGTAACAAACTGAAGAGTCACAAGCTTAGCATTATTCACGTTGAAACGCTTAAGCACTTTCTCAATATAGGCCTGTTGAGACAAGAAAAGCTTCCCAACACTTCTATCCCTAGTAATTTCCATTCCCAATATCTTCTTTGCAGCACCCAAATCCTTCATCTCAAACTCATCACTCAACTGCTTTTTCAGAATGTTAATTTGTGACATGCTTTTAGCAGCAATAAGCATGTCATCCACATACAACAGCAAATAAATAAAAGAATTATTTGAAAGCTTCTTATGATACACACAACTATCATATGAACTACGATTAAAGCCATTATGAACCATGAATGTATCAAATTTTTTGTACCACTGCCTAGGAGACTGTTTCAGACCATATAAAGATTTCTTAAGCAAGCAAACACGATTTTCCGTACCTGGAATGACAAATCTCTCAGGCTGACTCATAGAAATTTGCTCCTCCAACTCACCATGTAAAAATGTTGTCTTCATATTTAGTTGCTCAAGCTCTAGATCATGAAGAGCAACCATAGCAAGTAAGACTCTGATAGAACTATGCTTCACAACTGGAGAAAACACTTCATTAAAGTCAATCTCCTCCCTCTGAGTAAAGCCTTTTACTACCAATCATGCCTTATATCGAGGTGCTTCAACTCCTGGAGTGCCTTCTTTTTTCTTGAACACTCATTTGCATCTGAACAAGAATTAGCTTCTCTATAATTGTTGGGTTCATGCACATCAACTGTTTTAGCAACTGACAAGGAAAATGCAACTAGATCTGCATATGCATATCTCTGCGGTGGTCTAATCTGTCTTCTCTCTCTACCAATTGCAATGCTATATGGTTTCTGTTGCTGTTGCTCAGGTGCATCCTCTTGTTGATCAGGATCTTGCACCTCATCCTCTGAATCACTGGAATGAACTACTGAAGTATCAATATCAAGCTCCACTTGTTTTCTGATACCGTGATCTGATTCTACTATTGACTTCTCCCTCTGACTATCCAATGAAGCAGACTCATTAAATGTCACATCCTTGCTGATAATTAATCCAGGAGACTTTGCATCATTGCACCACAACCTGTAGCTTTTCACTCCAGATGCATACCCTGAAAATATGCATTTTCTTGCCCTCGGCTCAAGCTTACCATCTCTCACATGAGCATAAGCAAGGCAACCAAATACTCTAAGCTGAGAGTAATCAGCAGGTGAACTGAACCAGATCTCAAAAGGAGTTTTGCACTCAATAGTTGTAGATGGAGATCTATTAACCAAGAAACAGGCTATATTAATTGCTTCAGCCCAGAAATCCTTTCCCAATCCTGAATGTGAGAGCATGCTTTGTGCTTTGTCACAAAGTGTTCTGTTCATGCATTCTGCAATACCATTCTTTTGTGGTGTTCTTGTACAAGTGCAATGTCTCACTATACCTTCATTGCTGCAGAATGCATCGAACTCAAGATTGCAAAATTCTAACCCGTTATCAGTTCTAAAACGCTTGACCTTCTTTTCTGTCTGCTTCTCAATCATCATCTTTCACTATACAAAGGTTGAAAATGCCTCATCTTTTGTTTTCAGAAAATACACCCACACCATCCGAGAGTAATCATCAATCAAAGTCATGAAGTACCTGGCACCGCTCTTGGAAAGAATTCTGTTAGGACCACATAGATCTGAGTGGATATAATCCACCGTTCCTCTAGTCTTGTGCATTGCCTTTTTATCGAACTTCACCCTGGTCTATTTGCCAAACACTCAGTGTTCACAAAAGTCCATAGATTCTGTTTTCTGTCCGTCCAATCAATCTCGCTTGCTTAACACATATAATCCTCTTTCACTCATATGACCAAGACACATATGCCACAATTGAGTTTGATTCTGATTATTGATTTCGGATGCTACTGCAGCTTCCCCTAAAACTGTACTGCCCTGAAGAAAATATAATCCTAAAACCAAATTGCTCTTCATGAGTACCACAGAGCCCTTACACACTTTGAGAACTCCATTCTCTGCATGGTATCTGAATCCATGAGAGTCAAGTGTCTCAAAAGAAATCAGGTTCCTCTTTAATCTTGGAACATGCCAACACTCTATAGTTCTGACAACGGCATCAAACATCCTCAATCTGATGTTACCAATTCTTTCAACAGATAATGCACGATCATTGCCCAGAAACACCTTGCCACTCATCTGTTTGTAAGTGACAAACCAGTTTTTGTGTGGACACATGTTATAAGTAGCACCAGTATCAAGAATCCAGGAATTTTGTCCATGATCTGAACTCACGGATAAAATTTCTCTAGCACTGTCATCACCATCAGAATCAATAAAACTATTAACCACATTAGCAGAACTTTCTGGTTGTTTTCCCTTTTTATTTTTCAACTTGGGACAGTCTCTCCTATAATGACCTTGCTCTCTGACTCAAAACAATTGGCCTTTTTCATTCTTGACTTAGATCTGGCCTTAGATTTCTTCCTGCTGGAAGAACCCTCCCTTGAATGTGTTCTTCCCCTGTTCACCAAACCTTCCCCTCAAATCTTTCTCTATTATCTGGAAATTTCTTTTTCAACTCCTTCGATTTTAGAGAATTACTAACATTGTCTAATGAAATACTATATTTCCCATACAACAGAGTATCAACAAAAGTTTCATAGGAGAGTAGCAAAGAACATAACACAATAAGGGCCTGATCCTCACTATCAATCTCAATATCAATATTCTTCAGATCCATAACGATTGAATTGAATTCATCCAGATGTTCTTTAATGGGCGTACATTCGCTCATTCTCAGATTGTAAAGTCTTTTCTTCAGATACAGGCGGTTGGTCAGCGATTTGGCAGAGTATAACTCCTCTAATTTCTTCCATGCCGCAGATGCTGAGCTTTCACTAGCAATCTCGCGTAGGACATTATCAGTTACGCTCATGAAAATTGCACTCAAGGCTCTCTCATTTAGATTAGCCTTCTCCACCTCTTTTATACCTTCTGGAAAGTTATCCTCGATTGCCTTCCATAGATCTTGTAGGATCAAGGAAGATTTAATTTTAATCTTTCACATACTGAAACTCGATCCACCATCAAACTTCTCCATCTCATACTTCGTTGAAGACGACGCCATCTGTAAATCCTAGGTTTTGCGCACAAAGCTCTGATACCAATTTGTTATAACAAGCACGCAAATCTAAGGCACACACACAAATCGCACAATCATACAGTATTGAAAAGAGAAGAATAATAACATAGGATTTAACGTGGTTCAACCATAAGGTCTACGTCCACGGGCAAGAGAAGAGAAAAAAGTTCTACTATGATGAAAGGAGCAAGATACAATCAATCAGAATTCTCAAACCCTAACCCCAGTGTGTTTCCCGAATATCTCACAGCTCTACCACAAAAGGTAGAATATTACAATATTGGCCTGTGCCCTCCGCTACCACCACATATCTAACTTTTTATCCCAATTGAGTCGCAACGTGAAATTTTCGGGTCCGATCAAAATTAAAATCTATAAAAAAATATATTCAAAATTCAAACCACAAAAATAACAGGAAGATACGTGACCCATTGATTCACCAATTTAGTGTGGTTTGCTCTGTTTGGGTGGTCTTGCATTTTTCAACAAAGATATGGACATAGCACATTAGGATGGGAAATTGAGTGTTATGTTAAAGGAGACTTAATGCTGTTAACTTTGGGCTTAGATATGCGGTTTTTTGAATGTTAAGGGTTTAAATGACCCAAACAGATTGATTGGGATTTAAGTGAATAATGAATTATTTTACAGGGGCTTAAAAGATTTTTACTTATTTAAAATTATTTGTTACTTTGAGAATATTAAAATACATTAATTATTTTTTTAATTTTATTTTTATTTTAACTAAGTATAATAATTATTTATATAATTTTTTTATAATTAATCTTATTATCTACTTCACTTTTTTTTTAATTAGGTAACATAAAAGATAATTTAATAAAATAATTTTATTACTGATATTACAATCCAAAATGATACTAAGGGCGAGTATGGAGTATGAGTATAGTATACACATTAATTTATCATTAATATTCATTTATAATTTAATTTTTAATACTTACTTAAGTATCGAATAGTAATTAAGCCATTCAATTTTTCTTAATATTATCTTATAGATTTAAGTCTTGAGATTTATTATTCTATACTCGTAAAAAAAGATAATAACATTAATTATATTTTAGATAATTTAATTATTTTTTAATCACTGTATAAAAACGTTAATCAACGTGCAAAAGTTGGACGGAGGTAGTGATTTTTAACGTCATTAGCAATATCAAACGGATGCTTAGTGGAATTGTTGAAACCATAAACGACTCTCCAAAAGCAACTGTAAAAGGGGGGGAAAATTAACCCTTCCTGTAGCAGCAGGCAGCAGGATTCTGAAATTCGATTTCATAGAAAATAGAAAATTATACGAAGAGGCCTTCACATCGCCCTCTGGTTTTCCTTCCATCGGACACCCAAAAACCACTCTTTCACATTACCCTGTTCTCCTTTCTCGGATGCGCCTTGTTTGGATTCTCTGATATCGGCTTTCTCGCTCTCAAATTAGCAGGTACATTCTCTGTTTTAACAGATTTTGTTTTCATCTCTTAGATCAATACGGATTTGTTCTATTTTTTGTTGAATCTGTGAAAACAAGGCCAAAATGAACTCTAACTATGGGAAAGGTTCATCTGGGTCCTTAAACAACTTCAATTTTGATTTCGGGATAGGCTCCAACCGATCCAAATCCCTTAACGAGCAAAAGAACCAAACTTCCTCTTCATATTTCTCATATGCATCTTCAACAACTACACAAGCAAAGCCTGCGTGGCAACCCAACAAACCCTCCTGGACTCACCAACCCTCACCGAGTCAACCTACTCGGCCTGGACTCAACGGACCCACTTCGATGGTGGGCGATATATTTGGGAAGAGCTGGAATTCAACAGCTTCAGGTTCTGGGATTGGGATCGCGGAGAAGAACCCAAATTTGTTTGGGGATCTGGTTAGCTCTGCTTTGGGGCAAGGAAATGAGGGTAATATCAATGTTCCTTTGAAAAATGCTACACCCACATCGAAGAATAGTGCATTTTCGATGGGAAATCTGGCTGATTCATTGCCCAAATCGAGTGATTCAGTGAAAAGTGGTAATGATAGGGGATCTAATAATTTTGGGAGTTATTCTGGTGGATACAATATAAACAGCAGTAATGTTAATGCTACTGGTATTGGTAATGGCAATGTTAGTAGTAATAAAAGTCCAAATCTTGGCGGTCCTTCAATGAAAAGTATGAGTGGAATTGGACTTGGGGGTGGAGGTGGAGTTGTAGTGGGTGGAAACAGGGATCCATTTGGTTCTTTGGTTGATTTTGGATCAAAACAACAATATGGTGGTCTTAATTCGGAAAGTAAAACTGTTAAGACTAGTGCAAGAGATGATGCATTTGGAGATTTTCAAAATGCTGCAAAACCAAGCACAACAGCTTTTCCATCAGGTGGTTTTGGTGCAAAGAACAATGATTTCATGGGATCAAATATCTGTTCCAATTCAAATGTTGATGATTTTGGGATGCCTAGCAATGACTTAACTTCTCAGAAGCAGACTTCTCTTCAAACATCAAGTGGAGATCCACTTGACATGTTATTTTCCTCTTCCTCGGGAGGTGCAGCAACAGCATCTAGAGGAACGGGAGGGCAGCAGTTCTCAGAAGTTGATGATTGGGGATTGGATTCAGAGTTAGGAGGAGGAGCTGGAAATGATTCAGGTGGGGCAACGACTGAGCTTGAAGGGCTTCCACCTCCTCCTGTTGGGGTCACAGCTTCTGCAGCAAAGAACAAGGGTATTGATAACCAAAAGCAGGGCCAATACGCTGATGCCATCAAGTGGTTGTCTTGGGCTGTAGTTCTTCTTGAGAAAACTGGTGATCAGGCTTCCAGCATGGAGGTTTTATCTTGCAGAGCTTCATGTTATAAAGAAGTTGGAGAATATAAGAAGGCAGTGGCTGACTGTACAAAGGTATAATCATTTCTTGCATTTACTCGATGATTTGTAGTCATGTATGTCATTTTTCTAATTTATTTTTCGTAGTTGATTTTGTGAATTTGAAATGTTTTGTTTAGGACGTAAGTTGTTTCTGTCATTGTTTTGAGTGGAAAGATAGTGAAGTGTTGATAGTTAGCATTTCATTTGTTATAACTAATTAGGTTACTGCTCTTGTTTAATAGGTTGTATTTATAAATGGAAGTAGCGGAATGGTATTGGATTTGCATCTACAGAGTTAAAGATTCAATCTCTCTTTCTAGTGTTTCTAATATCTCCCCTTAAGTTTTGTATCCTTTCATTATTTTCTTCCTTTTTTCGGCATCTCTCTCTCAAATTTCCTGTCTTCTAAAATTTCCTCATTTCGTAATCTGTCAAATATCCTAGTTAGCTTAATTCTAAAGATCTTATATCCTAACATTTTGTTATATGTATATGGAAATCCAAGAATTGAGCTTACTCATCATATGACGCATAAGAATGACTTATGGAGAATAAAAGAATAAGCTATTTAGTAAGACCCTCAAAGAGATGCAATATTACAACGGATAATTAGCTGCATAGGCTCTGCTAGTTTGGCCTTTGGGTACTGTCTCCAAGTATCCTAATTGGCCAATCAGGTGCTTATCTTGTTTTGGTCAATGATGGTGTATTTTTGGACCTGCACCATGTAACTGTAAATAAATCTTACTGAACATATTGAAAAGATAACTAAATAAATCCTAGTGAAGCAAATAACTAAGCATTGACCATTTGAAGTTAAGCAACTTGCCTAATGATAACTTTTGCTGGTGTTGGTGCATTGCACAACATGCTGAGCAAGGAAGTAAATGAATGTGCTGACTTATTTGCTGCATCTGAGAGTGATGGAACCTGTTTTCTTTTTACTAATCATATAGTAATTTTTTTCCCCTCAATGCCCTACTCTTGTAAAGGGGGAAATTTATGGTATACTTCATGTGACGCAGGTGCTTGACCATGATGATGCAAACGTATCTGTTCTTGTACAACGTGCACTCCTGTATGAAAGTATGGAAAAGTACAAACTTGGGGCAGAAGACCTGAGGACTGTTCTGAAGATCGATCCTGCTAATAGCATTGCAAGGAGTACCATTCACCGCTTGACTAAAATGGTAGATTAGAAAGATTCTGGATTTTACACTGTATTTTATTTTATTTTATTTTATTTTTTCATTTAGGTTTGATTCCGTTCCCCTCTCATTAGCAGGGAATAATTACATTTTGCTTGAATATTTGTATTTCAATTGATAATTATGGCTTACATATATATTATGTCGAATTTAAGTTCTGTTGGTCATGACAGAGTATAAACATTCAGTCTATTTGGCATTGAGTTTTAAAGGTTGAAACTGCTTTTCTAAATAAAAGTATCATTTTAGATATTATTGAAAAAAATAATTTAAAAAAAACTTTTTCGTAATTTTAGTGTTTTTATAATTAAAATTTATTAAATTTAATTTTTAATTACTTTTTAATATTATATTTTAAAAAATAATTTTTTCAATTAGAGTTTTAACAGTAATAATAAACAAGCATATTATTTGATCATTCAAAGAGGTACTGTTCTGAGAAAGAGTTATTGGATATCTGAGCATTGCTGTTTTTCTTTTCTGTTTATCCATTAGTCCAATCTTGTTTCAAATACTCAACATATCTAAAAGTTTTGCAGTAAGGACCTTTGCTTGGTGGTGGACGTAAGTTATGTTTGTGGCTTAACTCTGTACATCATTTAAGTACCTTGTGCGTCCATTTCCCTGGCTCAATTTACGAGGTCCGACCTGTTCAAGCTAAATAGTTAGTGAATTAGTTATATATTTGTGCTTTGGATAATTATGTGCTTTCATTGGTGGAGATGGTAGCCTGGGCTTCAAATGTTTACATACAGACTTGTTGATCCGTATCACCTGACTATGACTGAACCAAAGTGCTAAAATCATACAGAGAGCAGTTTAAAGGGTTTCTTTAAGGGGCTGCAAAAGATAAGGGCTAACAGGGAGGATGATGATAATTGTTTTGTTTTTAGTCTTGTGTTGTGAAGGTAATGACTGTGCAGAGACGGCCTCATAGCCCATTAATGTTTTTGTGTTTATTCCAGTGCTGTATCTGCTTTGTTTTCATCCTGATATAGGGATTTAACAGAATCGCGTGTCCTTGATGATTTCCCAATTCAATGGAGCTTAATTTATTAACTTGATGAATGATTAGGAGCATTGGATACCAAGAATGTCATGAGAGATGCTTTTGCCAGTTGTACAATTTCTTCATGCAAAGTGATAATAAGAATGGAAAATACAGTAATTCAATGTCTATATTTCAAGTTGTGATTCTAAATGAATGGGTACGTGGCTTCTGATAACTACTTAACAGTCAGTATATTTTATGAAAAAGATTTAAATTGTTAACGACAACGTCTAATTAATAACTCCAAATAAAACTAGAGTTGTAGAAAGCTGTTTTTAGTTATCAAGATTCAATCATTGACCAATACATCATTAATATCTGCAAATCAATATCCTGGATTTGATCTGCAGGTGGTGTTGGTTTTGAGTTTGAGATGCTAGCTTGCCTGGGGACAAATTCCTTCTCTCTAGAAAGGACAAAGAGTGAATTGGCAAAGCGATATTAAGATTTGTTTGTTGCCCATGTGAATGGTTAGAAATTGAAACTTGGAATCCATGCAAGGCCCTTCTATTCTACGTGATGTAATATTATTTAAGGTTGCATTTTTCTTAATTTTCTCCAGTTAAATTTAATCATGTTTCATATTAAAAAAAAAATTGGGCCGGATTGTAAATGTATTCAGCTGGAAGGACTAAAATGTAAAAACACAAGTCCCCTCACTTGGCAGTTTTAATTTTTGGAACTACTCCTTCACGTGCGTTACACCAGGCTGCACAAAAAATCAGCATAAATTCCTCTCTCCAGTTAGGGAAAGCCACGTCAACTCGTTGCCTAACGTATCTAGCACGTGGTCCCCACTAGTAAAAATTCGGGAATCAAAAATTAACCTGATCCCATGGCTTTTACCCGATTGAATATCCACCGTTATTTCTAAACAAAGAATATCCACCGTTCGATCAGATACCCAGGAAGAGACAAAAGTCACCCACAAAACGTTCAATGGCTCGTGTTATGGTGGATTAGTTGTAACCGTCAATCTATAAAAAGCAGAGTCCTTTCTCTGTTTTCTGAGTCTCACCTCGATACGCTACTCGGAAACATGTGTGGTGGTGCTATTATCTCCGATTTCGTAGCCGTGAAACCCAGACGGCAATTGAACGCCGAGGATCTCTGGTCTGAGCTGGATACCTTCTCTGACTTTCTTGGCTTGGACTACCCTAATAATGCCAATAAAGACCAGATATCTACCAAGTTGGATCTTAAACTCCATGAAAAGCCGAAGCTGAAGCTCAACCAAGGTAACATTTTTCTATTTTATCTGGGTAATGGGTAAACGTATAGTCCTTTGTTTTTATTGCATGATCTTTTTGTTTCTTTCTCTGATATTTTGTTTAAATGTTCTTTCTTTGATTTTAGTTGAGAAAACTGAGAAAGCTAGCACTGTAATGGAAGGGAACAAGACTCGGAGAATTCGAAAGAATATTTACAGAGGAATAAGGCAAAGGCCTTGGGGGAAATGGGCTGCTGAGATCAGAGACCCACACAAGGGTGTTCGTGTCTGGCTCGGTACTTATAATACAGCTGAAGAAGCTGCCAGAGCCTATGATGAGGCAGCGAAGCGCATCCGTGGAGACAAGGCAAAGCTCAATTTTGGGCAGTCACCATCCGCAACTCAAGCTCCACCACCACCAGAACCACCATCCAAGAAGCGGTGCCTGATGATGATGGCTCCTGAGATGTCTCCTGCTGCAAGCTTCGAAAGCTGCAGCAGCAGCAGCGCTGTGACAGCACCGCAGCAATACATGGGTCTTGGACATCAAAAGGAATTATTGGGGAGTGATTATGAGCTGAAAGAGCACATCTCGAGCCTAGAAACGTTTCTGGGATTGGAGCCAGAGAAGATGGAGGCTCAGTTGAGTGGAAGCAGCCGTGAGACAACTGAGTCGGTGGAACTGTGGATGCTGGATGACCTGGTGAGCCACCATCAGAATCAGCGCTGGCTTCCTCTTTAAAAGCGTAAAAATACATACATATATATAAACTTAATGCAGTAATGGTGGTTTGTGTTTATGGTTTTAATGCTACTGTGTTAATGTGTTTGATGCTTCCTGTTTAAGACTTAATTAAGACTGTTTTCTTACTACAATGTATTAAGACTGGTTTTGCCTGAGACTAATCTGCTTCCTATTTATTTATTTTTATTCATTTAATTTCGATATAAATATTAAATTCAATCAATTAATTTCTTACGTGCTTTTAGGGAAAAAACAAGACTGCCCACAGAATCTAACCATTCATTTTATTTAACGAAAGATTTGACAAAAGAATTCACCTTTTTGGAACAAATTGAAAAAGAAAATGTTAAAGCTTAGTTAGTATGAGTTATTTATGAGTAAAAATTTGTTAAACTTATCATAATTTTAATATGATTCACACTTATCTCTGACTCTTGTGTGTATATATATATATATATATATATATATATATATATACATATATATATATATATGTATATATGTTCTGCCTCAATAAAAAAATAAAAAAAAATTAATTCATTGTACATGGTAATTAATTAAAAACCTTTGGAAGTTTCCAAAAAATTAGTAGCAGAGACAAATACAAATAAATCTATAAACCTTGTTTTATTAGCTTGTCTATATGTAGAGAGGTCAGTAATTAACAATAGATTGCCATGGATCCATGGTCTTTGTATGAAGAGCAATCTGTTTATTAATAATTTATAACTAAGTGGTACGATAATATTTTCAATATTGTAATATTTCAATTTTAAGATTTTCTATAAAAACAAATTCAATATTTTCCTAAATAAAAAAAATTATATTAAAACTTCTTTAATATCAATTAAAATGTGAATATAATTACAACTAAATCTTGATATTAAATTAATTGGGTCGAGTGTATAAATTTTTTTTTTTTGTTATAAATCAAAGTCCGCATCAATATAAAAAATTTATAAGTCATTTGAAATTACTCCTCTTATAATTTTTAAGATAAATATTTAATTTAAGATTTATTAAATTTATATATTAGCTGAAAAATATTTCAAAGTACTAAATGGGCTATTATTTAGGGTGCATATAAACTCTGTGGCAGGAAGATCCCCAGCATTGAAAACTAGTACATTACATGCAGCAAGGAAATCAAGTTTTTCTCTCAGCAATAGTGTGCTTATCTTGACTAGATTATTCATTGTTTGCAGTGTCAATTGGTTCTTGCCTAATATTAGCCTATCTTCTTCTGTGGTTGTTGGATGAGTTGCAAACATTAATTTCACCATCCAAGACTAATGTATCTCTCCTCTCCTACCCACTTTTGAAAGTTGAAAACTATGCCTCCACATTATTCACATTCACAAATTCACAATTAGCCAATTTGGAAACGTTAATCGAATTTGACTTAGAGAGATTGAGCATGCGCGACCTATACTCTACCTAGCTACAATATATTAACTTCTTTCCCTCTAAATTGAAAACTTATATGACCACTAGAAGCAGGACTTCTCAGTTTACCATTGAGAATTTTGGCATGTTTAGAAATGAAGAAACAATAAACCTATGCACATTCCACCATAGTTTGTAAAATTATCATTATATTTAATCAAAATCAAAATTGAAGGGAATTTGAAGTTCAATTTCAATTTCCATGAACTTCACTAATTTAATTCGATAGTTACACATAACAAATTTCTTAAATTTAAGCTAAATTTAAAGCTTAAAATGGAAATTCATGAAGAATTCAATATTTTATCCAACCCCACTTTTTTTTTTTTTTTTTAAGAACATGCATTAAAGCATATTCCACTTTAATTAAGAATTCACAATTTTTTTAATAACTTAGTGGAAAAAAAAAGAATAATTAGTGCAAAATGGTGAAAAAGATGTGGGAAGATGATGGTGAAGTAAGCGGCAAATAATGTTTTTATTTGTGAATGGAAAGGACAAACAACTATATATCAAAATCAATTACCATGAATGGAATATATTAATTGATATATCACATTAGATTGCTAACACAAGTAGAGGAATTTTCATAATTGAAGATGCATGCATGAACCACTAGACTGCAAGTGGGG
Organism: Hevea brasiliensis; assembly: GCF_030052815.1. Taxonomy (NCBI): domain Eukaryota; kingdom Viridiplantae; phylum Streptophyta; class Magnoliopsida; order Malpighiales; family Euphorbiaceae; genus Hevea; species Hevea brasiliensis. The sequence goes on along the minus strand of NC_079496.1, from coordinate 1,718,512 downwards.
ATTTCCCTAAAAATAATAACTTCCTATATGAAACGAATCATCAATCAAACCTCTTTTCTTTTGTCTTCCATAATCCATGTAATGTAATTGGACCATTTAAATTGAGATCATGTCACCTAACGTGGTTTATATATTTATTATTATTTACATTCGAGCGTATATACTTAATTAATTAATAATTATTATTTTAGATTTCATTTATTTTGTTAAAAAATAATTTTATGTAAATTAAAAATTATTTTATATTATTTGATTATGATATTAAACTAATGATATATATTTATGTCAAATATATATAAGTGTTTTTATATTTTTAAAAAATTATTAATTTTAGAAAAGAAAGAATAATTTTCTCTTTAAATGATTCAATTTTCTTTCTTATTAAAAAATATTTTTTAATAATTTATTTTCCTAAATATTTTAAATATTAAAAAATATAAAAAAATATTTTTATGAAAGAAACTGAAACTTAATTAATAAAGAATGGACACTTGGCCAACTTGAAAGTTGATTAAAAAAATATATATATAGCGAAAATTCGTTGCATGATTTTGAGCCTTGAAGAAGAAAGGACTAGGAAGGTCCTACCACCGCCACTTGCAATTGGGAATTCCTTTTAGCGAGTAATCTAAGCATTTTTTATAAAAAGGCCAACCAAGTATCGTTTTTTGAAGTAAGGGTCTAATCGTAAGCCCGTCATCAAAGGCATTTTGGTCCGTCCAATTTTCAACCGAAAAAAAGGCAAATTCATTGCTTCTTGTTCATGATACGGAATGAACCATATCCATATCCCACTGATATCTTTGACGTTTGTTGGAGGCCCTAAATCCAAAACAGGGAAATTTGACCCCCCTTGAGTGCCACTCGAGTCATTACAAATTGCAAGTGTTACCATATAAAGACAAGTAGACAACTTCACTTGACATTGGAACCACATAGTATGCCGACACGCTTGTTATTGACTCGTATTTTGTTTGCAAGGTTAAAACAACTAAAATCCATAGAAACACCTACCTACACTAAAAGCATTATATCAAATCAATGATTGAACATTAAATACCTTAAATACGTACTTAATGAATAATTATCATATATTACAAATGTTATACACTCATCCATACTTATAGGCAAGAATTTCATAAAATCCAACGTGAAAGGCTGATGTTTGTCGATTTCTAGTAAACAAAAACCAAGTTAATCAAGTCCACCGATGCTCTAACCTAATGAAAAGTATGAGACTATCTAAAAACGGGCCACCAAGATTCAAATCTTACCAACTGTAATCCCCCTTTCCCAAATACTAAAAAAGAATAAAATAAGTCCAACACTTCACTAACATCAAGAATCCTGCTTAATTTCTCAAGGCTTGTGAGAAAAAACGTTGTTACATCTTTACAAGAGCATCATCAAATAGATTGTTTAACTGGGAATGGGATAGCATGTAGTCAATGAAACCAGTTACCTAACCTTTACTGGATTTCACGAAAGGTTCTACAACCAGACTACAAGACACCGTCCGTATATTGTTAAGACTGTAGATACACTAAATATCTATGTCAAAAAAACTCGCACATGCCGCAAGCACAACCATTCTTAGGAAAAAGCAACTACATTCAATGTCGCATGTCCATATCAAGGTCTATCGTCTCAACATATTTTTAAATTTTATAATAGAGTAAATACAAAACCTCCAAAAATTAATTCCCTGAGATAAAAGAGGACCTTACTTGCAGTCCCATCTCATCATATAACACCCGATTATAAGTGTCCAGCAATTCTAAATATCAATTCTCGCCTAAAAGACCAAAGCTACAAATTAAAATTAACACTTCCTTCCATGCTTTTTGAGACCCAGGTCATTAATTTTTCATATAAGCTCTAAAATACATGTGGTCTAACACAACACCACCCCAACATACAGTGGTTTCTTTCATACAGTATCTACCTGATGAAAATTATTCCTTCTTCAGAGATACTTAATATATAAATTTTACCTAAAAGGATGACTAGAAAGACCAAGGGAATCATATGAGATATAACAACACAAGGTATCCAAGAAAATAGACAACGGAGAAAGGTTAAAAGTAAAGAATATGAAGCAACAGAAAGGAAACAAAGATGAGAATATTGAAGTGGAATCAAGTTTCCAAAACGGACATGTTTGCTAGTGTGTGATTGAGAAAGAAGCACGGTGACAAAACAATTTACAATGAAAAGTAACAAAAGGATGAAGAGAAAGCACAACACAAAGACTTGGTTACTATATGAAATAATGGAAGTACCAGTAACTAATTATTCATGGCAATACTGAACATTATGAAGCTCAACACTAGAGACACTTCCAGAAGGAAATCCACGGAAAAATGTCATTTTCCATCATACAACTTTGTATAGATCAAGTCTCTTGCCATAAAAAACACACAAACATCAGGCACAATCTCTGTCCAACAAATGCCTTTCAATATCTACCCACCTTAACAGCCAACATCACAAACCTAATCGTGGGAGAGAAAGTAAAGAAAAAGCACCCTAGCATTTCATCAAAATTTTGTTGATATTCAAACTTAAGTAAACTATAATTGCAGTCAAAATACAAAAAGACACTATGAACCAAGGATGATGCAATTGATAATTAAGAACACTAACATCTTGGTTACAAAAAAAAAAATGTGGGACTACTTGTATCTTCGTCATTATAACATCCCAAGACAATGTGCATACTATGTCATTATCAATCTAGAATCTCAACAGAGTTATAGTATAATGTAATTGTTGTCCCACATTATCAGAACTTAATTTGGTATCATTCTTAAGGAACTCGACTTCTTAAGTTGCAAATCAGTCACATACTAAAAATGTAAAACCAACAGCATCCCTTGTCAACTAACTACTCCGCCAAAGCATATTCATTGGGTCATCAAGTAACAAAAATTTGCAGAACAAAACAAGACAATTAAAAAGCAAAGTAGCACCTTATCAATTCATAGGCACAATGTGGATAAATATATCTATACAATATGTACATTTATCTGTGAATAGAAAGAGCAACTGGTAATTAGCATAAGATACCCCAACTGAATATAACAACTATTTTCCACAATTCGTTTCCTTTCAGTCAGAAATTAGAAACATCATGTACCAAATTAGCAAACGGAAGTCAATCTCATAGGAACCTTCTCCCTCTCAGCATCACCAATTCCATCGGCCATGATCCTCACAACCTTCTCGAAAGCAAAATGCACGCAAGTCGACAAGGCAATCCAATAAATCACCTCATAAACGAACCCATAGGCAAACTCAGAAGATGACGACCACGATGATTCGTCCCAATTTTGCCCTCCAAATCTGTCAAAATTCCACCCTCTGCCACCGCCCCAACTTCCACCAGCTCCACCAAAAGGACCATCACCGTCACCATCACCACCCCAAAACCCGCTATCTTCACCGAATTCCTCGTAGCCTCCGCCGCTGGATGATCTCCGCCTCGTCCGCCGCTTCTTGCGAAGAAGAGTCCGGCGAGCGGTTATATGCGAGTTGGATTTGACAGGCGGAGGAGCTATTGCGTCCAAAATAACGGCGGAGATTTGGAGGAATCCGGCGGAGAGAGCTAGGCTGCCATTGGAGACACAATTTTGTCGGTGAATAATCGAATTCGTAAACCCTAGCCCTTGTTGTGTGGCTATCGTTAAAGTATCGGCGATGACGGAAACATCCATCGAGATTTCCGATTCGAGGTACAAAAATAACAAATAAGAAAGAGATTTTTGAGAATTGGGAATTGGTGATTGAGAATGGGTTATGGGTTGCGGGATATTTATTTTCCCGGGAAAAATGTCCAGGAAAATCAAGGAAAGGGAAAACCAAATTGGAATGGGAATTGGATCCGGTGGATAACTCGGACCAGAATGTGTGAGTCGTAAACGGAACGTGTTGTGTGTTGGCGGTTTCCGTGTCAGCGGCATTTGCTCGATTTATTGACACGTGGCTCAATTTGGATGCCTGAAAATAGGCTGTTTCTGACCCAAAATTAATGGGTTTTGGGCCTGTATATCTTCTTGGCCCTCCAACGTAATACTGATATACATATATGTAAATTTATTTATATTTTATTTATTTGATAAAATTTGGAAAAACTATTTAATTATCCTTTGATCATAAGAATATTTGATTAATTTTTTAAGTGCTTTAAATATTAAAAAATAAAAAAATTATTTTATATTTTTAGTTTTTTAAATAAGTTTTTATTTTATTTCTTATAAAGCAAAGAAAGTCAAAATATTTATATCAAATATTTTTTTATGGAAATGAAAAAATATATTATTAATTAAAAATAGATAATATATATATATATATATTATATAAATAAAATTAATCATTTATAAAAAATAATATAAAAAATCTAATAGTATTATTAATCAATAATCAAATTATGAGCTTCACTTTTTAATGATCATTTTGTAGTCCCTTATATAACTTTTAAATTTAAATTTTCAATTTACACAATTTAAAAAAAAATTTTAATAATAAAAATACATAAAAAATTTTATTAAAAAACTTAAGATTTTTAAAATATAATAAAAATTTTATTTACTTAAAATTTATTAATAAATTTAAGAAAATATACTTAAAACCTAGCGTACATCAATACAAATCTAAGAACTATTGACAAAAAAAATAAAAAAATAATAAAAAAAAGGAATTATCACCTGTAAAAACATTTATCTGTAACCACCACTTAAAGATGATATCAAAAAGAGAAAAAAAAAAAAAAAGACAAAAGATAAGAAAAATGCAGTAGAAGAAAAGTTTATAGAGAGAAACCAAGCCCTTCTCTCTCTTGAATTATATAATTTAATTTAAGGGATAAATATCATTTATTTTTAATAAATAATATTTTTCTTTATTTAAAAAAATGTTAAAGATCAATTTAAAATATTCATTTAAATAATTTTATAAAGAGTTCATACAATTAAAATAAATTTAAAATAATATAATTTATTTTAACGCGATTATTTAAATATGTTTATGTTTCTATTTTATCATTATTTATAAAAAATAAATATAATTAAGTATAAATGTAGTGTTTTAGATTTTCAATAAGTAAACTGATCTTGTAAAATCATATATCACTTTTTACATTATTTTTTTTTAAATGGCTTAAGAAAATGAGTGCTAGTAATTTTGGAGGATTAAAACACAGTTAAGTTAAAATATTTAGACATATTTGTCAATTTTAAAACTAGAGGGATAAAAGTGAAAATTAAGATATTTAGTGGACAATTTAGGTAAAAATCAAAAAGAAAAACCCTAACCCTAATGGCTAGCCTGTATGCCATGGTATAAGACTGCATCTGCATCCAATTACAAAGCCCTCCATTTCCCTCTCAGGCCGAGTGATAACGAAGAGAAACGATGGTTTCGTTGAAGCTCCAGAAGCGGCTTGCGGCTAGCGTGCTCAAGTGCGGGAAAGGAAAGGTCTGGCTCGATCCTAACGAGGTCAATGAAATCTCCATGGCCAACTCCAGTAAGTTCCCTTTTTTTTCCTCCGTCAAATCATTTGATTTTCAGACTCAAAGAACAAACTGAATTAGTGAACCTAAGATGTATGAGCTTTGGATCCTAAATGGATCATATACATCCCGTCTGAATAATAACTCTTGAATTTTCTCTAGATATTTTCAATTACCAATTTAGCTGGTTCCCAGATTCTAAAATACAAGCAAAATCTTTGATGCTTTACTAAAATTCACCAAATATTCGGGTTAATTCAATCACTCAGAAACACAGTTGTGCGCATCAAATTGACCAAAAATCAAAATAAATCAAACTCTGATTGTTTAAATCACGAAAAACGTAAAACCCAGAAAGAAAAATATCAAATTCTTACATATTGCTTGGGATTGTTAGAAGATAATCATTTGAGGTGATGATGGCGATATTTGAAAATGATCCGTTATTTCGATTTCAAAGGGAAATTGGTCGGGGCTCTTATGGAGTAGCTGACAGTGGTTGCAGTGACAGTGGGTTTGGTTTTATGAGGCATTACTGAAGATGTGATCTCTAAGAGGGCTTTGCATAAGTTAAAAAGAAATGAATATTTGAAAAGCAATAGAAAAATATTAGGGAGCACCTGATATAACATTTTTGCTCTTCAAACTAACTGAAACAGCTGTTTTTTTTTTTTTAAAAAAAACCTAGAATATGGCAGTTGGATGACTGCTCGACTGTTTAAAAAAAATATTGTAAATGTTTTGTTAATTGAGTCTGACATGCCATTTAAGAGGGTATTTTTCTAAGCTAGAAGGTGGCTACCTTATGTGTTCAGCAGGTTTTATTCATTTATCAAGCAAATTGAATTCAGCATGTTTCTCACACAGCAAGATAGGGCATATAATGTTTTTTACTTTGAAGGGTGACAGGCTTCTCTTTGGGTTGATTTATTCCATTATTCTAGTCTATAGCTCTTTTCATGTGCTGAATCTCTCAAAAGACTGCTTTTATAGCATCTCATCTTTTCCGTGACTGTTATGTTTTGAAGGCTAAGATATTGCTAGCTACTTTCAGATTTATTTATATATCTTTTCCATAGTCATGTATAATTGTCTATCATGGTTACTGATTGCAGGGCAGAACATTAGAAAGCTAGTGAAGGATGGTTTCATCATTCGGAAACCAACAAAGATTCATTCACGTTCTCGTGCTCGCAGAATGAAGGAGGCCAAGAGAAAGGGTCGCCACTCTGGATATGGTATGGTTTCATTCTGCAATATCCGAGTCCATTTCTAGTGATGTAATTTCATGTATTGTGTGTGTGTGTGTGTATCAAAACAATGACAAATTGACACTTAAATTGAAATATCTATCTCACAAAAGTCATGGGTTGCAATACTTCCTCATGGTCCTGATAAACAATATGGTGTACTCTTATGTTCTTAGGTAAGCGCAAGGGTACCAGGGAGGCTAGGCTGCCAACTAAGATCCTCTGGATGAGGAGAATGCGTGTTCTAAGGCGCCTGCTGCGCAAATACAGGGAATCCAAAAAAATTGACAAACACATGTATCATGACATGTACATGAAGGTGAAGGGTAATGTTTTCAAGAATAAACGCGTACTGATGGAAAGTATCCATAAATCGAAGGCAGAAAAGGCAAGAGAGAAGACATTGTCTGACCAGTTTGAGGCTAAGCGTGCAAAGAATAAGGCAAGCAGGGAGAGAAAGATTGCCAGAAGAGAGGAGCGTTTGGCACAGGTAGAATAAATAATTTGTAATGCATGTATGCAGTTTATCTTTAATTAATGGTGTTTAATCATTGAGAATTGGATTTTCTTTTATGGGTATATGTGGCATTTAGTAATTTAATTGTCTTGTATCACAGGGACCTGGAGAGAAGGCACCACAAGCACCTGCCCCTCAGCAGACTGAGTAAGGCAACTAAATAACTTTGTGGTATCTGCCATTTTTTAATGCACAAAATTAATATTTTGTGGTTTTGCAGGGGAGCAAAGAAATCCAAGAAGTGATTGCAGACTGTGATGAATACTGGAGGTTGATACCTGAGTTATACTGATATCTGGTTTAGGAGTTTGTTTCCTAAAGATATCATGTTTTTGTTTTATGGGAATGTTCAATTTCTTTCAAGTGTAGAATTCCATGAGCAGTAGCTTATTTGCTTGTATGTTGAATCATGTTTTTTCTTGTTAAATTAGTTGACTAAACATTGTGGAACTTGCAATTGGGGTATGAGCTATTTAATTCAAGTTTAGATTTCTTTTTCAGAACACCAAATGATCTCAAGGTGTTTTTTGTGGGGGTGATGGGGGTTGATATAGGACAATTTATCTTTAGTACATATTTACATACCTAGTTAGCTGCTTTGGATGCATCTTTCATTTAAGTTGATCTCCCCTCCTGGATCAGAGATCAGGGTTTCTGAATCAGATTCTAGGATGGCACTTTGTTGCCCTCTTACCTACAGCATTTTGTACTCCATTAGCATTGTTTCAGCTTCATCTCATGGGGTTTGATTGGATCTTTGTGATGCCAGCAGGCTTATCCACCAGGACCCCTAAGCAAGCTTGCAATCGCTGAACCTGAACTGGTAGCGAGTACCAACCCATTGATTTGATACAAACGGGTTTCAATTTAGCAGGTAGCATGTCTTTGCAGGCATACCAACCACAACACACCTTTGATTATAGGTTTAATGAAAATTTATTCAATCCTATATGATAAGAGCTGAAGCACGTTCTTGGTTGTGATGTGGTTGTCATTCTGGCAAATAATGGCAGCGGATCTTGCATGTGGTGTGCTATTAAATTTTATTAGCTTTAATTAATGTGGTGATCCATATTCAATTATAATTTGTTTGGCTCATTGGTTAGTAAAATGTTTTAGTATCACTCGTTATGCCATAAGCAGTCCATTTCCAATTATAGTGGTTTTAAGAATGATTATGGTAATAAATTATTACTAATAATAGTGAATGGAAGTTTTTTTCAATAAGAAAAGTGAATGGCAGTTAGCTGCTTGGTTACACTTGGGAGTTAACCTAAATCAATTTGGATCTGAAATCATAAACATTATGTGATTGCAATTCAATTCAAATAATTTTGTGAAAAATTCATGCGTTAATAAATGAAATATATGTATTTACTTTTTATTTATAAATAAATATAAATTAAAGTTAGGGTATTTTGAGTTTTTTTAATTGAAGGTAAATGTAAATTTTTATTTTCAAATAATTATTTTAATTAAAAAATTAAATTTTATTAATTTTAAAAGAAGCCATTTATGAAACCCAGCAAATGAAATAGACTGTTTCGTATAAACCAGCATTAGAAAAGTTTCTTTTTCTTTTTTAAAAAAAGTCTTTTTTTTTCTTTTTTTAAATAATAAATTGGCGGGTAGTGTCTACCAAAAAAAAAAAAAAATGGCGGGTAGCAGTTGCTCAATTTATTAACGTATATTCCTCCGATTTAAGGAAAAGCAGATCCGTTTTCTTGAAAATCGGAGTATCCATTATCCACATACAAAACGGCAATTTCAAAGCAACCACATTTAACGTAGCGCTCTCTCCATCTCGATCTCGTTTTAGTTGCTTCCTCAAACGTTCAGATTTGACGTTTACTCCTGAATCCAATCATATTTTCTGTATCGAATGGCTTCGTCGGAGCAGTTAATGGGCGGGAGCGGGACTAGTGGTCCCCGCTACGTCCAAATGAAATCAGAGCCGTCGACGCCGCAGCAGCATCACCACCACCAACAGCATCATCAGTCGATGTTGTCGTCCTTCTTCACTTTCACTCAGGGCGTCACCCCGGAGGCAACTTGGATTTTCGACGAGTTGCCCAGGGCTACCATCGTCTCTGTGTCTAGACCTGATGCAGGCGATATTAGCCCCGTTCTTTTATCTTACACCATCGAGTTTCAATACAAGCAGGCACGAATTCATCTCTATAATCTCTATCTGGCTTTTTAATCAAGCGTATCTATATCTTGATGTACGTATTGTTGATTTTTTTTTTTGGGAATGAATTGAAAATTGAGATTTCGATGATTCAATGTGGAACGTCTTTAGCTTTTATGCTCCTTTTAAACGACAAGAATATGCGCAAAGCAGATAAAAAAGATGGTTGCCTGATTATGATCAGTTTTTATTTTTTTTATTATTACGTTTGACATTCAATTAATGCACAAGTGCTTTGCCTTTAAATAGGAATAGGATCATAAACAAAGAAAGTTTTCTCTTATTAATACGATTTACATTTTTTTCTTTAAAAACATAATTAATTAAGTTCATTGGGTTTTAAGCTGTGCCCATAATTGCGTCTTCATTGCTTTCTCTGTGAGGCGTCATTTTGCTCTCCCTAACTCTGTTTTCTTTTTGTTGTTGTTTTCAATAAACTATGTTGTTTTTATAACAATGATTAGTTCTGGAATTTGTTAGGTGGGAGTTTTGTGGCATTCTGTAGATATATTTATTTTATGTTTTGCGTTTTTTCCCCATCAGTTCAAGTGGCAGTTATTGAAGAAAGCAGCACAAGTTTTCTATTTACACTTTGCATTGAAGAGACGAGCCTTTTTTGAAGAAATTCATGAGAAGCAGGAGCATGTGTGTGCAAAATGATATCGCTCTTTGGTTTCACATTATTGAACATTTTAGCTTTTTTCTTTTAATTTTTTTAATATCAATCGCATTTTTTTTGAAAAGGTGTGTGGTTTTGATGTACTTTCCATTGTAACATTATATTAAAGGTTAAAGAATGGCTTCAAAATCTAGGAATAGGAGATCATGCGCCAGTGGTGCATGACGATGATGATCCTGATGACGAGACTATACCCTTGCATAATGAAGAAAGTGCTAAAAACAGGTGGTACTCCCACATGTTAAGAAGGACACAATCATCAATATGTCCTTTGTCGTAAACTTGTAATTTTTATAGTCCTTACAGGTGGGTTTTTTGTTCAGAGACGTTCCATCAAGTGCCGCCTTGCCAGTTATACGTCCAGCCTTGGGGAGGCAGCATTCCATGTCTGACAGAGCAAAGGTCGCAATGCAAGAATATTTGAATCACTTTTTAGGAAACTTGGATATTGTCAACTCCAGAGAGGTACGCTTAATGCTTAGACACTTTATTTTCAAATTTGCAATGCTTTTTTTTCACATTCATTATGAAATTATTCCAGTTCTAGTTATATAAAAAAATAATTTTGTGCAATATATTTGTTACTCACATCTTTAATTGGGCGAAAAAACTTTGGATAATAAGTCTAAGAAAATGTCAAAAACATACCCTTTTTTCCTACTTCAATAATCAAATAGATAGTGCACAGATTGTGACATAGATTGACTGCCATGTAGCAATCACTTCAGCCAAACAGAAGTTTCAGTAGATGTTACTGAGGCCTATTTGCTACTCTAACCTCACTGCCATCTCACTCAAATTTGCTTCAGCTTCTAGATGTCCTCGCTCCTCATTATGTTGCCTTTTATATTTATTTACTTAGTGCCTGTATGGCATTATGTTTGGAGTTTTAAAACTGTTTTTCTGAATAAAAGTATTATTTTAGATGCTGTTGAAAAAAGCAGTTTGGAAAAAACTATTTTGTTATTTTAGTGTTCTTATTATTAAAACTTATCAAATTTAATTTTGAATTATTTTTTAATACTCTCTAAGTAATATATCTAAAAAAAAAAGTGATTTTTTCAATAGTAGTTTTAACAACAATGCCAAACAGACTTTTAATATGATTCATTTATATTTTATCAAACATGGTAACATTTAACTGAAAATTGAAGTTGGCTTTCATGATTTCATGTTGTTTGATGATGCTGCGAAGATCATCCATCTAAAAATTGTCACTATTCATGAAACAAATTTCATGGCTTCTCTTGTGAATTGGTTGAAATTGTTCAAGCAGAAAGCCAGCACTTGGCATCTCATTGAAGCATCAGCGCTGTTATTCGCTCTGAGTCTTCTGACCAAATTCTTTTCATTCCTGCTGAAATTGTACTGTAATTGGCAAATGGCAATGTTTCTGTCATCTGCATGCTTTTAGCAAGTTTGACTATATTAAAAGTCTTCGCACTTGTCATAGGCATGCCTTTTAGCTTAAATGTTCCCACTGTTGCATTATTTAACTTGTGAGCTGCAGCTCAGTTAATCAGTTATAGCTCTGTAGACATTAATGTCTGGAAGGAAATACTCTGATTGCTATTTGTGCTTGGATAGGTATTTTTTTCCGTCTGTGCCATGTGATGATAAATTATTTGAACTTGAAGGTGTTTATTTGAACTGCACGGGATTTTAGATAATTCCAAAGCTTTGGTTGTTATAACTCAGTAATTTGACTACTTTCATATTGATGTTTCAATGCTTTTGATTTCCAATTGCTAGGCATTTGAACTTTTTTATCCATTTTTCTCCCTGACCATGTTGTTGTTGATATATGTCCTTCACAATGGGCAATTTTATTGTAGGTTTGCAAATTCTTGGAGGTCTCTAAGTTGTCCTTTTTTCCAGAATATGGCCCTAAGCTGAAAGAAGACTATGTTATGGCAAAACACTTGCCAAAAATTCCTAGTAATGATGATTCTGGGAAATGTTGTGCTTGTCATTGGTTTAGTTGCTGTAATGACAACTGGCAGCAGGTAATGCAAACTTGTATGTCTGATGTGTGGTGCTGAATCATTGCTTTTCAGCTTTTAAAAAAATCTGAATAATTAATGTTGAATATTCTTCTAGTTTATGTATACAAAGCCTCTTGTGGTTAAAGTGCATTTGTAGATACACATAGGTTTACATGAAGGTTCCTGCATGTCTTCTCCTTTCATCATTTAAGGGGTTAATACCTTTGGTCTTGTTATAATTGATTTAAATTGCCCGTTAAAATAGAACAAATACTGTTTAAAAAGCATTTCTTCCTTGTGAATCGGTTTGAAACTCACTTTTAATAGGTAAACCTTTAAACATTTTCAGGACAAGCAACTGGGTCAACTGCATATTCTGTTAGATAAGACATGATGAGCCTGTTCATAATATTCTATGGCTCTGTAGAATCACGAATACATAATATTAGTTTATAACACAAGAATAAAAGTCAAAATGTGTAACCAAAAGTCAATGATAGTATTTTACTTTTAGAACCAATAACCTAGAAATTTCCATTTGAAATCATAACTCTTTATAGTGCTGGAATTGAAACTTGCTGTAATTTGTAGGTGAAATTTAGGAGGGAATGATTTGTGCCTTGCCAGGAAAGTAAGCCCTTTGTAGTTGAAGAGCGAATTACAATAGTAGAACAACAAGATTAGTTGAGCAATCACCAACCTGAGTAGAGGATGGTTTGATTGGGGACTTGGAGACTCAATTATGTCTCAAAGAATTCGACTGCTCTATGTTCTATTGATTCTCTAATAAGAGGAATCATGCAAATTTCATGGTTTATATGATTTTGTGCAGGTGTGGGCTGTATTGAAACCTGGATTCTTGGCCCTGCTGGCTGATCCTTTTGATACAAAACCTTTGGATATAATTGTTTTTGATGTGCTACCAGCTTCAGATGGTAGCGGTGAGGGTCCAATATCATTAGCAGTAGAAACAAAGGAACGCAATCCTCTACGTCATGCATTTAAGGTACATCATTTTTTTCTGTGGTGGATAATTTCTCTACATTATCCTGCTGTCTAAGGATTCATTAAACTTTTCTTCTCAGAATTCATCATACTGTTTTCAATGATAATGTTTTGTACATGGTCTATCCTAATACTCTGCTGATAACTGTGTATCGTGGGTTAGGCGTTTGCTGAGTTTATTAAACTAAGGAGATTTTTGATATTTATGAGCTGAATAGTTACCAATATGTTGCTGATCTTGCATCGTTGCCATGCATTAGTGTTTGACTAATTGTATAGGTGACATGTTTTTGATGAAAAGATGTGGGAGGAACTTTGGAATTCTTCATGTTTCCTCAAGACTCGAATGTCTAATTGTGTAAGGATATTACGGGCTTTTACCCACAAGTTAGTTGACTTATATACACTGGGACTTTCTTGCCTTCAAACTGAGTAGTCTTTCTTCTCAGTTAAAGCCTTCAGAAACTTTATGTGGAATTCAGCCAATGTAATGCTTTTTAGGTTTTGTGTAGACAATAGAAAAAAAAATGAAGAGTGAAGATTTGCACTTGGAATCCAGTCACTTCAATTAGATCTTACTTCACTTCTTTTTCAAACTCTCTCAAAGTTTTCCAGTTCTTTTCCTGAACAGGTTGGTTTAGGGCTTATATGACCCCTTATCAGTAGAGAAAATAAGACATAGAGTACCAGTGGTTGAGTAAATTGTTCTAGAATTTTACCTTCACTGAACGCGGTTAATTTTTAGGTTTTTTTAATTATTTTTTTTATCTTAATGATGCCATGCGGATTATTGCACTTGCTAACAGATGATTTGAAACTTCCAAAGGTCATATGTGGTAATCGGAGCATAAAGTTACGAGCCAAGACTGGTGCTAGAGTTAAAGATTGGGTTGCTGCAATTAATGATGCTGGACTTAGGCCTCCTGAAGGTTGGTGTCATCCTCATCGCTTTGGCTCCTTCGCTCCTCCCAGGGGTTTGACTGAAGATGGTAGTCAGGCTCAATGGTTTGTCGATGGTAGGGCAGCTTTTAGTGCCATTGCTTCATCAATCGAGGGTGCTAAATCAGAGGTCTGTCCCAGCTTGAGCACATAAATCTAGCAGTGCTAAGCATTAGTCATTGTGATGCTTAATTTGAAATCTCCGACGGATTATTGAATTTTTTTGCAGATATTTATTTGTGGCTGGTGGCTGTGCCCAGAACTTTATCTACGACGTCCGTTTCATGCCCATGCATCCTCTAAGCTTGATTCTTTGCTGGAAGCCAAGGCTAAGCAAGGAGTTCAGGTATTTAGTAATTTCTTTATATAGTTATCATGGTTGCTGCAATTGTTTACAAGAATATCTCATTGATTTTGATTTATTATATAGGAAAACCTCTGTCATTAACTTTATAAAGCTTTTTTCTTGAACCTAAGGTGATAATGGGTTGTGAATCATTTGAATGGAAGTGAATACTTTGCTTCTTCTGACAAATAATCTCTTGATGGAAAAATGGAATTAACCTTTTGGAGGAATAGTACAAAAGATTTAGCAGCATTTAATGCTACTTGGAACTTCATTGACTCCTTCACATGAATCATTTTAAGATCCATTCCTGATTATGTTGGATTTGGATGATTTTTTATAATGTAAATTTCTTGACCACAGATTTACATTCTTCTATATAAAGAGGTGGCTCTTGCTCTGAAAATCAACAGTGTGTATAGCAAGAAGAAGCTTCTTAGCATTCATGAGAATGTGAGGGTTTTGCGTTATCCTGACCACTTTTCTAGTGGTGTTTACCTTTGGTATGCATTGTTGAAAATTTTAAGAGTTCTTAGTAAGCACTAAATATTAGCTATTTTCTTTATTAGACTGGAATTGTTCAGTTTCTGATACAGAATGCGGTTACTTATAGGTCCCACCATGAAAAACTTGTTATTGTTGATCATCAGATTTGCTATATTGGAGGACTGGATTTGTGCTTTGGCCGCTATGACACAGGTGAACACAGAGTGGGTGACTGCCCTCCTCTTGTGTGGCCTGGAAAGGATTATTATAATCCAAGGTAAGTTATTATTATTATTATTATTATTATTTTAAAGAATGTTCAATGGACATTTGTCAAGGTTATAGATAATGAAATGCAAGTGACATACTATTGGTTACTTTTGATCTTATCCTATATCTATTGCTGATGATTGTTGTTCTTCAATGAACACCATCATTGAACTTGTACTAACAATATTGTTCAAGATTAATATATTGAAAATTCTTGACATTGGCATTTGAAGGAGCATAAAAGAGATTTAAATTCTTCAGTTAAGCTTTTAGCATATTTTATTTTATGTCTTGGCAGCGCAGAGAATATGACCAGTCCAGTGTTATAACCAGTCACTAAAAAAACTGAAGTGCAAAGAGGTTGAGAGTCTGAAAATTCTCTAAGTTGTCAATGGCACAAATTAGTATGCTGCACCATTACCAATCAGAACTTAAGTTGTTTAGGAGCATGCTTGCATTTTATAAATAAATATGATGAACTTTCAATTTTACATGGCAGGGAATCTGAACCTAATTCATGGGAAGATACAATGAAAGATGAACTGGATCGTGGAAAATATCCTCGAATGCCTTGGCATGATGTCCACTGTGCCCTATGGGGACCACCATGTCGTGATATAGCTAGGCATTTCGTGCAGCGTTGGAACTATGCAAAGGTTAATCTAATCTACAAATCAGTATGATTATCCCAGTAAAGTTTGTGGAAATCTGGTAATATTAATATAAATTTGAATTTTTCCAGAGAAATAAAGCTCTTTATGAGGAAGCAATCCCACTGCTTATGCCTCAGCAGCACATGGTTATTCCACACTATGGGGGAAACAGCAAAGAGTTGGAGGTTGAAAATAAGAATCTTGAAGATAATTGTAAGGGAATTAAAAGGCAGGATTCATTTTCCTCTAGATCATCTTTACAAGATATCCCTCTACTTTTACCTCAAGAAGCTGAAGGACCAGATGTTTCTGATGGATGCTCAAAATTAAATGGGTTAGACTCCACTCCTGGCAGAAGTCTCTCTCTTGCCTTTCGGAAATCCAAAGTTGAACCTGTAGTTCAAGATATGCCAATGAAAGGCTTTGTGGATGACCATGGTATCTTGGATCTTCATGTGAAAATGTCTTTAGATCTATTGCCACATACTGGCACCAAAACCTCAGATTTAGAGTGGTGGGAAACACAAGAGCGGGGATATCAGGTTGGCTTAGGAGACGAAACTGGGCAAGTTGGTCCACGTACTTCTTGCCGTTGTCAGGTGGGTTGTAGTACACAGTTCTATATTATTGTCTAAATATGAAATAAATCTACAGCTAAGGAGATATCTAATTGTCTCAACATAATTGCTGGGGTCCAATAGTTTATTCCTTTAATCGAACTTGGGTTGCGCTAACCATTTAATGATTATTGAGATGCAAATTGTTTCTGTTGAAGTTGGCCCAGAGCATCTTAGATTTTTTTTTTTTTTTGGTTAAATTCATTGTCTGCAAAGCAATTTTGGAGTAGTAGTTCTTTGGAAGAAACAAGTTCTGAAATATAAAATTGCTCTAGACTTGGATTGCTAGTTTGCTACCTTAGGAGAGTTAGAATGAAGGATTTATATGCATTATATCATGCTTTTGTAGCTTTCGCAGGAAGTTTATAATTAATTGGTAGTAGATGACTAGTAGTTAATCTTACCCTGTACGAAAATAATAGTCTCCTTGGTGTTGTTTTTTGTGATGCATGTAAATACTAAATCAAGGTACAATTAATTTTTTCCTTTTATTTTTACTGGAGCTATTCCACAAGCATTATGTTTATCTATAAAATTTAGTTTGTATGTTATGCTTTCAAAGATGGCCTCTCATTTTCAGGTCATAAGGAGTGTGAGCCAGTGGTCTGCTGGAACAAGCCAAATTGAGGAGAGTATTCACTGTGCCTATTGTTCTCTCATTGAGAAAGCAGAGCACTTTATATATATTGAGGTATAATCTTTTATTGATGTAATTGAAACCTTCAGTGAATTGTATTCATTGTCCATCATACAAGTAGCCTACATATATCCGGTAGAAATATGGCTGACACTTAGGAAACATTTTTGGAATCATAAAGAGTGCTAGCTAGAATTTCAAGTGGTCTTACACACAACACTCACACATTTCCTTTGGCTTTTAATTTTCCTTGTTAGAGTGTTTCAACTTCGAGATTACAGAGGCTTGCCAATTCTCTAATTTGTTGTTCCTTTTTTCTGTCTTTTGCTTAATTTTTGGGCAACCTGTTCCCAGAATCAATTTTTTATATCAGGTCTTTCAGGAGATGAAACTATACGGAATCGTGTTTTAGAATCATTATATCGTCGTATTATGCGAGCATACAATGAGAAGAAGTGTTTCAGGGTTATTGTTGTTATACCTCTGATTCCTGGTTTCCAGGTTCAAATTCTTGATTGATTCCTTGCAATTTTAAATTTGGTTATTTAATTTTTATTTACTGAATTTTTAGTTTTACAGGGGGGCCTGGATGATAGTGGTGCTGCATCTGTGAGAGCGATAATGCATTGGCAATATCGAACAATTTGCAGAGGACAGAATTCAATATTGCATAATCTTTATGATGTTCTTGGTACAAAAACACATGATTACATTTCTTTTTATGGTCTTAGAGCCTATGGTCGACTTTTTGATGGTGGTCCAATAGCCACCAGTCAGGTATTGACTTGTATGCATTTATCTGGTCGTTTATGTGCCCTTTTAAAATTATTATTATTATTATTATTATTATTATTATTATTATTATTATTATTATTATTATTATTATTATTATTATTATTTCATTGGCAATTGCTATTTTTATGCACCATGCTGCAATTTAGAACATCTTAGTGATATAGTGTACTAAGGCTCAGTCATGTTCCCTTAGTACCTATCAAATCATATTGTTCTTGTATGGTATGCGCAGGTGTATGTGCATAGTAAAATCATGATGATTGATGACTCTGCAACCTTGATTGGATCTGCCAATATCAATGATAGGAGTTTGCTTGGTTCACGAGATTCAGAGGTATCGCCTATTTTCCTGATCCTTTTGCAACAATTGTGCTTTCTTCTGGTTAAGAAATTGTGATCATAGTGCTCCCTGCCTGAGTTGCTTATGACATAGTGCAACCTCAGAGCTTATGTTTCACAAGTTTTCGCTAAAACTTAAGGACATTTGTTTTGATATTATGCAATATACCTAAATAGCTTTAATCACTTCAACCATCTTAGTGCCTGTTTGGCATTGAGATTTGAAGGCCAAAATTGCTTTTTAGCAAAAAAAAGTACCATTTTATATAGTGTTGAAAAAAAGTATTTTGCAAAAAAATTATTTTGTTATTTTAGTGTTTTAATAACTAAAATTATCCAATTTAATTTTAAATTATTTTTTAATGCTCTCTAATTAATATATTTAAAAAAGTATTTTTCTCAACAATAGTTTCAATAGTAATGCCAAAAAGACCTTTAGACAATGTTAGTATTATCGTCATCAATAAGAATTACAAGGGCTCCATGACTCCAAAACATCTTTGCCAGAGTCTTGATTATTTATGGTTGCTATCATTTGGGTTACACATTTCATTCACTAACTATTATGCAGTGATTGGCGGAAGTTTACGTGTACCTGTTGCTGTTTCTGTTTCCTTCCCAATTCAAATTTTCTCTTTAGCAGTCTAATGTCTTTGCCAGATTCTAGACATTCTTTTTCCACTGGAAATTTACATGTGCCATAATGAGCAGTATGCAAAATTTGAGGTCCTTTCAATTTTCTTTGCCACCCACTTTTCTGTGATCTGTGTAAAATATAGGCTTTTGTAAGACTCACTCCTGTCCTTTATGAAGAAACTTTTATCCTTGTTGAGAAGCTTCTGAGTTGTTGCAAAATCTGTTGTTTTAGATTGGTGTACTTATTGAAGACAAAGAGTTGGTTGACTCATCAATGGGAGGAAAGCCTTGGAAAGCTGGAAAATTTTCTTTGAGTCTTCGCCTTTCATTGTGGTCCGAACACCTTGGTCTTCAAGCCAAAGAGGTCAGTATGCATAACAACAGAAATATCAACAGCTAGACAATTGAGGAAATTTTAGTATGTATAGATTAATAGTACTGCAGTAGCTTATGTTGTTCTGCTGATAATGTAGTCTCTCTCCCTCTCTCTTCTTTTTCTTTTCACTCATCATCTCAGATCAATCAAATAATGGACCCAGTAATCGATTCAACTTACAATGACATGTGGGTTGCAACTGCAAAGGTGAGAAGCAGAATTGAACAGTATTTTATTTAAAGTCTACATTTTTGTAAACAAAACCTTGGCTCAAGTTCAACACTGAACTTAGTGGAAGAGCTAGGAATTTGTTTTGGGGGTATTTATATGGCTTTTCTACATGGCTAGAGAGAAATAGTGTGGGGGGGAGAGGAGGGAAGGAGGATAGGATCCTTCTGTGCTCATTTTATGTATAGAAAAACAATGTTTTGAAAATTTGAAATTCTGAAGGACAATTCGGATCAAGTGCAAAGGCACAAAGGTGGGCTTGAATTGCATTTGCATTTTTCTTGAGTTTTGAGTTTGGTCTCAAATTAACCATCATTTACTGGTGATTCATTTGACAGAAAAATACCACCATCTACCAGGATGTCTTTTCTTGCATTCCCAGTGATCTTATACATTCCAGGTATGGACGCCTTCTATGTTCTATCTTTTTATCCCTAATGTTTTTTACTCTATTTGGTGTGCTATAACTAATCACATACTTACAGATCTGCACTTAGACAAAGCATGGCCTTTTGGAAAGGTAGAATTGGTCACACTACCATTGATTTAGGAATAGCCCCAGAAAAGTTTGAATCTTGCCAAAATGGAGACATAAAAAAAATTGATCCCATGGAAAGATTGCAAGCGGTCCGTGGATATCTTGTTTCTTTGCCTTTGGATTTCATGCGCAAGGAAGATCTAAGACCTGTATTTAATGAGAGCGAATATTATGCTTCTCAAGTGTTTTATTAGTCGTATAGTAGATGAAGGTCATCTCAATTATGGAGCAACAGCCCAAATATTTTTCATCCTTGGGTAAATGCTGTTGTTGCCAAGGTCAGTCTACCATCTGGTGGTAAGCAATGGGACATGACTGACAGTATTATGCAAAAGTTAGGTTAAATTGCAGTTTTTTTTTTATTATTTTTTTTTTCAAACGAAGTTGCAAATATAATTGAAGGAGAGGAAAAGGAAAATGGAAAAAGAAAGAGTTGGGGGCTCTATTTATGATGGCCTCTTGGCGAATGTAATATGAACAGTACACTGTTGTACCAAATTCATGATCTACCTTCTTAGGTAATAATGCTTCACAAGCGTCCTATTCTTTTATGTTTCCAATTTTTTTGGGCTTTACTATTTGCAGTAATCGTTGCAAGTTGAATAGTAAAGGATTTCAAGCCAAGTGGTTATGCAAGCTTTAGTAGTAGTATTTGATCTAACTAGATTTCCATGGCTCCAATGGCTTTTCTTATCTAGGCTTATTGCCATAAGGCTACTCTTATAGCATTTGATGTATGTCAAGTTTTAGACACCAACTCGTGTCTCAACTCTCAACCATTCTATCATCACTGGAGATAAACAATAAAACATCAACATCACTACGATCCATAGACCATAGTGCCTGGAGGGTTGGAACATGCTAGAAACTTGTTGCAAGTGGAACTCTAATAATTTCATGTTCTCAATATCTTTCTCCACTTTTCCTTACTCTATAGTGAACTGTACTATCAGAAGAAAAAATTGTCAGAATAAGTAGGCTATTACAATTTGAATTCACTTTCTTCACCGCAAAATTAAAAAAAAAAATCAACTATTGAATTATTAATTTAATAATTTTAATATTTAAAAAATTATTAAAAGAGAAGAGGCTCTTAAGATTCGGAAGGTCAACATTCTGCATTATGAGGCAGATCATTAATCATTGAGCCACTGATTCAATGATTTTTTTTTTTTTTTTATTATATGATAAACCACCTATAGTTTTGACACTGGGGACGATGGCTTTTTCAATCATGGGGCCCATGACCCCATACCATTATCTCTGCTTTACATTCCATTGTGAAAGTGTAGCCATTTTCCTGGTATCTTTCCCTTAATGTGTATATATGGTCCCTTACACAGACATTCCATCAAGTTATGTTCATAATCATCTGCATTGTTTGACCTCCTAATTCCCAATTCCAGAGTCCCCCAATTTCACTCCTTAAATTTCAGCCATGTGTTTGGCATCAGCCATCTCAAAAAATCTAACATAATTAATTAATAAGATAAAAATTTTCATATACGTAGGTTTAGGTATTGGTTTGTTGTAACGACCCACAAACTATATTTTCAATTGAAGATCCTTTCGTAATCAAACATTTATTTAAGATATTGTAATTAAAAGCTCTTGAAGATATACAATTTTATTGCTATGCTCTTATAACCATGAGTTTATCTTATTTTAATCACTGTGTACTAATCTTTCCCTATCATATGCCTACATATTTTATATGTTCTCCACCGACCTTTCATTGTTAATTTTGTTAAGGATGATCATTCATATTAAATTCTAAAATTTTAATTCTAATAATATGCATGCCCACTTGTCAAGCAAATCACTTCCTTAGATTTTTATTAATTATTAGATTATATTAATCTTGGGCTGATTTAATGTATTATGTGTTTTGCATAAACATAAAATAAAATAAAATAAATTGTATTTTTTTAATTACAAATATAAAAAAAATAAAATAAAATTTATTTTATAAAAATAAAATTAAGATAAAACTCTCTTAAAATAAGGGCATATTAGTGATAATATATATAATTTTTATTGTTATATTTAAAAATAAGCGTGTTTAATATAAACTTAAATTTATATGAAAATGAGTTTAATTATTATTAAATTAAATATTTATATTGAGCTATATGTACAGAGTTAATTATAAAAAATATATATATATATATAAATTAAGTATACTTATAAGCTCGAACTCTTCATTTAAACACCTTTTAAAAGTATAAAATTCAAGCTTCCACTTCCGATCTATTCAAAAGTCGAAAATGCCTAATATTCTTGGATATTAAGGAAACAATAGCAGTGGGCATAATAGTCATTTCTCTACCCAACTTGCAGTTGTTGTAAAGCCATACATTACTTACGTACTTAAGAACTGAAAAGCTATAGATCAAAACAGGAAATGGAGTAAAAGCGACGAGACGAAGCCTTTGAATATACCATTGACAGATTGGCTTGCTTGAGTGACGTCAGAATCCGGCTGTTCCGGCGAAGTTGATCGTTCTTTTTGTGAACCAAGTGGCTTAGAGACAAGGTTTTGTATGCTTTCTTCTCTTTTTCTTTCATTCATTTTTGAGATATGATCGATCATAGCTAGCGAAAACTTGGATTTTTCTTCTCTTGGGAGTTCTATTTGATTTTTTCTTGCACTTGAGAATTTGTTCAGTCGTCGGTGACTTCATATATATATATATATTGAGATCATTTGAGAGGATGAGTTCAAAAGAAAGAGTTACGAATCATTTTAGAGTACTGTCAATTCTATGCATGCTTAGTTTTATTGACTAGAAACTAAAAGAAATTATGTTTTGAATCTTGAATGATCAAATTTCATAATATAGAAAATGAACGACATTCTGTATGTTTGTTTCCTGTGAAAATTGTAGGAATTTCCAAATATTTTTGGTTTTTCTTTGGATATATTGATTGTTGAAGCAAATTAAATATCAGAACAGCTTAAATTCCATAAGGAATTAAATATGCACCTTATGTGTTTGGTTTTGTGAATTTCTTGAGTTGGACATATTAATTGATGGAAAACAATTTCAATTGTTATTGTTATTAATTAGGTAGTAAAAGCAATGGTGCTTTTTCCATCTCTTTTTGATGGATTAGCTAGGACAGTATCCATCAAGAAAGGAAGGAACTCCCAGAAGGATGTTGGAAAGGAAGCTGCAGAAGCTTTGGCAAAGGATGCAAGGAAGAACGAGTTGATGTTGAGTTCCTCTGGCATTGTTAAGTCCAACAAGTCAAATAATTTTGCCTCTGTCTGCTCCAAGAGAGGGCAGAAAGGAATTAATCAAGATTGCTTGATTGTGTGGGAGGTTTGTCAATTTATGTTTCTGTTATAAGAGTCATTTTCTGCTTTCTGCTAGATTTAGAGCTACGCTTTCTAGACGTCTAATTATGGATTGGCCTTTCTTATTGGATATTAATTATTGAGTATGCTTTTGGTTTCTTAGGAATTTGGATGCCAAGAGGACATGATATTTTGTGGTATATTTGATGGGCATGGTCCATGGGGACATGTTGTTGCCAAAAGAGTTAAAGAATCTGTTCCTTCTTCTTTGCTATGCAATTGGCAAGAAACTCTTGCATTGACATCACTTGACATTGATTTCGAAATGGAATTGAATAGAGATCTCCATCATTTTGATATTTGGAAGCAGTCCTACTTGAAAACTTATGCTGCAATTGATCAGGACCTTAAACAGCACCCTGACATCGATGCCTTCTGCAGTGGTACTACAGCTTTAACAATCGTTAAACAGGTTACATGCTTTCTTCCTTGTTGCAGGTGGATATAAATTAGCAAATTATGCCATTTTGCTTTGTCATGTTTCATCACTCATTAATGATAGATTTCTCTGATTAGTTTGAAGCCAAATAAAAGTTTCCGGATAAAGAACGTGAAATATGCTTCTAAATATTTCCTAGAAATACCAAACTTTTGGTTGAAAAAGGTTGAAGTAGGGATACGAAGGGTCCGAAATTCTAACTCACTGCAATACAAAACAAGAATGAGTCACTAGAGTTAAAAAAGCTAAATAAATAGAGAACTAGCTTAGTGGTACTAGCTAGAGTTGTTTTCAAGGCGACGAGGATTCTAGTATGAATCCCAATCAGAACCCAATAAAAAACAAATAAATAAATTAATTAAGCCCATTGAATAGTGATTAGTTTGTAGGCCTTTTGCAGAATTGAAAATTTGATAAAAGTGAATCAGAAGTAGCCTAAATTTTATATTTTGCCACTTGTCTTCAGGGTGACCAACTTGTTATAGCAAATGTTGGGGATTCTCGAGCTGTGTTGGCAACAACTTCTGATGATGGCAGTTTGGTGCCAGTTCAGCTTACCATCGATTTCAAACCCAACTTACCCCGTTAGTGCTCATTCCTTCCTCAATGTAAAATTAATGTTATATGTAAATGAACATTTTGTTACCTGAAGAATTTGTGCTCCTGTTTGTGGTGGTTGTAGAGGAGGCTGAACGAATAATACAGTCCAACGGTCGAGTATTCTGCTTACATGACGAGCCAGGGGTGTATAGGGTATGGATGCCAAATGGGAAGAGGCCAGGACTAGCATTATCAAGAGCCTTTGGTGACTACTGTGTGAAAGATTTTGGGCTCATTTCCATACCTGATGTGACCCAAAGAATCATAACAAGCAGAGATCATTTTGTCATTTTGGCAACGGATGGGGTATGCATTTTCCCTTTCCCTTTTGCTTTGACCTTTTCTCTTGGAAATGCAAATTTTCTTTTAATTTGGTTAGCATTTTAGCTAATTAGAGCTCAGAGTAATCAAATACGTAAAAAAAAAAAAGGGCAGAATGGATTATATGCATATGATAATTGCTGCTGTAACTCGCTTAATTCGAAGTTAAAGTTTGGAATCTGACTAATTTTGATGCGCTGTTTTCCTCAGCTATGGGATGTTGTTTCCAATCAAGAAGCAGTGCAGATTGTTTCTTCGACACCAGATAGGGAGAAATCGGCTAAAACGTTGGCGCAATATGCTGTTCGTGCATGGAAATATAAGAAAAGGGGCATTGCAATCGATGATATCTCAGCCATATGCCTCTTCTTTCAGAATTCACCATCCCAAAAGGTTGACCCTTTGATGGTCTTGAAACAAGCACAGGTGACCAAAACGGTGTAGTGGCTGGTTGAAAAAAAAAAAGCCTTTCACTTTCGGTGCAGTAGATGTTGTATCTAAACGTGAACCATGTTGGACCAAGAATACCATTTACAGTGTAAGAATTGAATAAGAAGCACCTAAATGATCAAGCCGTCTCAATATTATATTTTATACCAGAGAAAAGGATATTCAGATCCACGATTTTTCTTGCACATATTCGCTGGTACGAAAAGAAATAAATGGCCAAATTAAGAAAGTGGCGAAGACAATAGTATCTAACAACACATGAACATAAATGTCATGATCAATTAATTCTTTAACTTCCAAAAAACAAGTCAGTTATACAATAAGCATACTGGAAGAGTATGTCCACTGCTTCCTAATTTCTTGTTGCTTGCACTGTCTGTGTTGCAATCATTTGAGCCACAACAGTAGCATATTGAACAGCCGTATGTTGTGGAGTATAATGATCCAAGAGACCGTACTCAGAAAAATTAGGCTCTATATGCATAAAATGACCAGGTAATGATCTTTTTGAGATGGCCTCTTGCCATATATCAACAAATTCTTCCATGATTTGCCTTGCTTTCTCCATTGAAGATATGGGAAGATACTCAACCTTCAAAGGAACAAGTTAAATTAGAATGGCTCATGATTTTAACAACCAAGTTTCAACAAGCAATGGAGAAAGTCAATAAATCATTGTTACAGGCATAAGAGAATCTACTTGGATGTGACGTCATAATTTTAATAACACCAAAGTATCACAAAGTTAAACCATATCGTAAATTGCTACGAAGACAGCTACACTAGTAGATTATTGTGTTCAGTTCTCAGCCCTCAGAAAACTTAGAACAATTTAGAAAGTAGGGATTCTACTAATAGCAATAAAAGCTTTAACCATTTGACTGAAATGAAGTGCCCCATGAGCACTGTGAATCCTATATATCAACCAGATCAGGGCAAAAATGCTATGAGAGAAACCAACAACTCTACAACATAAAACGATTCCAAAAAGTCAAAAACTTGAAATCTGAGTATGCATTAGCATTTATAAGAAATAAAACCCTAAATATGCATTAAAAAGTGAGACATCAGACTAATTAAACATCAAATAGCTTGAAGGGATACCAATTTTGTGCAATTTATCTCGAATTGAAAACATAACATGCAAGTTCATTACCTCCATAACAATTCCTCTCAAGTTCTCAGAATGACTCGGAACAACCTTTCCCACTCTCAACTGAAAGTCTCCAAGTTGATACTGAAACCCCTACAG
This sequence comes from Hevea brasiliensis, assembly GCF_030052815.1. NCBI lineage: Eukaryota > Viridiplantae > Streptophyta > Magnoliopsida > Malpighiales > Euphorbiaceae > Hevea > Hevea brasiliensis. Next base: position 1,692,092 of record NC_079496.1, on the reverse strand, counting down.
AAAACAGAAATTACAAACACAACCACAGATTACACCAACCAAAAGAATCATATTTAAAAATCCAACGAAAATTTTCTATCAAATCAGTAACCTCAAAACAAAGCGCCACCCTCGATTTGTAAGACTGAAGTTTATCCATTATGGTCTGAATTGTTGAATCCGCCTCAACAACGAGCCTTTGACCCCTGATCATGAAATAGTACTTGTTTGGCTGCTCCGGCAGAGAAATCCCGAAGAAATCTCGAGGGAATTCCGCAGTTAGCGACTGTTCTGTTGATCATATTAAATCAAATTTCAGAAACATTTTCTCAATAAAAAAAAAAAAAAAGAGGAGCTCAAATGAGAAAGAAATGAGATTAACCTCGAACCATGGGCTTATAGGAGGTTAGAGTAGCTTTCCACCTCCCTTCTTTAACTCCGTTTATGCTCTCTACGCACTGCGAGACCTCGTTGAGGATTTGGGTGTTCACAGTTGTTCCTGCATTGGGTTGCCAATGCAAAACCCTATTCATACATATTTGAATTCGAAACTCGACATTAAATTCATAAAAAAAGAAGATCAATTTGCTCTTTCTTTCTAGGGTTACATCATACATGCTTACCATTTCAGCGGCATGGTCTCCAAGGGAAAACAGCGACGGCGAAAACCAGAAGCAGGAGAGCCAGAGTATCATGCGAGACGAATTCGAAGCACGATGTCGTATAACTATTTCTAAAAGAAAACGAAAGATCACGTGCATTTCATGTGCCCGTCTTTTGCTTATTCAAAAAAAAAAAAAAAAAGCAGCATTAACCAACGCACCCTAAATGTTACCTTTTATTAATTTTGTATACTATATAATATTATTATAATACCATAAATATTATATTTAATTATTTAAATTAAAATATAAATTTTAATATTATTTAATTAATTATATAAATAAAAATATTTATCAATTAAAAAACTATTTTTTTATTCGATTATATTTTATAAAAAAATTATGTATTATATTATTAATATATAATATTATAAATTTAAATGTAATATAATAAAAAATATAATAATAAATTTTAAAAATATAAATAAGTGAAAATATTTAAAAATTAAAATAAATTAATAATAAATCTATAATTAGCTCATTAAATTTAATTTATTTAAATTTTATGTATGTATTATATTTTAATTTTTTATAATTTAAAATAATATTAATTTGTATAGTGAAATTATATATTTAGATTAATATGAAAGAATTATTTGTAAAATTAGAATATAGAATAATTTTGAAATGAATTTTTGTTAGGTTATTTATTATCATTATAAAATATTTATTTTTATTATACTGTTATCTTAAAATTTCATATTATTATTTCATTTAATATAAAAAAGTTTAAAATTTATTTAATATATTAATTATTTAATATTTAATAAATATTTTTATTTTTTAATTATATATATATATGTTATAACTATCTAATTAATTAAAATATAACTATAAATTTAATAGTGCATGTTCTAATTAAAATTATATATATATATATAATTATAAATCAATAAATACTAATATATTAGTATCAATATATTATTTTATTGAAATAAAAAAAAATTAATAATAATATGTAACTAATAAAATATTTTTAAATATATATAATAAATAATTAATTATAAATATAAAATTAAAAAATTAAATACTAATAAAATATTTTACTTAATATTGAACTGCGATAAAATTATATTTTTTATTTATTAATTTTTTATTTAATTAATTAATTTTTATAAAATTTTATATTTAATTGAAGTTAAGTATAAATAAGATTAAAAATCTTAAATTTATATTAATTTTTAAATTAAAAAATTTAAATTTATATAAATTTTAAAATTAATTTAAATAATAAAAATATAATTATAATTAATTTTAAAAATTAATTACCCTTCTTCATACGTAAAATATGATATTGAACCCTCCTTTTCAAAAAATTACTTTCTTTTCACTAATCTTAATCGCGTAAATTCTCTTTAAATATCTTCCAATTCTTTCCACTGGAAAACCGTCGGTCGACTTTCTCCGATAATGTCCTCAGCTATGTCACAACTGGGAATTACCGAACTCAGCGACGGGTCTGGTTTCCACAGCCTTCTCTCCCCCTCCGGTTATATCTTCATCTGTGGCTTCGGCTATCTCCTCTCTGGCACGTATAATCATTTTCAACATCATTTGCCTATGTTTAATTTGCGCATTTGGAGCCGCAGTTGTTAGCATAACAATGAGCTTTTAACTTCATTAAACCGAGAATGTTTATTGCAATGAAACATGGTCAATTTTCATCCTTCATAAATGCATTTCATCCTCGCAGCATATCTCTCTTTGGTAGCAAATTCTTAATCACTGCTTGCAGTGACTCAACGCCAAAAATTAGAGGCTAAATATCCTTAATCTAAAATGACCAAGTTGTTGTCTAATTTGATTGGCTTAAGTTGTAAGGACAATATTGGTACCTAATTCTACTTTTAATTCAAGTTTGCGAAAGAGTATTACTTTGGGTTTATCTAATAATATCTCATGGCATTCTTATTTGTACAGGTTTATTTCGGTTCTTTGATTTTGATAACCATAAAAGTAGGACCCCGGCTTTCTGTCAACCCGGTTTGGAATCATAAAAATGGAAAATCCCACATCGAAACATATAAAGAATGAGAGGTTGGAGTGGGAATATAAATAAAGATGGGGATTTTTGCATCTCTTCTTAGCTCGTACTGTCAGGGGTGAAAGGCGACTCGTTAATGATCGTATAGAGACGGCGGGTCGTGCCGACGCCTTGAACAAACGAACACATCCCTTCTAGGCGAGCGGATTCCGCCCTACTTCAGGTGGTCCCGCCCGTCAATTTTTGGAAGCCTCGACTATGGGAGAGGCTCACAAGTCCTCCACTTCCAATAAATTATTTCACTTCACCATTAAACTTTAGTTAGTAATGATCTAATATAAGTTAAAAATTATGTTAGATAAATCATAAATCTCATTCAAAGAGATTGATCCAAGTCTATGGCTACGCGCCAGAGCCAGTCGCTGGCAAGTGCTATTTGTATCCACTTGAACAGGATGCATTATAATTTATCAACTTAAAGGACCTAAAACACTCACATTATGGCACCTGATCGTGAATACCGAATATGATATACATTTTTTTTTCCTTTGTATATCTAATCTTGCGCACAATTACAATCTTCGTTCTTTTCCAGTTCCCTGATTAACAATTCCATCATCTTCTTATACATTGGCATATAATGATCATTAATCATCGTTCTTGAAAGGCGGATCTTACTGTACAGTTCTCTAGGTGTCTCGTATATACCCACATCTTCAGTGGTTCCATCATCTATGTCAATATTGGAAGGCACAGAAACAATATGCATGATTCTACCAGGTGGATAGAACTGGTGGCTGTCTAAAACATCTGCCGAAGTTATGGGACTTAAGGTTTCGGCTGCATTGGCCAGAACACTCTCTTCTTCAGTAATTTCTTTCGCTGCAGCAGCTTCTTCTGCCTGGGCCTCAATATCAACTTCATTCTCTTGCCTCTGAAGCTCCTTCTCCAGTTCATACCACAGTTCACCTTCAGTAACATCTTCAATGGCAGAAGAATTCATGACTCTATCATCAGAAATAAGAGGCTCGTCTTCCTCAGTATCATCATGCCCTGTTTCACTGCTTGAATTACATTCTAGTTTGCTCTGCGCTGTCTCTTTAGTTTGCACTTCAGCCACAATAGTATCAGAACTTTCAGATACTACAAAAGCTTCTGGCAAATCATCCACTTTAGAGTGTGCTGATGGACCCACAGAACGACGTCTTGGCCCTATGCATAGCCATGATGATAGAGATGAAGGTGTTCTGACAACAGCTTGGGCAACATTTTGTGCTCGCTTCATCACAACCTATATATATATGCATAAATATAGCAGAGATCTTACCATCAAGTTGGAAGACAGACAAATGGTGTAAAAAAATATCTTATGCATATATGGAAAACATCTCAGCAAAATTTCAATTGATTTTGTAGCTCCACATGGTCAACAAATGAAAGGTTTGGCTACAAGTCTCAGGAATGTAAACCACAAGGATAAGCAACATCTTACCTGAGTGCTGCTAGAAACAGGGCGCAGAAGTGCACCTGCACCAGCAACTCTAGCTTTAGCACTAGCCATTGATGGTAGACGAGATCCCAGAGCAGTTGCAGAACGATAAACAACATTTAGGACTCTAGTGTGCTCAACTTGATCCCGCAAATCATTTAACCAAGATGATGCTGTTACCTGGTCGAACTTTTAAGAATAAGAAGTCTGAAAGTAGATGTTAAAAGAATGATCATTGATATCTAGCCAGGAATGAATTTCAGCACCTCAGAGCGAAGGTTATCAACAGAGGCAGCTGAAAATGTAGGCACCAGATCAGATCCATTGATGATGGTAGTAATAAAGTGCTTCCCTGATTCTGCTAAATCCCAAGTCATACAGGCAGCTGCAAATAATGCAGTTCAAGGAATTTAGAGAAAAGCATATCATACTAGCCAAGAGACATATTAATATATTATGATACTCTACTTCGTTGAACTGCTCCGACCCATCCTAGCCTTTTTAGGAACACTGAGTCTCAGACTGAGTGTGTCACATACTCACAGCAGTGAAACATGTTTGCTTGAAACCAAAAAAGAGCAACTCTAGCTGGATCTATATCATTCTAATCCATAAATGATGCAGAAGGAAAAACTCTTAATATTGGGAATGCCAACAAGATTCTTGTGGATAGTTTTTTAGTTTTTTAGTTTTTTTTTTTTTCACTGTAAAGTTTGACACATCAAAAAAATACTTTTTACACTATTTAGTTTTACCATTTAGGTTTCAGCACATTTAATCAAGAGTGGAAAAAAATAAATGGTAAGATCAGCAGTAACTAGCCTGGGGCAAATGTGACACAAGTGCTAGAAGAGAACTCCTTCTGTTCCCGAAGAATATATGTTAATAACGCAGCAGTACCCCCTCCAAGTGAATGCCCAACAATCTGAAAACAATCAATGAAAATTAGATGCAAAGTTTGTAGAAGGGGAGAATTGTACTACATGATTCTGTACAGTGCGTCCTACACAAACCATGATAACAGAATATCAAGGCATATAGCAAGTACATTAGTCCAACATAATGCTTCTATGAAATATATTCAAAATATAATAACAAGAGGATATGGCCCATTTCAAGCATTAAAGCTCAAAAGATCTCTGACAGTTGTTTCAGTTGGATGCATTTGCAGTATGCTTCTTTGGTGAACACCATGAAGTAAAAATAATTGAACACAATTTTTCAAAGTTCCAAGTTAAAATATATTATAAGTTTCAAGTTATATGACATTCATAAATAGATTTTACAGAACTCATGCAAATTAAGTCCATGAAGTCCAACATCCAGGATGTAACATAACATAATATAAAGAAATGCCAATGGAAACAGATATAGTATGATTTCATTCCATACCAAATATCATGATTACCTTAACAATGTGGTCGGGATGTTCACCAAGTGCCTTAAGCAGGCAAGGAGTGCTAAGCTTTGCAATCCATCGAGCAGCAGCAACCATTCCACAGTGTGCGTATCCTAAAATTAAATTGCTTATCCCTCCATCATGTAAAACTGAATGATGAAAAGGAACCACAGCACCAGTTGCTGCCGTTAACGTATCTTTGATGCTATGAGTACCACGAATTAATAGAAGGAAACATTTTGAATCTTTATCATGTATAATTGTGAATGCTGGCTTCAGAAGCTGCAATCATTACTGCAAAAATTAATGCAATCCCTATTTTAAAACACGCACACACACACACATGTGCACCCACACAATGCTATATGAATATCATAAAACTTATAATACAAGGGAAAGACAATAAGTTAAACAACTACTTCTAGGAAAAAATATCAGATCCAACAATAGTTGAGTTTACAGATCAATCCTTATTAGAGTTTTTATCAATCAAGACCCACAACTAAAATTTGTTAATTGGCCTACAAAATATTCAACTCCTGTCTATGGTAAAAGTGCTACAGTTGGAAAAAGTTATGACCACTGAGCCATATTTACTCACATTCCAGATATATCAGGATTTAGTATCGCAGTTTATTTGGAAAAGGAAAGCAAAAAAAGAGTTCATTGAAAATGGCAAGTGTTAACCATTGCCTAATTATTAAGAGTGGGTCCATGTAATATGCTAGCTCGTATCACCCATCTCCTAACATATTTAATGCATACTATGTTTCAAAAAAATGATGTGGACATCTTTGCATGACATAAAATAAATCGAACAGCGCTGTGACGCAGAATGGCTACTCACCCCTGCTTTAGGCTTCTGAAGAAGAACATTGTCCAGAGAATATCCTGCAGACTCCAAAAACACAGGAAAGGGCTTCTTGGAAAAGAACATGCAAAGGGTTAGTAATCTCAACAGGCTATTCAATTCTGTTATAATTTCAGGGCCTTTTAGCTGTACACAATTACTACCAGCATATACACTTGCAACTTGCAAATTACCCTGCAAGAAGAAGAAGATTGAAATAATAGAAAATTAAAGATGTGAGTCTAGTGCTGTCAGGAATTATCTAAAGAGTCCTAAAAACAAAATATCGTCGTTCTTCAGCCCAAACCCCCATAGATTTCAGATAATTACCGCAGCTTACCTGCCTCCGCATAAGGTAATTAATACCAAAAGCCAAATCTCCAATCGGCCATTTGCCTAAAGTTTCAGAATAAGTGAATCTAAGCGTCTCCGATAGCGTTGTTATCGTTTCAAGCCAAGTCGCGGGTGCTTGTGCTGGCCTGCGAGCAATCCTCCTCCTCCCCGATCTCGATTTCGACAAATCCCCACTCCGATCGGATTCTTCCCCGCTCTTGGCCACCAATCTCCGACTCAAAATGTACAACAAAACCGCCGCTCCGGCGGCGGTCGCCATTGTCCCCGCCGCCATAAATCAAAATGAGAAGAGATAAAAAAACGCAATCTCAAAAGAAGGGGGCGGGGAAAAACAAAACCTCAAAATTGCTGATATTGCAGGAACTGGGAATTGCTGCAGCAGCTTAACAACAATAAATAAATACAAAACGAGTTCTTCAATGACGAAGACGAAGAAGAAGAAGATAAGACAGATTTGAGGTTTCAGATTGGAATGTGTCGAGTTCGAAAAAGATAAAAGAATGAACTTTATGAAATATTTAAGGCAAGAAAGAGATGACCATCAAATTACTGAAAAGTCCATATGTATGAGCGATTGAGATTGCACGAGGAGGGTGATTCGGTAAATGTATAGTCAGAATGACTCGTGAGGAATCTAGAGGAGAGAGGGAGTAAAAGAGTGCGCACGTTAAGCATCAGATTGAGATGAGAGAGACATGCATTGCGATGCAGGCAGCTTACTGGTCAGTGTGAGAAATGAGGATAGATAAGGACGAATAACCACTTAATTAACGCTTAATCTTTTCTCTAATTATTATTACTCTTAATTCCATGCCATTTATTAAAAAAAAAAAAGTTGAGTGGGTCCGCCTGTGATGGGCCTACAGAGTCACAGGCAGAGAACAGCTGGATCCAGCCCAGGAGGCAGGAGATGGAAACCTGTATCCTGCAATATCCAAATGCTCAATAGAGAGGTTCAACTAAGATATTAATAATATAATAAAATCGTGGACCCCATTGTTGTTGGGTCCATCCACCCAACTTCCACCTGAGTTTCATCTTCTTCTTTTGTTTTTAATACATTATATTTATTAAAAATATATTTCACATGCCTTTGTCTTACTGGGAAAATGGAGCTGCATTGAGCTAGGTAAATAAATAAAAGAAAAAATTAAAATTTCTTTTCAATGCCTTGATATTCCAAACCATTCATATATTCTGCAAATTGGGTATGGATTTTTGAATCCAACCACTCCACTTTGACCAATGTTTAGGCCATCTTGTGAAATGTGAACTCCTACTTCCATAGATCCTCATTCCAAGCATCCATATAATATGTGATTGAGAACTGGGTTGATTTAACTTTACTATTTAAAAAACTCCAAGAAAGACAGTGGGCTCAATTTTCAATTGAATAGGAAACTTATATTTGTCTTTGGTTTGGTCCAATCATGGGAAATGCAATGCAAGGAGAAAAAAAAAAAGGGGCTTCAAAGCTGTCTGGAATCTAAGGTCAAAGCCTTTTTATGTTTCAGAGTGAATGGGAATGCTCATCCCATCTATACCCAACCAGCAGCAGACAGAAACAGAATCATTCAAATTTGAAGTTTTCACCTTTCTTGACAGAATATAGTTTTTTTTTTTTTTCCCCCTTTTTGGTTTTGTGGTGAAGAAGTAAAGGTTATAGCTTTTGCTTTTGTTCAGAGGACGCAGGCCCTGCCAGAATTTCTTTATGCTTCAGTTTCAACTGGGCATTTTATGGAAATTTTTACAACTTCGATTTTATTTTGTATTTCATTTTTATTTTTTATTTTTAATTTATTATTAAAAAATTTTTAAATTTTAATTTTATTTCATAAAAATCTTTATAATAATTTTTAAATTAAAAAAATAATAAAATTATCTTTTCTTTTCTTTTTTCCTGTAATACTAAAAAAACTTTTAATCACTATCTAATTTATCATAAAAATATCATTGTAATGATCAAATTTATCTTTCATTGAAAAATATTAAAATTATATTTATATAGTTTTAGAGAAAATTTTAAATTTAAAAACATGTTATTACATATTAAAAAAATTTTTTATAAAATAAAATTTAAATTTAAAAATTTTTTAATAATAAATTAAAATTAAAAAAATAAAAATAAAATACAAAACAAAATTTAAGCATTATAAGTACCGGAAGCAACAGCTTTCACGTGTAATAATTTCTCTTTCTTATTTAATTCAATATTACTGGGCCAGGTTGAAATTAATTTTACCTACCCTCAATCTTCTGGCACTACCCCAATTAATCCCACTTTCTGTATCTTCTTCTACTTATTAATGAGTTATTTCAAATTATTATTTGAGATGTTAAAAAGTATATATTAATTAAAGATATTAAAAATTAACTTAAAATTTTAATTATTAGAATTTTAAAAAAGAAAATATTATTTTTTAAATTGATTCTTTTAATTGCATTTAAAATGATATTTATTTAAAAAATATATTTTTTTTTTTAACTCTAGAACCTGAATATCAAATGGGGCTTCAAGTTTAGATGCATTAATCACACTAAATTTTTCAGGCACTTTATACAATGTCCCATTAGGCCATAAAATTGGATTTTTATGAACTAATAGTGATTTTTAAGGAAAAAACATTAAGCTTAACTGCCTCTAAACATTACAATGTGGCAAAATTAACGTTAAGCTCTCCATCTCCTCACTTCCCACCAACTGATCCACTTTCAAAAAACTCCACCTTCTTAATCACTATATTCTTCTTGAAATAAAAGCCAAGAAAACGCACACCCACATACCAACCTCCAATTTTCTTGGTCACTTTCTGTTATTCTTTCTCTAAAATGAGTAAAGAATCTGATACCATCAAATCCCAGTTGGTGTTGGAAATTTGCTCTCTGTCCACCTGCTCCATTTCTTGTGCGCATAGGCATCCTTGCAGGCCTGTTAAATCTCATTTTATCGACTGGTATCGTCTACTCGGAGTACGTGTGTTCATCTTTGATTAATTTTATGTCTTTCTTGTTTATGGGCAGATGCTTTTATCTGATTCAAAGCCTTTCTTTATAATATATTTCTATTATAGGTAGAAGAAGATGCAGATACGGACGTTATACGAAAGCGGTATCATAAACTTGGTAGGGATTTGTTTGATGGGTTGGTTGTTTTCAATTTGTGATGTGCTTTTCTTGCCTGCTGTTTGGTAAGAGAGAGGATATTGCTAATTTCTTGGTGCAGCTTTGCAGCTTCATCCAGATAAGAACGAGCACCCCAAGGCTGAGATTGCCTTTAAGCTTGTCTTGGAGGTTGGATACTATCCTTTTTCCATGTAATGGGGTTGATTTTGTTTCGGAATTAAATCCTGCATTGTTATGTTCAAGAATTTCATAGCATTAGACAAAATCATGTATTTAATACATTGGTTTATTGCATTTACTTTATTAAGAATTATGTTTCCTGAGGGATATAAAATTAAAAAATCACTTCTTGGTATCTGTTGTTAATATGGTAAAACATCCATAAGAAACTGAGTCATGTCATGACCTGTGAAAGAAGCTTGTGAAGTAAAAATTGGTCTTGCAAATGCAGCTCATTGTTCAACTCATTGAATGGATTATATGAGTTTTAGTATCAGAGACGTTTCCAGGACTGCACGTACAGCATAGGATTCACTGGCCTGACAAGACCATAAATATGGAACATAGCAATTAATTTAACAGTAGAAAACACTTTTAGACAGCCAAATTTCACCAACATCATCCGCAGGTTAGGTAAGACTGATGAATTTGCATTTAGCTGTTCATGTTGTCTTCATCAAACTAAAGATGGCTCTGTTGGTCATCTTTATTTTATTGTTTTCTTGCTTTCTCAGTGGGAATCGATCTTAGTTGCAGGCTTATTCGTGTCTCTCTGACAATGTAAAGAGAAGAGCCTTCAACTTGGAGAGAGGGAAAAACTTCTGCTTTGAGTGCAATGGAGTTCCATACATTCGCTGCAATTTTTCTAGCAACGAATATACATCACAACTCCAGGAATTGAATCCTGCAAACCACTCAAGATCAAGCAGAATTCTGCAAGGTCTGAAAGACATCAGAGAAAGATTCAAAGAAGAAGCCAAGTTAATGGAGAACTGTTTGAAGGCTAATGCTGCATTAAGGAAAGGATCTCCATTGTTCAATGCCCCTGACCACCTATACCAGAGCAACACTAGGTGCAGGTCACGAAAAGAATCCCCAATTTTTGATCCATCCGACTACCTATTTGCAGGCTACCCTCACAACAGGAACCGAGTATACGAGAAACCTGAGGACGTCCGGTACTCCCAGAGACAAAATTCATCAAATCAAGACCAAGAAACAGCAAGATATGATTCACCGATCTTTGAGAACAGACCACACAGAAGAATTTTTAAGACCAAATCTGCTTGTGTTGGTTCATAAATCAGAATAAAGTGTTTCACTAGAATTCTGTGATATCTGTCAAGGAGAAATTTTTCCATATTTTTTTTTTATTACTGGCATAGGATCACTAGAGAACCAAATATTGTTCAGATGCCTTTATGACTTTATAAATAGGACAGTATTAAGGAAGTCTCATTCAGTGCAAGAGAAACAGGGATAGGCAACAGAACGAAACTATATTGTAGGAAATTTTGTTGTACAAAAATGTTGCATAACATAAAATGGTCTCATTTTTGCAGTTTGCAGGAACTCTGCCCTATTCTTTCTTTGCATTGAAAGAAATTTCACTCTTGGCTGAGATGAAAAACAAAATTGCTTTAGTTTCACCAGTGATCCACCAGATGCTATGCCCATCTCTTCAAGGAAAAATCATTGCATCCTTAATGAGCATCTCACCCTTCTTTTCCAGGTTGCTTGTTCTCAGGTTTTCTGAGAATACCACTATCTATCAATGGCCGAAGCTCTTCATTGGCTAGTTTGTTGATTTTGGCACATGAAGATTCCAAGTATGCACATATTACTTTAGAACTGCAGGATAAGAGCAAAGCAGTTAACATCAGATGTAGGCTAAGTATCATATATAGGAAAAGGGGGTTAACATCAGCTGTAAGCTAACCTGTGACCTTGGGCCCACAACCCACAGTTCCCTTTCAAAGCTTTCATCCATAAAGTAGTAGCAAAGGTAGGGTTATCAATAATTAATTTTCTAATGGTTCTACTGGAGTGGAAATTTTCTAAGACATGCTCCTCTCCAGATTCTTCAGATTTAGGCTCTGCTGCAAGAGATGCTATAGCTTCATGCAAAGAATTCAACTTCTCATCCAACACTGGGTGGAGAATGCCATCGGCACCCCCAGTTGCAACCTGTATCCATCACCAATATAATCCAAGGTAATGATTTGACAGCTCAAAACAGATGATTCACAGAGATAAGCAATGCTGAGAATCCAGAAACTAGCAAAACAACTAGTTGATACCATAATAGATTTTGAGAGAAAAAGACAACCTAATTTATTTTCAAAATTCCCTAACATAGTACATCTGGAGGTTAAGAGAATCCTCAACTTTCCTAGAACAAAATATCAGCAGCGGTAAGCAAACTGGCTTACCTCATACAAGACTTCTTTGCCAAAATTTGATCTGAGTATCTCTGCTGCATTCTCAATACATACGTCGATTAGATTCTGCAAGGCACAGTAGCAGAGGACTTATACTTCTTTCAAAATAAGTGTGCATGCACACATGCACCTCCATTATGAAGATAGAAGAATGGTAAAAAAGAATTGAAATGAAAGGTGCCACAGAAATAGAGAGAAGTAGAAATCTGCATAATCAAAGAGATAAACCTCAGCAAGGCAATTGTCGACCAGCAATTCTCGCCGTCTTAGAGAAGGATCTTTCTTTCCACCCTCAATTAAGTGAACATTCTCAGAACTTGCACTTTCATTGGCCCCAACCACTGTAGCTTTGGTACTATTGTCCTCATCACTAGATTTTTCATCTTTTGAAGGATAAGTGCCAGATATTACTTCCAATTCACTCTGAAAATTGTGGGATAAACATAGCAATAATCAGTATAGATAAACTGAAATTTACATATAGTTGCATTGCTAGTCTAACAAAGTTCTAGAGAAGACAAATGACTCCCATTACCTTGGCATTGAGAGAGGGAATAGATAAATTGAAAGCAGCTATATCATCTGGACTGAAATAACGTGAAAAGTTTGGATGGAGGAGCTGCAGCAATGGGCGCCTTCCATTCTGAAATTCACAAATATATATATATATATATATATATATATATATATATATATATATAAGGAATAAGTTCTCAATATACAAGAGTAAGGTCAAAAGCAGACAACCAAAATATAAGTGTGAGAGTCATTAAATTAATCTTGGCATATCTGCTCCATAATTTAGCTTTTCTTCACTTGAATTTGTTAACAACTTGAGTTATAATATGGAAGAAGAGTAGAAACCTTATCCAAAACAAGCTCCTTTAACATTGTTTGAAGTTCGCGAATGACAGTCTGAAACGAGGAGAGTTTGATAAGAAGCACAATCAAAGAGAAACATACAAATACATACGAAGAACAGTTCATTGTAAGCATCACAAGAAGAATTAACCTTTGTAATAAGCTTTGTGTCATCAACAGTTGAAACAAGGTAGGAAAGTACCTGTACAGTGACAAATAATTAACATGCATAAAGGGTCGTAATTTAAAAAAATAAAATAAAACTAAAACGAGATATTACAAATGTACTAAAATGGAAGAAACTCAAGAGAATATCCGTTGATGTTTAACAAATTTCTTGATCACCAACTCCTATCAGGGCTCAAAACAAAAACAGGGCATTGTTTACGACTATTTTAAACACTATGAAAAATTTTAAAGATGATGAAGCATTTCTACTAACCTAGGAAATTTAGGAAGTTGGTTGTTCAGGTAGCCAAAACTAAAAAAAAAATCTGAACTTTTCAACTTTAGAGACAATCAAGAATTTAACATGAATACTTTCCACAAGAAGTACAACAAACAGCTGAGGAAGAATGACCCTACAGCAGTTAGACAAGGAAGGAGGAATCATTACCAAGCTCCCATATTGATCATGAGCTATCTTGCCTACGTAGCCTTTCATTCCTTTCACAATCTTCTTTCTTTCCTAGATATAAGGAAAACAACAAATAGCAACTTACAATCTAAAGAGATAAGGACAACACTTTGCAAATGGTTACAAAAATAAACTATTAGCATTCTCTTTCTTTATAGATAAAAAGATCAGACCACTTGCAACAGACCTTAGCACTCCCATGTTTAACACAGAGCATACCAATCCTGGATCCATCTCTTGTATGGATTATTCGAACAAGAAGTGGACCTGATAATTGCTGAATTACTTCTGCTGCAGAAGACTATATGAAAATGTAACTTAGAAAGGCAAGAGAAGTTGCAAACTAAGTGATGTTCATAAGAATTTGCAGGGTATCGTAAATCGTCAAAATCACCTTATCAGCAATGCTGAAATACTCTATCAGCACCCTGTGTATGATAGAGTGGTCAACTATTCCTTTTTCTAGAATTGGTTGAACCACAGAAGTCATGTGTCGCAAGACTGAACCCTTCTGCAGGTTCAACTTTGAGATCACATCAAGCAATCTGAAGTAATGCACAGGAAACAGCTGCCATCAGCAAGAAAAACAGCAATACCATGGAATATTACAAAGCACTACAAAAGGCATTAGAAACAATCAATCAGTTACCTGCTCTCTTTCATTAAGGTAAGGTCCTTGAACAACTGAAGCTCAGTAGAATATAATTCCATAAGAAGCTCCTGCTTTTGAGTTGCATTTGCAAGTTGGTATGCATGCTCAATAACTGCAAGTGATTAAAGACACATGAAAAAAGTAGTAGTAATAATACTAGCAAGACATGAGAAAAGATATACTTGCAACCAAGTCAAAATGCAACAGTTATACTGCTACCTTCTACCACTAGAATACTTATTAAGCCTTAATCCCAAACTACTAGGAGTTGGCTATATGAATATTTTTTGCTATTCAGCTCTGTTAGACACCAAGTCCTCATCAATATCCAAAACTTGTAAATCCTTTGATACTACTTCCCTCCACGTCATCTTAGGCATTAAACATAAAAATAAAAAAGGCATTTTACTACTTTTAATTCATGAACTCATCAGAATCAAGATTGTCCCCTAGTGGATCCTTCAATATTGATCCCTAAGTTAAATACATCAAAAAACTAAAAAAAATCCTTAAATCCAAACTTGCCAGCCCCACATAAGATGCTAGAAGCCTAGAAAAGCCAAGCACAAACTAAACTTTAGGGAGACTAGCGCAGAAATGCTACAAAATATTTAAGAATGAAACAGTTTGATTTACATGTTACAAATGAGAAACTAGAATCCATCAAAGTTAGCTGCAAATGAGGAGATAAAGGACTTCACAGGAACATTCAATGTATCAAGTACCTTAGAGAAAAAAAAATAGAAAATAATTAAATAAGTAAAAAAGAAAAGGAGAAAAACTTCATTATAGCATACTTACCAACAGATCCAACCATATGTCGAAGAAGAGAAGCAACATGCCCATGGAGGTTCAAGATAAACTCTGCCAGCTGTTTTTTAGAAGCTGCAAGAAGTAAAGTAGTACATTGAGATGACAACAATAAAAAGGTTTACTTACATGAACTAGAAGAACATATTTGGAACTGGTTTTTCTTCCCGTTTCTCTCTTTGTTATTTTAACCCAAAACGTACCATTGTCTAACATTTTCTTTACTAGATGAACTGCATAAGTGTTGCATGCAAAGTTAAGAAAATGTGGCTTGAGCTCCTCAAATACAGCATCTCTTTCAGTTTCAGAACAATACTTAACACAGGTCTGAAACAAAAGAACAGAATATAAGGGTTTAATGCTACAATATATCACGTCATTATTTAAGAAGGGAAAAAACAAGGAAAGAAAAAGACCAAAAATCACCTGCAAAACTCGAGAAGAAACATGGGAGCTAGCAATTTCTGGAATCTTCCCCTTCATCTTTTGTAAAGCTTCACTAATTAACCTTAAGATAATTTACAAATATAGAACCGGATGAGTAAGAGAGAGAGACAGAGAGAGGGAGAAAGAGAAAGGGGGGGGGGGGGGGGGGTGTTTGGGGAGATGTGGGTTTGGGGTTGTTGGAGAAAGAGATGAGGGGAGGTAAAATATGGTACTACATTTAAAACTTCAAGCCAAAATACGTACTTAGATCTTTCTTCTTTGGCAATATTTCGCTGCCTCATCTTCTCCCAGAGAGAAGCGAGTTCCTATTCAAAAACAGTAGAAATTAGGAAATTACTTCAACCAACCGTCAACATGAACAAACTTACTGGGTGAGGTATTGAATATTTATATAAGCAACCATTGAAGCCACCGTACTATAGACCCCAATCGATAGCCTTTTATGAACAAAAGGAAAAGCTAGAACTTCCATTTACGCAAATGTAAAGTTTCACCCCCAGATCACCTTGCACTGGGGAAATGAATATTTGGTGGAGGAAAACGGAAGAACAAGAAGAGGACCGAGCAATGCTAGAGTCATGCCAGAGCCACGTAGAGTACACAGGTTCAAATTCAATTCACAATGACCCTTTTCATTTCCCAGTCGCCCAGGCCAAAAAAAGGAAAAAGAAGGCATACTTGCTAAAATTAATGAAGCCACCGTACTATAGACCCCAATCGAATTGCCTTTTATGATCAAAAGGCAAAGCCAGAACTTCCGTTTACACAAATGTACAGTTTCACCCCCAGATCACCTTGCATTGCGAAAATGAATATTTGGGAAAGGAAAACAGAAGAACAAGAAGAAGACCGAGCAATGCTAGAGTCATGCCACAACCACTTAGACTACATAGGTTCAAATTCAATTCACAATGACCATTTTCATTTCCCAGTCCCCCAAGCCAAAAAAAAAGGAAAAAGAAGGCATACTTGCTCCAGAGTGTAATGACGCTTTCTCTTCTTCTTCCTAGCCTCTGCTAATTCCTACAATTACGAATGAGATTCTATCAGTGAAGAAAAATGTACAACCACGCTAGCGGTCAGAATTCAATTTCAATCCACTTAATTAAAATAAATAAGCTACAGAAACGGGTAAAGAAAAACTAAACCTGAACAAACAGATTTAAAACACTGTAAAACACCTCTGAAACAAGGACCAACTAATAATCAATAAATATAAATAAAAATAATATAACAAAATTCACCTTGGCATGAAGTCGGCGCTCTCGCTTTGTTTTGGGCGCATGCTTCTCTTTCCCGGATTCTGATTTTCTCAACTCAGATGCATTCGGCTTCTGAGCCTTCTTGACGGGCTTGAAAGGTTTCTTCAGTCTCTCCGTCTGGGTATTAGAGCTAACAAGCTTCGGCTTTTTGGAAGCTGAGCCATCCGTGCCAGTCTTGGCATCTGGGTTTCGCTTTCTGTTCTTCAAGTTGCTGCTCTCATGTTTCTTCGCCGCCATTGAAGCTGATGTCGAGCTGCTTGTATCTGTTTTCAGTTGTTACTCTTGGGGTTTATTTTGAGGGTTTTGGTTGTGGAGGAGACAGGAGCAACCATGAAAAACGGCAGCGGCACAATGAGGGCCGGGTCCTAATTCCAGTATGTACATGCCAATTTCTATTGGGCCGATTGGGCTTGGACAAGGAAAGCTGTCCAAACATAGCCAGACAGCCCTAAACTTGATCCATTGTCAAAATAATAATAATAACAGTTATCATTATTAAGCAAGGATTCTGACTTTAACCTGAGACATAGTTTGAAAATTACTCAAGTACCATTATATTAAAGTTCATTTGTGACTTAATTATGGTCTTGTTAATTAGAATGTTTAATCAGCTGTTAAATATTCATCTCTGAATCTGGCCTTCCCTGCAGGTTCTTGACAATGGCATATATATCCTCTCTTCCTGCTCATTTTTCGACAGCCCCAGCCCCACGGTGAGGTGGAGGTATCGTACTTCCATGGAAAATACTTTGTTTCATAGGGAATAATTCTCCTTCAATCATGACAACATATAATCTTCCCTGGGAAAATAATGCACAGACAAGATCTAATTTGCTAGACGTAAATTGCCACTTGCAACTTACCACCTTGTTGGGTGTTGCTGCTGTGGAGTTTTGTCAGTATTAGAGAGCACGGCTGCAATTGTTATTATTCAGCCTTAGAGTCAGAACACGTCCAAGACCCTATATTATTTTCAGTAGGTATGGTCGGAGTTCCGATGAGTCTGCAAGACAAAAATGTTCCGATGAATCTATTCCGTTGGTAAAATTAGAATTTTCAGCTGAATTTTAGTGAACACAGCATTGGATGCTGCTCTCCAACATTGGATGCTTGGGGAAGCAGGGTGAGATCTTGAATAATTTCAACAATCAACAGCTAATGTATTAATTTCTATAGACTTATTTAATTCAGTAATTAAATACATATAACTTATTTCTAGGTGTCAAATTTAAATTCTCACTCATTATTTTTTAAAATTATTAAATTTCGAATAAGAGTTTCAAATCTATTTTAGGAATACGCTTCATTCACTGTATGTAATGTATACAATCACCGCAAGTGGCTTTAATGATCATATTCATGCACAATCTGTTTTCTTAGAATGTCAAGTGCTATAATCATTAGGGAAATTTTAGTGATTTCATGAGGATCCAACGTCTATTTCCTACGCGCTTCAGCAAATTTTTTTGTGTCTTTTTTTTTTTTTTTGAATTTATGGGGTGTAGAGTAATGGTTAAGCATTCATTTCATAATGTCCAGCAAGAATTTCTAATTTGAAAGCAATTTCCAACATGTGAGAGTTAACGAGAGAGCAATAACTGGCAATTGTATTGGCTGAATTATAGCTTGAGATTGAATATCCAGTGAATTATTAGCTCAAGTTTTCATTTGGGGTCATAAAAATGGACAATTATCAGACAAAATTTGCAGCATTTATGCCGAAATATCCATGGACTTTTTGTTATTGTTTTATGACTTTTTCTATGTGCATGGTTTGCTCCAATTGAAATTTTTGAGTCTTAGTGTTCAAATTGCAAAAGCCATTATGAAGGCATAAGCCACACAAGAGGTTAGCAGTTCACATAATCAGGTTAATTAATTAATTGTCCCTACATTCTTATTAACTAAGCAATTAAAAAAAAATCCTCAATTTTCAAATCGGAATAATGTTCAATTTAAAATTTAATTTTGTCTATTTTTTATTTTTGAGCTAAATTAGCCTTCAAATTTTCATTAAAACTCAAATTGCCCAAAAATTACTACCACAGCCTTTTCAAGGCGCGTGAGAAGCTGTTTTTTTTTTTTAATTTATAATGAATTTCAATTTAAATTTAAATTTAAACAATTATATAAAATATAAAATAGAGTTTTTTATATTTATAATTTTAATTAATTGTAATTACAATTATTTTATTTTTTTATTTTTAGTTAATTATATGAAAATATAAAAATTATATTTTTATATTTTATTTTAGTTAATTATAATTAATTATAATTTTTTTAATTTTAATTTTTATTTTGAATTAATTATATGAAATACGAAACTATTATTTATTATTTATAAGTAATTATATGAAAGTAATATTTTTTATATTTTTAATTTTAGTTAGTTAACACTTATTATAATTGTTTGAATTTTAATTAGTTATATTAAGATATAAATATAATATTTTTTTTATACTTTTTAATTTAATTATTTGTAAATATAACAAATTTGGTTTTCAATTTCAATTTTAATTTTATAAATTTACTTAATTATATGAGGGTATAAAAATAGCAATTTTTTATTTTTAATTTTAATTAATTATTTTTAAAATAATATTTTTATTATTAAAAATAAAAATTTATTAAATATTTATTTAATTGATACGTAATTTCACTTTTTAAAGATTAGGCTATTTTGAATTTTAATGAAAACTTAAAGGTTAATTCAACTCAAAAATAAAAAATAAATTAAATTGAGCTATTTAAAAAATATAATAAAAAAATTAGACATTATTCCATTCTCAAATATATTGCTCTCCATAACTTTTTATAAATAGTTTTAATTATATTTTTAATTTATTTTGTGCGTTTAATTTTTAAATTAATAAAAGAATTTCAAATATGTTGATTTTTATATTTAAAAATATATTTAGTGTCCTAATTCTATAGGTTTGTGATTGTGTTCTGTTATGTTCTGTCAAGTGACTGAGGCCAGGCTAGCAGCTTAGTCATGATTGAGGTGGGTCCCACACCCCTCTCTGTCCTGTCAACCCACATGCTGTCTCAATGCTCCATGCACTCTCTTCCCTTCTATTTTTATTCCTTTTACCCATGTCTCATCAACTACTCTGTACTACCTCTCCTTTCTCCCTACGTGTCCAAGTGAGTTTCCACCAACCACCTCGTTTCACCAAATTTCCATCCACCCTCCCCATAACCTATAGCTCCCCTAATTTTTTTTTTCTCTTCCCTTACAAATCAAATCGTAACAAATGTAACACTGCACTACTGCTGAATTTTTAGCTTCTCTTCTCTCTCTAATGGAGGGCCGTTTCAAACTAATCTGTCGGCGAAAGAATTTATTAATCATATTGGTTTAAACATGGTAATTACCAATTAGTGGCAATAAATATGGTTTATTAGTATTAAATATTATATTACTTACCCTTTTCTGTTGCTTAATATTGTGCATGGAGAAAAAAATAAAAAAAAAAATCTGTCATTTCTTACTTCCCAAATATATAATTTTCTTTCGTGTCCTATATAAATTAATGTTATTAGCCTTGTGTCATTTGTATATAATTAATGCTTATTATTCAGTTTTTACAGAAATTTTGCCCCTCTCTTTTTGTGGAGTGCTTCTTCTTGCTCTTTCTCCTCTTCTCCTTATTGGGTACAGTTCTGTTTCTATCTGTTGCTGTTTTGGCATTAGACTCTGTTCTTTGTCTCCTGCAGAGGCTTTTTATCCATGAAGATGCCAGTAAGTACGTTTTATGTTTGTCTCTTTTAATTTTTTCAATCTGGGTTTTGAACTTTTCTGTTCTTTCTATGTTCTTGCTAAATCTGGAAGCTTTGTATTTTGATGGCTTGAATTCTATGATTATTTGTGATTGATTGAAGATTCTTTAGAGTACCATATTTGATTACCTTTCTGAGCTTTTCATTTCTTGCTACCAGTCTATAATCTATATCGCCAATGGCTATGATAGAGAATTCACTTCATTTTTACTGTTTTTGCACGCTTATCTCTTTGCTTTTTTTTTTTTTTCTTTGAAAGTGATGAGTTGTTTGGGTATCATGTAAAATGGAATTCTCATTCCCCTTCTTGTTCTTGGGTGACGCTGAATTCCATCTTGAATAGTGTGTTTTTATTTTTGTTGGTTTTCCTATGTTCCTGCACTTTTTATCAGCTTTGCTTTCATTGGATTCTATACCTTTTCAACTTTTTATATGTTGGTTTATTTACTGCATTACTTTCCTTGCTTTTGGAGTTACCAAACCATACCTCAGCTTTTCACATTTCAGCTGGTTAATTTGTTATATTAAATTATGGTCGCTCACCATCTCTCCTTTTATTATTTTTTTCCCAAGAAAGTTCATTGCTTCCTATTTTAACTAATGGTGATCCCTTATATTCGATTGTTTTTACTTGAAGTTAATATCTTCAATATTTAGTGTATTTGATTTTTTTTTTTCAGATGTGCAGTATTTGTTACCTCCATTTGGAATTATTCAACAGCATGGGCGACATTTGTTTTGGTTTCTGTGTTTGTACTCTCTTGTTGGTCTTTTTTTAGCATTTTACTCAACCGTGATTCGTAGCTTCTGTTAGTCCACCAGAGAAGGATGACAAAATTGGACTTCCCATCTTGTCCTTCTTATGGAATTATCATTGTTTTCTATTTCTGTTTCAAAGTTCTCTTTTTCTTTTTAATGTTATTGTGTTATTTGTTGCACCATTGCATCTTGAGTACAGAGTCTGTTTTGAGAATGTTTTTTCACACTATTTCAGGTGGCATTGCTCTTGCTGCTGGCTCTAAGCAATGCTATTGGAATTAATGGAGAAAAGAGCAGTGGACAGTGTGATTATAAGCCTAGTTTAGACCCAAGACCACATAGTGTGTCCATTCTTGAATTTGGTGCAGTTGGAGATGGGAAAACATTAAATACAATTGCCTTCCAGAATGCTATTTTCTATCTCAAGTCCTTTGCTGATAAGGGTGGTGCTCAGCTTTACGTGCCACCAGGAAAATGGCTCACTGGAAGTTTCAATCTTACCAGCCATCTCACACTTTTCCTGGAAAAAGGAGCTGTTATTCTTGGATCTCAGGTAATTTACACTATATTTTTGTTTTATTTGATGTTGGTTAGAGGTATACAATGGCAGAGTCTTCTGATAAATGTAAAACCATCAGTTTTGTTTTTGGATTTTGATATGCACTTTCCTCTTGGTAGGATCCATCTCGTTGGGATGTAGTAGAACCCTTGCCTTCATATGGTCGTGGGATTGAACTTCCTGGAAAAAGATATCGAAGTCTAATAAATGGATATAAGCTGCTTGATGTGGTGATAACAGGTAGTGTGTCTGGAATTTCATTTCCACCCTTTCTGCCTCTGATTTTTTTCTTTGGTCTCTATCATGGATTATCTTACATTTTAATAACTGTTATAGGTGATAATGGAACCATTGATGGCCAGGGCTCAGTTTGGTGGGAATGGTTCAATTCTCATTCACTGAATTATAGCCGGCCTCATCTCGTGGAATTTATAGAATCTGAACATCTTGTAGTTTCAAATCTTACCTTCTTGAATGCTCCTGCATATAACATTCATCCAGTATATTGCAGGTAATTTGGCAAAAGCTTATGTGATTGCAAAGTCTGTTTTTCAATTCTCTGGTCAACTTATCATTATATAGTGTGATTTACATGCATACATATGATTATGCCGTGATACAGTAATGTGCTCGTTCAAAATATGTCACTCTCTGCTCCTCCTAAATCCCCGTACACCATCGGTATAGTCCCAGGTTTGTTGAACCTTTCTATTTATTTATTTACGCAGATCACATCATTTTCCATTGACTGTCATTACAAATTAGTATTTCTTCACTTCTTCCCTTTCTTTTTTCCCTTTGAGATTTTATGATGCATGGTTCAACTCTTTTAGAGCATTTTGTTTAATAAGAGGGGCCAAAAGCCTGAATATCATAGTGATAGGTTGGATTGTTTCTGCCCGTATTTGGATCCCTTTTTGAGGAACTGCCTAGATGTCTAATTTGTCTAATTTCTGAATTATAATCCCCAAACTTTTTGAGGAATGCAGTATTTGAAAAATAAGTAGTGGCAGATTAGTATTATTTCATATCATGGCAAGTAAAATGCACATTATTTATTCTAGGTGGTTTGAAGCTTCCTCTTTACTGCCCTAAATGAAAAGGCCTTTACTCTTTGCTTTTTCTATTATTGTTTCTGTGTTCATTTTAATCATTCTACAGAACTATTTCACTGTGCATTGTGGAATGCCTGATTATACTTGCTAATTATTATAAACATTTTCAGATTCTTCCAATAATGTATGCATAGAGGACAGCATTATTGAAATGGGTTACGATGCTATTGCCCTTAAGAGCGGCTGGGATGAATATGGCATTTCCTATGATAGAGCTACCAGAGATGTGCACATAAGAAGGGTCCACCTTCAATCATCTTCAGGCTCTTCCATTGCTTTTGGTAGTGAGATGTCTGGTGGAATTTCTAATGTGCGCGTGGAGCAGGTCCGCCAATACAACTCATTTAGTGGGATTGAGTTTAGAACAACCAAGGGCAGAGGTGGTTATATTAAAGGAATTTATATATCAGATGTTGAAATGGAAAATGTCAACTTAGCATTAGGTGCCATTGGCGATTGCGGTTTACATCCGGACGACAAATTTGATCCTAAGGCTCTTCCAGTGCTTGATCAAATAACCTTACAAAATGTAACTGGTACAAACATCGTAATAGCAGGAAATTTCACTGGAATTCAAGAATCTCCCTTCACCTCCATCTGTCTCTTTAATGTCTCCTTAATGGTTTCAACCTCCTCAAAATCTTGGATATGTTCCAGTGTTGTTGGCTTTTCAGAGTCCGTTTTCCCTGAACCATGCCCTGAGCTGAAGAGCCCGTATTCGAATTCCTCATCTTGCTACTCCCTCTTGATTTCTTATGGTGAATCTGCAACTGCAAGCTTATGATACCATATTCCTTTACACTAAAATCACATGGGGTAAAAATATGGATTCTTCTACATTTCACTCTCTCAGAAGTAGGTGAGATTCTTTCCATTAAGACACATGTCTATAGGAGTATTTTTGGTTCTTTGGTTTTGTTTGAAATTTGCAGATGAATTATTTGTACAGCTTCATTTCTTCATTCATGTGTAAGAAAAGTTTTGGTAGTGATTTGCAAGAACCACAAGGACTCATTCTAGCATTACACTTTATTCCTTTCTTGTTTATAATAAAGTTTGCTGCTGTACACTTCCATTATCAAAATACTTAATTCTTGTTTAAGCCTCGTGCAATTTTTTTTTCTGTTTATTTAGCTTCGTTGCTCTGAAAAATATGTCCAGACATACGACAGGTTATCTAAAGAAAAAAAAGACAGAATTAGATTCCTCTTTATTCTTTGGCATTTTATGAACGATAAAGTAGCTCAAATTGTGCATTTTAATATATTTTCATGTGAGATTAAATACATTTTCTTAATTCAGTTTAAATTTTTTTTAAAAAAAATTGATTAAATTATTTATTTCGAAAATTTAATTTAATTTTTTAAATTCAATTCGACTTTTAACTTCAAAAAAATTAATTTATTCGGCTCAATTCAGACTTAAATTAATCCATGCTTGCCCTTTCAATTCCTCGTGGATCATCACAGCATGAAAACGGAGACCAATGTCGGATCCCGCTATCCGAAACCCGGACCAATAGCCCAATACTCTGTTATGATAAGAACCCAAACCATACAATTCCTAAAATGGAAACGAGAGACAAAATTCAAACGAAGTTGACGAACCCAAGGCTGAAGCCGATTAACGCTGGGCAAAGGGAAGTTTCGGTTAACCAAAGACGCCGTAAACCAGAGAGCGCTACCCCTCTTTCCGTCATTCACTGCCAATCTCAGGTAAGTTTGCCTCCAGTTCTCTTCTCTGGAGTTTTCTACAACACGATGCGGAGAAAGAACTGCATTCCTTGGGCTTCAAATTTGAACGCAACTGTGCAATTTCTTCAGTTTCATTCTGCCCGTGAACTAAATGATTTTGATCGCTTATGGTTTAGGAACTGTGATTATGATTTTTAATGTCTAGTTTGTCACAAAAATTTTTAGGATATTATGGTCTCATCGAATATCAGGGACCTCTTTACCGCATTTAGTCCTTCATTGGATTACTTCGTAATCAGTTCTGGAGATGGTTGAATAAGGGTATCTGAACACTGAACTCTCTTTGAATTTCTTCAAATGATTGGAAAGTTTTCAAATTGGGATTGGTAATGCTGAATATATTTTTAGCCCATCTGTTATTAGATAATTCTGCTCCAGTTTTGTTTTCTATTATGGGTTAAAACTTGAAAGCTGAGTATCAATATCATTTATTCAACTAAAAAAGAGCTTTTTGTTTGGATGTTGAATTTACTATTTCTGCTTTCCCCTTCTCGGATATGGGATACGGTGAAGGGCCAGGTGCAAACTGAGTTTGCAGACATAACATCAGATGATGCAAATTTGTATACTAAACCTGATCGAGGTCACCTTTCAGTTGATTATAAATGCATGAAGTGGTTGTCCCTTGACAGTAAGGTTCATGATTTTTTTGAATTTATGCAAAAAAGTGGCTTCATTATTGCAGTTCCAAGTGTGTAACCTAGATTTTTCTGGCGTACCTTATTTAATTTCATATAAAATATTTTAATGTATTTTTAAGTGATATTTTTTACACTATTTTTTTTTTAAAATATTTATATCTTATCAAGTTAAAATAGACTTTTAGTTTTTCCTCTTATTTTAGCGGTTGACAATTTTTTAAATTTTTTTTTCAAACTTTTTAATTTTAATTATATTTTATGGCATTAAAATTTGTAATATTATAAATAATGTAAATAATTAAGTGTATTTTTATCCCCTCACACATATATATGGATTTATTTATTTTCTAAATATTAATATAAAAAATTATCATAGCTAAAAAAGAGTTTAAGAATTTTGTGATGTTAGAATTATGATTTTATTTGAATTATGATCTAACTGCAATTTAAATATTCATGAAAATTGCAGAAAAAAAGGAAGCTAGGAAGTTGTTATTGGTATTAGGAACAAGAAGTGGTGTGTGTCTGCTGGTCAATTGAAGTGGACAGTCAGTGATTGCCATTCTGGGTGAGTTCCTTGCTGCATAGTTACATTCTGTACCTTCATCATTATGGATAGCTAAAAACAAAAATTTGTGGTTTCATTGGATTGATGTTAGCTATGGAATTTCACTTTGATTCTTGGGCACTCTTGCTTTCAAAATTCTTCCTTGTAGGACTTCCATCTGGTTTTGGTCAGTTATCTATGTTTCCATTCTATTCTTTCTACTTGAATACTAGACCTTGCATTTCTTATTCTTTTGCTCAATATCCCTAGTCTATTGAATCACATTGCTTTCCTCCATAGTAGATGTTCAGCATTGCTGTATTTGTGTACATACACTTGCACCAGTCTCATCATGATGAAATGTGACTTCAAGTTTGCTGATTAACAGATGTTCAGTTGGAGTTTATGTATCAGCATATACTGATTAACAGATGTTGGAGTTTATTTATCAGGTTACAATTTGACTGTCTGCCTAACTCTTTTTGCTCCCTGATTTGCAGGGGTATTACTGCTATTTCATTTTCTATGCAAGATTCATGCATTTACACTGCTGGTGCTGATGGAATGGTTTGCAAAATTGATCCACAAACAGGAAATATCTCAGGGAAGTTTAAAGCTTCTTCAAAGGCGATATCCTCTATGTCTGTTTCACCAGGCATGTATCCTTTACGCCATTTGTGGTACTCTTGCTTTATGACTGCAGAGAAACAAACACTTTTTTTCTCTAGCATCCTTGGGTCCTAAGCGCCTGCTCCCCCACACCCCCGCCCCGCAACACCCCCCCCCCCCCCTCCCTCCTCCCTGTCCCTGTTTTCTGGCTTATTAATCATCTTATGGAGGGCAGAATCTAAAATTATGTGGTTTTGTTTTCAAGGTGGTGGTGTTGTGGTTGAATAATTGTAGATACTTAATTTGACAACAATCTAACTATTTTGTGGCAATTGTCATAATTATTTGTAAATGAGTGGTTTGAGATTAAGTACTTTATGGAATGTGAGCTTTTTTGTTTTCTGATGCTTTATCTTGGATGGTGTCTCTGCACTTCAGATGGGAAGATATTAGCCACTGCAGCTAAACAGTTGACAGTTTTCAGTTCTGATCACAAAAAGATACAGAAATTTTCCGGTCATCCTGTGAGTGTGAACTTGTACTCCATGTAACTTTTATTTACACTTCTTTTTTGCTTTGTTTCTTAACATGGTTACACATTAGATTTCATTGCATCTGGTAATGTTCTTTGCTCACTGTTTTCATTTACAAAATTACTCTCTCCTGATTTGCAGGGAGTTGTTCATGCTATGTTCTTTACTGAAGACAAGAAATACATTCTTTCATCTGCTGTCAGTGAAAGACACATTGCATTATGGAGAACAGATGGTGGCAAAAACCAGTCAGCAAGCTGTGTCCTGGCAATGGAACACCCTGCGATATTCCTTGATAGCAGGCACATAAAAAATGAGGGAGCTGCTGCGGGCTTATGTGTATTGGTCATTTCAGAAACTGGTGTTTGTTCAAGCCCACAAAAGTCGCGATGTCTATTGAAGAATCTTTTTCCAAAAATCACAAGGATGCATTATATACAATATTTGCTGCAAAATTACAAGGCATTTGCAAACCAACGGCTGCAAATGTGTTTATTGCCTATGGTTTACTTGTTAAACCTTTGTTTCAGAAAATATTAGGGCATTCTGGCACAGACGTAAAGTTGAGGATGGAGTTCTTTTACCAATGAATCAGTCTCTCATCAAATCTAAGATAGGGACAGATATACAGAAAGGAGGTAATGCTTGATGAGTTGATGTGGCTATCTACTGAGTTGATTTTGTTGTATTTGAGAGTTCTTGGTGGAAACTTAAGTTCTTGGACACTTCTGATCTTAACATAAATTCTGATATGCAAATGCCAAAATCACTTCCTCGCTTATTTGACACATCCAATTGAATAATCATTCTGATCATATTCTTCAATGAGTCAGGTCTTATGGTGGAGTCACCAAAACCTTTCGATGCTCCTTTGTAGTATGAGATTTATTTTAATACTTATGCTTTGCTTGGAATCTTTATTAGATTTTAATATGAAAATCTGTTTGAATTTAATCCTCCATCGTTGTTGCTTCAGCATTCTTCCTAATATTTCCTTATATCAAATTTTATTTGATGCATATGATTCCCTTTTCTGATGATTCAATTTTTTTATTTTCTGGATTTGTGATCACACATGTTGGCTAATTACTTGTCTGACAATTGAACAGTTGATGCATTAGACCATGCCAATGTGGAGGCTGCCTTGCTTCCTATTCCAAAAGCTTCTGATTTCCATGACAAAAGGATGAGAGATAAAGCTTTAAGCAACAACTCTGATGAGGTCATGGTGGATTCGATTGATGGTAGTATTCAACCTGAACTTGTGGAGAATAAAGGTAATTGTAGGAATATTACGAAAATATGTGTGTTAATCCTCCTTTATCAAGCCATTTTCTTCTGTTCATTTTGATTGTTGTAATTATTGAACACAAGACAGGCCCCTATGTGATTAACTATATACTTTTTGTGAGTGTTTCAGGTGACTCTGATTGTTACCTGGTATTTGAAACTGTGGTTGTCTTCCTTACTAAACACATACTAAATTGTGTTCTCTTCTTTCAGATCACCAAATCTAGAGGGGTAGCTATTCAACCTTTACTACAGTTATCAGGTCAGTTACATCTGGTAATAGCAAAGGTAATATGTTCACACTGCTGCTTTAATTATTTTGGCATGGTTTTGTTCACATCTAATTCATCACTTTTTTTGCCATTTTTTTGACAGATTGATGAGGCTTCACTGAACGAAATTCAATCCTCTTTGTGTAATGTCCAAATGGATAATGACAATTACAATGATGACAATGAAGACATTGATGAATGTCTTTATGGGGAAGACAATGATGAATCTCAATTGAGTAGTGATGATGATAAGCAGATGCAATCTCCATAATAAGTGAACATGCTTGTCAGATTAATGTATTTTTAGATTATTTATCTTTTGTCATGGAGCTTGGCTTAGTTAGGAGGTGAATTTTGCATAGTGGTGATAATTTAGATCTCTTCCACACTTGCATTATTTTGGATTAGGTTTTGCGATTATGATTTTAGAGAGCTGAACTTTTAGTTATTTGTAGGTCGATGTTACGAAAAAACTTGTGTGTTGGAACTGGAAGATCGTTATTTTGATCAGAGGTGAGGAACTGGAGTTATGCATTTGGGTGGGGTAAGTCAAAATAACCTGTGGGTGGCTAAAAGGGTGGGGATCATAATCTCTTTCTCTCTCTCTCTCTCTCTCTCTCTCTCTCACTTTTTTTTTTGCCCAACTAGTTTGGGATTAAGGCTTAGTTGTTGTTGTTGTTGTTGTTGTTGTTGTAGCATATACGTGTGTGTTTGTATGCGTATATAATCTGATTGGATAAGCATGTATTCTTTATTCCATTTATTGATGCTTCACAACCTGGAACATGCTTGTATTAGTTGGACTTAATGGGTCTGTGCGTACTTTCACAGTTCATAGATCAGTTTTCAAGTGCACTATTGTGGTGTGGCTTTTCGTCAATTTGCATTAAACTGTGCATAGACTCCTTGGTGCATAACTGGAAGCATACTTTCAACCCCTCTACATTACAGCCGTTTTTGTTCTCTATCATGTTTGCCTGTAATTTTTTGTCCAAGTTCAAAGATGTATTATATTTGTCTTGTAAAATGGCAATCAATTTTGTAGTCTGTCTAGGGCCTTTTTCCTGGTGCCACCAAAATAGCATACTGCTTGGAAACCAACCATATAACACTTCTTAACTGGGTAAAATAACTGTTTTATTTGTCTCCAATGCTGAACATGCAAATATTCATTATTCCTCAACTGTGTTCGTTTTTATCTTTTGTTTTTTGTCCATCATGAGGCGCATTGGGCTTTTTAATTAATATTCATTTAGGAAAGCATATTTGTCAACTTTGCGTTGGTGATGGCTTTTTAAGTAAACACATTTCAATTTGTAGAGTCGATGTTTAGGATATAATTTAAAATACAGATGGGGTAGTGTTTGTAAAAAATGGTAGGCTGGGAAGCATAGTTTAAAAAATTTTCTTTTAAGGATTCTTCTACAGCAGGCAGTATGTATTATTAGTCCAATAAGGAGTGGAATGCAGAATCAATTCTTCTTGCAGTAACAAGTTTAGAATCAAATATCTTCCCTCAAACATTTTCACATGCTTATTAGGAAAATATTAGTGCCACCAGATTCCTTTATTTTTTTCTCTGATTATTCTCCACCAAGTAATCTCTTTTCCAGAGGCGTAAGAATTGAAGTGCCTTGTTTCTCTTGCAACTTTCCTGAGCCTTACATTATTCTACATGCGTTTGGGTTTTCGTCACTGAAGATAGATGTGATGTTTCCATTGCGAGTTATTTCATGATAATCCTCGCTGTAATGATCCATCCTACTGTAAATTGTGTGACGCGGTGGAGAGTGAATGTGCTCGTATTCTTTGACATATGGTGATGGCCTGTATGTGTTGTAGCTGTGAGTCACATAGATTGGCTGTGGTGATTCTGTTGGTAGTCCATGGCTATTAGGGTATCTGGGCTCTGGTGGAAGTCCATGGCTGTTTGGGTATCTGTTCCAGGGACCGCCATAACTATGATCAAAGCTATATCTGTACCCATAGTCAGGTGGATGATGGTATATGACATGAACCTCTCCTACATCTTTTGGTTCAGAGGCATGTGCGGGCTGGTTTGCATTGGTTTCTGTAGCAACAGGTAATAGTGATGGTTTCTCTGCTGGTGGTGGATTCTCAGGTGGTGGTGGGTCTGTTGGTGGTTCCGCTGGTGGTGCTGCTTCAGCCGGTGGAGCTTCTGCTAGGGTAGGGTTTGTTGCTTTGGTGGTTGGTGGTGGTTCTGTTGGCTGAGCGGCTGGCTGATCTGATGGTTCTGTGTGGGAACATATAGTGGCAATCTTTCTAGTTTTCCTAATGGCTTTTACTATTTTTTCTGGATCTGCCCACCCAATTATTGTCAACTTCTGTTGGGTGATGTCAATATGGAGTTCATAGATACCTGTTGAAAAGAAGAAGTTAGATATCAAAATGTTAAATTCTCAGGATGATAATACTGGAAGAAGAAAGAGGAATATCATTAAGTGACTTGTTAATTGCTTACCATTGATGCCATGCAGAGCCTTTTTGATCTTCTGTACGCATCCATTACAGTCCATTCGGACTTGTATCTCTGTAACTTGAGGTTTCTGCGTTTGAGGAGAAAGCACAAGTTAGATGCTTAATGCCCTGAAATAAAAATACAGGAGACGAGCTCTGGTTGGAATTGTACCTCTAATTCTGGAACCATCGGAGAGAGATAAAGGACATGAGGGTTAGAGAGGGTCAAGACTATGAAAGAAGAATCAATATTTGGCATTTATTTGTACATGGAGGAAGGAATAATTGAAAGGCAAAAGATGTGGGGCATGGAAGGAATCTTGTTTTCCCCTTTGAGAGAGAACGGGGAAGATTGATACAATATTGCTGTTTTGGTTACCCTTTAATCGCCAAAACTTAAAGATGAGAAGGGAAGGAGAGAAAGGGTGTGGGTTCAAGAAAAGAGTTGGTTGGATTGAACATGGGGAGCCAAAGGGAATTTGCTTTAGCATGGATGCCCATGTCTATAACGGAAGGGTGTGTGTAGTAGTAAGGATATCCAGAACCGACCATGGAAAAAAATTAAAGTGAGAGCAGTAGATTTTGTTTTTGATGGGTTCATCCATCAGTCAAAATGATCAAAGTATCTTTTCTTAAGGTGGAAGGATATCCACTATAAGGAATCCTTTAGACACAAGAAAGAAAAGACGACTATAGAAAATAGAAATGACAATTAATGGTGTCTTGTTTATTGCCATATGAGTTGTTTATTAGAGTTGGAAAACACAAATCCATATGTCATCTTCGTCACAAAGGGTGTTGGGAGATTGAAGAAAAGATTTGAGGTTAATAAAGGTCATGAAATGTTAAGTAGTTTAAATATGTACATTTCAGCTTAATGACTAAGTAATAATTATCTCCTCAAGTATATATTACTTTTGACCACTTTTGGTGATTATGTATTCCAGCTGCAGTAGGAATGGTAATCATTTGTGATGCTCACTGCCTCATTGCCTAATGTTCTGCTAGGGATCATTTTAGGGATTGCAGTAGGCACCATCAAGAAATTCAATTTCACTAACATTTTGTTAATTACTGTAATTTTTTTTACCATAATCATTTTGATTGTAAATAATAACAATCAACTTTAATTTAATAATATTAAAATAGGATTAGGTTTCGAATTTGAATTTCAATTGAAATCAAATGAACCAATAATAATAATAACAATAATACCAAGTCCATGATAGAGACAAACTAATCAAGCATAGACATGAGGATTCTCCAAAAGGTAGGCTTCAACAACTTTATATATTCCTAGAGCTTTGTCCTTGCCATCCTTAATTGCTTCTTCTTCAATGGAAAATTCTCCGATAGTAATGTAATTGCTTGTGATCTTACATATTGAGCCTCCATCACTTGCTGCCTCAAACTTGACCTCGTAAGCAATGGAATCAAGCTTGTCTCCTAGTGGATCTCCCTCAATCAGAGTATACTTGCACACAAGATTGTCTTTATCTAGCTCTTCAATCCGATTCTTCACATATTTCAAGTCGCTAGCTGCATGGCAATCCACAAAAAGACATGCACAAAATTATAACACCAATAATATGAGTGCTTATAAACCGTGAGATCTCAAGTTTAAACTACAGTCGAAGCCAAATGAATCATAAAAAAAAAAACAAATTGCAAACCTTCAGTGAAGTTGACTTGTTCAATGGTTCCAGCACCTTCACCACCTTGGATAACTTGAACACTTTTGATGAATTCGGGTAAGAGCTTTGGAATCAAAATGCTTGAGTCGAGGATTAAGGCCTTAAACATACGTGATGGGGCAACTGGGGAAGTGTATTCTTGTGTGAAGGTGGAGACACCCATGGCTTAATTATGATCCCTACACTTAGAATAGAAAGTTGGTCTTGTAGATTTGTAAGAAGCAGAGGCTGCTTCTTATATCTTTATACAAGATAATTAAACAATGAGAATTCCAACGGAGAAATTACAAAATTTCAAAGTCCTCTAACCTTTTGTTGGCTGCTAGACTGACTTGTCTTGTTTCAAACTTCAAAAATGTTGCACTAGCAGAAAATATCAAAAAGCTGGCTTCTATTCACACATGGGCGGCTCTAACTAGCTTGGACCAGGGGTCCGCAGAGCTTGGGCATCTAGACCATGGGCTCCTTGGCCCGTTAGATAGAAGCCTTTGCTTTAAAGAAATTTTATTATATTGTAAAATGGTTGAGGAGGGAGAATCACCATCCTCTCGTGACTGAATATGATCCTTCGTGACTCACGAGAGGATCATATTCAGCACTCAGTAGAACGCCTAGCTTATGCATAGTTTTGAAGAATTTCAATAGAAAACAAAAATGTTAGACAATGTGTCAGGTAAAAGGAGGGTTTTCTTATAAAATTGATTTATTGACATTTTGCATATTTCTTGAATTTTAAAATATGTATGATAATCATATATTGATTTCTTGAATTTCACAGAATGGCAATAGCCAATGGCGCCAATACCTTCTCTAAGTGGGCATCAATGTAAATTCAACCACCAAGAGGTGACTCACTTAAAGAGTTAAAGAGTCATAGGCTTGAGAGTCAACTAATATACGAACAAGGAAGTTTTGTTTCTGTTCAGAATAGATGTGGAATGCAATTTTCCCATATTGAAAAAATTTGTCGATTTTAAAATTTATATATTAAAATAAATAAAAATAGAATTATAAATTCATTTAAATAATATTTTTTTAATAATAATAAATTGATAATTGATATTTAAAAAATTTTATATATTATGCAATAGCATATATCAATTTTTATTAATTATTTTATTTTTTACAAAAATTTTGTATTAATTTTGATTATAGGACACGTAACAGTTAAACAATTACTTAACTTCGAAGAATAGTTGAAGACATATGATTAATTGATAGAGCTGGATTAAAGTTTTTATTCTCTTAATTTTTCATTAAAAAAATAATTAATATTTAAGAAATTGAATTTCATTTTTTTTTTAAATATAAATACACGAGAATTTTTTTTTTAAATTTATTCTATTTTATTCCAATTTCAATGAAGTTGAAACCAAACGATGGAGACTTATTACTTAATTTTGAACAAACTTGGTCAACATTCAATAAAATTTGGACAAGTTGAGTTTATACAATTTTATAATTATTTTTATAATTATTAGATTTTAAATTTAGGTTTTTCTTAGATTCAAATTTAAAAAAAAAATAAAATATTTTAATTAAATATTTTATTGATTTGGGTTTAATTAGATGTTTTTATGCTAAGTTTTTTTTTTTAAATTACTTTATAACTTAAAAAAAAAAAATTTGGTGGCCTATTTGCCACTCATTGACTAGGTATGTTAGAATGGCAAACTAACATGTGAAACTCAGAATTCATAATGAACAGATTTGTCTGAAATAATCCTTAGTAGTTTTTATTATCATATATTGAAAACAATACAACTTTCACTGTCCAATCCATGCAACAACACAAGCCTTGCCTTGTAACAAACGATCATCATCAGTCATCACTCCACGAACACTTATTATCAAGCCAAATGAAAGTTTAACTTGACACACACAATTAAAAAAAAAAAAAAAAAAAAAAAAAAAAAAAAAAAAAAAAAAAAAATGAAACCCAAACTTTTTAACTGATTATAACCGCTTGTGATAAAAATGTTCTAGGCATCAGGATTTGCCAAGAGGTAAGCTTCAATAGCCTTGAACATTCCCCTAGCCTTTTCTTTGCCAACCTTGATGTCTTCTTCCTTGATCTCAAAATCACCCTTTGTGTAGTACTTGCTAATGCCCTTGCAGATGCATCCTCCATCAGGAATTGGCACAAACTTGGTCTCATAACTGATTTTCTCAAGTGTGTGCGCCAAAGCATCACCATCAATTATGGTGTAGCCATAGGTAAAGCTCTCTTTGTCAAGTTTTTCAATCTTGTGCTTCACATACTTGAATTGGCTGCCTGCAAGGACATTCAAATGCTAATATTACTGAAGTCGTCTCTAGAATTGTAAGATCTCAAGTTCAAACACTTGTTAGAATCAAATGAATTAATATATATTGATTAAGCAAAGGCAAAAGTTTCTGTATGTACACATTTTGGAGGGCAGAGGCAAAAGAATATTTATGTATAAATAATCTACTAACCTTCAGCGAAAGTAATCTTCTTGATACTTCCTGGACCTCCATCTCCTTCAATAATCTCAGAGCTCTTGATGGCATGAGGTGCAACTTTAGGGATAATGATGTCAGATTCAAGGGCTATAGCCTTAAACAGCCTATGAGCAGGTACTGTGCTAGTCACTTCCTCTTCATAAGTGAAAACACCCATTGTAGCCTAAGATAATATAGGATTTTAAATGACAACAATAAGGAGAAATTGGTGATTTGTAGGATGTTTTTGGGTGAGGAGATGTGAGAAGTAGAGCTTGTATTTATAGGCTTAAGAGTAAAGATCACCTCCTCCGAAAGAGTCACATAGGGATGGTTCAGAGTTTTTTTTTTTTAATTATTATTTTTTATATAATTTAATGAACTCCCAATTTCCACTTTTCATATTTTATTCACGATTAGGTAACCATTACCTATCTCTCTCCTCATATGTTTAGTCAAAGATTGAAAAAATGTTATTTAAATTATTTCTAAGATTATGAAATATTAAGTCCGACTTCTCGTCGAAATTAAACGAAAAAAACTACCATGTAAACCACTGATTTCATGGTAGGATGAAACTATAGAAAATTAAAAAAAAAAAAATTCCCCCAATTTAGATGAAAAAAATCAATAAATTTATATGAGACGACTAATTGGAGTTGGCTCAATTAGTATGCTTACAGCATATAGGAATCTTATGGTTAACTTGCGTATACCAACAAAAAATAATAATAATAATAAAATTCTTAACCAATAGCCTAGCTTGATTAATGACTAAGATATTAGTCTGAATTGATAATTTGATATCATTCACTTAATTCTTATTCTAGGAAGGTAGACTAGACTCCTTCAAACCTCAAAGCTTCCTGAACAATTTTTTTTTTTTTTTAAATCACTTTTTTAGTGAAGTGTGCCTTGAGAGTTAGGAAGCGTTGCTAGATGATGATACAATGTGGAATGATAAGGCCAACTCAACTAGCTACTGGTTATTGTTATGGTTGTCGGTGTTTCAAGTTGTTGTAACTATTATTAAAGGTGGGTAAATCTGTTAGGCTAAGTCATGTCATTAGTTAGAATAAAAGCTGTAATTCTTGTGTTGTGATTGATTCTAAATTTTGAACTCAATTGAATGATATCTTCTCTCTATTTTCTCCTGTTGTAACCATTGTGAAAGGTGGGCAAATGTCATTAGCTAGAATAAAAGCTATAATTCCTATATTGTGATTGATTCTAGATTTTGATGTCAATTGAATGAGATTCTCCCTCTGTTTTCTTTTATTTTTCTCTTCCCTTTCTCTCTATTTCCTTTTGCTTTCTCTGGATTTCTCCCACTTCTCTTTCTGAATTCTATCAATTGGCATCAGAGTTGGTGATTCTTGACTATGGTAAAGGAAATTTGCTTTCAAGAATGGAAGAAAGAAGTTGCAGCAATGATCTTGGAATGAAAGCATTATCAAGAAGCCCAAATTTAATTGAAAACGTGGGTGGCAATTTGAAAGGGAGTGACCAACAAGATATTAGAAATGGAAACACACATGCTGGACAGTATTTTGTGTATAAGATGCATGGTTTTGGTATCTATCGTTTTGAAAATGGGCATGGGTACGAGGGAGCTTGGTATGAAGGTTTTCAATTTGATTTTATAAAAATACTGTGATTCAAAATTAAAGATTTTTTAATTAATTTATTGAGTTATTAATTATTTTACAAATAAATAGTAAATAAAATAATTGACAGATCAATAGATTAATTTAAAAATTTTTAATTTTTTATCATAATATTTAATAATTTTTATAAAAACACTCATAAAATTGAACGATCATATTTGATATTTACTCAAAGAACACATCGTCCTCTCCCAGTGGAAAAACCAAGCAAAGATGTTACAATCAAAGCCAAGACGTGACTATCAAGCACCTACCATCAGTATGAGCCCCCACAATTCAACTAAACTAAAATTTCCATAGAAAGGCAGCAACCCATAAGAGAATGAGAACAAAACTTCACTCAGCAAAAATCAGGAATCAGCACTGAACGCAGAAAAACTGGACAGCCCTTCAATTACTATATAGCATAAAAATTCAATACATTAGAGGATTGACCTTATAATTGATTAATTATATATACTTTTATTAGCCTCCATATGAAATTGCATTAATTGTTAGTTGCTGCACTTTTTTTTTTTTTTTTTTGGTAAGCTTCAAACCAGCTATCTATTCATTATTCCTGTAAAGAGATTGTGTTCTTACGCATAGATTTTCCTCCTCAGGATAACTTCCTAGTTGATATTGTAGCCGTACGATTTCTATCAAGTAGAACTTGAGCTTTTTTTTAAATAAATTATTTATAAAAAAGAATTTAATTAAATTTTCATATAATTATATTTATTTTTTATTTTTTTTATTAAGTTTTTTTAAAATAAAAAGAATTAAAATTTTTTTTTATTTTAATTAAAAAAAATTAAATTAAATTAAATTTTAATAAAATTTTAATTTTCAAATAAGATTAGAAGATTTGATATTCCTAAGAATGACTGATTTGGACTGTATATACCTCTGGCCATGAGCAATTTTGAGGTAGATATATCGAATCTTTTTAGAGTAGTAGCCTTAGTGGACCTAAGGATGTGGGCTCGAAAAAGAACTCGAGGCTTTTTCAATGAACCCAAAACCAACAACAATTTACCTACAAGGATTATGAATATTCAACACGAAGGAACAACAAAACTAGCAAAAGCATCCATTCGCCTATATCTATTTTCTCCCCCAGATCAAATAACTAAACAACATAACATTGCCCAGCTACAGACATGGGAAAGAAAGTTACCATGCAAGAGTTTCTCAAGGGAGCCCCATGCCATGTCCTCGTATCCTAGCAATTCCAGGCTTTTCCTTGAATAGATATCTAGGGAGATGACAAAGTAATACTAAATTTATTTACAGTGGACTCTCGAGTGTGAACCTTATAAAAAAAAATCATTTAATTCCCATACCTTTATATCGCTGAAAGATCAATCAATTCATTTCTTTGATCAAATCTCTAGCATAACAGGTGAAATGATTAATGATGACACTCATTGGCAATAGATATTTCTTTATATAATTATTATTTTGTACATTATTTTTCTTGTTTCAAAGTATATGTAATCAAAAATCGGTATTTGTATAATGAAAATTTCGTTAAATTTTTTGTTTTATAATTAAGTAGAGACTTAAATTTATGTTTCCTAAGTGAGTGATATATTTTTTTTTATTTAAATTAAAGGGAGTTATAATTCAAGTTAAGGTACAGGGCGAGCCATCAATTCAACAGATCTTAATTAAAGTTTTATTACCAGATTGGCCAGAGAAAAAGTGGAATAAAGAAAAGCATAATCAATGAGTTTCAAGCACAACAACCGAAACACAGGAATGCTACATATTTCACGATCTGATAATGGGATTCCTTTAGTTGTAGGCATCAGGATTTGCCAAGAGGTAGGCTTCAATAACCTTGAACATTGCCATTATTTTTTCTTCACCGGCCTTGATAAGAGCTTCATTGATCTCAGCATCACCCTTTGGGTAGTATTTGCTTGTGGTCTTGCAAATGGATCCCCCATCAGCAGACGGTACTATTTTAACCTCATAATAAATTTTCTCTAATGTATCTATCCATGGTTCTCCTTCAATGGAACTGTAGGAATAAGTGAAAGTGTCTTTGTCTATTGCTTCAATCTTGTTCTTCACATACTTGAATTCGCTTCCTGCATGCATGTTCAATAAAGAAAACACATTATTAATTAATAAAAATAAATGATTAATCGTTGATTAATGGCTAATGTTGTAAAGTTATAATTAACCTTCCGCAAAGGTAGTCTTCTTAATAGTTCCAGGCCCTCCATTTCCTTCAAGGATCTCTATGCTCTTAATGGCCTGAGGCAGAATCTTAGGGATAATGTTGTCAGCATCAAGCACAAAGACCTTGAACATCTTGGTTGGAGGGATTCCAGTAGCAACCTCTGCTTCATAAGTCAGAACACCCATGATAGCTATTGAAAAAAAGATCAAACGAAGGAAGGTGAAGGAATAATTAAGCAACAAGAGTCTATCTTAGATTCGTAGTAGAAAATGTTAATTTGGTTCAGTGAAATGGGAGAGCTAAAGGGATGTATTTATAGTATGAGTTTTCCTTCTAGAGAGATCAGAGTCAAGAAAAGAATGCTACAGATTAAATTGAATTGATGCATCAATTTCAAGAATTGTTCATTATTTTACAAGGGATGCTTTGCACGTGGAATAATATATATGAACGAAGGAATTTATTAGGAGTTGGCTGTACATTTTCTAGATAGTCTCATTAATTTCATGGCAAAAGACCACATGCTATACACTCTTTTTCAAATCACATGCTAAATGTTGATATCCCAACATGTTTTTCTTTTCAAAAGATGCTTTTATGGAGTGTGGGTGTGGGTTAGATAAATAATTCGATATCAAGTGTTTAATCTTTAATATATAGAATTGGGATTTATTAAAATAAAACTTCAAAAATTAAATTTTCAAATTAATAAAAATTTAATCAATTTGATAAGTTTTATATTATAATTTTTAAATAAAATGTAACTAGAATAATCAAAATTCTTTTTAATTATAAATAGAATTATAGTATATAATTAAAAATCAAAATTAAGCATTTAGTCTAATGAATAAGAAATCTAACTATTTTATTTTAGATTAAGGGTTAAACTCGTTTAGAGTGGAGAAAGCGAATCCATATAGCTGACCCCAAATTTTTGGGATAAAGGCTTAGTTGAGTTGAGATGAGTTGAGTTGAGGATTAAATTCCTTTCTCATATAAGTTTGCGTGCCGCTAAGTATAAGTTAGAATTTATATGAGAATAAGTTTAATAATCATTAGATTAAATATTTGTATTTAAATTTATGTACTTTTTTATATATTTTTTAATTAATTCAATGCATATCTCAATATAAATATTTAATTTAATAATTATTAAATTTGTTATTATATAAGCTCGAGTTTATATCAAATGCATCCTATAAATTTTATTTTTTAAAATTAGCAAGTTATTGAAAAAGAGAAAGTTAATGAATATAAATAAAGTAAAAGGAAATGAACATTAAATAATGAAAGAAGTATAAATTAAAAGGGTAAATTTGACTATAAAAAATTATCATTAATTCTTTTATAAATGAAAAATTCAACTATAATCTATTATTCTCTTTGTTTCCATTGTACTTAATTTTTTTATTTTTTTTAACTTATCTGTCACATTTAGAAAATTAAAAAGTGTTAATTTTTTTTTTTTAATTTTACTCTTTGTTTCTACTAAATATAATAAATATTTATACAAGGAAAAATTACATGGGATAAAGAGTAATTTAATCAATTGCTAGTATGGTTATATAAAAATGATGTTATCCAATAATTTCATTAATCATCGTGTAAAAATTAAATGTGACGAATAAAAATGAACAAAGAAAACATATTTTATTCTACATTTATATAAAGATTTATACAAAATTAATTAAAGTGTACACATAATTAATAGAATATATGTCACGACCCAATTCTATAAGCCAGACCGGTATTAGGGCCTTGATCAGCATAAAGTCTCCGAGGCTCATAGTAAGCCTCACTATTCTCAAAGCCATAACCATGACTAAAATCAAGGCCCAACATGCAAACAAAAATAAAATAAAATGTTATAAATTTATTTTGGGCCAACTCAACCCGATTTTTATTAGGAAAACAAAACTAGGGGAGCCCAACTCAACCCGAATACTCATAATGTACAAACTATTTAATATCATAAATTTATACAATATATACATAAACGAATGTCACAGTAGAGCTCTAGTTATTAAACAAATAAATAGACACAATAAACTATTAAATTAAGAAGCATAACCAACGGAGGAAAATACAGGTTAGACTCGAAAAAATAAACTCGCTCCTCCTGCAACTTGGGAAAAATATTTGAACAGGAATGAGTGTTCAACTTAGAGAGTTTAGATGTTGATTATAAATGCAATTTCTATAATTATCTAAAGCTAGTCCAATCTTACCATGAAATGCATATCCATCATATATAACAATAATTCATTTAATATTCATACGAAAAGTTAATTTGGAGCTACTTACCCATCAATACATATATGGGAGCTGATCCCTTATACAGCTCTCTTAATCTAATACCCATTAGCGAAGTTAACTCAAACTAGACTTTCGCTTAATAATCCAAGTACAGAGGTCAGCTAGATCAACTTAAAGCCGTACTCACCCCGACTTATCCATATATAAGTATCGGGTCCCAGTGAGTCAAACTCCTACCGCGACTACCCGTCCTACCCATATCCATATTCGCACTATACTCATATCAACACACATACACACAAAGCTCCAATTTTCTTCAGGGCAGCAATCACAATTAACTAACAACAATTAAATATGCAGTAACTAAAATATCTCAAATATATTAATTATTTATGTGCATAATTAATTATTTATAGAATGAATGACCATGCCAGATATATAATTAATATTGAAATTACAAAAATAATCAATGTCCAAATCACAGATTGGTCGACCTGATTGCAGCTGGTCCGGTTGAAAGAAGAAGAAAGGCTAGCTGGCACCGATTACCTAGACAAACACATTAACCTCTATCAAAATTACTGACAGAATTAATTAATTAATTTAATCAAAGAAATAAGAATAATTTCTTAAGGTCTTATCAAAATTTTGACAGAGTCTCTCCTATAATTAGACCTAACTTCCCTGCAAGAAAAATGTAATAATAGTAACACATAGGGCCTCAGGCCCACAACAATAATTATAACGCTCATCCAAGGCCCACATAAATGCTAATCTAGGTCCAATCCTCCAAATTTCAACTTAGGTCCCTAATTGCTCTACAGTCTAAATATTTATTTCAGCTCTTCAAAAATTATAAAAATATTTCTAGAGATTCCCTATATCATCCTTGTATTGATTAAATTTATTTCACTTAATTTTACTAAGTCATGAATATTTTATAGATTTATTAGCTAGCTTAGTCAAGGTAAAAACTACACAATTTGAGTGGGGATTACATTTGCAAATTCTGCTATCTAAAACATGTTCGAAACGTCTAAAAATGTTAAAAACGACTATAAACACAATCTCTTTCCGAGGCAGCCCACTGGACACCTAGACCAAGCCAAAAACTCAGTCCCTAGTGCTAGTGAGCTATTGCCTATTCGATCGCACCTAAACAAAGCCCATAAATTGTTAATAATTATCATATAATTATATTTAATTTGTGGATATTGAAAAGGGTCAAAAATCTCACTAAGTGATCTGAACTGTTCGATGATCGCTTTTATCAAATGATGTCCAATCGGAGAGAGATTGGTCCCATCTCGAAGTTCTTGATATGCTGAGTCCATCATTAGTCTCAGATCGTCAATCCGAAAGTTGGATCACCAGAAATCTAACCCAAAAGCTTAAAAAATACCCATTTTCTTCTTTTTCTAGTTTTGCATGAATCCAGCGACCATAGGAGTTGCCAATAG
The DNA here is from genome assembly GCF_030052815.1 of Hevea brasiliensis. Lineage (NCBI taxonomy): Eukaryota > Viridiplantae > Streptophyta > Magnoliopsida > Malpighiales > Euphorbiaceae > Hevea > Hevea brasiliensis. The sequence continues at coordinate 1,649,086 of NC_079496.1, read as the reverse complement.
TCGGAAATGCTTCTTTAGGCTAAGGGGCATCGATCTGGACCGATGGTGTCACCGGAGGATGGCCGGAACGGCCAAAAAATGGCCTTGAACTTCGGTTCTCTCTCCTCTCTCTCTCTCTGCTGCCTGCTGCCGTGAGCCATTGCCATTTAGTGGCACCCGCCGATGCCTCATCGGCACTACTGCTGGTTGATCGAAAGGGAAAACGAGAGAGAGAGAAAGTGAGGGAGAGAGTGAGGTCGAGGAGAGAGAAGGGAGGGGGGGGGGTTTGTTGTTTGAATATTTTGGTTTTTTTATGTCTTTTAATTATACTTTCAGTCCCTAAACTTTTTGGGTATATTCAAATGGGTCTCCAAAATACCAATATATGTACAATTAAATAATAAATAAAATATAATTAATAATAATAATAATAATAATAATAATAATAATAATAATAATCAAATTAATAATAATTAAATTAAATTTTAGAACCAAGGTTAATAATAATGTAATAATATATCTTGTTAATTAATTTAATATTAATATTTAAAACTAATCATTTCAATTAAAATTAAATTATTAAATAATTTATAAAATATATTTAGAAATAACATTAAAAATATATAAATAAAAGTTTTACAAAAATTATAAATTAGTTAGATATTATTAAAATAATATTTAAATACCATATAAAAATATAAAATTTATATTTTTAAAATTCAGGTTATTACAGTATATTTAATTTAAACTTAACCTTATATTAGAATGATTTAAAAGTCATTAAATTAAATATTTATATTAAAATTTATATAGAATCAATTAAAATATATAATGAGTGCAACAATTTTTATTAAACTCGTTTATTGAACTTATAATAATTACATACTAATTAAAGTAATAAACGCGTATATACACATACTAATTAAAGCAATAAGTGCACATATTTTAATATAAATATTTAATATGAAAAATATTAGTTTTGTTTTTATTTAAAAAATTGAATTTATATTAACCCCGACTGATTAACAATGCAAATTGTAACACCCTCCCTGTAGCAACTCTGTACATTCTACTGTCCCGGTGACCAGTGTCGGTCCGGACAGCTAGAACGTCTGGAAAAATATTTAAACTAAAGTGAGGAACCATAATTAACTCAAATATTAATAAGAAAAATTTAGAAAAAATTTTAGAAATAAAATATAACCAAGTTAAATGAGTCGGTGCCCTAGCGATGGGTAATCTAGTGAGAAGTTGCGGTTCTCGCAACTAGGAGCCCTAGACTCGGGAAAAAAAAATTCATAAAATAATTTTTGGGACTCCAGAGAAGGGTCATTGAGGTTCCTATGGCATTAGAATGCAAAGAAAATATTTAGAAAATTTTTTCAATCGGTACAGACAATTTTGACCCATTAAGCCAAACGGAGGGCATTTTGGTCATTTCGCCTTTAGAGGCAATTTTTGGCTGACTTGTCCAGTTAAGTAAATAATTATTATAACATATAATATGAATAAATATTGCTAAAAATTAAATTGAAATTTAGTAGAAAAGAAAAGAAAAGAAAAATGAAGAAAATTAGGGATAATGACATCACATGATGTCATTTACATACTCCCAACCAATCAAAATTTAACAAGCCTTCTTAAAACACTTAAAAGAGACAAAATGGACCAACAAAATTCTGGTGTCTTCCTTCTTCTTCAGCCAGCCAAAATTCCTTTCCCTCTTCCTCCATAACTCTTGTTCTTTCATACCTTCAATCCTTTGATTTCTCATCCCAAATTCTATAAAGTCATTCACTAAAATTTGTCACCCAACCTTGCTAGAGTGTTTGGAAGCCAAGAAAACAAAAAAAAAAGTGAATAATTCATAAGAGAAAATTCTGCCCTACTAAGGTTAGTGCCATATTCTTTGCTTTTACATCTTTCTAATCATGAATTTGAGCTAAGTTAAGTTGAAAATTTGATAAAAATTGAATTAATGAAGCATGGTTATATTCCATGAAATGTTGGCAGCCTTGATATGAGTTAGAGTTAGGAGAATTCTTTGGTTTAAAGTGACATATTAGCTGCCCCTCTTATAAATTATATGATTAGTATAGCAAATAAGGAGTAAGATGCATGAATTGGAGGCTTGGTCAATTAGGGTTAGGGTTTTGAAATTTAATTTTGGTGGTGGATGAAAATGGACATAAACTAAAGTTTTAATGGTCAATTACTGACCATTTGGCTATTGGTAAACAAGAATTGAAGTGTGTTTAGTGATAGGAATTAGGATTAGTGTGGCTGCCCTAGGTGACTTACAGGTGTGGCTGTGAGTCCAGCCTGTTTGGATAGCCATAACTTGGGTTGTGTAAGTTCAATTAGTGTTTGGCCATTTGGACATGAAACTAGACATATAATGGCACAACTTTGGTGAAGAAAGTCTGCCCAAAAGACCAAACCAAGTGGACCAAAAACTTGCCTCAACCCGGGTGTCCTGCAACCAGTTTCTGTAGAATGACCAAATGAACAATGATTGTTCATTTGGTCATAACTCAGTGTAAAATGGTCCAATTAACCTGAACTTTTACCAACAACTAGTTGAGATATAGACCAACAACTTTCATGAAGGAACCTATCCCAAATTATGACCAGAACCTATCCAACAAGGGAGATGGAGTTACTATTTACTGCACTGTAGATATGGTCAGTTCTGAAATTTTTCAATCCGGCCAGTTGTGGTTTTTGGACCATAACTTAAGCTACAAAACTCCAAATGGAGTGATTCAAAAAAATAAATTCAACTAGACAAAATAAGGAACAACTTTCATGTTTATCATTTTCTCAAATTCCCACTGCAACAGTAACTAATGGAACAACAAAAATAGGGTATAAAAACTGAAAATTCTGCTCCATTAATTTTCAGCTTAGAAATGGTATTGGTAATCAATGCCAACAAATTTTGAATGCAAAATGTGGTATGTTGGGAGTATTAAAACTAACGTACCTATTTTCTATACAAAAGTCAACATTTTTGTTAACTAATGAAGGGAATAGTAACACCAAAACTTGAAATTCAAAAATTGAAAGATTCCAAAGTGACAAATGCCCTAGTATACTTAACAAGATTGGTTTGGATAGTTTGGCATGCCAATAGGGTTCAGTTAGCAGTACTGCACATGGCATTATGCCATTCTGTGATTTCATGGCTTTTAGCCATTCTGACCTTGTATTGAAATTTGGCCTAGTGCCTGATGTTATTACAGCTTATTAGCTGTTCTGTTGCACACCGGGAGATACATATGTGACCGATGGTGTGACGGCCCGAGGTACTTGATACCCAGTGCCAGTTTACCCGTTTATCCAGTCCAGTCGTCCAGTATAGGTTACTTGGGCAACCAAAAATAAAAGTGGACAAATTTAATGAAATAATGAATATGACAAGTACAAAATAAGTAAGACTACAAATACTCATCGAAAATTTATTTGCAATAATAAACCAATATATTCACTGCATATTTATTTTATGTTATTTCTTTTTATTTTATCACTGGCACCACTAAGCATTATTGCTTAGCGCGTTGCTTTTGCCACGCGTAGGTTCTGGAGATCCTGACCGAGAGCCCGGTAGACCCCAGACTGGGTGAGACCTCCTGCAGCTCTGCATAGTATCCGTGTCACCTCACCATTTTCAGTGCATTGGTAGAACACTAGGTTTCATTTTGGTATTTTGTAACTAACTTTTATTTTCTTTTGTGTAAATGAAACTTATGTAATGTATTTTGATGTTCATGTAAATAATGAAAATTGTGATTATGAATGGAAAATTTGAGTATTTACTTATTGCTTATATATGAGTACCATGAGAAAGGAATGATTGAGAAATGGAGATGTTGTTGACAATAAAAATTATATTGAGATTTTGATATTGGAGTTTGATGTCATGACCCAACCTATGGGCCGAACCAGCACTAGGACTTGGGCCAGCCTAAAGCCCCCGAGGCCTGTAGTAAGCCTAACTGTTCATTAACCCAACTCTAAGGCCCATTTGGGCCCAATTTCAAGAAACCAACCGGACAGAGTCCGGCCATAAAGTCGACCTTTCAACGGGGAGTTTTTGACTCACCCGACTTGTAAACAAAATATATCATCAATTGGGAAGCTCAGCTCACCCTCCACATACTCATATGGGCATAAAAATAAATGGGAGCTCAGCTCCCTCATCCAATCCATCAAACATGCATATAATTTTATAGGTCCACATGACAATTTATATTACAGACCCGAATCATTTAAATATTTCTAACACATGCGAAAATTCTAGGAGTAAATAAAATTACAAAACTATTGATAAACAACCTGCGAAGGAGAAAAGCAGGTTAACCACAATAAAATCCTCCTGTAGCCTGAGAAAAAATATTGAACATGAGTGAGCGTTCGACTCAGAGAGTAAAATATCAATTTTAACCATAATCTCTATAACTATCTAGAACTAATGCAACCTGTGGAGTGAAATGCAACAGCAACCATATTTTCACATCATAACAACAAAAAGGTAATTTGAAGCACTCACGCACCCTGTAACATCAATCATAATATATGGGAGCTGATTCCCTATACAGCTCTCTTAAATCTAACCTGGTGCCAGCGAAGAGCTCAGCTCGGACTTCCACTTAATAACCAAATCGGGGTCCCAGCGAAGAACTCAAGCCATGTCTACCTCGAAGGACCGGGTCCCAGCGAAGATCTCAAGCCGTGTCTACCCGTCCTATCCATAGTCCACACCACATCACACGCACGCCAACGCACGCACACTGCTCCAAATTACCACAACAACATCCATGGCACGCTAACAGTTATGAATGCAACATAAATCGTGCCTAGAGTTTAACTACATAAATATTTGCATATAAGTGATGCATGGGCATGCTTGAACATATAATAATATCGAAATTACAATTAAAATTAATATTTTACTCACAGACTTGGCACCCCACCATTGTCACACATCACTGTGGCGGCTGGGCGGAGGAAGAAGGCTGTCCCGGCTCACCTGACAATTATATTACAATTATTTAATACAAATGACCCAATACAAATCAAGAAAAGACCCAATACGTCCTAAGTCGTGCCGAAAATCCGGCAGAGTCTCCCCTATACCTAGGACCTACCCAACCTGCAAAAGGGCTCAAAACACACTTCTATATCCACAATCCATATATCCACAACTCAATCACATTACACAACCCCTCATGGGCCCATCAAATCAATCATTCATCACAATATGTAAAATTTCAATTTAGTCCTTATAATTGATCATTTTTGCAAAAACTGCTCAAATAAGCTCTAAAAATTATAAAACTCTACCCCGCGGTCCTTAGAAATATTACTAAGCTATTGCAAAAAGAATCGTAATTTTCTAAGCTACCACGAATATTTTATGGATTTTTAATCCTATTTAAGCACTAGAAAATTACGAAAAAGCAAGGTTCGGGTTTACCTTTGCCGATTCCGACTTCGGGAACGCGCTCGGGATGCCTGACAATGGTGGGGTAGCCAAAACCTCGATCCAATTCGGAGACTTTTCCTAGTGGTCTGTTCGGCGGAAATTCACGATCCGACAAGTGTCGAATTTCCGCGAATTGAGGATACCTACACGAAGCCCAATAATAATATATAAAAAATCAGGGGTGTTACATTCTTCCCCCCTTACAGAAAATTCATCCTCGAATTTTACACAAGACAGAATAAAGTACATGATTACACATTGAACAGATAAGGGTACTTGCTACGCATGTCCCGTTCTGATTCCCAGGTGCACTCTTCCACTGACTGGCTCCTCCACAAAACCTTAACCATAGGGATCTGTTTTGATCTTAGCTGTCTCACTTGGTAGTCCACTATGGCTACAGGTTGCTCCTCAAATGTCAAGTTCTCCTTTAGTTCTATTACATCCGACTGTAGTACATGAGAAGGATCGAGAATGTATTTCCTGAGCATAGAGATGTGAAACACGGGATGAACGTGAGAAAGGTTGGGTGGTAGCTCCAACCGGTAGGCAACTGCTCCAACTCTATCAGTAACCTCAAAAGGTCCAATATACCGAGGTGCCAACTTGCCCTTCTTTCCAAATCTCATGACTCCCTTCATTGGAGAAATCTTCAGGAATACATAGTCGCCCACTGCAAACTCCACATCCCTCCGTGCAAGTGCATAACTCTTACGCCTCGAAAATTTGTTTTGATCGTTCCCTGATTAAAGGAACTATCTCTGAAGTGTACTGCACTAGGTCTACATCATGCACCTTCGCTTCCCCCATTTCTGTCCAACACAGAGGAGACCTATACTTTCTTCCATATAGTGCCTCATAGGGTGGCATCCCTATACTGGAGTGATAACTGTTGTTGTAGGCAAACTCCACCAAAGCTAGCTGCTCATCCCATTGACCTCCAAAATCCAAAACACTCATGCGAAGCATGTCTTCTAGTGTTTGGATTGTCCTTCAATTTGTTAAATGCATGCGAGGATGGAAAGCCGTACTGAAGTTCAACTGTGTGCCAAGTGCCTCCTGCAACTTTCTCCAAAACCGAGAAGTGAACTGGGGCCCTCTGTCAGATATTATGGAAGCCGGAACTCCATGCAATCTGACTATTTCTCGAATGTAGAGCCAGGCATACTATGCTACAGAATATGTAGTCTTCACAGGCAAGAAGTGAGCTGATTTGGTTAGGCGGTCTACAATTACCTATATCGAATCATATCCTCGCGTGGTACGAGGAAACCCAGTCACAAAATCCATAGAAATCATTTCCCACTTCCATTCTGGGATAGGGAGCTCTTGCAACTTCCCTGACGGTCTCTGGTGTTCAAACTTCACCTTCTGACAAGTCAAGCACTTGGACACAAAGTCTGCTATGCCTCTCTTCATGCCATTCCACCAATAGCTATCTCTCACATCATGGTACATCTTGGTGGAACCTGGGTAGACACTGTACAGTGTATAGTGTGCCTCTCGCATGATTTCATTCTTGAGGTTGTCCACATTGGGCACACATATCCTAGAACCTTGCACTAGGGCGCCATCATTGGCAAATCCAAACTCACCACCTTCACCCTGCTGTACTCTTTCTATGATCTTCATTCATTGTTGGTCTCTGTGTTGGGAAACTCTAACTCTATCTCGCAAGTCTGGCCTCACTGAAAAATGAGCCAACAAGACCCCCTCATCTGAAAGATCTAGGATTAAACCTTGATCCATCAACTCATGTACTTTCTGAATCAACGGTCTTTTCTCTGCTGAAATGTGCCAAGCGCTGGAAGATTTTTACGCTTAAAGCATCTGCTACTAATTTGGCCTTCCCAGGGTGGTACTGGATGGTGCAATCTTAGTCTTCCAGAAGCTCCATCGATCTCCTCTGTCTCAAGTTTAAATCCCTCATTGGAAGATGTACTTCAAACTCTTATAGTCGGTGTATATCTCGCACACTTCACCATACAGTAGTGTCTCCAGTTTTTAGTGCAAAGACTACACCGCCATTTCCAAATCATGGGTGGGATAGTTACGCTCATGCCTCTTCAGGTGCCTTGAAGCATAAGCCACTACTTTTCCATTCCGCATCAAAACACACCTAGGCCAACTCAAGGCGTCCACGATTACGGTGTATCCTTCACGCTCATAGGTAGTGTTAACACGAGGCGATGGTTAGACACTCCTTATCCTCATCATTATAAGCGACTCTATCGAGCTCTCTTCTGTCCTTTGGATCTTATCCACTTCCCTTTTCCTATTTTTGGTATTGTTGGTATCTTTTCAACTCTTTGTACTTATTCCTTAATTTTAGTCCTATCTCATCCTTACACCTTTTCCTTCAAAGATGTCTATCCCATCATCAACTTTAACTTTCTTTTTATTTCTTAGTCTTATCTTGATTACTAGTTTCATTACTGAGAGAATTCTAACCCTATGATTTAATCAAACCAGCACATACTTCACCATATGTAACACTAAAAATAACCCATAGAATTTTTTTGTACCCCCCTTTTTTCCAACTTAACTATCAGAACATTATCATTCCCTACCAGCCTTAGTAGGAAATTGCTTATCCTGGATGAATATGAGCCCCATAAACTATAAGTTCCATCTAAACTAACACGGCTGTAGGAAATATGTGTCATGCCTTAATTCCAAACAAGATACTTCACGTGTTCATTCTCCTTAATATAATCATATATACTGCCCATAGCTTTCTAAACTTCAACCTCAAATTACCCATCAGCAACAATTTCATCTATTGAAACTCATCCATAAATAGTACTTCATCTAGCTCATAGTTTAAAACAGTCGCAAGCCTTAGTAGCTAACTCAATTTAACTCCTGTCAATACTCTGATCGTCTTTTCATACTTAACAACAGGTATGCACTTACTGTCATTCTCATATCAGGAAATTGTATATGAATTGGTGCCTATCAAAATCTCAAATAACTAGGTCTCCTTGCCTCAGTCTCTGCTCCTTATATAACGCTCTGGAATCAAAAACACGAGCTAAACTTGAAAAGAAAGAAAAATATCCTCTATATTCAACTACGCCCGATTGTCCATATAATAATGTTTAACCTATGTTTCTTAGTTTTTCTCTTCAAATTTCATCATCTCCTAGCACAATTGTGCTCTACCTATAAGGTATCATCTGCATGAACCCTTTACTATACCATCGTCCTTCCTGACATAATATTTTATAATTTATTAACTTTACTTATACTCGACCTATGATTCATATCTATCATCGTTTATATTGTGCCCTTAACCCTTGTTGAATCCTGAAAGATTTCTCTCGCTAATAGATTCTTCAAACACTAATTCCACCCTTATCTATGGTCATTAATTTGATCCTTAAACTTTCTAGTGATTTATTACCATCCATACTTGTCACTTTTTATTCTACCCCTACTGTTGCTCTGTCGTTATTGCGTCCTTTGCAAAGTGATTACATTGATCACACTAAAAATGTTTGCCTGACATTCATAACGAACCTCTAACTACCTTCTCACTATCTCAAAAGTCCAACCTAAAACCTATGTGTCATTATCTATCATTCTTTTCCTCTCATCATACCTATTTGATCCCTTAGACTGACTTTTATTTAACTTACTGCTTACTAACTTCTCTTTCTCTACCTATTTAGGTAGTCCGCAATACCATCGCACACCTTCTAACATTTACTCATTATTATTGTATTCCATACCTCCATCACTTTTCTCACTAATGTGGTCCCATTTTGGGTTTTCCATCCTTGTCATTCTCCTTGCCAAGAATAACACTTAGCCTATCCTATATCTTAACTTTGTTCCTTTTATTATGCGCTCTTTAGGTTGTCCTTTCATTTATTTCCTTTGTCTTACCCAAAATAGAACTTGACTATTCTATCCCTGGTTCCATTCTTCTTCCTAACATAATAGCTGTACTTGCTAACTATATCTTTCGAGTCTCTATCGCGTTATCATATGTCCGTGCTACTCAGGTTTGGTCCTTTGACCACTCTAGCTAGTACTTCCACTAGCATTTAGATTATATTGCATCTGCAATCAATTGTCCAAACTTTCATTCTGCACTTTCTTTATCCATTGGCCTTCTGTGATTTATCTTCGCTAATTTATTACTCTTAACACTATTATAATTAGATTATACTATTGTTTTGAATAATTTGAAATTAGAAAGGAACTCGACAAATTACGATCATACTTTTATTGTATGATCTCTATTCTTATCCTTTAGCTTACATAATACCTTTACCACCTCGAGAACCGATTACGTAGTAATTTTATTTATTTGTTATTATTATTATTATCCATGTTTACTCAATTAGCCAAAACTTAAGGTTAGGGGACCCAAACCGTCATCCAATTCAAAGGATTTACATCCATCGTGATCGATTATATATGATTCCTATAATAGAACTTGCATCCTCCACGGGATACCAGGCCAACTTCTCTCTACCACACTCTACGGTCCATCAGTGTACTATTTTGTTGGTCACCATTACTAGTAATAACTTTCGATCCCTTCTGAAAAGATAGGACTATACCCTAACTTGCTGCAACAAAGATACTACATTTACCACCTTGCCCAAAACCATGTCAAATTAATGACTCTCCTATCATATTATAGCTCTGTGAATCATCAATTCATAGTTCTGACTTTCCCTAGGTAGTAGGGTTGTACTTTATTTCATACTGATACACACAAGGTATACTATTCTCACTAAGTTCTAACCAAATGTTTGTCATACTGCAAAAACCATCCAAAATTCCATACTGAATACTAGATAATCTCACTCTATAGGTGTCACCTTTACTTTGCAACTAATTGAAACCTGCAGTGCGATGGCAATTCTTATTGTAACTCTAGCTCATGCTAGGGTAACTGAGTCACTGACTCTAGTTATCACCCCACTGTGACCTCTCAATATTCTAACTCTAGACCCCTAACTAGGAGTTCCCAACTCCTCTGCAGATATAGAACTCTGTTATGGTATTACTGTACCAAAACAGAGACTGCCTGCAAACATCCTCATCATAAGCACTACAGGGAAGTACGCAGCTCTACATAATAATCTCATGTCGGTACTATAATCTGCAGCTTACAGAGCAGACATCGAGAACATTGTATAGTTACTACGATACGTCCTGACAGACTAGGTCTCCTAATTTCTTATCTCTCCTGAATCTTCTATTATCACAAACTTATTATGACTGGGTCATCTACTGATGACTGCCAGTAGTGGTATCCTCATCCTTATCTAGGGCAACTGTACTTTTAAGACTCACTTTTATGTACTCGTGCCTTACACGAAATGGGCACACCATTTAAACCCATACTGAAAAAAATATAACATTTCTTGGAGTACGTATCCTCATGATAGACCTCACATGTCTATTAACTCTATTTCACATTTCTGTGTACTCCACGAAAATCAAGACACTAACTGAGGTAATCTTATATTTCCCGAGGTATAACGTAGAATCTAAAAACAAAGAATTACAGGAAAAGATGAAACATAATCCTATACTCCGCATGTGACTCCTAGTAGACTCTTCCCAACACTTAGATAATTTTTCCCTATGAATCTGGAGCCTAAGCTCTGATACCACATTTGTCACGACCCAACCTATGAGCCGGACTGGCACTAGGACCTGGGCTAGCCTAAAGCACCCGAGGCCCGTAGTAAGCCTAACTGTTCATTAACCCAACTCTAAGGCCCATTTGGGCCCAATTTCAAGAAACCAACCGGACAGAGTCCGGCCATAAAGTGGACCTTTCAACGGGGAGTTTTTGACTCACCCGACCTGTAAACAAAATATATCATCAATTGGGGAGCTCAGCTCACCCTCCACATACTCATATCGGTATAAAAATAAATGGGAGCTCAGCTCCCTCATCCAATCCATCAAACATGCATATAATTTTACAGGTCCACATGACAATTTATATTACAGACCCGAATCATTTAAATATTTCTAACACATGCGGAAATTCTAGGAGTAAATAAAATTACAAAACTATTGATAAACAACCTGCGAAGGAGAAAAGCAGGTTAACCACAATAAAATCCTCCTGTAGCACAGGAAAAATATTGAACAGGAGTGAGCGTTCGACTCAGAGAGTAAAATATCAATTTTAACCATAATCTCTATAACTATCTAGAACTAATGCAACCTGTGGAGTGAAATGCAACAGCAACCATATTTTCACATCATAACAATAAAAAGGTAATTTGAAGCACTCACGCACCCTGTAACATCAATCATAATATATGGGAGCTGATCCCCTATACAGCTCTCTTAAATCCAACCTGGTGCCAGCGAAGAACTCAGCTCGGACTTCCACTTAATAACCAAATCGGGGTCCCAGCGAAGAACTCAAGCCGTGTCTACCCCGAAGGACCGGGTCCTAGCGAAGATCTCAAGCCGTGTCTACCCGTCCTATCCATAGTCCACACCACATCACACGCATGCGCATACGCTGCTTGCTCCAAATTACCACAACAACATCCATGGCACGCTAACAGTTATGAATGCAACATAAATCGTGCCTAGAGTTTAACTACATAAATATTTGCATATAAGTAATGCATGGGCATGCTTGAACATATAATAATATCGAAATTACAATTAAAATTAATATTTTACTCATAGACTTGACAGCAATCACTGTGGCGGCTGGGCAGAGGAAGAAGGTTGTCCCGGCTCACCTGACAATTATATTACAATTATTTAATACAAATGACCCAATACAAATCAAGAAAAGACCCAATACGTCCTAAGTCGTGCCGAAAATCCGGCAGAGTCTCCCCTATACCTAGGACATACCCAACCTGCAAAAGGGCTCAAAACACACTTCTATATCCACAATCCATATATCCACAACTCAATCACATCACACAGCCCCTCCTGGGCCCATCAAATCAATCATTCATCACAATATGTAAAATTTCAATTTAGTCCTTATAATTGATCATTTTTGCAAAAATTGCTCAAATAAGCTCTAAAAATTATAAAACTTTGCCCCGCAGTCCTTAGAAATATTACTAAGCTATTGCAAAAAGAATCGTAATTTTCTAAGCTACCACGAATATTTTATGGATTTTTAATCCTATTTAAGCACTAGAAAATTACGAAAAAGTAAGGTTCGGGTTTACCTTTGCCGATTCCGACTTCGAGAATGCGCTCGGGATGCGTGACAATGGTGGGGTAGCCAAAACCTCGATCCAATTCGGAGACTTTTCCAGTGGTAGTGCATGCAGTAGGAAATTCACAGATCCGGACAACTGTCGAATTTCCGCGAATTGAGGATACCTACACGAAGCCCAATAATAATATATAAAAAATCAGGGGTGTTACATTTGAGAATGATTGAATATGATTATTGGAAGTGTTTTTCACATGTTCCGAAGAACTGTTTTCTCCATTTTTAGCTGGTACTCTGCCGGATTTTCTATAAAATTTTCGAAACCTCAAATAAATTATAATTTCAATAAATGACTTAAAGGAATTATATTTCACAAGTTATATTCAAAACTATCTTAAAAATTAATTAAGGAAGAATAAAAATAATTAAGATAAAATGGAGTGTTCCGGTACATCGTGTGACGTAGCTTACTCTGATATACTGTAGACGGGTAAGGGGTGTCACATTTAGTGGTATCAGAGCACGATTTAGGCGTTTCTGGGCCTAGATTGAGTCCATACCATGCATTGCATTTGTAAGAGTTGAGGTGACACTAATGCAGATCTGTTTGTCTTTGTTATTTTGAATAGGATATGAACCCTACATCACAGAGAGCAGTTGAGGAGGAAGTGGAGAGTCATACTCCACCTGTAGCAGCTGAGACTGGGGGTAGGGTAGAACCTACTCCGTCAGCTCAAGCAGAGTCTGCTCAGCCTCCACAGGCCATGTTCCAGCAAATGGCCGAATTCTTCAGACAAATGACTGGGGTAATGCCAGCACCACCACCACCACCACCTACACAGCAGAAATCACATCTGGAAAGATTAAGAAAATTTGGAGCAGTGGACTTCTTTGGTAAGAGAGAAGATAATTCTGTTGCAGCTGAAAATTGGTTGAACAGAACAGGCAGAGTTTTAAAACAACTCCACTGCACTCCAGAGCAAAATCTAGAAGCTGCTGTATCTCTGTTGCAAGATGATGCATATGAATGGTGGGATACGGTGTCCAGTGAAGTACAGCCAGAAGTAATAACTTGAGACTTCTTCCCCTCCGAATTTAAGAAGAAATATGTGGGTAGTGTATATCTGGAAGAGAGAAGAAGAGAGTTCATTAATCTGAGGCAGAGACAGCTGTCAGTGGCCGAGTATGAAAAGGAATTCGTCAGATTGAGCCGCTACGGAAGGGAGATAGTCTCTAATGAAGCTGAAAGGTGTAAGAGATTTGAAGAGGGATTAAATGACAATATAAAGATCATGATCACTGCCTTGGGAATCACCGACTTCACCAAGTTAGTGGAAGCTGCAATAAAAGTTGAAAAAGTAAGAATAAGTGAGCAGACCAGAAGAGAGAGACAGCAGAAGAGGGGCCCAGGTCAGTTTAGTTCATCTCCTGCATCTGGGAAGAAGTTCAAGGGTCCACCTGCACAGAATTCATGTCAATCACAAGGTCAGGGTCAGTTTCGAGGCCTGTGCCACGGTTACCCCTAGGAGAGTCGGTCCACACCATCGAGCTCTCCGAGGATGGGGTTCAGGGGACCAGCCCCAGCATCTTCTGCATGTCCACATTGTCTGAAATGGCAAAAGGGGGAGTGTTGGAGAGTGACTGGTGCCTGCTTAAGGTGTGGGTCGACAGAGCATCAGCTGAGGAACTGTCCACGCAGAACTACTACAGCTGCTCCAACACAAGTAGACAAACCTACTCCGACACCACAAAGGGGTAGGAAATCTAGCAAATCTGAGGCAGTGGGACCAGCAGAGAGGCCTGCATCTGAGCCAGCAGAGAGGCCTGAGAGCAGACCACCTGCTAGAGCCTATGCCATTAGAGCTCAGGAGGAGCAAGATGCCCCGGACGTCATCAGGGGTACGTTCTCCCTCTACACTACATCTGTGAATGCATTGGTGGATCCAAGATCCACTCATTCATACATCTGCATCAACCTACCCGTAGAAAGGGGGATACTAGTAGGGGAGAGTGACCAAGACATTCTGGTCACTAATCCGTTGGGCCACAGTGTAGTGGTGAACAAAGTGTACAAGGGTTGCCCGTTAAGGATTCAGGGATATGAATTCTCGACAGATCTAATTGAGTTGCCCTTCCACGAGTTTGACGTGATTTTGGGAATGGACTGATTGTCACGTCATCAGGCAATAGTTGATTGTAAATTGAAGAGAATTTCTCTGAAAACTTCTGAGGGTAATGAGATCACTGTTGTGGGTGAAAGGACAGATTTCCTGTCCAATGTTATCTCAGCCACGATGAGAAAATCGATGAGAAAAGGCTGTGAAGCCTACTTAGCACATGTGGTGGATACTAGACAGGCTAAGCCAGATCTATGTGACATACCCACAGTAAAAGACTTCCCAGATGTGTTCCCTGAAGAATTGCCTGGTTTGCTACCAGAAAGGGAAGTCGAGTTTGCTATTGAGGTAATGCCGGGTACAGCACCCATTTCCATTGCTTCTTATAGGATGGCACCCACTGAATTGAGGGAGTTGAAGACTCAGTTGCAAGAGTTGCTTGATAAGGGGTTCATACGCCCCAGTGTGTCACCATGGGGAGCTCCAATGCTGTTTGTGAAAAAAAAGGATGGGACTTTGAGGTTATGCATCGATTACCGGCAGTTGAATAAAGTGACTGTGAAGAACAAATATCTGTTGCCTAGAATTGATGATTTGTTTGATCAGTTGAAGGGAGCTGGAGTATTTTCTAAGATTGATCTCAGATCAGGGTATCATCAGTTGAGGGTGAAGGATGTAGATGTGCCAAAGACTGCATTCAGGACCCGGTATGGGCATTATGAGTTTCTGGTGATGCCCTTTGGCCTAACAAATGCACCAGCAGCATTCATGGACCTTATGAACCGTATCTTCCATCCACACTTAGATCGGTTCGTAGTGGTCTTTATTGATGATATTCTGGTGTATTCCAAGACCAGTGAAGAGCATGATGAGCATTTGAGAATTGTTCTGCAAACACTGAGAGAAAAGAAGCTGTATGCTAAGTTGTCCAAGTGTGACTTCTAGTTAAATGAAATTGCATTCCTTGGACACATAGTATCAGCGGATGGGATTAGAGTGGATCCCAAGAAAATAGAAGCAGTGATGGAATGGAAGCCTCCCAGAAATACAACTGAGGTCAGAAGCTTCTTGGGGCTAGCTGGGTATTACAGAAGATTTGTAAAGGGATTTTCCTTAATAGCTGCTCCAATGACCAAGTTGTTACACAAGAATGTCAGATTCAACTGGAATGACAAGTGTCAGACCAGTTTTGAGAAGTTGAAGGCTATGTTGACTGAAGCACCAGTATTAACACAGCCAGTGTCGGGAAAGGACTTTGTGGTCTACAGTGATGCCTCTCATAATGGGTTAGGGTGTGTATTGATGCAAGAGGGAAAGGTGGTCGCTTATGCTTCCAGACAGCTAAGGCCACATGAACAGAATTACCCTACCCATGATCTAGAGCTTGCAATAATTATCTTCGCACTGAAGATATAGAGGCATTACTTATATGGTGAAAAGTGCTACATTTACACGGACCACAAAAGCCTGAAATGCTTGCCAACCCAGAAGGAGCTCAACCTTAGACAGAGACGATGGATTGAGTTCCTGAAGGACTATGATTGTGTAATTGACTACCATCCTGGGAAGGCAAATGTAGTTGCTGATGCTTTGAGCAGAAAATCCATCACAGCTTTGAGATCATTGAATGCCCGTCTATCTTTGGTTCGAGATGGAGCTATTTTGGCTGAGTTACAAGTGAGGCCAAACCTGCTACAACAGATTTTAGATGGGCAAAAGGCAGATGAAAAATTAATGGCTATTATGAGCAAAATCTCAGAGGGAAAAGTAACTGACTATGAGGTGAAAGCAGATGGGTGTCTCTACTACAAAGGAAGAGTATGTGTACCAGATAATGGGGAATTGAAAGCCAGTATTCTGAAAGAGGCACATGCCAGTGTTTATGCTATGCATCCAGGAAGTACAAAGATGTATCATGATCTAAAGCTTCAGTATTGGTGGCCTAGTATGAAGAAGGACATAGCTGACTATGTAACTAAATGCTTGACATGTCAGCAAGTCAAGGCAGAACATCAAGTTCCATCAGGTTTGCTACAGCCTATACGCATACCTGAATGGAAATGGGATCGGGTCACCATGGATTTTGTAAGTGGTCTACCTCTCACCCAGAAGAAACATGATGCAGTATGGGTGATAGTGGATAGATTGAAGAAGTCAGCACACTTTCTGCCAGTTAGGACTGACTACTTACTAGAGAAATTAGCAGAATTGTATATCATTGAGATAGTTAGATTGCATGGAATTCCACTTTCCATCATATCTGATCGAGACCCAAGGTTTACATCAAGATTTTGGAAAAAGTTACATGAGTCCTTGGGTACACAACTCCACTTCAGCACAGCTTTCCATCCTCAAACGGATGGGCAATCAAAAAGAGTAATCCAGGTAAACAATTGAAACCAATGGAATTGATACAAATATTGAATTAAAATGATAATAATAACATGAAATATATGCCAGGTCCTTGAAGATATGCTGAGGGGTTGTGTCATTGAGTTTGAGGGAAGTTGGGATAGATACCTCCCACTGGCAGAATTTGCATACAACAATAGCTACCAAGCTAGTATCCAAATGGCCCCGTATGAAGCACTGTATGGGAGAAAATGTAGAACTCCAGTGTGCTGGACTGAATTGGGCGAAGACAAACTGGTAGGGCCAGACCTGGTGAAACAGACTGAGGAGAAAGTAAAACTAATCAAAGCCAATCTGAAGGTTGCCTCGCATGCATGTAAATCTTATGCCGACCTGAAGAGAAAAGAAATAGAATATGCGGTTGGCGACAAAGTGTTCCTCAAGGTGTCACCGTGGAAGAAGGTATTGAGGTTTGGAAGAAAAGGTAAGTTAAGCCCTAGGTTCATTGGCCCATATGAAGTCATTGAACGTGTGGGTCCAGTGGCCTATAGGCTAGCTTTACCACCAGAGCTGGACAAGATCCACAATGTGTTCCACGTGTCTATGATAAGAAGATACCGCTCAGATCCTTCACATGTCATCTCTATGGAAAAAATTGAAGTACAACCGGATTTGACATATGAAGAAGAACCCATACGGATCCTGGCTCGGGAAGTGAAAGAGTTGAGGAATAAGCAGATTCCACTGGTGAAAGTGCTTTGGAGGCACCACAACACCGAGGAGGCAACTTGGGAAAGTGAAGAAACGATGAGGCAACAGTTCCCTCAACTGTTTGCATCAGGTAAATTTCGAGGACGAAATTTAAATTAGAGGGGAAGAGTTGTAACACCCTCCCTGTAGCAACTTCGTACATTCTACTGTCATTGACGATTATGTCGGTCCGGACAGCTAGAACGTCTGGAAAAATATTTAAACTAAAGTGAGGAACCATAATTAACTCAAATATTAATAAGAAAAATTTAGGAAAAATTTTAGAAATAAAATATAACCAAGTTAAATGAGCCGTTACCCTAGCGATGGGTAACCTAGTGAGAAGTTGCGGTTCTCGCAACTAGGAGCCCTAGACCCGGGGAAAAAAATATTCATAAAATAATTTTTGGGACTCCAGACAAGGGTCATTGAGGTTCCTATGGCATTAGAATGCCAAGAAAATATTTAAAATTTTTTTTCAATCTGTACAGACAATTTTGACCCGTTAAGCCAAACGGAGGGCATTTTGATCATTTCGCCTTCAGAGGTAATTTTTGGCCGACTTGTCCAGTTAAGTAAATAATTATTATAACATAAAATATGAATAAATATTGCTAAAAATTAAATTGAAATTTGGTAGAAAAGAAAAAAAAAAGAAAAATGAAGGAAATTAGGGATAATGACATCACATGATGTCATTTACATACTCCAAACCAATCAAAATTTAACAAGCCTTCTTAAAACACTTAAAAGAGACAAAATGGACCAAAAAAATTCTGGTGTCTTCCTTCTTCTTCAGCCAGCCGAAATTCCTTTCCCTCTTCCTCCATAACTCTTGTTCTTTCATACCTTCAATCCTTTGATTTCTCATCCCAAATTCTATAAAGTCATTCACTAAAATTTGTCACCCAACCTTGCTAGAGTGTTTGGCAGCCAAGAAAACAAAAAAAAAATGAAGAATTCATAAGAGAAAATTCTGCCCTACTAAGGTTAGTGCCATATTCTTTGCTTTTACATCTTTCTAATCATGAATTTGAGCTAAGTTAAGTTGAAAATTTGACAAAAATTGAATTAATGAAGCATGGTTATATTCCATGAAATGTTGGCAGCCTTGATATGAGTTAGAGTTAGGAGAATTCTTTGGTTTAAAGTGACATATTACTGCCCCTCTTATAAATTATATGATTAGTATAGCAAATAAGGAGTAAGATGCATGAATTGGAGGCTTGGTCAATTAGGGTTAGGGTTTTGAAATTTAATTTTGGTGGTGGATGAAAATGAAAATAAACTAAAGTTTTAATGGTCAATTATTGACCATTTGGCTATTGGTAAACAAGAATTGAAGTGTGTTTAGTGATAGGAATTAGGATTAGTGTGGCTGCCCTAGGTGACTTGCAGGTGTGGCTGTGAGTCCAGCCTGTTTGGATAGCCATAACTTAGGCTGTGTAAGTTCAATTGGTGTTTGGCCATTTGGACATGAAACTAGACACATAATGGCACAACTTTGGTGAAGAAAGCCTGCCCAAAAGACCAAACCTAGTGGACCAAAAACTTGCCTCAACCCGGGTGTCCTGCAACCAGTTTCTGCAGAATGACCAAATGAACAGTGATTGTTCATTTGGTCATAACTCAGTGTAGAATGGTCCAATTGACCTGAAATTTTACCAGCAACTAGTTGAGATATAGACCAAAACTTTCATGAAGGAATCTATCCCAAATTATGACCAGAACCTATCCAACAAGGGAGATGGAGTTACTATTTACTGCACTGTAGATATGGTCAGTTCTGAAATTTTTCAATCCGGCCAGTTGTGGTTTTTGGACCATAACTTGAGCTACAAAACTCCAAATGGAGTGATTCAAAAAAATAAATTCAACTAGACAAAATAAGGAACAACTTTCATGTTTATCATTTTCTCAAATTCCCACTGCAACAGTAACTAATGGAACAGTAAAGATAGGGTATAAAAACTGAAAATTCTGCTCCATTAATTTGAAGCTTAGAAATGGTATTGGTAATCAATGCCAACAAATTTTGAATGCAAAATGTGGTATGTTGGGAGTATTAAAATCAATGTACCTATTTTCTATACAAAAGTCAACATTTTTGTTGACTAATGAAGGGAATAGTAACACCAAAACTTGAAATTCAAAAATTGAAAGATTCCAAAGTGACAAATGCCCTAATATACCTAATAAGATTGGTTTGAATAGTTTGGCATGCCAATAGGGTTCAGTTAGCAGTACTGCACATGGCATTATGCCATTCTGTGATTTCATGGCTTTTAGCCATTCTGACCTTGTATTGAAATTTGGCCTAGTGCCTGATGTTATTACAGCTTATTAGGCATTACATTTGCCTGGGAGATACATATGTGACCGATGGTGTGACGGCCCGAGGTACTTGATACCCAGTGCCAGTTTACCCGTTTATTCAGTCCAATCGTCCAGTATAGGTTACTTGGGCAACCAAAAATAAAAGTGGACAAATTTAATGAAATAATGAATATGACAAGTACAAAATAAGTAAGACTACAAATACTCATCGAAAATTTATTTGCAATAATAAACCAATATATTCACTGCATATTTATTTTATGTTATTTCTTTTTATTTTATTACTGGCACCACTAAGCATTATTGCTTAGCGCGTTGCTTTTGCCACGCGTAGGTTCTGGAGATCCTGACTGAGAGCCCGGTAGACCCCATACTGGGTGAGACCTCCTGCAGCTCTGCATAGTGTCCGTGTCACCTCACCATTTTCAGTACATTGGTAGAACACTAAGTTTCATTTTGGTATTTTGTAACTAACTTTTATTTTCTTTTGTGTAAATGAAACTTATGTAATGTATTTTGATGTTTATGTAAATAATAAAAATTGTGATTATGAATGGAAAATTTGAGTATTTACTTATTGCTTATATATGAGTACCATGAGAAAGGAATGATTGAGAAATGGAGATGTTG
Organism: Hevea brasiliensis; assembly: GCF_030052815.1. NCBI lineage: Eukaryota > Viridiplantae > Streptophyta > Magnoliopsida > Malpighiales > Euphorbiaceae > Hevea > Hevea brasiliensis. The sequence continues at coordinate 1,628,256 of NC_079496.1, read as the reverse complement.
TTGACAATAAAAATTATATTGAAATTTTGATATTGGAGTTTGAGAATGATTGAATATGATTATTGGAAGTGTTTTTCACAGGTTCCGAAGAACTGTTTTCTCCATTTTTAGCCGGTACTCTGCCGGATTTTCTATAAAATTTTCGGAACCTCAAATAAATTATAATTTCAATAAATGACTTAAAGGAATTATATTTCACAAGTTATATTCAAAACTATCTTAAAAATTAATTAAGGAAGAATAAAAATAATTAAGATAAAATGGAGTGTTCCGGTACACCGTGTGACATAGCTTACTCGGATATATTGTAGACGGGTAAGGGGTGTCACACAAATTGTTGTACTTATTTTATAAAAATGAAAAGAAATTAATTTGATTTAATTTATATATCTAATTGAACAAAGGTAAGGAATTAAATTTAACACACAAAATTATAAAAATACTTTATTAATGCAATGCAAACAAGCTCATATGTAAAATAATAATAATAATAATAATAATAATAATAATAATAATAATAATAATAATAATAATAATAATAATAATAATAATAAAATACCAATGCTTTAAAGAGGATTGACAACCGCATATACCACTAAAAATCTACATGTTCTTAAACTTTGAGAAATCCACAAAAAATCAATGACACATCCATTAATTATTTAAATTCAAGACATTTGCTTATTAAACCAAGTACAATGCAAGCCATCAATTCAACAGAACCTTCAAGTTTTATTACCAGGACCAGAGTAGTTTTGGCCAGGAAAAAAAGAAGTGGAAAAAGGGAGGAGCATGATCAATGACTTTCAAGTACAGCAGCACTGAAACACAGCGAATGCTACATATCTCATGATCTGACAATGATAATGGGATTTTTAGTTGTAGGCATCAGGATTTGCCAAGAGATAGGCTTCAATAGCCTTGAACATTCCCATGATTTTTTCTTCACCAGCCTTGATAAGGGATTCATTGATCGGCTTCATTGATCTCACTATCACCCTTTGGGTAGTACTTGCTTGTGGTCTTGCAAATGGACCCCCCATCAGCAGATGGTACTATTTTTACCTCATAATAAATTTTCTCTAATGTGTCTATCCATGGTTCTCCTTCGATGGAAGTGTAGGAATACGTGAAATAGTCTTTGTCTATTGCTTCAATCTTGTTCTTCACATACTTGAATTCGATACCTGCATGCATGTTCAATAAAAAAAAAATATTAATTAATAAAAAATAAATCACTTAATCATTGATTAGTGGCTAATGGTGTAAAGTTAATTAACCTTCTGCAAAGGTAGTCTTCTTAATAGTTCCAGGCCCTCCATTTCCCTCAAGGATCTCTATACTCTTAATGACCTGAGGCAGAATCTGAGGGATAATGTCGTCAGCATCAAGCACAAAGACCTTGAACATCTTGGCTGGGGGGATTCCAGTAGCAACCTCTGCTTCATAATTCATAACACCCATGATATAGTTCTTGAAAAAGATCGAACGAATGAAGGTGAAGAAAGACTTAAGCAACAAGAGTTTATCTTAGTATAATATGTCACGACCCAACCTATGGACCGGACCGGCACTAGGACCTGGGCCAGCCTAAAACCCCCGAGGCCCGTAGTAAGCCTAACTATTCCTCAACCCAACTCTAAGGCCCATTTAGGCCCAATTTCAAGAATTCAACCGGACAAAGTCCGGTCATAAAATGGACCTTTTAACGGGAAATTTTTTACTCACCCGACCTGTAAACACAATATATAATCAATTGGGGAGCTCAGCTCACCCTCCACATACTCGTAATAACATAAAGTCAAATGGGAGCTCAGCTCCCTCATCCAGTCCAACATGGCAAATTATATTACAGACCCAAATCAAATAAATATTTCTAACACATGCAGAATTTCTAGGAGTTAACAGAATTATACAAACATTACAGACATTAATAGAAGACCTGCGAAGAAGAAAAGCAGGTTAACCACAATAATAATCCTCCTGTAGCCTAGAAAAATAATGAACAGGAGTGAGCGTTCGACTCAGAGGGTAAAATATCAATTTGAACCATAATCTCTATAACTATCTAAAGCTAATGCACCATGTGGAGTGAAATGTAACATCATCATAACTTTCATATAAATCACATCAAAAAGGCAATTTGGAGCACTCACACACTCGATAATATCAAACAATACATATATGGGAGCTGATCCCCTATACAACCCTCTTAATGCAACCTCTGCCAGCGAAAATCTCAGCCGGACTTTCGCTTAATAAACCAAATACGGGGTCCCAGCGAAGAACTCAAGCCGTGTCTACTGCGAAGGACCGGGTCCCAGCGAAGATCTCAAGCCGTGTCTACCTGTTCTGTCCATATCCAACACCACACCATATGCACACCAACGCACGCACACTGCTCTAAATTACCACAAATATCATCCATGGCACTTCAACATTTATAAATGCAATGTAAAACGTGCTTAGTGTTTAACTACATAGATACATACATATAAGTGATGCATGGTCATGCTTGAACATATAATAATATCGAAATTACAATTAAAATTAATATTCTACTCACAGACTCAACCGAAGTTACTATAGCGGCTGGGCGAAGGAGGAAGGCAGCCCCTACTCACCTAACAATTTTTATTATAATTATTTAGTACATTTGACTCAATACAAGTTAAGAAAAAAATCAAAGATGTCCTAAGTCGTGTCGAAAATCCGGCAGAGTCTCCCCTATACCTAGGACCTACTCAACATGCAAAAGGGCTTAAAACGCACTTCTTTATCCACAAACTATACACCCACAACTCAATCATATCACACAGCCCCTCCTGGGCCCATCCAAACAGTCATCAATCACAATATGTAAAATGACAGTTTAGTCCTCATAATTTAATCCTTTTGCAAAAACTATCCAAATGAGTCCTAAAAATTCTAAAACTTTGCCCCACGGTCTTTAGCATCATTACTGAGCTAATGCAAAAGGAATCATAATTTTCTGAGCTACCACAAATATTTTATGAATTTTTAATCTCATTCAAGCACTAGAAAATTTTGAAAAAGTAAGGTTCGGGTTTACCTATGCCGATTCTGACTCTGGGGACGCGCTCAGGAAGTCTGACAATGGTGGGGTAGCCAAAATCTCGATCTAATTCTAAGAATTTTTCGGTAGCCTGTCTATCTAGCCAGAAATTTACAGACCTGGCCAATGATGCATACATTTTGCATAGTCATTTAGGTCTAATTTCATAGCTATTTTATTCTATTATTAGTTATTTTTAGCTAATTTCATTAGTTAATTAGTTAGTTTTCCATAATTGTCGATTTTGGATTAATTTGTATCTTTTACTTTGTTTTGTAGGAAAAATGGTGTTTTTGAAGGACTGAAGAGAAATTTTGCCATTGAGGAGTGACTTCTACAGCCAAAGATGTCAAAAACAAGTTTTCAAGCTGAAATATGCATTGATCAAATTGTGCATAACTTGCCGCATAAGCTATGCAGATCTGCATAAGGAGAAAAATCACTGTTCCAGAACCAACCGAAATGTGCATAAGGAGACTGCATAGCTTATGCACATTCTCGCCTCCCTTATGCACCTTCACGGAATTGTGCATAGCCTATGCACCAAGTCATGCAGTTTCGCATAAGTGAACGAGATCATTAAAATCGCATAAGGGATCGTGCATAACTTATGCAGTCCACTTATGCAGTCCCATAAAGAGTTCATTAATGAGCTGGCAGAAGATTCCCTCAGATAATTCCTCCTAGAACACACCATTTTAGGGCTCCATGTCAGAAAAATGCTATAAATAGTCTCATTTTCCCATTTTAAAGAGGAGGAAGAAAGAAAGGAAGGAAAGGAGCAGGAGCAAGGGCAGCTGAAGAGTCACATTTAGTTTTCCACACCATTTCCAACCAGATTTGGGATTTCTTTCTCTTCTTACCTTTTCCTACATTTCTAGTGTTGAGTTTTTTTATTTCTTAGCTTAGATTAGAGCTTTATTTCCATTTAAATTCAGAATATCTTGTAGACATTATGGGTAGTGAGTAGTTTTACTTTGATTCTGGAGTAAGGGATGTAATATTTTAGTTATTTTTGTGGATTTGAACTGGGTTAGTTCCAATTTAATGAATTTATGAGGTTTAATCCATTTCTTGTGTGCTTATTCACATGCTTAATGAAGGGCCCCATTAAGTTATGTTCTTAATCCTTGGTTGAAGCACCGAAAGGAGAAAACCAAGTGATAGTTAATCAAGAAATTGGACTTAATTAACTTAGATCTAGAAATAGACTAAGGGTTAAGAGGGTTTTAATAGATTGATTAAAGAACCTAATGGGTCTTGGTTAATTTTAACTCCACGAAAGTAGGATTAAGTTAATTAAGGCACTCTTTGTCTCACTCGAAAGAGTTTTCAAAGGATTTTAGAATTAATCTCCTTTAAACCCATAAATTTCATGGATTGGGCTAGCTAGGAAAAATCCCAAAATGACTTAAATATGAACCCTTAACTCCAGAATCGTCTTTCATCAATTATTGGTTGGAATTTTACTTTCGAGTGTTTAGTTTAATCTCATTTTATTAATTTTCATTATTATCAATTTCTTTATTTTGCGAATTATTAAATTAGTCATTGTTTGAATTTAGTTTTGCATTTTCATACCTTATGCTTCAATTTCCTAAATTTCTTTTATTAATTTGATTAAAATACAATTTTAACATATTTTATTTTACATCAAAAATTCAATCATTAACACAACTCCTCGTGGGAACGATATCTTTTTCTATACTACTTGAACGACCCGTGCACTTGCGGTAGGGACACATCAGCCAACTATCGAATTTCCACGAATTGAAGGTACCTATACGAAGCCCACAACACGGGGGTTAGTATATAATTTTTACGAAATTTTCTAAGCTCATTTAATGCTCGAAAAAATACTACGAAGTTTCATGGGACCCACCGAAAAACGGTATCGAAAAATTTTGAAATTTATATTGCCGCGAAGCTCTCGACGAGTGGAGAGCTCTGGTACTCTCGGTTTTCTCGTGGGGTTCACGGTTTGCGAGAAATCTAGGCCAAAAGTCAAAATGGGCTAAAACTTCCCGAGCAAAAATTGGGCAAACCGCTGGATGGATTTTGGTGTTCTTGGTTTCTATGAAAAGCTCTCGAGGTGTAGATAGTGTTTGACACAAGACCCGGCCCAATCGGTGGCCGGATTGGCTAGATTTTGGCCGGGAAGCCGAAATAGCGCGTTGCATGTCGCGTCTCTTCGCGCGTTGTTTTCGAGTCGACGGTGGGGGAAGGCTAGGGCGGCGCTCCAGCGAGGTGGGGAGGGCTGGGTGGTGGCGGCGCGGCGTGGGGAGGAGGGAGGAGAGAGAAAACGAGAGAGAGAGGAAGAGGGGTCAGGGACGAGTGCGGAGGAAGAAGAAAAGGAGCTGGACGGTTCGATTCGATCGGTCCGATCCGGTCTGATTTGATTCGGCTGTCCGATTTAAGATATAAAATTTTAAATTTTTACTTTGCCATAGGATCAAAAACGAGGTCCAAAAATTCCTAAAAAATTCTAGAAAACTCAGAAAAATTCGTAGAGCCAAATATATTTTTAGTTTTATCACGTGGTCTTTAAATTAATTTTTAAAAATCATCAAAGTTTTATATTTTCGAAAAATCGAACTCGATTTCTAAAATTTGAAAAATTTTAAATAATTTGTTAAAATTTAAATAAAATAAAATATTAATATTTACTCACAAAATAATAAATTTAAAAATTAGGAATGTTACAAAATATATCTGGTACAGTGAAATACGAGAGCTAAAGGGATGTATTTATAGGACGAGTTTTCCTTCTAGAGGTCAGAGTCAAAAAAAGAATGCTTCAGATTAAAATGAATTGATGCATCAATTTCAAGATTACTTCAATATTTAACTAGAGATGCTTTAATTTGTCTCCTTTTTTGTCTGAACTAGAGATGCTTCGTCACCAGATGTGCACTGAATAATCTCTCTAGATGATTTGTTTCGTGTGATTTGCATTTGTAGATATGGTTTGCATATCACATGTTAATGAGTTGATGTCCCAACGTTATTTTTCTTTTCAAGAGATGCTTTTATGAAGTGTGGGTTTAATAAATAAAATTTAATGGCATTACAAAGAATAGAAAATAAAATGCAGTGCAAGGTCCTTAATTTCAATATATAAAATTATATAAAAAAAGCATACACAAATCGCGAAGAATATAAGATTATAGGAAAAGATTTTTGTGCACTTTTATTAATTTTAATTTTATACATTTCTGCATGTGAAGATATATATATATATTAATTAGGGTGCAACAATTTTTTTTATCCTTGCACGATTTACAATATATTATTCATGGAACGAATGGTTATGGAGATTCATTATTATTATTATTATTATTATATAACATCTAGGATTTAATTGGCGTCTCGAACAAGCCTTTTTTGACTAATATATGCAAATCCTTTGCTCACTTTCTCTGATTTGATGCACTTGCTTAAAATATATTTAATTAATTTCAGATAAAATAATTTTAACTATTCCCTTTTACTTCTCCTTTCCCCTAGCATAAATAAATTAGTTGGGAAGAAAATATATTTTAATAGAAATAAGAAACTAACCTATAATACTCTGCAATCCCATTCCTGTTTTCTATTCTCATTTCCCACTCCAGAAGTGAAAAGACTATTCAAGTGCACATCACTGCTGATTTTTTTTTATGTTTAATTATGGTGAATTTTAAATATATAATAAAATTTATTTATTAAATATATAAATTTTATATATTTATATCTTTAATTTATAATAGAACGAGACAAGAATTTGATATATTGCCACCTCTATTTTAATTACTCGCATGAATGTGTGAAAGCTTCGTCTTTTAAGTTTTTGCAATTGCAGCCCGTGTGAACTCATTCAAAACATTTTATGACTTTTTTTTTTAATAAAAAAAAGGACATGAATATAAACTAGTTGAAGGTTAAGTTCACCCATAATAAGTAACTTTGCCATCTTAAATCTTAATAATGAAACAAAATGCAAATGTTCCCAAAGTTTGAGAAATCCACAGAAATCAATAACCCATCTATTAGTTATTTAAATTCAAGGCATTTACAACTTAAACTAAGTACAGTGCAAACCATCAATTCAACAGAACCCTCAAGTTTTATTACCAGGACAAAAGTGGTTTTGCCCAGGGGGGAAAGATGTAAAAAAGAGGAGAATGATCAATGACTTTCAAGTACAGCGGCACCGAAACACAGGGGACGCTACATATGATCTGACAATGATAATGGGATTTTTAGTTGTAGGCACCAGGATTTGCCGAGAGATAGGCTTCAATAACCTTGAACATTCCCATGATTTTTTCTTCACCAGCCTTGATAAGGGCTTCATTGATCTCACTATCACCCTTTGGGTAGTACTTGCTTGTGGTCTTGCAAATGGATCCCCCATCAGCAGATGGTACTATTTTTACCTCATAATAAACTTTCTCTAATGTGTCTATCCATGGTTCTCCTTCGATGGAAGTGTAGGAATACGTGAAATTGTCTTTGTCTATTGCTTCAATCTTGTTCTTCACATACTTGAATTCGTTACCTGCATGCATATTCAATAAAGAAAAAAACATTATTAATTAATAAAAATAAATGATTAATCGTTGATATTGGCTAATGTTGTGAAGTTATAATTAACCTTCTGCAAAGGTAGTCTTCTTAATAGTTCCAGGCCCTCCATTTCCTTCAAGGATCTCTATACTCTTAATGGCCTGAGGCAGAATCTGAGGGATAATGTTGTCAGCATCTAGCACAAAGACCTTGAACATCTTGGTTGGGGGGATTCCAGTAGCAACCTCCGTTTCATAAGTCAGAACACCCATGATAGCTCTTGAAAAAGACCAAACGAACGAAGGTGAAGGAGGAATTAAGCAACAAGAGTATACTTTAGTAGAATATGTTGGTGCCGTGAAATGCGAGAGCTAAAGGGGTGTATTTATAGGAGGAGTTGTCCTTCTAGTTATAGAGATATGAGTCATTTGGACATGAGGTCAAAAAATGAATGCTTCATATTAAATTGAATTGGTGCATCAATTTCAAGATTTCTTCAATATTTAACGAAAGATGCCTTGTCACTATATATATTGTCCTAGATCTGTATAAATTGCATTTGTAGATATGGAATAATAAAAGTTTTTATTTAAATTTATTCTATCATAAATTTAAGATATAAATATATAAAATTTATATATTTAATAAATAAATTTTAATTATGTTAAATCAAATTTAAATAAAAAAAAATCATGAAACAATATATATGAAAGAAAGAATTCGAGTTACCGTACATCTTCTAGATGGTCTCATTAATTAATTTCATGGCAACCCATGTTATTTATTTTCCTTGTTAAATCACATGGTTGATATCCCAACTTTTTAAAAGATGCTTTTATGAAGTGTGGGTGTGGGGTGGGTAAATAATTTGATATCAAGTGTACCTCTTTGATACATGGGATTGATAGTTATAATAATACTATAACAGTCCATGTTATGACTAATCATGGGCCAAAAGTGGGCACACCCAATTTAAAGAAACTAATAGTGTGACTGTAGGCCCAATTTATTGTAATGGGTAATTATTGATGTTGGAATTCCCTGTTATTGTTACTCAGGTGCATCATTTTGTTGATCAGGATCTTGCACCTCATCCTCTGAATCACTGGACTGAACTACTAAAATATCAATATCAAGCTTCACCTGTTCTTTGACACTGTGTTTTGATTCTGCTATTAACTTCTTCCTTTGATTATCCAATGAAGCAAACTTGTTAAATGTCATATCCTTGCTGATAATTAATTTTGGAGACTTTGGATCATTGCACCACAACCTATAGCATTTCACTCCAGATGCATACCATAGAAATATGCATTTTCTTGTCCTCAGCTCAAGCTTACCATCTCTCACATGAGCATAAGCAGGGCAACCAAACACTCTCAACTGAGAGTAATCAACAGGTGAACCGGACCAGATCTCAATTGGAGTTTTGCACTCAATAGCTATAGATGGAGATCTATTAACCAAGAAACAGGCTGTATTAATTACTTCAGCCCAGAAATCTTTTCCCAATCCTGAATGTGAGAGGATGCTTCGTGCTTTGTCACAAAGCGTTCTGTTCATGCATTCTGCAATACCATTCTGTTGAGGTGTCCTTGCACAAGTGCGGTGTCTTACTATACCTTCATTGCTGCGGAATGCATTGAACTCACAATTGCAAAATTCCAACCCGTTATTAGTTCTAAGACGCTTGACCTTCTTTTCTGTCTGTTTCTCAATCATCGTCTTCCACTTTACAAAGGTTGAAAATGCCCTATCTTTTGTTTTCAGAAAATACACCCACACCATCCGAGAGTAATCATCAATCAAAGTTATAAAGTACCTAGCACCACTCTTAAAAGGAATTCTATTAGGACCCCCATAGATCTGAGTGGATATAATCCACCGTTCCTCTGGTCTTGTGCATTGCCTTTTTATCGAACTTCACCCTGGTCTGTTTGACAAGCACACAGTATTCACAAAAGTCCACAGATTCGATTTTCTGCCCGTCCAATAAATGCTGCTTGCTCAACATAGACAATCATCTTTCACTCGTATGACCAAGACGCAGATGCCACAGTTGAGTCTGATTCTGATTATTGCTTCCGGATGCTACTGCAGCTTCCCCTGCAACTGTACTACCCTGAAGAAAATAGAGTCCTGAAACCAAACTGCTCTTCATGAATACCATAGAGCCCTTGCACACTTTGAAAACTCTATTCTCTATATGGTATCTGAATCTATGAGAGTTAAGTGTCCCAAGAGAAATCAAGTTCCTCTTTAGTCCTGGAGCATGCCAACACTCTATAGATATGACAATGCCATCAAACATCCTCAATCTGATGTTACCAATTCCTTCCACAGATAATGTACGATCATTGCCCAGAAACACCTTGCCACTTATCTGTTTATAAGTGACAAACCAGTTTCTATGTGGACATATGTTATAAGTAGCACTAGTATCAAAAATCCAAAAATTTTGTCCATGATCTGAACTCACCGATAAAATTTCCCCAGCACTGTCATCATCATCAGAATCAATAAAATTGTTAACCACATTCGCAGAACTTTATGGTTGCTTTCCCTTTTTATTTTTTAACTCGGGATAGTCTCTCCTGTAGTGACCTTGCTCCCCACACTCAAAACAGTTAGCCTTTTTAATTCTTGACTTAGATTTCTTTTTGCTGGAAGAAGCCTCCCTTGCATGTGTTCTTTTCCTGCTCACCAAACCTTCCCTCTCAAATTTTTCTCTATTATCTGAAAAATTCTTTTTTAACTCCGTTGATTTTAGAGAATTACTAACATCGTCTAGTGAAATACCGTCTTTTCCATACAACAGATTATCAACAAAAGTCTCATAGGAGGATGGCAAAGAATATAACATAACAAGGGCCTGATCCTCACTATCAATCTCAATATAAGTATTCTTCAGGTCCATAATGATTGAATTAAATTCATCCATATGTTTTTTAATGGGCGTACCTTCACTCATTCTCAGATGGTAAAGCCTTTTCTTTAGATACAGGTGGTTGGTCAACGATTTGGCAGAGTACAACTCCTCTAATTTCTTCCATGTCGCAGACGCTGAGCTTTCACCAGTAATCTCGCGTAAGACATTATCAATTACTCTCTTGAAAATCGCACTCAAGACTCTTTCCTTCAAATCGGCCTTCTCCGCCTCTTTCATACCTTCTGAAAAGTTACCCTCGATTGCCTTTCATGGACCTTGTAGGATCAAGGAAGATTTGATTTTAATTTTTCATAGACTGAAAATCGATCCACCATCAAACTTTTCCATCTCATACTTCTTTAAAGATGACGCCATTTGTAAACCCTAGGTTTTGTGTATAAAGCTCTGATACCAGTTTATTATAATAAGCACCCAAATCTAAGGCACACATACAAATCGCACAATCACACAGTATAGAAAAGAGAAGAATAATAACACAGGATTTAACGTGGTTCAACAGTAAATTATACGTCCACAGGCAAGATAAGAGAAAAAAGTTCCACTATGATGAAAAGAGCAAGATATAATCATTTAGAACTCTCAAACCCTAACCTCAGTGTGTTTGCCGAATATTTCACTATTATACTGTAAAGGGTAGAATATTATAATATTTATACTGGTCCATATCAGCCCGTAACCTCCACCGCCACCATAAATCTTATTTTTTATCCCAATTAGTTTGCTGCTTGAAACTTTCAAGTCACAATTTGAGTCTATGAAAAACATATTCAAAATTCAAGCCATAAAAAATAACATGACTAAAGAGATGGAGATTGCTTCTGCGATCCCCCCAGCCAAGTTGTTCAAGGTCTTTCTCCTTGATGCCCACAACACTATCCCTACGATTCTGCCTCAGACCTTTAAGAGTATTGAGATTATTGAAGGAGATGGAGGGTCTGGAAGCATTAAGAAGACTACCTTTGCAGAAGGTGATATGTTTATATAGTTTGCACATTTTTTACTTGCATTCAAGAGTAGTTTTCGGTGTAGTTATGCGCACTGGAACTAAGTATTTTTATAAGCTTGCAATTCCCTATATCTGCTTAGTATATTCAGAATTATAAGGAGTACTCCCAGCAAGGGCGAACCTAGTTGATAAGAAAATTGGCTACTAATATAGTTTGGACACTGTTGTTATATATGTATATATATTACAGAAGCTAGAAATTTTGGATGAATCTTTGTGTTTTTTCGATATGCAGGAAGCGAATTCAAATACATAAAGCACAAGCTTGATATGGTAGATAAAGACAACTTCATTTACAACTACACTACTTTTGAAGATGATCCGTGAATCGAAGGACTGGAGAAAGTTTTTTATAAGACCCAGATTGTTCCTTCTCCTGATGGGGGATCCATCAGCAAGTGCACGACCAAGTACTACCCAAAGGGTGACAGTAACATCAATATAGACAAAATCAAAGAGGGAGAGCAGAAAGCCATGGAAATATTCAAGGCTGTTGAAGCCCACGTCTTGGCAAATCCTGATGCCTATAATTAATTGTCAGTGTCCTAAGATAGTTTTTCTTGTTTCCTAGATTTTGGACAACTAAAAAACAGGCCATCAAAGCTTTCTTCTTCTTCTTCTTCTTTTTTAATTTTCTTTTTTGAGCCAAAATTGCTTTTGGCTTGTTAATAAAAGTACGTGGAGTTGTGTGCTGAATGGATGGCTTGTATTGTACCATTGGATCATAAAATTATTTGTTGCAGTTGTGGCTTATATAACTACTAAATGTCACTTTCTATATGCAAGAAGTGGAAATAATTGCACTTGATTAATCAGCCGTTGACTAAACTATCACGTCTCATGGCCGGACGAGATTCCAAATTGACTAAATCAGAAATGCAGACGTTCTCAATTTTATCAGTATCTTCCCTCTTTTTTTCTTTCAAAATTAATTTAGTTTAGTTCTTAAGCTTGATTTCTCATAGTTCTCTAAACAACTCAAAATAATCAGCACAGCCAGCCTTTTTGTTTCCATATGAAATATTTCGGTTATTAAGAAATGCCTCTCCCTTCACTGCTAGAGGGTAGTCATAGATATTAGTCACTTTGAGCAACTCTGTCTCCTCAAACATTGTGAGGTTAATTCCAGTTCCAGAAGGCTGTCTGAACTTCTGGGTCATACCGTACTGGAAATTTACTGTCACTGGAGGAAGGAGGTTCGCCTTGATTGCCTGCAAGATGCCATCCTTTCCTTCTTTTGCGAAGATAATAATAGTGATTCTTCCATCAGCAGAAGCATAAAAAAAAATGCAAAACAAAATAAGGACAAGCAGAAGGTAGAATTGAAGCAAGACAGTCATGGAAGACTCTTTTTCTTCATAATTAGACTGCACGAAAAGTGTTTTCCATGGCTGCCTTGCCTCAATCCTGCCTTTTACTTGTGCTCATTTTCTTTTTTTTCATTTTAATTTCTCTCAGTTTCAAAGGTCTCTCAAGAAATAGGCTTTAATACCAATTTGTTGGTTTTTCAAAGGAATAGAAGCAGAGAAAGAAAGTTTTCTTTTTGAAACCGAAAATTTGTTAAAGATCATAAATTCAAAATTCATAATGATAACAGAAAATTCAAAAAATACGATAGAAGGCTTGTTTTCCGAATTGAGTAGATTGTGCATCTTATTTTGTGTTTACAGGACAAACGAGAGGAGAGTCAAAGGAGGAAGAGGAAATTGAAACAGAGAAAGGAGACAAAGGAATTCAGCAGGCAGCTAAATGAAGCATAGTTAGTGCCTAACCTGTGAGATCGTACGAATCAAAAAATAACATTGATCCCTCCGAATGGACTGCTAGAGTTTAGGGGCCTTCCCGGCTATTGTATTGAAATTTATTTATGAAGTGAATTCTGCTTCCTCCAATCTTTGCTTATTTTAACTATTCATTTCCAACATTTTCACCAACAACATTCCACTATCTCCATACATCATACTAATATTTAGCTATAATTAGAATTCTAATTCGTAACCTCATAAGAAAATTTTGAAAGATTATTCTATAAATACCTCCTTTTGCTCTTGCATTTCGCCCCACCATAGACACACATCCTGCAATTCTCTATGTCTATATACATATCTTGTTCCTTAAGTCATTCTCCTTCATTTGTTCTTTCATTTTCCAAAAGGCCATTATGGGTGTTGTAACTTTTGAGAGGAAAATTACTACTTCAATCACCCCAGCCAGGATTTTCAAGGTTCTTGTCCTGGAAGCTGACGATGCCATCCCTAAGATTCTGCCTCAGGTCGTTAAGAGTGTGGAGATCCTGGAAGGAGATGGAGGGCCTGGAACGATCAAGAAGACTAACTTTGCAGAAGGTCAGCAATTAAATTTACACCCTTAATTAAGGTTAATGTATTCATGCCTTGCACAGATTATTAAGTAGTGAAATATCTATCCTTATAAATGAAAGCAGGTAGCGAATCCAAGTTTATTAAGACCAAAATTGAAGTAATGGACAAAGATAATTTGACGCATTGCTATAGTGTAATTGGAGGCGATCAATGGAATGATGTGCTTGAGAAAATTTCGTATGAGACCATAGTAGTGGCTGCTCCTGATGGAGGATCTATTATCAAAACTAGCAGCAAGTACTACCCCAAAGAAAATTATGAAATCATTCAAGACCAAGTCAAGGCCGGAGCACAGAAGGCATTGGAATTTTTTAAGGCCGTTGAAGCCTATCTCTTGGCTAATCCTGATGCCTTTAATTGAAAATCATCTGTGTTCGACCCTAATTTTCTCTGTAATTAATTTTGTTGAAGTAAAAAAAGTAGTTTTTTTTTTTTTTTAATTAAAAGAAAGTTTGATTAGCTAGCCAACTTTTCGTCTAGAAGTTAATCCTGTGTTAAAATCATGAAATCAAAGGTAAGAAATGGATTGAGTATGACAGATTCATATTATTTCGATTGCAGATTATCCCAACTCTTTTTTTTTTTTTTTAATTTATTGAAATAAAAAGATACAACATACACTTTTCTTGACACATAAAACTGCAGGCTCTTATTAGCATATCAAATACAGTTTTGGCTAGGCAGACAAGAGAATATTCGGTTGAATAGTATTGGAACCTTTAGAACATATCAGGATTTGCCAGAATATAGGCTTCAATAGCCTTGAACAATCCTAAGCGTTTCGTTTCTCTTTGTCAGCCTTAAGTTGTTCTATCTTAAGCTCATAATCACCAATGGTGTAGTAATAGCTGCTTTCCTGCAGATGGATCCTCCATCAGGGGATTGCTCGAACTTAATCTCGAAAGTGATTTTTTCAATCACATTAATCAAACATATCGCCTTCGTTCACAGTCTGGCTAAATGTGAAGTTTTCTTTGTCAATTGCTTCAACTTTGTGCGTCAAATACTTGAATTGGCTACCTGCATATGGGAAACTAAAGATTCAAACATTCAGAACAAATTAACTGCAATGCCACTGCTAAAGGAAGCCAATTTTGATCACTCCATTATAATTTAAAAATCTTGAATGCGCCAAGTCGATATGTGAAAGAGCTAGTAAGGCAGCAAAAACAAAAGTTTGATAAATCCATGATCTTGCCTTCTCCGAAAGTAACTTTTTTTATGGTTCCAGGCCCTCCATCTCCTTCAAGGATTTCAATACTCTTAACGGCCTGTGGCACAATCTTTGGTAAGAGAAGGCCAGCATCAAGGACAAAGGCCATGTACAGCTTAGCAGGAGAGATGGAGGAATTAACCACCATTTCATTGGAAACAATTCCCATGTTAATTACCTTATTAGGAGTTTAAAGGGAAGAAGGATTCGGATTTGAATGATTAATTGTGAGTTGGTTCTTGAGGTGAAGAAATGTTGGTAGCAAAAGGATGACATTTATAAGCTTGTTGGAGCCAAAGGTTATGATTCAGGATTTCTTGCAGTCTGATGCCTAATAGATTCTATTTGGTGTCCAAATCTCTTGAGTAGAAACAAACTTCTGGATCAAGATTGCCAAAAATTGTTGGAACGTAAGTAATTAAAAAATCAAAAGGACAACTGGAGCATTTAAATGGTTAAAACTTGAGAATTTTCATAAATTGGACGGGAACTTCATGGCTTGTAGTTAGTATGCATGTAATAGACCATCATTTCAATTAATAGAGTTCATTTTTTTTAATTATGACTTGAACTCGAGACCTTACAGTCATAGAGATACTCTAGTATCATTGAACTACAACTCATTAATAATAAAGTTCATTTTGTTGATTATGGCTGAAGCTGTCATTCAATTGGATACAATTTCCACCTTTAATCTTAATTACATCCCATAACGTGGATACTGGGAAGAATGAAAGAGTTTGCTCAATTCAATGACTAAAGTTTGTTCAATTCAATGACCAATTAAGTCATGGACCAGACACACCGCCAATTACTCATCTAGTTCTTCTTTTGTCTTAATTTGAACCAGTTAGAAACCTATACCATTGATTTCCTTAGCCTCTTATTTTCCTTCAATTTAAACAGCTTCTCCAATGCTTTTTCCCCAGTAGTATTAATTTTTATAAAAAAGATTAATTTTGTTTATTTAATTTTTGAGTATTATATATCATTTAGAATTTATTGGAAATACAATTGCTATTTTCATTTATTGAAATAAAAAGGGTACGTACTTTTCTTGACACATACAACTGCAGGCTCTTATTAGCAAAAAAAAAATGCAGTTTTTGCTAGGCGGACAAAGAAATTATTCAGTAGAACAGTGTTGGAACTTGGAACCTTTAGAAAGTGTCAGGATTTGCCAAGATGTAGGCTTCAATAGCCTTGAACAATCCCAAGCGTCTCTCTTTGGCAGCCTTAAGTTGTTCTATGTTAAGCTCATAATCACCAATGGTATAGTACTTGCAACCCTCCTTGCAGATGGATCCTCCATCAGGGGATTGCTCGAACTTGATATCGTAAGTGATTTTTTCAATCACGTTCATCAACATATCGCCTTCAAACACAGTGTGGCTGAATGTGAAGTTCTCTTTGTCGATCGCATCAACTTTGTGCTTCATATACTTGAATTGACTGCCTGCATATGTATAATTGAAGACTTAACATTCACAACAAATTAATGTGATGCCACTACTAAAGCAAACCAAGTTTAACCATTCAATGATTATTTAAAAATCCTAAATGCATCAAACTGTTATGAGAAAGTATTCTTACCTTCCCCAAGAGTAACTTTTGTTATGGTTCCAGGCGCTCCATCTCCTTCAAGGATTTCAATACTCTTAATGGCCTGTGGCACAAGCTTTGGTAAGAGAACGTCAGCATCAAGGACAGAGGCCTTGTACAGCTTAGCAGGAGGGACGGAGGAATTCACCAACATTTCATAGGAAACAACACCCATGTTAATCACCTTATTAGGAGTTTATAAGGAAGAAGGATTAGGATTTGATTGAATAATTGTGGGTTTTTTCTTGAGGTGAAGAAATGTTGGTAGCAAAAGGAAGGTATTTATAAGCTTGTTGGAGCCAAATATTATGATTCATATATCTTTTTTTATTTTGTAGGATTTCTTGCAGTCTGAAGCCTAGTAGATTCCAAATCTTTTGCATAGAAACAAACCTTTGGATCAAGATTGCCAAAAATTGTTTAAAAGTTATTAAAAAAATCAGGACTTCTACTGGAGTATTTAATTGATTAAATTAGAGAAATTTCATAAAACTGGACGGAAACTTCATAGATTGTAGTTAGGATGCATGTAATAGAGCATCATTTCAATTAATAGAGTTCTTTTGTTGATTATGGCTAAAGCTATCATTAAAATTATGTCAAATTCATAATGATTTACAATTAAACATAAAAAAATTTCATTAAAACAATAAATTAAATTTTCTTTAACATATTATTTTAAGGATTTTTCTTCTGATTTTTTACCTGTCAAAAAAGTAAAATATATGAATTTATTATGTACTAGCAAAGAAATTTATTCATCTTAGAGAAAATTATTATTCAATCATTCCATTTTAATAAAACTAACTACTTGGTCATCTTATTTTGAAAAAATGTATTAATTTTTGTTAAATATAAATCGTTACTCAAAAAATGTATTAGTCAGCTTATGTTTTTTCTGTTTCTTTTACTTTTTTAATCCATTTAATTATTTTAGATGTTAATTTGAGTTTTATTTTTTTCTATAATTTTAAAAACATAATTATATAACCCTTTTAATTTCTAAGTATTGAATTATTTAGTCCCATAATAATAATTTCTTTCTTTTTTAAATACATGAATAACAAAAAGTTAAAATTTAAAATAGACAGATTGACTAATTAAAAGAGTGGACTAAGCAAAAATATAGAAATCAAATAATAAATCATTCAAAATAAAAAAGGCTAAATAATTAATTTATTTTAAAATAGATGGAATAAATTTTAATTTTTTTTCTTTACCTTCTAATATCCATAGATAGTAAAAATTTAATCCGCCCTCGTATGGACCCATTCCCACCCCAAATTCCATGGAAAATCTCTTTCTAGTTGTTGATAATGCAGCAGGGACGTATCAAGCCTCCAAGCCTCGCCTCACTCCGAGAATTATTTCTAATGCCGTGAAATTTCGAGTTCAAATTTAGCAACATCATATATTTTTTTATAGAAAAGTAATACCAGAGCTTTATGAAAATCAATTTCCAACGATTTATGAAAGTCATTAAATGAAATTAATTGCTGGGATTATAAAAGGAGTAAAATCTTATAAATTATGAAAAATTCTATAAAAAATTATTCCTATTTCTTAATTTCATCAACATTACAAAGAATGATCAAATTATTAAAATAAGAAAACAGCAAGTAATATAACGTCATCATATGATAAATCTTTGTTCATTTATATTCTCAGAAACAAAAATCTTTGATCATTGATTGAAGGGAAAAAAGGGTACAGCATTTATTTTTCTTTGCGATATAGAAAATAACTTCTTGACTCTTGACAAGTAAAACAGCAAACTTTTATTAGCAAACCAAATGCAGTTTTTTGCTTACAAGCATATGTAAGAGATTATTATTTCAGCAGACTAATAATCATAGTGCATGGTGGCAATTTTAATAGGCATCGGGATTAGCCAAAAGGTAGGCTTCAACAGCCTTGAACATTCCTAAGGCCTTCTCTTTGCCAGCCTTAAGTTGGTCTTTGTTAAGCTCAAAGTCACCAATGGTATAGTAGCTGCTGCTTTCCTTGCAGATGCATCCTCCATCAGAGGATTGCTCGAACTTGATCTCGTAAGTGATTTTTTCAATCACATTCATCAGCATGTCACCTTCAATCACGCTATGGCTGAATTTTAAGTTCTCTTTGTCTATGGCTTCGATCTTATGCTTCGAGTACTTAAATTGGCTACCTGCACGTAAAGACTCAAAATTCATTACAATTTAAATTTGAGACCTTGTAGTTCTTAAAACTGCTCTTATACCACTAAACTATACCTTGTTATTCAGAATGATTACTATTAATATAACTGGAATTTGGCAATTGGCGCTAAAAGGAAAGCAAGTTGGATAAATCAACAATCATACCTTCTCCAAAAGTAACTTTTTTTATGGTTCCAGGTCCTCCATCTCCTTCAAGGATTTCAACACTCTTAATGGCCTGAGGCATAATCTTTGGTAGGAGAATGTCAGAATCAAGGACCAACGCCTTGTATAGCTTAGCCGGAGGGATGGGGGAGTTGACAACCAATTCGTAAGAAACAACACCCATGCTACCTTAGGAGTTTGAAAATGATTAAAGGAAAATTGATTAGGATTTGGTTGCAATTTGTGGTTGTTCCTGAGATGAAGATATGTGGGTTACTAAGGCTGATATTTATACACTTTTTCATTTGTCTCTCTCTCTTTCTCTCTCTCCAGTAATTTTTGTTTTTCTTTTGGTAGGATTTCCAGCTGATGATACCCAATAGATATTCTTTATGGCGTCCATATCTATTCTGCTCTGAAGAAACAAACTTTTGGATCAAGGTTGCCACCTATTGTTTGGAAGTAATTAATAAAAAATTGACTAGTATTTACATGATTAAAACTTGATGAGAACTTCTAGTGAGCATGTAAATTAAACTAATGATATCAAGCTGGCCAAATACTTAAATTGCCCTTATATTTTCATTGAAAATTCTGATGGCATTGGAAATTTTTGTTTTGACCTATTGAGTACCTCTTCTATTTTTATATCTAACAAATATAAATTTATCTAGTCAATTGATATTGTAAATATACGTCGATAAGAACAAGTGAAACTATTATAATAATACCAAAATGACATTTAATCATTTTATTATGGATAAAAATTTTTCATAGAGGGAAATAATTAAAATTGAGTGAAAAAAATGCAAATAATATTAATATTTATGTTGTATTAGCACATGTTTAATGAAAACAAAAAATAGCATATTCAAATTATAAAGATTTTATCAAGAGACTTAGATTTCAAGATTATAAAAAATTTAAAGGACTTTATAAGAGTAAAAAGCTAGTTCTAACTTTTTAACAATGATTGATCCAAACCCAAGTAAACTCATTTTACACTTTACGGATTTTAAACTCGATCTACTCATTTTTCTGCACTCATTCAAATCAATTTAATAGTAGATCTATATAATGATTATAAAATGTAAAATTAAGTCTCAAATAGGTTAAAAAAACCAAGCAGTTGTATCTTAAAGGGTTTAGGAGATTTCACTGGGAATTATTGATTAGCCTGCCAACTTTTTTTCTATAAGTTAATCGTGTGTTAAAATCATTAAACTAGAGGTAACAAATGGATTGAATATGATAGATTCAGATTATTTCATTCGATTGCTGACTATCTCAAATTGGATTGTAGGTTTATTCGAATTCATTATAAGAAAATTTTAGATCAAATACGAATCAATTCATAAATTATAGATTGCTTCAGATTAAAATATCAATTTTTATAAAAAAAAATAATTTGTTTATTTAATTTTTGAGTATTATATACCATTTAGAATTTATTGGAAATACAATTACTCATTTTCATTTATTGAAATAAAAAGGGTACAACTTTCACTTTTCTTGACACATACAACTGCAAGCTCTTATTAGCAAACCAAATGCGGTTTAGGCAGACATGAGAGATTATGCGTTGGGACCTTTAGAACGTATCAGGATTTGCCAAGATGTAGGCTTCAAAAGCCTTGAACAATCCCAGGCGTTGCTCGTTGGCAGCCTTAAGTTGTTCTATGTTAAGCTCATAATCACCAATGGTATAGTAGTTGCTGCTCTCCTTGCATATCGATCCTCCACCAGGAGATTGCTTACTTGTACTTGATATCGTAAGTGATTTTTTCAATCACATTCATCAACATATCGCCATCAAACACAGTGTGGCTGAATGTGAAGTTCTCTTTATCGATCGCATCCAATTTGTGCTTCATATACTTGAATTCACTACCTGCATATGTAAAATTAAAGACTCAACATTCTGATACGTGTCTAATGTTGATTGGTGAGGTTGTAAACTGCTGAATAGTTAGGGAGAGCACAGAGCTGATTTTAGGCTCTATAAAAGAGATTGAAACTTGTGTAATATGTGTGTTGTGATTGAACAGTAACTGTTCTCTTTCTTAAGTCTCTCTGATTCTTTAATCTTCTTTCTCTTCTTCTCTTTTTCTATATTTCGTCTTGCTAAAATCTTCTTAAGTTGCATCAATGGTATCAGAGCTGGTTGATTCTTGGCCATGGTGGAATTACAGGTTCTCATCTTTTTTTCCTTTGTCTTTTATTCTCATTCTCCCTATTATTTCTTTCTCATCTGATTCTACTCAATTTCTTCTCAATTTCTCCCTAATTCTTCTCAAATTCTTCATCTGATTCTACTCAATTTCTTCTTAATTTCTCCCTAATTCTTCTCAAATTCTTCTTCCTTTCTTGAGATCTTGAATCAAATTCTTCCTTCTTACGGTGCTTTTTGGTTCCTTATTCTACTCTATTATTTAATTTCTCCTTTCCAGTATTTTAAGAAACTTGCTTTTTGAAAGGGTTTCAATTTCTTAAAATTCTTCTCTATTCTTGATCCTTCTTCAATATTTTCTTTTTCTCTTTTCTATTTTCTTTCTTCAATTTCTTTGGTTTCCATAAAGTACCAGCAACAAACCATGGAACTAGAAAAGATTATTGAAGGTATGCTTGAAATTATAGAAACATGGGAAAAAAAAAATAGAAATTTCTAAGAAGTCGGCTCAAGAAGAAACACAATTTCAGGGTTCTGAGAATGGGAGTAATGGAGGTAAATTGGGATTACCAATTCAAGGAGGAAAGATTGATGAAGGCCAAGCTGGAAAAACAAATCTTTGGCAATCAAAAACCAATGTTCATCTCTCAATCACAAAAACTCTCTCAAAATTAAATAAAAGAAGGGAGCAAGGTCTTTGTCTTTGGTGTGAAGAAAGGTATACAGTGGATCATAGTTGTGATAGAGAACCAATGTGAGTTACAATTATAAATGATGTTGAAAATGATATTGAAGATGAGGACGTCACTGAAGATTTTGAATTCAGTGAAGAAAGTGGGAAGAATGATGATATTATTGAAGATTTCTCATGGCCCTGCGAAGAGAAATAACAAATTCAAGTAAGCCTTGATGATGTAAAAGAAAGTGATGAGGAAGGAATTATGGATGTTGGTGCTAATGCGGCTGTTCAGGTTGAGGATATAGAAATAGTTGAAGATGGTTCATTTGAATCAAAACAAGGATGTGACATTGAGAAATATTTCATAGTACTAAAATCTAGAGCTGAACTTGTGAAGCCGATAATTGCTAGTCTAAGTAGCAGCCAGATTAGGGAATCCAATCGTGCTATGTTACATGTAGACAGAATACAATAACAATGCAAGGTTATTGATCTTGGAATTGCTGAAGATGATAAAGATCTTGATAGGATAATGGACAAAGATCTTTTTGTTGGAATTATAAATAAGAGTGCATTTAAGTTTGTAAAACATATATGTGAGAGGATGGTGTCCTTGGATTCTTTCAATCAAGTATTTAATTTGGATAAAATTGTTTTTAAAAAACTCGCAAGCAAGGAAGTTGACAAAAAAATGCAAATGTGATGCACCATGATCTCAAGCAATGGCAAGGATGAGGGAGCCATGTTGAAGACTACTAATGTTGGATTTTCTGTGTTAAATGATGAAGGGAGAAAGAAATTGATCAATGATGAGAAGCTTAAGTGCAAGATGAAACCAACGTTCAGTGGAGATTCAATTGGGTATTTGAGTAGGATCAAATGCAAGTTGAAGTAAAATTGTGCCTTGTAAGAATCTAGTTCAATTAGTAGGGATTCCTTGGCGAGCTTGCTTTAAATTTTCTTCCTTGAGGACAAGGAAGCTTGAGGAGGAGGTACTGATACTTGGCTTATGTTGATTGGTGTGGTTGTAAAAATCTTTTTTTACCTATTAGCTTTAATATCATAAAAGTCCTTTTTTTACCTATTTTACCTAATATAACAAATAAATGATTTACTAAAAGTTAAAACTACCTAAACACTCTCCTCCTAACATCCCTCTCGTTCTCTTTATTTTTTAGTGTATATAATTAATTATAATAACTTGAATTTTGTTAATTTACATTTATTTATTATTATTATTATTATTATTATTATTATTATTATTATTATTATAAATTTTGAGAAAAATTTGATCCAATCACTTCTCATTGTCGACCAGTTGAGCTCTAACATGACCTCCCGTCCATCTCAATTCACGTCAATGACCTGAAAGACTTCATCAACGGTAGAAGGTAACAATAAGACTGCCATTTTTTCCCTAGGAGAGAGAAGTGAGAAGTTGCAAGCTTCTCTATCTAATCATCACATACCATGATTGAGTCAGGGTCAACCTTTATCTATTAGCCCGTCCCCATATGAACCTAAAGCCATTGAAAACACGAATATAAAAGCTCTAATGAGAGAAAACCCAGTGGGTCGAGTCATGAACCGTAAACTCAACCATCTAGATTTTTGTTTTTTTCCATTGTATTACACTTACATTAAACAGAAAAAAAAATATATAAATTTAATTAAATAATTATTAGTACAAATAAATTTATTTAATTAAATTTTAATTTTTAAAATTAAACTTTCAATATTTTATGTATATATTAAATTTCTAATGGTATTTTTATATTTTATATAAAAAATTCAAATTTTAAATATTATTATTAACTTTTCAAATTAGTAAATGAAATAAAAATATTTCTAAAAATAAATAATTATATATAAATTAAAAAATAAAAAATAAGGGTTATTAAGAGGAGGGTATTTAGCTAATTTTAATTTAGTAAATTCTAAGCCTATTACAATAGGTAAAGCTAGTAAAGGGAACTTTTGACTAAAGTTTAAGAATTTTTTTATAATAAATTAAAGATAAGAGACTAATATGAAGCACTCCTTAAAGTTAATGCACATAAATTATTCAATTTAAAGGTTAAAAATAGATTACTTATTTTTAGAATTATATGTTAAAATAAATATAATCAAAATAAAAATAAAAATTCTTTAAATTGAATCTATATTAATTATAATCAAAATATTTTTAATTATAAATTAAATTTATTGATTTTGATTAAATTTTTTAGAGTGATTTCAATTCAAAATTATATTAGAATCGGGTTGGACTAGTAAAATCTACGAGAGAGAACGATATTAAGAATTTAAAAAAATTTATAAAATAAAAATTTTGAAAGATATTAATTAATTGTTCGTTAATTATTAATTATTAAATATTATAATAATAATAATAAATAAATTATTATAACTATCCAATTAACTATCAATATTAATACTTAAATAATTATTAGAATAAATAATTATTAGAATAAATAATTATTAAAATAAGTGATAATTATTAGAATAAATAATTATTAAAATAAATGATAACAACACTAAAGCCGTTGTTGAAGAAGGCCAAAATCACACAAAAATGAAAAATATAAATTATGGACTTCTTCTCAACAGCCACCATATATTTCAAAAAAAAAAAAAAAAAAAAAAACACTTTCTGGATTCTTCTCCTCACCTGTCCTTTCTAGCCCAATTTCACAGTGACACCCACCGAGCTAAAAAAATCTCAGCTTCTTCTTGCTGAAGGAAGCACTACACCTGTCACACTTACCCTTTTTCACATGCACACTCTTCTTGCCCTATTCAGATATACCCACATAGAGAGAACATAGTGATTTTGTATATTTCTAACCCATCTGTTTCCTAAACACATCACCAACTGATAAGTGAAAACATCGCATCCAATTTCTTCCTTAACGACATCGCCTTTGTTGGATTCTTCGTGGGGTTCGTACAATGTCAGGGTCCGGTGGGGTTTCGATTGCCCGAGCTCGCGGTGAGAACCGATTCTATGTTTCTCCGGCTATGCGAAAGCAGCAGCAGCAGGGGTCGTCGATTTCCAAGAATTGTACGGTGGAGAGCGAGAAGAGAACGGATTCCGATCAATGTGGCTCAGTGTCTTCGTCGTCGTTCACGTCAAATTGTTATTGTTCGGTTTCGGGCCGGGTTGAGGGCGAGTGTAATTCCACGAATTTAGATCGGTTCTTGAAGTACACTACTCCTGTGGTTCCTGCCCAATATTTCCCAAAGGTAATCTATAATTAGAAATTTTCGTATCATGTGTTTTTTGAAGATATGGAAATGAATTTCTGATTTTGATGTGGGTTTTGGATTTTGATACCTGATTTTGAACTCCTCGGATAGTTGTGCTATGATGGTCTTGCATTATGAAATTATGGTTTGAAATTAGGTTCTTTGCTGATTCTTACTGCGCCCTATCAGGAATGACTTGAGAAATGCCTATTAGAAATATTAAATTTGTCAATTTGTTGCGTTTCATCAGTTAGGGCTTGATCTGTAATTGCTCCTTTGGCAGTCACTAGCACATTGATTGGATACCTCTTGTTTAACACTCATAAAGAACAGAATGTTCTGTTTGTTATTTATTTGACAATAAATGTGGCTTATATAGTCTAATTTGGTGGCTTTTAGACAAGCATCCGGGGATGGAGAACTCGTGAAGCAGAGTACCACCCATACTTTATACTGGGTGATCTATGGGAATCTTTTAAAGAGTGGAGTGCCTATGGTGCGGGTGTTCCCTTGCTGTTAAATGGAAGTGAAACTGTTATGCAGTACTATGTTCCCTACTTGTCTGGCATTCAGCTGTATATAGACCCATCAAGACCCTCTCCAAGGCTAAGGTGAGCCACCCTTGTCTTCATTCTTACTCCATCTCGTTCTTGTTTGTTGGTGTGTCTATTTCTATTGACCCTTTGTAACGTTTGTTGATTGATTGATGTGAATTCGGTGTGTTCGTGCGAACTTATAGTATTTGTGCCTTTTCTTACTCTTGCATCTGAATTGCTTGCTCTAAGCATTTGGATAATTGATTAATATTCCAGTGTTCTTTCTGTTGTAATATGGTTTGAATGGTTGATATTATTGCTCTAGAGACATGGTGGGTTTGAGGGCTTAATTGACTTGGCAATGGAGCAGTGAAAAGTTAATAACTCTTGTAGCAAGTATTTGCGTTTCGGTTGTATTATAGTTGCTTAAAGTTGCTTCTTCAGATGCAGATGCATATGTCATTATGTGGCAACTTCTTTTATCTATAATGTTAAGGAAACATTCTGATTAACGAGATGTGTCAAAGGTGTGTATAATACATTTCTACATGTCTAATTTAAATTTAGAGTGTCTCTGAATATTTTCTTTTCCTTGAGTGTTTTTGAAAAACCACAAATTTGGCTCAGTCATATGTAAACTTGAGTTTAAGTTTGAAATGCTATGATGATGAAGGGATGTTTTGCCTTTGATTAACTGTTTCACCTGCCTTTCAGTAGTTACAGGCGACATCTTACACAGTTAAATGATTTAAGTAAATAAGCATTCCATCAAATAGAAGCTTGAAGCAAACTGTGTTACTTTGGATCTTACCATGGCATGATGGGATGCTTTCATCAATGTGCATTTCAGAGCTATACGCTTCTTTGTGTCTCCACTTAAATCAAGCCCAAATTATTGGAATCATTCTTGTGGATATACTAAATCAACAGTAGGATTATGTAATTTTCTTCAAAATGTCTGCCATCTTCTCTGCTTTTTTTCGTTTCTTGGAAATTGATATCGCCTCCTAGGTTTCTTGAGATATTTCATTGTTTATGCAATACAAATAGTTGATTTGTCCTTTCTGCTGTAAGAAATGATAATTTGAAATGCAAGTCTGATGTTTAACATTCCTTCAGTTGTGAACATAATATTGTTATAAATGTGCTTGATGCATGCATTGTTATTGCTTCTACTTTTTGACAGGAGGCCTGGTGAAGATAGTGATGCTGAGTCATCCAAGGAAACCAGTAGTGAGGGTAGCAGTGACTACGGAGCAGATAGAGGAGTAAAGAATGCTGTTCAGTGGAATTGGACCCAGCAAAACGTGATAGATGCAAATATTAAGAGTTTGAATAGACTCTCACTGAGAAATAAACCTTTCAGAGGTTCATCAAGTGATGAATGTGAGATTTCCAAACCTTCAGGTCATCTTGTTTTTCAATACATGGAGCACGCTTCACCATTTACTCGTCAACCATTGGCTGACAAGGCAAGTTCATACTCTTTGTTATATTTAACATGCTTTTATCACGGTTTCTACTTCATCATGACTAACATTTGTAACTTTTCATCATGCAGATCTCAGTTCTCGCATCTCAGTTTCCAGAACTGGAGACATATAGGAGCTGTGATCTGTCACCTTCAAGTTGGATTTCTGTTGCTTGGTATCCCATATATAGGATCCCCATGGGTCCTACGCTACAGAATCTGGATGCCTGCTTTTTAACCTTCCATTCTTTATCAACACTCTTTCAGAGTACAGCTCTCCCTTCATTCTCTCTTTCTCTCTCTCTCTGTGCATGTGATGGTTGTGAACTGCTTATTTCTGCCTGCAGTCTCATGGATTTGATGTGTTTGTTTGGTACAGATCAGAATGCCGATGAGTTGCACCTTCATGGTTCTAGTGTTAGGGGGGTTCCCTGTGCTGATATGTCATTCAAGCTACCTTTGCATACATTTGGTCTGGCTTCCTACAAGTTTAAAGTTTCTTTTTGGAACCCGAATGGAGCTTATGAATGTCAAAAGGTCAATTCCCTGTTACGGGCTGCTGACAACTGGCTTAAGCAAAAGCAAGTAAATCATCCTGATTTTGCGTTCTTTTTCTCGCACAACTCAAACTGGAGATGACTGGGGAGTTATATGAGTGAGCTATAAACCTGAAATGAAGGGATGCATATTGGGACCTTCAATCCTGAAAGAGAAACCTTATTTCTTAATGTTCCCCTATGTTTTATAACTATATGGAGAGGTGTATGATCAGGATTCCCAGCCTAAAGTTAAAGTTGGCTACAAAACCTTGTCCCTTTACTGAACAGCCCAGGAATGAAATTAGTGTTGGCTTTAATGCGAGGCTTTACATATTCAGAGATATTTGAAAAGGCTTTGTGATTGATAATCATTATGGTTTTTTGATCTTGTGGACAGTTTTACGTAGTGGCCTGAGATTAAGAACTATAGTTGCTACAACTTTCGAATAAGGTTGTCAGATGATGATGAAAAAAATTAGTGACTCTTGTAAATATATGTGTTGTCGTAGCATATGCTGCATACTTGTACTAACAGTTTCTAATTTTTATAATAAAATGGTATTTACTTCTCGTGCTTCTATAACTCCCTTGTAAAATCTTTTTGTTGAGTATACTTTCACATCTCGCGGGTTGCTGCAATTTTCATGTAGAAAATGCTTTCTAGTATAGGTTTCGCAAGGGATTGAGATTCCATTCTCAAACTAATGGCTTGAGTTTCGAATTATAGGGTGAAATAATTGATCCTTTTTTTTGAAAAAAAAAAAATGATCTTATTATCAATTGAAATCAATCATTTTATAAATATGTTTTGCATTGCTTTTGGAATGAAAAATATTACTTCAAATATATTATTGAAAGATTATTTTTAATATATTTGAATAATAATTTTAAAGTAATTAAATATTTTTCGATTGGGCATTAATCAACTCTGCTAAAAAAAAATAAAAACCCTTCATTTTCAACGTGAAATACCTTGCATATATGTCCATGCAATTGAAACACGACCCATGTTTTGCTTTTCTCCAAACAATGGACTTCAAAGATTTCGAAGGATTTATTACTTTTTGTAATTTATTAAAGGCTGCTTGATTAGTGATTAATGAGATAAGGGAGTGTCATCAGATAATAAGACCTATTTTCATGTTATATTTCGCGTAACTTCGCCGCATAAAATAGCATTATTTGATTATGGTTTTAAACAGCTATTAACAGCACTCGGAGTTTTGAAAATTTTATATTGGAATTGAAATTGCTGTTAAAAATTATTATTAATTAAAAATATTAAAATTTAATTCGAAACTGAAATTAATATTTTTAATCTTTAAATTTTCAAAATAATTATTTTCTAAAATATTTAAATAAAACTTTCAAAAAATGTTTTTTTAAACCTTCACTCCTCAATTCCAAATCCCATTTCCTCAATCGGACGGTAGACCTAGAATTGTTTAGGATCAATTTGAGTTTAAATTCTTGTCTCATTCTACCCAAAAAATTTGATTTTCAACGGACACTCATTCTGACCAAACAATTTTCACTTCACTTGGACACAAACAAAAGCGATACGCGACATCTAAACATTAACTACTCCAAAAATTAAGGTGCAAATGAGCAGATATAGCATAGGAGAGTAGAGATGATCAGATAAGTTCTTCCATATTTTCCATTATGCGCATAAGCTCTAAATACAGCGATAATACAAAGTTCATCTGACCTAGCTAATTATCATTTTATAAATGCAACATCTTACATCCTTCCCCTTCACTATGCTCCCAGTCCTTATCATTTATATTAACAAGTCCCACTACATATAACCCCCCCACCCCACCCCCCACCACCAAAACAAAAAAACACTCATACCTCATCATCAAGAATGGCAGACAGCAACAGACCCTGCACAAACTCGCACCTCTGAGATTTCTCCTCTTGGTCCTTGTCTGACAGCGGTGAATGTTCGACTTTTCTGTCAGTATTAAATTCATGTTAGAAACCAAATAAATTGTTCCCCTAGCAATGCCATTAAGATCACTATATCAACAAATATGACCAGATAAATAACTAATAATTAAATATGACCCGATAAATAACTAATAATTCACTTTCTCTATAATACTGAAAAAAAAAAACTCTCAAAATATATAAGAAGGAATAGTTAATCACAACCAATGCAATTCACTCATCATTCTATCATTTTAAACAAAGTCTATTTAATTGATTCACAGAGGTTGCAGGCTCTTTAGTACACTTCTAAATAACGAACTGAGAAATTAAAAATTGCACCAGTGGTGTACCTTTCCCGAAACTCCTCAGTCGTGCTCCCTTTCACTGAGCCTGCTTCAACTGAAGAAAGAGGCTGTATATTCAGAGGTTCATCCAGAGAAGGTGCATTAAATATAAATGATGAAAGCAATGGATCTGGTTCTGTGTTGGAGGAAGAAACATAGCAGGAAGATCCACCAAGAAGGGATTGTAAACTTCCTTCTCGCAGCTCTTTCCTCAATAGTGAAAAAGCAGAGTTAGATCCTCCCTTACGCAATCTCCTTTTCCGCTGCACGTAATCTTCAGTCAAGGAACACCAGACTCCAATTTAAATGAAATGACAGTAAGTTAAACACAAGACAGAAGCTTTAAGAATGTCCAACTTCAGAGAATAAATCAATATGCCAGATTCAAAATAAAAGAATCTAAACAAAGGCTGCTTCAAAAATAAAGTTGTAAATCAAAGCAATAACTGAGAAAGCAAACGAAAAGGAGAGAAGGCATTAATATTAAAGTGGGTGCAGAAAAATTCTCCACCTTACAAATTATAAAAATCCTAAGAAAGCAAGGCTTCCGGTTGCTCACAAAACCGATATTGGTCACTCAATAAATGAACAGCTGAAACACAAAAACACATGCCTGTAGCTTACTCAACAACAAAACTGAAAACCATAAGTAAAAATAAAACCAAATTGATATAAAGGATATCTTAAAGAAGTTGCCATGTTGCATAGTAATGTGGCCAACAATATCCATTCCCACCCGTTTAGCACAGACTGGGCACACCTGAAACAAATAATTTGAACAAGCACAGCTTAGCAAAGTGGTTGTTAAATATTATCACCAGTAGTAACACCACCATGATTAAGTTTAAGAAGCACTGAAAACGCATGGCCAGACAAGAGTTTAAGACCAAAATGACTGCATTGTACTCTAGAAGGCAGTTAAACTCCCCAGAAGAGAGAGAGAGCCACAAATTTAAGGCTCACCCGCTACACACTTTATGCCCATTAGGCAGAAACCCTGTTGTCTGTTGATCAAAGAAATCCTCTCTTGCTAACTAGCAGTGGCAAGAAGCCAGTAGTACCACAGTGAGAGTGAAAAAATCACAATCCAAGACCCATAAGAACCAAAACCAACTAAAAGCAAATACTCTATACGATCATTCTCTAATTACTTGATAATAGAACTATAATTAAAACAAAATCAAACCAAGATCAGATACCAGAATAGATTTTACAACTTAAAATGAAGGAGAGAGAGTTAATACCCCATTCTTGGCTTCAACAGGATGCTCCTCGTCGATGTGACAATAGAGTCCCACAACGTCGAAATCCTCAGCGCAAAATGGACACAAAAACTCAGCTTTCAAATCCTCGTCTACATCAGTTTCCTCGTACAGATCTAAACACAACAAAACAACAAATAAATTCCCGAAAAAGGACAATCAAAAACCTCAAAATTCAACAGACAACCATTTCTACAAAAAAAAAAAAAAAAAAAAAAAAAAAAAAAAAAAAACAGGGGCATTATAGGAAATCAAAAGGAGTTAAGGACACTGAACCAGATCGAGAAAAGTAGCGTCTTGAAGAAGTCAATAGGCGAGAGCTCCACGAATCAGAAGCCATTAAAATCTTCGATCAAAAGCTTTTTACAATATGTGTTATGCAGTACTGATGACCAAGTAGAACGGTGCAGAGGGGCTATTATGTAATTTTATTTAACTTGCCGGCCTGAAGATGATAAATAGAAGGGGTGAAAAACCCTAGAAAGATGGAAGATAGATGAAATGAGAGCGAGGAAGCGACGAGGAAATTGTGTGTGAGAGAGAGAGAGAGAGAGAGAGCAGAGAAACTCTTCTCCACCAAACCCGTGGTACGTGTTCAGCCCCCCCTTTCTCTTTCTCTCATTTCTTTATTTGCAAGAATGGGTTTAGATTTTTATTAAATTGCAGAAATATCTTGCCACCCGTCCTCTTCTACTCCAGGAATTTTTGTCACAATGTGAAGAATTTTTACAACGTCACCCGGTGAATATGATTGGAACACGTCATTAAAGCGCCTTTTCGATTTGATTTTTACGTCAACGCGTCAATCGTTTGACTTGGGCGGCGAGCCATTGAATCCCTGATTAATCGATAAAATAACAACGATCGCATCTGCTCTCGTAGCTCAGTTGGTTAGAGCACCCGTTTAGTAAGCGGGAGGTCTTGAGTTCGACTCTCAACGAGAGCATACAAATGGTAGTGCTAACTTCTTAGTGGCTTTATCCTGTTCTGCTTAAGAAGGCCTTGCCAATTGATAACTCAAAAACTAGATTCAGGCCGTTTTTTATTTAAAAATTAATATTATTAATGTTTTTATTTTTTATTTATAATTTTAATATTTTAATTAACGTATTTTAACTTTGTTAAAATATTTTTTATTAATAACATAAAATATAAAATATTTATTTATATCAAAAAACTTAAAATTAATTATAAATTTTTTTATTAATAATAATAATTATTTTATTATTTTATCTATATTTTTAAAATTATTTAATTATCTTAAAAAAATAATTATTTTTTTATTTCAATAATAAAATAAATGATATAATATATTAAATTAATAATTATATATTTATTAATATAATAAAATAAATTTTAATTTTATATTTATTTAAAAATTAAATAAATTATATGATATATACCCTTATTAATCATTTCACATATTATCAGCAACAGCTAAATATATTTTTACTAAACATTTAACACAAAACAGCTACTATCGGCTATCAGCTAACAGTAATAACTATCGGCTAATAGCTATCAATTGTATTCCGACAGTTATTCTATCAATTGCCACAGAATATGAGTCATGTTTTGATACAAAGCATGATACAAAGCAGGAAGCTTGGCACTTAGCTGTTGACAGTTTTAAGATGAAAATGGCAGAAGGGCAAGAGCTGTATAAAAGGTGGGGTCGCGCGCGATCTCTTGTTTTCCCCGGCGACCTTGTGGACCAGGCACCTACTGTCTTACTCTGTAAGGATCAGTCTATGATCTATCCCCTTGTACTTTCTCTCCAATTTCGATTCATTGACCTCCAAATCCTCAATGCAACACCTGACCTCTTAATTCTCTGATAAACATAATAATCTCACCCTAGCTCCACAATTCAATAAAAAACAGTTTGATTCTGCCATCAAAAAGTCCTATATTTTATCAATGTCCCATTTCCCTCTATTTGATGGAAATGATCACCGCATACATCTCCAAACTCATATCAAGCTCCTCCTCCTATTTCAATTTCCCTTCCATAAACCTCCCGCACCGTGACGATAAATGGATCCCAAGAAGTTAAATTCAGTGGCTACTCTCTCGCAATGGGCCTCGAAATCGGGAAGTTCTTATCATCAGATAAGTTTATCGCTGGTGGTCACCAGAGGGCAGTCCACTCCTACCTGACGGACGGACAGCAGAAGATAATGCGGTATATGTGTCCTTATTCATAATCAGCAAAAGCGAGGGCGTCGACGTGAAGACATTGTTTGAGCTATCGCTGATGGATCAGAATGGGAAAGAACACCATAAGGTTCATGCCCATTTTCGAAGAACTCTTGAAAGCGGACCTTGCAGGCTGAAATATCGAGACAGTGTGCAGTGAGGTTTGTGATTCTTGAAGTATTCTAGTTGTTCTCGATACCAATAGTTTTTATAATGTTGTTATTAGCGGTGGGTGGTGGACGTCCTGGTACAGGTTTTAGCAAATAATCATCAAATCTTCGGTTTTAGGAATCAGCCTTTTGAATTAAACTTTAGTTTCAACTCCAGTATGATTTTAAGCCTTTTCGGTAGATTCCGGTTTTTATTTTAATTTTAAATTAAATTTTAATTTTCTTTTAAATTTTAATTTTTACACTTAAAATTATAACATTTTTATGTTTATTTTAAAATAAAAAATATAATTTTAAATTTTAATTAATAATAATACTAACATTAAAATATTAATATTAATATTAAAAATATATTTCTTAATAAAAATATTATATTACCTTTTACTAAGTTATGTAAATTTTAACTAAGTATATATATATATATATATATATATATATATATATATATATATATATATATATATAGAGAGAGAGAGAGAGAGAGAGAGAGAGAGAGAGAGAGAAAGAGAGAGAGAGAGAGAGTATTAACATGCATTGTAGTTTTGTATGTTGTCTATATTTATTATACTTAGTCATAATTTAATTTTTTTTATATGTAATTTTAAAATAATTTCATATCAATTAATTAATAAATCTTAAAATTAATTGTAATTTTTTTCAAAACAAATGTAATAATACATCAAAATTAAGAAAACTAAAGTAAAAATCTAAATCAAATTATATAAACATTTGAAAAAACACTTTTATTAGTGATAAAAATTAAAATAAATTGATAATCAAAATTATGATATGTTACTTGAATGTAAAAGAGACTAACAATTAAAATTATGTAATATTATCTTATTTAAATCAATTTTAATTAAAATAATACTTTAAAATAAAACTAAAATTTTATATAAAAAAGAATTAATTATAATTGTAAAAAATTTTTTAAACTATTTTTTTAACATTAAGTGTCACGACCCAACCTATGGGCCGGACCGGCACTAGGACCTGGGCCAGCCTAAAGCCCCCGAGGCCCGTAGTAAGCCTAACTGTTCATTAACCCAACTCTAAGGCCCATTTGGGCGCAAATTCAAGAAATCAAACGGATAGAGTCCGACCATAAAATGGACTTTCCAACGGGGAGTTTTCGACTCATCCGACCTGTAAACACAATAAATACTCAATTGGGGAGCTCAGCTCACCCTCCACATACTCATCAGCATAAAAATAAATGGGAGCTCAGCTCCCTCATCCAATCCATCAAACATGCATATAATATTAAGTTTACAGGTCCAAAATAATAATTTAGGTTACAGACCCAAATCAAATAAACATTTCTAACACATGCGGAAATTCTAAGATTTAACAAGTTTATACAAACATTAGTAATCGACCTGTGAGGGAGAAAGCAGGTTAACCTCAAAAATATCCTCATGTGGCCTGGAAAAATTTTGAACAGGAGTGAGCGTTCGACTCAGAGAGTAAAATATCAATTTTAACCATAATCTCTATAACTATCTAAAACTAATGCACCCTGTAGAGTGAAATGCAACATCAACAACATTTTCATATCATAACATCAAAAAGGTAATTTGGAGCACTCACGCACCCTATAGCATCAATCGTAATATATGGGAGCTGATCCCCTATACAGCTCTCTTAAATCCAACCTGGTGCCAGCGAAGAACTCAAGCCGGACTTTCGCTTAATAAACCAAATCGGGGGTCCCAGCGAAGAACTCAAGCCGTGACTACCCCCCGAAGGATCGAGTCCCATCGAAGAACTCAAGCCGTGACTACCCGTCCTGTCCATAGTCCACACCACATCACACGCACACCAACGCACGCACACTGCTCCAAATTACCACAACAACATCCATGGCACTTTAACAGTTATCAATGCAACATAAATCGTGCCTAGAGTTTAACTACATAAATATATGCATATAAGTGATGCATGGGCATGCTTGAACATATAATAATAGTGAAATTACAATTAAAATTAATATTTTACTCACAGACTTGACGGTGGTCACTGAGGCGGCTGGGCGGAGGAAGAAGGCTGTCCCGGCTCACCTGACAATTTTATTACAATCATTTAATAAATCTGACTCAATACAAACAAAGAAAAAGACCAATACGTCCTAAGTCGTGCCGAAAATCCGGCAGAGTCTCCCCTATACCTAGGACCTACCCAACCTGCAAAAGGGCTCAAAACACACTTCTATACTCACAATCCATATATCCACAACTCAATCACATCACACAGCCCCTCCTGGGCCCATCAAATCAATCATCCATCACAATATGTAAAATTTCAATTTAGTCCTTATAATTGACCATTTTTGCAAAAACTGCCCAAATAAGTTCTAAAAATTCTAAAACTTTGCCCCGCGGTCCTTAGCAACATTACTAAGCTATTGCAAAAAGAATCATAATTTTCTAAGCTACCACGAATATTTTATGGATTTTTAATCCTATTTAAGCACTAGAAAATTAGGAAAAAGTAAGGTTCGGGTTTACCTTTGCCGATTCTGACTTCGAGGACGCGCTCGGGACGTCTGACAATGGGGGGCTAGCCAAAACCTCGGTCCAATTCGGAGACTTTTCCAGAACGAAGTGCATGCGGCGGAAATTCACGCACGGTCAATCGCCGAATTTCCGCGAATTCAGGATACCTACACGAAGCTCATAACACGGGGGTTAGTACATAAATTTTTCAGAATTTTCTAAGCTCATTAAATGCTCGGAAAAACACTACGAAGTTCCGTGGGACCACCGAAAAACGGTGTCGGAAAAATTCGAAATTTATGTCGCCGCGAAGCTCTCGACGAGTGGAGCGTGCTGGTACCCTCGGTTTTCTCGTGGGATTCACGGTTTTCGAGAATCTAGCCCAAAAGTCGAAATGGGCTAAAATCTTCCCGAGCAAAAATCGGACAAACCGCTCAATGGATTTCGGTGTTCTTGGTGTCTATGGAAAGCTCTCGTCGAGTAGATGATTTTAGACACAAGAACCGGTCCGATTGGTGGCCGGATCGGCTGGAATTTGGCCGGAGAAGTCGAAACGCCGCGCGCGCGAGGGAGGGAGTTCGCGCGCGTTTTGCGGCCGTTTGGGCGTGGCCGGTGGTGGGAGGAGGTGGGTGGTGGCGGCCGGTCGGTGGGGTGGCAGGGAGGTGGGCGGCAGTGGCGAGGCGAGAGAGAGAAAAGAGAGAGAGAAGGAAGAGAGGTCGACGCCCGCGGGGAAGGAAAGAAGAAAAATGAAAAGGCCGGTCCGATTCGATCGGTCCGATCCGGTCCGGTTCGATTCGATCGGTCCGATTCAAGATACAAAATTTTAAATTTTTTACTCTGCCTCGGGACCGAAAACGAGGTCCAAAAATTTCGAAAAAATTTCAGAAAACTCAGAAAAATACGTAGACTCCAAATATATTTTTAGTTTTGCCACGTGGTCTTTAAATTAATTTTTAAAAATCATCAAAGTTTATATTTTCGAAAAATCGAACCCGATTTTTAAAATCCGAAAAATCTCAAAAAAATTCCTAAAATTTAAATAAAATTAAAATACCAAAAATGCTCATAAAATTTAAAATTTTGGGGTGTTACATTAAGCTTTTAAATTATATAGTATTATTTATTACTAACAAAATTGTTTATAAATTAAAATATCTATGAATATTTTTTAAACTAAGATTTAGAATAATGTTAAGATTTTAATATATTAATTATTATTAATTTAAAAATAAAAAAAATTATAAAAATAATTTCATTAGTTCATAAATTCTCTTATTCATACTTTTGTGCTAATTGAT
Organism: Hevea brasiliensis; assembly: GCF_030052815.1. NCBI lineage: Eukaryota > Viridiplantae > Streptophyta > Magnoliopsida > Malpighiales > Euphorbiaceae > Hevea > Hevea brasiliensis. The sequence goes on along the minus strand of NC_079496.1, from coordinate 1,590,791 downwards.
TAATTGTTAGAAAAAATATAAGATTATAAGTATAAAATTTAGTTAATAATTGAGTGAATTTTATAACTCTTATTATTATTATTATTATTATTATTATTATTATTATTATTATATAATTCTATACTATATAATAAAAAAATTAATTAATTAAAATGTTTGTAACAATTAGTTTTTTTATCAGGAATTTTTTATATATAAAATAATATATAAAAATTCTATTAAGTTCATAATATTATATATTTTTTAATTTTTTATTTAATTTTATAAATTCTTATTACTAAAATATATTATTTTTTACGCCAAATTTATTGTGTATTTTTTGTTAGTATGGAAAAAATTACATGTATTTGTAAATTATAGAAAAATTTGAAAAATGTATATTATTAACTATAAAAATTCTTATACATTGATGTACGAAAATCCGCAAGTATACGGGTCGTCTCAAGTAATAAAGTGATGAATCAAGTATCGTTCCCACGAGGATTTGCTGTTTGATTACCAAACTATGAATGAAGCGATTATTTGGGCTAATGATTAATGAATAAATGGTAAATGTAAATGAGCAAGGTAAATTGATTAATCTAATTGAAATGGGTAAAGAGCAAATAAATAAATTCTAATTCTAGTTCGCAATTAAACTAAAATTAACAATGGGTAATTTAAACGAAAGTCTAATTATGGTAAAAGTGATTCCAGAGTTGGGGGTTTATGCATAAATTAATTGGGATTTGTCTTGGGCATTCCAACTTTTAGGGAAAAATAGAATTTGAAGAAAATTGATTCTAAATCCTTTTGATATCTTTTTCAAGCAAATCAAAGTGTATTCTAAAATAACCAAACCTACTTTCGTATGTATTTGATTACTTTAAAACACATTAAGTTTTGTAATCAATAATTAATTCCTCTTAAAGTCCTAGTTTATTTCTAAATCTAGGTGATTTTAAGTTCCAATCCATTATTACCCATCAATGACTTTCACCTTTCGGTCCTTCAATCAAAGATTAACACAATACCCAATGGGTACCAACATTAGGCAAGTAAATCAAGCACACAATGAAGGAATCAAAACTCATATTCATATAAAATAAGAAAATACCCAGTCCAAATCCACAAATTAATCTAAGACATATTTTCCAACTCTGAAATCTAAAGAAATTACTCACTCATGATGGTATTTACAAGAAATATTGATGGAAAAGTAAAGGAAAACATGATAAGAGGACTGAAATAGAAAAACCTAGGTGGAAGAACCAAAGTCTCTGGTTTCTGGAGCTCCAAAACAGGAGCAGAAAAATGGCGTCTCCTCCCTTTTCTCTATTCTATTTTTCTTTCCTTTTTTTTTTCTCTTCCCTTCCTCTTCTGGCAAAAATAAAGAAATGATGAATTTATATGGTCCCTAAAAGTTGCCCTAAAAGTAAATAAAATACAAGGAGTGGATAGAAAATGAGGTGTAAAATTATCCAAGTCAGCAGTACTATTCACGTTCTGGGCATTCTGCTTAGGGTTCAGCTTAACCCTAAGCAGCTTCTTAGCAAATTTTAACCTCTGGTCGCACTGTCTGCTTAAGGTTAAGCAGACCTTCAGCAAATCTCGGCAGACTTAGAGTAGAATGGACTCTTCTACTGATGCTTGACTTGTGTTGCTCCTTAAGCATGACCTTAAGCAAAGTCTCAAGCAAATTTCGGCTAATTTGCTCTTTCAATGCTTGATTTCTTCAACTTTCCTAAATGCTTAAAGAACTTCAAATCTCTTCAAATTATTTCCTATTGCACTCATTGATCTTCGATTTTGCCACAAAATCCTATCAAAACTACAAAAATTACGAAAATCAAATATAAAGTATCTAAAATTAACAAATAAGATAAAATAAAACTAAAAACATACAAATATGATTTAATTACAAAAAATAATAAAAAAATTAAATGAATTTACTAATCAAAGAAAAAATTGAATTATATATATTATTTAAGTATAAAATTATAAAAAAATTTTAAGACTTTAATTTAATTAATTTTAAATTAACTAAATGATAACATAATGATGTAATTAATAAAAAAATTAATATATAAAATAAAATTTTATTTATATAAATATAATTTTTCATCATTAACTAAACTATTTCATAATTAAATTTATAACTTTTTAATCTTAAATTAAATTTTAAGAAAATTCGCTTATAATTCAAATAAAAATTATTAATAGAATAGAATTTAGTTTTCAGATAAATCTCTAAAATTAAAACACATGTCACATTATTTATAGTTATAACGAAACGCATTTAATGAATAATCACTGCAGCTTGTCTTTTATAATTATTATTGTCAAATACTTTCTTTAATTATTATACAACTTTTAGAGTATCTATTAGTTGAATTGTAAAAAACTTAAAAGATAAATATAAATAGAATTAAGAAATTTAAATTTATATAAATTATAAATTTAATTTAAATAATAAAAAATATAATTATAAATAATATAATTAAACATTTATAAAATTTCTTTCAAGTTTAATATTAATGTGAATAAATACATTATCTAACTAATAGATGACGTAGCTATATTTAGCTATGTGCATTAAAATTTGTAATTTAAAAGGCCTTTATAAGTTTCAATTCAAATTGGATATTTATTTTTTTTAAATATAAAGTTATAATTTAAAAAAAAAATAAATTTATAATTTCTTAATGAATTATTTTTATAAAATTAATAATTTTGTTTAAAAAATTTAATATGAAGTTTCTTAAAAAAATGAATTTTTATTTTAATATAATTAACTATTTTTTATAAAATTTTATTTTAAATTAAGTAGAATGATTATAATATACTATAATTAAGACTTATGAATAAGCACCCACAGCTAATACTAATAGGATTTCTCACACATATGAAATTCTTTTTATAATAAATTTCTAAATTAAAATTAAAATTTATTTATTTATATATTATAATAAAATAATAAATTTTAATAATTAATTAAAATTCAGTCTTTGTAACAATTTCAGTTTCAATTTAATTTGGATATATATATATATATATATATATATATATATATATATATATATATATATATATATATAACTTATGATTTTATTTTTTTAATTAATAATTTTTAATAATTCATGAAAATTAATTTTAAAAAATGAATTTTTTTTTAATTAACTCTTTCTTATAAAACTTTATTCTAAATCAAGTAAAAGTTAAATATAAATAGGTTAAGAATTTTAAATTTATAATAATACTAAAAGTAATTTAATAATAAAATTATGTCATTATAATTTATAAATAATATAAGGTGAGATTTGTGATTCTTGAAGTATTTTTGTTGTTGTCGATCACAATAAGTTATATATGGTACTACTATTGGATGTAAAACGATTTTTTAGAAGAAATCTATTAGAGACATCAAATTATCTCAAAGATGATGCCTTGGTAATTTGTTGTTGTGTTATAAGGAATGCCTGTGCCAGATCATTTTATTAGTCATAATTTTGACGAGTTTATAGAAAGTGGATTTTCAAGTTGAATGGGAAGCATTTGTTGCTCAGAAACCGAAGGATCGAAACACTGAATCCGCGGATTCCTGGTCTTCTTCAAGTGCAGGGAACTAGAAGGAGTTGAAAAGGATTAGGTTGGTAGAAGAATAAGAAACAATGAAGGAAAGCGATGATGCAGCTACAAGGATTTTCGTATCCGTTGAAATAATGAAATCTCATTTGTTGTGATTATTTTTATTTGTTACCTGTGATTTAAAAACATGCCAATAATATTAGCTGAATGCAATTTCACCCAATTGGCCTAACTATGGCCGCTATACTTGCAGAGAAACTCTCATGTTGTGGACGCTTTAGCTTGCAGGGATGCTTTGTTGTAGGCCATCAGCAAAGGATGCAAGGATATACTCATAGAAGGAGATGCATCACTAGTCATTTTTTCTTTTCAAGATCAAGTTCCTTCGTTAGAATTTTAAATTTTTATATTTATAAATTAAATTTATTGATATTTATTATTTAAAAATTAAATATAAATAAAATTAATATATTTTTTTACACTATTTATAATTAAATTTATTATTTTATTAATATTTATTTTTTTATATCAAACTAGTTTTAATATTTTTTTTTTAATTTTATGTTATTATGCTATATAATCTAGTTATTTAGATTTACATTTACTTATTTGACTTTAAACCTTATATAAAGATTTGATATAATATTTTAATATCGATATTTTTTTCAAATAATATTATTTATATTATGAAATTATATAATGATAAAAAGATAATTTTTTAATACTTTCATGTATTATAGAGATTTTGCTTTAATTTTTTTTAATTAGTAAAAATAATTTATAATTTAATATTTTGTATTATTTTTATTTATTATATATGTGCATGTATGAATATTTTATTAATGTATTATTGGCTTCCAAAGAAAATTTCCTGAATCTGACTCTGCGTGTGCGTGTGAGATCTCTTGATTTTCAAGTCCAGTCCATTAAGAGAATTGAGTATTGTAGGAGCAGAAATTCAAGCTTTGAACTTATATATCTAAATCTAATTTAAAATATAAATATATAAAATTTATAGGTAAATATCATCATAATTTTTATATTTTAAATTTATAATAACTTAAATTTAAATAAAAAAATTCATATAAAAATAAAACATGATGCGGAATGCCAAGAAATAAAATTGGAATTATAATGCAAAATGGGGCATTTGGGCTCAATAAAATTAAAGCACCTTCCTCCTTTAACTATACACATCATTGGTTGAGTGATCAAGAGAGAAATTTCTTTCCCCGACATTGTGAACAAGTCCTTTTTTCCTTAACTTAACACCGAACTATTCAAATAAAGCCATAGTCTCTTTAATATTTTAATTTTTATTTTAGAGTATTTTAAATATAAAAATACTTTTAATTATCTCTTATGTTTAGTCTCAAAAAATTATAATAAAATTTTAAAAAGTTATTTTTTTATTAATAAATAAAAAATTTAATGAGATAATATTTCAATAATTTGAAACTTATTTTATTTATAGGCCCAATTTAATTAAAAAACTGATTATCATTACTTTTAAGTTATATAAAGATTTGAAAAGAATTAAATTATGAAGGAAATATATAAAATAATTATGTCTAATTATTATATTTGTCATTTAATTTCACATATTTAAATATTATAATTGTCATTAATTGATATTTTTTATTGACCCAAAAAGCAAAAATTTAATGGTTCACATTTCTACTTCTAAGCTGGGCTTCAATAATTTTGACTCAAATAAATATTAATATATTTTGTAAGATTTGTAATGAAATAAATTTTTGCTGACTTATTTCACAGCTTTTCTTCTACTAAAAAAGCTACCTACAAGGTAAGCTACTATATCAATATAACCCAATAAATACTAAAATTAAAATTCATTGTAAAATCTACTTGAGCCATTGGATTATAAAGAAAATTTAAGTCATGCATGGCTTTTAGAAGCTAAAGTATATGAACGCTTAATATGAGTGAAGTAAATTGATTGCAGCTGACCAACCAATTGATTAATGTGAGCGATCAACTGACTGGAAGTTCCTCTCAAAGGCATTCTAAGAGATTGCATATTGAAACAAAATTTTAAATTTTAAAATTTAAATTTTAAATTAAAAATTTTAAATTTTAAATTTTAAATCCTAAAATTCAAATGTAATTTAAAAAGATATTTTAGAATATAGTCACTAATTTTTTTTAATTTAATTGAGTTAATAAAAATTAATTTTTTAAATTATTAAAATAAAAATTATTTATTTTTTAATTAAATAAAAAAATATTAAAATTTTTTGAAGCTCAATATAAGAGTTATTAAATACATGTTCATATCCTATTTAGATTAAAAGTTAAAATCTTCAAGGAGGTCCTGCAGCACCGTGTCGTTGCATGCCATGGAAATTAACCAATCAAATTATAGTAAACGAGTGTGGTAAAAAACGAAGACCCAAAAATGTAGAATAGTAGTAAACAGTAAAAAAAGAAAGAAAAAAATTTAAAGTTGGGATGCTGTTGTAGCAGAGCAGATATGGTGGAGTTTGTTAACTTATCTGTGAGACTGAGTTGGATCCACTCTTCTAGGAGACTGACCCACCTTTGAATAATATAATTGAAAAAAACAGAAACAGAAACAGATAAATTGAGCTTTAAACTGATGCGAGCCAAAGCTATGTCTTCTTCCACGTTCAATCCCAAAATTTATATATACATAGACATAAATATATAAATCTTCTATTCTAATAGTACAAAATCTATCCATTTTCTCTTTTATCAATTCTTGGGTATCTAAGTGGATTCTTTCTGTTTTGAAATGGGTAGTGAAAATTCACTTGTTTTCTTTTAGTTTCTGCATGTTTCTTTTTATTTTCTTTCTTTCGGATCAAACGTTTTTTCAACTATGAATCTTACCAAAGAAAAGAAATCCATGTCAACTGCCAGCTCTAGTGTAGGTTGGAAAGCTGGGGACGTTGTTCCCGATCAGTTTCCGGCAGGTTTAAGGGTCTTAGTTGTTGATGATGAACCAACATGGCTCATGGTTCTGGAGAAGATGCTCAGGAATTGCCTTTATGAAGGTTTTCTCAAGATATTTGTAGCACAGTTTCTGTGAATTCGTTCTCTGCAATGTCATTTTTGTGTTATAAGAAATGATTTTGATTTCATTTGGTATGTTACTTTGATGATTTTGTTTAGGGAGACATTTTGTAGGAATGAATAATTTCAATATATTTTAGATTTGGGTGTGGTTTCGCATCTGTTGTAATTTGAGCTGCAATTATGCACTGCTCCAAAGTAAAGGCAGTGTTTAACGTTTTGAATTTGTTAGACCTGATATGTTTTTGTATGATTCATTTCTGCCAAATTGAAACTACTCCTTTTATACTTGAGATTATTTTGAATTTGATGCCTTTTTTCCCTCTCTGGATGTATGTTAATGAGAGATTAGAAGGTTCATGTTTGTGTAATTAGATTGATTGATTGATTGATTTAAAATTTTCATGGGAATTTTTCAGTTACAAAATGCAATCGCGCTGAGACTGCATTGTCCTTGCTTCGGGAAAACAAAAATGGATATGATATTGTTATAAGTGATGTTCATATGCCAGAAATGGATGGATTTGAACTCCTTGAACACATTGGGCTAGAGATGGATGTGCCTGTTATCAGTAAGCATTTGGTTGCAATCACTTGTAGATAGATTTAACCATCATGTAGCTCAATAGCTTAGATTGATGTGATGTCTCATATATGTTTATAATTTGTGAACTTGACAGTGATGTCCGCTGATGGTGAGAAAAATGTTGTTATGAAGGGGGTCATCCGTGGTGCTTGTGATTACCTGATTAAACCAGTTGGCATGGAGGCACTGAAGAACATATGGCAGCATGTGGTTCGGAAGAAAAGGAATGTATGGAAGCACTTGGAGCAATCAGGTAGTGTAGAAGAAGGAGATAGACAGCAGAAACAATCTGAGGATGTAGATCACTCATCTTCAGCCAATGCAGGAAATAGGAGAAACTCAAAAAAGAGGAAGGACGAGGAAGAAGATGCAGAGGAAAGGGATGATACTTCTACATTGAAGAAGCCAAGAGTGGTTTGGTCAGTTGAACTACACCAGCAGTTTGTTGCAGCTGTTAATCAACTAGGCATTGACAGTATGTATAATTAGCATTACATTTTTTTTTTATTTCAATTTGTTGATGCTTATTTGCTGCCTATTTTGGATATGCCTTGTATGCTTTGTCATTGGAGGAAACGATTCCTCATATAGCCCTCTTGTGTTCTTTATATTGATCTGTGGATACAGAGGCTGTCCCAAAGAAAATTCTAGAGTTGATGAATGTTCCTGGGCTCACTAGAGAAAATGTTGCTAGCCACCTCCAGGTATGGACTAGATATGCTTAACAAAGAATTATATAGAATTCGAATAATATGTATACTAGTTGAAACTCCTAGGCGAGTAAACCTTACCATTTGATATAATCTCATCATCTGTTTGTATGGTACAGAAATATCGTTTGTATCTCAGAAGATCGAGTGGGGTTTCACAGCACCAGAACAATTTGAACAGTGGTTTTATTACCCCCCAAGAAGCGACTTATGGTCCACTGTCCTCGCTTAATGGACTTGACCTTCAAACTCTTGCTGCTACTGGTCAGCTTCCAGCACAGAGCCTTGCCACGCTCCAAGCAGCTGGGATTGGTCGATCAGTAGTTAAGTCCAGAATTCCTATGCCCATAGTTGATCAAAGGAACCTTTTCAGCTTTGAATTTCCAAAATTAAGAATTGGAGACGGGCAACAACAACAATTAAGCACTGGCAAGCCTATGAATTTACTTCATGGAATCCCAACAACCTTGGAACCAAAGCAGCTTGCGAATTTGCACCATTCAGCACAATCTCTTGGGAGCATGAATATGCAAGTTAATGCCCATGGTAGTCAGGGTGGTCAGAATAATTCATCACTGATGCAGATCTCTCAATCACAGTCCAGGGGGCAGACACTAAATGAAGCCACTGGCAACCATGTTCCTACTCTCCTCCCATCATCCATGGCACAGCCAATTCTATCTAATCCAGTTGTTGGTGGAGTGTTAGCAAGAAATGGTTTAACTGAGAATGGTAGAGGTACTGAATATAATCTAGTCTCGCAATCATCTTCAATGTTGAATTTCCCCTTGAACAGCGCAGCAGAATTATCAAATAATAGTTTTCCTCTGGGAACTTCTCCGGGGATATCCAGTCTCACATCTAAGGGGGTACCTCAAGAAGAGGTTAGTTCAGAAATAAAAGGATCTGTAGGATTCATGCCAAGTTACGATATTTTTAGTGATTTGAATCAGCACAAATCCCATGATTGGGAATTACATAATGTAGGCATGACCTTCAATGCCTCCCAGCAAAACAACTCTCTGCAAAGCAATCTTGATATTGGGCCATCAGTTTTATCTCATCAAGGGTTTTCTTCAAGCCGAAGGACTGGACAGAACAGTAATATATCTGCTGTAGGCAAACCCATGTTTACAGCTGGGGATGCAAGTGAACGTGTAAATGCACAAGATGTTGGACATTTCAACACTTTTTTTGCAGATAATTCAGTGAGGGTTAAGTCTGAAATTGTTTCTGATGCAAACTGTCAGATTAACATCTTCCCTGAACAATTTGGCCAAGAAGATCTCATGAGCACACTTCTAAAACAGGTGGGTTCTTCCCCCAAAACATTTTCTATTTGCTTTCATACTTTTGATTTGCCAAAGTTTTGAATCATTTTTGTCAAAATTTCTTCAATTTTGCAGCAGCAGCAGCAGGGACATATAGCATCAGCTGAAAATGAGTTTGACTTTGACGGGTATCCCCTGGATAACATGCCTGTGTAGCAGTTCTCTTAGCTATTTGGGTTTCTTATTGTACGTACCTGCTTTTGCAGATGAATTTATTTATCTCTTCTGCAACCAGAGGGAAGCAGTTCAAATTAGCATTGTGCTTGACAGACAGGATTGCTTGATTTCAGTTAGCTGCATTTCCTTTGTGCATGTCATGATGTTCAGCTGGTTTAATTTGGACAGAAAATCAGCAAATGGGAAGAAGTTGAGATGAAATATTTCGTCAGAACGTACTTGCAAATTTTGCGAGATACGATGCATGAAATGCCAAGGCATACATGCAAAATTTTGGCTGCAATTGGGTTGGAAAATCTAGAGAGAAGCAACTAATTTTAGAGTGCTTGTGGAACATTGGTACAGAGTCATGGAGATAACTTCTTAGACATCTGCAGAATTTTTAGGAGCCTTGCTAACTCTAGTAACAGATCAAATTTTTATTTTTTAATTGATTTTAATTTATATTTTTTATTTAAGGAATTCACCTTGAAGTAAATAGTCCATTTGATTGCTCTAGATGTAAGTCTTGAGTAATTTTTATTTCTTTCTTTTTTTTTCTGGATGATTTCTCGTACTTAATTTCTTCCTTTTGCCCTTCTATGCATTTTTATAATGAAGCCTCTGTTTCATCATTTGATAGAGTTGCTATGTTTCTAAGAGGTTATATTATGTTTGTTATAATGAAGCCAGTGTTGAAGAAACTGTGATGTTTGTTATAATGAAGCCAGCGTTGAAGAAACTGTGATGTTTGTTATAATGAAGCCAGCGTTGAAGAAACTGTGATGGTAAAAGTATCATATATTATTGATGATTGCAGTGGACTCTGTGCCATAGACAAAGTATAGGCTTCATTTGAATAAATCATTTGTAGAAAAAAAAAATAATTGAATCATTATACAATTTTGATTTTGACTTCTTTTAAAAAGTATTTTTTTAAAAGTTAAAAAGAATTGAATTCTTTTAATAGAAAGAATTGATTAAAAAGAAATCAATTAAATTAAATTCTTGTAAAATTCTAAATTTCAAACACGGATAGTGTATTCTAAAAAAGAAACTAAGACAGTTTGGAAAACTCATCATATCACATTTAGGAGAAATTATTAGGTGCACTTAGTATACATATACCATCTCTCACAATCATGTAGAACCTACTCTCTATATTATAGGAAGGACTCACTTTTCTGTGAGAGAGGGAGCACTATTTTTTAATGCTCCCGATGTATTTAATAATTAGCTCACATTTAGAGCTATCGACCTGCTTTCGAAAAAGGCAAGCTTACTCAACAATGAACTAAAATCTAAACCATCATCAGACAATCGCACAACGTGTGAAAAATGAAGCACACAGGGTCACAGGCCTGAACTGACCAATCACTAACACGGTTCAATAATTCCTACACAGGATGTCAAATTGTACATTCGCTTTTAAAAATGCTGTTAAAGTATTGTATATATCATTCAGAATGTGTAGACAACAGCACACCTGCTGACAATAATCAAATTTACAAAACTCCATATATACTAATATCGGTGTGCGTATCTTCTGGAAATTCTTGTAATGTGAAACCTCCTGGATAAGCATGTGTACATTGAAATCCTGAAAGAATGAAAAGAATTAGAAGCCACAGTAGAACCAAGCAGTTACTCATCTGACAGCTACTGCTGCATCAGCATGAACACCAGAGTCGCTAGGAGGATCCATAAATTTACAGCCGGCCCCTTTCTATTGCTGTTGCTTGTGGGGTATACTTTAGGAAGTGAACATTCCTCCCCATTGAAGAACACTTTAGTTGGAAAACCATCTCCAGCAGCCACATTAAGTCCGGGCGTAGATTTCTTAGTAAATGAGATTACAGACTGCTGTTTTCCAGGTACCCTAGGATTCTTTTGTGGGTCAGCTCCATCAGTTTCAGCAACAAGATAGTTCAACCCTGGAAGCCCTTGCATGATTATGGTATTGTTGACGCCATTCACAATGCTTCCATTGAATGAATACATTGCTTCAAAACCAGTAGCCGCTTTGTCCAATTGTACTGCAGCAAACCAATCAGGAAATGCAATTTCATCCCAATTGAAGATTGTGATCCTTGCACTCCACCCACGAGTATAATCTGTATAAACATGCCAGTTCATGCTGACCCCACAGTTATCTCCACAGGGCATTGGGTTTGGCACTGTTCTATGTTTAAGTTCAGCCCAAGCTCTAGCCATTGCAGTCCGATTATCAAAAGGTATAAGCAGTGCCTCTGGTGGAAGAAGAACAGCAGGAGCAGTCGTATTACAAGTTCTTGCCGTGCTAGCAGGGCATCCACATGCACAGGTATTGCATGGAACAACAGAATCATTGTAGTAAGCAGAAAATGATACACAGCATCTGGGGCTTACTCCCTTGGGATGAGTAATATTGCATACTACCTGCCAGCTAGCAACTGCAGTTGAATTTGATGGTAAGCCACTAGGGTCTGGGAATTGGCTAGGGCTCACTCTTACTGGGGGACCACATTGATAATCAGGGTTAAGTGTGCCATTGATCTTCCAATTCTGCGGTGGTGTGAGGTCAGACCGATTAAGAACTGGAGGCATTTTAAAAACCTGCATCTGGAAAACTGAAATTGACTTGCTTGGGTCCATGGATGGTGGCAAGATTGTACCATTTCGACAACAGAAGGGTTTCAACCCAAGGTTTGTGTCGTTGTACTTTGTCGGAGGCAGGTCAATTATTGTTGGCCTTCTTTCACAGTTTAATACATTGGCAAAGTCTAGTTCCTTATAGAATGTACCTTGTGGGCCAAATATGCAGTCAGATGAATCAACAACATAGGGATAAGCCCCTTTCATGGTGTAGATAAATTCATCTGTCATCCAGTCCCAGCTCAATTTCCAGTTATCAAGACGACCAAGGGGATTGTGATTTTCAATGGTAACCTGTGCCCAATAATTGGAATCATACGTTCTGATCACATCATACATGATGGTAAGATCCCCATTCTGGCGAGGCAGGAACTCCTCCTCCACAGTGATGTTTGATTTAAAGTTCTGATCTTTGGTGCAACAAACATACATCATACTACCTAGGAAAACCAAAACAAATTCCAATTAAAACGTGTAGGAACACATAAAACTTCAACAACTGAAGAGATTTGGTTCAAGCAGAGAGGGTAACTGTTTTGCAGTCGTAAAAAGAAAATGCTCTGAGAGTTGACAAATCTAAACTGATACACAAATTTATAATTTCAAGAAGCTAAAGGAACAAAACAATCTTTTCTGTTGCTCAATTTCCTTTCCCCAAACATTATGACTTAACAGGACCAAGATGCAAGAAATTGTCCTCAAGAATTGGAGAACAGCAACAAGGTTAATGAGAAATATAATCAAACATAGCTACATATACTGGAGCTGAGCCCTCGTAAGATCAAACTGATATACAGTGAGATAACTCTTACAGTAACAGCTTACAACACAAACAGGTGACAATATGCTCAATCATATCAGCCATACATACAGGGTATACTACACTGAAGATCTAAAACTTTTTGTGATCAATCCCTATTTTCTCTGACAAACAGAGATCCAATCTTATACTCTAATAATCCCCTCCCATGTCCAATCAGATCATGTCTTTTACCTTAAAAATATATATAAATCATAAAACCTGTGAAAGAGATGCACGACAAAAGAAATAATCCAAGAATGAAAACCAAATATCCGTGTAGAAATGGTATCAGCTTTCATTCATCTTTCTAAAAATAGAAGCAAGGCTTACCACAAAATTTTAAAAAAAAAAAAAAAAAGCACAATGACAATCTAAATTAAAACATAAATGCCCACATCGCAAAAACTCAGAAAGAAACTTCCCCAAAATCAGAAGTCAAAACAAGAAGGGGGAAAAAAACTCACCTTCCGTGGTAGTCTTAGGGCAAACAAACCCATCATTAGCAAGCGTGACATTAGAAGGCCAGGGCACATCCTTCAAAGGGACACCGAACTGGGTCCCGAGCAGCTTAACCTGAACCGACGTCTGAGTGGGATCCCCAGCAGTCTCAATTGGCGTTTTGAGATCAGTCATAGGGTACCCAGCAAAAACAGTACCATTACCAACATTTGCAGGCAAGCTAGTTCCATCAGCAAGAATAGCATTAGATGCAGAGACCAAAAACTCATCATTTTTAAAACCCACAAAGACCTTCCAAGATTTGAGCTCATCAAGTCCACTATTTTGTATACTAAGCGTAGACTCGAATCTGTAGGGCTGGTGGGCGGGATCGGTAGGCTTAAGCTGGGTTCCTCCTTCATATTGGTAGGACAAGAAAATCCCATTGCAGTCACTGGCCGCAGGCGCCGGTGCAACGTTGTTAGTCTGGGAGATCGCAAAGGGTAGTATTGTAACAAGAATCAAAAAGAACAGATCGAAGTTGAAAGCCATGACTCGTGGGGTGGAGGTTGCTAAAGAGAACTGGATTTGAAATGGTTTTTGTCACCTTTTGAAGTGAGAAAAACGATGACAAAATGGGAAACGCGTAAGGGATTCCTTGTACAGCTTCCACTAAGCTGTCTTTGCTGCGAGCAGTCACGTTATTCTAAGAAGCTGAATAATTACTTTAATTTTTATTAATTTTGTAAAATGAATTTACCTCTCTCAAGTCTCAACGATACCTAAATAAAAAATAGTCAACCTTTTGACCAGCGAGCACATCTAATAATCCCCTTTCTTATCCCTTGTTTGCTTGTGTTTGGGATATAATTGCATTTGGCGGAGATGACAGTAATCACATAATAGGATGAACCAACGGTTGAGATGAGTTAGCAGATTTTATGGATGGTTACATTTGATTGGGCCCTGTTTCTATTTAGGTAAATTCAGATGTGAACACGTTTCCTTGTAGTTGAGATACATAGCAGAAACTCCGGCTAATGTTGCGGGCACGTCCTTGTCTGCGGTGGGCCCAAAACGCGTGCTTACAAATTAGACTTTTAAATAAATTTTAAAAAAAATCCTAAAACAATTACTATAACGAGTAGAATCCGAGGCCCATGGGCTTACTAAGTTTGAAGCATTTTAAATTTTCAACTAGCCGTTACTCTAGAAAGGCTTCTTTCATTTCCCTTTTTTTTTTTTAAATATTTTTCCTTTTTTTTAAAGAAAAATTAAGAGACAACTATCCTTTGATGGATAGATTAAGCTTGCAGGACATGATAATGCTAGGTCCATGATTCCATTTTGAATTGAATCAAACCATATTAATCAGAAACAAAATTCATTAATTATAGAAAATTAAATCATAATCGATTCAAATAAAAGGCTTTTAATTTAATTTAATTTTTAATTTTAAAATAAATTAATTTGATTCGATTTCTATTAAACTAATTTTTATTCGATCTTAAAAATTTTATTATGTTCTTGTGAATAAGAACATAATTATATAAGTGATTATTAATTTAATTGCATGTATAATTTCACCTGTAATAAATTTCTAACAGTAATTTATGTAAAACGTTAAAAAATTTTAATCTAAATTTTATAAATATATACATGTAAATAAGAAAACTTGTGTAAATATATGACTAAAAGCTACGTGCCCAAATCAAGAAAGAGTGATGATCTGAAACAAGTGGTGATGGAAGAGAGTCCAAAATTCCAGGGTCAAATTGAACCAAAGTTCAGCAATTGTAGGTGAAGACGGCATCACCAGTTCACCACCACAATCTTCAGCCATTTAAGTCTTTGGAAGAATGGAGTCAAACTGTCTCTGCAGAATCGTAAAGGCAATGAAAATGATCTCACTAACGGAGTAAAGAAGCTAAACGAAAGGCACTTATTTGCTCCGGAGACTTTACCCCCTTCTTTTGCTCTTTCAATGAGGCCTAGTTCTCTCAACCCACCAACTTCAATACCTTACCGTCTGGTTGGCCGATCAGAACAGCCCATTTTACTTATAGTCGTGGGCTTATGTTTCACTTAACAGAATTGGATGAGCTTTTATACTATAGTTTTATACTTTTATAAATAAGAAAATAATTTCAACATCACACGAATTACATCAAACGGTGTCCTGTAAGCGAGGCCTAACTCAGGTTGGTGAGCAGCTGCAAATAAATAACTATATAAAATAGACATTCTCTTGGACAAGGACAATGATATTCAACACAAAAGAAAAGGGTCTATTCTTGCGCAGCTGAAAACTCCTGGACTATAATGGATAGATGGATTTAGATGCTAATCATTACCAATACCTGGTCTCTATCCCAAGTAATCCAAATTTCTACAATGTGATTACTCTCTGTTGTTTAATGATTTACTTCTTTTGTTGGGTCATGGGTTGGGTGCCAATTTGCCTTGTAAAGGAGTCGACTTCTACTTTCTGAAAAATACACTTTCAGAAAATCTATTTTATGAAAGGTATAATACAAGATATATTTAAGTATCCAAATTAACTTTCTAAGAAATGTTTTGTTTTTAAATTATAAAAAAACAATAATTCTCTTAAAATGATTTTAAGTATAACTGTTATTTTTTGTGACTTAAATTTTGAAAATATTTTCATGGGTTTAAATTGTGATCAGACTCGAAAGTTTCGCGCTGCAATTTGAATGGGATAAAAAGTGAGATAGCGGAGGGCATGGGTCGATAGGCCCGGACTCAAAATTCATCACTAGGCAACACCCTCGCGATATGGACCATTATAAATATTGTAATATTCTACTCTTTGCGAGAGAGTTGTGAGATATTCGGGAAATACACTGGGTTAGGGTTTGAGAGTTCTGATTGATTGTATCTTGTTTTTTTCATCATAGTGAAATTTTTTCTCTTATCTTTGTCCGTGGACGTAGGCCTTACAGTTGAACCACGTTAAATCAAATCCTGTGTTATTCTTCTTTTCTTTTCAATATTGTATGATTATGCGATTTATGTGTATGCCTTAGATTTGCGTGCTTGTTATAACAGTAACAAATTGAAATATAAAATATCATTACATTTAATTAAGAAAGTCCAACATACCAAGTTCAACCTAAATAAGTTATTTTCTTTATATAAGTGAAAAAGAAAACTCTATTTTTCGAATAATTAATTTAATGATACAAATCAAACGATATCATTTTATATACTTATTTAATCTACTTGCCCCAATTCATTTCTTTGAGTAGTAATAATTAATAGAAAGCCCATTAGAGCCACCACATAATATGCAATAATCAATCATTTTCTAAGCAAGAGAAACCAACAATGTCAAAAATATTGGTTATTGGGTTGTGATTTTGTTTGTCTTGAAATGAGATTATGAGTTGCGTCGCTATACAGGTCATGTGGGATGAGAATAAAGTGGATTGAGAAATTCCCATCACTGAATCATCAGGGGCCCCCAGGATAAGGCAGCCGCCGACTGTTAACTGACTTTGTCTTGATTCATAGATTAGGCTCCCGAGTATTGTGTAGTAGTAATATATTTATAAGTTTGCAATTGCTACGAACTCATCTTTATGTAAAAATCATTTTAATATTAAATATTTATATTTAAATATTTATTATATATTTAATATAATTGACATTATATAAAGATAAGTTTAACAATGTAAGAATGACATAATATCATAATCGGATAAAATTAATTAGATTTAAAAATAATTATTATTTTTATAACAATATGAGAATTTTAAGCGATTGATTATGTAACATCCTATATGTGACTGAGAGTAATTCATTAGGAGGACATGACTCGTTGATGAGGGGATAGGAATGAACAGAGTCTCACATAAAAAAAAAAAAGTGATGAGTGATACAATTGACAAGTCTTATAACATGTATGGTGCACTTTTAAAGCTCAAAAAAGAAATTTAAAAAATAAAATCGTAAGATTTAATGAATCAAAACAGATAACATTATCCAATAGGCAAGCAAAAAGCATGACATATTAGATAACGTTTTGAGTTTCTCAAGCTAAGCAATCATGACTAGAGAGAAACTTAGAAAGGGTGATATTATAAAGGGGAAAAGCTCTCTCCAATAAAGAAGATTAAGAAAGCAAAAGATATAAGTGCAAGATCCTTCACATGAAAACAAAATTGCCAGCTTTCCAAGTTATTTTTCCAAAGACAGCTTTTCAAGTTATTTATTGATATAAATTGCACCTTTTACATTTTCTTTATTTCAGTCCTTTATAAAAGCATTGCTTAACTAAATTAGACCGTTTATCGATAATCAATTAGTCTTTCCAAGAAATGCAATACTGGGTTGGAAAGATAAGGGCCAGTCCTAATTCCTAAATAAGTTGTGGCCTTTGTTATTTGGCAGACAATTGCCACCGAACCAGCCTGCGAAAATCGCTCTGTATCACAAAATTGAACGCCCACCATACGCATGAACACGTTTCTGAACCATGGTCAAACTGGTCAAGCCCATCATTCACGACTCCTCCTCACTATTCAAACCTCACCGTTTTAAGGGTTTCACTATTCCTTATCTCTTAAAGTAAAACGTGTCGGTGTCATCTTTTAGAACTTTAGGCTCCTTTTTAACGTTTTTTTGTTTTTAATAGTAATTTTTAAAAGCATCATAAAGATGATGATGATGATGACGATTGATGAATGGTGTAGCTTCAAAGATAATAGACACTTACTTCAACCTCCACTCAACGCTCACTTGCTCTCTCTCTCTCCCTCTCTCCTTCTTCTTCTTCTTCTTTCTCTCAGCTGCTCATTAATTTATAGGTCTCTCAAGAATTCCGCCAAAAATTTCTTTTTTTCTTCTTCTTGATTAAACTGCATTTCTTGAAATCTGTAGTCTCATGTTGATTGTGCGCAGAATGGAAAGAATCAAGATGATCATTTTCTTTCTGGCAGTGCTTCTCATGATTCTACCCTCCACCAATCCCTCGCCCATTCCACAATCAAGAACATTGTACGAGATCGCATGCACAATGTGCTCTTCATGTTGCAAACCCTCGTCTCCGCCTCCACTATCTCCACCACCGCCAGCATCCACCTCTAACTGCCCACCACCACCTTCTCCGCCGAGGTCATCTGGCTCGTACTACTCCTCTCCACCACCACCACCTTCCACTTACACCTACTCCTCTCCACCACCACCACCCTCCACTTACACCTACTCCTCTCCACCACCACCACAGGGTGGTGGCGGCGGAGGCGGCGGCAGTTACTATTACTATCCTCCGCCAAACTATAAGAACTACCCTGCACCTCCTCCGCCTAACCCAATTGTGCCTTACTTTCCTTTCTACTATTATAGCCCACCTCCTCCTTCCATGTCTGGGTCTGTGAAGCTGATGGGTTCTATTAGTTACAGTGTTGCTGCTGCTGTTGCCATCACTTTACTTTCTTTGTTTTGATATATACTGCAGAGAAGGTAAAGAAATTGAAATAATGTGGCAGATTGGCAGATCTGGGAAATTTGCAGCTAAGGAGAAAGAGAGAATACTTGTTGAAACTTGATCTTTTGAAGAAGAAGAAGAAGAAACAGAGTAAATTAAAAATGCCCTCATCCTGAGGAAGAGAAGCACACTACAGAATGTGGAAGTAGTAATTCTAATTCTCTCTTTTTCCCTCTCTTGCTGTAGAGTTCGATCTGTAATTTGTTAACAATTTGTAACTATCTTTGATCTTCTTTCCCTTCACATTAATTAAAAAAAAAGTAATTAGTCATTTTGGTCACCCATTATTAAAGCAATTGCTTTATCTTCAGCTTAATGATTTCTCAGCAACAGACCAAACTCACTGTTAAGTTGTGTTCATGGATGATAGGATTAATTCTGCAGGTAGGTGGATTCTTTATTTTCCTTTTGTTTCCTCTATATAGTTGAAGTAGCTTTGGTAATATATGGTTGGATGAAATCAGCTCCGTTGGGTGCGCTAGAATAGAAATAGAATGATGTGGAGAGTTTTCTGACACAGGATGGGATTTCTCACTCTGAGAAGCTCACGGGAGTAACTAATTTTAACGTTTTACTTGGTTTATATTTAAAAAAAATAAAATAAAATTTTAACATTATAATAAAATATATAAATGCCTGACTCCACTTGTACTTGTGGGCAGGTTTCTAAGAGCTTGTTTGGGTTGAAGGAAATGAGGGAGGAAGAAAAATAAATTATAGAAAATATTTATGATGTTATATTTTTTTTATTTGAAAAATAGAGAAAAAATAGGATTGAAAGGAAAATATTCAATATTTTTTTTTGAATTCGGAGAGAAAATAAACAGTATAGGGTAAAATTATTAAAACATAAAAAATAATTTATAAGATAAAGATAAAATAATAATTTTAATTATTTTACTTTTACTCTTTTACAAAAAAAAATAAATTTATTTTCTCTCTTTTTCAAACATAAAAAGAAAAAATAAAAAATAAAAAATAAAAAAAAAATTTCTCCCTCTATTTTCCTTCCCCTCCTATAATTTATCCAAACATAACATAAAGAAAGAAGAGTGAGGATGAGAACTCTCTTTGTCGTCTCCAAGTTTATGAAGGAGACGACATGTAGGAAGGAACAATTGGCTGGAGGCCACGTATGGTGATGGGTGGTGGGGTCAAAGGCATCCTATGGACTCACTGTGAGGTGGCAGATTGGTATTATTGCTTGCAAACAGAGGGGAGGACGTATATGGATTAGGCCAACAAAGTGATTGGCCCAAGGACTAACCATTGATCCATGAAAGCTGTAGTCTTCCATCTCTATTGAGTAGGCCCAGACCAGCAGTAATAAGAACTCAGCATGACATTTACTGGGAAGAAGTTTTATAAAATAATTTGAAAATTTTTCAAAATTTTAAATTTGTATTTAAGAAATTTTATATATATCTTTTTATAAAAATTATCTAATTATTTTCATTTTTTTATTGTAATATATATTAAATTTAACTTTAAATTAAGTTTTAATATCATCTACTATATTTAAAAATTTATTTTTATCAATAACAATTTCAATTGGGTGTAAAATAAAATTAAATAGAGCCCGCCACATGGAAAGTGAGAATAAAGCAAGAACTTTTATTTTATAGGGAAAAAAGAAAAGGAAAAGGGTCACATTTTGAAACCCTCAAAGTTCGTTACATTTGGTCTGTTTGGCTCCTAAGAAAATAAAATGGCGCTCTGCTGACTCAACAAACCGTACCAACGACACTTTGAATTTAAGCTTTTCATTCCCGCTTCTTCCATTTTTATAATTTTTTTCACTACCAAAATATCAAATTACATCCAAAAATTATAATTAACTTAAATCAAATTCAATTCTTCCCTCGAATTTGAAACTGTCAAAATGAGTTACATATATAGCTTTAGCTACAACCAAGTCAGGTTGCACAAAGGAATGCAAAATACAGCACATTGAATTGCTATGTTTGGAAAAAGAGAATAGAATGACAATATCCAATTGTTGGATTTCTTGAATTCCTTACAAAATCCCAAATACAGTTAGCCCTAAAAGCTTGAAAAAATTAATAATAATAATAAGTAATGAAGAAACCCAAACCCAAAATCACAACATACAATTTTAACTTAATTGGGTCAGCTAATCGAATACAACAATTCTTGATTCCATTACTATCCCTCCCTAAAATTCTTCTAAGCATACACTGAACCATAAGATAGAGCCATTAATAGCACAGCAGCTTGTTCTTCTTCTCCTAGCTTCCTTCTCTGCTTCTCCACAGTTGATCTCTGCATCAATACCTCTCTACCTAGAGCCAACAACCTCTGCTTTAACCCATCTCCTAATCTATTACTGTTATTGCTTGAACTACGATGATTGTTCCCTTTCCTTGCTTTCTTCTCATTTGCTGCTCTGTTCAAACCCAAATTGTCCCTTTTCTTCTTCCTGCTTCTAATTCCACATGCGTTGCACAGTGACTGCAAATCAAACAGTTAAAAATCACAAATCAGATCAAAGCTATAAACAATGGAAACGAAGCTGAGCTGCGAGCTATTTCTACCTTAGGGCCAGCTGGGCCACCTCTCCAGAGTGGAGTCTTTGATGTTCCGCAATCGGCGCAGGTCTTCTTCTGCTGATGTTCTCCTCCTTCGGAGGATTTGCTACTCATATCCTCAGGCTCTGATCCCTGCATACAGGTCACATAAATGGAGCTGGATTAGCCAATATTTAGATGAGATCACAGATCAAATCAAGAAACCAGATCGAATTCGCTTACTTTTTCGCTTGGATCCAGCATTTCAAGCAACAACACTTGAGATCTAAAACAAACCCAGATGAGAAAAGCTGGTAAGCTGAAGTGGGTAGCGACCAAAAAATACGGTGATTGGGAAATACTAATACGAAGAATAAGCTGAACTTGAAATGGTGCACGCTAAAAGTTCAAATGATTGCAACAAAGAGCTAGAAACAGACAGAGATCTAACAAATTTGCAGCTATAAGCTAGAGATCAAGTAAAGAAACAGAGAAGTAAACGATCAAAGACTCAGGGAGAGGGGACGAAGAATCAAAAATGAAGTGAGCACTAAGCAGAAGACTGAAAAGAGAAAGAGGAGTGTACAGAGGCAAATAAGGAATGCAACCGACCCAGACACACACCACACGCACCACCGGTGGATGTGAAAAACACTTTATAAATGGGAGGTGAAACCCTAACCCTCTGAGAATATGAAATGACGAAAATGCCTCTGGTTTGGAAATTTTCAGACCCAACAGACAAACACCCGCCAAAGAGGTTTGCTGAAATGAACAAAAAGGCGCCACTTTCTGGCAATTTTATTTATTTATTTTGTCTCAACGAAATTATAAAAATTAAAAAAATGGCGCCATTCAATAGAATTTTGGCTCGCAATTTGGATTCTGAGGATGATGAGGACATGATCCAGTGCTACTAATTACATTCAGAAATGTCACATTTGAACCGTTGATCAGTAACCATGTGTGCATCATAACTTGGAATCCGTCAAAACTAGTTTCCTATTTCTTTCCAGACCAATCAATATCACATTACACTTTGTCTCACTTCAATCCATCAAATTCACATATTCAAATTTAACCCTATAATCTATATATAAGACCTTTTTATTATTTAAAATTTTATTTCATTAAAAAATATTGATAATTATTTGTAAATTATAAATGTATTAAATTAATGTGAAATTTTACATTTTTAATATTATTAAAAAAAATAATCTCAATCTACCTAAATTAAACCAAAACCAACAATATTAGCCAAAGCCACTGGCCGTATCTACTTGATAGTACGAAATATGAGCAGCAATAATCATGACAAAATGATCCCACACGAAAAAATTACTATTAATTCAATTTCTTTCACTTGAATAAATCGAGAAAATGAGGTTTACAAGTAATATATTCACGCAATCAAAGATAAAATGAATACCGCTAGTGTATAAACTACTAGCACAACCAATAATACGAAAATAAGGACTAATTCTGCATACAACTATACCTACACCAGAACCGCAGCACACCCATTCAGTGACTCATGAGAGGACGCCATGCTCATGCAAGCAATAGATCTTTCTGAACAGCTTTCATAGCACATCATCATATGGTATTTTCTGTCTAGGGTGTGAGACCATGGACATAGTATAATTGAGCTGTCTAGCACCACTTTAACGACAATGAATATAGGACCAAACTGTAAACAAATACAAGGTGCTGTGATGGAGACTCAGACTGAACTTTACCCAACATATTTTCCACCTACACTGTGATTTGCCCGTGCCAATTTATAGATCCCTGCAAAATTTGTAAACCAAAAGAATAAAACCTAATCAACAGACATTACTTCCGCCATCATTACAAGTTATAGGCCAATGAGAAAAAAAATGTTTGCAGAGTTTCATAATTTATAGGTAATAATTTAATTCATCTACATTGATCACCTTAACGTGAGTTTATTGCAAATATTCATGCTTATAAGTGGTAATATATACCTTCAGCCAAAGTTGAAACCACCAGATGGAACAGAGGGATCATTTCCACCAAACTGAAATCCTTGCTGGGTACCATCACCTGAAGGTAAGGTCTCATCATCCTCCTCTAACCAATATGTCTCGAGAACCTTCACTGCCTTCTCATAAATCTCATTATTGTCATGACTCTGAAGATTTTCAATCTTTTCTAATCCCTCAGCATCATCTATCATCTGGGAATACAAATTATAATCTCCACTGCTCCCCAAATTCTTTTCAGCTTCCCCAACCTTCAGAATGTTCTCTAACCCTTCAAGACATACGGTGACAATCCTTGGATCAGGACAGACAAGGAGATCACACAGTGGTTTTATGCACCCTTGACCCACCAAGTACCTATTATACAGAACAATAAATAGTTTGACTAATGAGGGATATGAGGGAAGTAATACAAAAAAGGTTGAGAAAGCAAGCAATAATGGCATAACACAATCCAACAAACAACACATACTTGATTTGGTCATGAGTACCACCAGAAGTAGCATTTGAAATTGCCCATGCAGCTTCTTTCTTTATATCAAACTCAGCATTTTGAAGCAAATTAACCAGAGGGCCGATTAAACCAGCCTCAATTACAGCCTACATCATTCAAAAGATCAAGACTAAGGTCATGTACAAGTGAAATTCATATTCAACGAGCAAAAGAGAAGAACTCAAGTGTTTTGTGTAGATCTCCACATAAACAAGTCAGACAGTAAATTCTAAATTATGATTAGCAGATGTGCTAGAACTTTAAACGAAGTCACACATTATAGCTTAAAGCATGAATTTCCTAAGCTGTATAGACTTGCCTGAATTTGTTCGCTGTTTCCAGCTGTAATATTTGAGATGGTCCAGCAAGCTTCTTTCTTAATGCTCTTTTTATGATTATGAGTCAATAGGCTTAGAAGACATGGCAGTGCAGCATTGTTTATTATACACTGAGAACAAGAAACCCATCAAAGTTAGCAATCAAACATGTGAAGAACAATCATGTAAGTAGAGTTACAAAGGAATCACTACACAACCCCACACACACAGAGATCTTAAAACAAAATTTGTCCAGAGAGGTAGATTTGGTCAGATGGATAGCTTGACATAGATTGATTATGCTACTCATATTAACAAAAGCATACATATCAGCTGATTTAAATTTTAAACATTATATTGATCCTGAATAAACTCCCTTAACACCATACCCAAAGGGCACAATAGTAGGAGCAAATACTCTGCATAATAGCTCCAACACTCTATATCAGCAATACCCATGAAATCTAATACATGCCTAGCAACAGATAGGTGCTGGGGTCAAGCATATAGCAGGCAGGGTAGAAAGGGAGGACTGGTCAATCGAAGGATGGGTAGCACTCATCCAGGGCAACCGGGTTGAAGGCCAGCAACTGCAAGGTCAGTAGTATGTCATTTGGTCACCTGATCTTACTCCAGAAGCAGGTGTCCCATCCTCCAAGCATGACAAGCAGGAATCAACGAGGACCAGTCAATTATTTCGGGATGTCCTTTGCAGGAATTATGCAGTAAATAGTTCCTATGTTTTAAATTTAAATTTCTGAATTATATGAGCCAATTAAGCAATCAATTGTAATTCCTAAAAATAAGAACCCACTATTTGTGTATTTATACATAGGATGGAATGAGAATAAACAGGGAGGAAGATTTCAGTCTTTTCTTTTATTTCTAATTCTCTACACAGGTTGTGAGCTCCCTTATGAACTTGTATTGAGTATCACCATAGGTTGAGCAAAGAACAAGGCCAAGTACCCTTTCACCTACAACCGACCCGTGACACGATCCATAACCCAGAGCCTCATCAAAATCCTACAACCATCAGTCAAACGCTTCCAAATTCCTTAGTCCTCTCTAACATAGTAGCCTTGTAGCATATAAAGACCTACCGTTTCTAATGATTCACAAGTTTTAACTAAATGATGCCCCACAAAGTTCCTAATCCCTATAAATATTTGGTTCAAGAATAATTAACATTTTTTTACTAAAAAAAATAGAGAAATGCAATTGTAAAATGCTTTTCTATTGAAAAAAAATCATACCTGAGTCTGAATGTCGTCCCCAGTCACAATATTTCCAGCTGTGCGAAGGGCAGGAACAAGAACTGAAGGAGATGGATGGCTGAAACAGTACAAATATATTAAACCATCGAGTCTATACAATAGGAACAAAGGAAAAGACTAAAAAAAGCAATCAATAAAATATTACTCACAGAAGGAGCTCAACAAGTCGAGGACAGACCCCTGTCTCAATCACAGCTTGGATTTTGTCATTTGTACCATCAGAAAGATAAGAAAGTGCCCAACAGGCATCAGTTAAAACTTCTTCATCAGTTGAATGTACAAGACGTTCAAGTGCTGGAAGCGCAGGCCTCACCTGCCCATCAAATTTCCTGAGTTGAGAACTTTGAAGAACAGCTATAAGAAAGCTTCAATTCATGCCTAATAATGCACATCAGCAACAATAACCTGTTCAAATGGAGGCTGTGGCTTGCCCCTGCAGAAGTTTGATAGTGTCCACGTGGCATTCCTCAGCATTGAGAGCTTTGCATGCTCATTCAGCTGAGCCAACAGTGGAAGCAGTGCTCCACGGCTGAGAACAAGATCGCGACATTTTGGGGAGTCACCAGCTATATTTCCCAATGCCCACACAGCCTACAGTTTCACTAAGGGGATAATATTAGAAATCCCCAAATGCTTTCCCTGACCCAATCATACCCAACAGTACACATCAATTGCAATAACTGGAGCAGCTAAAATATTACATACCTGCTCTCGCACATCATCACTGGGAGAAGCAAGAAGCTTTACAAATATTGGAACTGCACCATGATCAATTACCACCCTAGTGTTCTCTGAGGTCCCAGAGGCAATGTTTGTGAGGGCCCAAGCAGCCTCAAACTATACAAATTCCACATGTTGGCACACATAGGTCCATATCAGCAATCCACTCTAGTTTAAACATATTATTGAGACAAATGGAAGAAATTGCCTTTAAGTACAAATACGGACCTGAAGTTGAGGAAAATCCTCCCTCACAAGAAACTCAACAAATCGAGGAACAACCCCAGATTGTATAACTTCCTCAATTGGAGGACTTCGTTCTGAGATTAGTAATTTTAGAAATTTAGTCACAGCAAATCAAGGCATTAAGAAGCACAATACATACGCATAAATACCAATTGAAAGCAGTTTCCGAAACTGTGCGGTGGCATCCAGCTGCAAGCTGCCATCATCGGACCAAACGCCAGCGACCATTGAAGGCAAACTTTCTAACTGAAATTTAAAGAAAAATGACTACCGTCAAAACCAATTGAAATCCAAAAAACATGAACCCGGGCTTCGAATTTCAAAACCCACAAAATCCACAGTAAGTATCATTTGATGCATGGATACCTTCTTTTCCATAGTAGAAGAAAAGACAGTGGGATGTAACTGCTGAGCCTGTAGACCTTCGCGGCGCTTCTTCTGCAAGCTCTCTTCGCGCTTGCTCTTTCGGATCTCCACCATGTTGTCCTCTCTCCTCCGCCGACCTTCATCGGCGTCAACAGCGAACTTGTAGCGGTTCCGGCGAACCTCAGTTCTCGCGCTGGGTCTCAACGACATGATTAATTGGAAAGCTTACAAGAAGCTTGTGCGTTTGATTTCAGATAAAGCGAAGCGAACCCTACTGATTGACTGATAGATATTCGATTGGGAGGCAACGCTAAACAGTGGGTACAGAGCAGAGAGTGTAAAATGAGGCTTCGAAATATTTAAATTTATAATAGTTTTGGGTTTACTTTGCTTTGTTTTATCACTAACTACCATTTTTTTTTTTTAATTTTGAAGATTTCTTTTTTTTTTCTGAAAAAAAAAACGCTCCCATTTAAATATGAAATTAATTTCATTAAAGGGTATTATTTTGCATTTGCAGTCTATTGGCATAAGATTAAGATTGTGATTCTCCTGGACATTGGATTTCAAAATTTAAAATTAATTTTTTTAATAAAAATATTATTTTAAACGTTATTAAAAAAAAATAATTTAAAAAAAATATTTTATTATTTTAATATTTTTATAATTAAATTTAATTAAATTTAATTTTTAAATTATTTTTTAATATTTTTTAATTAATATATTTTAAAAAATTATTTTCTCAATAGAATTTCGACAACAATACCAAACAGTTTAGGACTCTCTTCAGCAATTGTTATAAAATTTAGTGATGTTAGTGATTCAATGCAATATCACTAACCAAAGGTTTGATATGATTATTTCAACCATTGTTTCAAAAATAATTATTTTAAATATATTAATTCAATATTAAAAAAATTAGAATAATTTTAATTATAAAAATTTTAAAATTTGAACCAAACCCTTAAAAATCAGACTAAAACCAAACCCTTTGCGACTACTTGAAAACAGAATATGCTGATTTGTTTGATTACGGTAACAATGGAAACAAAAACGAAAGTGAAGTGCACCTGTCTTCAATTTCCTTGCTTTACACTAAACTCACGTTCCTGGTAAAAGCTGGTGGGTCTACGAATGGCGTCTGTAAAATCTGATGACTCTCTCTAGCAATAGGATTCTCCCTTGCAGAAATTTGATGCGAAGGAGAAGGTGGCGAGAAGCATATAAGGCGGAGGCTTCAGGTATTTGTCGCTGCAGGTTTTCATGCTCTTGGGATAGTCTCTGTGCACGCAATGCTGTCAAGTATAACCCAGAAGCAAGAAACACTTTTAGTAATGAAAAGACTCCAGCGGCAGAGAACAGGCCTTGTTTGATGGTGAGGCAACTCGGTCTTGGCCTAGAGCAATTCCTCAGGTGCCCTGATTCCACACTCAATCCGATTAACAGTAAGATTTCCCCAACAGCAAAGCGCAGCCTGCAACAAATCATATTATTTTCAAGTGTATTTTATCCTGATTAACAGTGAATTGTAATTAAACGTTAGTAATTTGTGATAAAATTTTATCATAGTAAGTGAATTTATTAAAATGAATGTATCCACTCTAATTAGGATGGATAATAATTTAAAAATCTGAAAAAGAAATTTTTAAAGAAAGGGTTCGTCATATATATACCAATTTGCAACATAGAAAAAACCTGCTTGCCAAGTTATGGACTTGGCAGGAGCAGAATTGGGGTCCCAGGTAACCAAAACTGAAGGAGGTGCTCTACTTATTGCAATCAACACGTACATGTGTTCCACTACCATGGCCACTGCAAGTCCCACGAATGCAACAACATCACCTAATAATGGTGTTGTGCCACTGCCACTGTATATACATTCGTAGTTCTCGGCATTCCCTTTTAACATCTCCAGGAATCCATGTCACCTGACCAGAAAATTAATAGAATTTGTGTTCTAAATTGGTATCCAAGTTAATATGTCAAGCGTAATCCTTCACAATTTGCAAAGGGATCCAAAGTGTTTTTTAACCGGGAACGCATGGCTTCTGCAAAGAGACAAAGAATGAAGGAAAAAAGACCACAGAGAATGGTAAGGACCAATAGGAAGGCAGCTGTTTTGCTACCCAAATCTGTGCATCCAGGACCTGGTGCAAGATCAGCATGTGCGATTGCTTTTCTTTGTTGCATGGTTGAGTCCTGAAGTCCTGAAAGAGTTTAACAGGGAGGAAACCCATGGGGGCTTTGTGCCTAAAATCCATTGATAGAAGGATGTAAAATTGCGGAATTGCTTGGAACAAAGGTTTCTTAAAGGCCAAAGATTCTCAGGCTCTGGACTTTAGGGTCAAGCATTCCCGCGGACTGTTGGCTGGCTCTCGAGATTTCGCTTTAAAGTAGGCATAATGAAGCAAGAAATTGCAAATGGCAGACCCGCGAACTATCTCTCCTCCATCAATTTTTTCTTCTTCTTGGGCCCAAAGTGTATTTTAATATTCTGTTAAATTATCTGCTCTCAAAAGTTCCTGATAGAATAAGGCATACACTTATCCAATGACTAATTTATATTTTAATTCTATAATTTGAATCTCATTATAAGACTGATCTCATCCAACTCATCAACTTAAAAAAAAATGAGATATTATCAAGAACCAGATGCAATTCGCTCGTACGATGGTAA
This sequence comes from Hevea brasiliensis, assembly GCF_030052815.1. NCBI lineage: Eukaryota > Viridiplantae > Streptophyta > Magnoliopsida > Malpighiales > Euphorbiaceae > Hevea > Hevea brasiliensis. The sequence goes on along the minus strand of NC_079496.1, from coordinate 1,561,368 downwards.
TTTATCAGAAGCTTGATACACGAAACTAATTCTCAATTAAAGTTCCCCATAGAAGCAAAATGGAATAGATCCTTGAACAAAACTATCCACACTCCACAGCTTGGTACAACCACAACAAAGGCAAAGTGTGATTCCAGGCGGGGAGAGAGAGAGAGAGAGAGAGAGAGAGAGAGAGATAAGATGGCATCTGGGTCCAATAAAGAATTAGTAGGTTGACCAAATTTTTGTGGGTACGTTGCGAAATTTTAAGAATGGACCGGCCTAAAATGACAAAAAAAAGTGAAAGAGAATAAAAAAAGAAATGGACGGTTGGCATTATTGTCGGCAACACCATCATTATATTATTAATCCCTCAACAATTGACATTGAAAGGCGCTATAGCACCAAAGTTGAGTCTTTTCGCTATGATGGAAAATCCAGGGTTAGAAAAGAACAAATGACAGAAAAGTTGACACATGAAGAATCTTGGATGCCGTTTTGCATTATGCGTATGCTGCCCTGATAAATTGTGAAACTACCTGCACTGTATAAGTCAATTTCCTACACCTGTATAATGGGAAAGGCTCTGGCGGTGGTGACTTCACCAGAAACTCCTTCAAGCAACAAGCTCTAGAGTCATCTGCAAGGCCATGCTCCAGATTTGTAAGGTCTTAAATTTGAATTCCATCAAAGCTAAATGACCTTATATATACATATATATATATATATAAAATCAATTGCAGATCCTCCAGAAACATGCTATCCATTGAACTCCATGCGCACAATACACTATCTGAACTTCTCTGTTTAATCTCCTCATGTATATGTATGCATACATGAAATGAACGAAGTTGAGCTAGAGCATAGGGTTGACCTAAAATTCAACTAGTCAATTCATGCACTCCATTATGTTTCTCTTTATGTTTTTTTTTTTCATTTGTTGTACAATCGGCAAAAGGTAAAACATGGCCTTTTATAAATATTCTCACAATTATCTTTTCTACCAATTAACTACAAAAGCATGTAAAAAAGGCATCCCATGATTAATATCAATATTCTCTTAAGAACACTTAGAACCAACAAACAACGGATAGAAAATAGCCATGGTGCATCTTTTCTTACTTAACCAAGAAGATTAGAAAACTTATTCCATGAGTAAGAATTTTACAAGTCGATTCGCTCTGCACCCCACAAACATGTCTTCACCCATAACCGCCACTTTCTTCCTACATATTCTTTAATAGTTTCCCAATGCCTCATGCATAATTAACAATCTCATAGCATAATTCTATAAAACCATAAACACTTACCAATACCATTCTCACCTATCTTGATAGCCTTATCAATTCCACAATCTGAATTGCAGCGCATTCTGGAACATATGGCTTCTGACAAGGCCATTGTTGTGGATCTGGATGCTTGCACCAGCAACAAACAAGCTACTGTAGCAGATAAAAAGCCCAACATGAAAGGTGCAGGCAACTCTAATTTTGAGAAAGCACTGGCACAGAGAGCACTTTTTGGGTCACACAATCATCGGGTGAAGGGCAGAAAAACTGTCAACAATGGTGCAAGATTGTCGCCAAGCAGGCTAAGCAAGGTTTCTTTGGCTGATGAATAGGTAGGCAGAGGTATAGGTCTTGTATTATTTAGCATGTAAAAATATCTGTTGTTGCTTGTATTGACAGAAAGAAATGCAGAACATAAGATCCAATCTGGATTTGTTAAAGTGAAAGTATAGAATCTAACAAGATTCCAAATCTGTAAATAGCATGTGCAGTATTATTACTAAAACCATTTAACATGCAATTTGCATTAAAATAGCAACTACATGATGCATGTTAGAAAAGTAGAATTTTGATTCTAATTGTAGTTGCGGGGAGACCACATTGAGTTTACTATCAGAAAAAACATGAAACATCAAATATTCTCCAGGATAATCCAGGTGGCAAATACACACCTGTAATCAAGTAACCCACAGACATCACGATTTCCTAATTCACAGCAAGTCAAGATTTATGGGTCTAGTAAAGCATAATAAAACCACTGAGCCAAGAGTAATATTAGAAAACAAAAGCCAGAGATGAGGCTAACAAAGGAATCTCATATAACATGGTGAGTTCTTGATAAAGGAGAATCTAACTGCAATTAACTTTTTCCATTTTTGCATAAGTTCACTGTATGCACAAATTCAACCTGCCTATCAATGCCATGATCGTTTTTTTCTTTTAGAAGGGGGAGGACAAGGGGGATTCATTTGCAAGGTCAACTAATCACGAATTTTGCATGTGGACATGCTATGTCTCAAATGTTAAAAGAAACTGAAAAAAAATTAAAAAATGCATGCCATAAATATCTAGATGTTTTTTCTCAGTGAAGAGTGCTTTAAATTTTTGTATAATGAAAATTGGAAGGACAAAAAATGTAAAACTGGAATGAACAAAGACTATCTAATGTAATGCAATCACTTCTTATACCAACTACACCATCATTATCCTGGTCTATATGTATCCTAGTTCATCACCATTCAAATGATCACTTCCCATAATTGGACAATCTGATGCATCATGTCCAAACTGCCCACAGCAAGGACCAGAATAATGCCTTCGCTTTCTGGATATATCATTTCCATCTCTGGGCCTTCTCTCTTTTAGTTTTCCTAGACTAATAGTATCATGAGGATTTCCAATTGCTACAGTCTGAACTATTCCATCAGCACCTTCATTTGGTAGAATCAATGACTCAGATGGGCAATTGTAGGCATTCTCACAATGTGTTTGCCTAGGAAGATCCTTAATATGAGATAATACCATAGCAATTTGCTCACATGCAACATCAAGGCGTTCCTCTGTTTCAATTGATTCTGTCACAAATGTTGACACCATGGATTCTAGTAACTGAATCCTTTCAGAATGCACTCTTGTATTGGATGACAAACTAACATCACACCATCGGGTAGGCAAAAATTGGTCTGGAATGTGAAAACAGTTATTGGTTGATAGGACACGGAGAACATGCCTACAAAGGATGCCTAGAAATTCAAACTGATTGCAGCTACAACTGATATGCTCTTGACAAGGATCCCAAACGACTTTGCACCCCCCAGATACCTGAGTATGGTGTCTGACTTGGTAACAATATTCATCTATCGGAAAAGACGCATACTGTGGTGCTAGCACAAGCTCCTCTTGGAGCTTATTAAAGGCATATGGAGTAAGAACAGAGGCTGCTTGTGATTCGATCGGTGAACCTGTTTTGAGGTAAACTTTTTGTGTTTTTCGTTGAGTCTCTGCCCTGACTCCAGTACAATTACTTAAATCAATAATTTCAGCCACCTGCAAAATGGATAATTGCAATTTTAGTTTGTCAAAATCAATAAAATAATGAAAGGAAATAGAAGGAAGGTTACGCACTCGCTTAACAAAACAATCTAATTGTGATTGTGCACTCAAAAACCGTTGAATGAAAGCATTAATAGATTCAGACTGACAAGTGTTCATCATTCCTGCAAAAAAGTAATGCCTCAAATACGACAAAGCCCAGTATGTCCGCAGTGCATACAAACTAGCAATGTGCTTATTAGCATGAAGCCCATATTTGATGACCATTTCTTTCCATCCTTCCTCAAAATCTTCCACAAACTCAAGATTATAGAGTCGGACAAACTCAGCTTTCCAGTCATCATAACATGACCCAAGCAGCATGGAAAACCAATCTGAGAATTTAGCAATGATGTGCCAAATACAAAAGGCCTGTTTAGTTTCTGGCATTTCAATTGCAATAGCCTCCTTCAGCCATATATTTTGATCAGTCATAATAGTTTGAGGAGCCTTTCCATTCATGAAGTCCACAAATGCCTGCATAAATATAAAAAGTATTAGATAGAGTTGGAAAACTGGGTAGTACCAAGACTTGACCAGAGAAAAGGTGATTACAATTAAAATTTCATAAAAATAATAAATGGCAGAGTCTTTTATCATTGAATTTAGACCATATATGACTTCATCAAACATCTGATAAGTGCAACATGCATAAGAAGTAAGAACTACTGTGGGACTACAAAGTCCAGAACACAATCATATATGAATTCTTTCTTATGACAGAAGCTTTATTGTGCACACCATTCAAAATTAACCACCACATTGGAAGGGAAAGCCCAAGCAGGTTTTGGGTCGAATCACATAACTACTCACACCTCATAGAAAACATGCTAGTGTTTTGGGATCAACTTGCCAGATACATTCTCACAAGATTATTACCTTCAGTGCCCAGGAAAAAGACTCCATATTTTCATCACGTAGCAGTACACAACCGAAGAAGCAAGTCATTGCATGATTGTCCACCCCAAGCCACATGCCTAATATCATATCATAGGCATCCAAACGGTTGGTTGTGTCAAAAACAACTGCATCACCAAAGGCTTCATATAATTGGACAGATGAAGCATAAGACCATGAAATATGCTCCAACCTATTATTGCCATCTATTTTGAAGTCATATTTGAAGTTATGATCTTCATCCTTCATTTTCTTGCACATTGCAATAAGATCAATGGCATCATTATCTCGATTGACATTTCTGATAGATTGTAGTAAGTTTCTCACATCTATTTCAGTAAATGGTAAACAACCTAGCTTCACACCTTTCTCTAGCTCCATCAATCGTAACATCTGTCTCACTGACATTCCAGCTTTTGCAAACATGCAAATCCGACTCTTGTCATCTGGAGATATGGTGCAATGGGCAGGAAGGAGATGCACTTCAATTGATTTTAACAATTCATGGTTGTGGATGTTGCTAAAGCCTGTAACACGCCATTCAGGGACATCAAAATCTGCCCGCTTCACAATGCGCATATATGCCTGACAGCCACAACGCGATGACTTGCGATTCCTTTGCATCTTACCATCTTCAGATGGTTTCATCTGTGGATAACCACCACGATGGCAAGTGAAATCTCTTCTTGTAACTCCTCTACCAACACCGTCCTTTCCACGAGTACGATGACGTCTAATTGAAAAGCCACATTGCTTCGCAAAACTGCAATAAAATTCATAAGCAGCATCTTGAGATACAAATCTTTGGCCAATAAATGGAACAAGGTTCACAGAAGTTTGTCGCAACAATATTGTATCTTCAGGTATTTCTTCCATGTTGCCAGTATCGTCTTGGGAAATATCTGTCCCATTTTCAGAAGACTCCATCACCATACTTGTTCCGTCTGACATTCTTTCACCAGTTTTTTTTTTTTTTTTTTAAAAATACAGATATTAGACCTGCAGACAACAGTTGATAATATTGATTTTTTATTTTTAAATTTTAAAGGAAGCATTTTTCAAACTTTAGTTACACTTTAAAGCATGCAGGAAATATTAAACTAAAACATAAGAGTGTATGCAAGTGAATCTTAAGCAAAAGTCACTACAGGAAAGTCTGCCTACACATGATAATTTGTGATTCTTAGTTCTATCAAAGATCCATCTATTACCCTACAAATCAGACTTCCATGACCCATCACTTCTATTAATCATTTACATATCATTTGTTTAATATTAGCTGATCAAGATCAATTACAGACTTGTGATTCACATTATCAGAATTTGTGATTACTCTATTCTCAGTTATGTCAGTCATCAATTTTAGAGATTTAGATAGCATATTTTCACAAATTCTTGCTAGTTCCAACATAATGTTTTCACTTGAGTGTGTAATTAGCATTAGATGCAGCTAGTACAGTCGTCTTCTTCTTCCTTATCAAAGTCCAAACACTTGCTTACATGTTACCCTTCTTTGCATAATTTAGGCCAACGAGATCCCCTTACCTCCTTGCAAAATCATAGAAACAACCTCCTTAGTAAAACCGTAAGCTAAAACAAGTGGTGATTTCATTCATCATCCAAGTTTCATAGAATAGAGCACTCCTCTCTCAAGAGAGACAACCACTGTCCTTTTCCACATCAATCACTGGTTCTTTTCCAGTACCCATTACACATAGAACAAAAAGAGAGGTGCTATTTGGTCAGGACAAAAATGGATCAAAAGAGGTTAAAAATGACACCCAAAAAAATTATCCTCAAATCCACTTATCTCATTAAGCTCTCTAATCCCATCAAAACACTCAAATCGCAATCAACCCAAAAAGATAAAACCAAAAGAAAGAAGCAAACTTTTCTACAAATCTGTATGCAATAATTGCGTAGGATCCCTAATAAACATCATATCATACTAGCAAAGAATTCATACCTGAAAAGCCGGTTTAACGGTCAATAACCAACCCCCAATTTAAAGAAAGGCGAAGAACACATGAAACTGGCGGGGATGCTAGAGAGAGAGAGTGTGCAGAGGGGAGCAACGCGCATCCTAAGGAGAACGATAACTGTTCCAAGCGATAAAGGGCTATCGTGCGCCACATGGATACATGAAATTATTGAGCGCACTGTGCTCCGGTCCTCCTCCGTTGGATCAGTAAGGTGGGACCTGTTTTAATTTCAGTGGGCCCGATAGTTGGGGTGGATTTTATATTTAAAATAAAATAAGATTGTTTTGATTTATTTGTAAAATTTTTTATAAAATAATGTTAAATTAAGAAAAAATATAATAATTATGAAAAAAATATATATATAAATAATAATATTTTTATAAAAATAATATTATATATTTAATAGTAAAAATATAATTAATATATTATTTTTAGGTAAGAAAAAATATTATTTTTAGGTAAGAAAAAATATTATTATTTGCACCTGTAGCGCACGTTGATTGTTTCTCTGTGACTGCACAATACAATGGAAACCGGAGAGAAATTGGGCCTAATCACTTTTTAAATTGAGCCTATTATTAAATTTGTGTGCTCCCTCAACTCAAGGTAAAGCATGTAAACTTAGTGTTCAATTACTTATATAATAATGGATCTCCCATATAAATAGAATAAAAAGAGTAGTGAATTCGCTTTTCATATGAATGAGGGAGCATATGAATTAAGTATATATCTAGTTGTAGCTAACAATTTGTATCTTGGATTTCTCTATTGTTTATAGCTGTAGATGTAGCTATACTTTCTTTGTGTTGTCTTCATCTCCCTCGGAATGGCCTTGCATGGATCCCATCTTGCTCGATGATGGTGTTGCCATAGCTTTTAGGTCACGCTCGTGTGAGACAACCAATAAATTAGGGTTGGCTAGTTTTGGGCCTTTGACCTTTAGTTCTCTTTGTTAGGGCTTTTTTAGCCTATCTAGTATGGGCTTAAACTATGAGCCTGATTTTGTTTCAACTAAAGTATAATATTGGATTTGACTTGCTTGTCTTTTCGAGATCTTATTTTATAAGAATGTATTTAATTGATTTTTTTATTAATTTTTATGTTTAAAATTAAAAATATTTTTTTTTTAATTTAAAAAAATTAAATTTAAAATTATGTTTGGTACAAATAAATTTCATAAAATTTATTTATAAATCTATAATTTTAGTATTTAGTTTAAATTAAAATTTATTTAGTATTCTTAACAATAAATTCAATTGAATTTATTATAACTAAATCAAATTTTATCAAAATTAATAAAATTTATGAATAAATTTTAAATTTAAATCAAGCGATAAAAATATCATCTTATTATATATCATTTTATTTTATTTTATTTATTCTAAGCATAAAATTTATTTTATTTAAAATAAATTAAATATTCAATATAAAATTTATCAAATAAAAAAATTTATTTATAAATAAATTTTATCATAGAATTTATTTATAGATAAAATAAATTTTACGATAAATTTGAACTAAAAAGGATCTAAGTATGATTGTGTAAAAATTTAATTGAATTATTTTCCTTAAAAACCATTTATTCTAAAAAATGATTAAAGGTATGAAGCATTTCTTTTAAAAAAAAAATTTCATCCGTGCATGTACAATTTAATTTTTTTTAATATATAAAATACACGTACACACGAGTTAATAATAAAAAAGTTATAACAATTTTAACATAACATTTACCCTTGTATAACCCATTCATTCACATTTCATATTCAACTTAAATTCTTAATTTTAAAAATATTAATTTTATTCTTATACAATATCGAGCTTATATTAGATATAAGACAAACGTCAGCTGTTGAATAGCAAAATCTATCGTAGTAATTGGCCCGAAATTATGCCAAGAATCGAAAGGGGTTTGAAAGCTAATTTCCCTACCATTTTCTCTCATAATTTAAGTTAGCATAGTGAGAGCTTAAACGTAATTATAGGCAACAATTAATATATCTCATCAAACAAAAACAGATTGTAGAACAAAAATAGAACATCTCATCTCATAATTATCTAAACTCCACCCTGCATTATTTCGCTGTTTCTTTAATTAATTATCACAAAATACCCTTTTAATTTCCCCCTCACAAATTAGTATCACTACCCTGAAGAACAATAAAATGACAAGATAACCATAAAAGCTTGCACCCATTTCATCATTTCTTCGTCTCTCTTCGGCAAATGAGTCTCTGAAAAAACCTCCACAACGTATACCCATTCTTTCTCTTTCTCTGTCTCTTTGTGGCAACATCAACCTGGCAGAAAAGTCTGAAAGACATGGAAGAGTTCAGGGAAGCTCGCTGGAGGCATTACAACGAAGACAAGAAGTTTGAAGACAGACCCCGCAGCGGTTCTCTAGGAGATCAGGTTAAAACCTCGGTGACAAAAGTGGAACCTCCTCTTCCTCCTCCTCCTCCTCCTCCTCCTCGTCGCTCCCATAGATATTCAAAATCAACAGGATCTACCTGGAATCAGAATAAGAAAGCAAACACGTATTCCTCGTCATGGAGTTTTAACGACCCTGAAGTGAAGAGGCAACGGCGAGTTGCCAAGTACAAGTCCTATGCCGTTGAAGGCAAAATGAAGGCATCTTTAAGGGAGAGCTTTCGCTGGTTCAAGAACAAGTGGTGTTCTCTTGTGCATGGATACTAGCAATTCTGGAAAGAAACAATATGATTTTCATTTTTTCCAAATTAATGTGCTTTTCCTTTCTGACAGAATTTAATATAAATTGAGGTTTTTATTGTTTAACTGTTAATCATCTAATCCAAGCAAAAAGTCTTTTGGGAGAAGATATAAAGAATATTTTTTTATGCGCATAAAAATAATATTTTTTTTTTATAAAAAATAAGTTATTTTTATAATATAAAAAATTAATTTCACATAATAATAAATTATTATATAATCATAATATATATATAAACACAAAATTATGGGTCTTATATTTTTAAATTTAAAAAATAATTAAATTTTTTTAATGAATAATAAGCACACTCCACAATTTATCTATATGATTCAAATTATTTAAGAAATTTTCAAAATATTTTTCAAGTGCATATAAATTGTACACTCCCCAATTCAGCAATTGACACGTCTTGTGTTGAGACGCTAATATTCACCCCACTGCCACGTCTCTATTGATTAACGCCTGTGCTGTGTGCAGCGCATCGTAGCTTTATCACTAACTACCCAGCCAAGTGGAGAAGTTCCTTGTTTGGATATTTGAAATCCCTCCTTTCTTCCAAAGAGACGTTATAACTTTTAACTTTAAATAATAAACCAAAAAAAAAAAAAGAGTTTTATTTAATGCATTTGAACTGCATACACTCACTCTTCGCTTTCTTTCATCTCTCTTACCTAAAAATCTTCACTTTCTCTCGTAAATCTCTGCAAAATTATTAATTACTTGGTTTTGATCATTGGGGTTTTCTCTATTTATCTATCAGCGTAAACCCTAACTCCCAAATATTGGTTGCATTTATTGGAGAGGCACAGTGAAGGGAAGAGAGGAGGACAGGAGGATCCTCAGGCTTTATCTGGTTTCCCTCTCATTGTTTACATGTAAGTTTTGAATTTTCTTTCAATTTTTGGGTTTTCTAATTATTTTGGATATAAGATTAGATTGGACGTGATTTCTGTTCGTTTTGTAGAACACGAACGCTGAAATGAGGGTGTCATTTATTTTGTTTTTTTGACTTTAAATGCTTTTCTGGGTTCTGGTTGGTTATTCTAATCTGTTACTATATGGGGCACCTGTTTGATTGTTGAGAAAATGCTGCATCTGATGGAGAAAATTGAAATCTGCACTAGACTTACGTTAGTGCATTGGTGCTACTTGCTTCAACAACTTTGTTAGATGCTGTGAAAGAAGTAATTTTATTCAATTTGTTTTCTGTTTAGGCTATTCTCAAATTCTGGCTAGAATTTGTTTATTTCGTTTTGTAAATTGGGAGCAATGCAATTAATTTAATCAAATGATGTTGAAAATTCAACAAATATGAGGTTAATCAAGATGAGGCAAATCAAAGATCAAAGATTTATGGCAGATTAGGGTGTTGAGATAAAAGAGAAATTGCAAAAATAATGAGTTGAACGGAGATTATCACATCAAAAGTGGCGGGCAGCACTCTTATGGGGTAGGACACAGTGGTTGTCACAGCATGGTGGTAATCGAGAGCTAAGTCTTGGTGATTGCAGTGCTGTAGTTGGCTTTATGTCAGTGTTAGAGGTTTAGGGATTACAAGTGGCAGTGATGATCTGGTGCAGGTTGAGGTGGCTGTGGTGATGCGGTCATCACTAACGGCAGTGGTGATGACAATAGCATTAACTTAGTGTAATGTAATAGGTCATAATTTTGTATTTATAGCCTGATTGATTTGACCATGTTCAGTTTCTGAAGTTTTTCAGAGGCTGTTGGAGTGTTCTCAGGTAATAGAATTTTATTTTAATGGAGAGTGGGTTTTAAAAGTCCAATCACAAGAATTAATTGGAGAGTTAATTTAAATCAAATTTGAAACATGCTTTTATAGAACTACTCCACTTATTCAGTGCCATATCAATGATTTCCCCTGAAGAAAATCTAATGAGGGATGAAAAGTTCAAGGTCGTCCTAGTATATGATGCCAATGTAGGAATGCAAACATATGGTCTTAAAAAAAATGCTAATTAATGAGTTTGTACAATGATTTGAAGTCTCTAAATCAATGCATAAAGTAATGCAATTTTATGCATTGATTTGGAAAATGAACATGTTTTTTGGTTAATCGAGTTGCAGATGGACAGAGTTCCTCATTCGTCTCATTTTTTTGGCTCATAGACCGAGCATTATCTTTTTCTTTAGAAAATGGGGGTTGAGAAAGAAGGCTCAAAAAGTGGAGGAGGTTATGTAGGTGGTTTTTTCCAGCTGTTTGACTGGACAGCAAAATCTCGGAAGAAGTTGTTCTCAAGCAAATCAGATTTACCAGGTATAAGTACTGTTATGTGTTTCTAATATAAAAAGGATATGTTAGCCTCTTCATGGTTGATTATGGGTTTGTTTTCTCTTTCTTTATAGTGCATTCAAAACAAGGAAAGAGGAGTGATGGGAACTTGCCAATGACTCGGCTTCAGCTGGTCAGACATTTTGTTATCTTTTATTTTTATCTTGTTATTGAATATTTTGTTAGATGATGTATCTAAGTTGCTGTAACATTTACAGATGGATGAGGATGAAACTGGAGCAGGATCAAGTATTAGAGGGAGTAGTGATTATAGTTGTGCTTCATCAGTAACAGATGATGATGGATGTGGAGCTAGAGCCCCTGGAGTAGTAGCCAGGCTTATGGGATTGGATTCTCTGCCAACATCCAGTTCTTCTGAGCCAAACTCTATCCTATTTTTGGATACTCAATCTCTTAGGGAGGCTTCTCAGCAGAGGAAACATTTTGAATATTATCATGACCATCAAATCATGTACTCTAGGAATCTGCTCAATAAGGAGGATGGCCCTCTGCAGAACCTTCTAAACTCAAAGCCTCAGAAGGTGTTAAGTAGACCTATTGAAAAGTTTCAAACTGAAATTTTGCCTCCAAAATCTGCTAAATCAATTCCAATTACACATCATAAACTTTTATCGCCTATTAAGAGTCCTGGCTTCATTCCAAGTAAAACTGCTGCTCACATAATGGAAGCAGCTGGAAGAATTATTGAACCTTGTCCACAAGCTACTGCTAAGGCCAAAATTCCTATGGTTGGATCTCCTTCAGTTCCCTTGAAAGTTCGCGATCTTAAAGAAAAACTGGTGGTTGCACAAAAAATGCCACTGGTTGGGCCCTCAGCAGCATCTCTGAAAGCTCGAAATTTAAAAGAAAAAGTGGAAGCTCCTAATAAAACACCCAGATTTGCTGAACCTTCTACTAGAAGACCAGTTGAGTCAAATGCTGCCAAGTATCTTAAGGGACAGTCTTTGAACAAAAGCTGGAATGGTTCAGTGGATACAACATCTTTCAGGGCTTTTCCCGAGATAGAAGAAGGTTCTTCTGGTTTAAAAAATAAGGGAAAGTCCATCTCACTTGCAATCCAAGCAAAGGTCAATGTTCAGAAAAGAGAAAGTTTGAATTCAAGTGGCAGTCGAGGCTTGGTAAGCGACAAAGACCACAGTGAGGTTATGTCTAGCCAGACCTTCAAAGGTCAACTGAATATGCAGAAGAGTTTGCTGAAAAAATCTTACATGCATAATGCTTCTGGAGTGCTCAGGCCGAACAATCAGAAACAAAATTGCCATATGGAAAAAGACAAGCCTTCAAAGTCAGCAGGTTCTCACTTGCAGGGAAGAAAGGCTGTGACTGGGAATTCTTCTTCTTCTCTGCGGAACAAAACTTCCATTAAAAATGTTGGCTCCAAAACTGGAACCAGGAAGTTGGGCTCAGATGTAATAGATAGTGAAAAGGGGCTTTCAAATTATAGTACAAAGAATATTCCTAGGAAGAAGCGATCAATTGATGGGAACTTGCATCTTGAGAAAAATCACATTGTTGATAATATGTTAATTGACAAGAATCAGAAGGAAATTGAATCAAATAGAGCCATTGATAGGCATTTTAATTGGGCAGAAGAAAGCAAGAAGAAAGGAATGGATGTTGTTTCATTTACATTTACAGCTCCTTTGATGAGATATATGCCTGGTTATGAAACATCTGGTCAAGTACAGAAAAGTGGCAGTGTTTGCATGGATGATCAGGGCAAGAGGTTGTTGCTTGACACAGATGGTACTAAATTATCTTCAGTGGGATATAATGTGATAGGAGGAGATGCTTTGAGCACTCTTTTGGAAGAGAAGTTAAGAGAATTAACTAACAGCGTGGAGTCTTCCGACCACAATTCTGTCAAAATAGGATCCACTTTGAATTCTCCATCATTTTTGAAAGATCTGGCACCCACTCTTAATGCAGGCAACACTACTCCAGGGTCAGTCGATAACAAGGATCAAAATATGCTGCTAGGAAGTAAATCGGGTAGCAGCCGTGGCTCTAATGTATTCTCAACTGATCCCACGGCACTCAGATTGAAACACAGGTTTCAGGTACACAACTGTGAATTTTTAACTATTAGTGAAAAAAAAATATGTTGTTTCGCTATTGACCTTTTGCTTCTAGATACATTGATCTTGTGTATTTCTAGTTTTTTATTTTCTTTTTTTTTTTTTTTTGAACTTGTTTATGTTTATTTCAAGTCATAGACATATTTTTGTGCTTGCATATTTTGAATGTCAATGCTGTGATTCTAGACCTGAGAAAACTCCTTGGAGAGAAGTCATTTAGGCAAAGCTATTCAAGATCTTGTGTTTTGAGTGATTGGGTCCCAGTAGCTGGCCTCTCTCTTTACTTTTGCTTTCTTTCATTTTTTGAATAATGAAGCTATTTAATTTAATGAATTTTACCTGGTTCTTTAATTTGATAATATATGTGCTTCTTGCTTTTGAATTTTACCTGGTTCTTCAAGTCATTTGAAGCCCTTTTTCATGCAGTAATCAAATTTAACTTTTGCATACTTTCATCTTAAAGCAATTGATGTAATTTTAACATGTTAGAGTGTTGATGAGATGGAAGAGCGCAGCAGCAAATCTAACGATTCCAGAAAGCTGCTTGATTGTAGACATCCTAGTCCAGTCTCTGTTCTTGAGCCTTCCTTTTCAACTGAAAGTAGCAGCTCTTTAGACAGCACGGATTGTAGCAGTGCTGAAGGTGAGAGCTGCCTATAATAATTCTTAAAGTATTTTTTTCTACATATTATATGCTGTCAAGTCCAGAATTTATAAATGCTTCCAACGTACTTGCAGGAAGCAAGCAATGTTCGTCCATTCAAGCTCAGGAAATTCTTGGTTTAAGTTCTTCAAAGAAGTTTCATTCTGTTGATGCTGATAAAGATTTATCAGATTCTGCTTCTTCAAAATCTACTGGTACTGCAGCTGGAAAGCATGCAAATACATTACCTGCATCGGAACTAGTGAATTCAGCCAAGTGGGAAATAGAATATGTGCAGAAGATACTCTTTAATCTGGAATTTATGTTTCAGGAATTTGCACTGGGTTGGGCTCGTGAGATCGTTAGCCCACTTCTCTTCAACCGGCTGGAAAGTCAAAAGGGTGGACTGGTTAATGGTGGTGTTGAGGCTAGGCTAGAGCGAAAGGTACTATTTGACTGTGTGAATGAATGTTTGGACATAAGATGTAGGCAGTATGTTGGTGGTGGATATAAAACATGGACCAAAGGGGTGACAATGGTGAGAAGAAAAGAGTGGCTAGCTGAAGAAGTGCTAAAGGAGATCTCAGCATGGAAAGGCATGGGGGATTGCATGGTGGATGAGCTTGTGGACAAGGACATGAGCACTCAATACGGAAGATGGCTGGACTTTGAAGTTGATGCATTTTTACTTGGAACGGACATTGAGGGCCAAATATATAGTTGTCTGCTTGATGAAGTGGTTGTAGATTTCTTTCGGTCTTGATGCCTACAGCTGAAGAAGTATGCACAGCGGCTTTATGATTGAAGTTGGATCAAATTGTAGATGCGGGGTGGATAAAATGGCTGGACTTCAAATGGGTGGAGACGTTGGAGGTCGAGGGTCAAATATATTGCAATTTAATATTCCGAACATGACTTTTTCTCTCCAACTCCGGTTCATATTTAAGTCCCTCATCAATTTACTGGGGGTTCTTGTGTCTGTAAGATTGTTCATCTCATTGCTCAAATTATTGCTTCATTTTTTGCCTTGAGAATCAGTAAATTGTTCATAGAATCTTGTCTGCAAAATCACTATAATGAAAGGCTGGGGAGGCCAGTTTCGAATGATTGTACTCAGGAAATTTCTTTGCAAATTTTTGCTGGTGTATAATGTTACTATCAGCTTTCTATAGCGTGGGATGTATCAGTATCACATTGTACATTGATCTGAAACTGAAAAAGTAAACAAAGGCAAGACTAAGGCTATGTCTAGGAGATGGAGGAAAATGAGGAGAAAGTGAAAACGAGAGGAAAATGGATCCCACGTTTCATTTTCCCTTCCCCCATATTTTCTTCTCTTGCCCAGACAGAGCCTTCTGTTCTGTTGCTTAAGTGGGGCTTAGACTACTTTGCAGTTTCCACATTGAAAGAGGTGCATGTAATAAAATGGGCCTGTGATTGTATTGAGCCATCAAGTTTATATTTTGATGGAAAATACTCTACACTGAGTGTATTATACTAAATTAAGGCATAATTATTTACTAATCAAATTATAGCCGCTTGCAGATTGTGTCCATGCTTTTAAGCAGTGGTGTTGCAGGTGCCACAACCACCCAACGGCCCAATTTTGCCCTTTCCATGGAAAATGACTGCATTTACAAACGACAATTCACTTTCTCAGAACGAGACAGGAGAAAAACATTGAATGGTCAGAATTGAAAGGGCCCATCAGAACCAATCTAAAGTACCAGAAAAGAAGAAAAGAAAATAAAAGCTTGCTCATGAGACTGCATAATAAAAATTAAAACAATCGACGTAGAGCAAATATGACGAGTCTAATTTTTAAATCCATCATATGGTGCCAAACAATCTTCATCAATGCAAAATTCCCAAATCATTAAATTGCGAAACAGATGCAGATGCAGATACAGATACAATAAATTGTCCATAATAAATTCAGATAATAACTTCACTTCAGAGCAGCAGATGATTGAAAAACCTCCATTGTCATTAGCTCCATAACCATGACATAATTTTTTCTCCTTCATCCCATAGTTCCCTTATTATTGCACTATCATCTATGGCTCCTGTTCTGTCCCAGTCAAAGCTTAAATTGTGCCAGTCCTCATCAAATGGGGGTGGTGATCCACAATTATGCAATTCCCCACTTTCTGCATTTGAGCTCCAAGCTGTAGTACTGCTGCTTTCAATCTCCTGATCATTTGCAGCAGCCACTTGGTCTGGACCCATTACTTCATTTCCTGTCCCTTCACTGATGCCAACACGAACCCTGTTGTTTTCCATCTCTTTATTAAGTGTATCATCAATAGTATCACAATTATTCCCACTTGGATCCACCGCTTCACTTTGCAGAACATATTTAAGGCGATTTATTTCACTGTCTAGCCATTCATATGGTCCCCAGCCCTCAGTTTCTCCTTCCTTCCTAAGGCATACTGGTCCTGCTGCATTTAATCTTTCACCGCTACCTATGCATGAAGAAGAACCCTCCACAACGTCTCTTCTAGCAGTGTCTAGTTCGCTTGTGGAGCTCTCTGGGACCAAACCCATTAATTGGTTACCCTGGTCAAATTGTCCTGTAGAGTTATTATTAGGAGACCGTTCAGGACCTTCAGGCACTACTACTTCAGTTAGGGTTTCACTCTTAGGCTTGGCAGCAGACATTGATGTATTTCCCATGTGTTTTTTAAAGGTTGATCGATCCATTCTACTGTCTCTCGATTCGCGTGGCCTAGCCGTATTGGCAATATTTAGGGAGGTGATGTTGGTGCCAGTGGTGGATAAATAATCATTCTTGGAGAAGCTGTAAATTTTTCTGCTCAAATGAGAGTTCCAGTAATTCTTTATCTCGTTATCAGTTCTTCCTGGCAAATGGGCAGCGATCAAAGACCATCTGTAACAAACAAAACCATTATTATAAACACTGCTGAATGGATCTGCATGATGTTACTTATGATTCATAAATAATGCCCAGCACAAAGCCACAAACTACTGATTTTTTTTTTTTCTTTTAATTTCAGGGATGATGAAGGAAGTTGGTTTCTTGTTCTTGCAGAGATTTAGTATGAAAATATCTTTTATGTAACTAATAAATTTTGACTTACATATCACGTGCGAGTTGGTTAGAGAGAGTTAAATGGTAGAATTTAAAAGAATGTTGAATTATTATAAGATGTTAATAAAAATTAATGAAGATTAAATGTTCATTCTTCTTTATCCCAATTTGAAATTTAAATATTTTTAAAAAATCTCAAATAAAATGAAATTAATTAATTAATTAATCTTGCAATACATTACATTTCTTATATTTTTTCATTTCATCATTTTATAATTTTGAACTCATTATAAAATTTTTCATACATTACTATGACTTCAAAATTATAAGATTTGGCAAGAATTATGTAACATGTAACTATTGGTTTCTATTTTGGAAATTGTTAACTAAATTGTGAATTAATTTATGAGGGCCAGTTTGCTTTTATTTGCATTAGTTGGTATGACCGAATAATAAATAAATTTAAGTGCATACATACTTAGGTGATTTATACAAAGATTAAACAGTGGGTGATATGAAAAAAAAAAAAGTATAAAAAGAAAGTAGCATCGAAAAAGATAGAAAATTTTTTGGTATTTTTTGGTACCTATTACCCAAAGCTGAGTGCAACTTGACAATGGTTTCTTTCTCTTCTTTGGTGATGTTCCCTCTCTTCAAGTCAGCTCTTAAGTAATTAATCCATCTTAGTCTGCAGCTCTTACCACACCTTAGCAATCCTTCAAAAACAAATAGCATTCTCTCGTTTATTACTCTCACTTATTACCATTGAAAATATAATAAAAATCCCATTCTGAAACGTGTTACTATAATTATATTTACCTGCATTCTTGGGTAGTGATCTCCATAACCCTTCTCCATTGGCTAGAATGTATTTAGTCAAGATTTCATCTTCTTCAGCTGTCCATCTCCCTTTCTTTATTCCCACTTTCTCACAACAAGGTGCTCTTCCCATTTCTAGTATTTGCTTTCTGTAACAGTATCAGGGCTCGGCTCACTCTTTAATAAGAGCACATTAGTTTTGACTTTTGAGAGACAGAGATTGAGAGGAGGAAGAGGAGTTGTTTTTCTTTTTCCTTTTTTTTTTTTCAGAAAGGAGAGAAGTTATGGGAAGTCGCAACTTGGGGTGTTGTGTTTGGTTTCTGCTGTACCTTTGGCTATAAAAAGGTTGGTGGAGAGAGAAATGACGGTGATGATTTAGACACTTTGCGAACGGTGACAGAACATGCCACGTTGTTCATTTAAGGTCTCATAGCAGTGGGACATCTTTTGCAAGAAACAACATCTTCTTCGGCAATGCTGCTGCTGCTTTTCTTTTTTATTTTTTTCTTTGATAAATTATTCTTAACATACCATGGGATCTCATTGGCATTCATCAGAGGGATTTTCTGATTCTCCTATTATGTGTACATATGCATATAGTTACAGTCCTTAAGGTTTAGTTGGTTAAATACTGATTTTCAAGGTTGCTTAATTTAACAATGCAAACAAAGTTTCAATAACCGACCAGACTTGCCACCCACCTCTCTATAAAGGAGTAAAAGAAAAGGGTAAACTTCGCAATATCCCACTTGTTCGTTGTCTTTTAGCAGTTAAATTTGTTGAGAAATTAATGGGAATTATGAAACAGTTGGATACTACATATGCACTACTACTATCTGAGGTTGAGGGCTCATCACATTCACATGCATGGTCTATGACTATGAGCTCCCATCTATCTCTCATCTCATGTTAAATGCAAAATCTTTACCTTCTTTTTGTCCCTTGTTGCTCACAGACAAATCCTTTTCCGAGTAAATTAATTGAAGTTGGCCTATATATATCAATTCCCCAGTAGGATATCAACACTTCTTAATTAATTTAAGAGGAGAGTTTATCTCTATTAACTATGTATCTCTCAAGCCTTCTAATGCTAACTCCTTGCCCTTCACGCACTCACATATGAGGGATCCATGAGTAGAGGAAACCTGTGCATTTACGGGTCTATTTATTGTCTAATTTTCATGCAATAAACATGGAAGCACAAAATTAAAAGCAATGCTTAATTAATTCATGTACAATGTATGACTCGAAACATAACATGTATAATGAAATTGGCATATAAAATAAATGAAACTCAAATATTATTTTGAGTCCAAAAGAGTCCAAGTCTAATTAAATTTTTCTCTACTGTTGCATGATTACGTAGGAAGGAACCCTTTTAACTAAAATGTCAATTTGAAACGCTGATTTTACGTTTCACATACATATTTAATTGAAGGAATATAGACGAGCAGGCGGGACAGGGGGGGATTGTCTTTGCCTAAATGGGTGCTCGCTTCACAATACGGAAGATCAAGGAAGATAAGGGTTTTCAAGGTTACAAAAGAAAAAAAAAAAAAAAAAAGGATAAAAATAAAATTACTTCATGAGAAGGCATGAAACGATAGATGGAGAGATCACCACTACCAGCTCTTTTAAGGCTATCTCTAGAATTTGCAAGCAACTGGCAGATTGGCAACAGCAATAGCCTGTAGTATAGGTCTGTAATAAACATCCTTTGACGTCACAAGAGGACCAACCCACTCAAATTCAGACCACTATCATGAAATATTGTGTCAGTAATAGTAATGTACACGTCAATCGAGTCTACAAGTAGAAAGATTCGGTTTTCTTGTTCATATTAATACCATCTTCTTCAGTAATAGTAATACCATCAATGCCTTGCATCCCGAAGAAAAATCAGCTTTGATCAGTTACTAGAAATGTCTTATCATCATCTTTCGTCTACTGACTAAACTCATTTGGATAATGCAGGTTCGTAATATTGACAATAATCTCTTAATTATGAACAGATTCCCTTTTACAGTTAATAAGTCATTAACACAAGAGTACAACTAAGAAAAAGAAAAACAAGTAAATGAACATGCTATATTCTTGTCAAATTTCTATTCAGAACAGCAGTTGGATGTACAACATATTGAGATATGTACTTCCTTTATAAAAATTGTTTTCTTTAAAGCTCTTGCTAAAGAATTGCAGCTCATCGAAGATCAACAACTTCAAACTTTAAGTTAGCATTCATATAGACGTGAGAGCAGTGCTCATAAATTGAGCTCCCATCTGCAGGCTCCTCATGGGGATGAAAACCCCTCTGCTGGCAATTCCGAATCACAGATACACCACCCGGATCAGACAAATGAAATATACCGTGTGGACTGTATTGATTGAATTCAAATGTTAGTATGCGAACAAGTATAATGAACATATTTCTAAAGGATGATTTTCTTGCCAACGCAAATTATTATTTTGCCAATAACATTCCCCCAACGCAAGTACTGTACTTTTCATAGAGGTTTTCTTTAATCACTAGCTAATTATGAATAAGAAAAAAAAAAAAACTAGCTAAGTATTGATGACATCAGACTTTTAAATTTATTGCTTCAGCCACCCTAAATTCATAATCTTAGATCTTATCTTTTGACATAACCAGCTAGATAATTAAAGGAGATGATTTTCCCAAGGTGCACCCATGTGTCTCAAGCGGGTTTGAAAATTGTCCACACTTACCCTAAGGATAGGTGAACATTATATTATAGTGGGGCATTTTATAAGCTTGACTTTGTTCCTCAATATCATTTCTGGTTAATTGAAGCAAATGAAATGACCATTGGATGAAAAAGAAATCTACCTTGATGTGTCAGTTGGGGCCATTACAATTGCAATTGCTTCAGGTAACATAATCTGAAAGCAGGACAGAGAAAGATCTTTCAGCCATATGTAATATTGCAAGTAATATGATGAGACACTAGAGGAAACAGAAGAACAAATAAATGAGTGACAAGATCCCGAAACAATAGCAAAGTTGATGCTATTTGCAATACTCAATCATATTCGTAACCAATTAGAGAACTAGTGCTTTGATGAAAAAGAAAAAAAAGGAAGGAAAAAAGCACAGCTGTCTGGGCATTTTCAAATCAGCAGGATTAGATAGACAGGAATGGACAGGATTATGTAGCTGTCTATGTTACGAATTACATAGACAGGAATGAATATGAACTATAAGCCTTCAAAGCACTAATTACATGGGATTGACTGCAAATATTACAAGATCACATAAGCATGTGCCAACACAGTAAATGTATGCACACTCTCAAAAGTGAACCAGGAATTTATTATTAAGAACTCCAAAAAACGTGCACAATTTATTACATGCAATAAGAAAGAAAATAGATAACTACTAGTTACTGTTACCTGATACGAGTAATGAGTGTGCAGATCAACAGATGACATAAAACATGTCTGTGATGGATGCGTCTGAAAATAAATGCAAGAAACAAATAATTAGTTAACATATAATCATAAAATAAATGCATGTGCTGGTAAAAGAAGACATTATATCCATAGTGCAGGGAACAATGAAATGCATTTGCTTATTAAAAGGATAGAAAATATATCAAGCAATACAACCAAATTTAGATGAAAATTCATAATAATGGACCATCAATGCTATTGACACACTTACATGAATCCACCCAAGAGGAAAAAGTGCCAGTCTGTCTTGAACTTCAAATATTTCTTCTTCATTTAATGTCTGACACTGGTCATTAATAATTGTTTCAAGATACAATTAACAGTACATAGATAGAAACAAAAATACAAACTAAAATGCCAACATATAATGTATGATGCCTCAGAGTTAAAGTGGATTTAATAAAATCCTTGGCTTGCATGTTTTAGCTTCTGTAGAGCTATGGTACTGTCTGCTTTGGCAATTGATGCTAATGGAAAATAATGAACAATGGGTCTATGCCCCAGAAGACAATAAGTGCATGCAAGCATAAATATGTAGAGTCACAAGTAAAAGACATCAAAATGCAGGTGTGCTCTCTAAAAGGTGATGGAAAAGCACCTCTGGTTAGTATCTAAAATCCAATGCCTCTTAATCCTATTTAGCATCAATGCATCTCATGGCTCAAAAATCAAATTAATCTGAAATTTTTCTCTGAAATCATTGGTTTAGAGTAATGAACATGAAGCCTATGGAAAGTATGATCAAAACAACATGGAACTTAAAATTAAGAAAAACTGAAACCACATAAAATATATTAATTAAGAAAAAGTTATTCTCATACCGAATCTGAAGTTGACTCTTGCTTTGGGATTATAAGCGTAGTGAGGTGGAAAACCCTGTTTTTCTACACCACATGAAGGTACAAGTATTAGGAACCATGTGCAATGGCTCATCCTCATTCACGAAATAAGCATGTGCGTGTTTTGAAAATTTTGTTTCACTTACCAGATAACCGGCAAGAACACCACATGTTTCTAAATTTTTCTGTGTATTTTCACGAGCTAATCTCAAGAAGTCTTCCATCAAATTTACAGGCTGCAATGTTTGTTAGAATGATCTCAGAAACTAGCATCCAGGTCATCAAGAATTTAGAGCACATATAAATTGTCATGATGACGCATGCCACCAAGCAAACAAAATATATACATATATATTCTTAGAAAAGCATGGAAAACAGAATATGACACCTACAACATGTAAATGTTGATATGAGTTTGAGCTAGGAATCCCATCCTGGGAAGATTTTGCTGGTCCAGGTCTTGGATCTGCTACTTTTGATGGAGGAATTGGAGAAAAATCATGTACTTGAGCAAGAACAGGAGGCGGTGAAGGTTGTCTAATACCAACAAACTGGAAAGGATCTTCCCTTGCTTCATTAATTAATGCAGGGGATGACTCTTCAACAGTGCATGACCATCTCCCATCATCTAAAGAGAGCACTGATTCCATTGTAGCGCGTACGCTCTCAGAATCACTATCTTTTACCACCTCAGTACCATATTGTCCAGCCTGATCCAGGCTATCATACCATATATGACAAGAAATAGAAAAACATTCCAAGCAAGCACAATTTAGCAAAAATAAACTAAGAAAGGATAAAGGAATGCAGTCAATGGTTGGAATTTCATTATAACACAATGAAGATAATGCAAAACATAAAGAAAGGCAAAGGAAAGGAAGGATATTTTAAAGGATTAGCACAAAAAGAAAAGTTTCATAGAAGTACTCACCTTGAATTTTCAGAAGAGGCTAAGTCGGTATAACTTGGATACTGAACCTGTATTAAATAATTTGGTGGATCAGTCAGTGCAGTTTGAACGTCTTATTGCACAAGAAGAAAGGATGGGGAAAAACAAAAGGGGTTGGAGGGAGGGAGGGAGGGAGGGAGGGAGGGAGGGAGAACCGAATAATTTTACCTTCATCTCTGCACTAGGTCCTCGCCATTGGCCCCTAAGACCATTAGGCCCTAAGAATGAGTGTCTAGACAATGTCTCTTGCTTGGGAAGAGGTAAACTAACAGATCTGCACATATTAAAAAATTAATGTATTATTCTTACAAAATGTAGCCAGCTAAAGCAAATACACTGCAGAATGTTATATAGACAGCCCCTGTCAATCATTTAGTGTCTAACCTAATTTTCAAAGAAATAATAACATTGTGAGTGTCTGAACACTTCTCTTTTTAGTGCAATTGAGTGCCTGAACTGATCAAATTGACTGACAATGCAGGAAGGTTTTCGAAAGGCAAATTTTCAACTCACATAAAAAGGAATCAATTGAAGGCACAAGTTGACAGGAATTGATGTTGCTAGTAGAAACTATAAATCTCATATCTCTAAATGCAAACTTATTCTTGGAATAACATACTCACAGTTTCTGCAAAGGCTTGTCAATCTGCGCGGAGTTTGGAGATGAAGCTTGAGTATGATTGTTGCCGTACTTCCATGAAGATTGAGGTGCCACAACAGAGGGCTAAAACCAAAGAGAACAAAATTGAAATAAGAAAGAAGAGTTAGTAATAAATAAATAAATATGAGAAATAAGAAAACATGATCGAAAAACATTTATAAAACTTCACAAAAATGAACTAGAAAAAGGATATGAACACAAAAACGGCTGATGATTGGACGCCATGCTCATATCAAAGGGGAGTACCCGCTTAATGTTGATGCTTGAGTAAGAAGCTTTCTTAACAGAGGGCCATTTTGAAGAAGAAGGCTCAGAACCATATAAAGTCCTTTCTGGGTCATCAAGTTCAAGTAGTTGAGTTCTAGCATAAGCTTTGTTCAGCTCGTCCACTTGACGTTGGAATTCTGGCTTCAAAGCTTCAAGCTCATCTAATACAGTAAACAATCTCTACAAAAACAAAGTAAGAAACAAATAAAACCTTTCACCACATTTCCAAATGAAAGCATCCAGTAACTCAAATAGCTACTAGCTCACCTTCCTATAAGCTGCTCTTTCCTTTGGAAGCAAAACCTGATAATCTCGGTGAAATGGAATTGTTTCAGACACCAAACTGAGGAAAAAAAAAGGGTCAGAAAACTGCACATAAATTTGCAACATAGAAATAATTGGGACACAAAATATCTTTCAATTACCTTGAAAATCTAAGTAGAATTGTATACAAATCTACGATGTTCTTCTCCTCCCGGTGTATATTCCCCTGTAGAAGATTAAAAAAAAAAATTATCAAGTGCAGTACATAAAATCACAACATTTAAAACCCCCAATTCAACCTCCATTACCAACAAATTCGGATCCATTACCTAACTGAAAAAAAAAAGGACCTTAACCGATCATAAAAACTACGATATTAGAAACAACACAAGATCAAAATGCAATTAGGGAGCGAATAAGAAGGAGAGCTAACCTGTCTGAGGAGATTATCGGCGATTCTGAAATAGTACCGGAGAGGAATTCGATCATCGACCTCGACTTTCCGAGCGATTTTGTTGACGTCGATCTTCATCTTCTTCACCGGCGATATATAGCCGATTCCCACGATTCCGATGCGTTTCGGCGGAGCTAACACGTGTCCGATGAACGAAGGCTCCTAAGAAGGAAGAAGGAGGCACCAATGTCTCGACGTGCGATCTAAGGAAAGGAATGTCCGTCGTTTTGAAGAGTGAGAAAAGAAAACCTCTGTTATGTCGACATAGTTGCGGGTTTGGGGAACTTTAGTTCGATACGTTAGCGATCAATGAATGACGTGGCATATCCTTATTGGATATAATTATTATAACACAATCTTAATAAGACTTAAAATCATTTACCAAAAACATTTATTTATTTATCATTTTAATTATGTATATATTTTAATTAGTCATTTTAAATTTTAATAAAAAATTATTAAATTCATTTTCATCTAAAATATAACATGTATTAATTGCATTCGTTTTTATTCAATAAACTCTCTGGTAATTCAATACAAACTACGTTGATTCAATGCACAGGAAATTATTCGTATGTAATTATTAATAATTTTAATATATAAAAATAATATAATATTTTAAATTTTTTATTAATTATTTTAAAATTTATTTTTATTATTTTTATCTTTTAAATTTTTTAATAAAAATTTTATAATAAAAATAATTAAAATATATGTATAATACATAAATATATGTAATTAATATATATTACTACATTATAAATTACCTTATAGTAATGACTACTTATTATAATAATAATAATTTAACTATTGCCTATTTATAATAATATTGATAGATTAATTATTAAATAATTTATAACTTTCGTGTATAATAGAGAATACTGCACAGGGATACTATGAAGAAAAATATTATGTATTAATCATGTTATAAAAGAGAATATAACATATTAAATAATTTTATTAATTATTTTAAAATTTATTTTTATTATTTTTTTCTCTTAAACTTTTTTATAAGAATTTTATAATAAAAATATATAATATAGATATAAATAATATATATTAATATATTATAAATTTTATAATAATAGTTATTTATTATAGCATTAACAGTGTAACTATTAAATAATTTATAACTTACATATAATAGAGAATGCCGCATTGATAACTTGTTAGCATTTATCAAAATATATATATATATATATATATATATATATATTATTAAATTAGAGTGACAATCATTAAATTTAAATCAATAAGACCAGTTCGATTAATTAAGATGAAAATTACTTTTAAATTATGTAAAAATATTATTAAATTATTTAAAATTTTGGGAAAAAAAATACTTTGTTGATATAGAAAAATACCCTATTAAAATCATTAAAGATGACTTTAATCTCAGTGATATGAGAATATTGACTAAAAAAATTAAAAAGTCTATAAATATTAATAAAATTAAAACTTTATTATATACACTTAAAATATCAAAGGACAGGATCAGGAATATAATAAGATTTCTATAAAAAAAAAATAGAAGAAATTCTACTAAAAAAAAAGAAAATGGTTAATGTATTTATTCACACAAGAACACTTATATTCAAAAATATTGACAATAAAATTCAAACTTGGCCTTATTTAAGTGTTAGAAAAATTTTGTCTAAGTGGGACTAAAAGAAATGGGATTTGTAGAAAATGAACTTTCAACCAAGGTTGAACTATGGAGAAAAAAAGAATTTGGTATACAAGCATTTGCAGACTCTAGTGGTTAATTGACAAATCATGGTGTGATAATAGGAGAGTGGCATAAAGAAGCTCATTCCAGAAGTCAGGAACACCAGGGAGGCACCAATGGCTGCAGTCCTGAATCATCCCATGGGTTCTTCTGATCTCAGGTTGCCTGTAAATGGAAGGATGCCCGTCTTTTCTGTAGTCGGTCATTTTGGTAATGTTGAGATAAAACACTGGTGTCTTCATTTCTGATATAACAGATTCAAGAATGCTCATCATCCATGGATATGGAGCAAGCTCAGTGTCATTTGTCATTGGCTGCCTTTCGCTTTCGCAGTGCCCCCCTGAATTCCATTGCCCTTTCCTGCAATGTCCACAGAAAAAAAAAAGATTCAATACGCCTGAAACAGAATATCCGAAATAACCAAATGGGTAACAGAAGCAATTAGATTTTTTTTTTACACCTGAAGTGAGAAGCTGAGTATCCTCTGAAGAATACCCTAGTACGACTACTGTCGATATTAGCATCAACCCATTGTGCCCAAGTCCTCAAAGCTTTGGTATATGCTTCAGTCACTTGCAGCCTGTTATAGACATGACTCCCTTCTTGGAAGTACTCTTTCCTGCAATAAAAAATGATAAAGGATAATTGGTTTGATTATGGTAACTATGATTAAAGGGTTTATAATCTGTTTATTTATCTCTGCAATAATTTGAAAAAAGCTGAATTACCCCCTGTAAGTCTTTTGGTGAGTCCACCAGTGACCTGTGTTGAAGATAATTATATCAGCTTCATGGTACTTGGTGGAAGTTCCCTGGATCATGTCTAGCCTCAATGTTTCTTTTCGGCTTAGAGTCTTGTCTGAGGCTTTCCATTCTTGAACGAGGAATGGTGATTTAACAAAATCTATTGAGCAGTTATAATCCTACATCAATTGCAAAACATGGTCAAATTTTGGCAAATTCTATCGTTTCTATCGAAATGGTAAAATCCCATCTGCAAAAACATTTCTAGTCCCTTCATTCTTCAGAACTGGCAAGAGGCTAAATGCAGAATTTTTATCCAATTAAAGGTTTAAACCAGTGTAGCAAGGTATGTAAAGGCAAGTAACAGGGACAAAGATATCAAAGGCCTGAAAGTACTTATGGAACTCACTATGAATCTGAAAGAGTAGAACCCCTGAGTCCTCAACTCTCGCCTATCAGAAACTTCAAAGATTCTACTTTTGTTCTTCAATGATTCTCTCAATGCACAGACCAACGATTCCCACATGTTCCTATTCAATGAGTCTCCTACAAACACCAACCTCTTACCTCTCAACATCTCCAACATCTTTCTCCCATCAAACCTACACAATTCAAGCGACACATAATAGAACGCCAAAAATCAAATGGAAAGGAAAATTGAATGAAGTGGAATCGATTTTAGACCTTGGAATTCGGCACCCATGTGGCCTCCATCGGTATCCAAGATAACCCATGTCAGGCCTTCCATTCTTGAAGCAGTTAAAGGCATCATCGACAAATGGGCAAGACCCAGGTTGGTAGATGGGATCAGAATCATCAGGAACCCACTTGCCATTAAAGATATCACAAGAACTAAGGCCTGAAATCACATCAGTTTCTTCTTTTCTTGAATTCCTGCGAGTTCTTTCCATTGCAGTTACAGAAGAGAGCGTGCAGTTGTCATGCAAGTCCGAGACGAGACATGTGTTCGATGATTTGATTGAAGAGAATGGAGAGATGTACATTGCTGCAAAGAGAAAGCGAGAAGCGAGAGCAGAGGCGGTGAAGGAGGAAGAGTAGTTGGTAAGTGAAGTCGAGAGGAAGAGAAGGAAAAAGAAAGTGGCTAAAAGATAGGTTCTTGGTGTTGAGAAAGAGCATGGGAGAGTTGTTGAGATGTTCAAGAAAGCAGTGACAAGGTTCTTGAAAGGTGCCATGAAAAGATTAAAGAAAACGAATTGAAAGGGGTCTCTGGTTTACCGCACTGTTTTATGTCCTTTCTAGTTCAATGGAGGAAAAAGGGGATTTTTGGAGGGAAAGTAATTTTTTATAATGAGCTTATGAGATTCATACCCGTTATTTGATTAAATTTATAATGAAAGAAGTCAGATTGCTTTGCCCTTGGTGCAGAGTTAATTTATCAGACCAAATCAACCTTGTCATATTTCAATGTCTAAATCATTAATTCATTAATTATAACCAATTAAGCAATTACCTTACAGGTTGAATCAATTATAGATGAAATGAGAGAGATTTGCAGTTTGTGTAAAGATTTGAACATCATTTTAGTGGGGTGATTTGGTTTGGACTTTGGAGTGGTGATTGTATAGGTTTTACTTGAACGAGACCTGGCTCTAGCCAACAACAGGGACGAAAAGCAACCCAACCAATCCAGTTTGAATATATATGTAGTCTTAGTAATCATTATTGTTTTCCTCCATTAAAGCTACATAAAACAGGCGGAAGAAAATGTTATTCTTCCATGCATTAAACAAATAGTTGATAAATTTTCATAAATAATGAAACAGTAATGCATGCCCTACGATCGCCAAGCCAACTCCAAAGAGAATCTGGATTTGAGTCTTGTCTGCTCTGTTTTCTTCAGCTTGAATGTGCCCAGCCACATTGAAATCACCTGTGTCACAAAGACATTGGATTAACCAATCAGCTTTGTCTATAGAACTCTCGCATTCAAGTTGAGTCGGAGCAAAAAGAAAAAGACATTGAATTATGACATTTCACTTTCAAGTAATAACCAAACCAAGAAAACATGTACCTAACTAGAAACTTACCTCTTTCAGGGCCATAGCTGCATCCTGCCTTGATTGTGTCTCTAATATCGTGTATGGTGGCCTTATTGTAGAATATAAAGTGTTTCATAACCTCTTCTATGCAATTGAGCACCAAATGGGTCTCTGACAGGCATGGTCCATGGCAATATTGTTCAACATATTCATGAGGCACATTGATATATCCATTCTCGGTTAATCTATAGGCTTCTTCACAGCTGCTATAAATCTGAGAATTTGCAAAATGTGGATCCATTAAGTAATTTGGAACGAGTATATGTGAGAAATCTAAGACTAGACATAATAGGTTGCATATCATTATAGAGAAAAGCTAAAACCTTTGGGCAGATATGCACTTGCTTATCTAACAGAAAAAAAAGCACATAAAATATTAGTGAGTAAACGAACACTGACCAAATGACAATTTTTGAACCTCTTTCCTCTATAAATGATGGTCATGTTAACAGGATTCAAGAGTGTAATTGAGCGCAGTTGAGTCAATATAGTGTCAGGTTCGAACACGACTAAAAAACTCAAGGCTCAAAACTCAACTCAACTCGACCGAGTGTTATTTTCCTTGACTCTAGCTTGACTTGATTTTGAATATTTTACGTGTCTTGTTTGAATAGCTCAGAAGTAACTTGATTCTTTTATACCCCCAATGAGATTCGACTTACATGTTTCTCATTAAAACATAGCAAGGCTTTGGCAACAATTCCAGCCGGATCATCCTCTACAACGCCTGCACCTGTTTCAGGCACATCTCCTACAACACCTGTGCCTGTTTGAGGCTCATCTCCTACAACACCTGCACCTGTGAAAGGATCATATCCAGCAAGGCCAGTGCCTGTCTGAGGCACTTCCTCATCATATGCCTTCCCTGTAAGGGATTATTGCAAATTTTATAAATGCTTAAATGATCATAGATTTTCCAAGAAAATGTATGTTGCTCTTTCACATACCTATGTTGCAGCAAATTATAGAGACACAGACAAGAACTGCTGCTAAAACCAGTTGCCTATATCTAATGGAGACTGAAAATGCCATTCTTGAAAATTTTAGATAATACAACTTATAGAAGAGAAAGGGAAAAGCATGAGGCTACTTTTATATGCCAAACCAGGATCACGGTAAACCAACCTTGAAAATATATATTTTGGTTTAGTTGCTTAACACTATCAAAATTGAATTCCTAGTTTGGCTTGACGAAATTACCATACTATTCCAAATCAACAACTTAAACAAGTTTAAAGTTTGTGATTGCTACTATACCTTTTTAATTTATTATTGGACATGGCCCACAAATGGAATGTTCTAAGGGAAGATTTCATGTTAATAAAGTAATGAAGTAAGGTTGGTGAATTTCCTGGGAAAAAGAAATCAACAAAGGAGTTTGCCTTATTTCTTAGGCATAGATTTGGAGGATGCAGAGGACTAAGAAAGAGAGAGCAGTTGGAATTCAAGTCACCAACTTTTTACCATATAAAAAAGATTTCTCAGTGAGTATTACAAATCAAACCTTAAAATAAATGTTCTCTGGTTTAATGCCTTCATCACAAGTCTCGGTTGCTTTTTCAATTTCCTCAGGTAGGAAATTGATAATTAGTTGGCTGCCTAACTTATCCATGCATACAAGCATAAGCAACTCAAAATCTGTAATGCTACGTCACTAAGCATTCAGCTAAAACAATGATCTGCTAATTGAATTCGGTTGCTTATTGGCTACCTTACGAATCTCCAATTTCCTTCGTGATGTTCAGTGAGATGCAACTTCTCCTGACATTTAGTTATTTCACCCCTGATTATTTTCCATTAACATACTTGAGTATTTATGTCATTAGAATCTGAATCAATCAGCCGCAGATGCTAGATACCTGAAGTTGCTAATATTGCCACTGAAATTCAAGTAATTATAACATTGCCAAACAGTAAATTCATGCGTCACCATCATTAGCAATCTGATTCCATTTTGAGGTTATGTACTCATATCCTACCCCTATTACAAAACAGGAACGATAAAATCAAAACTCAGAATTATTTTTAGGTGCACGAATCATTGGCGTCAGCAGATATAGAGACTTAGAGAGGGAATGATCAGACATGAAGAGAGAGGGATTAGGAACAGAGAAATGTGTCACGATTTAAGTACTTCTGAAAGTTAAAAGGCTATAAATATAAACTCAATTGAAGAGGTTGTAGTACACTTTGAATAATACTACAAAACTTAGAGCTTTGCCACTTTTCATGAAAATTGCTCATGAAAGTAAACTCAAATTTCATGAAAAAGTGGCAAAGCTATTTTTCATATGACAGAAGCGGTTCAGAGCAAGTGGCAAAGCTATTTTCTTCAGGAATTTTTATATAACAAACCTGCTAAACGATCACAGTACATCTACCATACTATTGGAGCAATCTAGAAAGCAGGTAATGTGCCTTTAAATTAACTCAATAATCTCATAATCTCTTTCTTTACAAAAGTGCAATAGATGCGGGTTTTGTTTTCCGAATACAAAACAAGTGATCATAATACGAAGGATAATATCAAGAAGAAAAAAATATATATATATATTCAGCATAAAAGTGCATGAAGTCAAGAATGCTTGTCTGCAATATAAAGGAGACAAATATTACAAGTAACTTGATATCGCTCCTATGGCATCACAGCCTCAGAAATATACAAGCGTATGGCTACATGGGACAGCAGCTGACGAGTAATATTACTACAGTCACCACAAAAACCTTGTAAAAAAAGTAAAATGCTCCTTCTAAATTATAGAGATGAGTAATTTATCATGGAGAGCAAACATATTTCAAATGCCATAAGAAACAGGAACTCATTCCTTTCAAAAACCAGGTAAACAAAATGGAGGTAGGGTGCAGTCCATTGGATGTCTAAACACCTTTGGATGCAACTCTACTTCATCTTGCAAAGAGATATCTCCATTGCCTGGGGTAAACCTCATAAACCAGCTACCCCATTTTGCTTCCCACGTGGCAAAACTTGTGTGGGAAGGAGGCATGTCATTGTTCACAATTTTAGTGAACATCTGTTTTCTTTTCTATAACAGTAGCAAAGCAGACTAACTTGACAAATTCAGAAGTATGCAGTGCCAAGCCCAAAGGTTATCTTCTGATTCCTTCGATCCAAGTCTACCAACTCAGAATGTGTACCCCACCAGGAACAGAAGCAACTTCTTCTTCCCAAAAACACAAGACAAATTGATAAGAACAAGACAGTTTCTTATCATGATTCTCTGATGCACATGATTCCACAAATGAGATTTAGCAAAATGCAGTCTGATGTTTTGTGGCTCTGTCTGCCTCAAAGTGAAAAACCAAACAAAGCAGCACAAATTTAGGAACCAAGAAGCTCACATTTTACCAAAATGCCGCTCTCACTACATGTTTTTGCAATTTTCTGGGCCTCTTCAAACTGACCTTGCTTGACTAGAGTGTCCAAAATTATATTGCATGTAAAAGAATCAGGCACACAACCATTCGCTTCCATTGAGAGAAGTATCTCCTTAGCTTCACTAGATCTCCCTGATTCACAAAATAACTTGATAAAAGCACCATAAGTATAATTGTCTGGAATCAAGCCCATTGACAACATTGAAACAAAAAGCTTCTCTGCATTCTCTACCTTTCCCATCCTACAAAAACTTTGAATAAGCGCATTGAAAGAAAAGACATCTGGGTTTATTCCATCCATTTGCATATTTCTTAGGAGTTTCATTGATTGAGGAACATCCCCTATGACACACAATGAACGGATCAATATATTGTATGTGACAGCATTGGGAGAGACACCCCACTCAACTATTTCATTGAAACAACCTAAAGCATCATCAATCTGCTGTGATTGACAAAGGCCATAAATTATTGAATTAAAAGTGAAGATATCTGGTTTGAATCCATGTTCTAAGAGCATCAACAACAGTTCTCGTGCTTTGCTTATCTCTCCAACCTTGCAATGCCCGCTAATAAGGGTATTGAAAGTAACAATATTAGGAGTGATACCTTTATAATGCATCTGTTTAAAAGCATTTGCTGCCTTGTCCATCATACTGGTTTTGCAGAAGCAATCTATCACCATGTTATATGAAAAGACATTCGACACAAGTCCATTCTTCACCATCTGATTGAAATACTGGTCCCCCTCCGAAACTCTTCCAGCCTTGTACAAAGCTTCAATTAATACAAGATAATTGCTAAAACCCAACTTGATGCCTTTCTCAACAAATCTATCCAGTATGTTGCATGTCTCGTTGAGATCAAAACCCTTTATCAAACAATTCATAGTGATGTTAAATGTTGAACTGTCGGGTAAGTAGCCTCTCTTGCCAAGTTTCCCCAATAATGCACCTGCCTCTGTTGCCATATTATTATTTGACAAACAACAAAGTAATGTGTCACAAGCCAATCTCCTGAAGACACGCTCTCCTTCAATAAATCTGATGGCCAGCTCAAATGCCTTAATTGGGGCCACACAACAGAACACCCCATGAATGAATGCTCGAATTGTCGCTTCATTGGGACTCAACTTTCGAGCCTTCATCGTCTCTAAAACCCTAAAGGCTTCATCAACTCTCTTTGCATTTAAGAACCCATCAATTAAGATTGTATACGTGAACACATTAGGTGGAAATCCCAAACCCTCCATCTGCTTAACCAACCTGAGTGCTTCATCCATTACACCGATCCTACAGACTCCATGAATAAGTATATTATAAGTAAACCTATCTGGTTTGCAATTATCCGCTGACATCTGTTGGAACTTCAGATAAGCCAAGTCAAGAGAATTGGATTTGATCAATGCATCAATAACCGCATTATATAACCTAGTACTAGGACAAATACCCAGGAAAGATATCTGCCCAAATATTTCATCACAATACTTTACCAATCCCAATCTGCCCCAGCTACCAATCAAAACGCAAAGCATATCTTCATTGACTCGATAACCCGAGTTTCTAATATCTTTAAGCAATTCAACCGACAACAAAACAGGCCCTTTCCTATAAAGGCAATTAGCTAAAACAGCCTTAACGGATTGATTCTTTGCAAATGACGGGTCGATTTTGGAGACCCAGATATAAAATTTCAAAGAATGCAATGGGTTTTCCTGATTTTGCAAGATGCTAATAACAAACTGAGGATTCAATATAATCCTCTTTGCACTACGGTCGTGGTTCAGTAATAAAAAACAGTCATTTCTCGATAGAATTCGAGAAAAGTAACGGTGATCAATTGACTTACTACATGTATTAGCTGAAATTGGACCGCTTGTGATTGATGCTGAGTTCGCCCTTCTAAGCTGAGGGTTCAGCGAATAGGGAGTATTACCTCTCAAAGAAGCTTCAACGTTGCTGACGTGATTTCGATCAGCTTTGGGCTTTGAAGCGCTTTCGCCGCTTGATTTAAGCTGATTGAACGATTCCTGAACTTGCGAGAGATTGTTGAGTGAAGACGATGACGCCCTACAGGAAGCCAAAGCAAGGCCTCTCATGTCCTTCCGCACTGGAAGTAACGACAATACAGCCCGCCGGGCTTAGTTGATAAACAGGAAGCGGGATCTTAAACGACATTAGGTTTTGACGTTTTATAAGATTAAAAATAATGTACCCTATGTTTAAAGAGTTTTATTGTCAATTTGGTTAATTTATTGCTTAAAGAAGGGAATTTTTTTTAATTTCTCTTCCTATGAGGGCTGGCCCGTGAGATCCAAAAAAAATTATTTTTAATGTTTTTTTTATACATGCTAAGAATATATATTATTTTTAATAATACGTATACATAATTTTTTATAGTTATATCTTTATTGTTATATTTCATAATACAATAAATATTTATTAATTACTTTATTGCTTAATTCTCTAAACTTATAATGAATTAAATTGAATTTCTTTTGAAATGATGGATGTTATTATGGTTTTCAATTTCTAATTTAGAGTGTATTTGTCTTATTTTATAAATTAATCAAATCAGCTTATAAATTTTAAAATTAGATTAATATGTTTATTTATAATAATTTTTTATTTATAAATTAAGCTTATAAATTTTTAAAAAATAAATTTTATTTAATATTTTTTAATTATTTAAATAATAAATACACTAACAAACTAATTTTTAACAAAGCAATTGTGATTTATATCTAATCACAAGCACACTCTTCTTCTCTCTAGTAATGAAGGCTGAAGGCTCCTTTATTTATGTATGAACATCCAAAGTTCCAATTTCAATGTGCACAGTTTCTAAAAAAAAAAAAAAAACCATAATCCACGCCACCAAGTCTCTTTGTTTGGATACTCCAAGCAAACTAACTCTCCTGCAGCCAAGAAAATAACAGGGATTAGTTAACTATTGATTAGAAGTTCATTTACTTGGTAATTTCACTAGTGAGACTACTCACATGAGTACCAGATGTACAAGCTGGTCTTCTGGGAGGGAGTTGCTGGTGAGGTGTTCTCTGCAAGTGCTCAAAATCATGTCAATTGGATCTTACAACATAAAATTCAAATATCTAGAGTCATCTTTAGAACTGTAAAATTTTAAAGTAAAATCAACTAATGTTACTACCTGTAATTTT
This sequence comes from Hevea brasiliensis, assembly GCF_030052815.1. Lineage (NCBI taxonomy): Eukaryota > Viridiplantae > Streptophyta > Magnoliopsida > Malpighiales > Euphorbiaceae > Hevea > Hevea brasiliensis. The sequence continues at coordinate 1,525,482 of NC_079496.1, read as the reverse complement.
GGTTGCAATGTTTCTATTGCCACAGTAGATTTCTGATTCGCTCCTGCTCCTTGCTGTTCCATAATTCAATACAAAACAGGGTAAGCAGAATTTTAATAAGTCTATGACCCTATAATTTGCCATAGACAAGCCAGCAAGTTGGAATTAATTGAGTATTGATTATTGAATTTTTCTTGTCTAAATCTATTCAGTTTATCAAGAATTTAAGATATATGATATATAATAATACTCATCTATTAAATATATAAATTTCATATATTTACGTCTTGAATCCATAATGAACTCAATCTAAGGTCTTGTTTGACAATATTAGTTATTATAGGATGTAGTAACTATCAATTGCTGTAGTATTTATTAGCTATTTTATTGACTATTAGCTGTTAGATATTAGCGCTAAATGGTTAGCTGTTTATAGTGATTTAAAGCAAGTTAATTTTAAAATAGTGATATCATCTTATTGACTCAAATCTTTTAGTATAAATATTATGCAACTGAACAATAAAAGAGATAGTATTTTGATAATAGCCAAATACTAAATGTTACTTTTAAAATTATTATCAAACATGACTAAGAGCCTGTTTGGCATTGCTGTTGAAATTGCTGTTGAGAAAATCATTTTTTTAAATATACTAGTCAGGGAGTGTTAAAAAATAATTAAAAATTAAATTTGATCAGTTTTAGTTATAAAAACACTAAAATAACAAAATAGCTTTCTCCATATTGTATTTATCAACAGCATCTAAAATGGTGCTTTTATTCAGAAAAGCAGTTTCAGACTCTGAAATTTAATGCCAAACAGGGACTAAGTAAGAATTTTTCTTAGATTGTTAAGTTTTAAGTGGGCGTTGCTCAAATTTTTTTTTTTTTCCTCTGTTCACTCTTATTTTTATTGGGATAAATAAATAATTACCTTACATAATGCCCAGTCTGCGGAATCGAAGAAGGCACGTTCATGGTCCTACACCAGTTATAAAGACATCCTTCAGCATATTTATGGAAAAAAAAAATTAATGCAAATAATGAGATTTGTCTCTAAAATTATAAAATTTTAAAGTTAAATACGAAGAAAGATTAAATAAATATTTCTTATTGGAATTGTTAAGCTTACCTTGGAAATCAAGGGCTTCTTCTTGGGCACAAGACCTCCATATTTGTTAGCCATTGATGCTCCCTGTTATTGACATTCAAATCATCTTTCATTTTCAGAATTGCTTTTCCTCGCCCTTGACAAGGCTACAAGTACTTGGGTGGGGTCCTAACATGTCGTGATACTGTATGGTATGGCATACAGAATTGTACGCTGCCGACATCTTCATCTAAGCTCTCTCCGCAGATCTCACCATTTAATACCAAAAGTTTGTGACGCAAAACAAAAGCTATTTCCTTAGTTATTAGCCGTTAGATGTAGGGACCCCACTCAAAACAATTGATCTGATCATCACACTGTGATCACCCATAGTTTTAAGATTTCCTTTATCTTCATGAATAATTATATAAAATTTCCTCTCTTCATTTTTTTCAAATGATAAGGTACCGTTACCATGGGGCCCATTATTCATCTAATTAATATCAGATGTCATCCCCCATATCAAACCTGCTCACTCATTGCGATCATGACCGTTAAAAATCCCGCACCCGCATTTAACAGCCTGAAATGATTGGTTTTAGCTGGGCCCTATATGGCCATCACCACAAAATTCTATGGCTGTAAGCGTATCTAATGATGCTCTATGCAACTAACACATTTAAACTAAGAAGAAGAAGAAGAAGAAGAAGAAGAAGCAGCAGCATTAGATTAGGCAGCATTATTAACCAATGGGGTGGGGTTTAAGTTTATAGTACCTCAAGCTCCTGAGAAGAGTAAAAGTCTTGGTTTCTGTTGCAATCTGCCATATCAGCTTCCCCTGTTAAATCACCCCTAATCATTAATAATCATGATGGAGATTATGATTAACAGAATGACAAAACACTGACTTAAAAAAGGAAAAGAAAGAAAGAATTCTACCAAAACTCTTTTAGCAAAGAAACCCCAGTAATGGAATGGCTATGGGATGAACTCTATATATATACACACGCATGAAGAAAGGAAAAGAGAGGATCTTTACATTACCTTGCAGTATAGAAAAGCAGAAACACAGAGAGAGAAGAGAAAGAGAGAATAGAGAATGGTTTGGAGTGAAGAGTTGAGATAAGAATATGCAAAGTAAGGTAATATGATAAATATGAAAGAGATATTTATACATAGGATATTATAGAAGCCAATTTGGAAACTAAAAGCTAGCTAATATTGAGAAAAAGGGTGGGTGAGAATAAGGCACAATGCTGGTGGGCCAATCATATAATATTTATTTATTTTACTGTGACTGTGATTCTATTTTTAGCTTTATTTTTTTATCAAAGAAAATTAGTTAAATTTCTGATCAACTATTATTATGTATCAAGAAAAGAATATCTTGTATTTTATAGTTTGGATTAATATTCCTATTCATTCTCTCACGTGTTATTCATTCTCTGTGGTTTTATTATTAGAAAAATTATATAATAAAATCGATATATGTACCGACACTTTTACCCTACGTGTGTGTTAGAGGTGGCCACGGTTTGAGCTGAAATCCATGATTCTATTTCAATAGCTAAGGAATTGAGGTTTTCTTATAGACTTTAGGATCTTAAATGTCAACATATTTAATCAATGTTATTAAATACTAATATTTCGAAACATTAGGTTTTATATTAACTTGTGATACGTGCAAGTCATTGTTGTTGTGGCAATTTCTCTTCCACCATTTCTCTATAATTTTTAACAATTTTCATCTAAAAAATTATTATTTTTATTAATTTCTGCAAGTCTACACTAGGGTGTGGATAATTGGATTTAAAAGTCAATCCAAATCAAATTGATAATCATTTTTATAGTTTAATTTAATTTAATTATCTAAATAATTTGGTTTGTTTTACAAAATAAAACAAAAAAAAAATCAAGAATCTCTCCACAGAGAAAGAATCTGAAGTAACTTGCCAAGCCAATGGAGATTCTGATCATATGCAAGACTACATGAAGTTTCACAGTGATCTCATGTATAAGAACAAGGAATATAATTCATAGTAACAGAAATAATTCAAACTATATTTCCTCTCAATAGCACCTCAGATTTTTGAGGTAACAATTTACGAGCACCAAATAAAAATACAGTTGCATAAGTTGGAACAAGAATGGAGAAACCAGCAAAAGCTTGAGCTGGTTCTTATTGCCTTACATTGACCAATTTCTTTCACTTGATTCTGTTTCTTGCATTCAGTAAATGGATCAACTGGGACTCAGCACAACCTATTGAGTCACAGGATGCTGAAACACTAGTTGATCTTTTGCTTGTATGTTTATCTTACAGTTGAGCAATTTCATGTCCTACCATCTACTAATATTTGATCTCCTCCAAATTTCCTTGGAGAGAAATAGAATGCTTGAGATCTCCAATGTGAAGATCATGTTCACCAATGGGAATTCTTCGAATACCAAATTGGTCGACCACACTCAGGTGCTTGCACACATGAATGTTAATCTTAACTTCTTTCTGAGAACCAGCTACTAAATGAATCTTCTCAAAACCAATTAATTGCTTATTAAAGGACCATTTTCCTGCAGGTGGGCTAGAGAAAACCAGAAGGGTATGAGTTCCATCCATAATTCCAGTGTTCTTCACATCAATTTGAAGTCCTAGTGAGAGGGCATCACAATTGGTGTGTGTAACCCTTATTGCTTTGCTTGAAGTGGTAGTGTTTTTTATGGCTTGGAGACTAGTAATCGGTAGTGAGAGCTGTTTTGGAGCTTGGGATAGGGAGTGAGAAAAAGAGGTGTAGCTCAATCCATGGCCAAAGGGGAAAACAACAGGTCCGTTGTAGAATCTATAGGTTCTTCCAGGATAACCCCTTGATGGGTCTGGTCTCATTCCCATATTTGTCATTGGCACCTTGTCAAGATATGTCTGTGGATACCATGTCATTGGCAGCTTCCCTTCTGCAGAAACAAACATGAAAAATGAAAAGCATTAGCCTTTGTACTATCTAGCATACGGTATTTAGAATTCCAAGTTCAATCAATCAATCAAGTAGACCAAACACTGTTAAGGGTACTATCTTCACATGTAAATAAGGCTGCCTTGTTTGCACATTTGAAGCATTTTCTGTTTGCAAATTATTCTTCAATTTTTTAAAATACCCTTTCTTTTTGCAGTTCAGAAATGATCAATGTGCACCATTTTGGTAATAAATCGAACAGATACCTGGATTAGTTGTTCCAAACAAAACATCAGCAATGGCAGCTCCTCCGGCTTGTCCAGGATATCCAACCCATAATATAGCACCAATTCGAGGATCATTCTTGGCAAATGAAACATCAATAGGACCACCACTCATCAACACTAATATAGTTGGACCTCTGGAGGCTCTAGCCACTCTGGATACAAGTTCTTGTTGGTTTCCAGGCAAGAGGAGCCCTACCCTATCCCTGAATTCTGCTTCTATGGATTGGTCAAGACCCATTACTAGCACAGTAGCATCAGCCTGGCGAGCTGCAGCCTCAGCTGCCCCAAATTGTTGGTTCCCAATGCAGGCCACATCCGCACACCCAGATTGGTGAATGGTCTTAGCATATCTACTGATCCCTTGCAGGGGAGTTGTGTAACCACATGCAATACCTGTATCCAAAATTAGAAACTAATTTTTATATTTTTCTCTTTAAAAATGGGCTTTTTTCAATTTTCAGGACATTTTCATTTGTCCCAAACCATATATACGTGAATTTTATATATTTATATCTCAAATATTTTAAGAATATGATCAACAAAATGTAAATAAAAAATTCATCCATATAAAAAAAATTATTTAAACTCAATTTATTATAAATCTAAAATATATAAAGTAAGATGAAACTCATTTAATTAATTTACATTAGAATTTAGTACGATTGTATTTTAAGTGTTTAAGATAAGAAAATTTTACTGAATACATACCAGCATAATTCCCTATCATGGTAACAGTAACATCAGAATTGGGCCCAATGACGGCTACAGAACGATGTCGTGTTGGGGACAGAGGGAGGGCCCGCCCACGATTCTTAAGTAGGACTATGCCTTGTCGGGCTGCTTCTAGTGCCAATTGTTGATGGTCTGGAGTGCAAACATCCCTTGGGCCCAAGTTATCATAAGGATGAGCCGATGGGTCTCCATCGAACATTCCCAGTCTCATCTGCACGGTTATGGTGTTGGCTAAGGCTAGATTTACATCTTCCTCGCCTAGCAACCCTTTGTTTATTGCATTCTGCGCATGGATCGCCAAGAATGGGCCACAATCCAAATCAAGACCTGCTTTAATGGTGGCTGCAGCTGCTTCTTCAGGTGTTGAAGTGTAGTGTTGGTTATCGTATAAAACTCCAACTGAGTCACAGTCTGAAACAATGTACCTACATGGGCCCATCCACAGTTTCAAATCACAATGGCTCATTTATGTCTTAAAAACAAAAAGACCCACATGGGTGTTGGTGGAATGAATTTTTCTTGCTTAAACCTCTGCTAAACAGAAATTTTTCTGGTATAACAGAACTTAGTAATTACTCACCCACTGAGTCGCCATTCACCCCTGATGGTGTTCTTAAGGAGAATAGGGTCTGCGCAAGTGGGTTTTCCATTTACTTGATTGTAAGAACACATCACACTAGCAACTTTTCCTTCCATCACACATGCCTTGAATGGCACGTCATATGTGTCCTCCAAGTCCTGCTTGCTTACCTAAGATACAAAATTCAACTAATTTTTATGGGTATCCAGATACTAATACAAATTTAATTGCCCAAGAAAATGCCTTATTACTGATAACTGAATAAATATATTCTTACCATAGCATTAAAGTGGTATCGATCCACGCCATTCCAGTTATCAAGATCATAGGCTGTATAATGCTTGCAACATGCAGCAACCTTTAACCTGTTTCCTGTCATGCTCTGAAGTCCTCTAACATAGCTGGCGGCATATTTTCCAGCTAAAACAGGATCTTCACCGGCGGTTTCCTGTCCTCTTCCCCATCGAGGGTCCCGGAATATGTTCACATTAGGGCTCCAATATGTCAATCCGGCTAGTCCTCCATTGTACATTGCCCTTGCTTCATCAGACACTACCTGCTTATCAAAATCTCACCTGTTAATTATGTGCAAGCCAAATGCAATACTAATCTTCTCAAATGTTTAAAAAATCAATTAAGCTTAAATCAACAATGCCAATTGTTTATGGGTTCTGCTATTTTGTTTTTATTTTTACAATGATGGATTATTTTCAAATCTAACTGGCAGATTACAACGTGTGTTTTTCTTAAGAGAACTTTACATTAATTTGGTGAATTCAAGATAAAAAATTTGAAAATACTCTCAAATGGAATCAAATTCTTATCTATAAGAATCTATTAGTCGGGTTTTTCTAAATATGTACACTTCCCATGAAAATGATCAATTTACAAAATTCCAAGGAAAAAAAAAAAAAGAAAATTTTTCCCATATCTTATGAGACAATGGCTTGCATCATTTAGAAGTAATTGAAACTTATAAATTTTTTATTTAAAAAAAAAAAGCACCTTTCAAAATGCATGGGACCCAATCACCCAAAAATAGCTATAATATAGTTTTGCACGCAAATACCTTGCAAGTTGGCAATGGGAACATCGCATTCCATCCTTCTGTTAGTACGTTGCCACTTGATGAATGGAATGGTGCTATTAATAATTAATTAATTATATTACTATTATACCTTATTATAATCAATGCTTTGATTTGTAATGATTGAGTTAAGGATTAGTGAAAGGAGTACACATATATATACTCGTAAGAAAAGAAATCTTACCATAAGAGAATGGAGATTAATTACATATTGATAATTTCTGATGAGAAACGTACAAAGCTAAAATTTATTTTTGGTGGCTGATCAAGTTGTTATTAGCAACATATAGTAATGGCTATTAATTGAGACAAAAAATTTCACGATCATGTTGAACAGGTGCGGCTAGATAGCTAGGTGGTTGTCTTGGAGATTTCTTGGATTAGCATGCAGTGAAATTAAAGAGTATATTTTGCAGTGACTTATATTGAATGCCCTAAAAGTTGATGGATGCATGCTAAAAATTAAACTCACCCGTCCGATTTGCTCCCAAAGAGACTCGTTGAAGGAAGCAGCCGTGGTGATGACTTGAGGGAAGCTAGTGGCCCCAGGGAAGGCCCCACCAAACTTGACACCTGGGCCCACATTAGAGACACCATGAAGAGCCTCAGACCACCATTCATATCCTTGAATGCCAAGCCTAGGTATAGCAATTGCATTGTTGACTAGCAACCTGATCTTCTCCTGCAATGTCAGTCTCCCTATCAAGTCTCTCACTCTCACATGTATTGGCACATTAACCCGACAGAATTTGAGGCTTCTGGTTAGCTCATTACTGGGGTCACAGGCGAAAGGTGCCCGAGATTCCACAGTGTAAAAGGGTATGCAAACAATGAAGAAAAAGAAGAAGCAGCAGCCGAAGAATGACAGTGTATGGTATGTGTAAGCCATATTGGGCTTATTTAGTGTGTTGTGTTATTATTTAGGCGAATGATAAGGTGTTTATATAGAGGAAAAGGTTGCGTTTGAAAGTAAAATAATTGGTTTCTCGATTCAATGTCGACATCAAACATACATAACCTCTTATGAAGCTATAACTAGAGAAGCCATGAAAAGGGAAAGAAGGGTTGGTGAGTAGAGCACACAGTTGGCACTTGGTGGCACTATAGACAAATAAATATATTAGCCATACCCTAGCATAGCAAGACCAAAGAAAAAATAAAATTGAAAAACTAGATTAATTAAGCTGCAGTTGTGGTCACGGACCAGCGAATCTTTTCCTTTGTTCGTTAATCTTTATCTGTATTTGCTAATGTCACGTTAGTTGCACTAAAATGGTAAGGCTTTGTAAGTCTAAAGAGGTAAAGGTAGAAAGTATTTACAGATAGAGTAAGAAAATTACATGTATAAAAGGATAATTTAAAAAAAAATTGTGGTAATTATTGTATATTTTTTTTAATATTTTAAGCCTAATCCTACTTGCTGGAAGGTCCATTACGGGGTAAAATGATTTCAATAAAAATTTTTTTCATTCATAAAGTTCGAATACTTGATCTTATCTTATTTAAGAGATATAAAATCTTTTATCACTCGTAACAATTCGATGATTTATACTCCATATTATTTTTATTTTAGACTAAAAAAAATACTTATATTTTAATAAATTAAAGTTTGCTTTGTCTTAAAGGATTTGGCTAGTCTGTGATTCTATTATTATGTTATTATATCCATTAGTACACATCTGAATGAATATGGATAACATGCCCTATCAATAATTGGAAAATTTTCCCACTTTATTTTTTTACAGGAATATGATCACTAATTGATTTGATTAGTTGTACCCATAAATATGGCGAATATATATTTAAGTTATATATATATATATAACTAAATGAAGTTCTATCTTTTAATTATTACTTTATATTTAGCATTGTTTACCTACCAATTAAGTAACAGAGAAGTAATAATAATAAAAAACTATGAGTCCCACTGGCTTTTGATGACCCTTTTGATCAACCACAATTTATGATGTTACACAATAACAGCATGAATTATTTATTGCTTGCCTCCTCCACTCAAAATATCACCCACCAATGTCCACATTATTTTCTTCTATTATTGTCAGTTATGCAATTAACTTAGAGTTAGGTTTATCATTAACATCAATTAAAATTATCTTTAAAATTTTAAAATTAAAATAAATCCCATTTCTTATTTACGTTCAATTTTTAGTTTAGGACTTAAATTTGTCCCTCATAGGGCACAACAAGCTAGTTCTTGGTGAAAATAACATTACTACCAATGACTTTTGATAAAATGATTTTTTTTAGTAGGGATATTTGGAGTGGTCATAGAACATGGTATGTATGAAACCTATATATAGGGGTGTGCAGTTTTCGGTTTTAACCGAAAAACCGAACCGAACCGATTAATTCTGTTCAATCGGTTCGGTTTTAAAATTTAATCGATTTAGTTCGGTTTATAATTTTGATAATTTCGGATTAATCGGTTTGGTTCGGTTATTTTCATAAAAAAATCAAAAAAACCGAACCGAACCGAAATTATTAATATATATAGGAAATAAAAAAAATCGAACCAAATTGAATCGAACCGAACCGAACCGAAATCAAAGAAAACCGAACCAAACCTTAAGATTTTTTAGTTTTGATTTCTAATTTTTTTTTGTTTTTATGTTTTTATTATTTAGATTTAATGTTAAAAATATGAAATTTTATAAATTTCGATTTGATCGGTTTAAAATCGAACCGAACCGATATTTTTCGATTCGGTTCGGTTTTCTCTTATCAATCCGTTCGGTTCGATTTTTAAAATTTTTAATTTTCGATTTTCGATTTTATCGGTTCGGTTCGGTTCGGAACCGAACCGACCGTTTGCACACCCCTACCTATATATAGCATCCTTTGCACAAGTTGTATAGAAAGCAAAATATTAAAGATACCGGACCTTCTAACTTAGTTTGATTTAATAATTAAAGACATATTACTCACTTAATTGAGTTGAGTCGTTACTTTCTCAATTTCCTATAAAAAAATTAAAATTAAGAACATGCACTAAATATTTATAAATTATAGAATAGTGTATAGCACGAGCATGAAGTTCTTTTTTTAGTCAGTAAATTAATTTCTAGGGAAGAAATGTTCATCATGCTACATCATCTATTTTCAACATATACGCTTCCATTTGGTTTGCAAAACAAGATAGCTATTAATTAATTATTTATATGTGCACAATTTATAAAAAATTAAATTTATTTTATATATTAATTATTTTATATTTTAAATTTTCATAAAAAATGAAAATTGTAATTAAAAAATTTATGAAATAATTATATTAAAAAATTAAACAAAATTAGCAAGATTTATTATATATATATATATATATATATAATATTTTTGAGACCCCAATATATATAACTGTTTCTTTAATTTCTTTTCGTGGCCCTGAACGTTGGAACTGAACTATATGTGATGGAATGCACGTCAGCATGTTGATAGGACAGCTGCGTGATATGGGCAGATATTGATAAGAGAGATAGCCCTCCCAGCCAAGCAACTGGATGCTCTCTCTCTCTCTCTCTCTCTCTCTTAAACTGCCCGTACCTTCCTTGCTCTTGTTGTATGTTGCTCCTGTTGTTTCTGAAGGTTGCTTTTTACTTAACAGCCAAAATGCTGCCTGTCTATGCCTTAACAATGCTGTTACGGTTTTAAGGGCCTGTTTGTTATTGTCGTTAGAGCCATTAAGAAAAAATATATTTTTTTAAATATATTAATAAAAAAATATTAAAAAATAATTAAAATTTTAATTTAATAAATTTATTATAAAAATATTAAAATAATAAAATATTTTTTTTAACTATTTTTTTCAACAACTTTTAAAATTATATGTTTTTTAAAAACTAATTGTGATCCTTCAACGTCAGTGCTAACACGGCCACTGAAAGTGGACTGTTCATGAGGTAACATAGATGGCATTTGATTTGAGATTCTACTAAGGAACAATTCAGTCGAGCAAGTGAATACATTAGTTGACTAGCATGATGTTCATGTTATGTAGGAATAATTTATAATTTATAATTTAATTTTAAATTTTATTTTAAATATAATGAATTATTATTATTAAATTAATTTTAAATTAAAATTTATTTTTTATTTAATTTAATTTGAATAAATTTTTATTTGTTATAATAATAAAATTTTAATTAATTTATGATATAATTAATTAAAATATCTATTTAATTCTTTATATATATATATATATATTAATAATAATTTTCATGATTATTTTTTTTAAAATATAATAAAAATATTTTATTCAAAAAAAATTTAAATTTTATGAAATTTTTATGATTTATCTCATAATTTATGTAAATCAATATTTATTTTCTATAAATTATATAAAATATATTAAATTAATGAAAAAATATTATTATTTTAAAAATATATAAATACAATATTTTTTTATTAATTAATAAAATATTAAATTACTAATAATGAATTGAATTATTTAATTTTAATAATAATTAAAATATATAATATTATTATTAATTAAAAATAACATTCTATTGTATTATTTTTTAAAAATACTATATCTACGCATAAATTCTTTTTTTATCAATCTGATATATATTTTATAAAATAATTATTTAACAAAAAATGTTATATTTTATATAAATTTATAGTATAAAATAAATACATTTCATAAAAATTAAAATTTTAAAATATCATCATATTCTATTAATATAATAAATATTAAAAATTCATACTATTTTTGTCACGATCCAAAATTCTGAGTCGTGACCAGCGCATAATTTAAATATATATAAATCATGCAAGCCTTATCAGAGTATATTAAATGAATATATTGTCACTTACTAATCCCAAAAACTAGACAAAATTCAAATAAATAAAATACTGATTAAGCATCATAAATATCCCATAAGTAAACTGCAGAGTCTTTACAGATTTTAAATGAAAACTTAAACTATTCATGTCACGACCCAACCTATGGGTCGGACCGGCATTAGGACCTGGCCCCCGAAGCACGTAGTAAGCCTAACTATTCATCAACCCAACTCTAAGGCCCATTTGGGCCCAATTTCAAGAATTCAACTGGACAGAGTCCAACCATAAAATATACAACGGGGAGTTTTTGACTCACCCGACCTGTAAACACAATATATAATCATCTGGGGAGCTCAGCTCACCCTCCATATAATCATGATGCCATAAAAATAAATGGGAGCTCGGCTCCCTCATCCAGTCCAACATACATGCATTTAATAAGTTTACAGGTCCGACAAGGCAATTATATTACAAACCCAAATTAAATAAATATTTCTAACACATGCGAAATTCTAGGAGTTAACAGAATTATACAAACATTACAAACATTAATAAATGACCTGCGAGGGAGAGAGAGGCAGGTTAGAACTCAACAAGAAATCTCCTGTATCCTAGAAAAATAAGGTGAACAGGAGTGAGCGTTCGACTCAGAGAGTAAAATATCAATTTTAACCATAATCTCTATAGCTATCTAAAGCTAATGCACCATGTGGAGTGAAATGCAACATCGTCAATATTTTCACATCATAATAGCAAAAAGGCAATTTGGAGCACTCACACGCCCGATAACGTTAAACAATACATATACGGGAGCTGATCCCCTATACAGCCCTCTTAATCCAACCTCTGCCAACGAAGATCTCAAGCCGGACTTTTGCTTAATAAACTAAATACGAGGTCCTAGCGAATCTCTCAAGCCGTGTCTACCCCGAAAGACCGGGTCCCAGTGAGTATCCCTCAAGCCGTGTCTACCCGTCTTGTCCATATCCAATACCATATTATACGCACGCCAACGCATGCACACTACTCTAAATTACTATAAACAACATCCATAACACTTCATCAATTTAAAAATGCAATATAAATCATGCCTAGAATTTAACTACATAGATATATATTTATAAGTGATGCATGGGCATGCTTAAACATATAATAATATCGAAATTATAATTAAAATTAATATTTTACTCACAGACTTAACCGAAGTCACTATGGCGGCTGGGTGGAGGAGGAAGGCTGTCCCGGCTCACCTGATAGTTTTATTATAATTATTTAATATATTTGACTCAATACAAACTAAGAAAAAACCAAAGATGTCCTAAGTCGTGCCGAAAATCTGACAGAGTCTCCCCTATACCTAGGACCTACCCAACCTGCAAAATGGCTTAAAATGCATTACTATATCCACAAACCATACACCTACAACTCAATCACATCACACAGCCCCTCCTAGGCCCATCCAAACAGTCATCAATCATAATATGTAAAATTACAGTTTAGTCTTTATAATTAACCCCTTGCAAAAACTACCTAAATGACCTCTAAAAATTCTAAAACTTTGCCCTTGGTCCTTAGCAATATTACTAAGTTAATGCAAAAGGAATTATAATTTTTTAAGCTACCACGAATATTTTATGAATTTTTATGAAAAAGTAAAGTTCGGATTTACCTATGCCGATTCCGACCCCGGGAACACGCTCGGGACATTTGACAACGGTGGGGTAGCCAAAATCTCGATCCAATTCTAAGACTTTTTCGATAGCCTGTCTGTCTAGCCCGATATTTACAGACCCGAGCAACCGTTGAATTTCAGCGAATTGAAGGTACCTACACGATGCCCACAACGCGGGGTTTAGTACATAATTTTTACGAAATTTTCTAAGCTCATTTTGTGCTCGGAAAAATACTACGAAGTTTCATGGGACCCACCGAAAAACGGTGTCGAAAAATTTTGAAATTTATATTGCCGTAAAGCTCTCGACGAGTGGAGCGCTCTAGTACTGTCGGTTTTCTCGTGAGGTTCACAGTTTGTGAGAAATCTAGCCCAAAAATAGAAATGGGCTAAAACTCTACGCTGAAATGATAACTGTTGTTGTAGGAAAACTCTACTAAGGGTAGCTGATCATCCCATTGACCTCTAAAATCCAAAACACATATGCGAAGCATGTCTTCCAGTGTTTGGTTGTCCTTTCGGATTGCCCGTCTGTCTGAGGGTGGAAAGCAGTATTAAAGTTCAACTGTATGCCAAGTGCCTCCTGCAACTTCCTCCAAAACTGAGAAGTAAACTGGGGCCCTCTGTCAGATATTATGGAAGTAGAAACTCCATGCAATCTGACTATTTCTCGAATATAGAGCCGAGCATATTGTGCAACAGAATATGTGATCTTCACAGGTAAGAAATGAGCTGATTTAGTTAGACGGTCTATAATTACCCATATCGAATCATATCCCCGTGTGGTACGAGGCAACCCAGTTACAAAGTCTATAGTAATCATTTCCCACTTCCATTCTGGGACAAGGAGCTCTTGCAACTTTCCTGACGGCCTCTGGTGTTCAAACTTCACCTTCTAACAAGTCAAGCATTGGGACACAAAGTCTGCTATGTCTCTCTTCATGCCATTCCACCAGTTAGGGGTGTGCAGTTTTCGGTTTTAACCGAAAAACCGAACCGAACCGATTAATTCGGTTCAATCGGTTCGGTTTTAAAATTTAATCGGTTCGGTTCGGTTTATAATTTTGATAATTTCGGTTTAATCGGTTCGGTTCGGTTATTTTCATAAAAAAATCAAAAAATCCGAACCGAACCGAAATTATTAATATATAGGAAATCAAAAAAAATCGAATCGAACCGAATCGAACCGAACCGAAATCAAAGAAAACCGAACCGAATCTAAAGATTTTTGAGTTTTGATTTCCAATTTTTTTTGTTTTTATGTTTTTATTATTTAGATTTAATGTTAAAAATATGAAATTTTATAAATTTCGGTTTGATCGGTTTAAAACCGAACCGAACCGAAATTTATCGGTTCGATTCGGTTCGATTTTCTCTTATCAATCGGTTCGGTTCGGTTTTTAAAATTTTTGATTTTCGGTTTTCGGTTTTTTCGGTTCGGTTCGGTTCGGAACCGAACCGACCGTTTGCACACCCCTACCACCAGTAACTATCTTTCATATCATGGTACATTTTGGTGGAGCCTGAGTGGACATTATACAGTGTATAGTGTGCTTCTCGCATGATTTCATTTTTGAGATTGTCCACGTCGAGCACACATATCCTGGAACTTTGCATAAGGGTGCCATCATTGGCAAATCCAAACTCACCACCTTCACCCTGCTGTACTCTTTCTATGATCTTCATCAATTGTTAGTCTCTATGCTAGGAAACTCTGACTCTATCTCGTAGGTCTGGTCTCACTTAAAAATGGGCCAATAATACCCCCTCATTTGAAAGATCTAAGATCAGACCTTGATCTATCAAATCATGTACATCCTAAATCAACGGTCTCTTCTCTGCTGATATGTGAGCCAAGCTGCCATAAGATTTTCTGCTCAAAGCATCTGCTACTACATTGGCCTTCCCAGGGTAGTACTGGATGGTACAATCATAGTCCTTTAGAAGCTCCATCCATCTCCTCTGTCTCAAATTTAAATCCCTCTGTTGGAAGATGTACTTCATACTCTTATGGTTGGTGTATATCTCGTACACATCACCATACAGGTAGTGTCTCCAAATCTTTAGTGCAAAGACTACAGCCGCCATTTTCAAATCATTGGTGGGGTAGCTCTACTCTTGCCTCTTTAGTTGCCTTGAAGCATAAGCCACTACTTTTCCATTCTGCATCAAAACACACCCTACGCCAACTCTGGAGGCATCACAGTACACGGTATATCCTTCACCACTCATCGATAATGTCAACACAGGGGCAGTAGTTAGACACTCCTTAAGCTTCTGGAAACTCTCTTGACAATCATCTGTCCAAATGAATGGAACATTCTTCCGAGTTAACTTAGTTAGGGGAGCTGCTATCCTGGAAAAATCCTGCTCAAAATGCCTATAGTAGTCAGCTAGGCCCAGAAAACTTCGCATCTCAGTGACTGTTGTAGGTCTAAGCCAATCAGTTACAGCCTCAATTTTCTTGGGATCCACTTAAATGCCTTCACTAGAAACCACGTGTCCCAAAAATGAGATGTTTTT
The DNA here is from genome assembly GCF_030052815.1 of Hevea brasiliensis. Classification (NCBI taxonomy): domain Eukaryota; kingdom Viridiplantae; phylum Streptophyta; class Magnoliopsida; order Malpighiales; family Euphorbiaceae; genus Hevea; species Hevea brasiliensis. Next base: position 1,509,787 of record NC_079496.1, on the reverse strand, counting down.
TAGCCAAAATTCACATTTTGAAAATTTGGCATATAGCTGGTGCTCCCTCAAAGTCTGCAACACCATCCTCAAGTGCCACACGTGTTCTTCCTCGGTCCGAGAGTATACCAAAATGTCATCTATGAATACGATGACAAAACGATCCAGAAATGGCCTGAAAACCCTGTTCATCAAGTCCGTGAAGGTGCTGGTGTATTAGTGAGTCCAAAAGATATCACCAAGAACTCATAATGACCATATCTTGTCCTGAATACTGTATTGGACACATCCTCATTTCTGATCCTCAACTAATGGTAGCCTGATCATAGGTCTATCTTGGAAAAGAATCTAGCCTCTTGGAGCTGATCAAATAGATCATCGATCCGAGGAAGTAGATACTTATTCTTCACAGTCACCTTGTTCAGCTGTCTATAATCAATACACAACCTTAAGGACCCATATTTCTTTCTCACAAATAGAACAGGAGCGCCCCAGGGTGAAGTGCTCGGACATCTGAAACCCTTTTCCAAAAGCTTCTGTAGTTGCTCTTTTAACTCTTTCAATTTTACTGGTGCCATCCTGTATGGCGGCATTGATATGGGGTTTGTACTCGGCACAATATCAATGTAGAACTCTATTTCCCTTCCAGGTGGCAACCCTGAAAGCTCTTCAGGGAAGACATCCATGAATTCTCTGACAAGAGCCAATCAAAATATCATAAGTGGTGATACACATTATTCTTATGTATTCTTGCCAATCAGAAGGTGACATGTGGCAAGGGTTTTAAGTGGTGACTTAGCTATATAATGTGTTGTTATGAAAGAGTAAAAAAATAAGCTGCTGTTCTTCATAGGTGCCGCCACCCTTGGAGTGCTCTTCCTATTTTCTTCTTCATCTCTCATCAATTCAAAGAGAATTGCCAACATTCTCTTGAATTAAAATTGCTAGAAATCATTTACAGTGTCCTGTATACATCTGTAATCTCTCTAAAGGTAAAACCTGAATTTCTAATTGATTGAAAAGGCTTGAGAAGCTGTTCAAGGGGCTAACATTGGTGATCTTGGTGTGGACAAGCTAGATGAACAACATCTGGTGTCCTAGGCGCATCCCAAAGGTGCCAAACACAACTGCAGTGCATCAAAAGGTTAGTGCACTTATTCTTGATCTAATATAGAGTTTTAATGAATTAATCTGTTAATTCTAAAATCTTAAATGGTAAATATAGATCCAAAAATATATTAAAAGTATTTTAATATGTTGTTTAACATTGAAATCAAATAGATAGATAATGAATCTTGCATGATGCATGAGACCCTAGAAGAAAAATTTTGAATTCAATAATCTAAACTGATATTTTTTATGCTTTCGCTCCTTCAATTCCCTATCTTCAATGGAAACTATACATCCCCTATACACCATATCAGTGTCTATTGCATTACCCATAGGTGTTGATACAGATAAATGATACTCAAACAAAGTAGGTAGTGTACTAAACTGATGAAAAAGTATGGAGAAACAAAGGAATGGTTGTGCCCCAGTCTTAGCCATAGGCGTCTGTTCAGATGTCTGATTAATAGCTTGAGGTGGTACCTCCCTTGTTGGATCAAGATTTGTATCATTAAAACCCTTGGCCCTAGCTCTCCTCTTACGTTTAACAAACTCAGGCACCTATTCATTTTAATAAATAAGTATTAAATCTGAAAATGTGAGCCAAATTAAGACAGGTGAAAAAGTATGAAGGACACAAATATCTAAAGCAATGATAAACTGAAAAGACGTTAAGGATCCTATGCTCCACAAGTTTACTAGACCTCAACCGGGCTCTGATACCAACTTTGTCAGGACCCAAAATTCTGAGCCATAACCGGTGCATAGTTTAAGTATTCTTAAATTATACAAGTCTTATCAGAGTATCTTAAATAAATATATTGTCACTTACTAATTCTAAAAAATAGACAAAATCCAAATAAATAAAATACTGAATAAACATCATAAATATCCCATAATTAAACTGCGGAGTCTCTACAGATTTCAAATAAAAACTTAAACTGTTCAATAAACTAAACTAATTATTAGCTCGAGGAAACATGAATTCGGGCATACCATGAAAACAAATCAAAGATTGTCCTTCTCCAGAAAATTGACTAAATATTTGAATCAGTTATAGAATTCTACTGATCTGAAACAGATAACAGACAGAGAAAATGTGATTTGAGCTAATGCTCAGTGAATGATAATTATAGCACACAACGGAATAGAAACAGGCAGACGCTTGATTAATTTCACAATAAATTTTCTATTCAATAAAATCATGCTCATGCTATCAAATCATTAACAAAAATTAATTTCATAAAACATATATATATAAGAAATTCATTCAATAAAATTTTATGGTACAGTACACCAGGGTGATGATACCCCACATCACCAAATATCATATGGTAAGCGCGCTACCAGATATTAGATACCTTCCTCATCTTTCACAAAAATCAATGCATATGATACTAATGCAAACCATGAATTGCAATGATGTATGACTCAACAATGCAACCTAATACTGTGATAGTCCACACTGTAGGACCAGATAGTAGATACAGATACTGGGTACAGGTACCAATTCAAAACAGAAAATCAATTTCCAAAAATCACTCAAAATCAACTCAACGATTTCAGATAATGAATAATAACTGACAATGTAATTCCCATAGTTTATTTCAATACTTTTAGAGAGTCAATAAGATCAAATCAATCTCAAATTAATTCCGCATAACACATCTATAAATTTCACAATTATATATCAATCAATATAAAAGACATTAAAATGCCTGTTCCTAGAATCCTAATGGCTCTAATGCAGAGATAATTGATAAAATAAATTATTTAATCAAAATCAAAATAAAATTAAATAATAAAATAAAACTCTAGAAAATCATATGTAAAATAATTGTTAAAATACTGATTTAAAATTTCATTTAATAATAAATTTAATGCTAAGAAATTTTAAAAAGGACTAAAACGGTGCAATGTACTATAATTACCACTCACCTAAAACTTTCAAGACAATAGTTATTTTTAATGGAAGAGATAATTTCAACTGACAGATTGAATATTCGAATCTTCTACATACCAAAAATATAAAAAAATATCAAATAATAATAAAATAAAATAACTTTAATATATATATATACACACAAAAGAATTGGCTCTGCATCCTGTTCATGCTCTGCGTCCCATTCATCACGTTTATCCAAGATAATAGTTATTTTCAATGGAAGAGATAATTTCAACTGACAGATTGAATATTCGAATCTTCTACACATCCAAAATGTCACGACCCAACCTATGGGCCGGACCGGCACTAGGACCTGGGCCAGCTTAAAGCCCCCGAGGCCCGTAGTAAGCCTAACTGTTCATTAACCCAACTCTAAGGCCCATTTGGGCCCAATTTCAAGAAAACAAACGGACAGAGTCCGGCCATAAAATGGACTTACCAACGGGGAGTTTTCGACTCACCCGACCTGTAAACACAATATATAGTCAATTGGGGAGCTCAGCTCACCCTCCACATACTCATGAACATAATAATAAATGGGAGCTCAGCTCCCTCATCCAATCCATCAAACATGCATAGCATATTAAGTTTACAGGTCCCAAAATAATAATTTAGTTTACAGACCCAAATCAAATAAACATTTCTAACACATGCGGAAATTCTAAGATTTAACAAGTTTATACAAGCCGTAATAATTGACTGCGAGGAGAAAGCGAGTTAACCTCAAAAATATCCTCCTGTGGCCTTTAAAAATTTTTGAACTGGAGTGAGCGTTCGACTCAGAGAGTAAAATATCAATTTTAACCATAATCACTATAACTAACTAAAACTAATGCACCATGTAGATTGAAATGCAACATCAACAACATTTTCACATCATAACATCAAAAGGTAATTTGGAGCACTCACACACCTGTAGTATCAATCATAACATATGGGGTGATCCCCTATCTGACTCTCTTAAATCCAACACAGTGCCGTAATTACTCAAGCTCGGACTTCCACTTAATAACCAAATCGAGGGTCCCAGAATTACTCAAGCGTGACTATCCCTCGAAGGATCGGGTCCCAGAATTACTCAATCGGTGTCTACCCCGTCCTATCCATAGTCCTCTCGACATCACACGCACGCCTACGCACGCTCCCTGATACATATTACCTCAACAACATCCATCGCAAATCAACACTTATGATTGCAACATAAATCGTGCCTAGAGTTTAACTACATAAATATATGCATATAAGTGATGCATGGGCATGCTTGAACATATAATAATATCGAAATTACAATTAAAATTAATATTCTACTCACAGACTTGACGACAATCACTGTGGCGGCTGGGCGGAGGAAGAAGGCATCGCTCACACGACAATTTTATTACAATCATTTAATAAATTTGACTCAATACAAGCAAAGAAAAAGACCAATACGTCCTAAGTCGTGCCGAAAATTCGGCAGAGTCTCCCCTATACCTAGGACCTACCCAACCTGCAAAAGGGCTCAAAATACGCTTCTATACTCACAATCCATATATCCACAACTCAATCACATCACACAGCCCCTCCTAGGCCCATCAAATCAATCATCCATCACAATATGTAAAATTTCAATTTAGTCCCTATAATTGACTATTTTTGCAAAAACTGTCCAAATCAGCTCTAAAAATTCTAAAACTTTGCCCCGCGGTCCTTAGCAATATCACTAAGCTATTGCAAAAAGAATCATAATTTTCTAAGCTACCACGAATATTTTTCGGATTTTTAATCCTATTTAAGCACTAGAAAATTACGTAAAAACAAGGTTCGGGTTTACCTTTGCCGATTCCGACTTCGGGAACGCGCTCGGGACGTCTGACAATGGGGGGCTAGCCAAAACCTCGGTCCAATTCGGAGACTTTTCCTGTAATGGGTATGTCTGGCCGGAATTTCGCAGACCCGGTCAACTGTCGAATTTTCGAGAATCGAGGATACCTACACGAAGCCCATAACACGGGGGTTAGTACATAAATTTTTCAGAATTTTCTAAGCTCATTTAATGCTCGGAAAAACACTGCGAAGTTCCGTGGGACCCACCGAAAAACGGTGTCGAAAAAATTCGAAATTTATGTCGTTGCGAAGCTCTCGACGAGTGGAGCGTGCTGGTAGCCTCGGTTTTCTCGTGGGACTCACGATTTTCGAGAAATCTAGCCCAAAAGTCGAAATGGGCTAAAAACTTCCCGAGCAAAAATTGGACAAATCGCTCGATGGATTTCGGCGTTCTTGGTGTCTATGGAAAGCTTTCACCGAGTAGATGATTTTAGACACAAGACCCGGTCCAATTGGTGGCCGGATTGGCCGGATTTGGCGGGAAGCGAACGCCAGCGCGTTTCCGTTCAGGCGTGGCGGCCGGCAGAGACAGGCGAGCGGGGACGAGGGAGGCGGGCGGCGGCGAGGAGGAGGAGAGAGAAAAGAGAGAGAAAAGGGAGAGCAAACGACGCGCGCGGGGAAGAAAAAGGGAAGAAGGAAAAGGCCTGTCCGATTCGACCGGTCCGATCCGATCCGGTTCGATTCGGCCGGTTCGATTCAGAATACAAAATTTTAAATTTTTACTCTGCCTCGGGATTGAAAACGAGGTCCAAAAATTTCGAAAAAATTCCAGAAAACTCAGAAAAATACATAGACTCCAAATATATTTTTAGTTTTGCCACGTGGTCTTTAAATTAATTTTTAAAAATCATTAAAGTTTATATTTTCGGAAAATCGACCCCTATTTTTAAAATCTGAAAAATCTCAAAAAAATTCCTAAAATTTAAATAAAATTAAAATACCAAAAATGCTCATAAAATTTAAAATTTTGGGGTGTTACATTCTTCCCCCCTTACAGAAAATTCGTCCTCGAATTTTACACAAGGCAGAATAAAACACATGATTATACACTGAACAAATAAGGGTACTTGCTACGCATGTCCCGTTCTGACTCCCAGGTGCACTCTTCCACTGACTGACTCCTCCACAAAACCTTAACCATAGGGATCTGTTTGGATCTCAGCTGCCTCACTTGGTAGTCTACTATGGCTACAGGCTGCTCCTCAAATGTCAAGTTCTCTTTTAGCTCTATCACATCCGGCTGTAGTACATGAGAAGGATCGGGAATGTATTTCCTGAGCATGGAGATGTGAAACACGGGATGAACGTGAGAAAGGTTGGGTGGTAGCTCCAGCCGTGAGCAACTGCTCCAACTCTATCAGTAACCTCAAAGGTCCAATATACCGAGGTGCCAACTTGCCCTTCTTTCCAAATCTCATGACTCCCTTCATTGGAGAAACCTTGAGAATACATAGTCGCCTCGCAAACTCCACATCCCTCCGTCCAGGGTGCATAACTCTTACGCCTCTTGAAAAATTTGTTTTGATCGTTCCCTGATTAAAGGAACTACCTCTGAAGTGTACTGCACTAGGTCTACATCATGCACCTTCGCTTCCCCCATTTCTGTCCAACACAGAGGAGACCTACACTTTCTCCCATATAATGCCTCATAGGGTGCCATCCCTATGCTGGAGTGATAACTGTTATTGTAGGCAAACTCCACCAAAGCTAGTTGCTCATCCCATTGACCTCCAAAATCCAAGACACTCATGCGAAGCATGTCTTCCAGTGTTTGGATTGTCCTTTCGGACTGTCCGTGCATGCGAGGGTGGAAAGGCATCTTGAAGTTCAAGCTGTGTGCCAAGTGCCTCCTACAACTTTCTCCAAAGCGAGAAGTGAATGGGGCCCTCATCGGATATTATGGAAACCGAACTCCATGCAATCGACTATTTCTCGAATGTAGAGCCGGGCATCTTGTGCCCACAGAATATGTAGTCTTCACGGGCAAGAAGTGAGTGATTTGGTTAGGCGGTCTATAATTACCCATATCGAATCATATCCTCACGTGAGTGCGAGGTAACTTGATCCACAAAATCCATAGTGATCATTTCCCACTTCCATTGCAGGATAGGGAGCTCTTGCAGCTTCCCTGACGGTCTCAGGTGTTCAAACTTCACCTTCTGACAAGTCAAGCACTTGGACACAAAGTCTACTATGTCTCTCTTCATGCCATTCCACCAGTAGCTATCTTTCACATCATGGTACATCTTGGTGGAACACAGGTGGACAACATGCAGGTGTAGTGTGCCTCTCGCATGATTTCATTCCTGAGGTTGTCTACATCGGGCACACATATCCTAGAACCTTGTACTAGGGCGCCATCATTGGCAAATCCAAACTCACCACCTTCACCTTACTGTACTCTCTCTATAATCTTCATCAATTGTTGGTCTTTGTGCTGGGAAACTCTAACTCTGTCCCTCAAGTCTGGCCTCCTTTGAAAAGTGAGCCAACAATACCCCCTCATCTGAAAGATCTAGGATTAAATCTTGATCCATCAACTCATGTACCTCCTGAATCAATGGTCTCTTCTCTACTGAAATGTGCGCCAAACTGCCAGAAGATTTTCTGCTCAAGGCATCTGCTACGACATTGGCCTTCCCAGGGTGGTACTAGATGGTGCAATCATAGTCTTTCAGAAGCTCCATCCATCTCCTCTGTCTCAAGTTTAAATCCCTCTGCTGGAAGATGTACTTCAAACTCTTATGGTCGGTGTATATCTCGCACACTTCACCATACAGGTAGTGTCTCCAGATTTTTAGTGCAAAGACTACAGCTGCCATTTCCAAATCATGGGTGGGGTAGTTCTGCTCATGCCTCTTCAGCTGCCTTGAAGCATAAGCCACTACCTTTCCATTTTGCATCAAAACACACCCTAGGCCAACTCTGGAGGCGTCACAATACACGGTGTATCCTTCACCACTCACAGGTAGTGTCAACACAGGGGCAGTGGTTAGACACTCCTTAAGCTTTTGGAAACTCACCTCACAGTCATCTGTCCAAATGAATGGAGCATTCTTCTTGGTCAACTTAGTTAGGGGAGCCGCTATCCTGGAGAAATCTTATACAAAACGCCTATAGTAGCCAGCTAAACCCAGAAAACTTCGCACCTCGGTGGTATTTGTAGGCCTAAGCCAATCGATTCTGACTTCAATTTTCTTGGGATCCACTTGAATGCCGTCACTAGAAACCACGTGTCCCAAGAATGAGATGCTTTCTAGCCAAAATTCACATTTTGAAAATTTGGCATATAGCTGGTGCTCCCTCAACGTCTGCAACACCATCCTCAAGTGCCACACGTGTTCTTCCTCGGTCCGAGAGTATACCAGAATGTCATCTATGAATACGATGACAAAACGGTCCAAAAATGGCTTGAACACCCTGTTCATCAAGTCCATGAAGGTTTCTTTGGTGCATTAGTGAGTCCAAAAGACATCACCAAGAACTCATAATGACCATATCTTGTCACGAAAGCCGTTTTGGACACGTCCTCATTCTTGATTCTCAAGCGATGGTAGCACGATAGCGAGTCTATCTTGGAAAAGAATCTAGCTCCTTGGGTGATCAAACAAATCATCGATCCGAGGAAGTGGATACTTGTTCTTCACGATCACCTTGTTCGGTATGCAGTAGTCGATACACAACCTCAATGACCCATCCTTCTTTCTCACAAATAGAACAGGAGCGCCCCAAGGTGAAGTGCTCGGACGTATAAAACCCTTATCCAAAAGCTCCTGTAGTTGCTCCTTCAGCTCTTTCAATTCTGCTGGTGCCATCCTGTAAGGTGGCATCGATATGGGGTTTGTACCCGGCACAACATCAATGCAAAACTCTATTTCCCTTCCTGGTGGCAACCCTGGAAGCTCCTCTGGGAAGACATCCATAAATTCTCTGACAACAGGAACATTTTCCATGCTGACACCTTCTACAGATGTATCTCTCACCAATGCCAAATACCCTTGGCATCCACGCCTCAACATTTTTCTAGCACTAATTGTTGATACCAAATTATATGGAGCCACGCTCCTGTCACCATCAAAGCTAAACTCTTCCACACCAGGTATGTGGAAATACATCTTTTTGTTCCTGCAGTCTAAAGTGGCATAGTGAGTTGCCAACAAATCCATCCCTAAAATTACATCAAAGTCCATTACTGGTAGAGGAACCAAGTCTGCTGGGAGGATCTTTCCATCCACTACCACTGGGCTACCCGAAAAAGCCATATCTACATCTATGTTATCACTAAGTGGGGTAGCTACTGACAAAGGGCACTCTAAAGTTGTAGGGTTTCTACCCAACCTCATGGCAAACACAGGGGAGACAAATGAGTGCGTAGCACCCTGATCTATCAAAACACGAGCCTCATAAGAACAGACCAGAAGAATACACCACAAGCGCATTTGAAGCTTGAGCATCACGGTGGGTCGGGGTGAAAACTCGAGCTTGACCCTACCTGCGAGTGGCGGAACCACGATCGACTTCTACCTCTGATCTGCCTCCAAATCCACGTCCCCCTTGTCCTCGGCCACATTGTGCCGATCACTGCCATGTTGGAAGCACCCGGATACAATTGTCGAGGAACATTCGCAACAGAACCCTGTGACCCCATCTGTGGCTCGCTGAACATGGGGCATTCCCTAGCAAAGTGACCTGATTGGCCACACCTGAAGCATACTCCTGATCCCATCAAACAAGGTCCTGAATGTCCTCTTCCACACTTGCACAAGGTGCCAAGGAGGATCTGAACTGGACCAGGCTGCTGTACCCAGCGTGACCCTTCTTTGGATCCATACCAGTGCGAATCCTCGTGGTGCGTGTCTAAAACCACTTCTCTTGCTCCTACCCTTTCCTCTGTAATTACTCTGGCCACCACTATCCGGAGTACCCATTTAGGGAACACCTGAAGAACCCTCTGCTCTGTTTTTCTTTGCTCTTCCGCTGTCATCCACAACATAGCTAATCTCAATCTGTCTGGCTCGATCAACCACCACATCAAAAGACTGATCCAACATCATGGCCAGGTTCGCATACCTCCTGTCAAGCCCCTTTAGGAACCTCTTCACCTTCATAGTTTCTGTAGCTACTGCTGTAGGGGCATATCTGCTCAATTCGAAGTGCAGCATATTCATCTACAGACCTGCCATTCTGTCTTAGGGCCTCAAAGGCCCACTGTTTCTGATCTCTGAAGCTTTTTGGCACAAACCGATTGATGAAAAGTTCTACAAACTGAGCCCATGTCAAACCCTCCATCCGGGGTAACACGTAGTCATTCATCCATTGTCTAGGCATAGGCCCCATGACATGCTGCATACACTCTATCAGTCTCCTATCAGTCAACTGTAATTCTGTTCCTGCCTATTTGCAGGAATCCAAAAACCGATATGCATCGTCTGATACATCATAAGTACCAGGCACCAATTTCTTGAAATTGATGATTTGTTTGTAAGGTTCCCCTCTTGGTGCGGTGGACTGCTGCTGCTGTGGAGGGTGGACCATATACTGCGCCATCATATCAATGGTTCTCTGCAGACCAGCTAGAGTAGCTGCCATGGGGTCCATGGGACCCTGTGCCATGAAAGACGCATTCTGAGCGTGGCGTTGCTCTTCTACTTGGCGGCTCTAGGCCTCCTACCCGCCTCCTCGGGGCGGCGCCTCATCTGTCCGACACCTCGTCGAGCACATGCAGTTACAGTGCGATGGCGGCTCTCACCTTCTACGCATTTTTACGAAATTCAGCGACATTAGCCCACAAAATTCAAAGCGCACATTGCGACTCTATAGACTCATATTTACACACAATATATGAAGCAGAAACTAGAAGCAAAGACGACAATGCAAGACGAATATGGACCCTATTTTCCCGCATGTGACTCCTATTAGACTTTTCCCAACACTTTAGACAACATTCCCTAAGAATCTGGAGCCTAAGCTCTGATACCACATTTGTCACGACCCAACCTATGGGCCGGACCGGCACTAGGACCTGGGCCAGCTTAAAGCTCCCGAGGCCCGTAGTAAGCCTAATTGTTCATTAACCCAACTCTAAGGCCCATTTGGGCCCAATTTCAAGAAAACAAACGGACAGTCGGCCATAAAATGGACTTACCAGCGGGAGTTTTCGACTCACCCGACCTGTAAACACAATATATAGTCAATTGGGGAGCTCAGCTCACCCTCCACATACTCATCAACATAATAATAAATGGGAGCTCAGCTCCCTCATCCAATCCATCAAACATGCATAGCATATTAAGTTTACAGGTCCCAAAATAATAATTTAGTTTACAGACCCAAATCAAATAAACATTTCTAACACATGCGAAAATTCTAAGATTTAACAAGTTTATACAAACAGTAATATTTGACCTGCGAGGGAGAAAGCAGGTTAACCTCAAAAAATATCCTCCTGTGGCCTGTAAAAATTTTTGAACAGGAGTGAGCGTTCGACTCAGAGAGTAAAATATCAATTTTAACCATAATCCCTATAACTATCTAAAACTAATGCACCCTGTAGAGTGAAATGCAACATCAACAACATTTTCACATCATAACATCAAAAAGGTAATTTGGAGCACTCACACACCCTGTAGTATCAATCATAACATATGGGAGCTGATCCCCTATCTGACTCTCTTAAATCCAACTGGTGCGGTAATTACTCAAGCTCGGACTTCCACTTAATAACCAAATCGAGGTCCCAGTGAATTACTCAAGCGTGACTACCCCTCGAAAGATCGAGTCCCAGAATTACTCAAGCCGTGACTACCGTCCTATCCATAGTCCACACCACATCACCATGCGCCAGCACGCGCTGCTTGCTCCAAATTACCTCAACAACATCCATGGCACATCAACAGTTATGAATGCAACATAAATCGTGCCTAGTGTTTAACTACATAAATATATGCATATAAGTGATGCATGGGCATGTTGAACATCTAATAATATCGAAATTACAATTAAAATTAATATTTTACTCACAGACTTGACGACAATCATTGTGGCGGCTGAGCAGAGGAAGAAGGCTGTCCCAGCTCACCTGACAATTTTATTACAATCATTTAATAAATTTGACTCAGTATAAACAAAGAAAAAGACCAATTACGTCCTAAGTCGTGCCGAAAATCCGTGAGTTTCCCTATACCTAGAACCTACCCAACCTGCAAAAGGGCTTAAAATACACTTCTATACTCACAATCCATATATCCACAACTCAATCACATCACACAGCCCCTCCTGGGCCCATCAAATCAATCATCCATCACAATATGTAAAATTTCAATTTAGTCCCTATAATTGACCATTTTTGCAAAAACTGCCCAAATCAGCTCGAAAAATTCTAAAACTTTGCCCATGATCCTTAGCAATATTACTAAGCTATTGCAAAAGAATCATAATTTTCTAAGCTACCACGAATATTTTACGGATTTTTAATCCTATTTAAGCACTAGAAAATTACGTAAAAACAAGGTTGGGTTTACCTTTGCGATTCCGACTTGAGCAGCGCTCGGGACGTCTGACAATGGGGGGCTAGCCAAAACCTCGGTCCAATTCGGAGACTTTTCCGGTAACGGGTCTGTCTGGCCGGAATTTCGCAGATCCGGTCAACTGTCGAATTTTCGCGAATCGAGGATACCTACACGAAGCCCATAACACGGGGGTTAGTACATAAATTTTTCAGAATTTTCTAAGCTCATTTAATACTCGGAAAAACACTGCGAAGTTCCGTGGGACCCATCGAAAAACGGTGTCGGAAAAATTCGAAATTTATGTCGTTGCGAAGCTCTCGACGAGTGGAGCGTGTTGGTAGCCTCGGTTTTCTCGTGGGACTCACAGTTTTCGAGAAATCTAGCCCAAAAGTTGAAATGGGCTAAAAACTTCCCGAGCAAAAATTGGACAAACCGCTCTATGGATTTCGGCGTTCTTGGTGTTTATGGAAAGCTCTCGCCGAGTAGATGATTTTAGACACAAGACCCGGTCCAATTGGTGGCCGGATCGGCGGTTGGCGGGAAGCCAGCGCGTGAGGAGAGATCGCCAGCGTTTTCGGCCGTTACGGCGCGGCCCAGGCTGGGACGGTGGGAGCGCCGTGAGAGGGGCAGGGAGGCGGTGGCCGGTGGGGAGGAGGAGAGAGAAAGAGAGAAAAGGGAGAGAGCAGCGGCGGGAAGAAAAAGAGAAGAAGGAAAATGCCGGTCCGATTCGACCGGTCCGATCCGATCCGATTCGATTCGGCCGGTTCGATTCAGAATACAAAATTTTGAATTTTTACTCTGCCTTGGGACCGAAAACGAGGTCCAAAAATTCCGAAAAAATTCCAGAAAACTCAGAAAAATACATAGACTCCAAATATATTTTTAGTTTTGCCACGTGGTCTTTAAATTAATTTTTAAAAATCATTAAAGTTTATATTTTCGGAAAATCGAACCCGATTTTTAAAATCAGAAAAATCTCAAAAAAATTCCTAAAATTTAAATAAAATTAAAATACCAAAAATGCTCATAAAATTTAAAATTTTGGGGTGTTACATTATATAAAAAAAAAATCAAATAATGATAAAATAAAATAATTTTAATATATATATATATATTTATATTTATATTTATATTTTAATAACAATCAATTATCGTCCAATAGTAATTATGATCAACCCAATTCAATATCAATAATAAAAAAAAAATGAATTTTGTAGAGTAATTGTAACAGATCAAGGAAAGAAAATAAAATTAGATTCACCAATTATTGAATAAAAAATGAGAATTTTTACCTTGAAAACAGAATCGAAGATGATTAATTGAGAAATGAAATTTTAGGAATTCTCTGCACACATCAGATTATAAATCGTAGATTTTTATACATTTATATATATGTGTATATATATACATATATAACAATAAATAAAAGATGATGAAAATACTTATTGAGAGTATTTGGTAGGAAAAGAAAGTGACGAACAAGTTTTGAGAGCAAAGTTTAGCAGAAAAGATGATTAGGGTATATATATTTCAAGAGTTCTATTAGGTGTAGAATGAGATAAGAGTTATTATTGATTTGGATTGTTCAGACTACATATGAATATTTAATTTCAAAAATAATATATATATATAAATAAATAAATAGGTAATCTAATAAAATATTATTTATTTTATTTTATTATTATTATTTTTTTTGATAAATATTTTAAATTATTGTTAGATAATTAAAATAAATAAATAATTAAATAGATAAATATTAGGTTTCCACAATTTTTAAAAAACAGATTTTATAATTTTGATACTATATTTTTAGTTTTGCCACGTGGTCTTTAAATTAATTTTTAAAAATCATTAAAGTTTATATTTTCGGAAAATCGAACCCGATTTTTAAAATCTGAAAAATCTCAAAAAAATTCCTAAAATTTAAATAAAATTAAAATACAAAAAATGCTCATAAAATTTAAAATTTTGGGGTGTTACATTATATAAAAAAAAATCAAATAATGATAAAATAAAATAACTTTAATATATATATATATATTTTTTAATAACAATCAATTATCGTCCAATAGTAATTATGATCAACCCAATTCAATACCAATAATAAAAAAAATGAATTTTGTAGAGTAATTATAACATATTAAGGAAAGAAAATAAAATTAGATTCACCAATTATTGAATAAAAAATGAGAATTTTTACCTTGAAAACAGAATCGAAGATGATTAATTGAGAAATGAAATTTTAGGAATTCTCTGCACACATCAGATTATAAATCGTAGATTTTTATACATTTATATATATGTGTATATATATACATATATAACAATAAATAAAAGATGATGAAAATATTTATTGAGAGTATTTGGTAGGAAAAGAAAGTGACGAACAAGTTTTGAGAGCAAAGTCTAGCAGAAAAGATGATTAGGGTATATATATTTCAAGAGTTCTATTAGGTGTAGAATGGGATAAGAGTTATTATTGATTTGGATTGTTCAGACTACATATGTATATTTAATTTCAAAAATAATATATATATATAAATAAATAAACAGGTAATCTAATAAAATATTATTTATTTTATTTTATTATTATTATTTTTTTTGATAAAGATTTTAAATTATTGTTAGATAATTAAAATAAATAAATAATTAAATAGATAAATATTAGGTTTCCACAATTTTTAAAAAACAGATTTTATAATTTTGATACTATAGCTTTAATTATTTTTAATCATCTTTATTATAACTAAATTTTCAATGAAATCATATTTGAAATTAATAATTAAAATTATACTTCTATATAAAAAATATAATTGAGAGATAATTTATATATAAAAATTTAAATATTTAATTAAAACTTAAAATTAATTCTATTGAAAATTAATGATAATAAAATATAAATAATCAAAATATTAGTTATCGTTACATTCGATATATAATTATAATAAAATAAAATATTCAAATTTTCAAATATATTAAATAAGAAATTTATAAAAAATAATAAATAAATAAATATTTATTAAATAATTTTAAATAAATAAAATTTGAGAACGATAACTAATAAATTTTGAAAGAAATAATAAAAAAATAGTGCAAATAAAAAAAAATTTAAGAGTTTTTAGGTAAAATGAAAATATTTAATGAAAACAAAATTCTTGATGTGTATTAAATATTTCATATGACATACTATATATAGACAAACAAATGAAAATCATTTAAATAACAAATTAATTTATAATAAAAAATTATTTAATTGAAAAATTGTAACAAACATTCAAATTTAATTTTTATAACAGTAAAATATTTTCTATTTATTTGGCCGTTTCAATTAAATCATCATAAGTTGATAATAATAATAATAATAATAATAATAATAATAATAATAATAAATATTAGGAATGTGAAATAAAAAGAATATTAAATTATTAACATAAAAAATAATACATACTAATTATAAATAAGTTAAATCTTTATATTTTATTTTTATAACTTTTTACGTAAACTACACTTTTTGTCTCTCAAGTTTTTAATAAAGATTTCATAATAAAAATAATAGAAAATAGAACAATGCAATAGAAATATTTATAAAATATATGAAATAATTTAATATTGATTAAATTATATGATAGTTGATTATTAGATCAAAATTAATGGTTAATTTTTTTTAAGTTAATGGCCATCAATTTCTTATTATTATTATTATTATTATTATGGATGGTATCACGTGGCAAATAATATTTTTACATAAATAAATTTATGAAAAAATAATATAAATAATTTTTAAATATTATATTTAATCATAAAATATCTTAATTTTTTTAAAAATTAAAAATGTTAAAAAAATAATAATTTAAATAATAAAAGTTAAAATAGTATTATAAATAATAATTAAAAATTAAATAATAATTAGTATTTTTAAAATAAATAAAAAGAATTTTTAAATATTATATTTAATTATAAAGTGCTTTAATTTTTAAAAATTAAATTTTAAAGAAAAATAATAATTTAAATCATAAATATTAAGGTAATATTATAAATAATATGATAATTAAAAGATAAATAAAAATTAAATAATAATTAATAAAGGATAATGTTTATAATTGATTATGACATCATAAATTAATTATTAATTTTCTTTAAGCTAATGACTATAAAAGACTTATTATTATTATTATTATTATTATTATGAAGGGTAACATGTGATAAATAATATTTTTACATAAATAAATTTATAAAAAATAATATAAAAATTTTTTAAATATTACATTTAATCATAAGATGTCTTAATTTTTTTAAAATCAAAATTTTTATAAATAATAATCTAAATCATAAATGTTAATGTAATATTATAAATAATAATAATAATTAAAAGAGAAATTAAAAATATAAATAATAATTAATATTTATAAAATAATGTAAGTAATTTTTAAATACTATATTTAATTACAAAAAATTTTAATTTTTATAAATTAAATTTAAAAAAGTAATAATTTAAATTATAAATGTTAAGGTGATATAATAAATAATAATGATAATTAAAAATAAATAAAAAATTAAATAATAATTAATATAAATGAGAGTAATGGAAGATAACACATAAAAAATTATTCAAAAAAAGTGTCACATATCATTTTTTTAAGAATATATTTTTATTATATATATATATATATATGATCTAAACTTGATTTTAAAAGCGTAAATTATTATTAGGTATCTATATTTTGTTAAAATTAATTATCTAATTCTTATTTTTTTTTAAATCTAATTAAAATTATGCAAAATCAAACTTTTTAATCCCATTTTTGTTAAAGAACATATTAACTTCTTTTAACCTTAGTTAAACGGACTAAATAATATAAATAGTTAAAATTATAAAAACTAAATAATATAGATAATTAAAATTATAGGGATTAAAAAAATATAAATATTTTAGATTAAAATAAATTAACTACTATTTTATTTAAAAAAGGATTAAAAATTTTAATTTTATAAAATATAAGAACATTTTAATTAGATTTAAAAAAAATAAAAATTAAATAATTAATTTTAACAAACTATGAGACCTTATAATATTTATCCATTTTCTAAATCGAAGTAACTTGAATCATTTATATCCCTAGTTTCCACCAACTCGACGAGTTAAGAGTCAAATGGGCTTGGATTTAGCTATAGTTTTTAAGCTCTGGGGCTGTGGTCCAAGCCTTGGATGTAAAGGATCACTGGATCACTGCAGCTTGATTGTTTCTTCTGATCCTTTTCAATCTTGCATGTTCACATAAACAAATTTCATTAGCCTGTTGGGCCATATACCACAGATAACTAAACATAAAAATTCACTGAATGTCAATATGACTTGGAACATGATAAGGGAATTCAATGCATAAACAGCAGCTACGCGAGTTGCCTTAATTTCAGAACAGATGGCTTTATTGACATTACCACTAGGCTTTCTACAGTTTCTTTTCAAATTAGTGTTTATGCACAAGCATATTCAAGAAATAATTTGAGTTTGGTTATTGAAAATAACAAGTTAGAACAGACTAGACACATGAATTATTAAGAGAATGCTTCAACAACAGCACAACCGACACAATATATAAAACTTCTAAGCATAATCAAATCTCAAGATTTTGCACATAGATGAGCAAAGGAACCAATGGTTCAATGTAATTGTCCAGATTGTAGCAGATTCATACCAGAAATAAGAAATGAATATACATCCTCAAAACTATACCTGCCTTGTCCCTTATTAAAAATTTTCCTTTCAGAAGAACAGTTCAACAATGGACAGGCTATTTACCCAGTAATAAGCAAGTTTTCAAGAAGATGATGATGATGAAGAGGGAGCAGCTTGGTTGAAAGAAACCTGTTCTGCGCAGCTAAGCACTTCATGAGGCCCTGCTTCCTCTCTACCAACTCCCATCAGGTCAAGGTAATATAGGTAGTGAGAGACGATATTGTTCATTGATTCATCGTCTCCTTTCCCGCAAACCTGATCTCCATAGAGAACATTCATGGTGGTGCCAAAACCAGGTACCCTCTTAGACAAGGTGTCATTCTTGGTAGGCTTCCAGTTGCCTACAAATACATCATGAGCTGATGGCTGATTCTTCTTTTCTGGAGTCATCCACTTCCAAATTGCAGCTTCGAAGGCTAGGGTCGCATTGTTTTCAATGTATTCTGGATGATTTAACAAATCAATCTTCAGGGCTTCCCCAGTCTTGCCATAGTTGTAGTTCCTGTAACCGAAGCATTAGTGAAAAAGAAAAACATGTTGCTTTATTAAATTAAATCTCATTATGACTTAATTTCGATCTTATAGATGACTAGTAACATTAAATTAAATCTCATTGTTAAATTAATTATAATAGACCACATGATGGAGATTTTCAATGTTCAACCTTTCTTGTCTATATTGGCAATTGAGACTAAGCGGGCAAAATTTGGACATCCTAAAGTTAAAAAGATGCATACCAATAGATTGGCAGGGCACCTCTGCCATGGTATGAAACTCCTGGAGTGCATGGGTAGGTGTACTTATAGTAGTCATCACAGTATAATTTGCTGGGACTCATTTCCTTGTTGTAGCATAAACCCCAGGCCAGTGGTCCTCCTGTAGCTACTCCATAGCCACCTGAAAAAATCATCACCATTAACAAGCATCATCAATTCAATCTTATAATAAAAGGAACCTACTCAACAGGGTTAGTTTATATGGAGGAGTGCCGAAGATTTGAACTCAGTGCACGTAAGCTGCTCGATGATAAGTACCAAAAATAATGAGGGGAACATAAATCTTTCTACTTACATGAGGTTTTGCTGCCCACATGTCCAAGGAAAGCAGCAACTTCCTTCTGACCCATGAGTTTTCCACCAGTGGTACCAAACCCGTGAGGCTGGTACAATGCAGCAGCAGTTATAAAAGAATTGTAGTCCCAAAATCCTACAGCATGAGCCACAGGTGTGTTACGCTTTGAAAACAAGTTCTCAAACTGGTAGGTCTGGAAATAATCAGAAATAGTCTCATTGCAGCAATATGCAGACAAGCCTTTGCACTCCCATCCCTTGTCACACAACTTCTTTCCCTTTACTATTTTAACCAATGGCTTTACTGAAGATGCCTGATCATCACCTCCTCCATTTACTTCCACCACTATTACTAACAATGCTAATACGGCAAGAACACACTTTTTGGCCTCCATAGTGTTACCAAAGAATGTGTTTTGAGTACTGGGTTTTATTTTTATTTTCGTTTTTTCTCTTGGCTGTAGTGGCAAGGAAATTGAGTGAGGTATTTAAGAGCTGGTAGGAGATTGCTTTGGTAGGGTGAAAGGAATAGAAAGTGAAGGCCTAGCTAAACCATTAGGAGACACAGATTTTTCAGAGCTGAGGTGGCAACAGCAGCTGCTTTTGCTTGCTTCTGTTTTTCTTCAATTGCAAGCAAGCAAGGTAGTGGTTAAAGGCTACAATAATTGGGGCTTAAATGGACCTGTGAGATCTCGGATGGGCTTCATCTGAGGCTCTAACAACTCTGAGACCAATTAATATATTTTCTTTGAAGTATAATATGATCAATAATATGGAAATAAGGTAGGTGGTGGTAGATTTTTGTATAATTGTTCTCGTTTCATTCCATATCAGACGAGAATGAGATAAGTTGAAAACTTAACCAACCATTCCAATCTCTTGACTCATTATTTTCCTTTTTCTGCAAAAAGTAACGTGGGGTGAGAATTCTTCAACGAGTTGCATGGAAATTGCAATCTCTAATTAATGATGAGGACACAATAGTACGGTCCCAAGGATGTAGAGAGTATGTTTCAGGTGTAACATGCAGGAGGATGAGTCAAACTTTCATTTTCCAGGGATGTGTTATGGCTTTTCTGTACATCGCAACTTTCATTCGGATGCAGAATCCAACTTGGATAGTATGCGGCATAAGATTTGGAAAGAAATATGGCATGCGAAGTCCTTTAACACAAACAAACTTTGCAATGTGATTTATGCCTCCACGAGGGTTCGCAGTACAATTCAATATTTATCGAGATTTCAATTTAATTAATTAAAGACTGTTTAATAAAGTATTGAATTAAATACATTAGTGATGACATTGCCATAGATCTGTGATGACCCCCATCATCTGACAGTATCTATGAGTGGACAAATTAAAGTTTATATTGATATGTAAAGACACATAAAGGTCGGTGGCATTATTCGTCAGTCACCTTCATATCAAACTCATTGTATTCTAATTCTGTGTCTTTTAGCATTTAATAATAATTGAGAATGTAAAAATTTTAATAATAATAATAATAATAATAATTAGAAACTATTAATTTAAAATTAAATTTGGGATATTTTAATAATAAAATTGTAGGCCCTGTAAGCGAAAATGAGCTTGATTTTGATGATAACAAAACTTAATGAAATATATATTAACCTTTTGTGCATAAGTATTTGAAGTGATTTTATAGGTTATGATATGCAAAAACATTGATGGAAGGACTATTCTATTGATATGGCTGATATAAAAGGAGTTTATCATCTTGCATAACACAAGACGAATCAAAGTCCATGAAGAAATATGATAGAAATTAAGCTCTTAGGTCCATTGTACAAGATTGGAGAATTTATGCCATTTGAGACCTAAAATCAATTTTGTTTTTAGATTCAAGGATTTAGAAAGTGTTTTTATATCATTCCTAAGGTTTTTGAATGGTCAAAATAATTTTTACAACCTTTTTTCAAAAACTCAAAATTTCAATTTTTAAGTCAGGCAGTAGCGAAATTAGTTAACCCGTTGCAAAAATTAGTTAACTAGTTTTGATGTCTAAAATTCTCTATCTTACAAAACTAGTTAACCGGTGAAAATTTTAGTTAACTATTTTTATGACCTGACCTGACTCAATTCTGCTGCACGACTTTCTAAGCAATAACGGCTAGTTTTTTGAAAATTAAAGAGCCGTTGGACACACTCTCTACTAGACATTTTTGGCAATGAAAAGCACCTATAAAAGATATCATTTATTACAATTCTAACTAATGAAAGTGTTCTTATTCATAGTGAATTTATTGTGGTTTTTAAAGCTTTCATTCAATTACTCTTGAGCTTGAGTGGCAAATCTTCTCTCTCAATCTTCTAGCATTAAATTCTGTATTTGAGAGTTATTGAGAGTGATTTCTTCTACACCAAAACCTATTTAAGGTTGTGTAAGTGTGAGGACACACTTGTGGAAGGTTTTCAAGCACCTTGTGAAGCTTGTGGGAGGTTTGCAAGCACCTTGTGAAGCTTGTGGTCTTTTGTGGGAAGCAAAGACGTTGTAAAGGTCTTCAAGCACCTGGGAAGCTTGCTGAGATTGTAAAGGCTTTGAATCTTGCCTGTTGAAAATATCAAATAGTGGAGTAACTCTCAAAGTGGGACTTTGGGAAGAGTGGATGTAGGCCAAGAGAGCTGAACCACTATAAACATTGTGTTTGATTCTCTTCTTCCCTTAACTCTTTAATTTTCAGCACTTTGATTTTCTGATTATATATTAAATGTGTCGAGAATTTGTTTTATTGAGCTAATATTGCAAACTCTGAATTATATGTGAGAAAATGCACTTGATATCAAGTAATTATTTTGTGTATGAGCTAGTATTTGTGCATAACTTGATTGATTACTTAAATTACATCCTAGGAACAGAGTTATACATATACATAGAAGTGCAAAGCCTCAATTTTTCATTAAGTCTTGAGCAAGGACTGAAAAATTGTCTAAAGTGTCCAATTCACCCCCCTCTTGGTCACTTTCTTTGAGACAACAAATTGGTATCAGAGCTTGTCTCTCTTGCTTGAGGTTTAAACACCTTAGAGAGATCCTATAATGGCTGGCACATCTAACACAGCTGGTATCCCTGCACCTTTAGCTGAAGGACACTCTATCACTAGACCACCTTTGTTTAATGGTTCTAATTATTCTTTTTGGAAAGTGAGGATGAGAAATTTTATTCAATTTGTTGATATTGAAGCATGGCAAAGAATTGTTAAAGGTCCTGAAATTCCATTAGAATTGCATGCTGATGGTTATAGAGAAAAACTAGAAGATGAATATAATGAACTTGATTGGAAGAAAGTTTCTTCAAATGCTAAAGCTTTAAACATTCTTCATTGTGCACTTGATGCAACTGAGTATAATCGTATTTCAGGTTGTGCATCTGCAAAAGAAGTTTGGGATAAACTTGAAGTCACGTATGAAGGGACTAATCAAGCGAAGGAATCAAAAGCAAATAGGCTTGTTCGGGAATATGAACTATTTGAGATGAAACCTGGAGAAACCATTTCAGAAATGAGCACAAGATTTACTGATCTGGTGAATGTTCTCAAAGCTCTTGAAAAAGAATTCACTGAAGAAGAGTTAGTCAAGAAAGTCTTGAGGTCATTACCTAAATCATGGGAAACAAAAGTTACGGTGATCTTTGACACCAAAGATTTCTCCAAATTCACTTATGATGAGCTGATTGGTTCTCTTATTGCTCATGAAATGCTTTATGACAAGAGCAAGAGCAATCTAGATGATGAAAAGAAAAAGAGAGGAATTGCCTTAAAGTTAAGCCAAGAGGATGAATTAAGGAAAACTATAGCCTTTAAGGCTGCCTCAAGCGACAGCTCCAATTGTTCAAGTGATGAAGATGATCTTGCCATGATTACAAGAAGATTCAAGAAAGCATTCAAAAAGGGAGGTTCAAAATATAAGAAATTCTTGAAGAAATATTCTCCCAAAGGTGAAACAAGCAAAGATCAAAGTGAGATTAAATGCTTTGAATGCAACAAACCTGGTCACATCAAGCCAAATTGTCCTAAACTGAAAAGGAAGAATTCAAAAGACAAGAGCAAGAAAGCCTTAGTTGCTGGCTGGATGGATAGTGATGATTCCTCAAGTGATAACTCTAGTGACAAGGAGGTTGCACACATTTGTCTCATGGCTCTAGAAGAGGATAAACCAGAAAGTTCCCAACAAAGAGAAATCAACACTGAGGCAAATAATTCTGACTCTCTTAGTATTGAGGATTATGAAGAAGCATTTGCCAAATTATATGAAGAATACAAAGTTTATAAGAAAAAATGTTCTGCTTTAAATAAAGAAATTGCTTCCTTAAGAGCTGAAAATGATTCTATGAGCATTGTTGTACAAGAAAATAAATTTTATAAAAATCAAATGGTCTTATTTGATGAGCTGAATAAGGAGTTAGAAGATTCAAAAATTGCTTGTGAAAAACTCATTGAGAAAAACAGGATTTTAGAAACTAAGGTGGAATCTTTGACCAATGATTTAGCTAAATTCACAAATGGCACACAAATTCTTGATACGTTACTTGGTTCTCAAAGATTATCAAATCAAAAATCTGGTCTTGGTTATGATGGATTCATGCACTATGGAAAATACAAAAATTTCTTTGTAAAAGCTTCATCTCATTCATTATCAAATGTCATTTGCTTTTACTGCAACCAAAATGGTCATATGGTTAGTCATTGTCCCATAAGGAAAGGTTCCTCAAAAGTAAAAAGGATATGGGTGCCTAAAGGAACAATTCCTAATGTCTCTAACTCTCAAGGACCCAAACTTGCTTGGGTACCTAAGAAATAGTCAATAAATTTCAGGTATGTCTTAGAAGCAAGCAAGAGTGTGAACAATGGTATGTTGATAGTGCTTGTTCAAGACACATGACTGGAGACAAAGAAAAATTTTCAAACCTCACCTTGAAAAGTGGTGGACATGTGAGATTTGGGGACAAAGGCAAAGCTTACATCATTGGAAGTGGCTCTATTGGGAAAAATCCAAGCATAAAGGATGTCGCATTAGTTGAAGGTTTGAAATTCAATCTCCTTAGTGTAAGTCAATTATGTGATAAAGGTTACAAAGTTACTTTTAATTCTACACATTGTGAGATTAGAAGTTTGCATAATGATCATACATTATTCATTGCACCTAGAAGTGAAAATGTATATTTGCTTGATTTGAATATTATTGAAAATGGAAATGAAAGATGCCTTGTATCTCTTGAAGAAGATAGTTGGTTGTGGCATAGAAGACTTGGTCATGCTAGTATGCATGTGATTTCAAAACTTTTAAGATATGACCTTGTTAAAGGTTTGCCAAAAATTAACTTTGAAAAAGACCATGTTTGCAAGCCTTGTTCTCTTGGGAAACAAACCAAAGTTTCTTTCAAATCAAAGAATGTTATTTCAACATCTAGACCTCTTGAGTTGTTACATCTTGATTTGTTTGGTCCTATTACACCTATTAGTCTTGGTGGTAAAGCGTATACCTTGGTCATAGTAGATGATTACACTAGGTATACATGGACATATTTTCTTGCACATAAGGATGAAACTTTTAGTATATTTATATCTTTTTGTAAGAAAGTACAAAGTGAAAAAGGCTTAGCCATTTCCTCCATTAGAAGTGATCATGGGAGAGAGTTTGAAAACCAATCTTTTGATGAATTTTGTTCAAACAATGGCATTTTTCATAACTTTTCAGCTCCTAGAACCCCACAACAGAATGGAGTTGTAGAAAGGAAAAATAGAACTTTATAAGAAATGGCAAGAACAATGCTTAGTGAACATAGTCTTCCAAAATATTTTTGGGCAGAAGCCATAAACACTGCTTGCTATATCTTGAATAGAGCAATGATTAGGCCACTCTTAAAGAAAATCTCTTATGAATTATGGAAAGGGAGGAAGCCTAACATTTCTTACTTTCGTGCATTTGGTTGTAAGTGTTATATTTTGAACAATAAGAAAGATAATCTCAAAAAGTTTGATGTAAAATCAGATGAAGGTATTTTTCTAGGATATTCAATGCATAGCAAAGCTTATCGAGTCTTTAATAGGAGAACTTTGTTAGTTGAGGAAACCATTCATGTTATATTCGATGAAACTAACAACTTCTTGGAAAGAAAGATTGTTTGTGATGATGATGAACTAGGTGAAATTTTTGGAAGAAAAAAGGATGAGACTCAAAAGCAACAAAGTCAACCTATTGAGCCCCAAAGTGCATTTGGGAATGATATTGACAATAAATATGCTAATGAGAAAGATCAAGAAGGTGATCAAGAAGTATTGCCCAATATTGAAGAACTCCAAATTGATGAACCACATCATGATGACCTACCTCAAGAATGGAGATATCATAGAAATCATCCAAAGGAGGACATAATTGATAGCCCTTCAGAAAAGATGATGACAAGAGCTCAACTTCGAAAATACTTTGGTAACGTTGCATTTGTTTCTCAACTTGAACCAAAGTCTTATAATGAAGCTCAAAGTGATGAGAGTTGGATTCTTGCTATGCAAGAAGAACTCAATCAATTTGAGAGAAATAAAGTTTGGAAACTTGTTCCTAGGCCTAGAAATTATTCTATCATTGGTACCAAGTGGGTTTTTAGGAACAAAATGGATGATAAAGGACATGTCATTAGAAATAAGGCTAGATTAGTGGCTCAAGGATATAATCAAGAGGAAGGTATTGATTTTGATGAGACTTTTGCTCCTGTTGCTAGAATTGAAGCCATTAGAATGTTGTGTGCATTTGCATGTTATAAAAATTTTATGCTCTATCAAATGGATGTTAAGAGTACATTCTTAAATGGTTATATTGAGGAAGAAGTTTATGTTGAACAACCACCAGGCTTTGAAAACTATGAATTTCCTAATCATGTTTATAAACTCACTAAGGCTTTATATGGATTGAAGCAAGCCCCTAGAGCTTGGTATGAGAGGCTTAGTAAGTTTCTTTTAGATAATGGTTTCCAAAGAGGAAAAGTAGACAACACACTCTTCATAAAAACACATAAACATGATATGCTTATCGTTCAAATTTATGTTGATGACATTATTTTTGGTGCTACTAATGCTTCTCTATGTAAAAGCTTCTCTAAGATGATGCAAAATGAATTTGAGATGAGCATAATGGGTGAACTTACCTTTTTCCTTGGACTACAAATTAAGCAACTCAATGGTGGCATCTTCATTAATCAATCCAAGTACATCAAAGATATGCTAAAAAAATTCAAGATGGATGATTTGAAGAGTATTGGAACTCCTATGAGCTCCACCATCAAGTTGGAAAAGGATGAAAAAGGTAAAGATGTTGATCAAAAGCCATTTAGAGGCATGATTGGCTCACTTTTATATTTAACTGCATCTAGACCTGACATTCATTTTAGTGTGTGTTTGTGTGCTCGGTTTCAATTATGTCCTAAGGAATCTCATTTAATTGCTGTTAAAAGGATTTTCAAATACCTTATTGGCACACACTCAATTGGTTTATGGTATCCTAAATGCGACACATTTGATCTAGTTGGATATAGTGATTCTGACTTTGCTGGAAGTAGATTGGATAGAAAGAGTACTTCGGGTACTTGCCAATTTTTAGGTCATGCCTTAGTGTCTTGGCATAGTAAGAAACAAACTTCTGTAGCTTTTTCTACTGCTGAAGCAGAATATATTGCTGCAGGAAGTTGTGTTGCTCAAATTCTATGGATGAAGCAACAATTAGAAGATTTTGGTATAAAGGTTGATCATGTTCCTATAAGGTGTGATAATACTAATGCCATCAACCTAACTAAAAATCCAGTCTAACACTCTAGATCAAAGCACATAGAAATTAGACATCACTTTATTAAAGATCATGTTCAAAACGGTGACATTAAGTTAGAGTTTGTTCCTACAGAACAACAACTTACAGATATTTTTACAAAACCACTAAATGAGGAAAACTTTTGTAGGATTAGAAGAGAACTTGGCATGAGTGAAGCTATTGAATGATATTTATTGCATTTGATATGAATTTGGTGCATAAATTGGTTAAATATGTTGTTAGTACTATATTCTGCGTACATGTGTTTTTAGTTAACTACTTTCTCACTGCAGTTGTCTAGTTTTATACCTGTGTAATATTTAGCTAACTGGGTTTCAAAATTAGTTAACTAATTTTGCCTCTGTGTACATGTGACAAAATGCGCATGATTTAAAATTACTTTATTTCTAACGGGTATTTTCGCTCTCTTTGTAATCTATTTTGACAAATATACCCCTGACCATAGTTATGCTTTTTTTATGTCTTCAAAGGGTAAAATTGGGTTTTGGCAAAAAGGGATTCCCGGTTCTCCATGAAAAATTGTACACAATTTCAAATTTTGAAATTTTTTTTTGTTTGTAACTGCTGCATATCACTTCAATCAATCTAAAACTCCCTCATTTCTCTGCTGCAAGTTGATTCTCCACTCTCTTAGAAACCTCAAATTTCTCTCAAAACCAGAAATCCCCAATTTTCCTTCTCAAAATCCCTAAACGGTAAAATCCCGTTACTTCTCACTGAAATTTTTCAAGAATCGATGGCAAGGGTAAAACAAGTGTCTACCAAACCTCGAAAATTCATGGGTGATGCTATGAAAGCTGCTGCTAGTTCCAAAAAAGAAAGAGAAGAAGGAATTGAAGTTGAGAACAGTAATGACGAAACAGAGACAGTGGCAGAACGAGCAAGAAAAGAAAGGGAAAAGGTATTGTTGGGTCAGAGCCCTCTGCGAAAAAGAAGAAAATGGAAAAGGCCTCTGCTTCGAAACCTTTTGTGCAACAAAATATTTTTGAGCCAAGGTACATCAAATGGGATTCATTTTCTGACTTGCCTTATGAATTTGAAGAATTATTTACTTTTCAAGGCTGGATGGAATTTTCTGAGTTGAATGAATATTATTATCCTTATTTGATTCAAGAATTTTATGGAAGTATGAAAGAAGTTGTTAAAGGAGAAAGTTTTAGTGTGAGAGTTAAGAAGAAAAGTCAGATTATTGATGTTGATTTCTTAGCCTCTGTTTTAAACCTACCAAATGATGGAAATAGGATTGGAACCTTCAAAGATTCTAGGAAGCTTGATGGATATGATGAGAAGGCATTTCAATTATCAATTTTTCTGGAGGGTACACCTGAAAATGAAATGACCAATATCAATTTAGTGCCTCAAAATTTTAGGATTCTACAATCCTTCATTCGATATTTGCTCAATCCTAGGAGTGGTAGTCACTCATATGCAAATAGCCTTGACTTATGCATTATGTGGCACTTGGTTAACAAAATCAGATTTAATTTGCCATTTTTTATTTTTAAAGTGATTGCTAAGTCTAGTAAGCATAGAAGGTTGCCATATGCTATGCCTTTGACTCTTATATTTCAAGCTATGGGAGTTGATTTGAGCAAAGAAAAGAAGTTTAGCAATCCTATCCCCATTAAGGAGATATTCAAGGCTGATGATGGTAGAAAAAGGAGTAAGAAAGAAGACAAAAAGCAAGAAGAAGAGACTGAGATTGAGATTGAATCAGAATCAGAATCAGATTCTGAAACAGAATCGGACATCCCACTAAGCAAATTGAAAGAAAAGAGTTCTAAGATAGATGAAGGGGAAAGCTCTAAGAAGAAGGAGAAAATGAAGCTGAAAATGTCAGATTTTGTGAAAATCAGTAAAGCAAATTTGGACATGATGAAGGAAATAAAAGAAATGAGTGGACTGACCTTGAATATTTTAGAAAAATCCCATGAGTTGCAGAAGGGAATTATGGCTGAACACAATGCAAAGATGGATATGTTGATTAATAGATTGGATAGACAAGAGTGGTTCATGAAGAAGATGGCTCAAATGCTGTTTGGTGAATCTTTTGGAAAGTTTGGAGATTTTGGAAGCTACCCACAGGGCACTGCTGGTCCTAGCAATGCTAAGGCTGTTGGATCAAGTGGCGTAAAAATTTCTGAAGTGGAAGAAGAAGAAGAAGAAGAAGAAGAGGAGCATGTAGAAGCTGCTGAAAAGGTACAAGAAGAAAGTAAGCTAGTTGATGTTGAAGAAATAGAGAAAAATGATGAGAAAGAAAAATCAGCAGAAGAGGCATCAGAAACAGAACAAGAACCTGCCAACGAGACATCAGGAGAATCCTCCTCATCTCATACTACAAGCAACAGCAGCAGTGACAATGGAAAAAGTGAAGGCAGAAATGGTTCAAGACAAGAAAAAGAGAAGGAAGAGCAGTCACAAGACCCAAACATTGTTCCTACTGTCTCTCAACCAGTACCTGAATCAACCGTCTCTTTACCCATGCAATACGGACCTAGAAGAACCAAAACACAAGCCAGAAAATCAGTTCTACCTATTCCTCCAAAAATCCAAGTACCCATAACTGAAAAAGAACCCCCAAAGAAGAAGAAACAAGCCAAACTTGTTGATCCTACTCACCTTAGGAGAAGTGGCAAAATTCTTAGCAACAAAGAAAAATCTTGAGATTTTTTGAAATATGCTTTCTGACTTTCAAAGTTGTGTCTTTTTGTTTTTTAAACAAGGGAGAAAATAGGAGAAAGCCTATCCTTTTGTTGATGTCAAAAAGGGGGAGAAATCTGGAGAAGATAAGGAAATTTTTAAGCGTGAATATTTTTAGTTAACTGGGTACATTTTTAGTTAACTAATTTTGTTCAGTGGTTATATTAGTTAACTGGGTACATTTTTAGTTAACTAATTTTGATCAGTGGTTATATGGTTCACATTCTAATGTAGATATTTTGGACTTATTTTGGAAAGTTATTGAAGATATGTTGATGATCCTTTATGATTGACTTATGGTTGATATATCTTATGTATGATGATTGAATTGATCTTGGATGAATTAATCTTGGAAACTGCTTAACATGTTATTATCTTCAAGATGCTTTGAATATCAGATTTAGGGGGAGCTATTTTATAGCTTCTCAACATTCTTAATGATTATGTGCATACATATAGGGGGAGCTTGTCTAAAAGCAAGTTCTTGCATACATGACATATGTAGATAGTTATACAATTGAATTTTTATGATCTTCATAGATTCATTAAGTTTTGACATCATCAAAAAGGGGGAGATTGTAGGCCCTGTAAGCGAAAATGAGCTTGATTTTGATGATAACAAAACTTAATGAAATATACATTAACCTTTTGTGTATAAGTATTTGAAGTGATTTTATAGGTCATGATATGCAAAGACATTGATGGAAGGACTATTCTATTGACATGGCTGATATAAAAGGAGTTTATCATCTTGTATAACACAAGATGAATCAAAGTCCATGAAGAAATATGATAGAAATTAAGCTCTTAGGTCCATTGTACAAGATTGGAGAATTTATGCCATTTGAGACCTAAAATCAATTTTGGTTTTAGATTCAAGGGTTTAGAAAGTGTTTTTATATCATTCCTAAGGTTTTTGAATGGTCAAAATAATTTTTACAACCTTTCTTCAAAAACTCAAAATTTTAATTTTTAAGTCAGGAAGTAGCAAAATTAGTTAACCCGTTGCAAAAATTAGTTAACTAGTTTTGATGTCTAAAATTCTCTATCTTACAAAACTAGTTAACCGGTGAAAATTTTAGTTAACTATTTTTATGACCTGACCTGACTCAACTCTGCTGCACGACTTTCTAAGCAATAACGGCTAGTTTTTTGAAAATTAAAGAGCCATTGGACACACTCTCTAGCAGATGTTTTTGGCAATGAAAAGCACCTATAAAAGACATCATTTACTACAATTCTAACTAATGAAAGTGTTCTTATTCATAGTGAATTTATTGTGGTTTTTAAAGCTTTCATTCAATTACTCTTGAGCTTGAGTGGCAAATCTTCTCTCTCAATCTTCTAGCATTAAATTATGTATTTGAGAGTTATTGAGAGTGATTTTTTCTACACCAAAACCTATTTAAGGTTGTGTAAGTGTGAGGACACACTTGTGGAAGGTTTTCAAGCACCTTGTGAAGCTTGTGGGAGGTTTGCAAGCACCTTGTGAAGCTTGTGGTCTTTTGTGGGAAGCAAAGACGTTGTAAAGGTCTTCAAGCACCTGGGAAGCTTGCTGAGATTGTAAAGGCTTTGAATATTGCCTGTTGAAAATATCAAATAGTGGAGTAACTCTCAAAGTAGGACTTTGGGAAGAGTGAATGTAGGCCAAGAGAGCTGAACCACTATAAACATTGTGTTTGATTCTCTTTTTCCCTTAACTCTTTAATTTTCAGCACTTTGATTTTCTGATTATATATTGAATGTGTTGAGAATTTATTTTATTGAGTTAATATTGCAAACTCTAAATTATATGTGAGAAAATACACTTGATATCAAGTAATTATTTTGTGTATGAGCTAGTATTTGTGCATAACTTGATTGATTACTTAAATTACATCATAGGAACAGAGTTATACATATACATAGAAGTGCAAAGCCTCAATTTTTCATTAAGTCTTGAGCAAGGACTGAAAAATTGTCTAAAGTGTCCAATTCACTCCCCTCTTGGTCACTTTCTTTGGAACAACAAAAATTTTAAAATATGAATTTTTGAAAATTTTTTTTCAATAATTTTTTTTAAATTTTTTTAACCTCCCATACCATTAAATATCTAAAAATTAAAAGATATACATTAAATGTAAATTATTTTCAAATATTATATTAATTCATGTGGGATTTTATACCTTTTCTTTTATGTTTCTCTTTTTTTATTTATTTTTAAAATTTTATTCCAATCATTTTATTACACACATATATTTTCTAAAAAAATTATTATTAATCAACTATTTTTTTTAATGTTATTATAATATTAATTTTTTTAAAAAATAAATATTATCACATGCGCATTTCATATGCGCCTAACTGGTAATTCCAATCAGACAAAAAAAAAAAAAACTGGTAATTCCAAATAATAAAATGCGACAGTGCCGACAAGCCCCACACGGCGACGCGTCCAAGGCTTTCGGCTTTCCTTGGGCCTTTCAAAGTCAAAGGTCGTGAACACACTGTGGAGCCCAAATCCAAACCCAAAACACGGTCTTCTGTTTCGTCCCGTGCGTTGGCATATTGATAGGCACATGTACCCGAGTCACAGTCAAGAGCGGATTAACAAGGACATTTCATCGAACCCCTTGATGCGTGGCTCTACGAAGTGGGTATCGATCAGCGACCTCAAGTCTCTCCCCTTAATCGTCGTTGCGGAAATCAAGCCAATCAAATTTCTTCTTTTTTCTTTGAAAAAGAAAAAAGCGCAACCTCAAATTTCTTTTTTTATTTTCTTTTTTTCAATCCATCGTCAGCTCGACCAGTACAGTTTTGGTTTTTACTTTTTTTTTTTTTTTTTTTTTACTAAAAAGAATTAGTGCAGCCATTTAAAGCAACTCATTGGATAGTTTCATCCTTTTTTTAAAGCAAATAATGTTTCATCCTCAATTTTTAATTGATTGAAGATAGCCCTTAGGCAGGCCGAGAGAAGACTTGCTTTCATCTGTCACGAAGTTGGCCTCTTCTTTTCCTTCCTCCCTGTCTGCGCCAATCAGGCAATTACAATTATGAGCTGATTTTTGTAAATTTCACTTGTTTCCTATGTTGTAATTATAACAATTCTCGATTATTGCTTTGTACTTGCAGATTGTTTGATTTGGGGAATTTTTTTTTGGGGGGTTGCTTTCTTCGGTTCATTTATATGCGCTTAGTTTCTCAATGGAAAGTGGTGTGCCGGGGCAGCTTGTGGGCTCGGAGATTCATGGATTTCATACACTGCAAGGTTTTTAGCTATGCTGATCCGAATTTATGTTTGGGTTTTATTTAGGGGTTTGATCATCTTAAGCTTAGTAACTATGCTTAGGCGTGGCATGCTGATCATTTTGCAAGTGTCTTTTTTTTTTTTTTTTCCTTTTTTCTCTTGGAAGAGGAAGACATTAACTATTTTGCTATTTGGGAGTATTTTCGTTACTTTCGAAAGCAAAATTCGTGGTATTTTTGGACCAAATTAGTGCTTTAACATGCTGAGCAAACGGTAGCTACAAAAGATTGGGGCTTCCAAATTTATGGAGAAAAAAAGAACGTGCTTTTATGTGATGAGAATTTAATGAAAATAATAAATAATTGTTTCATGTCTTTTGTTTGTGTGGACAAGTTCCTATTGCTGTTTTCATTTTTTTCAAAATTTTTTTTGGAGAACCCAACATGTAGTTTTAAATACCGGTTTTAATTTGGGCAAATATTATTGCTAGCTGCTGGGCAGTGAACGTCTTTGTTGAAGGACCCAAGTTGCTATCTGCTGGCATCACTAGATGGACTTCTTTTATTATCATTTTCCCATTTAGGTCATTATGTAAGCATTACTGGATTGGGAAATTGTGATGGAGGAGAACAAGTAGGAGTGCACAAGAAGGGCAGATGTTGAAATGGATACATTTTGTCTGAAGCAATGACAAATAAGGACTGATAAAACTTAACTCAACTCAACTAAGCCTTTATCCCAAAAATTTGGGGCCAGCTACATGGATTCGCTTTCTCCACTCTGAACGATTTTGGGTTAAATCCTCTCAGAAATGTGTAATACTTCTAGGTCATGTTGTACTACTCTTCTCCAAGTCAATTTAGGTCTATCCCTTTTTTTCTTTCTATCCGCTAACCTAATATGCTATATTTGTCTAACTGGAGCCTCCGTATGTCTACGCTTCACATGACCAAACCACCTCAATCTCCCTTCTCTCAACTTATCTTCAATTGGCACCACTCCTACCTTTTCTCTAATACTCTCGTTACGGACTTTGTCTAGTCTAGTATGGCCACTCATCCACCTTAATATTCTCATCTCTGCAACTCTTATCTTAGATGCATAAAACTCTTTCAGTGCCCAACACTCACTACCATATAACATAGCCGGTTGTATGGCTGTACGGTAAAATTTTCCTTTCAATTTATTGGGAATCTTACGATCACATAAAACTCCTGTGGCACATCTCCACTTCAACCATCCGGCATTAATTCTATGACTAACATCCTCCTCACATCCCCCATCTACTTGAAGGACTGAGCCTAGATATTTAAAGTGATTACTTTGGAGCAGTATCACTTCATTCAAACTAACTCCTTCCCTATCACCAGTTTGGCCTTCACTGAACTTGCAATGCATTTATTCTTTCTTCGTTCTACTTAACTTAAAACCCTTTGACTCTAGAGTACTTCTCCAAAGTTCTAGCTTTCTATTGACTCCTTCTCGTGTCTCATCTATCAGAACAATATCATCCGCAAACATTATGCACTAAGGAATACTCTCTTGTATATGTTTCGTCAGTTCATCTAAAACTAATGTAAAAAGGTAAGGGCTTATGGCTGATCCTTGGTGTAATCCATTTGAGATCGGAAAATCTCTTGTGTACCCTCCCACTGTGCGCACAATAGTAGTTGCTCCTTCATACATATCTTTCAATACTTGTATGTACCTAATAGATACCCTCTTTTGTTCTAACACATTCCATAAGACCTCTCTTGGAACACTATCATAAGCCTTCTCCAAATCAATAAAAACCATGTGTAGATCTTTCTTCACATCTCTATATTTCTCCATCAAGCTTCTAATGAGAAAGATCGCTTCCATAGTTGAACGACCGGGCATGAAACCAAATTGATTGAGAGAGACAGAAGTATCATGACGTAGTCGATGCTCCACAACTCTCTCCCACAACTTCATAGTATGGCTCATGAGTTTAATTCCCCTATAGTTTGAGCAACTCTGTATGTCTCCCTTATTTTTAAAAATAGGTACTAAAATACTCTTCCTCCATTCATCAGGCATTTTCTTTGAGTTTAGAATCTTATTAAATAATTTAGTTAACCATGCCACTCCCATATCTCCCAAATATTTCCACACTTCAATTGGTATTTCATCGGGTCCACAGGCTTTACCCACTTTCATTCTCTTAAGTGCTTCCTTTACTTCTAAAGATCTAATCCTTCTAGTATAATTCACATTCTTTTCTATTGTTCTATAATCTATATTCACGCTATTACCATTTTGACTATTGTTAAAAAGATCATTAAAATAATTTCTCCATCTTTCTTTAATGTCCTTATCTTTCACCAACACGTTTCCTTCTTTATCCTTAATGCACCTAACTTGATTGAGATCTTGACATTTCCTTTCTCTCCTCTTTGCTAATCTATAAATATCTTTCTCCCCTTCTTTAGTTCCAAGTTTCTCATATAGCTTTTCAAAGGCCTGTGCTCTTGCTTGACTAGCTGCCTTTTTTGCCTTTCTTTGCTATCTTGTATTTTTCATATGCCTCATTATTATCACATTTAGGTAATTTCTTTTGTCATTCCCTTTTTTCTCTTCACTGCCTTTTGTACTTCCTCATTTCACCACCATCTCTCTTTTGAGGGTGGTCCATGTCCTTTAGACTCTCCAAGTACTTTTCTAGCTACTTCTCTAATCTTTGATGCCATTTGTATCCACATATCATTGGCCTCCATATCCAGCTTCCATACTTCGGACTCGAGAAGCTCATTTTTGAACTTCACTTGCTTTACTCCTTTGAACTCCCACCACTTTGTTCGAGCTACACTATTTCTTCTGACCTTACTTGAATTGTTCCTAAACTTGACATCTAAGACCACCAATCGATGTTGACTTGTTAAAGCTTCTCCTGGAATGACCTTGCAATCATTGCATAGAGCTCTATTTGTGTTCCTAGTTAAGAGGAAGTCGATTTGGCTTCTATGTTGCCCACTTTTGAAAGTCACTAAATGTGACTCTCTTTTTATAAAGTAGGTATTTGCTAGTATTAGGTCGTATGCCATAGCAAAATCTAAGATACTTTTTCCCTTCTCATTTCGACTGCCAAAACCAAAACCTCCATGAACATTCTCATAACCTTGTTTATCACTTTCTACATGCCCATTCAAATCTCCACCAATGAAAACATTCTCTTCATTCGGTATGCTTTGCATTAAATCATCCATATCTTCCCAAAACCTTTGTTTACTCTCACTTTCTAGTCCTATTTGTGGGGCATAAGCACTAACTATATTTATTGTTTCTCCTTCTAGTACTAGCTTTACTAGTGTAATTCTATCTCCTACTCTTTTCACAGCTATTACTGCGTCTTTCAATGTCCTGTCTATAATTATGCCCACTCTGTTCTTGTTTCTCTCCTTTCCTGTAAACCACAGTTTGTACCCTGAATTACCCACTTCCTTACTTTTCTCTCCTACCCATTTAGTCTCTTGAATGCAAGCAATATTCACCCTTCTCCTTTTCAAGGTATCCACAAGCTCCATTAATTTTTCTGTAAGTGATCCAACATTCTAAGTACCAACCCTGATCCTCCTCCTATCCTGCTCCTTCCTAATTGGTCTCCTTCTATGATATCTTCTATTGTTTTCTATGTCTATCTTGTGTTCTGTTCCATTATTTATTCTACTATCTGTCCTATGGACTAACTTCTTTACCCACACCTGTCCATGATGTGGGAACCCTTGCTCACTTAACACCACACCCAGGCGCCGGCATGGCACGTCGCTTTCGGTGAACGCCCTACAACCTTGCATATTTCTCACTACACCCGGGCTCCGATGTAGCGCGTCGTTAGTAGAGGACGCCCCAACGTTTATATCATTTGAATCCATATCATAGGGTGTGACGAAATTTTTTACGTTGGTTGTTACCTACCGCAACCCTCCTCTTTTATTCGGGTTTGGGACCGACTAAGTTCAAACTACTTAGGCGGAGTTAAATGAGGACTGATATGCCATGAATTTTAATATTAAGAAAGATAACAGTTAGATTTTATGTGCCAGGACCATGAGGGAAAGGCCAAGGAATTGATAAGTAATAAGGAAAAGAATGTTGATCATGGTGGCAGAGGAATAGCAAAGCCAGATTCATATAGTTGTTTCAGAAATTGGGTTGGGCTTCTCTTTAATTTTTATATTTTTAAGTTTTTAATTACATACTTTGTCGTTTCCATCACAATTTTAAGATGGTCTACTGTGTGATTTATCGACTTTCATAAATCTTCATTAGAAGGTGCTTATCTTATATTTTCATGGTTTATTTAACTGTGCTTATTAGAGTAATGTTGCCTTGTTCCACTGGCAGATTTGGATTATGGGAACATAACGGAGGAAGCTAGTTCAAGATGGCTCCGACCAAATGAAATTCATGCAATACTTTGTAACTATAAGTATTTCGTCATTAATGTCAAGCCAGTGCACTTGCCCAAAAGTAAGTTACTGTTACCGTCAGTTCAAACATGAATCAATTGGCCTACTGTGAAGAAAAATTATTGTGCTTTGGATTCTTGCTCTTTGATAAAGTGATATTGTTAAGTGCTCAATCAGTTTGAGATTTCCTGACAAAAATGAGAGGTCTAAACTATGAGCCCTGCATCATTTTTTTTTCAAATGTTTTGCTACATCCATTCAACTTGATCTAATTTTACCATCTTTCTTCTGGTTTTGTTTGTTCATGAAAAAACTAGCTGAGGTTCAGAACTTCTGCCCGGGTGGGTTTGCCCTTTTAATGTAACAGTTACCAAAAGTTGTTTGCTCAGTGGACTTTGTTAGCCTATATGCCATTTGTTTGCAAGTGATGGGAATGGGGGCAATTGAAAGTTGAGCAAATATGATGTTGAAAATGGTTAATATGTAATTTGTGCTTGTAACTCATATGCTGCTGTTACACTTAATGTATAACAGATAACCTTTTTGAGTTTGATTAATCATTTTAATAGGCGTACCAAGGTTTGTCTTCCCATAGGGTGATATAGAATATC
Organism: Hevea brasiliensis; assembly: GCF_030052815.1. Taxonomy (NCBI): domain Eukaryota; kingdom Viridiplantae; phylum Streptophyta; class Magnoliopsida; order Malpighiales; family Euphorbiaceae; genus Hevea; species Hevea brasiliensis. The sequence continues at coordinate 1,471,771 of NC_079496.1, read as the reverse complement.
AAATAACTTTCTGTGTGGTATTTCGTTATCTAATTTGATTGTTTTACAATGTAACAGGTGGTGTTATTAAGTTATTTGACCGTAAGAAGCTTAGGAACTTCCGCAAAGATGGTCATAATTGGAAGAAAAAAAAAGATGGGAAGACGGTTAAAGAAGCTCATGAACACTTAAAAGTGAGATTTTCTTTTATTTCTAAGTTATATTTTGCATCTACCCATATTTTTCCAGTTCAGTTGATGGACGCTAATTGTTTCTGTATGCACATGAGTTTTATGAATTTCTAACATCATAATATTAAATTTATTAAAGGGGTGTTGACTCTAGTTAATGGCAAACTCTAAATTTTCTTTTAACGTGAATGTTATGGGAAAATGTTTTACAAAATGAGTTTCTGAAGCACTAATTTTCAATTTTCTTTCTTCATTATATGTCTCTGTATAAGTTTCAATTCTCTTTCTTCACTAACTTATAACATGCAGTGTGTATATGCAATCACATTCTTTAAATTCTTAAGTAATATTGAAGTATTGCTTGAGATCATAGAAGGTTCAATATTCATAGATACTGCTGATCAATCAGACTTATTTGTAAAATTTCTGCCTTGAACATGATAATTTTGGACCTCAATGTTCCACGAAATGCTTGCTATCCTTCTCTATCTCATTCCTCCTACGAGTTGAAATAGAAGTCGTTTGTGATCCAGATTACATGTGTACATATCCCAAAGTTCCTATCATCCATCTTGTTTTTATAGTTTTATTTGTATAAAAATTAAACATTGCCATTAACAAGTATCTTCTCTAAAGAATTTGCCGTTATGTTTCATTGTTCAGGTTGGTAATGAAGAAAGGATTCATGTATACTATGCACATGGGGAAGACAACCCAACCTTTGTCCGCAGGTGTTATTGGCTACTTGATAAGTACGTAATGGTTAAAGTTCATTGGATATATAAGTAAATTGTGATTTCCTTATGCATATAGTATCAACATTGCTATAAAAGATGATCTTATGTCTCTATAATTTTGTCATGCTTCATGAGATTTGCTTCAGCATTCTGACCTTTAGTTTTGTTTGTGTTTTTTTCTAGGACTCTGGAACATATAGTCCTTGTGCACTATCGAGAAACTCAGGAGGTTAGTTTTGTCATAGCTTATCAGCTGTTATAAAGTGTTGTGCTCTGAGATTAGTTCTTGTGTGGAGAAATATATTATTCTTGGTTATATTCCTTTATGCAATGAATTATATCATAAGAATACTGTTTGTGTAATTGCATGTTGTTTTTCCCTGGGTAAGGTTAGAAGGTGCTGTCTCCAAATTCCATTTAACTCTATTCCACTATGGTGAATATTTGGGAAGTTTTTTCCCCCTCTTTATGTTTTAACATTATGTAAAGATCTATGTTCTGGAACAATGGCTTCTAGCATTCTGTGTATCACAAGCAGAAAATCTTAAATTTTTTGAGAAAAATTTTAAGTTATGCTTATGAGCTGTACTCTGGTGTTATGGACTGTGGCATATTGTCAAGCAAAAGAAGTTGTAATGTGTTTTCATTGATTCCAATGCAGAAATGGTTGTCCAAACCTTATTTGGGGCTGTGGTTTAACTTGTGTTAGCAGTTGCAGGGTTCTCCAGTCACACCTATGAATTCAAATTCTAGTTCAGTCTCTGACCAGTCACCTTGGCTTTTATCAGAAGAATTTGATTCTGGAGCTGGTCATGCATATTATGCTGGCATGAAAGAACCTCTAGGTGATTTTACTGGTACATTGTACAATTGACTGGTTTTTTTTCATATATATATTTTCTTCTTTTGGTTTAGCAAGGTTTTCAGAAAATTTTCTATTGTTATTCTTTATCAACTTAAACAAATAATATGTGATAACTTTTGCTGCATTGGAAAATGCACGTAATATTTTCTCACTCTTTGCTATTTTGGGAGTCAACAGAGCCTGGTGACAGTTCAACTGTCAGAGATCATGAAATGAGGCTTCATGAGATTAATACACTTGAATGGGATGAGCTTGTGATGAATGATCTTAACATTTCACCCATGCCTAAAGGAGGTGATGGACTTGATGTCTTTTGTTGCAATGTCATTAGCTTCAAAGTTCAAAAATCATTAATAGTGTTTTTAGTCTCTATATCCATTTGTGTTTTTCTTTCCTTGATGGTTGGCAGATAAGAGTATGAGCTTTGACCAGCATAATCAAATTGCAGTGAATGGGTCCATGAATGATGTAAGCAGAATGATTTACAGTTTCAAACTTTTTCCTGCATCTTTTTTGTTCCTTTTCTGTTGGAGAGTTTAATTTTTCTCATAATGATAGTGCCAAGTTATTAACTCAAGTTTATATATTCTCCTTTTTTTTTTTTTCCTGCATATTTGAACTATCAAGCATGATAAATATCAAATTGTAGTTTCAATCTTGGAACCAGCGAGTCTTCAAAGATCTCTAAGCTCCCAAATTGTGCAAAACAATTCATAGTTGCCCCTTGAATTTAATTAGCTTCAATGATGCTATTTGCAGTTTGGCAATCTCAATGTTTATAAACCTGTAATTGAACTATGCACTTATTGATTGTCAATTTTAGTTAGCATATCTGATACACTATGTTCATAGTGGTTATACTCCATAATAATAGCAAGTAAAAAGGCCCACATCTATAATAGGGGTGGCAATTGGTGTTGGCGAGTTGTGTTCATATTGATACGATTAATGAGTCGTCTAAATAATCTAAGTACAAGGCTGATCCTTTTATTATACGTGTTATACAACACAACACATTTAATACTAAATCGTATTGAATTAATTCAACATGACTTGACCCATTTAACACAATATGACACTGTCAGTAGAAAGCCCTAATTCAGGGGTTTCCACCTCTCGACAGAAGAAAGAAAGAAAGAAAGAAAGAATTAGGGAGAAAGAGAGAGAGTAGAGAAGAGAGGATTTAGAGAGAAGAAAGAGATTAATTTCTATATTTGATTCAGAGTGATCATCGACAATTATGAGTCAGCTATTTATTTACTTTCTCTTAACAGATTCCATAACTGACTCCAGCTACACAACAGCCTAACTCATTTTCCCTCCAAAACATTCTCTTCCGTCCTATTTCTAAACTTCTTTCTCTTGTATGTACAGACACACATCAATAACTTATTTGACACAATTCAACATTTTTAATCTTTATAAAATAATATATTATATGAAATTTACACATTAATTTTAATCATGCATAAATTTAATAATATATAAAATATAGAATTTAACATTTAACAAGCAAGTGATATAATCTATATTTTAACTAAAAATTTAAAAACAAGTAATTGTAAATAATATAATTTTTTAATTTATTACGTAAATTGACAAATAAATTTTAATAAAGCAAATAGAAACAAGCTATGATAAAGTAACAAATATCTAATATAATAAATACTTAGGCTTATATTTATTAATTTATCATTTTCTAATAACGCCACTTATGGGTTAGTGTCATAAACGGGGTCGACTCAATTTCCACATGGGCCCAACTCTAACCCTATATTTTCGTATTGCATTCATGTCGTGTTTGCAAGTCATATTTAAAATCGCCACCCTTGAAACTTGAGAACCAAGTCTAAATCCAAACCTAAAGAATAAGTTAATCGAACCAGTCAGTTTAGTTTTGGTTTCACTTCATGAAAGACCAATGGTTAACCAATGAAACTGAAATTACTGTTTATTTGTTATATTAAATATTGTAATCGTTGTTCTTGAAATATTTGGCTTCCACAGTGCTCAACTAGGGAGAAGCTACTTCTTTGTAGTGGATTGTGGCCCCTCACTATTTGTTTTAAGTTATTGTGGATTCTAGAATCTAGATTGCACTTGGCTGAGTTAAATAAGTAACAGGCATCTGCCTCCTACTTCTCTTTAGATCATTAGATGTAACAAAATCCTTCATTAAAAGAACCTAAAACTGGTGGGTACTGCTTCTACTTATAAATTAATGCAACTCACTAACTTTTAGTTTTTTCTATTTTTTTATTTTTATTTTTATTTTTTTATTGGTTCTTTGAAGAATGCTTTTCTTAAGCAGCCAACTGAAGCATTAATCTATTAGGTACTTAAAGTTTGAAGTCAGGCAAGACTCATAATTAACTTTGAAAGTTTTTAATATGACAAATTGAAAATTCCTTTAAAAGTCAGTTAACCAATGTGTGTAACTTGAGAATGGGCTTCTGCTTTTGCAGTTTGCCACAGTGAACGTGATTGGTTCAGTCTGAAATCTATGCTTCAGTAAATAAACTGTTGGCACCTCCATTGGTTAAGATCAAGAAGCTTCTGAATTTATTAACTGGCATGTATCCCTTAACATTACAACGATTAATATTTCTGAAAGCAATAATTTCCATTCCTGCTGACTTATCAACTCTAATGTTGCATATCTGAAGATCACAAAATGCTAGCTTGCATATAAATACTGGCATTGTGGCATAGAGCAACTAAGTAATTTTAATCTTTGCAGGGTATTTCTCTTCCAGCCTACAATTTATCTGCAGAAATTCCTCCTTTAGATAACTTAACTGAACCTATTGCAAGGAACAACAATTCTTGCTTAAATATTCCAGAGGATGCTTACACTAAGCCAACAAGAGTCCAAGGAAATGTGCAGAAGAAGGATTCTAGTATCCTAGGGACTGGTGATTCTTCAGACTTGCTGGTTAATGATGGTCTGCAAAGTCAAGATAGTTTTGGAAGGTGGATAAACGACATAATAGCCGACTCTGCAGGTTCTGTAGATAATGCTGTGCCTGAGTCTTCTATTTCATCTGGTCATGATTCACATACTTCTCCAGCAATTGATCAACTTCAATCTTCTATTCCTGAACAAATATTTGTCATCACTGATATCTCCCACACATGGGCCTTTTCAAGTGAAACGACAAAGGTGTTTTTCTCTTTCCTTCTCTCACGATTTTGTGCTGCCCATTATGTCTTTGTTGACATTATGTTATGGCTAAGGGATGGGATGAGAATATGAGAATACATTGTATAAATAGCATAAGATTGTAATTGACAGATCTTAAATTCAGTCAATATACAAATTACTCTCTCTAATTCTTTCCCCCTCTCTCTTCTTCTCCCCTGATCTGGGATGTAACACATTTTTTTTTCTTTCTTGGCGGGGGTGGAGGGGATGATTGAATAAAAAACTGAAGAGGGCTCAGGTGTTCTTTGAAACATAGAGTTTTTAATGAACCTGAATTGAAAGGGAAAATTGAGACAGACAATTACTTCTAATTTATTAAAAATGAAATGGTTCATGAACAAGTTCTTTCAAATCTATTTCAATGGCATAATAAATTTTTTTATATTTTTTTTGCAGATTTTAGTTACTGGATATTTCCATGAACAATATCTACATCTGGCAAAATTTGACCTGTGTTGTGTGTGTGGAGATGCATGTGTTCATGCAGAAATTGTTCAGGTTGGAGTGTATCGCTGTTTGGTATCACCACATTCCCCTGGATTAGTAAATCTGTTTTTAAGTTTGGATGGCCATAAACCCATAAGCCAAGTTTTAAATTTTGAGTACCGCTCTCCATTACGCTATCCTGCGGTTTCATCAGAAGACAAACCCAACTGGGAAGAGTTCAAACTTCAGATGAGACTTGCTTGCTTGCTTTTCTCTACATCCAGAAGCCTCAGCATTTTAACCAGCAAGGTATCACCAGCTAACTTGAAGGAGGCTAAAAAGTTTGCTCAAAAAACCGCTAGCATTTCCCATAATTGGGCATGTTTGATCAAGTCAATCGAGGAAAATAGAGTTTCATTTTCACAAGCAAAAGATAGTTTGTTTGAACAATCTTTGAAGAACATGCTAAAGGAATGGTTGTTGGAAAGAGTGGTTGAAGGCTGTAAAACCACTGAATATGATGCTCAAGGTCAAGGTGTAATCCATTTGTGTGCTATTCTTGGATATACTTGGGCTGTTTATTTATTTTCATGGTCAGGCTTGTCATTGGATTTTCGAGATAAACATGGATGGACAGCTCTTCATTGGGCAGCATATTTTGGAAGGTATGTCCAAATTATTTCTTGTTTTGTCTTGCAATCTTCTATGCGACACTTCAGCTTAGCTGCATTGCTTTCTGACCTTGAAGTTAACAAATTGGAATCTCTCTGATTCCTTCCCTCTCCATTCACTCTTCTTGTTTTTATTCTATCCAGAATTGTTTTTTCTTTACGTCAATTGTGTTTGTGCATATGTCTCTGAATATGTGAATTTGACGAGTATAGCATAATTTCAATTTTTGTTCAAGAATTTTTCTCCAACTAGGCTTTTGTCTGCTCGTTGCGCAGGTATAGTCATTATTGATATATTATTTAATAGAATGAAGATATCGCTATATAGCATTAGCATTTCCCATATATATATATATATATATATATATATATATATATATATATATATATACACACCGTGAAAATATAAAGAAAATAAATACAAAGAATAAATATAAATTGAAAAATGAATATAAATAATAAAAAATAAGATGCCAACAAATTGGTATAAATAAATTCTTATAATATGAAGATTACCTTAATGATATTTTTGCAAATTGTTATTCATCTTCTGACAATGACTTAGTTACTAAAATATCATTTGGTAAGTTTGAGAGAAAATCTTGGTTGGACAATTTATCTTCTATTTGCATTAGGGAGTGGCTAGTTTGATTTTTGATATTTGATATTAGTTTATATAGTTTATAAGTCATAACTGACTCTTAGTTTTTCTATGATTAATTAAATTATAACTATTGTCATAATTTTTTTTATTTGAAGGAATTAAGTGCATGGTTTTATAGTGAACACTGGAAAGGTGGCTTTGGTTTATGTAGTTTAATTTATAACTATAACTGTTAGTTTTCCTAGTATTAATTAAATTAAAACTATTGTCGTAGATTTTTTTATTATAAAGAATTAAGTACATAATTTTGCAAGTATAGTGGACAATGAAAAGGTGGCTTGTGCGTTTGTGTTTTGAAAGTAATTAGTTTGATATAATATGTTATTTAATTTTAGTTTATACTAGAGTGATAATATGTTGTAACCACCTGGTGACTCCGAAAGGTATAAGATGGATTATATTGATATTAAATTAGTGCATTAGATAGGAAGAAAGAGCCAAAGTAAATGAATGGGAAGACAAGGAGCTTAAAAAAGCAAAGGAAGGAGATATGTTTGTTGTTAAACCCTTGATGCAGCTCTCCTATTATGCCAAGTGGTGCTAATATAGAAAGCCACATGACAGCATGGCATGGACCTATTTTGGTGCTCAGCTTTATTATATTTATATAAAATATAGATATAGACATAGAGTATGGATTCTGAAGCTTCTCCATGTTCAGGGAGAAAATGGTTGCAGTTCTCTTATCTGCAGGGGCAAAGCCAAACTTGGTCACAGATCCCACTTCAGATCACCCTGGTGGATGCACTGCTGCTGATCTTGCATCTGCAAAGGGTTATGATGGCTTAGCAGCTTATCTGTCAGAAAAGTGTTTAGTAGCACAATTCAAGGATATGTCTGTAGCCGGAAATGTTAGTGGCTCTCTGCAAACAAGTTCAACTGACAATGTGAACGCCGAGAATTTAAGTGAGGAGGACCTATATCTGAAGGATACTTTAGCAGCTTATCGAACAGTTGCTGATGCAGCAGCACGTATACAGGTTGCATTTAGAGAACACTCCCTAAAAGTTCGGACTAAAGCAGTTCAGTTTGCAAATCCAGAGGATGAAGCACGGAACATAGTTGCGGCAATGAAGATTCAACATGCCTTTCGCAACTATGAAACACGGAAAAAGATGGCAGCTGCTGCCCGTATCCAGTATAGGTTTCGTACATGGAAAATGCGGAAGGAATTCCTTACCATGCGTAAACATGCTATCAGAATTCAAGTAAGCACTTTCTTCCGTATACTTGGTCATTTAGATATCCCCTTGGCAATTGTTGCGCTGCATGATGGTAACCTAATTCTATTCAGTTGTTCTGAGTCAATCACAGTGGTTATGAGTGGACCAGTTGATTTCTATTTTAAAAAATTTGACCTTATTTACTCCCTTTTCTTGATGAATTAAACTTGATGGACACAAGGTCTCAAATATAATCGATTAAGCATAAAACATATCAATTTTTTCCCCTAGTTAGTTTATGTGATTCCTCATGCTTATGAAGCATTTTTTCATGAACTCAAGGATATGAATAATTGAATTTGTTTTATTCCAATGCAGGCTGCTTTTCGAGGCTTCCAAGTGAGAAGGCAATACTGCAAGATAGTCTGGTCAGTTGGAGTGCTTGAGAAAGCAATTCTGCGATGGCGTTTAAAAAGAAGAGGATTCCGTGGCCTTCATGTTGATCCCATTGAAGTAGTTGCAGATGAGAGGCAGGAAAGTGATGTGGAGGAAGACTTCTACCGAGCTAGTCGGAAGCAAGCTGAAGAGCGTGTTGAGAGAGCAGTTGTACGGGTTCAAGCCATGTTCCGTTCAAGGAAGGCACAAGAAGAATATCGCAGGATGAAATTGACTTATAACGAAGCAGAGGTAAGTGATTTTCCTAGAAGTTGATGGTCTGACAGTTGGATTTTGCAGATAATAACTTCTTGTTGTTGCAGCTGGAATACGAAGGGCTTCTTGACCATGATATCAACTTGGATGGATGAACCTGATTGAAGATGCAGATTGACTTGGTAATTTTGCGGTTATGGATGGTATGCATGTAAATCTGAATGTTCGTAGTGTAGGTTTATGCCTTTTAGTAGCCTGTACATCTTGGTAGATGCCTAGTATGATCTGGTCATGCACTTTTTTACCCTTGTCATGATAACAACGTAAGCTCTTGATATTGTTTTTGGATTTGGTTAAAAGATTTGTAATTATTTATAGTATTGCAAGTTTGAATTCTTTGAGCTTCTTTGAGAATTAATTTTAAGAGTCTGCCAAGGAAACCCAAACAGGCTACTATCCTCAGCTTAATTAATTTGCTTTTCCAGTCAGAAGAGGAATGGTAAATGTTCTGAATCTCCGGTAAATGTTCTAAAATCTCAGATATTGAATTTGTGATGCTGAATTTACAAGATGTCTGATCTAATAGCAATATCACGGATTTGATGTGTTGTCCACTTAGAGTGGTACCTACACTTGTTTATACTTGACAGGAAAATTTAATTCTTCTTAACATCTAAATTTATTTCATGTACTGAGGTAACCATCTAAAACCTTCACCAAACACCATTGTGCGTTCGATGCTGCTCGTGAACATCAACTTTTCCCTAGCTGGTGGTGAACTGAGTAAGACCTGAGTAAGACCTGAGTAGTGACACAATTCATCATCTGAGGCTGCAAATGCTGATTTAGTTTTATTTCACAGAATGAGAGGAAGGTGTCGAGCTGTTCCTTCGACGCCGCAAAGCAAACCTTTGCTTGTCATAAGCATCAACCAATCACGCAACACCATTCATTTAAATTATACAAAGGTGGTAAGAGGTTTTTTTTTTTTTTTAAATAATCAATAGACAAGAGTTTCATAGGTGGACTTTGAAGCCAAGCAAATAGAGGTTCAAATCCAAATACATAGATAGACAGACTAAATTAAAAAAAAAAAAAAAGATTTGAGGCCAAACAATTAAAGCCTAAAAAATACTAAAAACAAATCCTAAAATGCCAAACTGAAGAGAAAGTTGATGCCACCGCCTTATCTCCCCTGCATGCCATCCATTACCAACTATACAAAGCTTTGATGCGGTAAAAACCAAGCAAGATCAGCGATACAACACCATAAGCAACTCATAGGTAGTGCTTGCTTTCATTGAAAAAGCGATAGATCCCCTATTTTGCAAGTAAAAAACAGATAGTACAACCCCCGGTTAAGAAAACGTAGGAGCCATGTCATGACTCAACCTATGGGTCAGACCGACATTAGGACTTGGGCCAGCCTGAAACCTCTGAGACCCTTAATAAGTTTAACTATTCCTTAACCCAATCCTAAGGTCCGTTTTCAAGAAAACAACCGGACAGAGTCCGGTCATAACATGTACCATTGACTCATCAGACCAGTAAGCACAATATATAACAAATTGGGGAGTTTAACTCATCGTCCACATACTCATCATAAAATCAAATGAGAGTTCAGCTCCCTCATTCAATCTAATCACACGCACACATACATGTATTTAATGTTCTTACAAATTAAACATAATATTATATTACAGTCCCAAATTGATTAAAATACTCCTAACATATGCGGAGTCTAGAATTTAGTAAAATTATACAAGTATAACAGATATTAATAGATTGCCTGCGAAGGAGAGAGGCAGGTTAGAACTCAACAAGAAATCTCCTATATCCTGGAAAAATAAAGTGAACAAGAATGAGTGTTCGACTCAGAGAGCAAAATACCGATTTTAACCATAATTTCTATAACTATCTAAAACTAATGCATCCTGAAGAGTAGAATGCAACACCATCAAAATTTTCATACAAATCATATCATAACAACAAAAAGATAATTTAGAGCACTCACACACCAAATAATGTTCAAACAATACATATGTCATACATTACTCCTCTGTAAGGCATAACATTATCCTGTAGTATACCTAATGAATTACCGATTTCGTCTATTAATTACCCATTAAATACACTACAATGAATTTTAAAACAATTTTCTTACTTTTTGAAAGTTGTGAGCATTTATAGCAGGTATTGAAAACATTTACTTGAAGTTTAAAGACTAGTAAAATTTATTCATTTTTATTTTTTCTCAAATTTTGAAAAAATTTCGGCAGAGTGCCTGCTGTATTTGAGAAAAATAAAAAATTTTACCTGTAGAAAACACTTCCAAATATATCACTTCAACCAATCTCAACCATCATTACAACTCAAGTCAACACAAATTAGCTCAACTCCCTTAATTCAAATCAAAATTTCACAACTCAAGAATTTCAATTCAAATATTTCTGAAAATAGAGATAATTAGTTTTATACATATTGTATTAAAGAAAAATTAATTTACATTTATCAGTCTAAAATTTACATCAGAAAATCCAAAATAATATTATTACAAAATCTGTACAACTACTCATGACCAATTTATAAATATACATACAGTTAATTACATCAAAATAAACATGTACAATCAGGGTATAAGATTATATCAGACAAAAGGTCCAGAAGTAGCTTTGAAATCCTCAGTAGCTCACTCCGCTGCTCTACTAGTCTCTCTATCTGCGACAACAATAAACAGCCATCGTTGAGTACTATGACTCAGTGGTACATAACATACTAAAATAAAATCTTATGCATAAATCAAATCATATTTATTCCAATATGGTACTGAAAATAAAAATAAATATAAAACACAATTTATAATTTTAGTCACAACAATCTCATTTCAGAAGTCTCAAAACAAATTTCATAAAAACACACAGTTATATCATGCCATCAGTATAATGTTTATCTCAATAGCCAGAGGCTTATAAGGAATCTCAAGGCTAGCTAGCTCAAACTATGGGTACCCATTCAATTTCTTCCTCTACTGGCACACATCTCAACACTTCAGTCAGAGAGAGAATTCAAAATTCAAAACTAATTTCTCCCACTAGTCATGCTAGTGAGGCATTCACATATATGGTTATGACTCTGTGGTTTCAAAACTATCTTAATATTTTACTAAACATTTATTGACAATTCAAACACATACAAATAAATTTCTAATAATTTAAGTCAAAAGTATAATATTCATTTCATTCACAAATTTGCAATAAAAATAAATCACAATTTATTCATCAAAACAAATTGTCAAGAGAATTTACAGAAAAATTTTATGTTGTGTACAAACCTTGTGCGAGTCGCCTCTAAGCCTTGACTCAATGTCTCGAGTTCTTTTCCGGTATTCTTTTCAACTGAAACTTACAATTTTACAGTATTTCAATATCATAACGTATAATATATCTAATAACAAATTCATGTCTATTTATTTCTAGCTCTAATACGCTTAAATTAACGTTATTTGAATTTTGTATTTCGGATTTACTATTCACGATACTATTCAAATCAAATTGTTAACTTTCTTATGCTTAATAGGCATGGGAATTTCAATTATACCCACATACCACATTTTGGTTATCAAATTTATTGGTTTTAGTTGCCCTTTCAATTTTTAGGTCTCCTAATTGCATTTTCAAATTTCTAGATTTGGTGTCCTATTTTGCACTGTTCCATTGATCAAGTTGCTGTAGAAATTTCATAAAATGTTCTTCATAAAAGTTGTTCCTTATTATCTTATTTTTAATTTATTTTTTGAATCACTCCATTTGGAGTTTTTTAGCCTAAAATATGACTATTTGAACATGGATGGCTGGATTAGTCTAACTAAGATTTCTGGGCACCTACTTTGATTTTGGCAGTTTTGGACCACTAAATTTAGGTGGCAAAATGACTAGGTTATGGGCAGAATTTGGGTTGGTGTTCCTCATGAAAGTTGCAGTTCTATATCATACCTTTCCAATACCATAAAAATCAGGTCATTTGGACCTGTATAGCCCAATATATGGCCAAATGAACAAATATTATTCATTTAGTCATTTTGGTACTGTGGCAGTGCACTACACCCGAGTTTGACCTAATTGTTTACTATCCTAATGTCATTTTCTGGGCATGGTTCCTGAATGAAAAATGTGCCATTATGTGTCTATTATCATTTCCAATTGGCCTCACACCAATTGGGTTTATAAATTTTCAGTTTTGGTCCATGAAAAAGACCTTTAGGGACCTAGGTCAAGCTGCCAGAATAGTGACCCTAACCAATCCGAATTGCAATTTCATTCTACTAATTCAAACACATCACAAATGGTCCCAATTGACCATTTTCAACCTCACTTAAGGTCATTTGCATCATTTGACTAGTTCCTCAATTTTTCCCAAATTTTCAAAAGGGTTAAGAACCCTAATTTCACAATTATGAGATTTAATGCACTTAAAGTGTATATCCATTGTCTACATGCTTATTTCACCTCAAGTAGCCATTCACTTTTATCGAAATCATGCACTACTAACTCCCTTAATTGCTGGCCGAATTCCTAACTAATCCCCCATAGTTGTTTTCTTTTAATTTTAAGTTAATTTCTAGGTTAATTGAACTAAGAACACAAGTAGTAAACTAAACTTTCAATTTAAATGACTTACCTCAACTTTGAAGTTCAATCACCCAATTTCTTCTCTCTTTTCTTCTTTCTTTCTTACTAAATCTCCTTCTGAAGGAAAGAAAATAATATTTTATGAAGTAATTATGGGAGAATTCAGGGTTTAGTGAGGGATTTCAAGCTTTAATCAAACTTTCATGGAGGTGTAAAAATAGAGGTTTGAGAGAATTGGAGAGGGAAGAGGACAGCACAACCTGGAAAAAAAGATGAAGCAATTTTTTTTTCTTTTAATTTTATAAGATTTTATGTGTCATTTTATGTATTTGACTTGGTCAAAATTGGTGGGAAATAAGAAAATTCATTTATGATGTCATATTTATATGGTAAGTATGATGTAAATAAAGTTTTTCTTTTCTTTTTCTTTTTCAATTATTTTTTTCCTTGTTTTTTCAATTTAATTTTCGATTCCAAAATCTTTGTTTCTCCGATTTTATTGGATAGTTAGGTCAGGAGTGAGCTCTATGGGTGAATTGACCAAATTGTCTCTCGCCAGTTTGATCCGGTTTGCAAGTTATTTGATATTTTTTCCGAATCCCTGACCTAATTATTTGACCTGCTTAACAATTCTTTTCTGTGATTTTCTCTTTTTCATTGTGTTCGCAGTAGTCCTAAGGATAGCAGCGTCATATTTTTTGGTTCAAAAATTGAGTTATGATGGCCTTCGCAGTCACTTCCCGGGAAGGTCACCCATCGCTGTGACTCCCGGCTCATTTAACCTTTTATATTATGTTTTTCTTATTTATACTTAACTATCTAGCAATCACTAATTATTTGCATTCAGGGCTTATATAGGTGTCTTAGATGTGGTTCTAATTCCCTTAATTATTCGGAACGACACCGATTACTGGAACAGTGAAATATATCAGGCTATGCATATAGGGGTGTTACAATTCTCCCTCCTTTAAAATAAATTTCGTCTCGAAATTTTACCTGGTATCAGTCTCTGAACAGCTGTGGGTGCTATCTCCTCATGTCGTCCTCTCATTCCTAAGTAACCTCCTGCCCTGAATGATGGTTCCACAGCACCTTTACCAACGGTATCTGTTGGTTCAGTAGCTGTTTCATCTCATATGCCAGAATCTTTATGGGTTCTTTCTCATATGTGAGGTCTGGATTCACCTCAATCTCTTCTACTGGTAGTATATGAGATGGGTCTAATCTGTACCTCCTCAACATAGACACATGGAAGACATTATATATCTTCTCTAACTATGGAGATAGTGCCAATCGGTATACCAAAGAACCCACTCTTTCTATAACCTCACATGGTCCAATGAAACGAGGACTCAGTTTCCCCTTTTTGCCAAATCTCATAATTTTCTTCCAAGAGAAAACCTTAAGGAATACTTTCTCACCCATTGCATACTCAATGTCTCGCCTCTTCAGATCAATATAGGACTTTTGACGTACTGATGCAGCCTTGAGTCGATCTTTAATCAATCTGATTTTCCCCTCTGTTTGCTGAATAATTTCTTGCCCAAGCATCTTTCTTTCGCCCACTTCATCCCAACACAAAGGAGTTCTGTACTTTCTGCCATACAGAGCTTCATATGGAGGCATCCCAATGCTTGATTGGTAGCTATTGTTATAAGCAAACTCAATCAGAGGCAAGTATGTGTCCCAAATGCCCTCAAACTCAATCACACAAGCTCGTAGCATGTCCTCCAAAATCAGAATTATCCTCTCAGACTAGCCATCTATCTATGGGTGGAATGCCATGTTAAAGTTCAATCTAGTTTCTAAGGCTCTCTGAAGACTACCCCAGAATCTAGAAGTGAACCTAAGATCTCTGTCGGATACAATCGATACTGGCACTCTATGTAGTCTCACAATCTCATCTATGTATAATTTGGCCAATCTCTCTAAACTATAGTCCATCCGGACTGGCAGAAAATGAGCAGACTTAGTTAATCTGTACACTATGACCCATATTGCATCATGGCTCTTCTGCGTCCTCGAAAGTCCCATCACAAAATCTATAGTTATCCGTTCTCATTTCCATTCAGGTACGGGTAGTGGATGTAACAAACCAGCTGGTACTTGATGTTTTGCCTTCACTTGCTGACAAGTTAGGCATTTAGAAATAAATTCTGCTACATCTTTTTTCATACCCATCCACCAGTAATGTTCTTTCAGTCTTCTGTACATTTTAGTACCACCAGGGTGCATAGCAAAAGGAGATTCATGTGCTTCCTTCATAATGATCTGTCTCAAGTTAACATCATTAGGAATACATATTCTGCCCTGGTGTAGCAATAGACTATCATTCCTCACTGAAAATTCTGGTTTCTTGCCCTGACGAACTTCTTCTAATAGCTTCTGATATTTCTCATCATTCTGTGCAGCCATTCTAATATGATCAATCAACACTGGCTATACATGCCATGCAATTATTGTCTGCCCCTCATCATTAATCTATAAGCTGGCATGCAATGCTCTCAACTCATGTACCATAGACAAAGGAGAAACTCTTAGACTTACCATAGTCTTACAACTTAAGGCGTCAGCCACCACATTAGTTTTTTCTGACTGATAGTCTATCAGATAATCATAGTTTTTTTATCAACTCTAACCATCTTCTCTATCTCAAATTCAACTCTTTCTAAGTGTCTAAATATTTCAAACTCTTATGATCTGTGTAGATGTAACACTTCTCCCCATATAAGTAGTGTCTCCAGATCTTAAGAGCAAACACAATAGCTGCAAGCTCCAAGTCATGTGTCAGATAGTTCCTCTCATGCGGTTTCAGCTGGCGTGATGCATAAGCAATGACATTCCGATTTTGCATCAATACACAGCCTAACCTATTATGAGAAGCATCACTGTAAACTGTGTATTCTTTACCCGGGGTAGGTAAAGTAAGGACTGAAGCTTTAGTCAAACACCTCTTCAACTCATCCAAACTCTGCTGGCATTTATCGGTCTACTGAAATTTCACATCTTTTCGAAGTAGCTTGGTCAGTGGAGAAGCCAACATAGAGAACCCCTTCACAAATCGGCAGTAGTATCCAGCTAACCCTAGAAAACTGCAAATTTCTGTGACATTCCTGGGTGGCTTCCAATTAAGGACGGCTTCTATTTTACTTGGATCTACCTTGATGCCTTTTGCCGATACTATGTGCACCAAGAAGGATATTTTCTTCAGTCAAAATTCACACTTTGATAATTTTGCAAATAATTGTTTCTCCCTTAAAGTCTGTAGTACAATCCGCAGATGTCGATCGTGCTCCTCTGCACTCCTCAAATAAACCATTATGTCATCGATGAATACCACCACAAACTGATCGAGGTATGGTCTGAAAATAGTGTTCATCAGATCCATAAAAGCAGCCGGAGCATTGGTTAACCCGAATGGCATGACCAGGAACTCATAATGGCCATATAGAGTTCTGAAGCAGTTTTAGGAATACTCTGCTCTTGTACTTTCAACTGATAATAACCCGATCTCAGGTCAGTTTTGGAGAACACAGCTGCACCCTTTAACTGATCAAACAAGTCATCAATGCAAGGCAATGGATATTTATTCTTTATTGTCACCTTATTCAACTGCTGGTAATCAATCCATAAGCGGAGAGTGCCATCTTTCTTCTTAACAAACAACATTAGCGCTCCCCAAGGTGACACACTAGGGCAAATAAAGCCTTTATCAAGCAATTCTTACAACTACACCTTCAACTCTTTCAATTTTGCTGGTGCCATTCTGTATGGTGTTATAGAGATTGGGTCCACACTAGGCATGACATCAATCTCAAACTGCACCTCTCTTTCTGGAGGTAATCCTGGCAACTCATCAGGGAACAAATATGGAAAGTCACATACTGTAGGGATGTCTCTCAATGCTGGACTCCCCATTTGGGTGTCTATCACATGTGCCAAGTATGCTTCACACTCCTTTTCTGATTATCTTTCTAGCTAGCGCAGCTAAAATGATATTTGATGACAGTAACTGCCTCTCCCTGTGTATTACCACATAACCATACTGAGAGAAATCAAAAGTAACTGTCTTCAGTCTACAGTTAATCATTGTGTGATGTCTGGCTAACCAATCTATGCCCAAGATGATATCATAATCTCTGAAGGGCGTTTTGATCAAGTCGGATAGAAAAACATGTCCTTGGATCACCAAAGGACAATCTCTATATATTCGGTTGACCCAGATCTCTTGTCCTAACGAACTAGTTACTAGCACTTCAAAACCCATCTTGACACATGGAACAGCAAGGGAACTGACTATACTAGCACTAACATATGAGTGGGTAGAAACGGATCAAACAGGACAAAGACATCCTGCTCAGAGATAAAGAAAGTACTGGCTACAATATCAGAAGTCTCAGCCTCTTTCCGCTATCTCATCGTGTAAACTCTGGCCGGAGTACTCCCTTGTTCTGATTGGTTAATAGTACCCTGACTGCCAGAAGCATTACCTCTACCTCTGCCTCTTCCTCTGTTAACTGGTTGTGAACCTCTGGTAGCAGAACTCTGAATGGATCTTTCTGTAGTAGTAGGATCTGGCCCAAATCTATGGGCACTGGTGCAGTCCTTAGCAAGATGGCTCGTGCCTCCATAGTTAAAACAAGCTCCTGAAGCCCAATAACAAACACCACTATGGGTCTTGCCACATGTCTCACAAGGGCGGGGAGGGTGAGAATTCCTAGACGTTTGCTGACCAGACTAAGGGGGTTTCTGCCCATAAAATCTACCTCTATCAGACCTTCCACCTCTGCCTGATCCCCTAAATTTCTTTCTTTTTCCAATATTGCCACTGAAACTTTGCTTAACTAATTTTTCACCTTTTTCTTTTTCTGATTTCTCTGTCTTCTCTGTTTTCTTTTTCACTGGTGCCCCTTCTAATTCAATTCTTTCTACCTCCAGTGTTTGGGAAATAAGTTCAAAGAAATTACTATATTTAAAGCCGACCACTTGTACTCTTAGACTAGGCTTCATGCCGGTTTCAAACTTCTTGCATCTTTCTCAACTGATAGATAGGAGACTCCCTACATAGTGGCTTAAGTGAGAGAACTCCCTTTTATACTCTACCACGGACCGATTCCCTTGCTTCAAACTTAAAAATTCTTGCAAATTATGGTCCACATATGCATCTGGGACATATTTCTGTCTGAACTCTCTGATGAAGTTATCCCAGGTCAATACTAGAGGTTCCACCAAGCTGTGGGGGATGGTCTTCCAACAATCATAGGCATCCCTTTACAACAAAGACACTAAATACTCAAACTTCAATTCATCCGGGCAGTGCAGTTTCTTGAATACTCTATCCATTCTCTCCAACCACTGCCCTTGAATTTTGTAACCCCATATTTCAATAGCATGTCATATTGTCTGGCTGGAGCCTGAGGTTGCACCATAGGTGACTGAAGTGGAGCTTGAGCAGGCATACTTCCAGCCATCTGTTGGAATATTGCAGCTATCTGCTGGGCAAATTGTGCAGGAAACTGTGGTATTTGTGGGGCTGGTGCTATTGAACCACTAACATTTTGGAGAGTTGGGGCTTCTTCTTGTGCCTCAGCCTCTGCAGATTGCTCAATTGAACGGTCCCCTTCTTCCATTACAATTTAGAGGTAGGATATCTTCTCGACAAATAACACAAGGAGATTTCCCTTCTTTAGTTCATATTTATAATGTAATGCACTGTATGTAACAAATAAGGACATTGAGTAGTTGTACTTATCAAAGAAATAGACAAATTCACAAGTCAAAACATACTTTAAAAATTTGCTCTGATACCACTAAAACATGTCACACCTTACCCCCCTGTAAGGTATAACATGATCTCGTAGTATACCAAATGAATTATCGATTCCGTCTACCGATAACCCATTAAATACACTATAAGAGATTTTAAAATAATTTTCTTACTTTTTGAAAGTGGTTAGCTTTTATAGCAGGTATTGAAAATATTTACTTAAAATTTAAAGACTAGTAAAATTTTTATCCATTTTTATTTTTCCTCAAATTTTAGAAAATTTTCGGCAGAGTGCCGGCTGTATTTGAGAAAAACAAAAAATTTTATCTTTTAAAAACACTTCCAAATATATCACTTCAACCAATCTCAACCACCATTACAACTCAAGTCAACACAAATTAGCTCAACTCCCATAATTCAAATCAAAATTTCACAACTCAAGAATTTCAATTCAAATATTTCCGAAAATAGAGATAATTAGTTTCATACATATTGCATTAAAGAAAAATTAATTTACATTTATCAGTCCAAAATTTACATCAGAAAATCTAAAATAATATTATTACAAAATCTATACAACTGCTCATGACCAATTTACAAATGTACATATAGTAATTACATTAAAATAAACATGTACAATCAGGTTATAAGATTATACCCGATAAAAGGTCCAGAAGTAGCTCTAAAATACTTAGCAGCTCACTCCGCTGCTCTACTAGTCTCTCTATCTGCGATAGCAATAAACAGCCATCGCTGAGCACTATGACTCAATGGTGCGCAATATATTAAAATAAAATCTTATGCATAAATCAAATCACGTTTATTCCAATATGGTACTGAAAATAAAAACAAATACAAAACACAATTTATAATTTTAGTCAAAACAGTCTCATTTCAAAAGTCCCAAAACAAATTTCATAAAAACACATAGTTATATCATGCCATCAGTACAATGTTCATCTCAATAGCCGAAGACTTATGAGGAATCTCAAGGCTAGCTAGCTCAAACTATGGGTACCCATTCATTTTCTTTCTCTACTAGCACACACCTCAACACTTCAGTCAGAAAGGGAATTTAAAATTCAAAAATAATTCCTCCCACTAGTCATGCTAGTGAGGCATTCAGATATATGGTCATGACTCTGTGGTTTCAAAACTATCTTAACATTTTACTAAATGTTTATTGAAAATTCAAACACATACAATTAAATTTCCAACAATTTAAGTCAAAAGTATAATATTCATTTCATTCACAAATTTGCAATAAAAATAAATCACAATTTATTCATTAAAACAAATTGTCAAGAGAATTTATAGAAAAATTTTATGTTGTGCACAAACCTTGTGCGAGTTGCCTTTAGGCTTGACTCAATATCTCGGGTTCTTTCCCGATATTCTTTTCAACTGAAACGCATAATTTTACAGTGTTTCAGTATCATAACGTATAATATATCCAATAACAAATTCACATCTATTTATTTCTAGCTCTAATATGCTTAAATTAACGTTCTTTGAATTTTGTATTTCGGATTTACTATTTATGACATTATTTAAGTCAAATTATTGACTTTCTTATGCTTAATAGGTGTGGAAATTTCAATTACACCCACATACCACATTTTGGTTACCAAATTTATTGGTTTTAGTTACCCTTTCAATTTTTAGGTCTCCTAATTGCATTTTCAAATTTTCAGATTTGGTGTCCTGTTTTGCACTATTCCATTGATCAAGTTGCTGTGAAAATTTGATAAAATTTTCTTCATAAAAGTTGTTCCTTATTGTCTTATCTTTAATTTCCTTTTTGAATCACTCTATTTAGAGTTTTTTAGCCCAAGATATGGCTATTTGAATATGGAATTTGGTCATTTTGTTACAATGGCAGTGCACTATACCTGGGTTTGACCTAATTGTTCACTATCCTAATGTCATTTCTGGGCATGGTTCCTAAATGAAAAATGTTCCATTATGTGTCTATTTTCATTCCTAATTGGCCTCACATCAATTGGGTTAGTAAATTTTCAGTTTTAGTCCCTGAAAAAGCCCTAGGTCAAGCTGCCAGAATAGTAACACTAACCAATCTAAATTGCAATTTCATTCTACCAATTCAAACACATCACAAATGATCCCAATTGACCATTTTCAACCTCACTTAAGTTCATTTGTATCATTTGACCAGTTCCTCAATTTTTCTCAAATTTTCAAGAGGGTTAAGAACCCTAATTTCATAATTATGAGATTTAATACACTTAAAGTGTATATCCATTGTCTACATGCTTAATTCACCTCAAGTAGCCATTCACTTTTATCAAAATCATGCACTACTAACTCCCTTAATTGCTGGCCGAATTCCTAACTAATCCCCCATAGTTGTTTTTTTTTTTATTTTAAGTTAATTTCTAGGTTAATTGAACTAAGAACACAAGTAGTAAACTAAACTTTCAATTCAAATGACTTACCTCAACTTTGAAGTTCAATCACCCAATTTTTTCTCTCTTTCCTTCTTTCTTTCTTACTCAATCTCCTTCTCAAGGAAAGAAAATAAGGTTTTATGAAGTAATTATGGGAGAATTTAGGGTTTAGTGAGGGATTTCAAGCTTGAATCAAGCTTTCATGGAGGTGTAAAAATGGAGGTTTGAGAGAATTGGAGAGGGAAGAGGATGGCACAACTTGGAAAAAAAGATGAAGCAATTTTTTTTTCTTTTAATTTTATAAGATTTTATGTGTCATTTTATGTATTTGACTTGGTCAAAATTGGTGGGAAATTGTCGACACCATATTTTGGCCGATCCCCAAAATCAATAAAACGTTGAAACTGACTCCAGTACTAAGTCTCCTTTCGACCTCATTTCCGATCCCTCTTTGATAGACAGTCACATTTCCGATCTCTCCTCAAAGAATTGAATCAATGCTAAGTCCTCACATCAGTCAAATCCTTACCAGTCTATTAAATCGCTCATCGATCTCTCCGACCCGTCGTAGTATAAACGAAGTGAACTAGATCTTTTCTTACCAGTTTTATTGCCGATCTCCCTTTCAAAAGTTTATGAGTTAAGGTTTTGGTCCGGTTTAATGAGGATTTCGATCTTAAGTGTTCAAGTCAAATTTCCAATCAAGTTCCGTTCAGCATTTCTTCTTTACCGATCTCATGCTCATCGCGTTTTCCGACCTCACACACTTAGGTTAATAATCATTTTCAGTTATTTCAACATACTCAGACAATTAAGTGTTTAATAATTCAGAAATTTTCCGATCATAACCATTCATCGAACAAAAAAGGGCATTCCACTTCATTTCATTTCAAAAGTTTGTACAAGTCATTGGGTGAGATCACCCCCCCTGATCTCTACATTTTGCTCTTTTCTCTTCATCTCTCTCTCCTTCTCTTCCTCCTCTCCGCTCGGCGTCGCCATCCATCCAAGAGAAGTCCTCCTCCTGGCTTTGCTGGAGCTTGGCCAAGAGATCTTGTGCGCTCACATAATCATCACATCCTTCCCATCTCTTCATCTTTTGCTTTAAGCTCTCCTCTCAGGTGAGCGACCACGCGCGCCTTTGGCCGGGCCCGGCTTAGCTATGCTCTAGGGCATGATCCCCTTCATGATGATATGAGTGAGCTTCATGAGTCTATCTCTTTATCATTTTCAATTATGTACTTCACCGCCCGAGGATATGAGAGGAGTGATGAGAGAGATGAGAGGATTGATTCTTCTCTCTTTTCTTCTTGCTCTTTCCTCGGCCTTCTTTTCGCGTTTTGCTTGTCCACTCACGGTTCACGTACTCGTTGCAGATGGGAGACTCATGTGTGATGTTTACAGATTGTCAAGATCCGAGACTCCATGCGATCCTCCCAGCCCCTGGAAGACATGGACTTTTGGCCTCTCCGAAGGTTTTCTCCCTTCTCCCCCTCAGGCCGATCGCGTTGTTCTGGTGAGACGAGAAGACGAGAAGAGAGGAATCGAAGGCAGGAGAGAGGAGGAGAGCGAACTGAGGAGAATCTGAAAGGGAGAGGCGCTCTTCTGGAAGCCCAGAGGAGAGGAGGAGGCCCTTCGGGACCCCCGATCCTCGGGCGCGGCCCCTTCGTTTCCTCCCTCTTGTTTGAAGCAGTTTTTGAGCGTTCTTCTTCTTCTTTCTCTTTTTCTTCTCTCTCTCTCTCTCTCTCCTTCTTCCTTCACCACTTTCCTCCACCGCCATACCAGAAAGAAAAGAAAGAGAAAAGAAGAAAGGTCCAAAGAAATGGAAAAAAGAAATAACTAAGACCTGCCATTCAACTCTCTCAAGCGCTGATCAACTCCATCCATCATGATCTGATCCAATGATGCAACATCGCAGCAGTTTTCTCTAACAGCAGACTCCATCACTCCTCTTTTTGTCTCTTTCCCACTCTCTTGGGGCTTCCTCTCCACTACAAAAAGTCCAATTAATCAAGGGAGAGCCGTCCTCGGGAAGGTGGAAAGTCCTCGAGAGAAGTCTTCGAAGCGGTCGGCGAAATGAAGAGTTGAAGGAAGAAGCTGAAAATGAGAAGAAACCAAAAGAGAAGAACCAATGGAGCTCATCTTTTGTGCCTGTAATGCCATCTTTCCGCCACACAGCCTTTGTTGAGTTGCGCTGCACCTCCCTCAGGAATTTAGCTGGCTCCCAAGAAGGCGCCAAATAGGGTGAGTGAAGCACCTGATTTGCCACTCTGTTAATTTGGGACTGGTATTGAAAAGGGAGAATCTTAGGACCGAATTTACTTTAAGCCCAGACCAAGAATCATTCCCGACCAATGTCTGACTCATCACCTCTCGGATCGTCATTCGATCGATGAAGTTCAATAAGATCAAATCTCAAGTTTGTATGTTCCTCTAAGATCGGATTCATGCTCTGTAAGATCGGGCATCGGCCCGGCCCAGAGAAACAGAGATCGGACGGGTGCCGATCCATAGGAAGATGATCGAGACTGCCTCATGATGCAAGCCTAATGCTGATTACGCCGAGACCCTTGGTGAGATCCTCTTAAGAATCAAAGCGACGCATCTCAACACCATCTGAAAATCACCATCAATCTAAGAAAAGGAAAATCAAAAGGCAAACTAAGAAGAAGAAAGAAAAAAAAGCTAAAAAAAGATTGAAAAAAGAGCAGAAGCTTGAAAAAAAGAAAGAAGTTGAGCTTGAGAAAGGAGAGAATGGAATTGCTAAGAAACGAGAAATGGAGCAAGATTTACAAAGATCCCTATTTATTTATGCTCCACGATGTAAAAATGCATTTTATCATATTGTGTCATTATATTTTCACATTCCATAATTGGATCAATAATTAATCTAATTCGATCGTTAATAACCAAATGTCAATCATAGGTATATTAGAGTAAATGTTTTCCATGGAAGACATTTAAATTATAATGTTGGGAATTGAAATAAGAATTTTATTTTCAAACGGAATATTATGAATTAATTCGGATATACATGATCGGAATATTATAGAAATATTTCGATCAAATTATTTAGAGATCGGAATGGGAGCATGGGAGATCGATATAGAGAGGACGAATGGGAGATCGGAAAAGATGAAATCGAGGAGAGAACGAGGAGAATAAGAAGAAATGAATAAGAAAAATCCCAAATAAAAAGAAAGGAAATGAAAGATCAGAGACAAGAGAAGCGTGAGTTAAGCCGCAGCGCGACCAATGCGGACGTGTCATAGCCTTATGCTCTGTGCACCACCGCGCATCTGAAGAGAGACCAGAGAGATCACCCTTGAATCTTGGATTAAGAGCAAGATCACAGAGAGAAGAGCTTTCTCCTTTCTCTTTCTAAGAAGGACAAGACTCTCAAAGAATAATCAACCTGAAAAAAAGAGAAAAAGAATAGAAGAGAAGATTCCGATCATGTCCTCTCAAAATCTTGATTCTCCATCTCAGCAATAAAAAAAGAAATCATGCTTATCTCTCATCCCTTCAAAATTCTGACACTCCATCTCCCTCCAATCCTTCTAAAAAATAATGTATAAATCTCATGGGAAGCATGGGGAAAAAAAAAAATCGCTAATTAAAAAGAGAACTGAAAAGGAAAAATAAATGAAGAACTAAAACTTTTTCAGAACTAAAAAGTCAGGAAACACTTATTTTTACTAGTTTTATTAAAGAAAATTCATTCTTCTTCTTTTTTTTTTAGGTTTTTAGTTTTCTTTTTTTTCATACTTAATTCTTTCTCACTTTTTCATTTTATCATCTCTTTTTCACTTTCATTCTTATTCCACATTTTTCTTTTATTTCATTTTTTCATCTCCATGCCATTTATCCATATTTCCATCTTCCGCATTTAAACAGATTCCTTTTTTTTTCTATTTCCATATTTTAGCTTCACATTTCATTTTAATTTGTCTTTTCACACTTTTTGAAACTCATATTTTTTATTTTCTTTGTGTTTTGTTTATATATTTATATTTTTTTTTTTTTTTCATTTTGTTTTTTCTTTTTCTTTTTCATTTTCTTTTTTATTATCTTTCTTTATTCACATTTCTTTTTTCTCTCCAAGATTCTTAAGAAAAGATTTTCAAGATCATAAATTTATAAAGAAAATTTAAGCTTAGCCATCTCTTTATTAATCTCTTTAGTTTTTTAAAAGAAAATTAAGTAATGCAAAATCAGAATGTTTAGTTGGAAAATTTAAGGGAAAGAAGAAAAATAACAGATAAAATAAAAAGAAATAGAAAGGATTTAACAAAAGAGAAAATTAAACATAACATAAAGTAAAATAAAAAAATAAAGTAGTAACCAGAAAAGTAAAAATGAATAAATGAATGCCAAAATAGTCAAAAGAGAAAGTATTACAAATAGTCAATAATAGATCAAGAGTATCCGTAAAGGTATCAAATCTCCGAAAAATCATAATCTATAAATGAATCTTTAGTCTGCCACATTTTTGAATCTTATCAAAATTAGATAATCAAGTTCTTTGATCAGGAGAAAATTAATCTTTTATATCTAAGAGAATTGAGGAGAAGTTAATAGAAAATCCTTAATAAAGATCAAAGGAGGAAAAATAAAAAATAGATCTAGAGAGAGCCTGAAAATCTTACTCAAAAATTATCATAAAGAAATAGAGAAAGAGATCCAAGAGAGAACTCAAAATTTTAACAAAATTTAAATAACATTAAATAGAGAAGAGAGAGGAGAGAGAAATAAAAATCCAAAATAAACAAAAAAATTAATAAAGATTATTCAAAGAGAGAGAGAATCAATAAATAAATCATAATCAAAAGAAATAATAATTAATAGAGATCAAAGAGAGAGTTCTAATTAAATCTCAAAAAGAAATTTAAAAGAATATAATAGAGTTCTTTAAATCTTTTTTTAAAATTCTTAGAAAGATCAAGAGTAAAATATTTTTATAAAAGAAATCTTTTTAAAAATTAAAAAAAAATTAAATAAGAAAATTAAAATAATTTAAAATTAAATTTTTATAAAATAGTTCTTTAAAAAAAAAATTCATGTAAATTAATATCCAAGGCATAAAAGTTAAATTTACTTAAATCAATTAATTCCTTTAGTCAAAAAATCAAAAAACCTTTAGTCAAGTTTATTAATAAATCTTTTTAAGTCCTCCTTTACTGTGCTTTTTAAGTTCTTTACTTCAAATGCCTTTAACCTTCTCTGAAGAAGTTTTCATTTAGTTTTATTTCATTTTATTTTTCTCTTCTTCTTTCTTTTTTTTCAAAAACTCCTTTTTCCTTGTTTTTCTTTTTTTTTTTTTTCAACTTTTTTTTTATTTTTTAAGTTTTAATTTTTAAATTTCATGAGAAAATTTCTTTTATATTATTTTTTTGCTTTTATTTTAATTTTTTTTTTTAATTTTTTTTTTTTTTTTTTTTTCTTTTTAATTTTTTTTTTTTTTATTTTTTTTTTCTTTTTTTTTTTTCTTTTTTTTTTTTTTTTTATTTTCTTTCTTTCTGTTTTTTTTCCATTTTCATTTCTTTTTCTTGATTCCCTTTTTGATTGAATTTTTCGAATTTTCTTTATTTTCCAATCTTTTGATCTCTTTTTGGGTTTAAAATTTGAGTTACGATGGCCTTCGCAGTCACTTCCCGAGAAGGTCACTCATCGCTGTGACTCCCGGCTCATTTAACCTTTTATGTTGTATTTTTCTTATTTGCACTTAACTATCTAGCAATCACTAATTATTTGCATTCAAGGCTTATCTAGATGTCTTAGATGTGATTCTAATTCCCTTAATTATTCGGATCGACACTGGTTACCGGAACAGTGAAATATACCAGGCTATGCATATAGGGATGTTACAACATATATGAGAGCTGATCCCCTATACAGCTCTCTTAATCCAACCTCTGCCAGCGAGTATCTCTCAAACCAGACTTTTGCTTAATAAACCAAATGTGGGGGCCAGCGAGATCATTTCGAGCCGTGCCTACCCCGACTTATCCATAAAGGATCGGGTCCCAGTGAGTCAAGCTCCAGCCGCGTCTACCCGTCCTGTCCATAACCAATACCATACACCACATGCATGCCAACACACACACACTGCTCTAAATTATCATAAAATAACATCCATAAACATTTCATCAACCAAAGATGCAACATAAAACGTACCTAGTATTTAACTACATAAATATATTTATAGATGATGCATGAGCATACTTTGAATATATAATAATATTGAAATTATAATTAAAATCAATATTCTACTAACAGACTTAAATAGAGATCACTGCGGCGGCTGGGCAGAGGAGGAAGGCTGTCTCAGCTTACCTGACAATTTTATTGTAATTATTTAATATATTTGACTTAATACAAGTTTAAAAAGGACCAAAGACATCCTAAGTTATGCTGAAAATCCGATAGAGTCTCTCATATACCTAGGACCTACCCAACCTGCAAAAGGGTTCAAAATACACTTCAATATCCACAAGTCACACATTTACAACTCAATCACATCACATGGCTCCTCTTGGGCCCATCCAAACAGTTAACCACCACAATTTGAAAATTTACTATTTAGTCCCTACAACTAACCCTTTTGCAAAAACTACCCAAATGAACTCTAAAAATTCTAAAATTTTGCTCTGCTGTCCTTAGCATTATTATTAAACTAATGCAAAAGGAACTATAATTTTCTAACCTACCACGAATATTTTTTAGATTTTTAATCGAAATCAGACACTAGATAATTAAGAAAAATGAGGGTTCAGGTTTACCTGTGCCAATTTCGACTCTTGGGACGCGTCCGGAACATCGAAAAATGGTGGAGTAGCCTATAACCTCGACCCAATTATGAAGCTTTTTTCGATAGCCTGCCTGTCCGGCCAGAAATTGCAGACTCAAGCAACTATTGAATTTCCATGAAATAAATATACCTATGCGAAGCCCACAACACGAGGGGTTAGTACATAATTTTTATGGAATTTATTAAGCTCATTTAATGTCAAGAAAAACACTGTACAATTTCATAGGACCCATCGAAAAACGGTGTCAGAAAATTTTGAAATGCGTAATGCCGTGAAGCTCTCATCGAAGGGAGCACTATGGTACTCTCAAATTTTTTGTGGGGTTCACAATTTGTGAGAAATCTAGCCCAAAAGTCGAAATAGGTTAAAACTTCCCGAATAAAAATTGAACAAACTGCTCAATGGATTTTTTTTGTTCTTTGTGTCTATGGAAAGCTCTCGAGATATATATGGGTTTTGGAATAAGACCCGGTCCAATCGGTGGCCGGATCGGCTGGAATCTGCCCGGGAAGTCGAAGGGCTGCACACCGTTGGGGAGCTTTTGGCTTGATTTTTCGACGGCCTGGAGGCTAGCCGGGGGCGGGGAAGGTCGCCTGTAACGCAGGGAGGGGTGGGGAGGCCCGTCGCCGGTGACACGGGGAGGGGTGGGGTGGCAGTGGCCGGTGAGGAGGGAGAGGGAGGAGAGAGAAACGGGAGGGAGAAGTGGGGTGTCGGTGAGAGAAAAGGAAGGAGAAGAAAAGAAGGAAGAGATCGGTTCAATTCAATTGATTCAATTCGGCTGGTTTGATTCAAGATACCCAAAATTGAATTTTTGCTCTGCCTTGAAACAAAAAACGAGGCCTAAAAATTTTGAAAAAATTTCATAAAACTCAGAAAAATTTGTAGAGTCTAAATATATTTTTATTTTTATCACGTGATCTTTAAATTAATTTTAAAAATCTTCAAAGTTTCACATTTTCGAAAAATCAAACTCAATTTCTAAAATTCGAAAAATTTCAAATAATTCCCAAAATTTAAATAAAATAAAATATTAATATTTATCCATAAAATAATAAATTTTAAAATTAAGGTGTTACAAGCCATAAGAGCAATGATAGTGGTTCTCTTCAATGTCCCACTTGTGCCTTCCGAGTCGATCGATCGTCGTAATTCCACGAGCTTCCATCACCAAATCTTATCCTCCTCCATGCAAATAAGATCTCAAGTGCCAACTTTAGATGGCTTCCTGTAAACATCTACAAACAAAAGTAGAAATCATAAGGAATAAAGCATTACAAAATAAGATTCGCTCTGAAAGAGTCTCTCAATATGAAATGTCAGTAACTCAACAAAATCAAAACCCAAAAAAAAAAAGGTTACAACCCCACCTAGTTGTAGGGAGAGAGGCCCACAAAATTAGGTAGGAACAAAAGAGAAATTATTAAGTATATTTGGTGTATGTATATCATTTTTTATAATTATGTGAGACTTACTTTTTATATTGTAAAAATAATTTACTTTTTTATAAGAGAAAAAATATTTTTTTAATGCTTTTAATATATCTAATAATTAATCGAGATAAAAAAGCCCCTCTTGTTTAGAGAGGCAGAGAAGACCGACTAGATAATAAAACAAAGAACTTGATATCCTAAAATGAATAGAGAGAGAGAGAGAGAGAATATAGAGAGAAAGAGCGTGCTTCTCTCTCTTTGTAAGAGATTGGTATTTGACATTGGCGTTGTGAACCTGTCAAACTCAGTAAAAATTGACTAAATACTTTGAGAACTTTCAAAGAAATATAACCAACATTGGAACTCAAAGCTCCCTTTGCTGAGAAAATATATAAGCACAATCTGCAGTTTCTCCTTCCATGTAGACCGCAATGAACGTGTCATGTGTAGTTTGGTAGCTGTTCATTTAAAAAACTTACTGTGATTAATGTTGGGTCCCACAGATAGTGATTAGATGTTATTCGTCATCACTCATAAGTCATAGCTGTCCTCTTCCCATCCATTAAATGGGGCTTAGATCGAACGGTCAAGGTTTTTGCGAGGATTGAAGAGTCAAAGTATCGATGGTTAAGTAATATTTTAATTTAAAAATAATATTTGGATCCATCTTTTTTTATAAGCAAATTTAAGGTATCTTTGATATGAACTTTATTTTTTAGTTACTCTGTGTATATTTGGCTTGGCTTGGCTTGCTATTTTTTTTTTTTTATTTAATAGTGATTATTTAAAAATCATGATTCATTTTATTATAAAATAACCTTTTTAATTTTTCCAATAAAAATTATTTATAAAGAAAAATTCGCTTTGTTAAAAATAAAATAACTTTAGAATTTTCCTATACAACATAAATTTATATTTTTATCATTAAATTATCATATATATAAAAAATAATATTAAATAACAAAATTTTTATTTTAAAAAATAAATAAATTTTTATATTAAATAATATTTATAATAAAATTTTAAAAATTAAATAAGATAATATTATAAAATATTTAATCAAATTAACTTGTAATCAAAGCATATAAACACTAAAATAAAAAGTTAAATCCCTTACCTTATTTATTTTTAACTTATAAATCTAAAATTTATTATAAAATCAACTTACTTTTAGACTTAACTAATTTATAAATTAAAACAAATATTCTCTTAATAGTGTAAAAGATAAATAAATATTTTTAAAAAAAAAAAAAATAAAACATAATAAATTTAGTTGAGCAGATGATATTAGTTCGAAGTAGTTGAGAATTTTGTACACAAATGTGAAGCACGTGTTTTCCTAAAAGTTCATGGTTGGTGGCTTTAAGATTCAGGAATCATCAGCCAACCCATGGTACATGAGAAAGCTGAAGCCAGTTCAGGAATTAGAAATTCCATTGCAGAACATGGAATGATCAGATCAGGATCTAAAATTTGGCAGGAATAGGATCCAAAACAGATATTATTGTGAGTTGAACAATGATCATGCCCTTATTAATCCTTGAAATAATAGTCCATCACAAATAGTTGGACACAACTTTGTTCTTCAATAAACACAAGTCCACAATGCCCGAGTTATCAATCAAATGTTTCTACTGATGTTAATCCTTGAACCAATCTATTGAAGACAAACAAGAATTCCATCTTCAATCTAATTGTGGTAAGAAACTGCAAAAATGACAGCAAATGCTCCAAAAGAATACAAGTCCAGATGTTTTCCAAAAACTCTTATTTGATGTATTGAGAGAGCCACTTGAAGCCATCACCATATCCCATCTTGCGGACGATACTGCACATGAAAACTTCAAGGGGGCGAACATTGGAGTCTGTTAGATTCACCTTCCCCTTGCCAGTTGTGAAATTGGTAAGCCCGAGGTGATAACGAAGCTCATCCTCAGAAGCTGCATAGGGGATGTCAATCTTATTGCCAAGAATGAGAAAAGGAACATTGGCCAGGACTTCATCTGAAAGGAGGGCATCCAATTCCTTTTTTGATTCTGCAAACCTCTCCTTGTCATACGCATCCACAAGGTAAACCACTGCATCCACCTGATCATGGAGAAAAATGTTGCTTGGGTTCTACTATCTGACATAACATTATCTACAAGAATTGGGCAAGCTACAAAATAATAACTATCCTAATACCAGATGAAATGAACACCTCATATAATTCTGCTTCAAATGAGATTTAAGAATTAAACAGGTGCAGGAAACAGCTCCAACCTTTTGAGTCAACAGAAACATGGTAAATCAATCACCCAATCATGTGAAAGGAATAATTCAATACTTCAATTTTATCTTCAAACTTTTCAGAAGATATTGCAAATGCCCCCAGCAGTAAAGGTTTCAGAAGATCTTAATAATCCTCAAAACTGTTAAGTTAAATTTTCTTTCTGAAAACAATCTCTAATGTCTTTCATAAGGGCTATGAAATAAGCTTTATGTGGAAAGCTAAAATTAAAAGACCCTCCTAGAAGTAAAAAAAGGGGCTATCAGAGAAACTTCCTCCATATTGGCCTCCCATGAATCAGATAAACACCAGGAAAGCTTATCTGGGATTATGAAGGAACAACAAATGATAGAGAGATAAACCAGGCAAGCCTTATATTCTAAAGCAATTTAACAAATTGAAAATTATATTTTGAAATGTACATAGAAAAGAAATAGAAGTTGCAACAAATAGTTTGGAAACTACATAAAAGCCCAGATTTCATCTATATCTCCATAAGTTAAAAATTTAGTTACAGTTGGTAACAGCAAACAAGAAAATAAAGACATAATATTTTGAAACAATTCAGCTGGGAACCAGATCTATCCCATATCAATGCTGCACAGGAAAGAAGACGACCAGACGGTTCAAATGCCTTCATTCCATTGAAAATGAGTGAAGAATCAGTTCTTACCAATGAAGTGAGAGGACAAATAAATGATGAACGGACTATAAATGTACTAGATTTAACTCCTCAGGAGCTACAACAGAACACAATTACAAGGGTCTAACCCATGAAATGATCAAAATTGATTTCCATACATAATAGATCATGGAACTCTTAAAACTGAAGCGTCAAATCCAACGATTAAAGAGACGTTAGATTTATACAAATTTTCATGCAATAAATCTACTTATTCAAAGTTAAAACGAGAATCTATCCTCAAGAATCAAGCCAAAAATGCAAAAATAAACATTAAAAAGAGCATATTGAAAGTGATTCAGAAAAATCAGGAAATTATGACTACCTTAGCATAGTAATCTTTCCAAACACGGCGAGCGATCTGGTGACCACCCAAATCGAAAGCCTTGAACTTGATCTTCCCTATGCTCAACTCCTCGGATGTTGGGTGCTGGGTCGGCTGGTGCTGTACCAGTCTCTGCAAAAGAGATCCCAGATTCAATAATCCACATAGAAAAAAGGGAGAGAAAAAAAAAAAAAAAGAACACAATAAAACAAGAGAAAAGATGATTTAGCAAACCTCATCTTTCAACATGTGAAGGAGAGTAGTCTTGCCGGCATTGTCAAGACCCAAGAAAAGAATCTTGGCCTCTTTTTGCCATAATCCAAGAGATGCAAGAACTCCATAGAACCAATCTAATAGAAACATGATGCTTTTAGGCTCGGTTAAAAACACCCAAACTGGTATCCAATGGAGACAGTCACACAGATATGTATATGTGTATATATATAGGTGATATTGGAGGAATTGGGGATCTAAAAAGGCTATAGAAAGGAACCAGAAGAGAAGAGAAGAGTAGAGCAGGGAGGATTGAAAATGAAAATTCTGTGTGTGTGTGTATATATATATATATATATTGACTGTGCTTGTGTCGTTCTTTGCGTTCGCCAGAATTAACTCCGAAAGAAGGCTTAGCTACGCGTGAGTTGGTTATTGTCCCGTACGATAATATCGATTAAGGGATTGTTTGGTGTTGAGGTTTAATCTTTTTTTTTTTTTTAAATAATATTATTTTAAATGTTCAATATATTAAATTTAATTTAAAAATAATTTTTAATTAATATAATTATTTTTTTTAAATAGTAATCTTAATAATAATGTATAATAGACTCTAAGAATATTAAGATTATGATTAGAAATTTCTTCAAAAAAAAAGTTAGTTTGAAAAAAATTCTTTTAGATATTATTAAAAAATCATTTAAAATGTTTTTTTTTAAATTTTTTATAATTAAAATTATTTAAATTTAAATTAAAAATTAAAAATATTTTTAAATAATACTTTTATAATAACAACTCAAATAATAATATTAAATAAGATTTTTGGTATTATTATTGAAAATTGAAGCCGCTCAATAAAATCACCATTAAAATTTTTCTTTAATAATTTAAATTATTTTAGTAAGATTTGAATTAAGCATTATTATCTGCTATTTAAGTCACTTTATAAAATTATTAAATTCATATTTAAATATGATAAGACGTAAATAAAAATTATCTTTATATATCAAACAGAGTAAAATATAAATAAAAAATATTAAATATAAATTAAAATAGACATATTTTTACTAATAAATGATTGAATAAATGGCATATAACTGATTTTTAATTAAATTTTACTTATAAAATTAAAAGTTCAAATTCTAAAACCATAATTATTGAAGTAGTTTTGCATAAATACCACCCAACCCAAACGTGAAACCGCATATTAAAATTAAAAAAAAAAAAAAAAAAAAAAAAAAAAAGAGAGAAGAAGAAGAAGAAGAAGAAGAAGAAGAAGAAGAAAGAGAGACATATTTTAATTGACGCTAGCATCTGCATTAGCCATTAGCCCCCCGCACCGAGCACCAACAATTAAACATGGTCAAATTACGTAAGAGAAGGCCAAGCCCAAATTCAAGATTTGGATTAATCTTAAGCAGCCCAAGCTCGTAAAACCAGCCCAAGGGTATTTTAGTCACTAAAAACCTATATAAAGTGACAATAATTAGGGTTTCTATCGTATCTGCCCGGACCATCTTTAACATCTTGCGACAGAGCTGCATCCTCTTCCTCCTTGCTCTCAGGTATCCTCGATTTTTCATAACCTTGAAACTGGAATCAGTTTCTCGTATTGAAAGCTTCGTTTTTTCGTCTGATTTTTTTTTTTTTTTTTTTTTTTTGCTTAATGATTGTGTTTCAGAGATGGCCAAGTCAAAGAATCACACTGCTCACAACCAGTCTTACAAGGCCCATAAGAATGGGATCAAGAAGCCTAAGAGGCACCGTCACACCTCCACCAAAGGGGTAATCTCATTTTTGTTTCTAATATTTTTCATTGATTTTATTCCAATCCATAGGTTTTGCTTATATTTACTTGCTTTCTTGTTGATTTTGTGTGTAGATGGATCCCAAGTTTTTGAGGAACCAGAGGTATGCCAGGAAGCATAACAAGAAGAGCGGTGAGACAGCTTCCGAGGAAGAGTAAAGGGGCTCTTTGTTTCCTATTTCCATGTTAGGGTTTATTTAATAGAGTAGTATTTTACTGGGCTTTGCTTTAATGGCTATGCTGTTAATGTCATTTTCATTTTTGGGTTAATTGTTGCTGGAACTTGTTTAAGATTGTTAAGTCTTATGGGTCTATCCTTGTTCTTGGTTTCTTTTTAATGAAATGCTTTATCTTTTTTTGTTCTTTTTTTTTTTCTGGAGCTTAAATTGCTGTTGATGCCTGATCATATTGCTAATGCTAATTATTATTACCTTCCATTTGATTTTGTTTGCTTTGTTATGCATGCTTAGTGGAATGGGGTAAAAAAAAAATCAGAAATTGGATTCTTGATTTGGTTATTGTCTGGGGAAGCAACAGCAGACTTTTCACGCATGGTGGTTATGTGCGCTGTGCATATGCTAGTTTTGTCCTGCCTAGTGGTAGGGATGGTAACCGTGAAATTAGAGGTTCCCGGGACGAATGCATATATTATACACATTATTTAATTCATTAGAATTTATTATTTAGTATTTACTATCCATACTCATTTCAAATTCAGCCAGAAGTTTATCTGAAGTTATCTTAGTAGGTGATAAAATTGTAGATGAAAAATGAAAAATGATTCTCTATTTCACCACCCTTGAAAGAACACAAGAAGAAAGTTTATATGCAGCAGTAGCTAGCTAACTAGTGGTCTAAGCCAGCAACTTACAACAAACATTTCCAACAAACTACCTGTACAGCAAACTGAACTAAATAAGTTGCAACCAAAAAACTTTAGTATCTTCTACATCCCCCCCCCCCCCTCAAGTTGGATCGGGTGGCAAAGACACAAGATTCAACTTGGGAGCAAAGAATTGGTGTTGATTTGTAGATAAAGGTTTCGTAAAGACATCTGCAAGTTGCAAATTAGAAGAAACATGAGCAGGAGCAATGAAACCATTTTGCAATTGGTCCCTCACAGTGTGACAGTCAATGTCAATGTGCTTAGTTCTCTAATGAAAAATAGGGTTAGCTGCAATGTGAAAAGTAGCCTTGTTGTCACACTTTAAATGAATAGGCAAATGAACAAGAACCTGTAAATCCTTAAGAATATAGGAAATCGAAAGCAACTCACAGCAACTCACACACTGTTGAAGCCATGGATCTATACTTTGCTTCAGCAGAAGATTTAGAGAGTGGACTATTTTTTAGTCTTCCATGATACTAAAGAATTACCAAGAAAGATACAAAAGCCTGTAAGATACTTTCTTGAGAAATTACATGAAGCCCAATCAGCATTGCATTATGCTGTCAACGGAAAATCATTAGCTACTGAAAAATACAACCCATGAGCATAAGTAGATTTCAAGTACCTTAAGACATGCATAGCTGCATTCCAATGGGGTTGTCTAGGTGTTGCCATAAATTGGCTTAAATGTTGCACAGCATGGCTAATGTTAGGCCTGGTTAAATTGATATACAAAAGTCTCCCTATCAATCTTTTATAAGCATCTGGAGAATCCAACAACTCCCCTGTATCTGTTGAAAGTTGCAGACCTTTAGGTAATGGGAAGGTGGCAGGTTTACAAGAAGACATACCACAATCGTTTAACACATCCTTAATAAACTTCTTTTGACTGAGAATAGTACCATGTTCAGACCTGGCAACCTCTAATCTAAGAAAATATTTCATGTACCCAAGGTCTTTGATAATAAACTTCTCATTCAAGGCTGTCTTAACATATTGAATTGCATTCGCATCAGTACCAGATATGATCACATTATCCACATAGATCAAGAGAATCCAGAAATAAGTATTAGTGGATTGTGTAAACAAACAATAATCATTTTGTGACTAAATAAAGCCTAATGATTTGAGAAAGGAAGTAAACTCCACATTCCATTGTCTACTGGCCTGTTTAAGCTCATACAAGGACCTTTCAAAAAACAAACTTCACTAGGCTTAGCTTTAAGATAACCTTGAGGTGGTAACATGTAGACCTCCTCATCCAGGTAACCATGTAAAAAAGCATTGTTTATATCTAGCTGGTAGATAGGCCATTTCCTAGCTGTGGCTAAGTCTATGAACAACTTAAAAATAACCAGCTTTGCAACCTCTCCTTAAAATCCAATCCTTCTATCTGATTATAGCCTTTGGCTACTAAACAAGCCTTAAACCTTTCTACCTCTCCATTAGGTCTATATTTGACCTTATACACCCATTTTGACCCTTTAGCTTTTTTACCCTTAGGAAGAGTGGTCAAAATCCAAGTATCATTCTGTTCAAGTGCTTGCAACTCCTGTTGCATAGCCTTAACCCAATTAGGGCTGCTAAAGCTTGAGCATATGTGACAGGTTCTTTAATCACAAACAGAGAGTTTAGGTAAGATAAATGAGATGGACTAAACAAGATTTGAGTAGGGAAATTACCTGCATTTGTAACAACTATGTTCTGAGAAGTAGCGGTAGCCATACCCACAAAATCTCTTAACCAACTTGGTTTAACAACATTTCTAGTAGACCGCCTAAGTGAGATAGAGGGAGCTAAAGAAGGTTGAGGTGAAGTATCTGGATTTGGGACAGGACAAGACGAAGAGGCTGACTCAGAAGTGGGGGATTGGAGTTGTGAAAAGGAAGGACTAAAGTCAACAAAAGAAAAAAGTAGAGGAAGAACTAAAGAATCAGACGAAAAAGAATTACGAAGCTGAGGATCATCTTTGAAAGGGAACTTATCTTCATAAAACAAGACATCTCTGCTCACAAACACTTCTCCAGTATTTAAATTGTATAATCTGTATCATTTGTTATTACTGGAGTAACCATGGAAAACAGCAGGAATAGATCTATTAGAAAATTTATCCTTGTGAGGATAGACATTGGTAGCAAAAGACAAACAACCAATAACTTTCATATGACTGTAATTTGGTGCCTGATTGTAAAGTTTTTCATAAAGTGTTAGCCATGCTAATTTCTTAACAAGCAACCTATTAACCAAGTAAGTTGCTGCTAAAATACACTCAGACCAAAATTGTTTAGGTAAATGGGCTTGCAACCTCAAGGCACTAGCTAGATCAAGCAAGTGTCTTTATTCTTCTCAACAATTCCATTTTGTTGTGGGGTGTAGGGACAGGTTTGTTGATGAATAATACCATGGTCAACAAATAACTTTCTACAGGTAGCACTTAGAAATTCTACCCCATTGTCTGTCCTTACCTCCTTTACTGGAATCCCAAATTGATTTTTTACCATAAGAACATACTTAGACAATTCATGAACACCCTGAGATTTTTGTTGTAAAAAAAAGGTCCATGTACTTCTAGTACAATCATCCACACCATTGTAAGAAAATATCTAGCCATTGTGATAGACTCAAATTTGTATGGGCTCCACAAATCAATGTGAATGAGATCAAATTTGTTTACGGAAAGAGACTCACTGGTTTTGAAAGGAACTCTATGTTGCTTAGCTAAAGGACAAACAAGACAATTGGTCAAGTCATTTGTGATAGTGACACCAGGTAAATGCTTTAATTTTCCTATAGATGCATGACCTAGCCTGTTATTTATGGGAGTAACATCAATGGTAGAAGAAGAAGTAGAACACAAAACACTCTATTTATTGATATCAATTTTGGGAGAACAAGCTTTAGAGAGAATGGTATTTACATAGGAGAAAGAAGACAAGGAATTATGAAGATGTGTCAAACATTTTTGAATGATACCAAGTGAAAAACTCAGTTTGTCTAATTTGTAAAGGCTTGCTGCTTCTCTTCCCATGGCTAGAACTTCACAGGTCCTGTATTACACAAAAAGAAGGATAAAAGGTAAATTAGGTGTTTGTGGTTTTTGTCAACTTACTTACTGATAAAAGGTTGTATTTGAAATATGGCAAATAGAATGTGTCTTTAAGAACTATGGTTGAATGTAAAGTAATGGTTCCAGCTTTGGTGACTTGATTAAGAGTGCCATCTGGTAGAGAAAGAGTAACAGGCATTTGAAGGTTATGGAGGGAAGTGAAAAGGTTTTTAACTAGGGTCATGTGGTTAGTGGCTCCTGTGTCTATGACCCAGCCACTATCATCACATTCTCTTACACAACAGGCACTAACAGAGTTAATTTTACAAGCAAAATTCGTTGCATTCGGATAAGTGGAACTGCAATACTGTCCACTTGTAGCACTCGGAGTATTGGTTGAAGACAAAGCCTTTCCTTTAACCAATTTTTGAATTTCCAACTGCAGAGAACCAAGCATACTGCTCAACTCTTCAATTTTTTTAACTTTCTCCATTTACCTCAATTGGAGTATCAAAAACAAAAGTGCCTTCTGCTACAATAACCACCCTATTTCCTTGTCCTGCATTTTGTTTATACTGCTTAAAAGTATTCTGCTGCCCTTTATTTCTAGTTTTAAACCAGTCAAGATATTCAATCAGCTTGAAATAATGTTCTCTAATGTGCCCATCCATGTCACAATAGCTGCAATGGCCTTTTTTATGATCATACTTTTTCAGTTCCTTCTTATATTCTTGAGACTGACCTTGTGACTTTGATTAAAGAGACTCTGTTTCATTCATCTCAGGAAAATTACGCAATGTACTTGCTTTTGCGTCTCAAATTTTAACACTGTGGAATACGCTTTATTGATGGATGGTAGTGGATCCGTTAACAAAACTTGATTTCTAACAAGATCAAAGCTTTGATTAAGTCCCATCAGAAATTGCATCAACCTACTTCTGTCAATCAGATTTGCTATTTCTTTTGCTACACCACAAGTGCATGAAGGCAACACTTCAACAAATCCTAACTTATCCCACAGCCTTTTAAGTTTTGTAAAATACAAAGTAACTGAGGCATTACACTGTGAAACAGAAGATATCTGCCTGTGCAATTGATAGATCAAGAAACTATTACTCTCATCATGCCTCTCAGAGATTTCCTGCCACAATTCTTTTGCTGAAGTTGTGTAGATAAATGCATCAACCAAATCTTTCGTAGATAAATGCATCAACCAAATCTTTTGTTATGGCATTAAGAATCCATGATGTAACCATATAATCACAACGTTTCCATTCCTCAAATCCTTCAGTTCCTTCTTGCGGCGCTGAAATTAATCCATCAACAAATCCTAATTTCTGCTTCGCCCCTAAGGCTATTCTCATTGCTCTATTCCAATAATGAAATTTCTTCCATTTAGAGGAGTTGGGACCAGAACCATACCTGGATGATTCGAGTTTTGCAAATACAAAGGATCTCCAGTAATTTGAACTCCATTGACCTGACCTCTCGCACCTTCTCTCACAGCAATTTCATGGACTCGATTTTCTTCCATCCTCAGAAAGTTTTCCCTAATTCTTCGATTGTGATTTCTTGGTAACTCTCGCCTCAAATCCTAGATTCCTTCCTGCTCTGATACCATGATAAGATTGTAGATGAAAAACAAAAATGATTCTCTATTTCACCACCCTTGAAAGAATACAAGAAGAAAGTTTATATGCAGCAGTAGCTAGCTAACTAGGGGTCCAAGTCAGCAACTTACAACAAACATTTCCAACAAACTAAGGGACTGTTTGGATTAACAGTTAAATATAACTGATAGCTGTTTTATATTAAGTGTCACGACCCAACCTATGGGCCGGACCGGCACTAGGACCTGGGCCAGCCTAAAGCCCCCGAGGCCCGTAGTAAGCCTTAACTATTCATTAACCCAACTCTAAGGCCCATTTGGGCCCAATTTCAAGAAAACAAACGGACAGAGTCCGGCCATAAAATGGACTTTCCAACGGGGAGTTTTTGACTCACCCGACCTGTAAACACAATAAATACTCAATTGGGGAGCTCAGCTCACCCTCCACATACTCATCAACATAAAATAAATGGGAGCTCAGCTCACTCATCCAATCCATCAACATGCATAACATATTTAAGTTTACAGGTCCAACATGATAAAAATATTACAGACCAAATTCAAATAAATACTGCTAACACATGCAGAAATTCTAGGAGTAATTAAAATTACACAATATTGATAAACAACCTGCGAGGTAGAAAAGCAGGTTAACCCAGAACAAAATATCCTCCTGTGGCCTGTAAAAATTTTTGAGCAGAGTGGCGTTCGACTCAGAGAGTAAAATATCAATCTTAACTATAATCTCTATAACTATCTGAAACTAATGCAACCTGTAGAGTGAAATGCAACATCAACACCATATTCACATCATAGCATCAAAAAGGTAATTTGGAGCACTCACACACCCTTTAACATCATTCATAGTATATGGGAGCTGATCCCCTATACAGCTCTCTTAAATCCAATCTGGTGCCAGCGAAGAACTCAGCTCGGACTTCCACTTAAATACCAAATCGGGGTCCCAGCGAAGAACTCAAGCCGTGTCTACCCCGAAGGACCGGGTCCCAGCGAAGAACTCAACCCGTGTCTACCCGTCCTTTCCATAGTCCACACCACATCACACGCACGCCAACGCACGCACACTGCTCCAAATTACCACAACAACACTCATGGCACATTAACAGTTATCAATGCAACATAATTCGTGCCTAGAGTTTAACTACATAAATATATGCATATAAGTGATGCATGGGCATGCTGAACATATAATAATATCGAAATTACAGTTAAAATTAATATTTTACTCACAGACTTGACGACAAATTACTGTGGCAGCTGGGCGGAGGAAGAAGGCTGTCCCGACTCACCTGACAATTACATTACATCTATTTAATAAATTTGACTCAATACAACAAAGAAAAATATCAAGTACGTCCTAAGTCGTGCCGAAAATCCGGCAGAGTCTCCCCTATACCTAGGACCTACCCGACCTGCAAAAGGGCTAAAAACGCACTTCTATATTCACAATCCACATATCAACAGTTCAATCATATCACACAGCCTCCCGCCTATCAAATCAGTCATCAATCACAATACGCAAAATTTCAATTTAGTCCTTATTATTGATCATTTTTGCAAAAACTGCCCAAACAAGCTCTAAAAATTATAAAACTTTTCCCCGCGGTCCTTAGCAATATTACTAAGCTATTGCAAAAAGAATCGTAATTTTCTAAGCTACCACGAATATTTTATGGATTTTTAATCCTATTTAAGCACTAGAAAATTACGTAAAAACAAGGTTCGGGTTTACCTTTGCCGATTCCGACTTGAGGAACGCTGGGACGTCGACAATGGGGGCTAGCCAAAACCTCGCCCAATTCGGAGACTTTTCCAGTGCAGTCCGTTCGCCTAATTTTGCGCAGATCAATCGCCGAATTTCCGCGAATCGAGGATACCTAAACTAAGCACATAACACGGTTTTTAGTAAATAAAATTTTCAGAATTTTCTAAGCTCATTTAATGCTCGAAAATACACTGCGAAGTTTCGTGGGACCCACAGAAAAACGGTGTCAGAAAAATTCGAAATTTATGTCGTTGCGAAGCTCTCGACGAATGGAGCGTGCTGGTGGCCTCGGTTTCCTCGTGGGATTCACGGTTTTCGAGAAATTTAGCCCAAAAGTTGAAGTGGGCTAAAATCTTCCCGAGCAAAAATCGGACAATCCGCTCGATGGATTTCGGCGTTCTTGGTGTCTATGGAAAGCTCTCGCCGAGTAGATGGTTTTGGACACAAGACCCGGTCCAATCGGTGACCGGATCGGCCGGATTTGGCCGAGGAAGCTGAAGCGGCGGCGCGCAGGGACCTTCGCAGCTTTCCATTGCTTCGCGGCCGGCCGGGACGGCCGGGAGGCCACGGCGAGGAGGACGCAGGGAGGCGGCCGTGGCAGGGGAGGGGAGGAGAGAGAAAAGAGAGAGAGAAGGGGAGAGCGTCGCGCGCGGGAGGAAGAGGAAGAAAAAGAGAAGAGACCGGTCCGATTCGACCGGTCCGATCCGGTCCGGTTCGATTCGGCCGGTTCGATTCGAAATACAAAATTTTAAATTTTTACTCTGCCTCGGGACCGAAAACGAGATCCAAAAATTTCGAAAAAATTCCCGAAAACTCAGAAAAATACGTAGACTCCAAATATATTTTTAGTTTTGCCACGTGGTCTTTAAATTAATTTTTAAAAATCGTCAAAGTTTATATTTTCGGAAAATCGAACCCGATTTTTAAAATCCGAAAAATCTCAAAAAAATTCCTAAAATTCAAATAAAATTAAAATACCAAAAATACTCATAAATAATAAAATTTGGGGTGTTACATTAAGTGTTTGGTAAAATTATATTTAGCTGTTGTTGTTAATGTGTGAAATGACTAATAAGGGTATATATCATATAATTTATTTTATTATTTAAATAAATATAAAATTATAAATTTATTACATTATATTATTTATTTTATTATTAAATTAAATATATAATTATTAAATTAATATATTATATTATTTAAATAAATATATAATTATTAATCTTTTATATTATATCATTTATTTTATTATTGAAATAAGAAAATAATTATTTTTTAAGATAATTAAATAATTTTAAAAATATAGATAAAATAATAAAATAATTATTATTATTAATAGAAAAATTTATAATTAATTTTAAGTTTTTGGATATAAATAAATATTTTATATTTTATGTTATTAATAAAAAATATTTTAACAAAGTTGAAATACATTAATTAAAATATTAAAATTACAAATAAAAAAATAAAAATAAAAATAATATTAATTTTCAAGTTAAATAAAAAAGGATAATATGGTCAAAATAAAAAATAAAACCAGCTGATGAGAAACGGCTCTAAAAATAGAGCTGATACAAACTGCAGCTGATGGGTATCAGTTGTCCATCAGCTATCAGTTTTATTTTTTTAAACTTGTTAAACATCACAATTTACCTATTTGGGTGTCTATCGGCTATTAACTGCACCTAACAGGTAAATCAAACACGTACAGTAAACTGAACTAAATAAGTTACAATAAAAAAAACTTTAGTATCATCTACAGTAGGGTTCGTGCGATCGGTAGGATACCCAGAAAAAACTTGCCAATCTGCCATCCTTCTCTGCCCCTTTGTGTGTCTCTGGGCAAGTTCCATACCTTAAAGTGAGAGGCAATTATTTCGTGTTAATGCGAGAAATTTGGTGCTGCATGTTTCATTTTATTTGGTGCATTATCTCAGTGGAGAATTTGTTGGGAATGTGGTTGCCTCGATACTATTCCAACGGTGCTCAACATGTAGGAGCGAGTTACTCTGAATAAAAAGGATTATTTACCAATTCAGAATTCAGATTCTTAACTGGTGGTTTGGTATGCTATGCTGATAGCTGGTTCTGCTA
The DNA here is from genome assembly GCF_030052815.1 of Hevea brasiliensis. Taxonomy (NCBI): domain Eukaryota; kingdom Viridiplantae; phylum Streptophyta; class Magnoliopsida; order Malpighiales; family Euphorbiaceae; genus Hevea; species Hevea brasiliensis. The sequence goes on along the minus strand of NC_079496.1, from coordinate 1,427,454 downwards.
TACTTTTTCTACTCTTGTTTCCATCAAGAAATCGCCGTTTTTGCTACTTTAGTATATAAGTAGAGAGGGGATAAATGTAGCAAGCGGTGGATTTCCCATTTAATTTTTTATATTATGATGAATTACTAACAATTATATTTGTTAGCATAAATTATATGTATTAAATTATAATACTATTAGGCAATATCAAAGAGAATGAATTTTTATATATTTTAAAAAGTTTAAATTATGTAATTTCAAAATAGAATCGTAGTCTGGCAAAATCAACACTGCTATGATATTCTTGTATCTCTTGAAGACATCCAACCACCGTTAAGAACTTGTATGAAGTAGTCCCATTGTCCAAAACTGAAGCATACAATGAATCTTACTCTTGGATACCTAAAAACCGTGGTTTTTAAATAGAATTGGCAACAAACTCAAGAAACAATGCAACCACCCAGTGAGATTCCCATCCCATCACTAAGAAAATGGTAACACGTTGATGATGTTTCTTCTAATACCGTAGCAAATTTGTTGACTTCTCTTGCCTATTAGCATGCAATTCCTTGGCAGCTCCTGACACAAGCAGATTTCTTAAAAATTTTGTACTTTTTTGAGTATTGAGATGCCTAGACTGCAATCGGTTCGCTCACTTGACTTGAAACGTGAGCTTCAACCTGCCCCATAAATTAAAAACTTGTGTCATTAGCTTGAACATGGATGGTGCTGTCTTCCGCTAAACGAATATATGCAACAAATGTGGGTGAACAATATCAGGACTGGGAAAATTAGGTAACTGTTTGTGATAACAGTTATTATACCCCCAACAACATGCATTTTATGAAAATATATTGTTATGTTTTTTTTATTGCAGAGTAGCTCAATCCAATTAGATATTTTTATCAATAATATATGCATTGTTGCATTCAGTTATTTTAAATTCGAAGGCATGTGTGGGCATAATGTGTTCATAACCAAGCCAATCCTTCCAATCAGTATCATATCCAAGAAATTGCCTTTATCAGTTTCCATTTCTTAGTAGCTTCAAACACAAGGAAAGAAGTCAAATATAGCGATGGTTGATTTGGTATTAGAAGTCAATATCAGATGAGAAACTCACCTTTGCTGATTTAAAAAGTTCATCAAGGACTTCAGACAGAGTTGGATGTGCATGTACAGCAAATTTTATATCCTGCATTGTGCCAAACATAATCGGTAAGTATATGATATACGCTTAAAATTTTCCTCTAAAAGAATGGGACCAAGGCAGATGGACAGTATATTAATTATATATCTGAAGCAAAATTTGAGCTACTGGGAGTACATTCAGGATTTGAATGACAAGTAACAGAAAAGAGTAAAGGTTTATCAAGGAAAGAAAGTTGCAGCATAAGGATCATATTCCAAGTCCTCAAACAGTTCATTATGCTGTCACATAATTAGCAGTACAAGTAAGAAGACATGGTATTTTTGGTTAAGAACACCTGCCTGAATGCGGGTCCCCAACGCTATAGCATTGGATGCTTCATGGATGAGATCAGCAGCATGCAACCCAAAAATATGAACTCCAAGTATCTCCCCAGTGTCAGGTCTATATATCAACTGCATGAAGATTAAAACATAGCAACCATGGAAGTTAGTCATATTAGACTAAATTACAATCCAAAGTGGTAACTGAAAATCTTGCATGTCAAATCAAAATCAAAATCTAAAAGGTACATTTAGTGGATGCAGCAAGAAAACAAGCACACAGCATGGAGGGAGTGAGGAAGCATATAAAAGTTTAAGCTATTGGGTGAAGAGGTCTATACACCATACAAGGCCACACCAAAATTCATGGGATTATTGAACAAGCCTCCAAATGCAAGCCTACGTAATACATACCAACATTACACACACGATAGACAGTAACAAAAACGAAATGGCATAATGAAATTAACCTCTAACATCATGTTGGTTCATCCAATGTAAAACTATTGGTCCATATTATATAAACACCTAACAAACTTCATTTGGAAACCAATATGGTTATTCAATGGGGGAAATACCCACAAATTCATGCTTCTTTTCTTTTGATTTCTCACACCTTGCTACTAAGTAGATGCAACTAATTAAGTACCAAAAATGACTATGGAACAGTTCCAGGAATAAACTTTTCTTCATGATAAAGAAAGCATAGCATGAGAAGAGAAAAATGGGGCAACTGAGGGAATGGACAAACAACATCAACAGAAACTTTGCTTTACATTGGATACTATTCTTGTTTAAGATGTTTAAGTGTGGAAATTTAGCACTTGACAATTGCACATCTCATCTTCACTTGAGCCATATATGAATACAACAGATTAAGCAAATCCTTTACAAAGCTAAAAAGATCATAAAGCATAAAATAATTCCTATTATTTAATTGTCAGTTACATCGATTTTCAGATATGGTGCATTGGATCTAAGATGAATGATATTGCACTTCATGATGCCCATCAACAATGCGAGAGATCATATAGCATTCAACAAATTTAGATAACGATTAAATAATTTATGTACCAATAAACTGCCAAGGAACAGCTCTAGAAAGATAATCACTAGCTATCCATTTAAAGAGGACGACAACAGGAAGACAATCGACTATTTGCATTATGTTTGCAGAAAACACTATTGAAGAAGGAAAGCAGTTGAGAAATGTAACCTTGGCAAGTCCCTCTCCTTCATTTTCTGCAAGGGCCTTTGTGTTGGCCTTAAAACTTGTCTTGGCAACACTTACCTCAAATCCTTCAGTTTCGCCTTTCTCCCTTGCTTGAGGCTGAGAATTTAACATTCAGTTAATAGTGCATCATGTGTAAAAAGGAAATAGGCAGATGAAGCAACATAACTAAAAAAATACATTAAATATAAAAAAGTGCACCTCTGTCAATCCAACCATGCTGATTTCAGGATGAGTGAAACAAGCTGCTGGAATGCTTAAATGATTTAGCACATGATCTCTTCCAGTGACTTGTTCAACCACTGTGAATATGCAAAACATAAAATGGGTTTAAAAGAAAGCACCAGATTTTGAAGTCACAAACAACAAAACTGCATATAATTAACCTGAAATTCCTTGTGCACTGGCCGCATGAGCAAGCATCATTTTACCATTCGCATCACCAATACAATACAAGTGAGGTACCTTGTGGTAGTTATTGCAAAATAAGTGTTAGTAGTGAAAAGCAAAAGGCATCCACCAAAATGTGCTCATGAGGAAATTATTGAACAAACCAGATTTCCGTCAGCATCAATAACACGCATACGATCATCAACAGGGACAAAACCACGTTGTGTCACAACATTGATCTGTGTAAACAAGAAGAGAAAAAGAATCATAACCATTTATCCTTTCAAGTAACAAGAAACCTAATCTTATCCACATTATTATGGAAGGATACATACATTCTCCAAACCAAGACCATTTGTGAATGGAGCTCTTCCGGTTGCAATTAAAGCTGCATCAACCTATAGCCAAAGAAAAGACAAAGTTACCACAGATGTCATGACATACGCATCACACATTAAAGAAAGATCATTATTGCTAATATAGAATTTGAATACAATCCGTAGTTTGAATGTTTACGTAAGGTCAATATTATGCGCATCTGAGTTGCTAATTGCCTAACAATAAGAAAGCAGGAACCACACATATTCAAGTTTTCAATACTTTCTAGTTTCTGCTATCACTATCCTTGTGAATGGTGATTAAATAAGTACCAAAATATAGAACTTGAACTCACATTATTTAGACAAATAAAAAAAAGGGTCCATTTGCATATTAACTAGTCTACCACAAGTTCCTAAAAATAGGATATGTAAGTTCATTAACCAAGTTTGTTTCAACTTGTTAACAACACAAGAATTTAATGGATGAATATGACCAAATCAAAATATACTGGCAGAATGATTAAAAATTTTAATCAATGGACCTCTCCACTCCAATATTTGAAGTGGAAGGAACTAAGCAACATGTTTTTACTTCATAGGACAGTAATAAAGATTCTTATCAGGATCTGACGCTCAAACTTCTTGATTTCACATAACTCAAATTACCTCCAAAGTATCTTTGTGTTCCTTGGTCTTGGCATCAATAAGCTCAATAGTGACAGGTTTCCCATCCTTTGCTGAAGTGATCTATATGAATAAATACAAGAAAAAGATAAATGCAAAGTGCACTAAAAGAAGAACAACAGGAAAATATGAATGCAACATATTGACACTACAGCTATAAGAAGCACACAAATATGAAATTCTTAATTACCTTGCTTGCAAATACTCCAGCATGATAGTCAATTTTCCTTGGATTTATGAGTACTCTTTGAGCCAACTTCCCAATCTCAGGATCAAATCCAGGCATAAGCTGATCTAGAGCTTCAACAAAGGTGACCTACAAAAACCCACTTGATTACCCTGATTGCTTTTGAGAAAACACTAGAAAATCCAATATTCTAAGGAAAAGAAAATTGAACAAAACCATGCTAAGCAGTGCTATTGATCAGTGTAGACAAGTTATAAACTAGCCTACCTCATTTCTTTCTGAAAAGAAAAACATATTTTAATAGATATGCATATTTCAAAGAAAAACCAGAAAATGGTATTCTTTGAATCACCATTTTGAGTTATATATGATCAAGTATTGAGTAAACACCCAATATGTGGAAGTTTTACTGCATTGAGAGTCTAAGCTATGCAATGAATCATTTACCTTGAACGTGCAGCAGACAAATGTAAACAAATGTGAAGTTTTAAAATGTAAGCATTTAATTAGATTGTGAAAATTCATGAAGCTTTTCAAATTAAATTGTCTATAAGTAAAGCAGGAGCCGAGAAACATCATTTGAAATAAACATCCAATCTTAAGCAATAGTCACTCAAGATAATTAACATGTTTCAAAAGGAACTCCATGCTTCTTTCCATGCCAAGTTAGGCACCATAGGCAGGGAAATCATGCATATAATACAGTAGAGGTAATTCTTTTCAAGTTAATACACTAACTTTGCCCAACAGGATATCCACAGACAATTCTTTCCAAGAATAAAATGAAGAGAAAATGAACAAGTTAATAGATGCTACCTCACTTCCAAGTGCAGTATATACATCACTGAATTCTAGACCAATATAACCACTTCCTACAATTACAATCCAATCAGGAACAAACTCCAGTTTGAGTGCATGGTCGCTTGTAATTACAGTCTTCCCTGCAGACCATTATGCAGGAATTAGAATTCTACTAGCAAAAGTAAGCAAAACATTGAAGACAATTACATAGGTGTACTTGAAAATAACCTCTATGATCATGATACAGACAAGACAAGTTTCCCAAGCAGTATTATCCTCTAGGCTGCTTGTAAATAATTCTTATGAAGTTAACTCCTTATTTAAGGTTACTTCTCAGCAAGTCCCTCTACAGGGTGATATAATCACAACAGTCTTTCATCAAATGATATGCCTAAACATAAGCTCAAAGGATTTGTTCATAGAAGTTATTTCCTGAAAACCCATAGAACAAGCAACTGAACAAGATTAATCCTATTTTTGTTATGTTTGAACCAAGTACCTCTTAATCATATAGCATTTAACTCAGATTAACATAACAGACCTGAAACAAAATCAAAATGTTTAAATCCATATCTATATCCTCATAGGATAGGATATAAACAATTTCTGATAGCAAATTCCCTGAATTTTGAACCTTTTGCATTCCAAACTATTAACCAAAATGGTACGAAGAAAGGAGCAGCAAGATAATGAGAACGGAAGTAAATTCTTACCGTCAACTTCAATGCCCTTGGGCACAAAAGGAACAGAACCAGTAGCTATAATTATATCTTTTGCAGTCACTATTTTGTCAGGAAAACCAGCTTTCCCATACTTCACTTTTTGTGGGCCCTGAATGAATTAATGAAAATCACTGTGATGAATAAGTTTTAATGCCTATCAAATATCACCATAGAATAAAAATGTGATGACAGATCATGTTCTACAAGCATTCAAATCAGAAGCTATTTTGTTTGAGTACAAGAATCTATAAATTGTAGTCCTGCCAGCTATGTACAACAAAAATGTTAACTCACCAAAACTGCACCAACCCCCATCAATATGTCCACACCAAGTGCCTTTAAAGAATTTGTTAAATTGTTACGAATTTTTGAAGCAAGGTTGTTTGCGTGATCAGCAACTCCCTGTCTGTCATACCCGGCTGCTGAAACCTATCATAAGTTTTTGGAAATGAAAAAATAAAGTGCTGTCAAAGCTTGGACAAATATTTACGTAAACACATATCAAACTACATATAAACTTTAGTTCTTCAAATGAAGAATGCTAAAAGCGACATATTGCTTTCTTCCTTTTATTTTTCAAGATTGACCGTGTTTTATCAAATACTAGGATTTTAAAAGCAGCAAAACTTCAAACGTGATAATCAAATAAATAAATCCCATTACCTGCAGACCCAAAGCTTTCATATGATGCTCGCTCTGAAGCTCCCGCATGCGACCACTAACAGCCAGAAGAGCTTTGGAAGGAACGCATCCTCTGTTTACACATGTGCCTCCAACCACATCTCCCTCAATGATAGCAGTCTTCAGGCCCTGTATTTATGGTATTTGAAGTTCATACCATTTCTAGAGAAGAAAAAAAAAAGGCAACTAAAAGCCACCTTTTATTAACCAAGCAAGTTGCATGCAATATTGTCATTGTAAATTCAATATTATATATTCCATAGTTTTCATTGAGCTCAGCAAATTGGTTAATCATATTCCTAACAACTTTAACATCCATTACCAGTTGGTTAACTCTTTTAACAAGTTCAACTAAAACAAATCTACCTAGCACAAAATTTCCAACCAAACTAAGTTGAATATTTCACTGCATGAAGTACAAATGATCAAAGTTCGAATTTCGAAAGCTCAAGCTAGCTAAGCATGAAGAATTACCTTCTCGACAGCATGAAGTGCAGCCCCATGACCACCAACACCAGCTCCGATAATGATCAAATCGTAATCGAACGACTTTGGAGGGCTTCCATTATCAGCGAGAGAAGCTGAAATTCCTTTTGAAGTAGTTGTAGTGTGAAGCTGAAGTCCTTGCCGAGAGTGAGACCGAGAAAGAGAAGAGAAACCCAAGGTCTCCCTTCTCAGACCACAAAATCGGAGATTTATAGGCTTAGAGGGAGCGAAAGGGATGGAATCAAACGCGTGATTTGATCTGGGAACTGTAATGTGTTGAGAGAGGGAAAGCGAAAATGACGAGTGCATTTTGGTTTTCTGGTGAGAAGTGTTAGAGCTCCGACGAAGAGAAGAAGATCTAATGTGAGTGAGGCAATGTAGGAATTCTTGGATTGTTTAAGTATCAAAGCTCCTCTGAGAGGCTTTGAGAAGTCCGTTAAGAGTTGGAAAGGGCGTAGTTATCAAAGTGCGACGGATGAACCACCTCTTTACTATCTTCCATTTTGGTTAGTTGTCCTGTTTTGCTATTGTACGCATGTCGCGTGCCACTTGCTTGCCATTGCGTTTCTATTATGTATGATATGAGAGAATTTATCAATTTCTTGCCAATTAGTTGCCATTTCTTTTAGTTTTGAAATTCTTGAACATGAAGGAAATTTTGCTACGTTTTTGAACCTTTTTATCTGGGTTGGAACTGTAATCGAATTGGATTTAGCTCGATTTTTATTTTGTTATTAGACAGAGATGCATACACATGACTTTTTGATAAAATATCCTTAATAAAATCGTGTGAAATCTTATATAAGTCACACGTAAATTTTTCACATTCAATATGAGATTTGAAAATAATAGGCCACTTGGTTACGGACTATATGTGGAGGGCTCCATTACACACCACACCTATAGGCTAAGACTTTTTTATTTTTATTATTGGGTAGAAATGCACACACAATTTAATAACGAAACACGCTTCTTGATAAAATCATAACAAATCTATTAAGGTGTGAAATTTAATATAAGTCACACACGCTTTTCACATCCATGTGGGATGTCAAAGGATTCAATGTTAGAATTGAGACTTCTAAAGCAATTACATATTTCCTCCAAATTCAATACTAGATTTGAGACTTCTAAAGCAATTATATATTTCCTCCTATGTTGACCTTATGAATTAAAATGAGCATAGATTTTGATGATAATAAAATTCAATTAAAATCAAACTAACCTTATTTTAAGTGTTGTGCTTTTTTAAGGATAAATAAAAAGATTCATGGAGTTAATGATGAATTTGTGCTTTAAAGAAAATATGACATTCTAAGATAATACAAGATGAATCAAAGATAAGTAAGAAAGAAAATGTTACCTTCCAAGTTGCATTGAATATCAAAATTGAAGATACATAGTTTATAAGTTAGTTTAAACTTTTATGAATATGTGTGAAAATATTTGAAGAGTAGAAGCCAATGATACTTATTTTTAATATTTCAAATTCTTATCATAAGTTTCAAAACTTGTTTTTGAATCATCAATGGTTTAAAAGTATTTTATTATAATTTGGTATAAAGTTTTAAAGTTTTCAAAGTTATGCAGAAATATTTTTTTTGGTATATTAACTCGTCTACGGGTTATGGTATGTTAACTAATTTGCTAACTGTCTCAACTCTGTACAGCATTGCAAAAAACGATAAAATAATGGCTATTTTCTTAAAATTTGAAATTGTAACATTCAAATGAGTTTTCAAACGATTCAAAACTATAAATACACTTACCCTTGGCCATTTTGCACTTAATGAGAGTCTTTATACTGTTCCTAACATTTTAAGATCATTAAAACTTTCATTCAAAGTTCTCAAATTATTTTTATTACTCATCATTGACATACTTACTCATCTCTTCTTTATAGTTTCTGTTGTATTGAGTGAGACTGAGTTTTAAACACTTCTTAGCATTTATGAGAGATCATACAAGCACCTATTGAAGTTTGATTGTGAAAAATATTTGAGGTAACACTTGGTAAAAGTGTGAAGCTATCTTTGAGAGAGTGGATGTAGGCTAATTAGGCCGAATCACTATAAAAATTCAGTGTTCAATTCTCTTAATCCTTACTCTTTAAATTTATGCACTTTTAATTTATGGTTGAAGTATTTTTTGCTGAGTTGAGAATTAATACAGTTTACTGTTAACTCTACTGCATACTGAGATAATCTATTTACTGTTGAATCTGATATAATTTGCTTACTGATATATTCTGTTTGTTGTGCTGTGATTTTATTCAAATTACTAAAATTTTTATTGAGTGTCAATATATCTTGTTAGATCAGTATACTGAATGTTTTTAAGTCAATTTTGTATCAACTAATTATTTGAGCAGTATCACACACGTTTCACATTAGAAAATTATGTTGAATTAAACTGTAATTTTTCAAAGGTTTTGAGCAATGATCGAAAAATTGTTTTAGTTCAATTCACTCCCCTCTTGGACATATTTTGAGACATCATCCTAAATTTGAATTGAACTATAATTGACAAGTTAACCTTAGGATTTAGTCTAATTTAACTTTTTTTTTTTTAAATAAAGAAAAGGAGAAATATTGTTTTAAACGAAGACCTCTCAATCCATAACAATTTCTTATTGAACTAATATTAGAGTCACTTTTAAACCAAATCAGAATCGTTTGAAAATAAATCTACCCCAATTCGATTTAAGACTTTTTTTTATCAATAATTTAAATTTTCTTTTTCACAGAGTTATTTACACAGATTAGTGATAAAATTAGATAGAACTGTTAATTCCTATTTGAAATCAACCCATGAGTCCATGGCCGTAGCTACTCTAACTTTACAAACACTTAATTAAACATCCTCAATATGAAACAAAATCGACGCTATCATTTGTGCTTACCGTCCATGCTTGCTTGTCCTTATTAACTTCTTTTTTTTTTTGTAAATGTTATTCATTGCATTAAACAAGATCAATAGAGGAAAAAATCAATATCTTATTACAAAAAAGGCAAAAAAATATGATTATAAAAGAGGATAAAAATGCTCAAAATCAACCCCATACAGTAACTCAAACTCATAACCTAAAAAATTCAGCAATATAATCCAAACCAGTTTATGCACAGGAATAAAATTTGCCATAGCCACCACAAAGCATCACCGGATGAAACTGGTGCAGCAGTGCAGGGAGAAACAAACAGAGGTAATATAGACAAATTGTTACCTCTGACACTCAAGATCAAGAAACCTCCAAGAAGAGGATTGTAGAGGCCATGATATTCTAACCTTCATGTAGCCTTCTTTGGACCTCCTCCCAAATTGATTTCTTACATTTTCAATCAACACTGAAACCAACGACACTAAGAAGAGACAAAACCATAAAAAACATGGCTCCCTCTGCCATAGATGCACACCACAGGACCACAAGAGACTTTCTCAAACCCCTCATCCTATAAACCAAAACCACACAAAAATATTTACAGCCTCACCCATAGATGAGGAGAGTAACCCATTCTCTAAGGTGACCATTTCCCTACCCCAAAGGGGAGGGGACGACACCGATCAGCAAAGAAGACGAGAGTTTGATACCCCTAGAAAAACCCAACCCTTGAGAGAAAACCAGCCGAGAAGAAAACGATTGTCCTTATTTCCTTGTAGCGTACACCTTGTGTTATTGCTATAAATCATACCAATGGCTATATTTACTAACTTAAATAGTCCAGATTATTCTTTTTGCTTTTCTCAGTATTTACGTAGAACACCCTGTGTTTAACATGATAAATTGTGATTATAGTGGGAAACCTAGATCCGTGAGCATAACTCGTTGAATTAAGTTGGTTAATTCTATTAGTTTGGAAAAGAAAAACTATAAATTAAGGCTCTATTTACTTCTATTGAAAATAATTGATATAAGCAAATTTAAAAAAAAAAATTTAAAGTATTTTCTATTATTTAATTATAATATTAATATATATTTATATCATATATACATAAATATTTCTGTCATTTATAATAACATCAGCAAAGTTTTTATTTTGAAACTAGTTAAATTAGTTAAATAGATTATTATTTAACTTAAGTAAAAACAGTTTCAAAACCTGCAACATATTTTTCTCATCCAGTTGCCTTTTTTTTTTCTTTTCACTGCTGAGCCAATAGAAGATTAGAGAAATTATAGTTGATTTAAAGAAGATTATAGTTGTTTTTACCGCTATAACATAGAAGATTAGAGAAATTTATCAACCTCATCACCACTATAAACTGTATAAACTAATTATTAAGAATTAAAAGAATTTTACTATGTAAAATTAAAAGTTTAATGAGTTTTGTATTATGTTTTTAAATTCAAATACAACTCTATTACAATCTTAAAGTTCATAACAATTGTTGAAATTTATCCTTGATTTTCTGGCCATTAGAAGTAAACTTTGCAGCATTTGATTATACTTTCCTATTTGCAAGAGAAGCGCAGGGATTACACAGAGAATCAAGCTTCAAGTAAAAGCCTAATTACCGATGTCCCATGTCTAATCATTATCATAAAATTGTGAATTGTATATTTAGCTCCAGAATGGGACTGGGAGGAATCAACTGATACCAGAAGTTTAATCACCCAGAAGTTCTTTTAATGAAAATTTATTTCAAATATTAGGATGACAACAGTAAAATACATACGAAAATTAATATACTCGAATTTAAACCTGAATCCAATCAATGTATTCAAAATCTGAACTCGTCCAAAATTCGATTAAAATTTATTATTAACTACTTAAATCTGTTCAAACTGAATTATTATTACTAAAATAATGCTAGAATCTATTTAATTTTATATATTTTAATTAATAATCTACATAAAAATTTAATTTTTATTAATAATTTACATTTTAAAAATTTAATAATTTCATAAAATATTTAATTATATTTTATTTAAAATAAAAATATAAAATTTTAAATATTATTATAAAAAAATATATTTTATATTTAATTAAACATTATATAAATAAATTCAGATAATTGATACCCAATATAAAAAATTCATATCCGATCTGAATTAATTATGAATACTATTTAAATCTATCATATTAACATTCAATCAAGTTAGATATTCACAAAAATCCAACTCCTGACCATTCCTATAAACTAAGTGGATAATCATCAAACACGTAACACATGAGACTATCCGCTTACATCTTGGTATTCCCATTTATTTTCCTTTTATTCTTAATTGTCTAATTCGAAAAAGATTCTTATACACTCTCGAGTTTATAATTTAATGTATTTATTTAATTAATAAAAAATAATAAATTGAGATTTAATTTATTATACATTTAAATGTTATTTATTAAAATTTTAAATATATATTCATTATTAATTACTATGTATATATGTATTTGAATGTCGAAAATAACTACTCTTCAAGTTATTGGCAAGGGATAAATTTCTCTAATAGTTACCCAATTTTATTAATTATTTTATTTTAATTATTATATTTTAATTTATTTTAATAAAATTATTAAATTTTTATTTTTTATTCACTAATAACCATCCAAATCAGTAAAATTTTTAATAAAATTTTGTAGCTTTAAATTATAAAAAATTATTTCCTTACCAAATTAGAATTAAAGAAAGAAATAAATCTTATCTCTATATTAATTATTATATTTATTAATTTTTTATAAAAAATAAAAATTTTTTTATTATGATACTATGAATATGTAATTTTTTTATAATTTAAAATCACATAAGACATATTATATAATAATTTTATTGAAGATTTTATCAAATTTTGTAAATTTACTTGTATAAAAACTCATTTATATGGTGTAAAAAATATTAAAAAATTTAGAGTTTTTGGGTATTTAATATTATTTATTGGTTTTATTTTAAAATTGTCAAATTTCAACTATTAATTACATGAAACCACGTGGAAAATTACCTTTGACTTGGACTATTGACACTGGTCTCAAACTTACTGGTCCAGGTGTACGACAGCCCAGAGGTCATGCTGCTGGTGAAGTACTGTTTCGTGCTACCTTCAGTTCACGTGTCTGTCTGTTCTTCAATGATTGGTTAAGCTTTCACCGACCTGTCACCCAGTGCCTGGTAAAAGCGCGAACCAGTGAATACTATTTACACGTGTTATATTACTCCCGCCAATTAGAGGAATCTGTGTGCGTGTTTCGGGCACAGTCGGGTAAAGCCTTTAGACCGAACGCCAACGAGCTCACAGTAATGCCATCGTGATTGGATCGTGATTAACAGAGCGCGTGGATATGAGCAGAAGGTCGTCAGTCGTCAGTGGTCATTCCGTAATAAGAACAAAATTCGAGGGCATTAGACAAAATTGTGTACATGGTTCTAATGTTTAAAATCTGTCTTATATCACATTTTAAGTTTTGAAATATAAAATTAAATAAATCTTGAGATATTATTTAGCATTAATATTAAAAAAGAAATTAAATTAATTGAAAATATTATTAGATTTTTTAATGAATCTCATAAAATTAATTTATATATTCAATTGTTTTTAAATTTATTGAATTATAAAAATTTAAAAATAAAATTAAATGTTTTTAAAATTAAATGTATTACTAAATTTTTTAATAAAGGTGTAAATTTTGCATTTATTTATTTTTTATTTTCTCACTTTTCTTTCGCTTATCGATGGGCAAGGACAGACACTTGCACAGAAAATAAAAAAAAGGAAAGAGGGAAAATAGGGAGGGAGGGAGGTAGAGAGAGAGACAGAGGGAGAGAGAAATCGAAGGTTCACTTAGCTACGTCAATGGCGGTTCGGGTTTTCTATTGATCGCCGAACCTCAATCTCTTACTGTTCATTTATCCTCTCTTTACCTCTCTCTATTCGTAAAACCCTAATTTTAACGTCCTTATAACTAATTTTACTACAATTAAAATCCTCGGGGATTTTGGAGCTTCCAGTTTGGGTCGTGAAGTGAGGAGCTGACATGGGCGCGCAAGAGAAATCGCAAGCAAACTCCAATTCATTGCAGGTAAGTCAGTTTGCATAGCTTTGTAGGGCTTTGGTATTATTTTGCCCTTTTGTTTGTGCCCTAGAATTGGACATGGTACGAGCTAGTGGTTTTGCAGCACGAGTTCACTTCTAAATTAAGGTTTCTTTCTATATTTTATTTCTTGGTGTTATTTAATCTACTATTTTCATGATATTCTTTAGGAGAGTTCGAGTGTGATTGGTGTAACTCAGTTGCATTAGGTTTTTCCGTGCCATGATATGGGTTATTTATGCATAGTGGTCTTCTTAAGGTTTCAGAAAAGTTGAATATTATTCGTAGTTGGTTTTTATTAAATTGTGTTAAGGCCTTGTCTGGGTATGTAGTACTGTTAAGCTGGTTAGCCAGTAGTACTAGAATTCTTTTCAGTTGGGGCTGCTGATTTAACCAAAGTTGCTATTATAAGTACCATTTTGGTTTTGGTATAAAGATGTTTCAGAGTTGATATTATCTTCCAATGGCAGTTTATGCAATTCAGGTGTTTGTTACAAGCACGGTATCTGCTAGAGGGTACAGGTCTCCCCCTCCTCCCTTTCTCCTTTTGAGTGGATAATGTTTAAAAGCTGGGGTTGTAGTCTGTTTTATGGTTTACTATGCTATGAGGGAGGGTAAGAGTGATTCTCTTAGTAGAATTACTGGTGCCATACATTGAAATAATAGAATGCTAGTTTTGGAAGTGTCTGGGCTGAGATTTGTCGGAGTTGAAGGAAGTATTGTACTCATATTGAAGTTTATTTATTTATTTTGGGACTGGGTTTTGGTGGAATGTTTTGTCTTTCTTTGATTATAAGTCTGATCAATCTTGGTCTTTCTAGCTATATTGGTCTTTCTAGCTATATTGGTCATTTTGCTTTTCTTTTCCCTCCATGTTCAGTAACAATTTTAGTAATAATGGTGCAATGGCCTGTAGAGGTATTTGAGCTTGTTTTTATTGAATTGCAGAGGGTGAAGGTCTACCGTCTAAATGAAGATGGTAAATGGGATGACCAAGGGACTGGGCATGTTACTGTTGACTATTTGGAGGTTTATTCAATTCTTGAACTGGATTCTTTATTTTTCCATTAATCCTGCTGAATTTCAGGAATCTAAGTAAAAGAATTAATACAGCAGTTCTTAAAAAAATGTGTAATTAAAATGTGCACTGCATTTTGAATTGTGAATGTTATCAAGCAGAGATCAGAAGAGCTGGGCTTGTTTGTTATCGATGAAGAAGACAATGAAACACTGCTTCTGCATCGTATCATACCGGATGACATTTACAGAAAACAAGAAGGTATTTTAGTATTTCACAAATGGCTTGTCACAAGTGCCGTTTTTTCGTATTGTTGGCTAATACCATATGTGCGGCTCTCTTGATTTATGGTGTTTGATAAAATGATCTCTTTATTTATATTTTTCAGATACGATAATCTCATGGAGAGATCCTGAATATTCTACAGAATTAGCACTAAGCTTTCAAGAGACAACAGGGTGTTCTTATATATGGTATCAACTTATGTTTGTTTGTCTTCTTTTTTCCTCGAATTTTCTTCCATGTCATCTGATGCTGAGCATGCTTTTTTTTTTTTTTTTTTTTTGTTCAGGGATCATATCTGTAATGTGCAAAGAAGTCTGCAGTTTAGTAGTCTTAACAGTAAGTATTGATATTCAGTTAAAAACCAACATTTAATAATCTCCTAAAAAGTTACTCACTGTTGGGGACTACCGTTTTCAGATTCAAGCAGACAAAAAATATGCTTAACATTCGTACGCACTGAAAAGATTATTTGTGTGATCTAGTGCAATTTGCTCTTGTTTTTCTATGGAGTGGTTATAAGTAATTTTTCTGTCCTTTTATTTTATTTTATTATTATTTTTATGCAGATGAGACATTTCACAGCATGAATAGTGAGTTAAGGGAGTTACCTGCGGTTGAACTTTCCACACTTCCTTTGATACTTAAGGTTAGATTGGTGTTTTACTTCTCTTCTTTTCACATTTCATTTTGTGTTGGAGTTCTCTATACTGTCTCTCTCTAATCTCCTCAAGGTACATGGTCTGTGCATTGACTTATCTGTGTTTATTGATGGGTTTTTTGATGGATGTCACTAAAGATTTGCTACATTTATAATTTTGTCATATTTTTGTCTCTTTTTCCCCATGGAATTATGTAATTGCATGCTTTCTTTATCATCTATTGATGCCTGTGTGGTTGTGGATGATTGCTTAATTAACTTGAATATATAATTTTTTTTCTTGCAGACTGTGTCCGAGAGTGGAATTGCTGATCAGATGAGGTTGACAGAACTTATATTGAATGATGTAGGCTTCATGTTAATTCTCTCTTTCCACATTGTGATTGAACAATGATGTCTTCCCTTGTTTGATTTAATTTCATGACCAACTGCTAATGAATTTAAAGTACATCCTAGATGTTTGGCTTTAATTTTTTTCTAAAAAATTTTTAGCAATTTTTATTTGCATTAATATCCATGTAGGTTTGTAATACAAGGGATATGGTAAGTTTGTAGTTTGTAGAAGGAATATGTTTAGCACTTTTTATTTGCATAAATATAAACACACAATAAAGTTTGTAGTTTTTGAATGGGAGACTTTCTGAGTAAAATTTCTTCTCCCAATGCAGCAAGATTTCTTCCGCAAGCTGATGGAACTTTTTAGAATCTGTGAGGATCTGGAAAATATTGATGGTCTGCACATGATATTCAAAATAGTTCGAGGAATCAGTCAGTATCTAATTTAATCCCAGTTGCTGTTGTTTTTCATTTTATACTGCATGTTTCTGTGCCCTTCATTAAATTTTCTAAAATTTTCCATTGTTTGTTTTGTTGCAGTTTTGCTCAATAGTCCTCAAATCTTTGAGAAAATATTTGGGGATGAGTTGATCATGGATATTATTGGTTCACTTGAGTGTAAGAGCTCATCTAATTGTTAGTTTGTAAATCCACTAGTAATCTTTTGTATAACTGTATTTGAATGAAAATTTGATAACCAACACTTTCTACCTATGATGATTGCTTATGTGACTATTCTTAATCATTACATTAAATGTGGTATCATTGTAATGAATCTGATAGATTTGAGTCAATCACATTCTTTTTATGCCATTGATTTGTTTAACTTATTTCATTTCATTTGGTGTTCTGGCAGTTTGGGTTCTTTTTTGATTAATGGTCTCTGGTTGTTTCCTTGCTATGCTACTTATTCATAGAAAGAACTTCCAGGTTCCATTCGGCCTTATATCAATGTGCACTGAATTTGTAGGGGAGATACCTTTGAAATATGCATGATAATCATGGTAGTCATAATAATGTCTTGTGCTATTGGTGCATAAATTATGTTATATTTGATGTTTTGATGTCTGGAATATTAACTTTAAATGAGACATACTAAGATGATATAGTTTTTTTTATTTTTATTTTTTTATTTTTATTGTTGTCGTGTTTCACTGAAATAATAAAATTGTGTTTGCTTTTGTGTGTTCAATAATTTTTTTTAGCTGCCAATCCTACTGGCTTGAATCATGTATTGGTTTTAGTGTTTGTAATTATTTTTTATAGTCTTAAAGTCTTAAAGATTTTTCCTTTAAATTTCTCATTCTGAATCATTTTAATTAAAATAATGTGTACTATGTGTTAATCACATACTGTACATAGCGTCGTATATCTTCTTTTTTTTCTTTGTCCTGATAATCTGTTATTTAGTCTGCACAGAGTGAAGGGCATGCACTAAATAGTTGATAATTCACAAAATAATTCTCATTATGACTAGTATTTGGTGGTGGTGGTGGTGATGATGATGACATGCCATAAATTTTGTTTTCAGATGACCCCGAGGTTCCTCATGCCCAACATCATCGTAATTTTCTGAAAGAGCATGTAGTTTTCAAGGAGGTAACATGCTGTTAATTGGTTTCCCATTTCCTTTTAGGCTGGGATGGGGTATTGCTGGTACAGTGCACATGGTTCCATTTTTTAAGCGGAACATAATCTTGGTTCAACAGCTGGAGAAACAAACTGTTCCTTGAACATCAGTTAACTGTTTTCATGGGTATTCAATCTAACAGTTTGTGGAACTCTGTTTTTGCTTTGTAAACTGTATTTCTGCAACACGCCAACATCACTGTGCTCAATAAATACTTGCACAAAGCTCCATGGCCATTTATTTATCAAAACTATACAAACCATGCTCTTTCATTGCTAGAAGGAAAGCACTGAAAAAAAAGAAGCAATATGTGATTGGTGTGTTTAGCTATTACCTTGCAATAAACAAACCAGTAATGCACCATTAATTGCCAAACAGGAAGAAAAAAAAAATTCATCAAACAAGCTTGGAATTACTTAAGGATGAGAAATAGATAAAGCAATTTAAAGGACAAGAAAAGGATGAAACAAATGGGAAACCAAATGAAATAGGGAGGAAATTGAGGATGTGCTAAAGTTTCTGTCTGGAATATAGAGAAGGGAAAGTAGAAATGAGAGAAATGGAAGGACACAAGGAGCTAAAATTAAAATTGGAAGAAAAAAAATCCCAAGTGGGGCAAGTGTGAAGAGATAGTAAAATGGATGATAAATGCCCATGTAATTAATTGAACCAGGATTGCTAAAGGTGGTTCTGATGTTACACATAAGGAATAACCTACTCTATTGGAATAAAACCACATAAAAGATTTGTGCTCTTCTATTTATTGATTTGGTTTGGTTATTGGCAGATTTAACCCAACAACAACAGTTTTAATCCCAAACTAGTTGGGGTCGGCAATATAGATCCTTTTTCGCCATTCAGCTCTATTAGCCAACAAGTTTGCATCAATCCTCGAAACTTGTAAATCCTTTAATACTACTTTTCTCCACATTATTTTACGTCTCCCGTCTCCCTTTTTTTCTGCTCACTTCTTCCCCTACTAATTTATCCCGTGTTCACAGATTTAACCACCCCCTCCGCGCCCCCCCCCCCCCCCAAAAAAAAAAAAAAAAAAAAAATTGTTTTGGTTATTCACTTCTTTTTGTTGCAGTTATTTGCTTTGTTTAGTTTCTCAAGTTTGTCGGTTCTTTTAATCATCCCTAATTGCAGGAAGGGGGTAGGAGATGTATTTACTGAAAGAAGTCATTACTCATTACTTGTTGCTGACATGCATTCATTTCTTCAATGTTTAAGGCCATACCAATCAAAGATCCTATTGTCCTGTCAAAAATACACCAGACATATAGAGTTGGTTATTTGAAGGTTTGGATCTTGAATGACGTAATTTCTAGTGGTTACTTTCCATTTTAGTTGGGGAATTCTTACCTTCTCATGTCTGTTTTAGGATGTTGTTTTGGCTAGAGCGTTGTACGAGGCTACAGTTGCAAATCTCAATTCCATAATTCATGCAAATAATGCAGTTGTAAGATTCTAAGAACTTATTGTCTATGCATTGTAGGTTGTTATTTTCATCTCTAGTTGGGTTACATTTTGTGATATTTGTTATTTGTACCTCTAACTTCTGTGTTCTCTTTCTAGGTTGTTTCTTTGTTAAAGGATGACAGTACTTTTATTCAGGAATTATTTGCAAGGTTGAGGTCCCCAACTACATCTGGAGAATCAAAGAAAAATTTGGTAAGTGTAGACATCTAATAAATTCTGTGAGTGATACTGTCTGTGCTACTTATGAGATTTTTTTTCTGTTTGCCCACTTTCCCAATCTCTACGTCAGATTTTTTATTTTTGAATGAATTAAATATCATTAAGTTCTGGATTGTTTTATCTTCAATCAGTTAGATGTCTGGTTAGATACACAATAATTTCCTTGTTTAATTGTTTGAGTATCCGAACTGTTCAAACATCTCGGTCAGTAATTCTCAATGTCAAAATTGGTGCTTTTATCCTACAGTTTTAAATTGACGCAGGAATGTAATAACTAACCGAATTTTTGGACTTCCTCTTCACTTCGTAGTTTGGACCTTTGTTTAACTGTTTATTTCAGTTTTAATATTTGATTATCAAAATGTGGACTTTCTGAACTTTGTCTGGGTGAGCATTGTAGATCAACTCAGCTTTCTTGTTGAATATTTATGTGCTAGGAAATAGAAAATGGTCTTTTCTTGAGACCATTTCCTTTATGAAATGAAATTCTCTTTCGATTGCTGTTGTAGATTTTTTCCACAGTTCTAGGATTGGGCCCTTCTTGATTGCCAGACATTTGAGTTTCAATTCCTAGGTAAGAGGGGTGAAGAGGTCAAAATACACTAAACACAGTAAATATTATAATTATAGAACAGAAATGCAAACATGCTAATGTTTAATTTCTGTATTTTCGGTACAGTGGTGTATTTCATGATGCTGATACCTAGTAATAAATAGGTACAGCTTTGTGGTTAGCTTTTAATGATGTGTTTCCCTGGTGTTCTTTTTCCCCATCACAATAGGTATATTTCCTACATGAGTTTTGTAGTTTAAGCAAGAGCCTGCAGATGGTCCAGCAACTCCGACTGTTTAGGTATGTGTGTGTTTCTGGGCGTAGTTTGGCTTAGTCTAATACAATTTCTTAGTTATTTTGTTTTTTTAATGATTTCAATATTGTTTTGAGCATGAATGTCTCTGATTCTTGTAGGGATCTCATGAATGAAGGTATTTTTGACATCATGACAGAAACTTTGCAGAATCAAGACAAGAAACTTGTATTAACTGGGTACTTGTGATCATTTACTTTATGCCTTTAATATAACATTTTGTGCTTTCTTTCTTCTCTTTGCAATTCAATACCCTCTCTTGGTCTGTTTGCTTAACCCTAACAGGAAGTCATTCTTATGGATGCAGGACAGATATCCTTATTCTTTTCTTGAATCAGGATCCAAATCTTTTGCGCTCTTATGTTGTTAGGCAGGAAGGAATTCCACTTCTAGGACTGTTGGTATGTAATTTATGAGTTGATTGTGATACCTACAGTGTGGGGATGGATGTAGGAGGGTTCAGCTGTGTGCCCTTGCCAATTTTTTTTGTAATATTACTAATCCAAGTAGCATCAACTTTGATATTACTTTTGATTTAATGATGCTTATACTTCTTTGTTGGATATGCTGATGCTACTTGGATGTCGTGGTATTGTACTATTATTATTTATTTATATAATAGTATGTTTTCATTATGGCTTTGTGCATTTTCCATGTTGTTTAATCCCATTCATTTGGGACATGTAAGCATGCATGTATTCAATGAATTTAATATAGTTCACATACAGGTTAAAGGTATGATAACGGATTTTGGAGAGGACATGCACTGCCAGTTTCTTGAAATTCTTCGTATTTTACTGGATTCCTATACATTATCAGGAGCACATGCACAGGTATCCTTCTTGATAGTTTATCCTATATGGAGCTGTCAGTTTTGGTCAATTAAGAGTCTATTTGGCATTGTTGTTAGAGCTGCCTGCTGTTGAGAAAATATCTTTTAAATATGTTAAGAGAGTATTAAAATTGATTTAAAGTTAAATTTGATATGTTTAAGTTATAAGAACTCCAAAACAACAAAACCTTTTTTTTTTTTTGAATAGCATCTAAAATGGTGCTTTTCCAAAAAGCAGTTTTTAGCGTCTCAATCACAATCCCAAACGGAGCCCAGGTGTAATGAAGGGTGAAAACAGATTTTATACATGCTTCCCAATTTTGTTCTGTTTTCCTCTGAGTTTATAAGTGTCATGATTTAAATCGAAGTTTAGGGTATGCTCTCAGGTATTGAAAACGGGTCTATAACGGCTAACGAAATGGTAACAACCTATTGCTGTACAAATTTTTTTAAAAAATTGCAAGTTTATGAAATGAATAGATATTTAAAGACATAACTAAAATTAAGATACACAACTGAAGAATAAGATAAATATATATCAAATAAAGGTAGTAAATCCATCA
The DNA here is from genome assembly GCF_030052815.1 of Hevea brasiliensis. NCBI lineage: Eukaryota > Viridiplantae > Streptophyta > Magnoliopsida > Malpighiales > Euphorbiaceae > Hevea > Hevea brasiliensis. The sequence goes on along the minus strand of NC_079496.1, from coordinate 1,405,589 downwards.
TTCTTAGGCATCATTATCATTAATCAATTTAAACCTAAAATACCTAAGTAGATAGTAAAGGACTAATTTTATTACCACCAAAATAAGTGTCTAGGAAATTCTTGATTATCTATATTTTTTTACTAAAGAAATCATGATTATTTGTTTGTCTTAATTTTAACTTTGCCGAAGCCTAAATTAATACTTAGCAAACATTAATGAAGCATAATAAGTTAAAAGGAAAATTTTACCATATAGCCATACGACCGGCCATGTTATGTGGTAGTGAGTGTTGGGCAATGAAAGAATCGTATGTGTCTAAGATAAGAGTTGTAGAGATGAGAATGTTAAGATGGATGAGTGGCCATACTAGACTAGATAAAGTCTGTAATGAGAGTATTAGAGAAAAGGTAAAACTGGTGCCAATTGAAGATAAGTTGAGAAAAGGGAGATAGAGGTGGTTTGGTCATGTGAAGCGTAGACATACGGAGGCTCCAGGTAGACAAGTAGAGCACATTGGGTTAGAGGATAGAGAGAAAAGAAGGGGTAGATTTAAACTGACTTGGAGGAGAGTAGTACAATATGACTTAGAAGTATTACACATTTCCGAGGATTTAACTCAAAATCGTTTATAGCGGAGAAACAGAATTCATGTAATCGATCCCAATAAATTTTTGGGATAAATGTTTAGTTTAGTTGAGTTGAGTTGAGTTGAGTTAAACATTAATGAAGCCTAAAAGTTTTTTTGATGTTATTTTTCAATTACTTATATATTCTATTAAAAATAATTTTGAAAATAGCTAAAATTATAAAGAAAAAGATAATCTATAGGTCGAGCAAACTAATACTTCATATGATAAATTTCATAAACCCAGCATAAAGCATAATTTTCTTTAACAAATAAGCAAAAACACCGACAACAAAGGCAAATAACTTATCCTAGAACTGTGTTTAATTGCTCTCCTTCACTTCAAATAAATCTTTACTAATGGATGATCTTAACCGAAGAAAAGAAGATTTGTAGAAGATGGAAAATTTGAGATGGAAGTGTGAGGGAAAAGAAGGGGAAGTATTGAAATAAGAAAGAAAACAGGCTGTTTGCCTCCTTGCTCCAAAATAAAAAAGGCTTTGTGCTCAAGTGAGTAATGGCAGTTACCCATTACTTGTTAGCCAATAACAGCGGTTAATGTAGCAGACATAACTTACGTCCATTACCAATGCTATTTTTTTTTGCCGTTATTTAATGTGGGTAATTATAATGACCCCTTCAAAAATCTGTATTTGATGGCTGTTACATTATATGACAGCTGTTATTTAAAAGCGTGATATAAATATGTATTATGTGTTAGAATGCAAGCTGTCTTGGCTTGATGCTTATCTTGATTTTCAAGCCTAAGTTAATCTCTGTGTATGGGAAGTCTTGCTAGGAACCCTGAAATCATATGATAATCAAGGGGAGTTAAAATGTCCACCTATGATTTGAGGAATTAAAATTTTAATCTATTGGCAATAGCGCTGCATTTAGTAAGACAAGAATGACAGAAATAATAGCAACAGAGGCTCTAACGCATGCCAATTAATTACTGAATTTTTTATGAATTTAATTTTTGTGGTTATGTGACAGATTTGAATTATTGTCTGTAAGCAAAATGCTGGGAAAGATGGGGTGCTTTTCTACTGGCTGTTATTTTGTGGATTTCATTGATTTGGTTTTTCTTGGTAGTGTTTATTTCCCTGTTCTTTGATTGTGCTTATATAAATATATATAGATGGCTCTTGATCTTGTTTCTATATTCTTATTCTTTTTCATCTTCTTTAAGTGTGTGAATGTGTATATACATGCGTGTCTACAGATGCACACACATAGAGAGACACCTGTTTATTTTACTTTCAAATTTTGTTTTTCAATTTGCCTTTGGTAACCTAGTTCCATCTCCATGTTTTCTTTTTTGAGAATGTAGTTCCATCTCTATGTTGGTATCTGTTTTATTGATGCTCTTGGTCTTTGTTCTAAATGGCTTATAATTTACTGACTATAGCATCATGTTTTCACAGTTCCATTTATAAACTGTGGTTGCTGAGTTTGAAATGGATTTGGGTTTCTTTATGCAGTTGTAGCTTTTTGAATGGGGAGTTTCTATAGTAACTTTGTTTTTTAATGAAGTAAATCTTATTTTATCAATAACTACCATTAAATGAATGGTTAAAATCTAATCAAATGGTGAAATGTACAAAGTACAAACAAAGTGAATTAAAATCAGAGTAACCATAGAAGACATGTTTTGAATGTTGATATGTATTTTGTACGTGTTTCTGCTTGCTTGTTAAAGATCGGTCAGTAGAACTTCCATGCAAAATTAAATTCCTTTTTACATGTGCTCTATTTGAATAATATTTTACTTAAAGAGTTCATTTTGTTAATGACCGAGTGTTTTGCATATATTCACTGCAGAGAGATAATATTATTGAGATCTTCTATGAGAATCATTTGGGCCAATTAATTGATGTTATAACAGCATCATGTCCAGTTGAAGGCATTTCTCAATCAAGTGGTAAATCTTCAGGCTTTGGTGGAAGAGATGAAAATCAAAATAGCGTGAAGCCAGAAATACTCTCAAACATTTGTGAATTGCTATGCTTCTGTGTTCTGCACCATCCTTATAGAATAAAGTAAATTTTTGGTTATTTGTTTCGCAATCTTATTTAATCTATTTTCTGCCGCTATGTTTTGAAATGTGAATGTGACTTTCTTCTGTACGCAGGTGTAACTTTCTCCTTAATAATGTTATAGATAAAGTTATGACTCTAACTCGAAGAAGGGAAAAATATCTTGTTGTTGCTGCTGTTCGATTTGTTCGCAATATTCTTTCTCGCCATGTAAGTCAATTTGACCAATCATTAATGTGGGAGAACATATAAATTTCTCAGGGATGCTTGGCTTATCATGCATTTGCATCTTATTTTCCAAATTTAGAATAGTGTTTTTTACTTTGCTTTTTCCTATTGTATTATTTCTACGCTTCTGTAGGCTTTGTCCTATGTATTACTTTTATGCTAGTGTAGGGTTCTTTTATGGATAATGTTTTAGAATTTGCTATCTTGTGTGGAACTGATAGAGTGAAGAACAACAATTGTAAATAATCCGAATAGAAATGGAATTAAGCTTATATTATAAAATGGAGAATGCTCATACAGTAAATAGAATTACTCTATTCTTTTAAAATAAAACAAAACCAGGAGACACTCTCCCGAACCAGCTTCAAGCTAGCCCTTAGCAAAATGCTAAATACATAAATCTCTCCTCTCCTCCCCTCTGCAATTTTCATTATTTATAAAAGAAAATCCTTCAACAGTACTAATTGCCATGCGATTCTTCATCCGCAATTCCCTCTAACTGCTTAACTTCCTAATGATTCACGGGTGATAGGTCATTCATAGACCCTTCCATTCCTGCCAGCTCATTCTTCTTTCCCAGCTTCTTTCTGTAATATACCCTTAAGGGCTTTGGTGCTTGATCTTGGCCCAAATCTTCATGATTCACTAATGGGCTGCTTCTATCAGTACTCCACCCTTGGAGAACAACCATGTCCTCAAGGTTGGCAGCTGGAAATTGATTCACAAAATCAACATATGACATCCAGGTAGCATCCTCTAGGGGTTTGCCCTTCCATTTGACTAAGACCTGTAGCACTTGAATCCCATTAACCACTTCTAATCTTTTCTGCTATAAAGTCTCAGGCTCTAACAACTCATCATCAATTTCCAGGTCTTTAGGTAAATTAGTAGCTACTGGATGTTGTCCAACGACCTTTTTTAATTGAGAAACATGGAAGATGGGATGTATTTTTGATGACTCTGGTAACTGCAACTTGTAAGCAACTGCACCAATTTTCTGAATAATTGGAAATGGACCAAAATGGCGGGCTGCTAATTTTGGATGAATGATCTTAGAAAGAGTAGACTGGCGATGAGGTCGCATCTTAAGGAAAACAACATCCCCAACCTTATACTCCACTGCTCTTTGATGCTTATTAGCAGCCCTAACCATGCATTGTTGGGCTCTATTGAGATTATAAGATAGCTGGCGGAGCAATTCATCTCGAGTGGGCAAGTCTTGAGCTGCTGCGTCTGCTTTAGTTTCACCAGGTAAAAATTGAATGAGAGTGGGAGGAAGTCTCCCATAGACTATTTCAAATGGAGTCATTCTTGTTGCTGTATGATAACTAGTATTATACCAGTATTCAGCCCATGTTAGCCACTTACTCCAATGCTTTGGTTGTTCAGAAGTGAAACAACGAAGGTATGTCTGAAGCCCCCTATTCAACACCTCTGTTTGGCCATCCGTTTCAGGGTGATAAGCAGTACTCATTCTCAACTGGGTGCCTTGAAGATGGAAAAGTTCAGACTAGAAAAGGCTAAGAAAGATGGGGTCGTGACCACTTACTATTGATCGAGGCATGCCGTGGAGTTTGACTATTTCTTTAGCAAACACGTCGGCCACGGTGCGAGCAGTATAAGGATGCTTTAACCCAATAAAATGGCCATATTTAGAAAAACGATCTACCACCACTAGAATTGCATCCATTCCGAATGAGCGAAGTAAACCAGTAATGAAATCCAAGGATATGTCTTCACATACTCGATTAGGAATTGGCAGAGGTTGTAACAACCCTACTGGAGATGAAGCTTTATATTTATATTTCTGACATATCAAACATTCTGCCACAAATTGTTGAACTCGTTTCATCATACCTGGCCAATAAAAGTTTGAAGCAAGTCTTCTGCAAGTTCTGAATGCTCCAGAATGCCCTTCAGTTGGAGAACAATGAAACTCAGTCAGAAACTTAGGTATCCATTCTGATGATGCAAGTAAGACAATATGTCCCTTGTAGAAGAGATGATTCTGAATTAAAGAGTAATGTTTGTGAGAATGAGGATGAGTTTGAAGGTTTTGCATAATTTTTTTAAGTTGAGGGTCAAGAGCAATTTCCTTCGCAAGCTGAGACCAATCTATCCACTGTGGAAGAGAAATAACCTGCAATTCTAGTGCCCCATCCCGCCTAGATAGCGAATCAGCTGCTACATTTGTAGTTCCAGGTTTATAAGCAACTTTAAAATCATAACCCATCAACTTTGCGCCCCAAAACTGTTGTGTAGGAGTATGCAATTGCTGTTCCAATAGATGCTGTAGGCTACACTGGTCCGTGTGGACTATAAATTTTCTGCCCAAAAGATAAGGGCGCCAATGTTGTACCGCCAAGGCTAAAGCCATCATTTCCCTTTCATATGTTGATTTAGAGAGGTTTTGAGTAGATAAAGCTTTGCTGAAAAAAGCAATAGGCCTCCGATCTTGAGTCAAAACAGCGCCTAAACCTGTTCTAGAAGCATCGCGTTCTGGAACAAATGTTTTAGAAAAATTCAGAGTAGCCAAAACCGGAGAAGAAATAAGAGCATTTTTCAAAGAATGAAAAGCTTCTTGAGCTTGAGGTGTCCACTGCAGCTTCCCCTGAGATTCTTTCTTAAGTAATTGAGTAAGAGGCTGTGCGATCAAGCCATAATCCTTTATGAACCGTCTATAATAGCCAGTTAACCCTAGAAATCCCCGCACCACCTTCAAAGTTTGCGGTTGCGGCCAATTGAGCACACTAGTTACTTTTGCAGGATCCATTGCGACACCTTGTGCTGAAACTATATGCCCCAAATATTCAACCATTGTTCTCCCAAAAGAACTTTTCTTCTTATTGACCCGAAATTGGTTTGTAGACAAAAGCTGAAATACAAGTTGCAAGTGTCGCAGGTGTTCCTCCCAACTCGAACTATAAACTAAGATATCGTCAAAGAAAACCAAAATAAACTTGCGCAAGTATGAGCAGAATAAGTCATTCATGGCAGCCTGAAAAGTTGCTAGAGCGTTCGTTAATCCAAAAGGCATGACTACAAACTCATAATGGCTGGAGTGAGTTCTGAAAGCAGTCTTTGGAATGTGCTCCTCAGCTACCCGAATTTGATGGTAACCCGATTTAAGATCCAGCTTAGAAAAACATTTGGCTCCGTTTAGCTCATCTAACATTTCGTTGATCACCGGAATGGGTATTTATTCGGAATGGTAGCCTTGTTTAGAGCCCGATAGTCCATACAAAAACGTTAACTGCCATCTTTCTTTTGTACCAATAGAACCGAACTCGAAAAAGGGCTAGAACTGGGCCTGATAATTCCTGCAGCAAGCATTTCCCGCACTAACTTCTCTATCTCATCCTTTTGAAAATGACTATATCGGTATGGTTTAACATTCACCGCAGTGGTGCCAGCAACCAAAGAAATAATATGATCATGCTGCCTATGGGGGGGCAGAGATTCAATATCACCAAAAACATGCTGAAATTGATCAGAAGTAACTGCAATTGATTTTGCTGAGATGGAGAGATTTCATCTTCAAATTCATAAGTAGTTGCTACATTAGATAATTGCCATAAATATACTAAATAATCAACATCAAGAATTTTGTGCAATTGAGAAACAGTTACTGCAGATTTTGTAAGAGAAGGGTTGCCCGAGAGAGTAATAACTTACCGTTTTCAAGAAAAAGACATTTGCATAGTGGCCCAATTGATTCGAACGTCCCCTAAAGTTTCAAGCCATGCTACTCCAAAATAATGTCAACGCCCCCCAACAAAAATAGATAACAGTCAGCTTTAACTTCCAGATTTCCCAAATCGAGTTAAAGTTGTCGACAAACACCCATTGATTGAACCCTATGGCCATCACCCAATCGAACACCAAAAGAGGGCGTTGATTCAACCGTTAAATTGAGTTTGGAAGAGAGATTACCTGAAATGAAATTGTGGTTGGCTCCACTATCGATAATAATCGTAACATCAGTACCACGGATTCTACCCTGGAGTTTCAAAGTCTTTGGTGATGAAATGCGTCCTATAGAGTAAAAAGGAAGGTCCATAGTGTTGAAATGAGCCTCATTAATCACTTCAATCAGAGGAGGATCAAGTTTTGACAAACCTAATTCAGGATCTGGTGGTTTCTCTTCATCATCACCAATAATCAAAGCTCTCAAAGACTTGTTTGGGCACTCATGCATGGGGTGGAAGGGCTTCTAGGAATTCTTGGTGGCTGTAGTGTCGCATGCCTCAGTTACGAGAGAAAGTGGAAGATGGGCGAGGTGGTTTCGTTGTTGTGGAAGGAAGGGCAAGCTTAGGCGGACCAAAAGTGTTGTGGTCTGGAAATTTTTGTACTAGCAGCTCTGGTAATTTAGAGATACTAGAAATGGGCTGGGTTTTAGAAACAACAGAAGCCTCATAACTTTGTTTACCCATATCAATTTTTGATCCAGACCCAAAAGGAGACCAACGAATACCACTGTCATTCCATCGCTTCGGTTGAGATGTTGATTGCTGTTGAGATGTTGATTGCAAAATAAATTGATTTTCCAACTCAAGTTCACGAGCCAGAGTCATAGTGCGAAAGATATCTGTGGAATCTTGAGAATGAATCCGCACTCGAATATCATCACGTAAACCACTGAGGAAAAAACCCAAATGCTGTTGGTCAAATAAACCTTCAATTTGAGAAACAAGTGCTACAAAAGCATCAATATAAGCATCAACAGAAGAATCCTGACGCAGAGTAGACAAGTGTTCATGAGGATTGATTCGCATATCCTCCCCATAATGATGAAGGAGTTCCAGAGTAAGCTGGGACCAAGAAAGATTGGGCGTACGTAGACGAAGCGAACGCAACCAGTGCAACGCTGGTCCTTCCATGCAAAGCAAAGTAAGTTGGACTTTCATCTCCTCTCGCGTATTGTTAATGGCAAAGTCTTGCTCTGCTTTAGCCAATCAAGCAACCGGATCTACCCCATCAAAGTTTGGAAGCTCAACTTTCTTAATAGCAAGGGACGAATCATCAACGACAACTGGTTGGGTTGCCGGATAAAGAGTGGAAGTGCCAACAACGTCAACTACAGCCGGTGGAGTGACTGGATGAACAGTGGAAGTGCCGATGGCAGGACAATGAAGAGAAGGGTTCACTTCCTGAACCGTAGATTTTCCCTGAGCCATAGAAGAAATTAATGATTCTATGCGAGAGAGACGCTGGTCCTGTGCTGCTTGAAAAGAAGACATGCGTTGCTATTTTTCAAGTTTCATGACGGAAACCAACTTCTGTAAGTTCGTGATGTTCTTCTCTACCGAATCAACTCGTCCCTCCATTCTGGTTTTGGGCATGGAGGTAAACAAGGGCAGGTCGGACCAATGATAGAGTGAAGAAGAACAATTGTAAATAATCCGAATATAAATGGAATTGAGCTTGTATTATAAAATGGAGAATGCTCATACAGTAAATAGAATTACTCTATTCTTTTAAAATAAAACAAAACCAAGAGACACTCTCCTGAACTAGCTTCAAGCTAGCCCTTAGCAAAATACTAAATACATAAATCTCTCGTCTCCTCCCCTCTGCAATTTTCATTATTTATAAAAGAAAATCCTTCAACGGTACTAATTGCCATGCGATTCTTCATCCGCAATTCCCTCTAACTGCTTAACTTCCTAATGATTCACGGGTGACAGCTCATTCACAGACCCTTCCATTCCTGCCAGCTCATTCTTCTTTCCCAGCTTCTTTCTGTAATATACCCTTAAGGGCTTTGGTGCTTGATCTTGGCCCAAATCTTCATGATTCACTAATGGGCTGCTTCTACCAGGAACCATTTAATGTGAAATATTTAAACATAGAACTTGTTGGAACTAATTACGGATATGTTTGATAATCAGCTTGGGGAAAAGTGAAAGTTGTTCAGAAACATGTGCCGTGTCCCACAAGCCATGTTCCAACAGTTGTTATTGGTTATTATTCAAATAGTTTAATTTTGAAGATTCTTCAGTAGTTACTTGAGATAAATTTTAGCTGATTGGCTCAAATTTTATTCTGCTGGCTCATTTCAATTCTTTTGGCCAGTTATAGGCTTATGGCAGTTAAGCTATTGAGTTTATTCTAAGAATTTGTCTTATTATATTTGTATGCTTACCTATGTCTGAATTTCTCATCTTATTTTTTCCGTGAATGATGAAAGTTCCTGTAAGATTTGGTTGTTTTAGGCTTAAAGTTAAATATGAGTGTTAGCGGTGGGCAGTATTATGTTAATATGCTAGCTAACAACAACTAAGCCTTAATGCCAAACTAGTTGGGGTCGGCTGTATGGATCCTGTTTCACTATTAAGCTTTGTTAGACTTGCTGTTCTATAACTTGGTTTTATTGCAAACAAGGTGATGAAAAAATGCATAAAATATTATCTTGGACAAAATAATGTACATATCATGATGGTAACATGAATTTGATAATTTTTCAACTCACATACCATATCAGTGTCATTTTATTGTCATTGGAATTTTTTATATGATCCTTAGATTCAAATTTAAAACTTTGGACCAGCATGTTTGTTTAATATGTTATATATATGTGTCGATCACAGGATGAGCATCTGATAAATCATTTTGTCAAGCGCAACGTTCTCAAACCGATTATAGATGCCTTTGTTGGCAATGGCCACCGTTACAATCTGCTGCACTCTGCTGTTTTAGAGCTTTTTGAGTATATCCGCAAGGTGCCTATGTTATTAATGCCTATGTTGTACTTCCATCTTGGATACATTTGGCAGGTCTAACATTTAGAAATTTCTTTCCTGTAGGAAAACCTGAAATTATTGATCAAGTATATAGTTGGTTCATTTTGGAATGAGTTGGTCAAATTTGAGCATTTGGCTTCCATTCAGTCTTTTAAAGTTAAATATGAGCAGGTATTCCTTGCTTATGCCTGTTTTCTGTAGTTTGGTATTGAGTTTATTGTTTTCCAATGCTGACCATTATGATTGCAGTGCCTAGAGAGTTGTGCAATAAAAAATACTGGCAGCACACTGGATCCACGAAAACGAAATGATGAGCGTGCTCTAGAAAAAGAGGAGGAGGAATACTTCAACGAGAACAGGTATGTTTTGTTCTTATTTTGAGCTGAACTTCTGCTGAGAACTTCTCTCATGGCTATTGAATTTGATACGAAAATCAGTGATGAAGAAGATACAGCATCCGCATCACACGCCAAAAGAGTTCAGCCTCAGTCTGTGCTATCCAATGGAGTATCAGCAGGCTATCCATCACTAAGGTATTGTAATACGATCCTAGAAAATTATAGGAAAAATTTTTTGTAGATGATGTGCTTCATATTTTAATCTTGATGTTATAGTTCAAGATCCGGCGGACTGGTTGATTATGATGATGACGAGGATGATGAAGACTATAGACTACCACCTAAGAAACAGGTGGAAACCTTAGAAGATGAAGAAGCTATGGAGCCCCTTAAGTTGAAGCGCAAATTGACTTCTAGGGAAAAGGAAGCTGAACCAGCAAAGAAGGAGCGATTAGATAAACCCTCAAAATCAAGGGAGAGTGTATTTGCATCTTTGTGTCCTACACTGAGCCAGGCAGTGATACCCGGTAAGAAAGCTGCAAGCTCGGTGCATAAAACACCTCGCACAACTGACACAAACAAGGGCTTTGGTGAAGACAATCATCAAGAGAAGGAAACTGCTATTTCTAGAAGCTGTTGTGATAATAGCAGCAACCCAGGAGAGGAGAACCATAAGGAGAAGGGGCCTCCTGCTTCTTCTAGAAACTCTTGTGATTGCTTGCACAACACATCAGAAAACAGACAGTTGGGTGGAGAGGATGGCCTTTTAATACCACAAACCTCATCGCCGGAGATGGCTGTAAATGGATCGTGAATGATCTTTCAGAATCATGTTAAAATGGTTTGACAATGTTTGCTTGGCTGTTCTATTTGACTCATGGACGTCACAAATCAGTCCTGGGCAGCTGAAAGAACAGCGGTACTAGAAAGAAATGAATCTGGGGATGGTGGGTGAATGCGGATTATAGCTTTCAGTTGATGGTAGGAGAGGATACTGTATAGTACCGCCAAGGGTAATGAGGAAATAGTCATGATATGGGCCAGCGTACCCCTTCACTAGGTTTTCTGATGTTGAGCCAAGTAATTGTTGCTTTTGTAAAACAATCATCAGCATTAATTTTTCTTTTTCATTTTCTTTTCTTTCATTTGCTTTTCCCTTTTTTATTATTTGTCTTCTTATATCACCCTTAATATTAGGTTTTTGATAGCTGTTGAACCGTGATGAAGGGGCATCAATATGTGCCCTGCATAGCTCTTTTTGTCGTTCAGTTTTGTGGTGGTGGGTGTGTTTGTGGTAGAGATTGGTGAGGAAGGTTTTAGTGAGTCGGTTGAGAGGCCAAAATTTTCCAACTTGTAGTTGAAATCTCATTTATAGACTAATGTAAATTAGAATTCCAACTTGCTCTCGTATAATTTGAATCAAAAATTGTTTCCACTCTCTTTGCATGCATGATTTGTGAAGCGACTCCAGCTCTCTCTTTTCGATCAATCTTTATTTTACTAATGCCTTTGTATGTAGATTCGAGTATTTCTGCTTGTCTTTTGTGCCTTTCAATAGCCGGTTTTGCTGCATTTCAATAAATTCTTAATTTAAACCTATAAACTTAGATTCATTTCTTAAATTAATATAATTAAGAAAAAGCTGTGGCCGGCATTCATCGGTACACATACTGGATCATGATCGAACATTCAACAAGGTTGCACGTGAAATGATCAGAACCTTTTGACGGGAGAATTATTTTTTAGAAAAAAAAAAAACTGAAGAATTTATTCTGAGTGGATAAATTATTATAAATATTTAATTTTAAATTAAAATACGTTTCGTATTAATATATCAAAAATAAAGCAAGTCGGAGGTTTCTTTTGCATGATCACCGTGTTTTTGTTTTTCCATTTCTAAATCATTTTGAAGTTAAAAAAGGAAAAAAAAAACACTGAATTTATGGAATCAAATGACACTGGTGGATCCCAGAACTAGGACTCGCCACGAAATTCTCAAAACTCGTTACACGTAATCGCGGTCATGGAAACACGTGTCCTTTTCTCTGACCATCTCCTGGTCCGTAAGTTGTTCACTTTCTAGGCTACGGTTGCACCGCTTCATTTCACTTTGTTGTGCTAGTCTCAGAGCTGTTATTTTAGAGAGAGAGAGAGAGAGATAGAGAGAGACAGAGAGAAGAAAAGAGCTCCAAAAATGAGCAAGAACTTGTCATTACTGGATGAACTCCGTGGATTCGAAAAGGGTTGCTTCTTCGACCTTGGCCACCCTCTCCTCAACCGCATCGCCGAGAGCTTTGTCAAAGCCGCTGGGGTACTTTTATGTATCCTCTGTATTACTATTTTCATGCCACCAATGAGCTAATAGATGTTTGCTTGATCGCAGATTGGAGCAATTCAGGCGGTGTCTCGTGAGGCTTATTTCACTGCAATTGAAGGTAACGCTATAGATATGCAGAGTTAATTTTGTGTCTGTCGATGTTTTTTGATGTTTGGATTGTAATTTTTTTGGTCTATTAGTTTCTCTTGATACTCGAATTCGAGATTTTACGGACATAGATATAAAGTACTACTCCCGTACTAATTAACCAAAGCCCATTGGTATATAGGTAGTGGATTTGATTCAAGTGATGTGCCGCCAGAGCTGTCTACTGATTCCAAGAAGCGCCACCGATTCCCTGACCTCAAAGGTACGTTTATCCACCAGTATTGGCGAATGGTAATTCCGCTGTTATTTTGTCATCTTAATAGGATGTTGAAGTTTTTGGTTCAGCGATCCGTTTGGTTCCATTTTCTGTATTTCCCATCTCTTACATAGCTATTTTTAGCTTTGCAGGAGAAACCAACCGAAATTCTCTTGAAGCCTTGGTGAGTTCTGAACCATCAATTCTATAAGAACTTATTCATAATTGGAACTTGGCAAAAGATTTATGTTGTGTTGCTTTCTCTAAAATTCGCCTGTTGTTGTTTTGTAGGTGAAGAGCACGGGAAAAGAATCATTACAGTGGGGTGAGTATTTGTGACTCGTATTTGTATACATGTTGGCCTTCTCTCTTCTGGGGTTTGTCAAAAATGAATTTATATCATTAAAATTATACTTTAATGCGATCATAATTATGAATTGTGTGACAATCATTTGTTTTGGATGCTGCAGGACTGGCTGCCGGGGTGTATTCAGGTCTCACTTATGGGCTAAGAGAGGCTCGTGGAGCTCATGATTGGGTAATTAATTTTTCTCGTGTATAACCTATATGCACTGTATATATGACAATGGCTGTAGTAAAATCCTAGTTACTAAATGGTGCATATTGACACAATAAGTTACCCAGTAAGTTAAAACCTCATCGGTAGTTTGGTCGTGGACGGCTTGAGATTTAGTTGGAGCCAAATAAAATAAAATTAAATAAAGTTAAGTTCATTTTCCTTATAGTCTTTGGGTGCATCATCCTATGTAATAGTTTATTTTCATGGTAAAAACATGGCACTACTAGTTTTTACATCTCTTTTGTCCGAGATATATTGAAGTGCATAATCATTATTATAATCATGATATTTTATTGCTTAATTCAATACAGAAAAATAGTGCAGTGGCTGGAGCTATAACAGGCATGGCATTGGCACTTACAACAGATGATGTCTCCCATGATCATGTAGTTCAATGTGCTATCACTGGAGCCGCAATTTCCACTGCTGCAAATCTTCTGACTGGGATATTCTGAACCTCGAATAATGTCTCAAAATGCGGCTGCTACTTAATTTCTAGTTTAATCCATAACATAATTGCTATTTTCTTGAGCATGCACTGCCTTGGATTTCTCTTTTGAACTGATATTTTCTATCATAATGGGGATTAAAATACTTGAATATTTTGGCCTTCCTGTTTGATAAAGGCAAATGGTTCATTTGTAGATGATTGTTGAATCTAATAACGTTGCTTAAATCTTGATCTTATGTTAAAATGTTGAGCTTTGAGCATGTGGCATGCAAGCTTCAAGTATAGAATAGCTATCTGGAGTAATATTTTGTAGCCCAATGGTCTGCAGTAGCCCACTGTAGCTTTGTTTGGTTGGAAAAGAAAAGAACAAATAAAACCCAGATGATGTAATTGTAAGGATGTGAGCTAAGGTGCATTTCAGCACCGACTAGCGTTCAACACTTGTTCTGTTTCAGAAAGTTTCTTTAACCCAGATTTTTTTTTTAATTAAAATTAAATTAATATTTAATTAAAATAAATATTTGGAAATTTATTATTTTTTATTAATATTTAATTAAAAATAATATCTATAAATTTTATTTATGGGTTTATTATTTTTTATGTAAAAAATTAAAACATTGATAAAATATTATTATTATTATTATTATTTTCAAGTTCTTATAAATTAAATTTTAATGAATAATAAATAATATATATAATTAATAATTTTCATTAATAAATTTAGTTAAAATAAAATAAATTATTGATAATAATTATTAATTAATTTAATTTTTATCTTATAATTTTAATTTATTGTTTTTCCTTCTCTTTTACCGCGTACTTTTGCAATTCTATTCTAATTAGCCATCTCTGTGCACGCATTTGCAGTGGCAATCTTAAAATGGTTGATGCAATAAAATTCCATCAATTATTCTTTCGGATATTGCAATCATTTTCTTGTTGGAATAGCTAAATATTTTAGTTACTTTTATATTAAATGTTTTACTTTTAGATGAGATTAAAATAAATATTAAATTAAACTATAAATGTGAAAATCAGAATGGTATCACGGAGAAACCATTTTTTAATTATTGACCATCCAAATAATTTTTATTATTTTATTATGATATAAACAAATGAAGTATTTTAATTTTTTTTTATTTTAACATACTTTATTATGGCATTATATATATATATATATATATATATATATATATATATATATATATATATATATATATATATATAATTTTTAATGACAATTAAAATTTAAAAATACTGTAAATAAAAAATATTTTTTAAAAAATAAATTTTAAAAATAAGATATTTTATAATTATTTAATAAATTAAAATATTAAAATGATGATCGCAAATTAAGAGTATTTTTTTTCTTATCTATACCACCAAATAGAATATAAACATAATATATTTTTGTGTATTTATCATATTTTTATATATCATTTAAAATATTAAAATTAAAATTTTACAAATAAAATATATAAATTTTTTTAAAAAAAATAAATTATCAAAGTTTTTTTAAAATAAAAATAAATTATATTGTTACTTAAACTCTTTTTATATATATATATATATATATATATATATATATATATATATATATATTAATTCAAAATATAAAATTAATTCTTATATTTTTTATTAATTTTAATGAAAAATTATTAAAAATAATAATTATTCTTTTTTATAAAATTGAGTTGATCATTTGACAATATTTAAGAGCACGTAGCTTCATGTATTGGTCCCTTAGGAAAAATCTTTTGACTCCATCCTTTGATCGAATAACAAACATTCATCTTGTTCGTATTTTATGAAAGGCTAATTGGATTATTGCCATTGACTTATTGAATTAATAATAATAATAATAACAAAAAAAAAGTGCCGATAACCCAACACTAGGCTCATGGGCCACGGTAATATATATTGGGCCTAGAATTCGGCCCATGAAAATTAAGTCCATTACTTATTCGCCGGGGGCGCAAGAATCGAGAATAAAGAGCTGAGAATGGGATTCAAGTCCTCTGTCTTACTATAATCTAAATTCTTGGATCCATGCGATCCTCTCTGCGGTCTACTACGGCATAATTACCCGATCCTGAACTCGTCAAGGTATGCGTTTTTTTTTCTTTGATTTTCTTTTCTGGTTTTTATTTTTCTATGGCTCTATTTGCTTGTATATAGTTGTAATTTAGGGCATGAATTTTGAATAGGCAATCTGGTTAGGGTTGGTTGTATTTGGAAATTTAGATTTGCAATCTGATTTTTCCTGGTGTTTTTTATTCGCTTTTGCTATTTTCTCTTTATTGATCAGATACTCCTTGTTAGGGTTTCTTTCCCCTTGAAGATTTTGTACGACGTTGATAGTCTTAGGCGCGGAGGAAATCGAGAGATTCTAATAGAAATTTAGAGAACAGTTTCTGTTATTTCGTAGAAGTATTATACCTGTTAGTTGCTGAATTATGACTAAGTAAATTAACTTTTGAATGCAGGGTGATTAAATTTTAGATTGACGTTGCTGTTTTTGGGTTGAAGGTTGTGGGTATTGGGGTTTTAGATAATGTCGAGTAAGAAGGAAGAGAAAGCTCAGGCTGCGGCTGAGAGGATCAAGGCTGCAGCATTGAGTGCTGCAAAAGGTCTTAGTCGTGCTCAGGCTGAAAGGGCTGCGGCTGCAGCTGCCAGAAATGTCAATGCTTATGGGCAGAAGGAAGAAGGGCCTAGCCGATGGCAAGAGAAAAGAGAAGCCAAGCGGCAGATGTACTTGATGAGTACAGAAAAACAAGTGATATTGGGTGAAAGAAAAGACCTCAAGCGTACTATGACCGCTGTTGGTGGCACTTCTCAGTGTCAGAAATGTTTTCAAACTGGACACTGGACTTTCGAGTGCAAGAATGAAAGAGTTTATATGACGCGTCCCTCAAGGACACAGCAGCTTAAGAATCCTAAATTGAGGATGAAACTTTCTATCTCATATGATCTTGAGAATCCGGATTCTAAGGAGGAGAATGGTAAATCATCTAAGAAAAGTAAGAGGAAGCATAGATCAGATTCTGATTCTGGAAGTGATAGTGAGGCTTCGGTTTTTGAGAGTGATAGTGGGTCTTCGTCTGTGACAGAAACAGAATCTTCCTCAGAGGAAGAGAGTTCAGATTACAGCTCATCATCTGATTCCGAGGAAAAGAGGAGGCGGCGGAGGAAGAAAAAGCAGAAGAAGAAGGAGAGGCGTAGGAGGTATAGCTCAACTTCGGAGTCGTCTGACTCTGATTCAGGTTCAGAATCTGATTCCGAAGATAGGAGCAGCCGGAGGAAGAGGAGGCACAGCAGAAAGCGCTAAATGAGGTGGTCAGAAGCAGGATAGATCAACGAATCATATTGGCTTCACTGTTATCTGCACTTTCATTATATCAAGCAGTTTAAGCTTATTAGATGAGAACAAAAATAAGTTAGCAGATGTGTTTGTTTTTCATTTCTGTTACTTCTCGCTTTGTGATGTAATACTGCCAGTTTTCTTTACATGTTGAACTTGTTATGGGTATTTTGATGGGTTTGCCTATATTAATGAACTGGATTTTGCATGGAATCTGGCTTTTTAAATGGTACATATTTTGCTTCCTGTTTTTCAATTGCTATTTACGTCTCTCCTTGCTCTTGAGACTATATAAATCAGGCCATGATATTGTTGGGTAGCAAAGCCAGGATGCTTTTATATTTCTCTCGTTGTGCTACTGTAAGAATAGGAAACCGAAACGTTAATGCCTTGTTGTGTTGACCCTATAGCAGTATATGGACTGATCCTTCTATTACTCATTCCCTTTGTTATTACACGTGACCCGAGCGGCACTGTTTGTAGCCTTTAGAACATAGAGGAACTCTCCACCAAGTCTCTAGGTCTACCTAAACTTTACGGGTCTCTAGTTAATTTTTGTAGTTTTCACAAAGATAGATTTAACACTTTCACCACTGGTGTTCTCTGGATCTCTCTCTTGCATTGGGCCAGAACTTGTAGATAAAGATAAAAAGAGGATCAGATTGGAGTAGGGAGGACGAGGGACGGTGAGGTCGTGTGAAACAACTTTCAAGTTTGCAGCAAGGATTTAAAACAAAAGCATGTTTTACAATGAGTGTATACAAGTTTTGCCCCAACTGGTTAGTCTTTTTTTTTTTGCCCACCTACCCTGTCATTATAGATATTTAACATGAATATGCTCATTGTTTCACCATTATCTTGAGTTCAAAATTCAAACTAGAAGGCATTCATTAAACAACCATCATGAAACCAAGTGCCAAACCTTCCAGACCTTCCTAACTTAAATATTTTGATCCATATATTAGCAATTCAATGATAATCTTTTCACTTCGTCTTGATAGCTACCCACTGGATGTGCATTTATTAAGTTTTAACAACGCCATCTCTCAGAGGCTGATGAACACATTATATAACTGTGATTACTGATTGGAAATTGGAATTTGATATCATTGTTTCATCCTAGCAGATGCATTCATATTGTTTCAGATGCCTAACATCTATATTTTTCAAAAATTTCAGTAACAACATTCCCTACCCTAAGGAAGACAAGAAACAAAGGATCCTCCTCTTTGCATGTCGAAACTGTGATCACCAGGTGCATAATTATCTTCTTCGATCTTTTGATCATTTGTAAAGAAGTTTTTTATGTGTGTTATGGTATACAATTTATAAAATGATGATATCATGTACCAAACAGAAAATTCTCTCATATTAATACTACTCCACTGAATTTATTTAGAAGCCAAAATGCTTCTCCAATATGTTGTAGTGGTTGTAATGGGAATAAAACTGTATTATTCATAAAGTATCAGAAGTGATTTGATAGTATGCATCTACCTATCTGAGTCATGATTTATCCAATGAGTTACTCAAAATCTTGCAGGAGATTGCTGATAATAATCGTGTTTATAGAAATGAGGTACACCACTCTGTTTCAGAATATACACAGATTTTAGAGGATGTGGCCTCAGATCCAACTCTACCTCGTACTAAATCCGTTCGTTGCTGTGCATGTGGCCATGGAGAAGCTGTCTTTTTACAGGCAACTTTCCAACCTGCTTTTGTTGTTGCAATACTATTGATATACAACACCAATTTATTTCCTTCGCATTGGAGGGTGAATATAGGAAGTAATAGGAGTAGCCACAGTCCGGTCCAGTCCAGTTTCGGTTCAGCAGTTTAGGGAACCAGGGAAAAAACTGTAGGATCTTGGTTTCAGTCTCAATTTTGATTCAGTCTCAATTTTGATCAAATCTAATTATCAAATTATTAAAAAAACCTTTTTAAGCAAAAAAAAAAAAAAAAAACCGATTTTGACCTAGAACTAGGTCGGAAAGCACAGTTTAAGTCTGATTTAAGTCGAGCTAATTTTGCTTCGATTCCTAATCTGGGTTAGACCATATCAATTCTAGCCAGAACCGGATAATGCCCAAGACTATGCATTGTAGGCTTGTAACTAGCTGCCTTGGAGCAAAATGCACATATTTGGTTCTTTGCATTATTATTGGTTCTTGTAATGCTTTGAAATTTTTGCATGAAAATGCAGGCAACTTCTAGAGAAGAAGGTATGACACTGTTTTATGTCTGCTGCAATCCAAACTGCGGGAATCGTTGGAAAGACTAACATCATATCTTCACATGAATTCAGAGCTATCTGCTAGCGAATTCAAAGCTCTCAACGTTGATGTATATCTCTCTTATAGTTTTTGACAACTCAAAAGAAAGCCTCTTGCTTGAGTTCGTTATATGCAGTATATGAAAGCTAATCTCTCCATGTAGGATCATAGTTATTAAAGGCGGCTCAAGGCGCACTAAGGTGCGAAAGGGTTCTAGAGCATAGGCGTAAGGTGAAGGCGCAACCCTGAGCGAGATGAGGCGAAAAAAAAAAAAAGAATATTCTATCAAACTTCAAATAATATAAAACTAAAAATAATAATAACAAATAAGCATTCAAGTACTAAATTATTAAAATTTTAATAGTCTTTTAATCTTTCATAACTAAAGTTAAGAAGTTATAAAGTAACTATATCTTCATCATCTTTTTCTACACTTTCATTCTCTTAATATTTATCTTCAAAATCAATATTTTCATCATTTTCCTCACCTTTAACAACTAAAGGAGTATTAACTTTTTTTTTTAAAAAAAGATAATGAGTGGTAGTGTTGAAAATGAAAATATGAGAGGTTTTTAATCATGAGTATGTTAGTTTGATAAGATTTTGGTTACTAGTTATCACCAACGATACTAATTTTGAAAACTTCTAGATCAACAAATTTCGAGTTGATGATAGTACTTTTTGTCAATAGAAGTACTCGCCGAATGTAGAAACAAAAAAGGCACGTCTTTCTACCCTTGCGCCTGGAACAAGGTGCACACTTAGGCGCATAAGGCGAGAGCCTGGTGAATGTTACCCACCTTTTTCCTGTAAAGGTGCTAGGACTGAAGCCTGGTGAGTCTAAGGCGCGCCTTTAATAACTCTGTGTAGGATGTGTACATTACAACACATTTTCATATACAACTATTAGGAGGGTTTTATATTAAAAAATGAAATTCAAAAACAACAACGCCATGGTAACTCTCTGAGTTTAGAGATTAAATTTACCCAAATTTTTATCAAGCAAATTGAAATATAATCATTTTGTTGACAGCATCCAAGTAAAAAAGAGGATTACGATGTAAAAAAATTTGTTTGCACGATAAAATATGATTATTTTTATATTTTCAAGGTTCTTATTATTGGTAATTTCAACGTCCATTTCCAAAGAATTTCATATTTACAAACAAATAGATTGATAGGTTTAAAATCTATTCAAGAATTAGTAAAAAAATTTTAAAAAATGAATATTTGGATGTAATTACAAAGAAGGCACTCGATCAAACTTGAGAAAGGAATTAAAGCCGACAGCAACAAGAATGACCAAGCATGCCTATACAAGAATGAACTTTCTAAAATCCTGGCATCTGTATTTCTTGTTATTTATTAAAGGTGAAGCTGACCAACCATGTCTATACAAGAATGAACTTTCTAGCCAAAAAATTTTTTCCCTGCAATCAGCTATTTTCCCAGAGATAGAGAGCAATCCAATTCCAAAATTGGATCTAAGGGATAAAAATAAGTTAGAAAGAAAAGAGAGAATATCTACAAAAGAAAAGGAGGGGAAAAAAAAAAAAGAGTAACATTCCAGATGGAGCAGCTGATTTCTCTACAAAAATCATATTGGCGCTACAAAGATGATAACGTCCGCGCAAACCAATCTGACAAGCGTCTCATTTTCATAGAGAGCTCTGCATTTTTCACAAAGTAGGATTCTGCATTTGATAACATGACTTCAATGTCATGTTTCACTGCCTCCAGAGTTCGATAGTAGTTGTTCTCTAACCTTAATTGGATCACTTCAAGAGACAAAGGAACTGGGTACCTGAAAAAAAAAAAAAAAAAAAAAAAATAATATATATATATATATATATATATATTTATTTATTTCAATTTGAACATTAGTTAAGGCTCTATATTTCCGTTATGTTCAAATAATAGAGGTGTATGCATTTGACTAGTTAAGACAGATCATACCGATGCCAGAAACCGCTATTGATTTAGCATTTAAATGCCCATTTTACTGTCCTAGGATCAATAGGACTCCAAATGAACCCAAAAAGATTTATCATAATTCAAAATGTACTCAAAGGGATACACTGCTATAGTCAAGAATCAATGTAGGAGGAATAACTTAGCTTAATGGAATTGTGGATGAGGATAGTCATTTTCAGTTTATGCTTTCTTTCCTTCATCTCTCTGTGGGCTATAAACTTGGAATTAGTTTCAAATTAGTGGATGGTTATTTAGTGTTATTTTGTATATTCAGTTGTATTTAAGCAAGATTGCTCAGTGAAATCAGTATGTTGAATTTCCTCAAAACTCAAGCGTTAATTGAGATTGTTTTCTCTCCCAAACAAGAACTCTCTTCCATTTTATTCAAAATTCAAATGGAGAACCAAAAATTTTTATTCATGTATTTTAGGATTACACATGCTACAGATCATGCAAGTTGAGGGACACGTCACATGCCAATCCATGGTTGTGTTAATTAAGCACACATAGGTTTTTTTGGATGCAGCTTTATTGGCTCAGTTGCAGCTTTGGGTTGTAAGGAGAGAAGAATTGCGGGTACGGAGCAGTGCCATTCTTTGCAATTGGATAAACACATTTCTTTGTCCTTGAGTGGGTTTGGAGCAACGTTGGGAGTTGAAACACAACTTAAATCCTCTCAAGCAAAACACGAGTACACACCTAGAACCCTTTCTTTGATATTCAAATCAGTCGCCCTACATCTAGATCACAAACCAGGGATTGTAACACACCAACAATTTTGGAATTTCCACTAGGACAGTAATTCAAGTAACATTAGAATAAGGGTAAGGAGGACTGAGAATTGAGAAAGCCAATCCCCATTATATAGTTCATGCAAGGGACAAAAAAATGGCCACTGAAGAAAAGCGAGAAAAGGCCAAAAAGAGAAGAGTTTACCTGTTTGTAAAATTGCTCTTCTGCGACACTTGTATTAATTTCTCAACACCATAATAATCCTGAACCTGTTCACAACAAAATTAGAGAAACACCCACAAATACAATACCTTCAAATTGATTCAATATCCATATGCTTTAACATTAACTAAAATTTTAATCAAGAATAATTAAATTTCCCTCCTACTTTGTGATGATTACCTGTATTTTTTTGCCAGACTGCTCTAATTTGGCCAAGGCAGAAATTAGCTTGTCTTTAATCTCATCATCAATATGAGGCTGCTCCCATTCAGTATCATCTTCAAAAAGCTCCCAAGGACTGTGTTGATGTGTTTCTCTGGGGTCGCTTCTGTATTGAATAGTATACCTCTCCCATGGACTGTCTGGAAACTCAGAAGATTTTGGCTTTACAGACAGAATCCGGCCAGCCCACCAACTGCCATCTTCTTCACCATCATTTTTCCACCACACTTTACATTTATCCCTGCAAGTCCAATTTCTTTGCATAGCAGCATCAAACTGAGTTCTTTCAACAAGAAAATCTGGGAATCCTGTCATTTCAGGCAGAGTTAAGTTAAATGATTTCTGGAACACATTAGAAGTAGGATCTACAAACTTAAGTCTCATTTTGCAGCAACTATCTCCAGATCCTGGTACTGTTGAATATTCGAGGCCCTCAACTTTACAGAATTCTACAGCCCTTATTTTCCCCTTTAACAACTTCCAAGGGCCTGGATCTTTTGATTTAAAGTAGTCAAGGTACTCCTGATGTCCCTGAAAAGCAAAAAATTCCAAATACATCATTGCAAATTATCAAAACCCTAAATCACAAAAATCTAAAGGCAGATTTAATTACAAGGCAGGATTAAATCTTTAATATCTCTTATTACTAACCTGTCTTAGATATACAACTTCATCCCCTTGCTGCGGAATATAATGAGAGCCCCCCTCGTGCATCAACAACATTAGCCATGACCCTCTTTTGGCAGACTGATTTGACTTCCTTTTATCTACTGGACTAGCATCACGGAAATAATAACTGGTTCTCCTATTTCTAGTAGATCTTAATCCAACTGTCATCCTTGAGCTTGATCCCCATTCTTCACCAGGAAGTTGACATTTGTTAATGGAACCATTATGAGCATTTCTATATGCATCCTCTGATTCATGTTCCTGCCCCAACATGATACTACGGTTCATCAGATCATCTGTTGCCTCTGAGCCCAAAATATGCTTTCTACAAGCTCCTTCAGCAGTATCTTCACCTCTGGAATACTGTTCATCTGTACTAGCATGTGAAATGCTTTCTCTCATGCCACTATCACCTTCAGAGTTAGCTCTATCTCTACCTAACTTTGACCTTCTATAAACAACATTATACATCTTTTTTGAATGTGAATGGGAACCAATTGAGTCTTCCAATGGCGGCACGAAAGCTTCACCAATCTGAGCATCCGATTCTTGAAATCGATCATGTCTATTAGCTAGTGTAATTCTATTGGTTCTGTCCTGTTCAGACACTTCTGAAACTGGATTCTCTTTCATCTCGGTGGGGCTATCAGGTAATAAATCACAGCCCTTATTTCCCTGATCCTCTGAAAAATCTCTTGAAATTTTCCTTGACTTTATCCTTAACTTTGTTGAGATAGGTGTATTGCTCGCTTTGAATTCAGGAGGGTTGTCATTCTCATTAACCATGTGAGCCAATTTTGGCAATTCATCAGAATTCATGCATCCATCAAAGCTGAGGCACCCTTTACCATTGGCCAGATTATTCACAACCTCAGAGGTATCAGCCCCAATATCTCCCACATTCATTGCTGCCACTTCATCCATCTTATCTACAAAATTTTGAACTTCTAAAGAAGGGGATGTTGTGCCGCAAGTATTCTGAGGTTTAAAGTATCCATTGATATTGTTCTCCTCTTTTTTATGACCAAGACCTACACTAAATCTGGCATGTGCAGCTGATGACATGGCTTCTCCAAATCTCTGGCGCTTAGGTGTACGAGCCCTGACTCCTCCCCATTTGATATCCCCATTTTTGTATCCTTCTGACAGATCTAGACGATAGCTTTCTGTTTGCCCTCTACCTCTACCTGTGCTGCAGTCCGTATGACTAGAAGAGGATCCCAAATCTATTGATCTTAAATGAACCCTATTTACCTTAGTGGCTTCCTGTGGACCTTTATAGGTTGATGAGCCAACTAAATCAACCTGACTGTCATTAGGTGTTCTAATATCTGCCATAAAAATCTTAGTTGGATCTCGAACTGGCAGTTTAAGGATCAATCTTCTGTTTCCAGCATTCATATGAGATTCAGGAAGTTCATGAGATTTAACATATTCTTCAGACTCTTCTAATGAAACTTCTTTCCCTTTCAAGTGCCCATTTCGCTCATTTTGCAATGATCTCTCTGATTCATCACTCTGGATGTCTGAGTGTTGCAGTGTGGAGTCACTTTCTGACGAATCACCTTCTGAGCTTTCATATTCTCCATCTGTAGCTGTTCCTGTAATTTTTGAGAACAAGGTGAGAGCATTGCGGGCAGCAGCTCTTTGAGGTCTCAAAGCCTTCAATGTGGAAGACTTCCTCTTTGAAGCTTTCCGGCCAATTCTTGATTTCCCAGTTCGGTTACTTCTGAATATATTGCCATCACACTCATCCAAATTCTTCCTTTTAACACGTCTCCCTGAAGAAGTCATTATCTCAATCTGAAGGGAGGAGAGCAAGAGAGAGAGAGAGAGAGAGAGGAGAAAACAGTCAATAATGTACCACAACTAAAATTTTGAAACAAAATTGATCACAAAACACTTACTTCAACCTTCTGTTTTTTCCTTTTAGATCTATGAAAGCCATCCCTACCCTCAACCTCACTGTCTTCTGTACTGCACTCTGGATAAACAGAGGAATTATAATTTAAACTTCCTTGCTCTCCCCCAGTAGAACACTCCTCAGTGACATTGTACTCTGAATCATTATCATCACTCTGCACTTCATTTTCTGGTTCCCAATCCATGGCATCTACAAACTCGGGAAGCGGCTCAACCAATACATCCAAGTCTGCCAATGGCATCATCTGATAGTCTGGGTCTAAACTGAAGTCAGGCCCAGCCGCAAGTCTTATAGACGGTGGCTTCCACTCCAAATTCAGAGCTCCTAACCTTCTCTTCTGGTACATGCTCTGATAAGGTTCTGGGTAGGGATTCATTCCTATTGTTCCCAAAAAGAAAGTACGCACTTGAGAAAATGAAATAGTCACAAAGACTATGGCAAAAAGACACATAAAGATTAGAGTTTACTAGGTGAGACAATAAACCTGAGTCACAAAGGAGATCCTGCAAATTTCGTCGGTATGGAACAAGCTGAGATTCCTGAATCAGTTGTTTCACATTGTTTAAAGTCAATAATCACAGCATTAACATAAAGGCCTAAAGATGCACTTTGGTTTGAATGATATCCACAAAATTTTTGGAAGTAAGCATCCCAAAGTTAAAAAGCTGATCATCATAAAAGTTCTACATAGGATCTGTCTTATAACACACTAATATTCAACTCAATAAAGCCTCAGTCCCAAACTAACAAGGATGAGCAACACAGACTTGCCTCCTTCATTCCACCTAGGTTAAGACTACGATCTTCAAAAAGACCAACATAAATAATTATAAAAAAAATAGATGAAAAAAAAATTCATAAATATATCAATTTATATTTTTTGATATTTAACTTCAAGTTTTTAAAATTTTAAACACTTCTTTATGCTTTTTTAAATTGATATCATTATTCTTACTTATATATTTCCACAAATACTACCTTAATTTTCATATTTTTACGAACTCTATACATGTAATGATATCAATATTAAAAGTTTTGACTGAAAATTGCCAATACTAAGAGGAAAGCTTTTATAACACGCTGGATGAAGATGTTTAAACCTTAAAACAGTGATGACTTATTAATGAATAATAGGAAGATGATATTCCTAATACCATTTTGGAATTATATTCCATGCAAAATTAGGAAATTTGAGAGTTTTAACATTTAGGAGTTTTATTCTTATTAGGCTTATTATTATTATTTCCTAGTTTATAATGGTTTAATTTAGTATTTCTAATTAGGATTGAATTAGGATTCTAAAATCCTAATTTGATTAAGATTCCTAATTCTATAAACAAGACTTAGGGTTTCTATTGTTAAAGGAAGCTTTGTTATGACATTTATTTGAGATTAATATGATTTCTGAGAATTAGTTCTCTTTCTTAAGGATTGGTTCCTTGTTCTTTATTTGTTCTGCATCAATTATTCACTTAAAATTTTAGTGGAAGTACTTTGCATGTTTATGCTTCTCAACATCATGTGCACATGAAGTAGAGCACATAATAGAAAAGCTTACTGAAACCAGTAGGTTATAGAGTTAACAAACCTGGTCAATTATGTTTCCATAGGTGTCTTGTATCAGGGGTCGATAATCACCAAGGAAGAACTGAAAAGAAATGTGCCAATTGTAAGTATCCAAAGCATTTTAAAAACCTACTCATGACCTAGTCTTAAGAAGCATAACCAATTATTTATGATATTATGGTACCTGGTCATATTTAGCATCCTGTTGGGATTCACCTTGGCCTGTGTTTAATATATATAATTGACCAACATCATCTGACAGTATAATGGACGTCCCATCCCTATTGTATAAGGCAGCAAACAGGAATAGTAACATCAGTTTTAATATTGTGACCAGCTTTACAGACATATCTGTAAATAATTTGGTAAAAGCGAAATTGTACTAAAACAACTGCAAAGTACAACTAACATCCAACCTGAGTGTAGTAGATGGAACATACTTTAAAATAAGCAGTTGTGCAGAAACGATGTAAAAATTTAAGCACATCTGTGAGATATTTAAACAGATTCATATATTTCCTTTAGAGGCTCATTCAGTTCAACCATGTCCAGGAAGCATAGAAATTCACAATGGCCTTGATGCCAAAAAGGGCCTGAATTGTGTTGGTAGCTAATTGGATAGTGAAATAGGAGATTTATGCATCTAAATTGGTACAGGATCATTGAAGCTGAAATTATTAGGATTAAGGCAATGTGAAGCTGAGTAGTAATAGCTGGAATATATAGTAAAGATCATAACATGTATGATAAGCTGAGTTGGAACATATGGAACAAAGTATTCAATGATTGAAACATAGCACATTATTCATCATTGATTTTGAAGTAAAAATAATACCAGTATAATCAATAAAATAAATGAATTTTGCACTTACGGTGAAAACTTCCCATCAACTAACTTGAAATGTGAAATCTCATAGATGCGGATAGGTGTGCCTTCCCATATCTAAAGGAAAACAATATGAAAGTATTCAAAAACTAAAGAAATAAAAAAGAAACTAGAATATGCTTGAATAAACTAAAACTCACATCCCACACGATAGTTCTTCCATCATATCCAGCACTCATGGCAATTCGTGGGTTGAAAGGATGAACATCCAGAACATATGTCTGCAAATAACACAAAAAGTATAGTCAGAAATCGGTTCAGAAGGTAAGAGCTTGAGAAGAGTAGAAGAATCCAAAATGAGGCAAGATATAGGCATGTATGTAAATATCCAAAATTCAGAAGTAGAAGAAGAAGAAAGGAGGACAGGGGAGAGAGATACAAGAAGACTTCTTACAGAATCGGTGTGGCCAGTCAAAGAATGAACTAAGCTACCATCAGCAGCATTCCAAACACAAATCCTGCAATCTGTATTACGACGTATATTATTTAGCCAATCTCTACAACATTACCTAGCAAAAATGCAGCCACAATGAAAGACGATATGATACAACTTGTAGATCAAAAGACAATTCATAGAGCCCAGCTTAGATCCCCCAATATCAACTCTGGAAATTGTTAAATAACATTGGTGCCAAGTCAACAGACATGTCTACACAACTAGTTCAAGAAAAGAAAGTAAGAGATACGATCATACAACTGATCATGCTAGATGAGCTTTTCACAGAACTAAGCCCACTTGAATCACATTTATAAACAAAACAGAAAAAGAATGGAATATGGGGTCTCATAAGGGGTTTTGGGGTTTTCCTCATCTGGTGATTCCTAAAACAGATAAAGAAACATTTCCTGCATGAAGTCAAATATGGACATGAAATAAAGCAGAATTTGCCATTAGTTTGTCTTTTTTTTTTTCCTTCTATAAAATGGAAAATCAATCTATTAAAGGATCAGGGAAAAGATGAGCTTATGCATCCTTGCATATATACAATGTATGCATGGTTCTCGAAAAACCTGAACCGAACTGAAAAACCATACCCAACCAAGAAACAATTTTATACATTTTTTCTATGATTTTTTGCATTATATTCTTTCAATATACTTATATATTTACATGTAATTAAGATTCTTATATATACATAAAGAAAAGGTAGAGAAATGAAAGATAATATTAAAGTGTATATAGTCCATAGTTATAAATATATTAAATAATCACCTTATAATTCTTAATTATAAGTGTATTATTATACTATATATACTTAATTCATACGGATGGTTGAAGTGAAGAAGTGTCACGGGAGTTTTATGTGATCGCAAGATTCCCAATTAGTTGAAAGGAAAATTTTATCGTACAGCTATACGACTGGCCATGTTATATGGTAGTGAGTGTTGGGCACTGAAGGAGTCGTATGTGTCTAAGATAAGAGTTGCGAAGATGAGAATATTAAGGTGGATGAGTGGTAATACTAGACTAGATAAAATCCGTAATGAGAGTACTAGAGAAAAGGTAGGAGTGGTGCCAATTGAAGATAAGTTGAGAGAAGGAAGATTGAGGTAGTTTGATCATGTGAAGCATAAACATACGGAGGCTCCAGTTAGACAAGTAAAGCACATTAGGTTAGAGGATAGAAAGAAAGGAAGGGGTAGACCTAAACTGACTTGGAGAAGAATAGTACAACATGACCTAGAAGCATTACACATTTCTGAGGATTTAACCCAAAATTGTTTAGAATGGAAAAAGAGAATCCAAATAGCCGACTCCAAATTCTTGGAATAAAAGCTTAGTTGAGTTAAGTTTATATACTTAATTCATAATTATATATGTAAATTGTAGTTAAAGATTATAAAATTTAGAAGTAGTTAAAAGATATATTATATGATATATTGCATGTTAATAACCAACTTTAAAGCTTAAATGCTAATTCAAGTATAAATTTTTATGAAAAAAATAGCAAAAAATTGTTTCAAGAATCAAAACCCAAAACAAAATCATACCGAACTGAACTAGAACTGAAGAACCGAACTGAAACAGAAACATCAAGGAAATGAACCGGAACCATACCCAAATATCGATTCTGTTCCCGTTCCTAGGCAGACCCCAAACTGGAACTAGAACTGCACACCCATTATACATCTACACTCCCATACAGTAAACCCAAAAGCTGTGTGTGTGTATAGCAACATTACCCATGATAGCAGCAAGGACAAAACGGTTATCTAGGCTCCACACTATCATATTCACACCACGAGGAGTTGGTAGAATTCTTTGACGCGGACCTCCTCGAGGAGGTTGAGGAGGCATTGGTGGAGGAGGAACTTTCAGGTGATAATGTCGAATCCACCGGCCAGCTTTCCCCTAAAAAAGAAATATACAATTTTGGCTCAAAAATCAAAGAGGAATCTCTAATATTCCTCAAAGTGAAATTGACCCAAACATAAAAATAAAAACTTTATCTTTCATATATTTTATTTTAAATCTTAAAAAAAAACAACATTATGAAACAAAAGATTGAGAAGACAACTTTTTTAAATTTGCAGTAAAAAAATTTGCAACTCATTGCCTGTGTACAGATTATACCTTATAAACAGCAGTACAATGACTATCATTTCATCAGATGAAAGCTAATAAAGGAGAGGTTTAAAAATAATGGAAATGAGACATTATTTGCTTACATGTGATCTACGTGATCTTGGAATCCAAATAATTGCACTGCCATCTCGGGAACAGGTGACTATGTTGTCATGGGAAAACCTGTAGACATGAAATATTCATCTATCTATAACAGATGCAATAAACTCTTAAGGCAGTGATATAAACCCTCATAAAGTAAAAATCCAAATATAGCTATGTCACTGAGAGACCAACAAACAGCAATAGTCCACTCACCATGAATTTCTAAATTTTTGAGCATTCTCTTCCTTTGAACTGTCTGAAAGAGAAAACCTAGATGCCACAGCACAGCCACTGCAAAATATGGAAAATTTGTTTCTCAGCATTCAAAATATTATCAATGACATTTTGAACAGAGCAGGACACACCAACCTAAACTGAACATAATTGACATCATTCTCATGGCCAGATAACACATCCATCTCGTGATTTGGTTGGTCTGAATCATCTGTGTTCGGCTTATAAGCATTCCACACCTGCAAATAAAACGCTATTAGCATATTACTAACAGGATAGTTTAGATTCACATACTAATAAAGATAAAATGTTCATTTACCTAAATAAAAACTATGTAGAACATGCATTTCAAAAGATGAAGTCAAATCAGGTACGATGAAACATACCCTAGCAAGATTGTCAGAGCTGCCAGTGACAAATACAGTTCCATTAGCATTAAACGCGCAACAAAATATTTGATGGTTCTGCAGACCACTACTTGTAGATGGACCACCATTCTTTCCTGCAGCCATTCCAATGTTCTTGTGAGTTCTACAGGCAAATGAACCAGTGCATCAATCATAAATCAGTATAGAAGCATAACCCACCACTTATGGAGTCTGAAGGCCTAGGAATATATATCCGTGGACTGAAGTTGGAATTTCTAGCATCCCAGATCCTACATGTTCCATCATCAGATGAGCTGCAAAGTGCAGAGCACAGGCAAAAGTTACCAAATAATGGTAGTAGCTTAGTTTATAGTATATAATCTTTAAGGTAATAAATCCAAAAGGCTAGCACAGTACAGGCAACAAAATCATGTAATGTAGAGTGAAGGATGAAATTAAGCACCACATGGTTAGTGAAAAATAACAATGACCAAAAAACTGAAAATAATGGCCATGAGGTTTAAATTCAGACTATATGGATTGAGATGTTATATCCTTTGAAACACAAAGCTCAGCCCAGCATAATGCAACTCAACTCATCCATGCCTTGATCTTACAACAGAAGAATAAGGCTGCAAGAGCTGCAATTTGGATTCAAATAGAGAAGACGCATAAGATTAAGTTGTTAATATAAGTTCTATAAAGTCCCATAATGAAAACTTAAAAAGGTAAAAAAAAAAAAAAAAATGGATGTAGTGGTTTGGAGAAACGAATAGAGATAAATTGATTCAAATTCCCTATCAATATTGCAGGATATGAGGCTTGATTATCATCCCTAAGTTCCCTATATTAATCCGCTTGGGCTTTGCCTCAACCATGAAGGGACAAGTGGGGGAGGATGTAGGTATAGATTCTAACCTTAACAAGCAACATTCTAGGACTTAGGTCAACAAGGTCAACTAGAAGGCCATATGATCAACAATAACCAAACAGTCCAAAAAGACTAAAGCAATAGCATTTAAAAAATCAGCCTTACGAAAGAAGCTGGTATACAGATCCAGGCCTAGGACTAAATGCAATGGCAGTCACAGCTCCAGTATGTCCACGTAGAACAGATATTGGAAGCCCATCTGGTAAACGCCACTGCGATCATCCAGAAGGATTTATCAAAGATCAAGTTATGGAAGATATATGCTGTGCAGAGGGGGGGGGGGGGGGGGGAGAAGAGAAGAATGTTAGGACTTTGTATAGGAAAAGAAGCTTACCACACGAATTATACAATCATTTGAAGCAGAAGCCACCAACGCATTGTTAGAACTCACAGCCAAGTCAGTAATGTCACCCTTTCATCCACAGAATGCGATGCAAAATATAATTAATCAAAAGTAAAACAAAAAAAGGCAAACAATGGATAGATATCTGCTTTTTAAGACATTCAAACCCACTTCATGTCCACGACAGCTGGCCAAGCAAAAGGCAGTTTCCATGGACCAGATTTTTACAAGGCGATCATCAGAACCAGTAACGACATATCTTCCTGAGCGATCAAAAATTGCTGCAAGATTCACATCAAGGTGATGTGTCAGATATAGATCAGTATTTTTCAGTGAATTTCAACAACTAATGTCAACAGTAATGCCTAGGATGCAACTTGATAGACATTATATTTCAGTTCACGTGCTCAAACTTTTGGAAGCCATTAAACTTCCATGCAAATGTGGATATGAAACTGTTTAATCTAATTCCTCAAAGCTCATACCACAATAGACAGCATTTCGATGTCCCCGCAGCTTCTTGATATTTTGCATTTTTTGTACCATAGTTGATGGTTTTGCAATAGCATAGCATGCTGCACGGATTGATGGTGCACGGTGGTGTCTTGAAAAACCACCCCCAATTTCTCTCAAACTCAATCCACGAACCTGATCAGCACGCATATGAGGCCATCGCATATGGGTAGGGGGATGCTTGATGTGAGTTTGTCCCTTATCTCTATCATCTGAAGAAGAGGGTGATTCCAAAATTAGACAGACATAGGAAAATTTGCCTTCAAATTCCAGAAGGAAAGAGAAGAACAAAGAAAACTGAGAACTCTATTATGTTCTTATGAATAGAAACAATGAAATTGCTCACATGAATAAGAAAAATTGATGCTTGATATTGAAGGCTAAAACAAATGTCACCTACAGCTCAAAAGTGAAAATGAGCCTGTTCCCAAAAGCGTAGGAACATCAGCAGCATTTGGAGCACCAATCAAGCCCTGTGGTGAGGAGGCTGCATTATGTAATAACTGCTTCAAAAGCTTTACCAAGTGATCATTCTCAATGTGAGGATACCTAAGAGAGATAATTGATGAAAGGAGCATGTCAATGGTATTCTAAAAGAAAAATATTGCACAGAATTGATCCAAGCAATCATTTGTTTCTTTAGAGGAGAAATCCTGCAATTCTAGATACTTGGAATTCCATAAGTCCATATTTTTGTATATAAACGACTAGTTTTTCTATAAGACAGATAAAAAAGTAAATGCAATAAACGTGGTCCATACCTCTCAACCAACTTAGTGTAATTTAATGGGAAGGATAAGCCATCATCATTTTCATCCCCATTACGTGCCCCAGTCCTTGAATACCAAGCATGATATCTTCTAGGTAAAAGCTGATGTTCAAGAAGTTCATTCCAAATTTGTACGCATGTTCTGCGACATGGCCCAGCTGAAAGAAAATGCATAATTAAGAAGTAAACTTCTCTGAGGTCAATATCCACATCAGGCTTCACTTTTGTCTCCAGATCCGCATGTTGAGCATTCTCATGCACCTTACTAAAAAAATTTGAATGCTTCATGCCAACAGAAGGGGCATCACCCGAAGGAATGTACTTCTGCAGAGCCATATTACCTGTAACAAAGAAGGCTGGCAAATAATACAAGAGTAATTGATGTAAATCAATTTCAAATAGAACCTAAACAAACAAATAAATGTATGAAAACCATCAACCATAAGCCATTCTGAAACAAACAGAACTACACATTAAAAAAAAAAAAAGAGTAGTATCACCTCAGGTGATTCAGGTCATTAAAGTATGCAACCAAAGGATCAAGGTATATATATATGGGGATCCCAATCTATCCTTAAAATAAAGAATGTCCTCAAATTTGGATGCATAAAAGACACCAAAAGAATAGCGGACATCATCAGGCTGGATAGAGAGTGAACTAATTTTACAAGGTTAAACATGCTAAAAGAATACCTTCCTAACCTGTTTGTTCAACCTATACATTCTCTAACAAACAATCATTCATCATTTGAGAAAACCATCATACCTTATGCTGACATCTTAAAAGTCAAAATGCCTCAATCACAAGTAAATGGTGGTTCCATATTCCAATCTAGATTAGTTACACAATGCTAGTCAACTGCAACAACATGCACAAGCAAGAGTTCACGAGCTATGAAAACTTCCAACATGTGCTGTCAATTTATTTCCATTGACACTGAGCAAATGAAGTTTACAGCAAAATCCTACTCTTTGGTGGACCATAGAAGTCATCCTATTCCTGCATAGAACTTGGGGAGAAGAAAATTCTGTTTTAGTTTCATAGCCCCTATCCTCAAGCCATATTCTATGGTGTGGGAAGATTCAACCTAAAAAGGCAAGATTAGCTAAACCAACAACCATCTGAATTGTACTTCTGAAAAAACTGAGGTGGTAAAAACTTGAATGTCAAACAAAAACAGAGTGAATACAGGTTCCTACTCCTTTTAATTCGCCTCAACTGTATTTTGGAACATAAGTTGTATTACTGTACCATACAGACAGTTGAGTGACAGCCAACCATCCAAGCAGCTCCATATAAGTTCAACAAGAGTTGAGATTTACAAGACCACCAGAAGACTGATCTTAAATGTCATTGTCCAAAATCTTAAACCAATGTGTTCCTACGTCAACCAGTTATACAATCATGCAGAATAACAGCAAACGCTCATATAGCAAGGCAACAAACAAAAACTCTAAAACCAATACTCCACAAGGAAAATTCAGTTCAGCCAGCTAATTAGAAGAAAATGGAGTAATAAACAAGTATCAAAGTAACGAATTGTAACAAATCACCAACAACTGGAAAATCGAAAATGAGATGTAGCCATTTGTAATGTGCCAAACAAATTAACCAGATGGATAGTCCAGAGAAACTTTCAGCTCTCTTCTATACTTTTGAAAGCCATGCCAGCAAAAATCCAAATGCATTCCTCTGTATCACCAAACAAAAACCCTAAATTCAATTTCTCGGCACTCCATGATACCAAAATATAATCAATTGTGCAATAAAAATTAGCAAAATAAACCCTATTTGCCATCTAATTCAATCTATGTACAAGCCCTACCAGCCTATCAATGGGAAATTACACAAACAATTAACAGGCGAGTTACGGAAGCGCCATTAGGATAAGTACCTCCAATGGAGTTGAATTCCGAGGCAAAACGGCGCGTTTTGAAGGTGCAGTGTTTCTCAGTGCTGTGTCCTCTGATGGGAAGGCACCAACAAATGGGGATCGAGAGGTCCAGGAGTTGCAGAATTTTAAATAAAATTTCAATTAAGAGAGATTAGCGAGTGTTACGCACGCTCAAAAAGGGGAGTTTAGATTTCCGGAGGGAGCTCTATGTTCGTCTTTGGAATTCTCGTTCGTTGGTCTTTCTACAGGGAACGATTGGAGAGGGAGAGTGTGTGTAGAGAAGGAGAAGAGACATCAAGAGAGGAGAAAAAAACGGAGCGTTTTATATCTTTTCGGCTAGTCTTCACTCTCCCCCTCTAAATAGTCCCTGACCTTGGGAGAAAATAAGGTTCTTTAAAAACAAAAAAAAAAAGAATAATTTATTTGGGATTGTCCGGCAGTACTGACCCACGCGCGTTGGCTGATCGTGCGTATTGACCTCGCCATAAACGTCGTCGTATAATATTTTGTAAGCGTACTACTAGAATTCTCGCTCGTTTATCTCCCTTCAATAGACGAAGGAAAATTAGTATGAAATAAGCAGTAGACACATGGATTATGGACTATGGTCATCTATTGGGCCGGGCCGATTCAGGTTGTTCTACTAATAATTTGTAATTTAACATTGATTTTAAAAATAATTTTAATATTTATTAGAATAAGTAAATATTAAATTTTAAAATTTTAATTTTTATAGTATAAAAATAATAAATAGCTCAATAGTAGATTACAATTATTTTTTTTAATAAATCAGAAAATATTAGATTATATGGTAGAAATTATTCTGCATTCATGTTGATCGCCTTTTAAATTAAAATTAAAATATTATTTTTTTAATTTTTATGATTAAAAATTATTTTATATTAAATAAATTTACAAAATACTAAACACATTACAAAAAGATTTTGGATCCTTATTTTTTTAGTATTTTTTAATTTTTTAATAAATTTATTAGAAATAAATCAAATTAAATTAAATTTAAATTTAAATAAAACTATAACTTATATCGAATGAATTATGCTCTAATTCAATTTCCTAATGTTTCCCTCAAACCAAATAATTATATGATATTATCATAATTTCATATAAAATAATTTACATGAAATAATAAATTAATATTATAATAATAAATCAAATAATAATAAATTTCATAAAGTAGTTTTCCTTTTTAAAAAGTTAAATTATTTTTTTCATTTAATTATTATTTTATAATTAATTTATTATTTTATGTGTTACTTTATTTATTAGTGATCACTTTTACAGATTACAAGATGGCATTGATCTAGCACAAAATGTACAAAATATAATATAATTTATCCCGTAGGCCCTACGAAGGAGTTGCTGGTTTTCCTCACCTGATGCAAGGCTACAGTGGAGCAGCCGGCGGCTGATTTTGGTGGAAAGCAAAACGAGGGCCAGTGAGTACCTAAAAATGGTTATAAAAGTCAAAAAAGTGAGAGGAAGGACCTGCTGCAATTGAAGATGTAAAGGCCAAAAGCATACTTTGTAAACACAACCATGATGAATCTATTAATTAGAGTTTGTCACGTAATGCCAAATTAATGCCATGGGCATCAATACAAAATGCATGCTCATGTTCTTGCTATTTTAAGCATTTATCAAATTCATGGTGTAAGCTTTGATTCCAATATTAATATAATAGATATACTATTTAAAAAAATTACTTTGAAACTATGTTAATAAAAAAATAAAATCAATTAATTTAAATTTAATTTATCATAAAAACAAATAAAACCTAAATATTTATAATTAATATGTGACCATCATTGATTCTTATTATTCGCAATTAAATTAAATTCATCACTAATTAAAGAAATTATTTTTTTTATAATATTTGTTTGAAATATCGATTTACATGTGTTTTGTCTTTAATATTATATGAAAGTTTGGCCCTCTAGAGGTGGGGGGATTTCCACAAAGGGGGGCCAAATAAAGAAAAGATATTTGCATGGATTAAGTTATTGACTAAGATTTTTCAAAGCATTATTCTGAATATATCAATATACCCAAGTACAATATTAGATATATTCAGTTTCATTCTTAAAGATATTATAAAAAAAAATTAAAAAAATAAAAATTATTAAATTAAAAAAATCTCAAATTTTTTTTTTAAATATCTCTTAATAAAATAATACCCGTGATTATAAATCTTAGTTTTCAATTATTAGAGGATAAAAAATAATTATGTTGAAGAGTGAATTTAATCTTATTTTCTCAGTGTATTGTATTGCTGTGCTTGGACAAAATCTTATCCTTTATCTTTTAAGGAGATTTCTAGGTGCAGAAATATGACTTTTAAGTCTTTAACAGATAGGTACATTCATCTGTCCAACGAAAATTGAAAGATGGCTAAGACATTTTCCAAACTAAATTAATTGGCATTAATTGTCATGATTGGTAAAGATGCAAGGAGAGTAATTGATAATTTTTAATTCAGTGATTGTTTAAAATTCCAATCTCAATTAAAGCCAAATAAATAAATTAATAAACTCCAGCAACAGTATGGAAAAGGGTCCCTATATAAAGCATTGACATGGTAGTAACATAACACATATGCATGCCCCAAATTAAGCTACTTTCTTCTAATTTCCCCCCTTCTTAATGGCTATCTTCTCTTCAAATTCAGCAACTAGTAGTTCCTTGCCCTCAAGAACTACTTCCATACTTCTGGTTCTCTTTATAGCAAGCCTTAGTATAACAGGTCTCTCTCTCTCTCTCTCTCTACTCTTATGTTAAAGTTGATAATGCATTTTTTTTTTCTTGTTCTAAAAGGTTTCAACTAATATCTGTATTTGGAATTCAGATGCCCAGGTAGGTGTTTGCTATGGAATGCTAGGCAACAACCTTCCACCTGCTTCACAGGTTATCTCTCTCTATAAACAAGCGAACATTAAGAGAATGAGAATTTATGATCCAAATCAAGCAGCATTGCAAGCCCTTAGAGGCTCAAACATTCAACTCATGCTAGGTGTTCCAAACTCAGATCTCCAAAGCCTTACCAATCCTTCTAATGCAAACTCATGGATACAAAAAAATGTTCGAGCCTTCTGGCCAAGTGTCAGATTCAGATATATAGCAGTTGGAAACGAAATTAGTCCAGTGAATGGAGGCACAGCTTCCTTGGCTAAATTTGTTTTGCCTGCCATGAGAAATATATATAATGCAATAAGATCAGCTGGTCTTCAGGATCAAATAAAGGTCTCTACCGCAATTGACATGACCCTGATAGGAAATTCATACCCTCCTTCTGCAGGTGCTTTCAGGGGTGATGTTAGATCATACTTGGACCCAATTATAGGATTCCTATCCTCTATTAGGTCACCTTTACTTGCCAATATTTATCCTTACTTTAGTTATGCTGGTAATCCAAGGGATATTTCCCTTCCCTATGCTTTGTTCACTTCACCATCAATAGTTGTATGGGATGGTCAGCGAGGTTATAAGAACCTTTTTGATGCAATGTTGGATGCATTGTACTCTGCTCTTGAGAGGGCTGGTGGTGGTTCTCTGGAGGTAGTTGTGTCGGAAAGTGGCTGGCCGTCCGCTGGAGCTTTTGCAGCCACATTTGATAATGGGCGCACTTATCTCTCAAATTTGATCCAGCATGTTAAAGGAGGTACTCCTAAGAGGCCTAGCAGATTTATAGAGACTTACCTATTTGCCATGTTTGATGAAAATCAAAAGCAACCGGAGCTTGAGAAACACTTTGGACTTTTCTTTCCAAATAAACAGTCAAAATATAATCTCAATTTTGGTGCAAAAAAGAATTGGGATATTTCCGCTGAGTACAATGCAACAGTACTTTTGCTTAAGAGTGATATTTAAGATATTGTGAGAATTTGAGTGCTATATGTATTTCCAATGTAAGCATGTATCCATATACTCCATCTGTCTACTTGTTTCGTTAATATTTATGTGTTGTTTTTTAAAAATTAAGATATATTAATTATCATTTTCAAAATAGTATTAATTTTTTTTAATTTTATCATTTTATTTACTAAATATCATCTACAGTGATCCACTCACACGCACGTCAGTTTCTCGTGCGTTATTGACCTTGATATAGACAGCGTCGTATACCATGTTATAAGAGCGTGTTATTAGAATTCTTTTTGGCTTTTTGTATCCAACGTTGAGAATATATATATATATATATATATATATATATATATATATATATATATAATTTTTGCAATAAAAATTAAATATTAAACTCAATAATATATCAATTCTAAAAATAATTCTCATACTTATTATGGCTTCGTTTATTTTTTTAAATATATTTATTTAAAAAATACTTTTTATATTTTTTAATATTTAAAGTATTTAAAAAATTATTAATAAAATACATTTTTTATTAAAAAATAATTTTTTTAAAAAAAATAAATTTTTAAGTCATTTTTTAATTTTAATCATTTTTAAGTAAAATGTCTTTTTCTTTTCAGAATAAAAAGATATCTTCTTGATTTTGACAATTTTTAATATAAAATATTTTTCTGTTTTTAACGATTTTATTAAAATATAAAAGTACTTATTCATATACAAAATATATGTATAGCATTGGTTTAACATTATAAAACATTGTTTAAGAAAATAATTTTCATAAAAAATATTTTTATATATAAATTATTTTTTATAAAATAAACATAGTCTACATTAAAACTAAAATATTTAAATGTTAAAATTTAAAATTTTTAATTTATTATATTATTAAAAATAATAAATAGCTCAATGTTAGATTAAAATTTATTTTTTTTAAATAAACCAGAAAGTATTAGATTATATGTTAGAAAATATTCTGCATTGATCTAGCTGGTTGTGTTTCAGATTAGTAGCTCAATAAAGGTGATCAAATTTTTCATCAAATAAAGCTAATTAGCATGAATATTTTCTTTTCCTAAAAAAAATATATATTTTTTCTTGATGTGCTGCCTCAACTCTGAATTACAAGTATATTTAATTGGCAAGCTCTATTAGTTGATTTTTGTTTTTTGGTTTTAATTACTATAGAAAAACAAGATTATAAAAATTTATATGTCTTTACCCGTTTTGAACACTTATTACATTTTAAATTTTGTTAACTT
Organism: Hevea brasiliensis; assembly: GCF_030052815.1. Taxonomy (NCBI): domain Eukaryota; kingdom Viridiplantae; phylum Streptophyta; class Magnoliopsida; order Malpighiales; family Euphorbiaceae; genus Hevea; species Hevea brasiliensis. The sequence goes on along the minus strand of NC_079496.1, from coordinate 1,365,222 downwards.
CTTTGGAATTACATTATTTATTTTTTTATAAATATTATTTTCTAAAATAATATAAAATTATATTATTAATATATCTTTAAATAAAATAAATATCATATCCTTTTGGTATGCATATAACACTACAAGAAATTAAAAAAATAGCTATAAAAATTACTAACTAAATATACTAAAATTTCATAGGTAATCAGTGATTACCGACGAATTATCGACGAAATTTTTTCGTCTACAAATACTAGCATAGGTAATTTTTACAGACAAAAAAAATATTGTAGCTAAATTTACCGACGAAAAAAATATTGTCGCTAAATTTACAGACAAATTATTTTGTAGGTAAATTTAAATTTTTTTGTAGGTAATTTCGTAGGAGATTTTGCTCTTATAAATTACCGACTATTTACTGACAAAATTTTTCATTGGTAATTACCGACGAAAACAAATTTTCGTAGCTAATTTTTATTTAATATTTTTTAATTTAGTCATTACTTTTTAATTTAATTTAATTTTTAATTTTTTTAATTTAAATTAACTTTTAAATTTAATTTAATTTAAAATGTAATTTTAATTTAATTTAATTTAAAATTTTCAAATTAATTTTTTAATTTTTTTAATTTTTAAATTAAATATTAATTATTAATTATTTTAATTTATAATTTTTTAAGATTTAATTGACTTAAAAAAAAATTACTAGTGGAGCCCAACGTAGGCCCCATATATGTGATTATGCCACAATTGCTCTATGTTGGAGAGTAGTTCTCCTCTTATAGACAAACTCACTACCCTCAAATCTATTTTCAAACGATATGGAAATTTCACATTTTTTGTGATTTACCGACGAATTACCGACTAAATATATTTTGTAGGTATTTTTTAAAATTTTATTTTTAATTTCTCCTTAATATTACCTACGAAAATCATTTTTTGGTAATTACCGATGAAAATAATTTGTAACTAAAATTTTTTAAGTTTTTTAGAATTTTTTTCTCTATTTTCTCCTAAATATTACCTACGAAAAGCTTTTCGTTGGTAATTACCGACTAAAATTTTTTCGTAGGTAAAATTTTTTTAGTTTTTTAGAATTCTTTTTTCCTATTTTCTCTTAAATATTACCTACGAAAAGCTTTTCGTTGGTAATTACCGACTAAAATTTTTTCGTAGGTAAAATTTTTTTAGTTTTTTAGAATTTTTTTTCTCTATTTTCTCCTAAATATTACTTACGAAAAACTTTTCGTTGGTAATTACCGACTAAAATTTTTTCATAGGTAAAATTTTTTTAGTTTTTTAGATTTTTTTTCCCTCTTTTCTCCTTAATATTACCTACGAAAAGCTTTTTGTTGGTAATTACCGACTAAAATTTTTTCGTAGGTAAAATTTTTTTAGTTTTTTATATTTTTTTTCCCTATTTTCTCCTTAATATTACCTACGAAAAGCTTTTCGTTGGTAATTACCGACGATAAATTTTTTGTAGGTATTTTTTTTTAAAAAATTATTTTCTATTTTCTCCTTAATATTACCTACGAAAAGCGTTTCGTTGGTAATTACCGACGAAAAAAATTCGTTGGTAAAATTTTTTAGCTTTTTTGAAATTTTCTTCTCTATTTTTTTCTTAATATTACCTACGAAAAGCGTTTCGTTGGTAATTACCGATGAAAAATTTTTCGTAGGTATTGTTTTTAAAATTTTATTTTCTATTTTTATCTTACTATTACCTACGAAAAGCGTTTCGTTGGTAATTACCGACGAAACATTTGATCGTTATTTTTATTATTTGGTCGCTAATTTTGCCGCTAATGTTAGGCACCATTTTTACATACGAAATTACATCGTCAGTAAAATTTTAGTCGGTAATTAGTCAGTAATTTCGTCGGTAAAAATTAGTTGAAATTTTATTTCTCTTTTCGTCGATAAAGCGTCGGTAATTCGTCGGTAAATTACCCATAAAATTCTGTAATCAGTAATTTTCGTAGTTATTTTTAACTTTTCTTGCAGTGTAAGTATTTTTTTTTTTAATATTACTTTCAACTTTCTTTTAACAATAAAATTATTATTAATGATTAAAATATTATTGAGTAATGAACATGATATTTTTATAAAAAGCAATAAACATGATTAATACCTTTAAAATACTAAAATTATCTTACTGTTGTAATTAGAAGAATTATTATATACACTCGAAGGATTAAAAAAATTATGTTTATTTAAAGAGAAAAAAATAATTTTTCCTTAATTCTAAAGAATTGAGATCCATGAATTTAGAGGAAGGTGTATGTATATTGAATGTATTGAATAATCTCTCTTATAATTAATATAGAATTAAATGGAAATATTATTATTATAATTATTATGACTAAATTTGATAAAATTAAAGTCATATAATTTCCCATAAAAAGTCTTGTTAAATTATTATTATTATTTTTTAATTTTGGTCGCACTTATCATAGAAAGACACAATACTAATTAATTGGATAGACAACCAATTAAAATTATAATTAAAATAGAGAATAATATTTAAAATAAAAACACAAATTAATAATTAAGTCATCTTCAATGTTGTTTTTCATTTATAATTTTTTATTATAAATAAAATTTTTATTAATCACATTAACTTGTTATATAGAAAAATACAATTTTTAAGCAAAATTTATCCGATGTTATTTTTTTATTAATCCCTCAATAAAAATAGATATTTAACATATATTTATATTTTGATTGGAATACCAATATTATTTTCAACAATGAGGTAATACTAAAATTATTAAACATCAAAATTGCGATTTAATTGTATTGAAATTTTAAAATAATAATTTTTTAAAAAATGTTTGGCACAATTGAAATATGTAAACAGTGTTAACCTATACTAAATTTCTAAATAACTGATATTATATTGAAAATAATATTTTTAGAATTAAAATTTTTAAATTTTTTGCATCTATAATATAATTCCCATGATACCCTCAATTTATAATAATATATATGCTGCCTAGGTTATTATTAAATCATAATTTGTTGGATTAGATTTATATTGCATTCTTTTACATTGGATCCACTGTTTCTTAATTTAGAAAAATAACTATAATTATATAACTGTGAAGAGCACTATATTTATAGTGCTCTAAATGCATGGTAGAATTTTTCTTAATTTTAAACCTCAGTTGAAATTAAATAAACAAATAAACTCCAGCAACAGTATGCTCAAGAGTCCGCCTATAAAGCATTGACATGGTAGTAACCTAACACATATGCGTGGTCGAAATTATAAGCAACTTTCTTCTAATTTCCCCCCTTCTTAATGGCTATCTGCTCTTCAACTTCAGGAACTAGTAGTTCCTTGCCCTCAAGAACTACTGTCATGCTTCTTCTGTTTTTCTTTACAGCAAGCGTTGGTATAACAGGTCTCTCTCTCTCTCTCTCTCTCTCTCATGTTAAAGTTGACGATGCTCTTTTTTTCTCTCCTTGTTCTAAAAGGTTTCAACTAATACCTGTATTTGGAATTTAGATGCCCAGGTAGGTGTTTGCTATGGAATGCAAGGCAACAACCTTCCACCTGTTTCAGAGGTCATAGCTCTCTATAAAAAATCTAACATCACGAGAATGAGAATTTATGATCCAAATCAAGCAGTATTGGAAGCCCTTAGAGGCTCAAACATTGAACTCATACTAGGTGTTCCAAACTCAGATCTCCAAAGCCTTACCAATCCTTCCAATGCAAAATCATGGGTACAAAAAAATGTTCGTGGCTTCTGGTCAAGTGTCAGGTTCAGATATATAGCAGTTGGCAACGAAATTAGTCCTGTCAATAGAGGCACAGCTTGGTTGGCTCAATTTGTTTTGCCTGCCATGAGAAATATACATGATGCTATAAGATCAGCTGGTCTTCAAGATCAAATCAAGGTCTCCACTGCAATTGACTTGACCCTGGTAGGAAATTCCTACCCTCCTTCTGCAGGTGCTTTCAGGGATGATGTTAGATCATACTTGAACCCAATTATTAGATTTCTATCCTCTATCAGGTCACCTTTACTTGCCAATATTTATCCTTACTTTACTTATGCTGGTAATCCAAGGGATATTTCCCTTCCCTATGCTTTGTTCACTTCACCATCAGTTGTTGTGTGGGATGGTCAGCGAGGTTATAAGAACCTTTTTGATGCAACGTTGGATGCATTGTACTCTGCTCTTGAGAGGGCTAGTGGTGGTTCTCTGGAGGTGGTTGTTTCGGAAAGTGGCTGGCCGTCTGCCGGAGCATTTGCTGCCACATTTGACAATGGGCGTACTTATCTCTCAAATTTGATCCAGCATGTTAAAAGAGGTACTCCTAAGAGGCCTAAAAGAGCTATAGAGACTTACTTATTTGCCATGTTTGATGAAAATAAGAAGCAACCAGAGGTTGAGAAACACTTTGGACTTTTCTTTCCTAATAAATGGCAAAAATATAATCTCAATTTTAGTGCAGAAAAGAACTGGGATATTTCTACTGAACACAACGCAACAATACTTTTCCTTAAGAGTGATATGTGAGATGGTGAGAATTTAAATACTATATATATTTCCAATGTATGCATGTATCCATGTATTAAATAAGAGAACCTTTTCTCAATTTTTTTTATGCATTAAAAATCAATGAAATTCAATGTTCCTATAATCAATTAATTTAATTTTTTTATGTACTATTTTTGTGTAAGTATATTATAATATTCCTTAGAATAAGATTAGCAAAACGAAATTTAACGGATTATATAGACTATTACTTGTATGTCCTTTACATTTCAACTTCACTTACAATGCTCAGAGAAAACCCTAGGAACTAGCCTGAAGTAAAATCTATTTTTGCATTAGGAACGCCATTATGTCAGGTTTTGAAGGCAACTCTTTCAGGCACAACCATGGCTCATGTTCCAAAACTCAACTTCATGTTCAAGAACACGCAAGAAAGTTACTTCAGCTTTTGTAAGCACGTCACTTGAAGCCTTCTCAAGACACCGATTGGCAATTTTCTGTAAAGAACGGCAATATTCACCAAAACCTTCATTGCCCCATCTTTGGCAAGTGTCCTGTAATTCTGATGGAGTTTTGCTGCCATCTTCCAAGCAGTGTGCAAAGCTCTCCTGGTATACAGCTTCAATGGCCCAAAAGGCTGTAATGGCCACGGCATAATCAACTTCTGGTAACATCAAATTCTCGAGAAATCTGTAGCAAACCACGAGCATCTTCTCTAAGACATAAAGAATAAAATAACACAATATATATTACATTTACAAGTAATCAGAAAATTAAACCAGAGGTTATGGACTATTGTAATTAGGAAAAACTTCTTCATGAATAGCCATCAAGATTCAAGATACTGACAGAAGTGTCTCAAACCCTGACATTGAAATGGCATGGCCCTTGAACTGCTAAATATTTTCTATAATCTTTATTATTATTTTTCCACAAAGGGTGCGTCCAGATTTCAAATTCATGACAATTACCTCAAAGCATACGGACTGGCCCAACCCCAATTTGTTATTGAATCATTCAATGTACTGATAGGGATGATCATAATTGATGGAAAAACCAATTCCTACATAGAAATTCTCTATAGGCATGAAGCATAACTAGAAAAAAAAATCCCAAATTTAGCAGAATATATATATAAAATATTATCATGGTATCTGGAAATGAGAATGATCAAAAACCAAGAATCCAAAGATAATATTAGCTGAAGCGTACATGGTACCTGCGGTAATTCTGGTTTGCCTTATGGACAACAGTGTTAGAAAGAGGAACATCCCACTTGGAGGCCTCTGACTTGAACCAAGCAATCTCATCATTTAAAGAAGCCAAACCACCTAGTATAACTTCCATGTCATTACCATCATCTGATTTCTTAGAAGCTTTAATCAATACACTTGCCACAAATGGTACAAACTCTCTAACAAATACATAATCCTGTCCCTGCAATTTTCATTTTTTGCTTTAGTCAAATTTTGGAAAATTATTTAGTGAAACGGTTGTATATACAACCCTTTTATTCTGAAAGAAAATTATTATGGTCTTGGACGGATCCCACCATGATCATTGTCAGAGTGCATTCAGTATAAATACAACTCTTGCATCAGATAAATATACCAAATTTTGATTCCAAAGTTGACCCTAAGAGAAAGCCCTACAAAATCTTGCCACAAAATTTAGTGCTTGCTAAATGCAATTAATTGAAGCAATTATAGGATTTACAGAGCAAAATAATACAAAAGGAGTGTGATTATTGAGATTAAGAACACAGTACCAGCCATCTTTTGAAAGAGGAAAGATCGACGGACCCATCTCGAATGCTGAGGATAAAGGGTTGTCTAGTAGCTCCTGTGTATAGTAGGTGTTTCTTTGCCCACATCTCGATTATCCCACTCTTCTCACATTTCTCCTTTGTTTTTCCTTCCATTTTATGTTCCCTTTGCTTCCTTTCTCTTCAGTCTCACCACCGTTTGGCTTAATAATCCTCGCAGTTAGAGTACGTGTGGTTGACTTTTTTCTTCAGTTCCCAGCAAGAGGCAAGACAGAGACAGGTAATTTACTAGTGTTTATACCTGGCTTCTTTGTCCTTGCAACCGCTTGTCGCCGATGCCGCTATTGCCGAATGGGGCTAAGCTACTCTCGGGCTAAAGTCCTTATTAGACCCAATGCGAAAAAATTTTATTTAGGCCCAGAAGGAATGAAATTTTGGCTCTTTGGTTCTCTTCATTTTTTCATCCCATTATTTGCACTTCTTGTAAAACTTGGCAGCAGGGACGCAACACTCAAACAGCACCAGCTTCAAATGGGGGCAAACAATTTACTGTTGCCAAGGAAAAATAAATTAGATATGATTTGCGTCTCATTCAAATCTAATATATATTAAAAAGTAACACTTGGATTTATAATGATTTATAATTTATTGACACGTGGTATAATAAAAAGGAATAATTTTATTTCAATAGTATAAAATATTTAAAATTTCCTTTTAACTCATACTTTTTAATTATTAGTGTATATAAAGTATTTGAAATTTTATTTTAAAAGTAAAATTAATTTTATTATAACTTATTTTTTTAATTTAAATATAATTATGATATTAGATAAGAAGGAAACAATATCAGAGTGTTTGTTAGCACAGTTGCCGTAGAAGAAAAATTGGGTTTTGCCTTTTGGAGTATAACACTAGGACATTGTTTCTCCGTCATTCATAAGAATTTCGCTTCTTTTATTTTCCTATGTACGTTTCTGGGACATCCTTTAGAACTGTTACTTCTTACTTCTTGTTTGCCTTTTCTTTTCTTTTCTTTTCTTTCGCTGCTACCATTTAATTATAATGATCAAATAGTTTTTAGAGTGTTTTTAATCATTTTTAATTTTTGAATGATTTAGTTGCAAGATTGCAAGTGGAATCGTAAAAGAGTATAAAGCACTATGTGAAGCACGAAAATTATCAAACTTAATTGGTAAAGGTGCATTATTTTCCAAAAAAAAAAAATGATAAAGGTGCATGGAGTGCCACGAAAATATTTCTCCATTAAATAAGTCGATTATTTTTAATTTAGTGATAGTTTAAATTCAAACCCCAATTGACATTTAATAAATAAACATAAATAAAATAAACTCCAGCAACGGTATACTAAAGAGTACCTATATAAAGCATAGACTTGGTACATTTGATCCACCAAAGGTACTCTTAAGAGGCCTGGCAGAGTTATAGAGACTTACCTATTTGCCATGTTTGATGAAAATCAAGAGCAACCGGAGGTTGAGAAACTGATAAGTGTATAATTTATTAATTTTACTCCCATCACATTTAATATTTCTAGAGTATCTTTATGCTTAATTCAGTTGATTAAAGTATAATTATCTATTAGGCATATATTTAGAGAATTATTGAAATAATTGTGTTAAATAGAGAAATTTTTAGCATTTGCATTAATCTGACTCTTTCTGCATTTTTTAGGGTTTTGGTGAAGTTCCAGAGCATAAAAGTGTGGAAGGAAGCTTAGAAATGTCAAAGGATTGAGAAGTGTTATTGATACAAAGTACACGGGTAGTGTAAGCACAACCATGGACCCGTGTAACATTCTGCGATCAGAAATCCAGAGAACCAAGGAAGAAACAAAGTACACGGGCCGTGTAACTTGACCCATGTAAATCCTGAAGACCCGTGTAACTTTCTGTGCCAATACGAAACATACCCACTCAGCTCCAGTAAGTTGCATGGCCCTGGGCCGTGTAGTGATACATGGGCTGTGTATACGTCGATAATCAGTTTCCTGATTTTGCTCTAGTTGCAGTTTTTGACAGAGAGAAAGACTCTTAAACCTAACCCTAGACTATTTATTATAAATAGAAGAGGCAGTAGCCGACACAAGGGACCATTGAGCAGCCTCTCGAAAAGAGAGAATAAGACTTTCGTTCTCCATTCACATTCTAGATTTCTTCAATTTTCTTCTTTAATTTTCTGTAAGCCATGAACATGAGTGGCTAAGTTTTTAATTCAGTTCAATGGATTCAAGTTCTTTTGCTTGATTTGTGAGATCAGGTTCTTAATTTAATTTATGTCTTTTTAAATATTTATTATTTTCTGATTTCATTGTCTTTGATCTATTGAATGATTTGCTAAAAAGGCCTATTAGCTAATTGTTTGATGTGGTCAATTGCTAGATCATCTTCATAATCCGTAATTGTTGTGTAAGATTGAACATAAGTAGCAATTAGGTTTTATTGATTATGATCCCAGTTTTCGATAATAATCTAAGGAAACAATAGAGTGAATTAAATGATTTATGCTTCATAAATTATTGTTCAGCTTAACTACTTCCTATTCTTAAAGCAGTTATTAATTTGATGAGGATTGCTTAATACCAATTCAATTAATAATTAGAGTCAACAAGGGTGCTGGGCTCGAATTGATGAGTATAGGGAAGTTAGGGATTTTACCTCGTTGTTTGGTAAATCTACGTTAAGTATTCAATAAGAGATAACCGTATTTTTTTTTGTCTATGATCTAATTAATGCACTGGAATGTAAATTACCTTGGACTGAATTTTGTTTAATTTGAGAATTTCTTATTTAATTTTAGATCTTAATTTTTGATTTTTAAAATCTTCTTTGGATTGCGAATTACCACCCCCCCCCCCAAATCTTTGTTTCTTTTTCAATTACATAAGGGCACGAAATTTAATAATTCAGTCTCTAGGGTTCGACCTGGATTTACCACTTTCTGCAAAAAATATTTCATAATTGGTAATTTCAGTTAATTTAATTTCTGGTGGATTCGACAGCCACTAAGAATTTTGGCGCTATTGCCAGGGACTGAAATTTATTGGATTTTGTGTTTTTTGTTAGGGTATTCTGTAATTAATTTTATTTGTGAAGTATTACTATTTTCAGATTTTTGGAAAAAATTAAGGTGTTACTATTCATCGACAGATTTATAGAGACTTACCTATTTGCCATGTTTGATGAAAATCAAAAGCAACCGGAGCTTGAGAAACACTTTGGACTTTTCTTTCCAAATAAACAGCCAAAATATAATCTCAATTTTGGTGCAAAAAAGAACTGGGATATTTCCGCTGAGTACAATGCAACAGTACTTTTGCTTAAGAGTGATATTTAAGATATTGTGAGAATTTGAGTGCTATATGTATTTCCAATGTAAGCATGTATCCATATACTCCATCTGTCCACTTGTTTCGTTAATATTTATGTGTTGTTTTTTAAAAATTAAGATATATTAATTATTATTTTAAAAAATAGTATTAATTTTTTTTTAATTTTATCCTTTTATTTACTAAATATCATCTATAGTGATCCACTCACACGCGCGTCAGTTTCTCCTGCATTATTGACCTTGATATAGACGGCGTCGTATACCATGTTATAAGAGCGTGTTATCAGAATTCTTTTTGGCTTTGTGTATCCAACGTTGAGGGCAAAAAAAAAAAAAGAATATATATATAATTTTTGCAATAAAAGTTAAATATTAAACTCAATAATATTTCAATTCTAAAAATAATTCTCATACTTATTATGGCTTCGTTTATTTTTTAAAATATATTTATTTAAAAAATACTTTTCATATTTTTTAATATTTAAAGTATTTAAAAAATTATTAATAAAATATATTTTTTATTAAAAAATAAATCATTTTTAAAAAAAATAAATTTTTAAGTATTTTTTAATTTTGATAATTTTAATCATTTTTAAGTAAAATGATTTTTTCTTTTCAAAATAAGAAGTTATCTTCTTGATTTTGACAATTTTAGTCATTTTAACCAAAAAAAAAAGATTTTTTCTTTTTAATATAAAATATTTTCCTGTTTTTAATGATTTTATTAAAATATAGAAGCATTTATTCATATGCAAAATATATGTATAGCATTAGTTTAACATTATAATAAAAAATATTTTTATATAAAATTTAAAATAAGATTATAAAATTTTGGTTTTAATTACTATAGGAAAACAAGATTATAAAATTTAAATTGCTCTCCAAACAAATGAAGATGAATTTATCCTTTTACTTTTAAACAAATATCAATTAGGTTAAAATTTATCTATAGTATACATAAAAATATAAATAAAGGGATAAATTTATATGAACAAATAAAAATATTCTTAACCATTTATATTATTTATAGACTTATGTCACAACCCAACCTATGGGCCGGACCGGCACTAGGACCTGGGCCAGCCTAAATCCCCCGAGGCCCGTAGTAAGCCTAACTATTTACTTAACCCAACTCTAAGGCCTATTTGGGCCCAATTTCAAGAAATCAACCGGACAGAGTCCGGCCATAAAATGGACCTTTCAACAGGGAGTTTTTGACTCACCCGACCTGTAAACACAATAAATACTCAATTGGGGAGCTCAGCTCACCCTCCACATACTCATCAGCATAAAAATAAATGGGAGCTCAGCTCCCTCATCCAATCCATCAAACATGCATAGAATATTAAGTTTACAGGTCCAAAATAATAATTTAGTTTACAGACCCAAATCAAATAAACATTTCTAACACATGCGGAAATTCTAAGATTTAATAAGTTTATACAAACATTAATAATCGACCTGCGAGGGAGAAAGCAGGATAACCTTAAAAATATCCTCCTGTGGCCTGGAAAAAATATTGAACAGGAGTGAGCGTTCGACTCAGAGAGTAAAATATCAATTTTAACCATAATCTCTATAACTATCTAAAACTAATGCATCCTGTAAAGTGAAATGCAACATCAGCAATAAATTCACATCATAACAGCAAAAAGGTAATTTGGAGCACTCACACACCCAATAATATCAATCATAATATATGGGAGCTGATCCCCTATACAGCTCTCTTAAATCCAACTCAGTGCGAAGAACTCAAGCCGGACTTTCGCTTAATAATCCAAATCGGGGTCCCAGCGAAGAACTCAAGCCGTGACTACCCCGAAGGACCGGGTCCCAGCGAAGATCTCAAGCCGTGTCTACCCGTCCTATCCATAGTCCACACCACATCACACGCACGTCAACGCACGCACACTGCTCCAAATTACCACAACAACATACATGGCACTTTCACAGTTATGAATGCAACATAAATCGTGCCTAAAGTTTATCTACATAGATATATGCATATAAGTGATGCATGGGCATACTTGAACATAATAATAATAGTGAAATTACAATTAAAATTAATATTTTACTCACAGACTTGACAACGGTCACTGTGGCGGCTGGGCGGAGGAAGAAGGCTGTCCCGGCTCACCTGACAATTACATTACAATTATTTAATACAAATGACTCAATACAAATCAAGAAAAGACCAAATACTTCTTAAGTCGTGCCGAAAATCCGGCAGAGTCTCCCCTATACCTTGGACCTACCCAACCTGCAAAAGGGCTCAAAACACACTTCTATATTCGCAACTCATATATCCACAACTCAATCATATCACACAGCCCCTCCTGGGCCCATCAAATCAGTCATCCATCACAATATGTAAAATTTTAATTTAGTCCTTATAATTGATCATTTTTGCAAAAACTGCCCAAATAAGCTCTAAAAATTCTAAAACTTTGCCCCGCGGTCCTTAGCAATATTACTAGGCTATTGCAAAAAGAATCATAATTTTCTGAGCTACCACGAATATTTTATGGATTTTTAATCCTATTTAAGCACTAGAAAATTACGAAAAAGCAAGGTTCGGGTTTACCTTTGCCGATTCCGACTCCGGGGACGCGCTCAGGACGTCTGACAATGGGGGGGTAGCCAAAACCTCGGTCCAATTCGGAGACTTTTCCAAGAATGCAGTTCATGCCGGAAATTCACAGACCCGGTCAACTGTCGAATTTCCGCGAATTGAGGATACCTACACGAAGCCCACAACACGGGGGTTAGTACATAAATTTTTCAGAATTTTCTAAACTCATTTAATGCTCGGAAAGACACTGCGAAGTTCCGTGGGACCCACCGAAAAACAGTGTCGGAAAAATTCGAAATTTATGTCGCCGCGAAGCTCTCGACGAGTGGAGCGCTCTGGTACTCTCGGTTTTCTCGTGGGATTCACGTTTTGCGAGAAATCTAGCCTGAAAATCAAAATGGGCTAAAACTTCCCCGACAAAAATTGGACAAACCGCTCGATGGATTTCGGTGTTCTTGGTGTCTATGGAAAGCTCTCGACGAGTAGATGAGTTTAGACACAAGACCCGGTCCGATTGGTGGCCGGATCGGCCGGATTTTGCCCGGGAAGTCGAAAAGTCGCGCGCGCAAGGGAGGGGCGTTCGCGCGCGTTTGGGGAGGCGGCCGGCCGGGGGAAAGAGGTGGGGCGGCGCGCCGGTGAGCTGGGGTGGCGGGGGAGGTGGCTGGCCGGCGGGCTGGGGCGGGAGGAGAGAGAAAACGGGAGAAAGAGAGAAGGAGGAGGAGACGCGCGCGGGAGAAAAAGAAGAAGGAGAGGGAGCCGGTCCGATTCGACCGGTCCGGTTCGATTCGGAATACAAAATTTTGAATTTTTACTTTGCCTCGAGACCGAAAACGAGGTCCAAAAATTTCGAAAAAATTTCAGAAAACTCAGAAAAATTCGTAGACTCCAAATATATTTTTAGTTTTGCCACGTGGTCTTTAAATAAATTTTTAAAAATCATCAAAGTTTATATTTTCGGAAAATCGAACCCGATTTTTAAAATCCGAAAAATCTCAAATAATTTCTTAAAATTTAATAAAATTAAAATATCAATAATACTCATAAAACAATAAAATTTAAAATTTTGGGGAGTTACAACTTATGTATTAATAAAAAATATTTTAAATAGTTAATAAAATCATAAAAATAGAACTTCCATTATATGTAATATTAAAAAAATTTATATGTCTTTACACGTTTTGAACACTTATTACATTTTAAATTTTGTTAACTTCTTTGGAATTACATTATTTATTTTTTTATAAAAATTATTTCCTAAAATAATATAAAATTATATTATTAATATATCTTTAAATAAAATAAATATCATATCCTTTTGGTATGCATATAAGTATTTTTTTTTATATTAATTTCAACTTTCTTTTAACAATAAAATTATCATTAATGATTGAAATAATATTGAGTAATGAACGTGATATTTTTATAAAAAGCAATAAACATGATTAATACCTTTAAAATACTAAAATTATCTTACAGTTGTAATTAGAAGAATTATTATATACGCCCGAAAGATTAAAAAAATATGTTTATTTAAAGAGAAAAAATAATTTTTCCTTGATTTTAAAGAATTGAGATCCATGTATTTAAAGGAAGGTGTATATATATTGGATGTGTTGAATAATCTCTCTTATAATTAATATAGGATTAAATGGAAATATTATTATTATAATTATTATGACTAAATTTGATAAAATTAAAGTCATATAATTTCCCATAAAAAGTCTTGTTAAATTATTATTATTATTTTTTTAATTTTGGTAGCACTTATCATAGAAAGACACAATACTAATTAATTGGATAGACAACCAATTAAAATTATAATTAAAATAGAGAATAATATTTAAAATAAAAAGACAAATTAATAATTAAGTCATCTTCAATGTTGTTTTTCATTTATAATTTTTTATTATAAATAAAATTTTTATTAATCACATTAACTTGTTATATAGAAAAATACAATTTTTAAGCAAAATTTATCCAATGTTATTTTTTTTATTAATCCCTTAATAAAAATAAATATTTAACATGTATTTATATTTTGATTGGAATACCAATATTATTTTCAACAATAAGGTAATACTAAAATTATTAAACAACAAAATTGCAATTTAATTGTATTGAAATTTTAAAATAATAATTTTTTAAAAAATGTTTGGCACAATTGAAATATGTAAATAGTGTTAACCTATACTAAATTTCTAAATAACTGATATTATATTGAAAATAATATTTTTAGAATTAAAATTTTTAAATTTTTTGCATCTATAATAAAATTCCCATGATACCCTCAATTTATAATAATTTATATGCTCCCTAGGCTATTATTAAATCATAATTTGTTGGATTAGATTTATATTGCATTCTTTTACGTATTTATATATTTATATTTTGATTTTTATTTTAATTATAAAACTTTTATTTTAAATTTTGTTATCTTATGATAAAATTTTAATAATTATATGATAGAGAATATACATTATCCACTGTATTAAATAACAATTTTTTTTTTTAAATTTTGGAAAATAAATAACTGGAAAATCTCAAATTTTTTTTTTTTGAAATATCCCTTAATTAATAAAATAACATCCATGTTTAATAGATCCTAAATTTCAATTTAAACGATAAAAATAATTATGTTATAAAGTGACAAATCTTATCCTTTTATCTTTTAAGGAGATAAGGAGGTGCAGAAAAAAGACTTAAAAGTCTTCAACAGATAGAGACATTCATTTATCCAACGAAAAATTGAAAGATGCCCAAGACATTTCAAACTAAATTAGCATTAATTATCAGGATTATTAATTGGTAAAGAGTGCATTATTTTCAATAAAAGAAGTAAAATAATTTCACCGATTAGTTTTGAGAGATTGTTGTGCATTTTCGAAGCACATGTTTTCTTCCTATCAGACATTGGATCCACTGTTTCTTAATTTAGAAAAATAACTATAATTATATATCTGGAAAGAGCACTATATTTTAGTGCTCTAAATGCATGGTAGAATTTTTCTTAATTTTAAACCTGATCAGTTGAAATTAAACAAACAAATAAACTCCAGCAACAGGATTCTCAAGAGTCCGCCTATAAAGCTTTGACATGGTAGTAACCTAACACATATGCGTGGTCGAAATTATAAGCAACTTTCTTCTAATTTCCCCCCTTCTTAATGGCTATCTCCTCTTCAACTTCAGGAACTAGTAGTTCCCTGCCCTCAAGAACTACTGTCATGCTTCTTCTGATTTTCTTTACAGCAAGCCTTGGTATAACAGGTCTCTCTCTCTCTCTCTCTATCTACTCTCATGTTAAAGTTGACGATGCTCTTTTTTTCTCTCCTTGTTCTAAAAGGTTTCAACTAATACCTGTATTTGGAATTTAGATGCCCAGGTAGGCGTTTGCTATGGAATGCAAGGCAACAACCTTCCATCTGTTTCAGAGGTCATAGCTCTCTATAAACAATCTAACATCAAGAGAATGAGAATTTATGATCCAAATCGAGCAGTATTGGAAGCCCTTAGAGGCTCAAACATTGAACTCATACTAGGTGTTCCAAACTCAGATCTCCAAAGCCTTACCAATCCTTCCAATGCAAACTCATGGGTACAAAAAAATGTTCGTGGCTTCTGGTCAAGTGTCAGGTTCAGATATATAGCAGTTGGCAACGAAATTAGTCCTGTAAATGGAGGCACAGCTTGGTTGGCCCAATTTGTTTTGCCTGCCATGAGAAATATACATGATGCTATAAGATCAGCTGGTCTTCAAGATAAAATCAAGGTCTCCACTGCAATTGACTTGACCCTGGTAGGAAATTCCTACCCTCCTTCTGCAGGTGCTTTCAGGGATGATGTTAGATCATACTTGGACCCAATTATTGGATTTCTATCCTCTAGCAGGTCACCTTTACTTGCCAATATTTATCCTTACTTTACTTATGCTTATAATCCAAGGGATATTTCCCTTCCCTATGCTTTGTTCACTTCACCATCAGTTGTTGTGTGGGATGGTCAGCGAGGTTATAAGAACCTTTTTGATGCAACGTTGGATGCATTGTACTCTGCTCTTGAGAGGGCTAGTGGTGGTTCTCTGGAGGTGGTTGTTTCGGAAAGTGGCTGGCCGTCTGCCGGAGCATTTGCTGCCACATTTGACAATGGGCGTACTTATCTCTCAAATTTGATCCAACATGTTAAAGGAGGTACTCCTAAGAGGCCTAACAGAGCTATAGAGACTTACTTATTTGCCATGTTTGATGAAAATAAGAAGCAACCAGAGGTTGAGAAACACTTTGGACTTTTCTTTCCTGATAAACGGCCAAAATATAATCTCAATTTTGGTGCAGAAAAGAACTGGGATATTTCTACTGAACACAATGCAACAATACTTTTCCTTAAGAGTGATATGTAAGATTGTGAGAATTTAAGTACTATATATATTTCCAATGTATGCATGTATCCATGTATTAAATAAGAGAACCTTTTCTCAATTTTTTTTATGCATTAAAAATCAATGAAATTCAATGTTCCTATAATCAATTAATTTAATTTTTTTATGTACTATTTTTGTGTAAGTATATTATAATATTCCTTAGAATAAGATTAGCACAACGAAATTTAACGGATTATATAGACTATTACTTGTACGTCCTTTACATTTCAACTTCACTTACAATGCTCAGAGAAAACCCTAGGAACTAGCCTGAGTAAAATCTATTTTTGCATTAGGAACGCCATTATGTCAGGTTTTGAAGCCAACTCTTTCAGGCACAACCATGGCTCATGTTCCAAAACTCAACTTCATGTTCAAGAACACGCAAGAAAGTTACTTCAGCTTTTGTAAGCACGTCACTTGAAGCCTTCTCAAGACACCGATTGGCAATTTTCTGTAAAGAACGGCAATATTCACCAAAACCTTCATTGCCCCATCTTTGGCAAGTGTCCTGCAATTCTGATGGAGTTTTGCTGTCATCTTCCAAGCAGTGTGCAAAGCTCTCCTGGTATACAGCTTCAATGGCCCAAAAGGCTGTAATGGCCACGGCATAATCAACTTCTGGTAACATCAAATTCTCGAGAAATCTGTAGCAAACCACGTGCATCTTCTCTAAGACATAAAGAATAAAATAACACAATATATATTACATTTACAAGTAATCAGAAAATTAAACCAGAGGTTATGGACTATTGTAATTAGGAAAAACTTCTTCACGAATAGCCATCAAGATTCAAGATACTGGCAGAAGTGTCTCAAACCCTGACATTGAAATGGAATGGCCCTTGAACTGCTCAATATTTTCTTTAATCTTTATTATTATTTTTCCACAAAGGGTGGGTCCAGATTTCAAATTCATGACAATTTCGTCAAAGCATACAGACTGGCCCAACCCCAATTTGTTATTGAATCATTCAATGTACTGATAGGGATGATCATAATTGATGGAAAAATCAATTCCCACATAGAAATTCTCTATAGGCATGAAGCATAACTAGAAAAAAAAAAAATCCCAAATTTAGCAGAATGTATATATAAAATATTATCATGGTATCTGGAAATGAGAATGATCAAAAACCAAGAATCCAAAGATAATATTAGCTGAAGCGTACATGGTACCTGCTGTAATTCTGGTTTGCCTTATGGACAACAGTGTTAGAAAGAGGAACATCCCACTTGGAGGCCTCTGACTTGAACCAAGCAATCTCATCATTTAAAGAAGCCAAACCACCTAGTATAACTTCCATGTCATTACCATCATCTGATTTCTTAGAAGCTTTAATCAATACACTTGCCACAAATGGTACAAACTCTCTAACAAATACATAATCCTGTCCCTGCAATTTTCATTTTTTGCTTTAGTCAAATTTTGGAAAATTATTTAGTGAAACGGTTGTATATACAACCCTTTTATTCTGAAAGAAAATTATGATGGTCTTGGACGGATCCCACCATGATCATTGTCAGAGTGCATTCAGTATAAATACAACTCTTGCATCAGATAAATATACCAAATTTTGATTCCAAAGTTGACCCTAAGAGTAAGCCCTACAAAATCTTGCCACAAAATTTAGTGCTTGCTAAATGGAATTAATTGAAGCAATTATAGGATTTACAGAGCAAAATAATACAAAAGGAGTGTGATTATTGAGATTAAGAACACAGTACCAGCCATCTTTTGAAAGAGGAAAGATCGACGGACCCATCTCGAATGCTGAGGATAAAGGGGTGTCTAGTAGCTTCTGTGTATAGTAGGTGTTTCTTTGCCCACATCTCGATTATCCCACTCTTCTCACATTTCTCCTTTGTTTTTCCTTCCATTTTATGTTCTCTTTGCTTCCTTTCTCTTCAGTCTCACCACCGTTTGGCTTAATAATCCTCGCAGTTGGAGTACGTGTGGTTTTGACTTTTTTCTTCAGTTCCCAGCAAGAGGCAAGACAAAGACACGTAATGTACTAGTGTTTATACCTGGCTTCTTTGTCCTTGCAACCGCTTGTCGCTGATGCCGCTATTGCCGAATGGGGCTAAGCTACTCTCGGGCTAAAGTCCTTATTAGACCCAACGCGAAAAAATTTTATTTAGGCCCAGAAGGAATGAAATTTTGGCTCTTTGGTTCTCTTCATTTTTTCATCCCATTATTTGCACTTCTTGTAAAACTTGGCAGCAGGGACGCAACACTCAAACAGCACCAGCTTCAAATGGGGGCAAACAATTTACTGTTGCCAAGGAAAAATAAATTAGATATGATTTGCGTCTCATTCAAATCTAATATATATTGAAAAGTAACACTGGGATTTACAATTTATTGACACGTGGTATAATAAAAAGGAATAATTTTATTTCAATAGTATAAAATATTTAAAATTTCCTTTTAACTCATATTTTTTAATTATTAGTGTATATAAAGTATCTGAAATTTTATTTTAAAAGTGAAATTAATTTTATTATAACTTATTTTTTTAATTTAAATATAATTATGATATTAGATAAGAAGGAAACAATATCAGATTGTTTGTTAGCACAGTTTCCGTAGAAGAAAAATTGGGTTTTGCCTTTTGGGGTCATATCCAAAAAAATCAAAAGATAGAAATGTGTTTTTTATGGTTAGGGATGGCTCCTAACTTACTATTGGCATTTACTCATTCTCCTTGCAAAACTTATCGTTAAATTGCCCAAAGCCACTATTAATCTCTTCTTCTATCGTGCCTAAGCTTGTTAGATTGATCAACTGCTTTACCGATATCGAAAAGTAATTTGAGTCTCATCGTTGATATTCATAGTGCATAGAGGAGTTAACGAAGTGAGAGAGAAAGAGAAGGGTGGTGCCGCGTACTTTTCTTTATTCTTGATCGGTTCTTAGTTTATTTCTTTTTAATTTCTTTTCTTATTCTTTGTAATTTTAAAACTTAATAAAATATGATAGATTATAATGAAATAACAAGTACTAAAAGTAAATTAAATTAAATAATATTATTAATATTAATAATAAAAATAAATAAGAATGCTAATAATAATAAGTTAAACATAATTAAGTTATCAATATAATAGCTTTATTAATTCTAAATTAATTCCATTTATTTATTTTATTTATGTATTATTTTATTTACTATTTATAAATATACCCTTATTTTTTTATATTTATGTATTTTTTTACATTTTTATCTTTTATATATTTTAATTTATTTTCACATTTTTTCATGTTCGCATTTTCATTTCGGTACTTACATAATAAAGTAGAATTGTTTTGATGGAGCTTCATTTTCAGATATTGATTTTGTACATATATATTTTTAATTTTTAATTTACATTTGCTTCATACACAGAACATCATTGATTGATAAGCTGATTGGTGCAAGGAAGATGAAGGCTAGGATGGGTCCTTTGTAAGGGCTGCCACATCAGCCTTAAAATGTCCTCCCTTCATTTTTTTTATTTTTTCTCCTGTTGTTTCACTTTTGTTAGCACGTCCCATTTTTTTTTTTAAATTATTTTGATAAATCTTATGAAAAAATATGCTCGTAAATTTTTATTTAATTTAAAATTTTTGAGTCATTTTTATTTTTATATTTTTTATTTATTTTATATTTTTCTTTCATATGAAAATTTCACTTACATATTCTTAACGACATTATTTTAAAATTACAGAAAATACTTTTTCCAAACTTCTTATTACGTCTCCTTGTTAAGAAATTGCAAAAAGGCTCATCTTCCTTGCTTTTATTTTATCATTTTTTGGTACAAACATGAGCAGCTAGGGAAGGACTACCAAATCTACTGTAATGCATAAGAAACAAATTCTTTTTAATTAGGCTTTTATTGATATTCGAACTCATATTCTCAATCCTGAAGACTACTATTTTTCAATAAAATTGTTAAAATCTAAAAAATGTGTCATTTATCTTAAAAAAAAGCTTAATTTTCCTTTTTATTAATTTTTTTTATCTATTTTCTAAATACTCTAAACACTAAAAAAATTGAAAAAAAATATTTAAAAAAAATACTTTTCATAAAATAAATAGAGGATTAATTAGCATTAATTATCAAAATTAATTGGTAAAGGTGCATTATTTTCCAAAAAAAATATGATAAAGGTGCATGGAGTGCCACGAAAATATTTCTTCATTAAATAAGTCGATTATTTTTAATTTAGTGATAGTTTAAATTCAAACCCCAATTGACATTTAATAAATAAACATAAATAAAACAAACTCCAGCAACAGTATACTAAAGAGTCCCTGTTGAGGCAGTAGGTGTAGAATAGGCTTTGAGGCGTGATGAATTACTATGTTTAAGGTATTAATTACCCCCACTAGATTGCTGCAAGGTTATGACAATATACCTCTAGGATACAATAAAGCATAAAATCTGCAGATAGCACTTCGGAAGATTTCCCTTAAAAACTCTTTATATGAACTGAATTTAGAGAGACTAGAAGGAAAGAAGAAGAAGTAGAAGTAGTATGTTTCTGAATTGAAAAACTCATCCATATTTATAAAGAGTGAAAAGTCATGGCACATTTTCTAGATAGACACATCTGTTTATCTCTAATAGATACAACTGTTTATGTAATAGACATGTCTGTTTATTAAAAGATACTTATGACTATTTATATAGACATATCTATTTATTAATAGACACCTATACAAATAGTTATGACTTTTTGTATAGAATAGACATGTCTGTTTATTAATAGACACCTATACAAATAGTTGTAACTGTTTGTATAGAATTGACATGTCTGTCTATTAACAGACACATCTACTTGTTAATAAACACATCTATTCGTGATTTATTTATGAAAATTACAATATGATAATTATTTTATTTCACACATATACGTACCAAGTGCCATAATAGAATAATATATATTAAATTATATATATACAATTCTATACATATTTCACTCTTGTCATTCCTTCATTTTCTTATATTTTAACAATATATGAATTCTTTCTCTCTATACTGTCTAACATACAAGCTATTTAAAACAATCCCCCACTTAGCTTGTATTGTTAGATCCCATTGTTTCATGCACAATGAAAAGTATATTTCGATTTAAACTTTTCTTTAGCGTAAGTATTTCAAAGTTCTAAAGAAATCATGGTGGCCTTAGCTTAAACCTAGATTCCTATTAAATAGAACTGGAAATACAATACACACGAATCAATTAGTTCAACTTAAAAAGTTCACCAAAATTTTAGCACGAATATGGCCTGGTGCTACCTCTTGTTTTCATGAACATTTATAAAAGTTATTCTCCCTTTTGTTGAAGCGGCACCACTTCCTATGTTCATATAGGTGAAGTTTCTTTTGTATTAATATTAAACTTTATTAAGAGTATAAATACTTATCCTTATTCCATTAACTTAGTACACTAAGTAATTAATTACAACATTTACTAATGACTTGTTATCACCCTTTAAGCTTTATTTAGTAATAATACTATAAAGTAGGGTTCCCATCAGTAGTAAATTTAATGGAATATTCTAAACCCTAATCAGCACATGTACTTATGATCATAACTCTCGAGAGCCCTTTTATTAAAGGATTTGCTAGATTATTATAGGATTTAATATAAACATGGTAATAACACCATTAGAGACTAATTGTCTTACATTTTCATGTCTTAAGCTTATATGTATATACTTTCAATTGTATATTTTACTATAAGCTTTAGCCATCATGATTTGATTATCACAATATAAAGAAATAGATGGCACAGGTTGTGGCCACAACTTAATATCCGATAACAAGTTTCTCAGCCATTCTGCTTCTTTACCAACATTCGCCAAAGTTATAAATTTAGATTCCATCGTAGAATGAGTTATACAAGTTTATTTCTTTGATGCCCAGGAAACCAAACCTCCACCTAAAGTGGATATCCAACCAAAGGTTGACTTATTATCCTTAGTACTACTTATCCAATTGGCATTTGTATAACCCTAGGTTCTCTACCATATTTATTTCACTAGTCAACCATATAATCATATGTTTATAACATGAACTATATAAATAATTCACAGTCTAGATATGTACCTTATTTGCGGAAATAAAATACTCCATAACTTGTTTAAAATGAAAGTATCCAACAATAAAGAACCAAGCTAAACTTGCATACACACACCAATGCATACTCATTTGTCATTTTGTCACTTCCTGCAAATGACTTGTAAGGCTCTTATATTTACTACTCAAAATGTATCAACTTTTTGGCCAATAAATTCATCTCTTCATATATGTAATTATTAAGAAGAATTGCATCTTTTTATTTAGTTACATCTTTTGGTCAAGGGACACAACTTTTTGCATGGATACAATTCTTTATATGGTTTTAGCACAATTGGAAATTTATCACAGAATAATCTATAGTTTATAATTCCTTTTTTAAATATCTAAAAACCCTAGAAATTTCTTTCTAATATTTTACACTGGGATCATTAGTATATCTTGACAATTTACACACTGCAAAAGCAATATTAGGAGCAGTGTAATGCATAGCATATATTAAGCTACCAATAGCAATAGCACACTCAATTTGAGCAATTATTCTACCAAAATTTCCAGTCAATTTACAATAAATATCATATGGAGTATTTGCTTCCCTCAATATAATGAAATTGACAAAGAGTAAAACCCCTACTATGTTACAAATAGTAGTTTTTTATATCTATCCCTCAATATAATAAAAAAAAAAATCTCTAGACAAATTTTAAAAAATTCTTTCAAATATAAAAAAAATAATAATAATGATTGTGTAGTAAAAAAAAAAAAAAAAAAAAAAAAAAAAAAAATAGATTTTTTTTTTTTTACTACTATTTATAAAAGCATATCTTCGAACATATATAACAGTTCACTTTGTATCTATTAGAATAATTACATCTGTTCACTTACACCTTTTAGAATAAATACAATCATTCACTTTGTATCTCTTAGAACAATTATATCTGTTCACTTATATATTTTACAACAGATACAACCGTTCACTTTGTATCTCTTAGAAAAATTACATCTGTTCACTTATAACTTTTAAAACATATACAACCATTCACTTATACCTCGTAGAACATATACAACTATTCACTTTGTATCTCTTAGTACAATTATATTTGTTCATTTACACATTTTAAAATAGATATAACTATCGGTAATAAATAGTTCATTTTGATTCCTTTTAATGAACAGACATAACTCTTTCAAAATGAGAAAAATTTTATTATCACTAATATTTTTAATAATATCCCCACCTAGTTAGTGATAGACACAATTAATATGAATTAAGATTTATGCATATAAAAGTATTTTTTGACTTATGCACATAAATCTTATTACCTTTTTTTATCACATTCACCATGAGCTTTAGCATCATAATATAACCTTATATTTCTTCTAATTATAAGCATGTCATCAACATAAAATAAATTATCACATAAAATACTTTTTAATGTGTAAGTATTTCTGATTCTGTTTAAGAGAAAAGTTGTATGTGGCATACAGTAATTTCTTCCTATAATCATTCAAACTAGAAGTATGATGTGCTATTATTCCTTCTAATTGTAGTGATTTAGGAACCACCACTTTCAAATCCTTAAACTTTAAAACAAAGATATACAACTCATGGACTTATCCATAACAGGCATATTATCAAGTATTTAGAATTCAAAATACTTCATAATGAGAATTTTTTTTTTTTTTTATTGTTTTCGAATTTGAATTCAATTTTCGAGATTTCCTTCACAGAGGTAAACAAATCTTATAGCCTATGTGATGAGTTGTTGAGAATATGACCTTTACATAGCAATTCATCTTCTTTTTTTGATCTACTTTCACCTTCTCAATGAACATAATTTGTTTCTTAAAACGATCAAGTTTCACGAACTCTTGATTCATCACGGAAACAACTTTAGACTCCATTGCGATTAATACCTTAAAATTATTGAGGCGGTGAGTATAGAATAGGCTTTGAGGCGTGATGAATCACTATCTTTAAGGTATTAATTGCCCCCACTAGATTGCTGCAAGGTTATGGCAATATACCTCTTGGATACAACAAAACCCAAATCAGAGACAAAGAACTGAAGATTTCTAAAAACTCTTTATATGAACTGAATTTAGAGAGACTAGAAGAAAAGAAGAAGAATAAGAATTGATTGAAAAACTCATCCATATTTATAAAGAATGAAAAGTCATGGCACATTTTCTAGATAGACACATCTGTTTATCTCTAATAGATACAACTATTTGTGTAATAGATATGTTTGTTTATTAAAAGACACCTATATAAATAGTTATAATTATTTATATAGACATATCTGTTTATTAACAGACACCTATACAAAAAGTTATGTATAGAATATATATGTCTGTTTATTAACAAACACCTATACAAACAGTTATGACTATTTGTATAGAATTGACATGTCTGTCTATTAACAGACACATTTACTTGTTAATAAACACATCTGTTCGTAATTTATTTACGAAAATTATAATATAATAATTATTTTATTTCACATATATACGTGCCAAGTGCAATAATAGAATAATATATATTAAATTATATATATACAATTCTATACATATTTTACTCTTGTCATTCCTTCATTTTCTTATATTTTAACAATATATGAATTCTTTCTCTCTATACTGTCTAACATATAAGCTATTTATAATAGTCCCTATATAAAGCGTAGACTTTGTACATTTGATCCACCAAAGGTACTCATAAGAGGCCTGGCAGAGTTATAGAGACTTAACTCTTTGCCAGTTTTGATGAAAACCAAGAGCAATCGGAGATTGAGAAACACTTTGAACTTTTCTTTCCTGATAAACAGCCAAAATACAATCTCAATTTTGATGAAGAAAATAACTAGGATATTTCTGCTGAATACAATTCAACAGTACTTTTGCTTAAGAGTGATATGTAAGATATTGTGAGAATTTAAGTGCTACGTATATTCCCAATATATGCATGTATCCATGTATTAAATAAGAGAAACTTCCTCAAATTCTTTATGCATTAATAATCAATGAAATTTAATCTTCCTATAATCTTTGAATTTAATTTTTGTAGTTACCTTACCAATATTTAATTTTGAAGTAAGTTGCTAGATCCAAGTTGCAATAAATGTTGCTGTTTGTAGGGAGCAAATTGGCTCTTAATCAATGATAAAATGTCAACAAGTAGCAGCTTTCTTGCAAGTTGAAAAACTAGCATTATCTTTGCTTAATAAAGTCACTCCCATTAAATTGGCTATAAAAAAAAGACTTGCTAAACATGTGTAAGATTTAAAAATTGTGAGAGAACAATAAAGAGGTGAGCTCCAACGAGCTGAGTAAGAAAAGCTCGGGTTGAGCATTATTTAGTTTGGTAATTTGATTCAGTTTTTAAGATAATTCAGTTTGATTTAGTTTTAGAGATTAAAAATTTCAGTTATTTCAATTCGGTTTAGTTTTGAAGAGAAAAAAATTGATTGAACAGAACTGGATTGAAATACTTTATTAATTTTTAAATTGATTTATTTTTATAGAAAATTTATAAATTATATGTAATTATATATATATAAATTGTTTAATTTCATTGATTAATAGTTATTAGGTTCAAATCAATATTAAAATCATACCAAATAACTTGAAAATCAAGCCTACATTAAAAAATCCATCAAAACTCCAAACCAATCAGTTCGAACCGAACAGAACTGAAATAGAGCGATTCGATTTGATTCGATTTTTTATTCATTTTAGTTCGATTTGGTTTTTAAAATATGATAATCCAGTTAATTTGGTTTTGATGATTCAATTCGGTTCAGTTCTGTTTGAACCGAATGCTCAGCCCTACCTATGAGCTGAATATGTAAATAAGTGTTTGTATTATTTTTTAATTAATAAAGTTATTTGAGTGTTTTTATCAATCAATTCAATTTATCTCATCTAGGCAATTGTTTTCTTTTTTAATTGTCAATATTTTTTATGTATTATTTTTGTGTACAAGAGAGTATGCTATAAACTTCCTTAGTATAAGATTTTCAAAACAAAATCTAACGGATTATATGGACTACTAGTTGAAAGCGCGGATGCAATGGAATTTTTTTTTTAATTAAGTTATTTTAATTTTTTAGTAAAATTATATATTTTATTAATTAAGTTAAAATATCATATTTGCTTAAAAAAGTTATAATATTATATTTAATAATTAAAACAAAAATAGAATATAGATATAAAAAGTAAATGTGTTATACTTTAGAATGCAGCTAATTTATAAAATATTTGGAATAATTAAACTTGTAGAATATTTAAAATAATTAATTATGAAAAAAAAATTAAAAACTCGAAATAAACAATATTTTCAAAAAAAAGAAGTTGTTTTAGGAAATTATTTTGACATCTTTCCTTTTTAAACTTTAACTATCATTTTTATCATTATTTATTTATATATTTATATTTATATTTTGATTTGTATTTTAATTAGAGAATTTTATTTTAAGTTTATTATATTATGATAAATTTTTAACAACTATAATGGAGTATATATCATCCACTGAATTAAATAACAAAAAATAAAGGAAAAATCAATCACTAGAAAATCTCAAAATTTGTTTTCCTTTCTGAAATATCCCTTAATACGATAACATCCTTGATTATAGATCCTATTTTTCAATTTAAACAATAAAAATAATTATGTTATGAAGTGACTAATCTTATTTTTGCAGTATATATTAATTGTAAATCTTATCCTTTATCTTTTAAGGAGATATGAAAAATGACTTTAATATATATAGAGACATTCATCCATCCAAAAGAAACTAGAAAGATTGCGGAGACATTATCTAACTAATAGTCAGTTTATTTTAAGAAAAATAATTTGTGTGTAAAAAATATTTTTTATGAAAATTATTTTTAATAAAATATTTTTTATGAAAATATTTTTATTATTTGATTGTAATGTTAAATTAATAAATTAATATTATGTGTTTATATTATGCATGAAAATGAGTTATAACTTTATTTTTTTTATTAAAAAATATTTTTTATTAATATATTATCTGAGTTCTCTAAAGGCTAGAAAATGGAAAAAATATTAAAAAAAATACTTTTCACAAAACCATCATATCCTTAATTGTCAAGATTAACTGGTAAAGGTGCATTATTTCCCAAAAAAAATATGGTAAAGGTGCATGGAGTGCCACGAAAATATTTCTTCCATTAAATAAATATATTAGTTTTAATTTAGTGATAGTTTAAATTCAAACCCCAATTGACATTAAATAAATAAATAAACTCCAGAAATAGTATGCTAAGGAGTCCCTATATAAAGCATAGACTTGGTAGTAATGTAATGCATATGCATGCTCCAAATTAAGCTGCTCTCTTCTTAGGTTCCATCCTTCTTAATGGCCATGCTTTCTTCAACTTCGAGAACTAGTGGTTCCTTACTCTCAAGAACTCCTGTCATGCTTCTTCTGATTCTCTATATAGCAAGCCTTGGTATAACAGGTGTCTCTCTCTCTCTCTATCTATCTACTCTCATGTTAAAGTTGACGATGCTTTTTTTTTTCCTCGTTCTAAAGGGTTTCAACTAATACCTGTATTTGGAATTCAGATGCCCAGGTAGGTGTTTGCTATGGAAAGCTAGGCAACAACCTTCCACCTGCTTCAGAGGTCATAGCTCTCTATAAACAATCTAACATCAAGAGAATGAGAATTTATGATCCAAATCAAGCAGTATTGCAAGCCCTTAGAGGCTCAAACATTGAACTCATACTAGGTGTTCCAAACTCAGATCTCCAAAGCCTTACCAATCCTTCCATTGCAAACTCATGGGTACAAAAAAATGTTCGTGGCTTCTGGTCAAGTGTCAGGCTCAGATATATAGCAGTCGGCAACGAAATTAGTCCTGTAAATGGAGGCACAGCCTGGTTGGCCCAATTTGTTTTGCCTGCCATGAGAAATATACATGATGCTTTAAGAGCAGCTGGTCTTCAAGATCAAATCAAGGTCTCTACTGCAATTGACATGACCCTGATAGGAAATTCCTACCCTCCTTCTGCAGGTGCTTTTAGGGATGATGTTAGATCATATTTGGACCCAATTATTGGATTCCTATCCTCTATCAGGTCACCTTTACTTGCCAATATTTATCCTTACTTTACTTATGCTGGTAATCCAAGGGACATTTCCCTTCCCTATGCTTTGTTCACTTCAACATCAGTTGTTGTATGGGATGGTCAGCGAGGTTACGAGAACCTTTTTGATGCAACGTTGGATGCATTGTACTCTGCTCTTGAGAGAGCTGGTGGTGGTTCTCTGGAGGTGGTTGTTTCGGAAAGTGGCTGGCCATCTGCCGGAGCATTTGCTGCCACATTTGATAATGGGCGTACTTATCTCTCAAATTTGATCCAGCATGTTAAAGGAGGTACTCCTAAGAGGCCTGGCAGAGTTATCGAGACTTACCTATTTGCCATGTTTGATGAAAAT
The DNA here is from genome assembly GCF_030052815.1 of Hevea brasiliensis. Taxonomy (NCBI): domain Eukaryota; kingdom Viridiplantae; phylum Streptophyta; class Magnoliopsida; order Malpighiales; family Euphorbiaceae; genus Hevea; species Hevea brasiliensis. Next base: position 1,336,095 of record NC_079496.1, on the reverse strand, counting down.
CAAAAGCAACCGGAGGTTGAGAAACACTTTGGACTTTTCTTTCCTGATAAACAGCCAAAATATAATCTCAATTTTGGTGCAGAAAAGAACTGGGATGTTTCTGCTGAATCCAATGCAACAATACTTTTCCTTAAGCGTGATATTTGAGATAATGAGAATTTAAGTGCTATACATACTTCCAATATATGCATATGTAATAAATAAGAGAACCTTTCTCAATTTTTTTTTATGCATTAATAATCAATGAAATTTAACCTTCCTATAATCTTTGAATTTAATTTTTATAGTTACCTTACCAATATATTTAATTTTGAAGTAAGTTGATGGATCCAATCAATAAATGTGGCTGCATGTGAGGAGCAAAAATTGTCTTAATCATGATAAAACTGAAGATGCAGCAACAATGACATAACATTAAAAATATTTTGTTTATATTTTTGCTGCTATAAATCTGTTGTACCTTTTAACAGAAAAATATGTTCAAATTTTGAACTAGTGAACCAGTTTGTTTTAGGCATCATCTTAAGTAACATTTTTGCTTAATTTAAGGGAAGTGGGTGTTGACTGATTGTAAAAGCAAATTTTTTATATTGTCTATGTAAAGCAATGAAAATATAGAGACTTTGATCTCTTCTTCCAAAAATTTTTTTGCTCTGAATTTTTTCTACAGTCCAACAGAAACGTCAACATGTACCAGCTTCTTGTAAGTTGAAAAACCAGCTATATTTTTGTTTAATAAATCCATTGTCATTAAATTGGCTATATATATATATATATATATATATATAAGACTTGCTAAACATTTGTAAGATTTAAAAATTGTAACAGAAAATTTTGAGAGAAAAATCCGTAATGGGTAGTATTGAATCTAATACTCGTGAAAAATAAAAGTGAAATGAGCCCATGAACATGAGAAATATACATGAACAATCGCTGCCAATTCATTAATTTCCGCCATCCATAATTAACTCATCATTCTCTCAACCTAACCCAAATGATACTCATCTCACCAGCTCTATCTCAACTCCCTCCGCCGATACAATCACAACATCCATCCCATACTACCAGCTTTCATCGCCATTTCTGTCCAGACAGTGACAGGGCATTTGACTGGCTGCACGTTCCATTCCTCCACCAGGATTACTCTTGCTTGCTCACACAGTTCTCTTGATCGAAGGGTGCAATATGTTGAAATAGGTTAGAAATGCAAATGCATTTTTTTCTGATTCAGGGAAATTTATATGTTTATTTGGTTTTTTCTAATGGAAAATATTACGACTCTATTCAAATATCATTTCCTGAATTTTTGTAAATTTTAATGTGATGAAAGTATTTCAAATCTTGGCACATGTTGAGTAATTTGGCTTATGTCAGCATGTTGCCAACATCCCACGGGTTCATCTTTCAAGCTTCAAATTGCTGATGAGTTTGTTGATTGAGAAGAGCATAAGAGCTACTAAAGGAGAGAAAAGAAGCAGAGGAGAGCAAAAAGGCAACAGAAAAGCTATAATTTCCTAAATGGGTATGGTCTGGTCTTCTTAATTTTACTGTCATAGTTCTTCATTCTCACACATAGCAACTATTCTGGCTGTCTATGCAGAAAGAAAAGAAGTAAAATGCCTATTTACAGGCAAGTAAAAAGCTCACATAAATGGTACAAAAAAAGGAAAGAAAATTGGAAACTGAGAGGATGAGTATATAACGGGAGAATGAATCACAAGAAGCTGTGAAAACAACAAAGCTAAAAAATACCTATTTACAGGCAAACAAACACCAAAAAAATCCCAAGGAAGATACCACATCTTTTAGAGATTGTATATTTAATATTATATCTCTTCTCACAAAGTAATCCTTGACTTTAATCAAGTGATGGGCCAAGAGCTAGATGTAAAAGATCTATTTTAATATATATAGGAAACAAGATAATATTTAAATGCCCTATTAAATGTTCAATAGACTCAACATTGATTATCTATTGGGATACTTTATAAATAAATATAAAATTTTTATCTCGCATTTTATATTGAAATATACCGTAAAATCAATAAGTTGATTGCATGATTTTGTCTGTTTGTTAAGATTCGAGCAAAGAATATCTGCTAGAAGATTTTGTTTTTATAATCACCGAATCAGAAGCATGTGAGGACATGGAAGTCAAATGCTGGGGATTTTATTTTCAAAGGACGGATGAGATGAGAGACTTGAAGGGTAAAATGTGTAAAACACTCTGAGCACCGAGCACTGTAGAAAAAACAGTGCTAATTGCCACCGATTTTCATGTATTAGTATAGATCACTTGTATGTCCTTTACATTTGAACTTCACTTACAATGCACAGAGAAAAACCTAGAAACTAGCCTGAAGTAAAATCTACTTGCGTATTAGGAACCCCATTATGTCAGGTTTTGAAGGCAACTCTTTCGGGCACCCCCATGGCTCATGTTCCAAAACTCAACTTCACGTTCAAGAACACGCAAGAAAGTTACTTCAGCTTTTGTAAGCACGTCACTTGAAGCCTTCTCAAGACACCGATTGGCAATTTTCTGCAGAGAACGACAACATTCACCAAAACATTCATTGCCCCATCTTTGGCAAGTGTCCTGTAATTCTGATGGAGTTTTGCTGCCATCTTCCAAGCAGTGTGCAAAGCTCTCCTCGTATACACCTTCAGTGGCCCACAAGGCTGTAATGGCCGCGGCATAATCAGCTTCTGGCTATATCAAATTCTCGAGAAATCTGTAACAAACCATGTGCATTTACTCTTAAGACATAAAGAATAAAAGAACACAATATATATGACTCTTATAAGTAACCAGAAAATTAAACCAGATGTAATGGACTATTGTAATTAGGAAGTAGGAACAACAACTTCATGCACAGCCACCAAGATTCAAGATGCTGACAAAAATGTTTCAAACCCTGACATTGAAATGGCATGGCCCTTGAACTGCTCAATATTTTCTTTATTATTATTTTTCCACAAAGAAAGGGTCCAGACTTCAAATACATGACAATTACTCAAAGCATACCGACTGGCCCAACCCCAATTTATTGTTGAACCATTCAATGTACTGATGGGAATAATCATAATTGATGGAAAAATCAATTCCTATATAGAAATTCTCTATAGGCATGAAGCATAACTAGGAAAAAATCCCAAATTTAGCAGAATATATATATATATATATATATATATATATATATATATATATATATATATATATATTATCATGGTATCTGGAGATGAGAATGATCAAAACCAAGAATCCAAAGATAATAAGCACATATGGTATGTGCACTAATTCTGGTTTGCCTTATGGACAACAGTGCTAGAAAGAGGAACGTCTCACTTGGAGGCCTCTGACTTGAACCAAGCAATCTCATCATTTAAAGCCAAACCACCTAGTATTTCCATGTCATTACCACATCTGACTTTTTTTTCTTCGGTTCCCAGCAAGAGGCAAGACAATGACATGTAATGTACAAGTGTTTATACCTGGCTTGTTTGTCCTTGCCCACCGCTTCTCGCCGATGCCGCTATCGCCTCTCTGTGGAATGGGCTACTCTCGGGCTGAAGTTTTTTTAGACCCAATTTTATTTGGGTCCAATTCTCTTCTTTTTTTCATCCCATTATTTGCACTTCTTGTAAGGCTAGATAGGGACAAAACACTAACAGCACAAGCATCAAATGGGAGCAGACAATTTACTGTTGCAAAAAATAAATTAGATATGATTTGCATCTCATTCAAATTAAAATAAATTTAAAAAAGAAGGCACTTGCAAGAGTGAGTTTAGTGCAAATCACATTCAGTATTTTAGATGAAATGGTAACCTAACCTCTGTGACAACCAAAAATGTCGACATAATATACTCATAGCCTTGCTAATGATTCCTTCCATCTTCTTCTCTTTAACAATGGCTTACTGAACTTTATGGGCTGCACTGGATTGGCAGCTATCACATAAAACTAAAGGGAAAAATCAGTCTGAGCTCATAATGTTGGCACACCACCTAGTTGAAGAATGGTGGTCCAAAGTGTTCCATTAAGGGCTATGGATTAATGAGGTGGCAACAATCATGTGGAGATTGATGGCGTCTTAGTGCCAAAAGAGGTAAGATGGTTATACAGCTGGTTACTGCATCATAGCATGCATACCATCTATGTCTTTTAGTGCCTCGTGACTGGGATTGTGGATTTATCCTTTTTGGTTTTGATCCATCTTCAATCAGCAATAATCTATTGCATCTTACTATATGCTATAAGCTTCCAATACTTTACCCCAAGTAAACTTTAACATAAGGCGACAATTTGTAGGTTAATAAATCATGCCCGTTCCGGTTTGGACTGAAATCGAATTAGAATTAGTCAAACTCAAGTTTAATTAGAATTTTTTAAAACTAGACCAAATTAATTTTGATTGGTTCAGTCAAGGTTTTAAATTAAGAATATGATTTTTTACTTTGTAAAAAAATACCAAATTTTTATTATCGAATTTGATCAAATCAAGTTAAATCGAATTGAAATCACCTATCCTTGGGATCGGGACCGGCCTGAGACAAGAACCACAATCAAGCCTACTTAGATCTTTGGTGTTTTTCCTTCATAAAGAAAGATTTAACTGCCATAATATTTTCAGTAAAATACTAAGATTATAGCATCCATATTGTGAGTGGTCATTACTATAATTGAGCAAAATACGAATGAGAGAAGCGCCTCTCTCTCAAGCACACATATACATGTAACCCCCCCCATCCCTTGTGGGCTTGGAAGATGTCTTTTGTCTTACTGAGGGGTGTGGCTCTTGCTTAACTTTCTCATATTAGTGTCAACATGGGCTGTCAAGAAGAACTCTTGATAGAAAAGGTTTGTGAGATCTATGAGAAAGTTTCAAGGTTAGAAAACCTTAGTCCCTCCAAGCATGTTAACTTCCTCTTCACCCAGCTTGTACACCTATGCATGCCCCATTGTGAAATAGACATTACCAAACTGAGTGAAAGAGTTCAAGAAATTAGGTCTAAGCTGATTAAACTTTGTGGGGAAGCTGAGGGACTCTTAGAAAGCCATTTCTCTACCACCATAGGATTTCATGAGAACCCACTTCACCACATCAGACTCTTCCCTTACTATTCCAACTACCTCAAACTTGTGCAATTAGAGTTTTCCATGCTTAGCAAAAATTACAGTCAAGTTCCCAATCGTATAGCCTTTGTGGGTTCTGGTCCTCTTCCCCTGACCTCAATCATCCTAGCCACTAAACACTTGAGGACTGCCTGCTTTCATAACTATGATATTGACCCATCAGCAAATTCCAAAGCCCTCCAGCTGATTTCATCAGATCCTAACTTATCCAAACGAATGTTTTTCCACAATGCTAATATTATGAATGTTTCTAGCAGCTTAAAAGAATATGAAGTTATTTTCCTGGCAGCTCTAGTGGGCATGGACAAGGAAGAGAAGGTTAAGGTCATTAACCACTTGGCAGAGCACATGGCCCCAGGAGCTATTCTATTGCTAAGAAGTGCATTTGGTGCTCGAGCATTCCTATACCCTGTTATTGATTCTTGTGATCTTCAAGGCTTTGAGGTTCTCTCAGTCTTTCATCCTACTGATGAGGTCATAAATTCGGTTATTATCGCACGGAAATTTTAAGGTCAATCCATTCAATGAATCAAGGGCTTGGTTCTACCTTACTTTCAAGCAAGTGTTCTGAAATTCAAGGCTTCAATCGTGTAACATATGGCAACATGATAGAAGAATTTACCATTGACGTGCCACAGCACTGAATTTAAACCCCCTAGAATCCTCTTTTTATGCCCTGATCCATATTTCCTCTCTTCCATTATAATTCAGAAGGGAAAGCCATTTCTCAATTTACATTTTGAGTCCTACTCTTGTACGCTTCATGGCAACGTTTTCTTAATAAAGCCTTTACTCTTTTTCTAACTTTTTTCTTCAGCACTAAGAACAAATCCTCATGGTTATCAACCATTGGTCCATTATGTGAATGCATCAAGGACCAATCTCAAAAAAAAAAAAAATAAAAAATAAAACAACACAACCAACCTCAAAATAACGAGACACAGGCATACAACAATTATGCATATGATGTATTAAAAAGTTTAAGCTATAATGTACAAGCTAGCTTAGAGCCTCTATTATGTTTCTCTCTCCAAGCTCTCCAAGCTTCAACTCTATAAAGGCAGAAATATGCACTACCTTTGTTGCGGTCTATCTTCCTGAAGCTCTTCACATCTATGTTGGTATGTCTATTTGATAGCGAGCCTATCTGTCATGAACTTATAGCCAACCATCAATACCAAGTTACAAGCTTGTCATGACTACAATACTTGGTGGCTCAGCAACATGATTGTTCTCAGGAAAGATACTCATTTGTCCTTAAAATCTGGCAGCAACGTGTTAACCTGAAAATACCTGAAAATTTGACATATTATTGGCATGGTCGTTGACAGTCCATGGACTCTTGCATCACATGGTTAGTCATTAAATTCAACAATTCATAAACATCTCTACTCCTGGGGTGAGAAGAGTCTCTAGCAACAAATTCATGGACTACACCGTTCAGCTCAATCATGCTGCATCCAGGCATTTTTGTCAAACCTTTCACTTTCATCTCTCTCCTTAACTCTCCTACAATTTCCCATCTATTAACCATTGCATATACATTCGAAAGAAGCACATAATTCATGTGATTATGGGGCTCCAACTTGATCAAAATTCTCCCAACTTGGTCTGCCAACTTAACATTTCCATGCAGTTTACAAGCACCAAGGAGGGCTCTCCATATAGTTCCATCAGCTTTCAAAGGCATAGTTTTAACTACCTGAAATGCATCATCTAATAAACCTGCACGACCCAGTAGGTCCACAAGGCATCCATAGTGCTCTATTTTAGGTTGCACTTTCTGATCTTCCACTAGTCGATTAAAGAGATACAATCCAACATCAACAAGACCTGAATGATTACATGCTGCTAAAATGCTGATGTATGTGATTTCATTAGGTTCTATTCCACACTCTATCATCTTGTCAAAGAGCTCAATAGCTTCCTCTCCAAATGAGTGCATTGCCAGCCCTCCTAACATTGAATTCCAGACAAATACTTTCTTATCTTCTGTTTCCTTAAAAACTTTCCTAGCCAAGTCTATTCGTCCACACTTGCTGTACATATCAATCAACGCCGTTGATAATTGGGCATCAGCTTTAATCCCACTTTTATCAAGGTAAGTGTGGAGCCAACGGCCTTGATCCAAAGCTCCCAACTTGGCACAAGCAGAGATTAAAGTTGTTATAGTGATCTCATCCATTTCAACCTCGGCAATCTGCATCTCTTTGAAAAGATCCAAAGCCTCACCATAATAACCCATTTTTAAGTAACCATTAACTAACGCAGTCCAAGAAACCAAGTTCCTTTCTGGCATCTCATTGAATAAATAAGAAGCTTCACTCAACAAACCAGCATTTACATAGCCGACAAGCATTATAGTCCAAGACACCACATCTCTTTGAGGCATTTCATCAAAAACTCGTCGTGCCTGACCCAAATTCCCTGATTTTGCATACCCATCAATCAAACAATTCCAAGAAACAATATCTGGATTCTCAATCCTGTCAAACAAGCGATGAATCACAATTCCTATCTCTCCAATCTTCATATAAAAATCCATCAAGGAATTCCAAGAATGAGGCCCAAACTTAACAGGGCATTTTATCATCTGAGCATGAGCTTGCTTGCCTTCAGAAACACCATTAAACTTAGAGCAAGCAGAAAACACAAAAGTAAAAGTGAAATCATCAGGATACGCAGAATCCTCACGTACCATTTTTGAATAAACAACAAATGCCTCTCTTGGATTACCACAATTCACGTAGGCCCTTATCATGGTATTATACATGAATGAATTTCTTGGGATATCGATGGTATCAAACAGTTTTTGGGCATAGTCAAGAGTACCCAGATTATCAACGGAGGCAAATGATAAAAGGAGACTGCCAAAGGCATGTTTTTCTCTGATAAGGGAGGTCTTGACAAGAAGGGTATGCACTTGTGCTAGCTCTTCTACTTTTTTACAGATTTGAAGTAGTGAAATGGCAGGATCAGGTTTCCTAGATTCAGATTTTTGTCGAGAGTTAAGCACGAATTTGTTTGCCATTGACAAAATATAGGGAGCGGAAGCTATGCTCATGTCTAGCCTAGCTTTCCTTCCCCAGAAAACGAGACTGAAAACCAGTTAGATAGGCTAGTGATTAACAGCATTTTATTTTATTTTATTTTTCTTCTTTTAAAATAATATATAATTTTGAATTGTTATTTAAAAAAAATTATTTAAAAATTATATTTATCAAATAATGTAAGTCAATAAATAAGAACTTGACGTTTAACCAAATTTATATTTTTATGTTTATATAATTATATGAAATTTTAGAAGGTCTCGTTGGTAGAATATATGTAACTTTAGTACCAGCTACCAGTAATGAAGTAATTTGGGTTAATTATTTTGAGTATAGTGATTTACTAATAGGTATTAGAGCCATTTTAATATATCAAATCTTGATAATTAAAATAAGTTGGAGACCCAAATTTAAGGACAACATTAAAAAAAAATAATGAAATTTCATACTACTAGCAGCAGAAGTGGATATGAGTGTTCATTATTCGAGTTTCAATAATTGAAACGAACTTAGTTAATTTAATTTTTTTTATTAAATTTTAATTATTTCAATTTGCTTTCAATTAAATCTTTGTTTGTTTTCTCCTTTGATCAAATTGATAATTCAACAAAACTCAAACCCTACTAACGAAATCTAGCAATCGCTACAAATGAACATGTATTGACAAAAAACTGTATTTAAATGATGGAATTAAATGCTTTGTAGTTAAAAAGGCTTTAGATGGCATCCCCACAATCAATTTTTACATTTCTGGGTGCAAATTTCTCTGGCTGTCCTTGATTGAACTTCCAAGCAGAAACAGAAAGATGTGGAGTTCCTTTCCAGCCAGTAATGAGGCATTTGCCATTTCTGACAAGTAAGCATGAATTTCCACAAGCAAAATTCCTGAGTAAAAGTTCTGCTTGGTAGAAACATGAATTGCTTACTTCTGTCTCCTCCATTCCAAGCATGGAAAAATATGCCCTCCATTCATCAATCTTCATGGGCTGCAAAATCCTTTCCTCATCTTTAGCTACAACAGTATCTCGGATTTCCTCACCTAAACAAGCTTCCAGTGTGATCCTGTTTGGATCATCATTGATGCAAACTTGGATACAATCATAACATGAGCTGTAGAAAAGTAGAGCTTCAACAAATCGGTCCATGAATATTGATGAACAAAGACTTACCTCAAGCTCAACCGTCACAATCACTGATGGATTTAGATTTCTTAGCACTCTAAATAGAGATTTTAAGCAACCTGGCTGTGCTTTTACCATTTTTAATATACTTGGGGCTAATATTGCAACAACTTGATTTTCAGTTAACTCAAACATATCTTCTTTGAGATCTTTGAAGTTTGCAACTGTAGCAGTTCTGAATAAGAAGGGTAAATTTAAGGTTTCAGCAAAACAGGCTAACCTTTTACCAGTCTCTTCAATTTTTTGTTCCATTTCTAATATTCCAACAGAAGTTATCTTTAGAAGCTCAACTGGGCATTCCCATCGATTTGCAAGAGCTTGCATCAACACTGTGCATTGCCTCCCACTTCAGATAGCTAGGTTGATGAAATGTACTTTTTTCGCTGAGGCTAAATTATCTATAACTGCTTGGATTCCAGCAAACTGAACTACTTGAATGCAAGGGAGTTTTAAGCAGCATGAAATGAGCGCAGGAATCACACATAGTGTTGTTACTGTTGGATGCAATAACATTCTTTCTTTACTTTCTGATCCATTTAATGAGACTTTCCCAGTTTCTTGAGCAATCTTGTCTTGGAGACCTTTCAACATCATCAAATTGTTTGTTGCCCACCTTGTGAGCAGAAGCTAGAAGTAGAAGGGCCAGTTCTACATCTTTGATCTCCTCGCTGGAAGGACCAAACTGAGAGGCATCAAAGAAATGTTGAATTGTGGAGAGGTCAATGTCTTCTTGGGATGAAATTTGGATGAACCGTGCTCTTGATACCCTCGTGACTTCTTCAGTTGATAACCTATGGACACCAGCCATCATCCAAGTGGCTAATTTAAAAGTTTTAGATTATTCAATGGAAGCTATGCTATGTATTAACAACATACAAATGCTTCTCACGATAATGCACATTTTTATCTCTCTCTCTCTTTCTATATATATTTTTAATTTTTTGTCACTGGAGAATAGTCCAACCAGAAAAATAAAAAGTTGCTCCTGAAATAACCGGAATCACCTGCATATTTGCAATGTAATGATATGTGGAGACATGAGTAATTAGTAAAGAAAATACCTGTCTAGCTTATGTTGGTGTCTTGATGAATAAAACAAGGGCGGAACTGAAAGGGGTTGAAGATACTTAGGTAAACTCTTAAAGATATGAAAGTTCCTAAGAGCATTAGCCGGCTAATCTAGGGAAACAAGCAACCTAACAAAAGCTCATGCCAGGAAAGGACAGGAGACCATCTCTATGGCTACTTCTTTAGTTGGATATTGTCGGCATAGGGTAAATTACATGGTAATTTCACGGTTTTTTCCAAATACTCCAAGGCATTGAAACAAACAAAAAAGAAAGGGCAAATCAAAACCAACAATTAGAAGAGAGAAGGCCAAGATTGAGACTGTCAACACATTAATCTAAGAAAACAATCCTTCTATTGGGAAGTAATTGAAAGCTCTCTTCATGGCCTTTTTCACATAGTCCTTATAATAAGGATGACTGAAGGCCTTTTTTCTTTGAAGTTATGAACTTGCACGAGAAAGGGTGACTCCTAGTTAGCTTGGTGTAGCTGTTTTGGCATTTCTGTTAGATGAGTAAACTATGGTCAGGGTACAAGAAAGAAATGAGGTTCATTTCTTTTTCAGCTTTTATATTAATTTCATTGATATTAATTGGGATGGCTTGAAAAAATATGCCCACATTTACAACCACAGAATGAAAATTTCCCACCATTAAGGTAGTATGGTAGGATCTGCTTCTTGAAGTACAAAATGCCATGATTAACTGTAAATTTGAGTGTCCACATCAACTATTTCAGCTTGCAGTTTTGTCTTTTGAGGGTGGAAACTAAAAATTGATGGAGCTTTCCATTATATCCTCCCGGTGACTGAAGCAATAATTTTTCTTGGAGCTAAAATTGGCAAGAAACTGGTCAGATGTATGGATATTCATTTGCTGAAGAAATATTTCCTGGGCTTAAAATTCTGAAAACATGGAATGCTAAAAACAACAATAAGAAGCAAGGACATTGTAGGACCACAAATGCTCCAAAGATCTTGATAATGTGGACAAATGAAAAAATCTGAGTTTAAAGTAAAGCAACAACAGTAGAAAACTAGAGAAAATAACAAGAAAGGTTTGATAATTGCAGTGATATCATTTATTCCAGTCAAGAGAGAGATTTATATAAGAGAAGTTGACACTATTCCTACTTATTGCCCATTCTTAGGACTAGTTACAATTAATTTAAATTCAAAATGATGCAACAGCTATTACTGATTTTTCTGCTGGTCTTCAAGCTTCAGAAAAGGACAAAGGAAAAAAATTTCCAAAGTTTGCAAACTGAAATTTCAACACTTAAACAGGCGTGCTTCTAGATGGAAGTATCCTGGAATAAACCATCTTTTGATTGACAAATAACTCAGAAGTGTTAAAATTGCTAAACTGATACATCCATCCACCATGCAATTTTATTTCTTAGGGTCTATCAGAAATTTTTGAAGTTTCTGTGAAATTGACAATAATGTGATATTTGCAAATCCATTTTTAGGAGACACATAATGCTAAAAACTTTGGTATACGAACCATCTTATTCACTTTTTTACTTAATTATTTCATCTATTGTAGAAACTTGAAACAATACTGATTTCAGGTACTGAGAGGAAATGTAAATTTAGAGTTCCTATGTATTAAATTTAGTTGTTGTTGTTGTTGGATTTGAAGGAAGAAAAACTAAGAACATATTTATGCTATAACAAGTAGAAGAGAAAAGATATAAATTCATTACTAAAAACAGAGGATTTACAACCACAAATTTAAAGCTTTTTTCTTTCTTTTCTTCCTCATTTTGCTAGATCTCTCAAGCTCTCTTTCCAGCCCTCTCAAGTTCTCTCTGCACTCTCTATTTCCAACAGCAACTCTCACTCTTTCCAACAGCAGCACTCTCCTCCTTTTATATGGAAAGAATGTTTTCTTTAGTTAACATAGCCCATACTTGCACCACGCTTGGGTATGGCTATTTCTTTACTTGTACACATATATTTTTACCTACTAAATCTCATCAACTCCAACACTCCTCCTTGATGAGATTTTTGTTGGAGCTGTGAATTCAGTCAATTCTTCAAGCATCTTCAAATTTCTGATTTGTTTGGTTGTCTTGGAGCACATCTCTCCAAGTTTGATGATTTTCTTTTGCTTTGATGGAGCACTTCTCTTCATGTTTGTTGTTGGTGGAGCACATCTCTCCAACTCTTTCATGGAGCCCTTCTCTCCAATGCTTTGATTTCTAGTGCACTTCTCACCATTTTTCTCCTTCTTTTGGGTGCACTTGCTCACCATTGTTTTTCTTTTTCTGATGCACCATCTCACCAGCAAAGTTTCTTTCTGCAAAACAAAATTTCCCTTCCGGGAACAACCCTCCTCTTGTAGGCTATCATGGACTTGTTTAATTATATAGCTGCTGCCATTCAATCCTTGTCAAGAACAAATTCTAACCAGGTCCCCCAAGATAAAAAAGCTCTGATACCATTTGTTGGATTTGCTGGAAGAAAAACTAAGAACATATTTATGCTATAACAAGTAGAAGAGAAAAGACATAAATTCATTACTAAAAACAGAGGATTTACAACCACAAATTTAAAGCTTTTTTTTTCTTTTCTTCCTCATTTTCCTAGATCTCTTCCAGCCCTCTCAAGTTCTCTCTGCACTCTCTATTTCCAACAGCACCTCTCACTCTTTCCAACAGCAGCACTCTCTTCCTTTTATATGGAAAGAATGCTTTCTTTAGTTAACATAGCCCATACTTGCACCATGCTTGGGTATGGCTATTTCTTTACTTGTACACATATATTTTTACCTACTAAATCTCATCAACTCCAACCGTTGTATGTGGACACTGATAATCCTTTCTGAATATCCTCTCTTCAGTTTACTTGAAAGAATTTGAAAAATGATGCACAAAGTTGATGAAGAGAAATTAAGCAACAATTTCCTTCAAGAACGCAACAAAATATCTGTTGGTAATATCCAAGGAGAATTGGGAATTAGTTAAAGAAAGGGCTACAGCAATTTAACGTGTTCTTCAAACCCTTCCTGTTCTTAGCAAGCTTCTTCCTGTTTGGACAAATGAACTTCCAAGTAGAAAGGGAAAGAGTTGGTGTACCTTTCCACCCAAAAATTAGGCTTTTCCCATCCATACAGATTGTACAATATTTCCCACAAGCAAATTTCTTAACTGCCAGGTTTGCTTGGTACATGCATGACTCTCTCAGATCTGCCTCCACCATTTCAAATTGGACAAAGAATGACATCCAAACATCGATCTTCACATTGCGAATAAACCTATCTTCTCCCTCAGCTGCCACAATATTCCTAATTCCTTCTCCTAAGAATAATGATTCCATAATCATCTTCGGATCATCCCTTCCCATAGAAGCATCAACACAATCAAAATATGCACTGCAGTAAAAGAGAGCTTCAATGAAACAATTAACAAAAACCGATGAGTTGTGATTCGCCTTAGTTTCAATTACCACCACTATACAAGGTTTGATACTTCTGATAACTCTCATTACAGAATCTAGCTGATCTCGTAGCACAATGAGGTTCGTTAGTGCATATTCTGAGTACACAGCTACTACCTCCTCAGTGTCCATCTCGAATAGATCTTCTTTGAGATCTTTCATACTTGATACCATAACTAGCTTAAAAGAAAAGGGTATGTTGATTGCCTGAGCGACGCGAAACTCATTAACCGGTTACCTGTATCCTCGGTTAATTGCTTTAAACTAGTCTCCAGACTCTCTACAGCAGTTATCTTGAGAAGCTCAAGGGGACAATCACATCGAGATGCTAAAGCTTGCATCAGGACTTACCATTGCAGTCCATTCCTGATTTTAAGATCAATTATATGAATCCTCTTTGCCCCTGCCACATTTTCTAAGATGGCTTGGCTTCCAGTTAAATGTGCAGCCTGGTAGAAGGGAATTCCTTCATGATATGCCTTGACAGCTGAGTTGGAATGGTCACTAATTTATCTATATCCAGTGACTTGCTTTTTCCACATCCCTTTGATATGAGTTCTTTTGTTTCTCGATCAATTCTCCCATGATCATATTCTTGATTGCCTCCTGTTGTGACTGCTGGATGCAATAACATTCTTTCATTACTTTCTGATCCATTTAATGAGACTATCCCAGTTTCCTTAGCAATCCTCTCTTGGAGAGCTTTGGTGAAATAATAAACTACCCTTTGAACTGAATTTCGTTTTTCGGAAGACAAGAAATCACACAAGTTGAGGAATTTGCTTGCATCATCAAATTGTTTGTTGCCCGCCTTGTGTGCAGAAGCTAGAAGTACAAGTGCCAATTCCACATCTTTGATCTCCCCACTGGAATGACTAAATTGAGAGGCTTCAAAGAAATGTTGGATTGTGGAGAGGTCAATGCACTGTTGAGAAGAAATTTGGATGAACCTTGCTCTTGATACCCTCATGACTTCTTCAGTTGATAACCGATGGAAATTAGCCATCATCCAGTGACCAATGAAATTCAAACGAAGCTATAATATGCAGAAAACTAGTTTTTTTCCTTGAAATTAAACTGCTTCAAGGATGAGGGTGGTTAGATATAAAACATTTCTCGCTATATATATGTATATAATCTTTCGTCGACAAAGAATAGTCCAACCAGAAAAGTTAAAAATTTCTCTTGTATTTACCGAATTCATCTGCATCTCTGCAATGCAATGGTATGTGATGAGTAATTAGTGAACAAAATACCTGCCAAGCTTATGTTGGTGTCTTGATGAATAAAACAAGAACAGAACTGAAACATGTTGAAGATCCAATACTTAGGTAAACTATTACAAATATGAAAATCTGAGGAAACAAGGAACCTTACAAAAGTTCACGCCAGGAAAGAACAGGAGACCATCTATATGGCTACTTCTTTAATTGAATTATGTCAGCATAAGGTAAATGACTTGGAAATTTCATGGTTTCGTCCAATCCATGGCATTTAAAAACAAACCAAAAAGAAACGTCAAATCAAAATCAACAATTATAACAGAGAAGGCCAAGATTGAGACTCTTTGTCTACACATTAATCTAAGAAGAGAAACCTTCACCAAAAGCTCATTGCTTCTGGAGTCTTCTTTAGGGGTTGTGAATTCTCGATTTCAGAACCAAATGAAAAAAAAAAGAAAAGAAATATTCTATTGGAAACAGTTTAGAACAAACCCTCTATTGGGAAGTCAAAGAAAAGCTATCTTCATAGCCTTCTTCACTTAACAAGTACAAATAAGAGATGGAAGATTGACAGAGTGCGAAAGTCGGTTATATTGAATGATTTTTCTTTGAAGTTGTGAGCTAGCACAAGAAACGGTGACTCCTCATTTGCAAGGTGTAGCTGTTCCGGCATTTGTCTTAGTTTGATGAGCAAACCTAAACCAAGGTGAGGATTCAACAAAGAAAGGGGGTTCATTTCTTTATCAACTTTTTTTTTTTTTTACTTTTAGATAAGATATTAATATTTGACATCAAATCAGCTTACATTTGGCGTTTTTAGTCATAGAATTGTTATATTATTAAACTATTTAATTCTTCATAATTCTTCATAATTTTGTACTTCCCAATATGATAATATAAGAAATAAACTTGTCAATTTTAAAATAATAGAGAATTTTTTTTAAGACACAAAGTCTACTTTGATTTGCAACTTCTCAGAACTCCCCCCATATGGATAATGGCTGCAAGTATTAGTTAATGAAAAAAATGGGATTAATTGATACATGTCCTGATAATCAAATTTCAATTCTTTCCAATGGATATGCAGGTTCAGACCCTCAAATCGATGGTCTCAAATTGTTGGAATTAAATGTTTTACCGCAGTTGAAAGATGGAAATCAATTTTTACATTTCTTGGTGCATCTCCTCTTTGACTGTCCTTGGTGGAACTTCCAAGCAGAAACTGAAAGATGTGGAGTTCCCTTCCAGCCACTATTAAGGCATTTGCCATTTCTGACAAGTAAGCATGATTTCCTAGAGGCAAAATTCTGAAGCAACAGTTCTGCTTGGTCAAAACATGACCTGCTAACTTCTATTTCCACCATTCCAAGCCTGGTGAAATAAGCCCTCCATTCATCAATCTTCATGTGCTGGCAAATCCATTCCTCACCTTCAGCTGCAACAATATCCTTGATCTCCTGTCCTAAAAATGCTTCTGCTGCAATCCTGTTTTGATCATCCTGATCAATGCAAACCCTAATACAATCATAACATAAGCTATAGAATTGTAGTGCTTCAACAAACTGGTCTATAAATGTTGGTGAACTGTGATTTGCTTCTAATTCAATCATCACCAGCACACATGGATTTAAGTTTTTTAGCACTCTTAATAGAGGGGGTAAGCAACCTGCTTGTGCTTTTACCATTCTCAGTATACACAGGGCGAATATTGCAACTTCTTCACTTTACTTAATTCGAACATATCTTCTTTGAGATCTTTGATGTTTGCAAATGTAGCAATTTGGAATAAGAATAGTAAATTTAAGTTTTCAACAAAACAGGCTAACCTTTTACCAGTTTCTTCAAAATTCTGTCTTGATGCATTTATTCCAACAGCAGTTATATTTAGAAGCTCAACCGGGCATTCCTGACGATTTGCAAGAGCTTGCATCAATACTGTACAGATCCCTCCAGTTCCGATTGATAGGTTGATTAAATGAACTTTTTAAGCTGAGGCTAAACTACCTATAACAGCTTGGATCCCAGCAAACTTGGTTACTTGAATACATGGAAGCTGTAAGCTGCATGAGATAAGTGCAGGATTCACTCCTATTGTTGTTTCTGCTGGATGCAATTGTAATCTTTCTTTACTTGCAAATCCCTTTAAAGAGACTATTCCAATTCCTCGAGAAATTCTCTCTTGAAGAGCTTTGGTGAAATAATGAACTACACTTTGAACTGAATTTCCTGTATTAGAAGACAAGAAATCACACAATTTGAGTAATTTACTTGCATCATCAAATTGTTGGTTGCTCACCCTGTAAGCAGAAGCTAGAAGTAGAAGTGCCAGTTCCACATCTTTGATCTCTTCATTGGAAAGACCAAAATGAGAGGCATCAAAGAAATGTTGAATTGTGGAGAGGTCAATGTATTGTTGAGAAGAAATTTGGCTGAACCTTGCCCTTGATACCCTCATGATTTCTTCACTTGATAACCTATGAACACCAGCCATCATCCAAGTAACCAGTGAACAAGTTCACATATTTCAATGGAAACTATCATACGCAGAAAACTAGTTATTTTCCTTGAAATTACATTCTTTCATGGATTTAACTGTGTGCATATATATATATATATATATATTTGTAATTTTTTCATCTATGTAGAATAGTCCAACCGGAAAAAAAATAAAAAGTTGCCTTGAAGTAACCGAAGTCACCTGCATCTATATGATGGCATGTGTAATTAGCGAACAAAATACCTTTTAGCTTATGTTGTTGTCTAGATGAATATAACAAGAGCAGAGCTGAAACAAGTTACTAAAGATCCAACACCAATAAAATATTAAAAATGTGAAAGTTACTAAGAGCATCATCCGGCGAATCTAGGAAAAACAACCTAACAAAAGTTCAGGCCAAGAAAGAGAGGGAGCCCATATAAATGGCTACTTCTTTAGTTGAATTATGGAGGAAAATGACTTGGAAATCTCATGTTTTTTTCCAAATTCTCCATGGTATTAAAAAAATAAATTAAAAAAAAAAAAGAAGTCAAATGATCATTTTTCTTATGCCCAGTGAAAACCAACAATTAGAATGGAGAAGGCTAAGATTGAGACTGTCTGACAACACATTAATCTAAGAAAAGAAACCTTTTTATTGGGAAGTAACAGAAAGCTTTAACCTTTTTATTGGGAAGTAACAGAAAGCTTTCTTCATGTCCTTCATCACATAATCATTATAATAAGTCCGATTAAAGGCTTTTCCTTTGAAGGAAGTTATGAACTAGCACAAGAAAGGGTGACTCCTAGTTAGCCTGGTGTAGGTGTAGCTGTTTTGGCATTTCTGTTGGATGAGTAAACTATGGTCAGGATACAAGAAAAAAAGAACGTTCATTTCTTTTTCAGCTTTTATATAAATTTCCTTGATATTAATGGGCAAGGCTAGAAACGAGAAGACAACATTTACAACCACAAAGGAAATTTCCCTTTTAAATCAGAAAAATCAAACAACTTAAGGATCTGCTTCTTGAAGGAAAAAATGCCATGATAACAGTAAATTTGAGTGTCCACATTAACCATTCAGCTTACAGTTTAGTCTTCTGAGAGTGGAAACTAAATATTGGTGGAGCTTTCTATGGTATTGTCCTGTTGACTGAAACAATCATTTTTCTTGGAGCTAAAACTGGCAGGAAATTGGTCAGATATTTGGACATCCATTTGCTGAAGAAATATTTCCTGGGCTTGAAATTCTGAAAACATGGAATGCTGAAAATAACAATGAGAAGCAAGGGCATGCTTCTAGCTGGAAGTATCCTGGAAGAAGCCCTCTTTTGATGGACAAATAACTCAGATGTCTTAAAATTGCTAAATTGATACATCCATCCGCCATGCTGTTACGCCTGTGTGTTAGCTGCATAAGTGAGTTGCTAGCATAAATAGGGAATTGAATTGTAATTCAATCATCCAAGATTAATACAATACAAAATCTATCTTCTCTCCAATTTCTCCTCTCTCTGTTTCCTTTCTCATCTTTTTCTTATTTCTTCTTCTTTCTTCCCCTTTCCCCTCATCTTTTCCCTACTGTCAAGCAAGTGATAGGGCCTCCATATCCAAGGTCTTAACACATGCAATTTTTTTTTTTGTTAGGGTGAATCAGAAATTCTTGAAGTTTGTATGATAGTCCAAATACAAAATTCTGAGAAATTGACAAGAATGTGATATTTGCACATCCTTTTTTTTTCACTTATTTATTCCATCTATTGTTCAAAATTGAAACAATACTGGATTACAGGTGCTGAGAAGAATATGTGGACACTGTAATCCTTTCTGAAAATCCTGTGTCTTCAGTCTACGTGAGAGAATTTGGAAAATGGTGTAGAAAGTTGATAAAATAGAAATTAAGCAAAAATTTCCATAAAAACACAACAACATCCTGGGAGAATTTGGAATTAGCTAAAGAAAGGACTTCAGCAATTTAAAATCTGTTCTTCAAACCCTTCCTGTTCTTGGCAAGCTTCTTCCTCTTTTTGGCAAATGAACTTCCAAGTAGAAAGAGAAAGAATTGGTGTACCCTTCCAACCAACAATTAGGCTTTTCCCATCCATACTAGTTGTACAATATTTCCCACATGGAAAATTCTTAACAGCCAGGTTTGCTTGGTGCAAGCATGACTCACTCAGTTCTGTCTCCACCATTTCAAATTGGGCAAAGAATGTCCTCCAAACATCAATCTTCACATTGCGAATATCCCTATCTTCTCCCTCAGTTGCCACAATATTTCTTATTCCTTCTCCTAAGAATAATGATTCCATAATCATCCTATTTGGATCATCCTTTCCCATAGAAGCATCAACACAATCAAAATATGCACTGAAGAAAAAGAGAGCTTCAACGAAACGATTAACAAAAACCGGTGAGTTGTGATTTGCCTCACTTTCAATTACCACCATAATACAAGGTTTGATACTTCTAATAACTCTCATTACAGAATATAGCTGATCTCGTAGCACAATGAGGTTCATTATTGCATATTCTGAGTACACAGCTACTACTTCCTCAGTTTCTATCCCAAATAGATCTTCTTTGAGATCTTCCATACTTGATACCATAACTATCTT
This sequence comes from Hevea brasiliensis, assembly GCF_030052815.1. Classification (NCBI taxonomy): domain Eukaryota; kingdom Viridiplantae; phylum Streptophyta; class Magnoliopsida; order Malpighiales; family Euphorbiaceae; genus Hevea; species Hevea brasiliensis. The sequence continues at coordinate 1,315,898 of NC_079496.1, read as the reverse complement.
AAAAGAAAAGGGTATGTTCATGGCCTGAGCAAAACTCATTAACCGGTTACCTGTATTCTCAATTAATTGCTTTGAACTAGTCTCCACAGCTGTTATCTTGAGAAGCTCCAGAGGACAATTGCATCGAGACGCTAAAGCTTGCATCAGGACTGTCCATTGCAGTCCATTCCTGATTTTCAGATCAATTATATGAATCCTCTTTGCCTCTGCCACATTTTCTAAGATGGCTTGGCTTCCACTTAAATGTGCAGCCTGGTAGAAGGGAACTCCTTCATGACATGCCTTGATAGCTGAGTTTGGAATGATCACTAATTGATCTATAGCAAGTGACTTGCTCTTTCCACATCCCTTTGATATGATTTTTTGTGTTTCTCGATCAATTCTCTTATGAAGAGCTTCAGAGAAATAGTAGACTATTCTTTGCACAGGGTTTCCAGTATTGGAAGAAAAGCGATCACAAAAATCAAGCAATCTACTTGCACGATCATATTCTTTATTGCCTGCTTTCTCAGCAGATGCCAAAAGGATTTCGGCAAGCTCTACATTTTCAACCTCCTCTCTAGAAATGCCTGCTATAGATAGATCGAAAAGATTGTCAAGCATGGAAGCAACATCAGTTCTTGTGTTGCGGAATTGGATAAACCTCTCTGCAGCAATTCTGACGATTTCTTCAGTTGACAATTCCTGGGCTGAAAGTGTACCGTTGCTCGGTTCAGTTATTCCTTGTGTGTTCAAACGTCTAAACCCTCTACCATATTTCTTTAGCAGCTCAAGTGAGGCTAAAGAAAATTGATGCTCATTTTTCTTCTGGGGTTCATCGACATCATCTTGGATTCCATTTTGAATTTCACCAGCATGATCCGGCCATGGTGGGAGTTGTAGAGGAGGAGAAATTATGCTAAATCTTGGATCATCATAACAGAACAACCTGTAATCTGAATATGATTCTTGCTCCTGTTCCTGTTGCTGATAATCAGAGAACAAGCATCCTTCCACTAATGATTCCCTATGGTAGAGTCCATAGTTGTCTTTCACTCCTTCCGCGTTCTTCCTTCTTTCCATACTCTGAATTCAAAAGAATTACTTAAGGAACTCGGCACCCCACCATAGATAAAACTAGCTAACACCTATTGTAGATGTTTTTGGAAAAGTTGACATCTGGCACTAAGAAGACAACAATTTCTTATTATCAAAAGGTTACACCGAAAGTCAAAGATCCTGCCGTGCCGTCATCTCGCTGAACAACAAAAAAAATGGGGGAGAAAAATATGTTGTTGAAAGACTAATTAAGGAAGGCTAGCTAGCATATTATTTTAAGTGCTTTTCAAACGAACCATCCAACGAAATCTTCCTTCCAATAATCCAAAAAGCTTAACGACATAAAATGTTATTTATATTGCAATGTTGTCCAAGAAAAGCAGTTCATTGTCCCCCGCACCCGCATCCACTGGCCAATTACAAAATGCCGCTGTTGCTCGGATGCCTATTAAATTAATAGTTCTGTAATTGAGAGCCTGACTTGTAATGCAGGAATGCGTTAAAATTTTTTGAAGTACCAACTAAAGAAAAAAATAAAAGAAATACAACAGACGTGACCCAATAATTCTTTTTAAACTATTCAATTGAATCAAGAATTTTAAAAACGGGGTATAACAGAGCCAACACAGTAAGTCATAATGGTCAGGTTAAATCTCATACAAGGGTTCCATTCACTAGCCAGAGCAGATAAAGGCGCCAGAATACTTCCATACATCCATGCTCCCGTAAGCAAACAAGTCGCTCATCTACATTATTAATTAAAATAACCGAACACGTTATAATATATAATTACAAATTATACCAATATAGATAATGATCTTGGTAGAAAAATTCCTTCCTCCTTTTTGTTTTGTTTATTCATATTTTTCCTCCCTATAAATATAACTTAAAAATTGTCCCAATCTAGATGAGTACCACTGCTTTATGATCCATCCATGAACAGAGCACCATGTCCACTGGATTTCATGAACTTCTTCAGCAAAAGAACCACAATTGCAATGGTGAGTCCAACAGCAGCCCATGTGAACAAGCGATCATCAGCTGGTCTTTGAGCCCTTTTCTCTGGCCTATGCAGCACCTGATCACTTGAACCACTAGCAGGAGTCTCTCTTGATACCCTCACTTCTATAGTGCCAGGATTCACAATGACTGGAGCCTCGGGCACTTCTTGGATAATTCTATCACCTACTGCCAGATGTTCATTTGGATGTGCAGCTATGGCTCCATCTTCTTGCAAACTTGACTGGGCTTCACCCTCCCTGTTGGTAGGTTGTTCTTCAGAATCCTGAGAAGGGCTTAGTTGAGGAACTGGCGGTGCCTTGCTTAGCATATACTGATGAATCTGCAACATTAATAGGTTTGTCAATGCAAATTTAATAAATGCACATATTCACAATTGAGAATAGAGGGGGTTAAAAATATACCTCATCAATGAGTTTTTGACGCTCGGAAGTCCCAAATCTAGGGGCTGCTTCACGAGATTTGATGGCCAGAACACGTCTCTCTTCCTTCTTGTAGTCTAATGAGCCCAGCGCACCATTTGGATTGGTAGGCATGAATGCAATAAGAGCTACCAGAGCTGTTCGTACTGCCAATGAGAATGAGTGAAGCCATGCAACATTAGCCAGGTACTTATAGAATCAACATATTGCATGCATGCAAAATTCAGCCTTCATTTACCATTAGTAAACAGGTAAGGCAGTGCAAATAATTAAATTTAAAAGTGAAGCATCAATTAAAATTTGGCATCAAAATTCCAGGTACCATTATTCATTCCAATACACCACATCTCAGTCTTACCTAGTTGAGATACAATGTATTGTATATCTTAATCTTTAACAGTCTATCCCAATATTAATGCAGAACTAAGAAAGGAAGAAATTGTGTCACTTTTGAGTAAAATTAAAAAATAACATAAATTTGTCCTAACTGCCAGTCTTCCTTTTCCAATTTGGTCATTTCCACTGCACTTGAAACTTAACGGTTAACCTCCAGTAAGCTATATCAAATGACAGTGGGAGCAGCATAATGATATAGATAATTTGAACACACTCTTACTCTATTACCAGCAACACTTCTAAAGAAGATAAACTTACCACTCCATGATGGCTGCCAGTGCTCAGGATGGTGATTTGATATGCTTAAGCATATCTTTGTCTGGGTTTCAAAACGGCCATTTGGCTGGAAAAAAGGGCAGAAACCCTCGTTAGCAATATCTGAAGAATTAAATGAATATTAGTAAAAGTAATATCTTACTGTCAACAACATAAATGAAGGCGGTTTGAATGGATATTCTGCAGGCAATTGAATCCGTCCATGATAAATCCCACCCTCAAATTCAGTATCACTAGGGCCCCTGATGGCAAATTGCCATTCAAATATGTTCTCCTGGAAACAATATTCAAAAGATTACATCCTCTGAGATATAGCATGAAGTGTAGGTGTTGACACTCAAAATGACAGCAAAAAACATGAACGGAATCAGGATTACAACAGTTAACATCATTCAACTAGAAACCTAAGGCAATAAATAGAATTAGCTAAAAAGGAAACAAGGAAATCAACTAAAACACTGACATTGTATTGATTTTTCACTTCACTTCGCTTCAATGTAAAAACTTTTGGAGACTTCACTCATCATGATTCATGACAAAGAAAAAGATGCTCACATTGCATTAAGACACTCAAAAGGAAAATCACCTATCGATTATAAATCAATAATTCCAGAACTTAAAGAGCAAACTCTGAACCATTAACGCTTAAAAAGCCCAGGCAGCAAAAGCAGCAGAAAATATCTTTCAATGATCCACAGCTAGACATAATAAACAGTTAAACACCGTCCTCCAGCTTTCAGATCTGCGAGGTCCAAATTCATAGTTTCCATAATTCCGCATTCCAAATTCAATAATTAAAGTTTAATTCAATAGAATTAACAGAATTAAACGAAATTTTGGTCTTAATTTTCCAAATCCAACGAATGTTATAATTTATACACCAAAACCCACCAAATCTCTCAAAGGAACAACGAAACAACAAGACGTGCAGCTCAAATCGTAAAAAATTGAGAAATTCAGAAAAGAAAAGTTAATCCGAAAGGGATCAAAATTTTTTGCGAGAGAGAGAGAGAGAGAGAGAGAGAGAGCTTTACGAATTGAAGAAGCATACCTCAAGAGGCAGGCTCATGAAATCATCAGAAGGATTAGATTGCATCTCTTTGACCTCCTGCAAAATCCTCTTCACGGCCGGATTCTTCAAATTGTACTTATCCTCAGCCATTATCTCACCTGATCTGATCGGCGATCCAACCACCACTGTCCGTTTAGCTGAGCAACCACGTATGAAGAACCGTATTTATGGCTGGTGTAGATAAGATAAGAAGTGTAAGATACGGTTTCACGGAGAGAGAGATTGGAAAGGGTTTTATTTAATGGAAGAGATTGTTGAGTCGAGAGGAGCTGGAGACGACGACTTTATCTGTCGAAATGACACGTCATTCGACGAATATTGGCTACGTGGCTCGTGGCTATTGGACACCTTCCAGTGGAAGACGGAAGTGGATATCCTTTTCTTATTGCATTCGGAGTTGGTGCATTTTGAAACCACAACAGCCATTTTACGCGGTCTGGGCTTGGAGAGAGGCCTAGTGGTGAAGTAGGACAGTTTTCAATGGTTTGGGACGTCGGCTCAGTATGATAATTAGGGCAAACAGATGGGTTTCCTGGCATTACAAACTAGGAATGTGCAGTTTTAGTTTTTGGTTTTAGTTTAGAGTTTAGGAATTAAAATTAAATTACAATTTTGTTATAATTTTAATTTGGTTTTTTAATATTTTAATTTTAATTCTATTCAATTTTTGGTATTTTAATTTTAGTTTAGATTAGTATGATTTTCATTTAAATTTCAATTTTAAAATAATTATTTTTATTTAAAGTATTTCTAAATTACCATTTAAATTTAAAGTTGGATTTAAATTTTAAAGTTTATTTGTTATATAAATTACACCATATAATATATATTTTAATTATTTTTTAATTATATTATATTTAATTATAAGGTACATATATAATCTAAAATTAAGTATATATGATATACTTTTTAATTATTTCTTAATTATATAATTTTTATTTATAAAATATGTATATATACAACTCAACTCAACTCAACTCAACTAAGCCTTTATCCCAAAAATTTGGGGTCGGCTATATGGATTCGCTTTTTCCACTCTGAACGATTTTGGGTTAAATCCTCAGAAATGTTTAATGCTTCTAAGTCATGTTGTACTACTCTCCTCCAAGTTAATTTAGGTCTACCCCTTTTTTTCTTTCTATCCTCTAACCTAATGTGCTCTACTTGTCTAACTGAAACCTCCGTATGTCTACGCTTCACATGACCAAACCACCTCAATCTCCCTTCTCTCAACTTATCTTCAATTGGCACCACTCCTACCTTTTCTCTAATACTCTCATTACGGACTTTATCTAGTCTAGTATGGCCACTCATCCACCTTAACATTCTCATCTCTGCAACTCTTATCTTAGATGCATACGACTCTTTCAGTGCCCAACACTCACTACCATATAACATAGCCGGTCGTATGGGTACATGCGGTAAAATTTTCCTTTTAATTTATTGGGAATCTTACGATCACATAAAACTCCGTGCACGTCTCCACTTCAACGATGCTGTTTTAATCCTTTGAATAACATCCTCCTCACATCCATCATCTTCTTGAATATCTGAGCCTAGATATTTAAAGTGTTCACTTTGTTACAGTATCACTCATTTCAAACTAACTCCTTCCCTATCACCAATTTGGCCTTCACTGAACTTGCAATACATGTATTTTGTCTTTGTTCTACTTAACTTAAAACCCTTTGACTCTAGAGTACTTCTCCATAGTTCTAGCTTTCTATTGACTGCTTCTCGTGTCTCATCTATCGAACAATATCATCCATAAACATCATGCACCAAGGAATACTCTCTTGTATATTTTTAGTCAGTTCATCTAAAACTAATGTAAAAAGGTAAGGGCTTATGGCTGATCCTTGGTGTAATCCAATTGAGATCGGAAAATCACTTGTGTCCCCTCCCACTGTGCGCACAATAGTAGTTGCTCCTTCATACATATCTTTCAATACTTGTATGTACCTAATAGATACCCTCTTTTGTTCTAACACATTCCATAAGACCTCTCTTGGAACACTATCATAAGCCTTCTCCAAATCAATAAAAACCATGTGTAGATCTTTCTTCACATCTCTATATTTCTCCATCAAGCTTCTAATGAGAAAGATCGCTTCCATAGTTGAGCAATGGGCATGAAACCAAATTGATTGAGAGAGATAGAAGTATCATGACGTAGTCGATGCTCCACAACTCTCTCCCACAACTTCATAGTATGGCTCATGAGTTTAATTCCCCTATAGTTTGAGCAACTCTGTATGTCTCCCTTATTTTTAAAAATAGGTACTAAAATACTCTTCCTCCATTCATCAGGCATTTTCTTTGAGTTTAGAATCTTATTAAATAATTTAGTTAACCATGCCACTCCCATATCTCCCAAATACTTCCACACTTCAATTGGTATTTCATCGGGTCCACAGGCTTTACCCACTTTCATTCTCTTAAGTGCTTCCTTTACTTCTAAAGATCGAATCCTTCTGGTATAATTTACATTCTTTTCTATTGTTCTATAATCTATATTCACGCTATTACCATTTTGACTATTATTAAAGAGATCATTAAAATAATTTCTCCATCTTTCTTTAATGTCCTCATCTTTTACCAACACTTTTCCTTCTTTATCCTTAATGCACCTAACTTGATTGAGATCTTGACATTTCCTTTCTCTACTCCTTGCTAATCTATAAATATCTTTCTCCCCTTCTTTAGTTCCAAGTTTCTTATATAACTTTTCAAAGGCCTGTGCTCTTGCTTGACTAACTGCCTTTTTTGCTTCTTTCTTTGCTATCTTGTACTGTTCATATGCCTCATTATTATCACATTTAGGTAATTTCTTATACCATTCCCTTTTTCTCTTCACTGCCTTTTGTACTTCCTCATTCCACCACCATCTCTCTTTTGAGGGTGGTCCATGTCCTTTAGACTCTCCAAGTACTTTTCTAGCTACTTCTCTAATCTTTGATGCCATCTGTATCCACATATCATTGGCCTCCATATCTAGCTTCCATACTTCGGACTCGAAAAGCTCATTTTTGAACTTCACTTGCTTTACTCCTTTGAACTCCCACCACTTTGTTCGAGCTACACTATTTCTTCTAACCTTACTTGAATTGTTCCTAAACTTGACATCCAAGACCACCAACCTATGTTGACTTGTTAAAGCCTCTCCTGGAATGACCTTGCAATCCTTGCATAGAGCTCTATTTGTCTTCCTGGTTAAGAGGAAGTCGATTTGGCTTCTATGTTGCCCACTTTTGAAAGTCACTAAATGTGACTCTCTTTTTATAAAGTAGGTATTTGCTAGTATTAGGTCGTATGCCATAGCAAAATCCAGGATGCTTTTTCCCTCCTCATTTCGACTGCCAAAACCAAAACCTCCATGAACATTCTCATAACCTTGCCTATCACTTCCTACATGTCCATTCAAATCTCCACCAATGAAAACATTCTCTTCATTCAGTATACTTTGCATTAGGTCATTCATATCTTCCCAAAAACCTTTGTTTACTCTCACTATTTAGTTCTATTTGTGGGGCATAAGCACTAACTACATTTATTGTTTCTCCTTCTAGTACTAGCTTTGCTAGTATAATTCCATCTTCTACTCTTTTCACAATACTCTGCGTCTTTCAATGTTCTGTTTATGATTATACCCACTCCGTTCTTATTTCTCTCCTTTCCGGTAAACCACAGTTTGTACCCTGAATTACCCACTTCCTTACTTTTCTCTCCTACCCATTTAGTCTCCTGAATGCAAGCAATATTCACCCTTCTCCTTTCCAAGGTATCCACAAGCTCCATCAATTTTCCTGTAAGTGATCCAACATTCCAAGTACCAACCCTGATCCTCCTCCTATCCTGCTCCTTCCTAATTGGTCTCCTTCTATGATATCTTCTATTGTTTTCTATATCTATCTTGTGTTCTGTTCCACTATTTGTTCTATTATTTGTCCTATGGACTAATTTCTTTACCCACACCCGTCCATGATGTGGGAACCCTTGCTCACTTAACACCACACCCGGGCGCCGGCATGGCGCGTCGCTTTCGGTGAACGCCCTACACCCTTGCATATTTATCACTACACCCGGGCTCCGATGTAGCGCGTCGTTAGTAGAGGACGCCCCAACGTTTATATCATTTGAATCCATATCATAGGGTGTGACGAAATTTTTACGCTGGTTGTGACCTACCGCAACCCTCCTCCTTTATCCGGGCTTGGGACCGGCTAAGCGCAAACTACTTAGGCGGAGTTAAAATATGTATATATAACTAAGGATTAATCATATTATATAATATAGTAATACTGTTTTAATATATTTATAACTAAAATTATTAAGAAAATATAGATAAAATATATAGTTTACAATTATATATATATATATATTACAATTTTATGTATCTAAATATATAACTATATTAAAAATATATAATATTTCTAAAATTAATATAAAAACATAAGTATAAAATTAGTTCTCATTTGGTTTTAGTTGATTTTAATTCTTATAAAAAAATTAAAACAGTTAAAATGATAAAATAAATTTAATTCAATTCGAATTAGTGCGCTTAAAAACCATTCACACTCCTATTACAAAAGTGAGACTAAACTAGAATGAAAGAATGACAAATAAAAATTCCTACTTGCTCCTCACTTGATTAATTTTGTCAAATCCTGTCCTGCCATCAATATTTCGTAGGGGGTTAAAACCACGCTCCAATAATAATTTATATATTTTTATTAAAAAATAATTTATATGAAAGTACTTAAATTTTAAAATATTATAATTTTTAAAAAATTATATTATTAAAATTATATTTAAAATTTTTTTTAATAAATAATAATAATAACAAACATAGCAGGAAATTGGCTCTGCCTCACAGCCCAACAGAAAAGTCCTGCTCCAACCTCTATCCAATGCGGAGCGAAGAGCGATAATGGCTCCAATCCGCCCCATTGCGAAACCAGTTTTATGGTCTCTCCACTAAGGTACAGCCCCTATGGATTAGGGTCCGCGGTCTGGTACCAATGACATTGCGATCTAAGTTCTTGTCACCCATTTGAAAGTGACTTAAATCTGGAGCGATAATACCTGATCAGAAGCCCTGAACTCAAACGGCTTTTCAAAGAGGTCGCCCACCACGTTTCAATACATAAACTCGCACCAAATCTAAAACTTCTTATTATATTTATTATTTTTAAGATTTAGAACTCATATAATTATTTCATTTAACTGGATAGAAGCATGACAGTCGCGCACACTGGAGATAATCCAATGTTAGTTCTACACCTGCAAATATGCCTTACAAACATATTGTCAAGACACAAAGTTAAACACTGGGGACAAAAAAGGAATTAATTCTCATTACGTCAAAAACAAATAAATTGATTTTTGATTGCACAGCTGAAGATTTATGTACAAGTCGGTAAAAGTCACAAATGCCTCTAGTATTAGAATATGGTTGCACAAATCCTGTACTCTCCTTTTTCTATACATAACTTCAAGAGTTTCCCTTCGTTGTAGGAACGTGCTCTTGCTTCCCCTTCGAAAAACAACTGGAAGAAAAATAATATTTGGTTAACAGTCCAATATCTTACATGCATCCTAGTACATTTGAACATCCAAAGAATGTACCTAGCATCTTCCATACATGAAGTTGATATTGAAGTGCTCATAGCCTCATACTCTCAAAGAATTGAGAACCAAGGAGTCAGCTTCCGTCCTTTAAGAATAAAAGCTGCACTGCCAGATATGGAATTACACGACCGGGAAGCATCTTGACACCCCATATCAACCAAGGCATCAGAAAAAAAGTCAATATGGATTGAGCTCCATCGCAAAATAGTGGCACCTCATTTTATAAATAGTCAAACATTTCTTGATGCCACCAATTGATTCCTGGTATTCATATATCCAGCGTCCATGCAATAAACTCAGTGATCAACAGACAAAAGTTCAACTTAGACCCACAAGTTATTTTGTGCAACAGAATAATTTCTTACCTTCAAACATGTAAGATGGTGGATTAAGGGTATGATCGCCCACTTCTTACTCAAAAGCACCCATCTCCCAGCAAGAAATCACAGGAGCAAATCTAATTAGAACAGATCTATTGCAAAAGCAGTATCCTTGTTCATCCAGTCAAAGCATCCAACATAAACAGCGACTTTCAGCTTGTTTTGTGTTCTGTTTAGCAAATGCAATCAGTGCAAGGAGCTACAGTTGGGCACTTGTTTCAAATTGTGTTTAGCAGATGCAATCAGAGCATAAGAAGCCAAGGTTCCAAGGACCTCCTGGCTCTAAGAGACAGCATCACAACTGTAGAGATTCAATAGCATTGAACGCCATCCCAAATGCCAAAAGAATTTGCAGACATTTATCAAGACACCTAGGAATCTCTCTTAATTCCAGAAGAACTTTGCTTCTTCTGTACGCCATATTGCCAAGCGTCTCTTGACTTATCACCTGATTGACCAAAATTATCTAATGAATTGTCCATTAGTGGCTTAAAGGGCCTATAACTCCCATTCCTAGAAATCACAGGTGCACCTGAACTATCATCATCTTCTGATGGCGTTCCTGATCTGGACTCCATGTGGATATCCATAGATCTGTGTCTTGGACCACCTAACCTCAAACCCCTTGTATTGGTGGATTTGCCCTGCATTCCCTTTGAAACCAAAAACTCTTTGGGGAGAGAATCCATGTCCATATAGCAGTTTCTTGCTTTAGCATCAGCAATCAATGCAGCCCAATCATCAGATTGCACCAGAGAATTTGCATTTCCCATAACCTGTTGAGACAGCAGTTTAAAATTCAGAACTCAAGTTCAGCACTTGGTTTTAGGTTGTGTGTCTGTGTTGTGGATGAATGACTTAAGTGTAATAGGACAACCAACAATTTAATGAAAAAAAAGAGGATACTTGAAAAAAGCAGAATCCATACCCATAATGCCCTTCTCGCACGTGTGAGAGCAACATTCATCCGGCGGATATCAGCAACAAAGCCAACACCATGATTTGAGGCACGTACACAAGACATAATAATGACATCCCGTTCCTGGCCTTGAAAAGCATCTACAGTATTGATATAGATATCTTTCCCTTCTTCTGACTTTAAAATTGCTGAAAATTCATGTTGAAGACATTTCAATTGCAGCTTGTATGGTGTGATTATGCCAACAGAGATTCTCCCCAGACCAAAGGATTTCAGAGTTTTCTGAAGATGCTCATACAGCTGAAGACAAAACTGTGCTTCATGTATGTTCTGATAGGATACGGACCCACCCCTGTGGGACTCCCGCCCATAAGTAACATCATAAAATAGATAAGGTCTAAGTAAAGGGTCCTTGTAATACATCTCATCAGGTAAGTTAATAACACTTTCGCTGTCAGTAAGACGGCCTTGGTAGAAGTAACGCGAAGGGAAATCTCGAATTTGAGGATGCATCCTATATTGCACAGATAATAACATTGTTGGACATCCTGCTTGTTGAAACCTTTCAAAAAGACTTCTACTATACATCAAGGTTCCAGCTGCCTTGCTGATAACTGTCGCAGGAAGCTGCTGGGGATCCCCTACAAGAACACAACGAGCAGCACCAAGAGCTAGGGGAGGAAGAACAGCTACTTCACTGGCTTGGGCAGCCTCATCAATAACTACCATATCAAAACCATGTGTAAGTCGAGAGAACAACTTACGACCACTGCTTGAGACAGTGGTGAAAACAATCTCAGCCTCATTGGCAAAACTTGCCTCCAGACTAGCGCGGGCTTCCTCCAGATTGAAGTTGCTACCAGCACGAAACCTGGCCTCTAAAATGAGAAGGCGAGAAATCTCAACTAGAACTTTATCTCTGTTTTCAACAGCTGCTGCAAGGTTCTGCAGCAATGCATCTCGGTTTTGATCCCGAGCCATAAGAATATCAGGATCAACACCAACAGATCCTTGGGAACGACCATCAGCAGCTGCCACAGTAAGTTTGTTTTGAAGATCAGCTATTTGCCCAGAGAAATATGCTTCCTGACCTCTTAAATCTTGCATCCATTTTGAGACATCCTCACGACTCTTGACTAACAATTGTTCAGTTCTCCTCTCAACAGAAACTGCCTGGGCAGCACGTGATTGTGAATCAACCCCAACTCTGGCCACATCAGGCCGATAAACTTTCATCTCACCATCAATAAAACCACGATCAAGAACACGCGCAAGAAGCTCATCTGTTGCAGCATTAGAAGGAGCACAAACCAACATTCTGGGCTTTGGACACAGCTTTGAAAGAGAGCGGAAGAGATTCTGGTCCATATTATGAAGAACTTCATCAATTGAACCCATTGCAATGTTGTCAGAATTGCTCTCATTGGCTTGCTTGTAGCTCTGAGGTGCTAGTTTCTTAAGCAAAGAAGTGTAATAATGCTGATATTGAACCAAATGGATGACATTTAGCATTCCCCAGACTGTGTGTGTCTTACCTGTTCCCGGAGGCCCTTGAACAAGAGTAAAGGGCCATGGATCTTGCCTCTTTGTCATACCACTACTTGTACCAGCAGCTGTATGCATTGCAGCCCATTGGATTGCTGCCAACTGAGGTCCATTGAAGGTCCGATGTAAATGATCAACAAAATTCTGTGTGAAGCATTCAGGCATGGCAGGGGTCTGTTCCTCGTATTTTGGGAAGTGATCAGGACTGGGCTTTAAGATTGCAGTTTGCATCTACCAGAACAGAAAATAGAACTTTTAGGCTTCTCATGTTACAAGTCGTATTAACGAGAACACAAAGTAAAAGCACTTGAAAGAAAATTCAGCACACCTGTGAATTGAGACGGCAAAATGCATGTAATGCGACATACTCTCGCTGAGTGGTTGCAAGAGAACCAAGTACAGTTAGATACCAGGTGCCTCTGGGCTGAAGTCTCCTCAGAATATGATCTTCATCAACCTTACTGTTGAAAACAAATAAAAAAAAAAAAAAAAAAAAAAAAAACAATTACAAAATTCTAGTAACTACTGAAGAACATTAATATAGACTAGACAATTCTGGAAAAGAAATTATAATTTAATAAGTCACCTGTAAGGGTCATACGAATCCCCAACAAAAAAATGGAGGATTGCACCATGAGGCTCACGAGTATCGAAAGGGATATGTCGTCTAACAGTACCAGCCACACGTCCACTGATCTCAGGTTCATCATCATCTTCATTGGATAAGGTGTTGCTCCTCTTGGATCTGACTGCTTGACATGAAGAGAATTAATGTTTGTGAACTATAAAGCTAAAAGAAGTTAAATCCATATAATGAATAATAATGACATATGTAACTCTCATAACAAACCTGTTCCAGGCCTAGGGGTTGAAAGAACTGCAACATCACCCTCCTTGAATGTCCATTTGCACTCACTCACTGGAAGGACTATAGCATCATACCATCCTATGCCCATAAGAAAATATTTCAAGCAGTCAAGAAAACAGAAACAAAGTATAAACAAATATACAGTGAATACATCATCTTCATACCTCTTTCTCGTCTTTCAATGCTCTTTACACGAACCATTACATGCGTATTTGTTTCAGTCAGCTCTTCCCATGTGCTATAAAGTTGTGCTCGGCATTCCTCAAAAAGCAAAGGCTCAAATACCCTGACATATTCTTCAACAGATTCAAATCGTCCAGGAATGCATTGAAGGTCAGACTCCTCTGATGCACAATGACATTAATATATTAGTTCAGTTAATAATGCCAAAGAATGAAAAAGGAAAAGAGTAAAGAAAAGAGCTCTCAAGGAAAGGGAGAAACAACAATCATTAGGACAACAGAAGATGTAGAACAGTCACTACAAACAACAGAAGCAAGAAACAACAATCATTGCAACAAAATAAAACACAAGCATGTATATATACGGTGATAACACCTCAATAACTCAGAGTATTGGCAAATACAAAAAGGTACACACTTTGATCACCTCCTAAGACATGTGAATTGGCTGCAAACATCTTCCAAACTTGTTTACATTTATACAGCTGAATGAAAAAATGAGAATTTTTGTTTGTAGCAAACAACAAATCTAAAATTAGTAGTAAACCACGCCATAAAATTAGAGGAAGCAATGGAAATTTGAATAGCAACAACTTAAAAATCACAAGTTTATTTCATCTTGCATCCAAGAGGCTCAATGGACAGTTGAATGCCACCCACAACATGTAGCTGTGGATATCTCCTCTGTTATGCTTGAGCCTGGGCAATACAAACATCATCTTTTACATACTGAAGGAAAAGCAAAAGAAATCACAACTGGCCCACAATTGCCCTCCCAATAGGAGATGAAAAAAATGATTAAAAGGCATTACTGCACATGGCTAGCTAAGGAAACCAATGGTCTAAGATGAAACTTAACTGTCCCAAGTTTTCAATCAACTGGCTGACTCTATCTACTACTGGTAATATCTCTACCCTGTTCTCTACCATACAATTATATGAGGTTTACCATGTTCTTAGCTTTTAATTGTAAAACCTCCTTCACTCGAAGAAATGGGTCCACAAGACACAAAAAAAGGGAATATGTAATAATCACTGTCAACACAAACTCCAAAAAGAGATGAGCACATTTTATGTTTTATACCTGGGTGATGCCAAAACTTCTCATTAGTCACCTCCCGTATGAGACGTTCCACGGATGTGTCTTGATATGGGGTACTGACTTGAGCTGGCTTCTTAGCAGGGAGGTGTTTCTTGTTTCCCAACTTTGAATCTATGGAGCTTTGGCTCATCAGAACTGGCTTCCTATTAGCAAATTGCAAGTTTTTTGGCTGCCTCAAATCAGTAGGCTGCTTCCACGAAGCCTGTCTTGGAATGGGTGGTAGATGTCCTTCTCCAGAAAAATCAGTATCATTGTTCAGCCTCCTAGGCTTCACTTGTTGTCCAGAACTTGTATCACCATTACATTCATTTTTGGGCTGGCAAGACTCCAAAGAATTGCCCCCTTCATTGCATAATAGGTCAATTTGTTTATGATCCTTATTCATAGGATGAATATGCTTTTCACCATGTTCAGCAGATGAAGGGACAGGGCGAACTTCCTTCACAGTACGAATTGTAGTTGGCTGCCTTCTTGGTGTTGAAGATTTGATAGGTCCTGCTTGCTTGACTTCATCTATATTAATTAACATGGTCTGCCTATTTCGCTTCTTTCCTAGCATTGCTTCTTTATGTTGGTCTATCTTCCTCTTCCCTATATTATTGGCATACTTGAGTGCATGATTGGCTTCAACACTTTTAACTTCTCTTGCTTTTGGAATTAATGCAGTTTCTTCCTGACCATCCATGGATCCATCACCATTAGCATTGCTATCTGAATGTTGAATGCTGTTACTTTTCTGATCATTCAGACACTGATCCAACCCCTGTGAAGCACAGCCACTAATTTCAAACCTGTTATTATCAACAACCTTGGTACTGCCAGAAATGTTCTCGATACCAGTATCAGAAGCACTAAATTGCATCAACTCAAACTTGCCTTGATCTTGTGAAGCTTTGCCCAACACATGGAGACTATTGCCAGCAGATGCATCAGCAGAGCCTTCTATGTCAGACCACTCCCCTTCTTCTCTTTCAACAGCTCCAGGATCTGCAGAAACTGAAATTAATGATGATGCTGGTTTTGTGTCATCACAATTACTTGATTCTACTGATGATGCAAACTTGGGATTCTGATCCCTTGCTTTCTTCTGTTCAGAACCTGCTTCATGGCCATGGACAATTTTGGGCCGAACAAAAGGCTGAAAACCCGACACAGAAGATGCATGTGAGAAAGCATTGCTACTTTTTATTCCTTGGGGAACTACCGATGCTGCAAACAAGTCAGGAGAGTTTGGATTTACAGAGGGAAGTGCCTTCTGCGGCTGCAAGCAGATGATGCGATCAGTCTCCTCATCATCCTCAGCAGGGGGTTCATTAAGATCAAATAATGGCCTTCCTCGAGAACCCATTTCATATGTAAATGCATACAAACTAAAGTGTCCACCAAAGAGTATATAACTGTCTGTATTTGTATTTTCTTCTCAGCAAAAAATGTCGAACTTAGAGACATAAAAGAATCCTCCAACAAATCAATCAACAAAGTTCTAGATGCATTCTTAGATCTGCGAATAAAGGCAATGAAGGTAACATTTTAATGAATAACTACAGCAAATTCAAACAAAGGAGATGACATGAGTAGAGGCACTGCTAACAAATAGCTGCCATAACTCTTTAAAAATAATTTTCCAAAAAAAAATTCTCATGTCATGTCCTTACTCCCAAAGTATGCATTTGATGCAATGAAGCCAGAGCGCCTAGCACACTAGACAATGAAAACAAATGCAGATATTTTAACACGTGACAACAGCTATAAACAGAACGCATGATAAGGATTAGCTTAGGGATTGTGTGATTGGGGATTGGTTTCATTTGGATTGGAATTAGGGGGTCTCAATCTAATTTCATTTTGCGATGTTAAAGTCAAAGCAATGAGTCTTGTTTTGCTGCATCTAGAGTGTAATGAAATTACCGATTTGCTGATGAGGCAATTGGTTTGGTTTATGCTTAATAGTTTTGATCAGGTTTTCTCTGATGTAAAATTGGCCGTTGGTTCTGTACATAGAGTGCCATTGATGGGTATTTGTTCTGAAATGTGAATATTATCATATGAAGGGAATGTTATTGCTTTCTTTTGAGTGCTGCCTACAGTCTTTTTTGGATTGGAAAGGGAAAAAAAAGTTATTGATCACATCATGGCAAACTTCCTTTTTTGGCTCTTTCAATTTTGGGTGTATGAAATTTTATGGATACTTGTTGGTGTTAAATCATAATGTTGGAGATCAATACCGAAAGAAATAGAGTGGAGTTACTTCCTATTGTAACTTGAAATGGTTGGTTGTGTGATGCATTTAAGTTGTGATCATCATATAGCAAGCAATATTCACATTTATACCCAATAACAAAAGGAAGAGCTGAACTGATGCTTAGGATAACATCCCCAACCTATGAACGTTCATAGAATCTAAGCATATAAAATCTCCCATCTAGTGAATGGTGAAGACAATTTACATCGCTAGGCAGTTGATAGCTTAGTTCAACCAAGACTCACAACTCATAAAAACTCAAATCAAGAACCAAAATCCCTAAAAATTCAAAACGAGAAGCCAAAAGCCAATGTTGCATCGACTAATCCAATCTATAGCTAAATATCAAATAAAAAATAAATAAAAAACGATTCACAGATCTAAAACGATTTCCCAACAAAAACCCATAATCAGAGCTCCAATCAAGCCAGACCGTTTGAATCAAAAAGTGACAAGCAACAAAACTCGAAGAAATACAATCAAACAGACAAATAAGATAACCTACAAACACAATAAGAAACAAGAATGGATTAGAATAAAATCGAATTTAATCGATTAAGAACTCAGAGAACTTACCTTAAAATGCAGAGGAATAGAAAGGCTACAGAAGGACGGGTCTCTGTTCCGCGTGACGTCCGCGTGAGAGAGTGGGATGGGATCCTTTAGGGGGAGAGCAAGGCTTTTATAGACGCTAATTCACATGTTAATTGAACACATTTTATATTTATTTTAATGCGAAAAATATTAAAAAAATATTAATATCTCAAAAATAATTTTAAGTCCTAATTAAATCCCATAATATAAAATTCATAGAGTTTATTTATCTCTTAAATCCGTTTATCAAAATTATAAATATAAATTACTTATAAGATTAATAATTATAATGTAATTTAAGTTTATTATAAGCCCATAGTACTAGGCCCACGAAATAAAATTATCACTTAAATTTCAAAAGGATAATGACATGATAACTAATATTCATAAAATCAAGGTTAATATTGTCATTGCGAAAATTAAAACAAACAGTTTGCAGTAAAGCTCTTTTCCCTGTTACAGAATTTATCATGTTTATAATAAAAAAAAATCTAATATTTATTATTTCTTGTAAAAAAGGAAAGTATGTTCATTATATAATATTTGAGGTAAAATTAGGGGAAAAAAAAGAAAGTTTTTTTTGGATAAAATTTGGTAATTTATTAATAACAATAATAAAATGAGTATAATATTATATTTTTATAAGAGGAAAAAAAATAAATATTGATAAGCAAAATATAATGTTCTAGATAGAGTTGAATAACTTATCCTTTTTTTTTTAGTTTTTGAGGAATAAATAATTTTTTTGCAATACTACATTTCGAGGTTTTGTTATCTTTGTGGCCTATAAAAGATATTAAACTATCGAACATCAATAGAGAAATAGACTCACTATTAGGCTCAATTGGTAAAAGATATTATGTATACCTAAGTATCTTATCACACCCTGTTCCTCGTAAGATGTAACATGATCCTGTAGTATATCTAATAAATTACTGTATTTTACCTACCGGTAATCCATTAAAAAAACTATAAGGGATTTTAAAACAATTTACGATCATTTTTATAGTGGTCGGAATATTGGATATTTATTAAAAAGACTTTAATTAAAATTTTGATTGTGGATCAAATCCTCGCTTAAAATCTGGTATTATGAAAACTTTTCAAAATTTCGGCAAAGTGCCGGCTGTATTTTGAGAAAACAGTTCTTCAAAACCTGAAAAGAAAAACACTCCCAATATATTTTCTCAACCACTACTCTAATAAAATCCATTTCACCTCCCAATTCAATCCCATACAATAAGCTCAATTCGCAATCAAACGCAATTTGATTTAAACCAACACTGAACCATCTCATTTCAATCTCACAAATTTTCAATGTAAAGGAAATAAGTTATCATTCACAAAATACAAAAATTTAAATATTTACATTCATTAAAGTACTAAAATTAGTATAACAAAATTTTATAAGTAATTAAAATCTTAAACTAATATTACAGTAATTTGTATTTGATTACATTCCAAAATAATATTACAAAAGTATTTATGCAACTGCTCAAATGAAATTACATATATATAATTACATGATTACATCAAAATCTAATGTACAAGGGTACACCTATAATATACCCGAAACTAGTCCCAATGTGTCTTCAAGGCGCAGCTTCAAGTGATCTCACTCAGCTGCTCTATCCTTATTTCCACCTGCGACAGCATACAAAGCTATCGCTGAGTGGTGAACTCAATGGTGCACAACTATAATTTAAAATGTAATACAATATACATTGACAAAATTATAACAAGAATTTGAAAATCCTTAAATTCATCAAAATTCCAAAAATCAAAATAAACACTGCCAATAATATAAATCATTTGTTCAAATGACCTTGATCAATAATCACAATTAGACATCTAAAATAATCACATCAATTTATGAAAAAAAACAGTAAATTTTACTAAAATCAATTATGCACAATCTCATTTTAAAATCACCATTACTTATTTTTTCAAAAACTATTCTTAATTTATGCAGGACTAATCCGTAAGGGCCAATCTTCAAAGTGATTCTCACTCCCTACGGTCGGGGGGATCGAATCGTGCACATTACATCCATAACAAATTACTTCCGAAAAGAGCCAAGTTTAACTTAGATCTAACCTCTGATAAGAGGAAGATCTAAGCATGTGTATGTACCATGGTAATCAAAACAAAGCTAACTCCAGTGTCTCCTCAACAAATGAGAGACGGGTAATAACATGTCAAGCATTTATAGTGAGATATAAAACAACATCATAAATTTCATTATCCTTTTTGTGAGCATAAAATTACAATACAATTCAATTCAATGCCAATTATAATAACCGATAATTTCCATGCCCATCACAATTTAAAGCATAATTTGTCCTTTTTCCATGCAAATCACTTTCCAATCAAAATTTTTCCAAAGCAAATTTTATTCGATCCATAACAAAAATAAAATCATAACTTATCAATTTCCCAAAACTAAACTCATTCATACTGTAACACATTTAAATAATTGTTGGAATAAAATAAATTCAATACTTGATAAACATAATACATAAAGAAAATAAAATCATTTAAGCAAATGAAATATGCGAAATCTTATAAATTGAAGACTAGTTGTGCACAAACCTCTTTGTTGACTTAGTTTACTCAAATTTTCATTTTTTCTTCGAAGATCTCTTTCCAACTGAAACACATAAATTTAAAGTGCTTCAGTATCCCTTCTCAAATCATTTTTAATAACTAATTCCAATAATTTCATTTTTGCAAACTTATCCTACCCATTACGGTTTATAAATTCGGGTCCTCTATATTTTTGTTTATGGTGGCACTATTTATTGCACTATTCAAGTCAAAATATTAACTTTTTCATACTAAATAGATTTATTAACTCTAATTGCACCCACATGCCACATTTTGGGTGTCAAATTTGGTGGCATTGATTGCCATTTCAAATTCAAAGCTTCCTAAGAGAAATTGTAAATTTTCAATTTTGGATCACTATTTTCTACTGTTCCATTAGTCTGGTTACTATAGGAATTTGGCTAAGTACCCTTCATCAAAATTGTTCCTTATTATCTTAGTTTTAATTCCCTTTTTGAATCACTTTATTTAGAGTTTTGTAGCCCAAGTTATGCCTATTTTTCTAAGACTAGCCGAATTGGTAACAACCAAAAATTCTGGAAAATTTCTGATTCTGGCAGTTTTGGTGACCCAATTTTGGGTGACAAATTGACTTAGTTATGGACAGAATTTGGGTTTGTGTTCTCCATAAAAGTTGTAGTACAATGTCATAGCTTTCTAATGGTTCAAAAATCAGGTCATTTGGATCTGCCTAGACTAAGTTATGACCAAATGAACAAATACTATTCATTTGGTCATTTTTGTATAGTGGCAGTGTGCCAATTTCGGGTTTGACCTAATTGTTTACTAACTTAAAGTCATTTTTAGGGCAGGGTTTCTACATGAAAATTGTGACATTATGTGTCTAATTTCATCTTCAAGTGGCCTCACACCAATTGGAATGACAGAATTATAGTTTTGATCCTTGGAGTGGACTAAGGTCTGGCTATCCCGAATTGGACCCTTACCAATCTGAATTCAAGGTTATTCCTCACCATTCTAACACACCCTAATTGGCCCCAATTGACCATTTTGAGTCTCAATTAGGTCAATTGTCTCAATATAAAAAATCCCTAATTTTTTTTTCCAATTCCTCATTGGCCAAGAACCCTAATTTCCTAAATTCCTCAATTCTTGCAATTAAGTGTTCTAATCATCTCTACATGCTTAATCAAGCTTACATACATAATTAATTGAATTAAAACACTTCAAAATCTCCTAACCCCATGGCTATCGAATTTTCACTTCCATTATTCAAGCATGGTTTTCTTTATTTCTAATAAAATTTCATCACATTTTAACTTAAATCCATGAATTTGATAAGAATCTAAGCTTGAAGTTGCACTTACCTCAATTTGTGAATTCCCTAGTTCTTCAATTCTCCAATTTTTCTCTTTCTTCTTGCTCCCAAAGAGTTTATCTAGGTCTAAGGGTGAGATTTAGTATTGGGATTTGGGGGATTTATGGAAGGGAACCAAAGAAATTCAAGCTTTTATCCTTTAACAATGGTGGAGAAAATAGAAAGAGAGAGAGATATGAGAGAGGGCTACGGCTAGGAAGAAGAAGACCCTCCTTTTCAATTTTTTTTTTCACTTAAGTGTATTTATCCTTATTTTGACTTAGTTAAATTAGCTAATTAAATTTATAATTATTTATGAAATTATAGTTGCATCATCATGGTGATGTCATAAATTGTTTTAATTTTCATTTCTTTTCTTTTGTTTTTCCATAACTTTTTCAATTTAATTCTATATTTCACAATTTTAATTTCTCACATTTTATTGGACAATTAGGCCAAGAGTCACTTCTAAGGGTGAATTGACCAATTTGTCCCTCGCCGGTCTGATCCGATTTACCAATAATTCTATATTTCTTTCAGAACCCTGATCTAATTATTTGATCTGGTTCTCTACCTTTTCCTGTGATTTCACATTTCTCCTAACTTCGCAATAATTCTTAGGCCCGCGGTGTCACAATGCTCCGTATGAAAATAGGTTTATAACTAACCTCGCAGTCACTTTCCGGTACGGTCACCCATCACTATGACCCCCGGCTCATTTAACCCACTATGCTTTGTTTTCTAAATTTTCATTTCATCATCATATAGTGGCTATTTATTTTTATTCAGGGCTTTTCTAGATGACTTAAATATGGTTCTAATTCTCTTAATTGTCCGGACCGACACCGGTCACCGGAACAGTAAAGTACGCAGGACTATGCATGTAGGGGTGTTACATATCTAACCAAAAGAAATAAACAATCCATGTTGCATTTTGAATTGACAAATAACTTATTCAAATATTTAAAAAAAAAATCTCCTTAAGGGGAGAAAAACAAAACCCAATAATATGAAAAAACAGGACCATAATACTAGGGAGAAACAGATAATGTGAAAAAACAGGATCTTAATATTAGGGAGAAATAGACCTCAATACTAAGGAGAGAATTTTAAATCTGTTCCTAATGGAATTTTAAATCTATTCCTAAAGAATACAAACGACGAGAGATATTCAGATTTGTTCGAAGTGAAAACAGATCGAAAAGTTTATTAGAAAAAACTAATAAAAAGACAATAAAAGGAAAAGAAGAACGATTTAAGGGTGGTCACCAATGATAAATTTACTGATGGCTGCCTAAAAGAAGAGATAGGAAAAAGAAAATAAAAAGAAGAGAAAAGAGAGGAGGAGAGACCAAGAAATTAATCCAATTTATTATTAACGATAAAGTCAAAGATTTGTTAAATATATACAATTATCTAACATTTATTATTATTATTATTATTGTAACGCCCTCACTTTAGGTAGTTCGTACATTCTACTATTCTGATGACTAACGTCTGCTCAGACAGCTAGAATGTCTGAAACTATACTTAAACTAGAGTGAGGAAGCATAAATTGATAGAATAAATGTTAAGAAAATATGAGAAAATAAAAGAAATGAAATGCAACTAGATTAAATGAGCCGAGATTCTAGCGATTGGTGCCCATACTGGGAAGTAACTGCATAGTCAGTTGCCAACCCCAGACCCGCGAGAAACCCTAGGAAATAATTTTCGGGACTTAATTAAAGGTTTACTGAGGTATAAATGACATTAAAAATATCACAGAAAATTCAAGAAAATTTATTAATCTGTAAGACAAAAAATAACCTGATAAGCATAAGGAAGGACATTTTGATCATTTCAACCTCAAAGTCAAATTTTGACCTAAATGTCAATTAAAATTAGAGAGATTAAAACACATAAAATAAATTAAATTGTGAATATGTGAATAGAAAATGGGAAAAGAAAGAAAGAAAATCAAATATAAATATATGAGTTATTATTAAGTATGATGTATGATGACATCATTTAAATTATTCAACTAATGGTAAATTAACCACTATAAAAGGGGATAAGAAGACACTTAAAGGAATTAAAAATTCAACCACTCAAGTCATCTTCTTCCTCTTGCTCTCTCATGGCCGAACTCTATCAACACTCTTCCTCCATTTCTTTCTTTTTCCCAAGCTTAAATTCTCCATTTTCTTCCTATAAAATCCTAATGCGCCTTCACTAAAATTTATTCCCACACCAAGAGGAAGAGTTTGGCTACCAAGAAGTGAGGAAATTCTCAAAGTTTATACAAGTCAAGAAGTGTTCATTAAAGGTGAGTGCATAATTTCTTTTTCTTTCTTCATTAAACCTTGAATTAAGGTTGAGACGAATTAAAGTTGTATGAAAAAAAATAAGAAAACAATGAGTTTGTGAGGTCACTAAATTCGACAGCCTTGGGAAATATGGGGTTTTGATAAATTCATGCATGTAAATGGTAATTAGTAGTGTTGATGAATAAGTATATGTGAGTTGTATGTTGAGTGATGGAGTTACATGTATTAGAAATTGGATTGCATGTGTATGCTTGACTTTGACACTTTGAGTACCTAACTATTGGAGATTTTGTGTAATTGTTGGAATTTGACTTTGTTGAGATGAGTTGATGATATTTAGAAGTGCCATGAATGCCAATTTATAGTTTGGGAGTTGGAGGAAATGAAATTGGGAGTGTACATTTCTTTGCAGGTTTGGGACTTTATAAATCCAGTATGTATTTTGAGCCATAACCGAATTTGTGTTGCTCCAATTGGTATAAGGCCAATTGAAGGTGAAACTAGACCCAAAATACTCCATTTTTCATGAAGAAAACATGCCCAAATTTTGTCCACAAATTGACAAATGAACAGTACATATTCATTTGGTCATAACTCTCTCTAGACAGATCCAAATGACTTGAATTTTATACTATTGGAAAGCTTAGAAATAGAACTACAAATTTTATGAAGAACACAGAGCCCAGAAATGCGTCTAACCAAACCAAATTACTGGCCTAAGTTAAGTCACAAAACTATCTAGAACCATATTGCCCAGAAATTGCTGGACATAGGCTTACCTAACTAGTTTTGGCAAAAAGGCCATAACTTGGTTTGCAGAAATCCAAATGCAATAAAAACAGTGGAAAAATTTGCACAAGACATAAAGCTACAATATTGGTATCTTGACTAAAACCCAGAAATTAAGGAAACTAGGTCAATTGGTTAGGTCAAGTTAGTATGCAAATTTTGGAAATTGCCTAAGTGACCACTTGACCCCAGAACAGTCTTTTAGTCATATCTCCCACTAGTAAACTCCAATTGGGATGAGCAATATTGTTATGGAAACCTAAGAAATAGGGGCCCAACTTTGTTTTAGACACTTTTCTCAAATTATGAATGTAAGAACCTTAAAAGTTGAGTTAAAGCTACTGACCTGAACTGGAATCCTGTTGATATAGGGTACTTAAGTCCAAGCCAGTTATTTGGCTATAATTAATTCTAAAAAACTTGAAAAATTACAATTCAAAATTTTGAGTAACCATAAGACATAGGGCAATAATTTATATGAAGAACACTAGTCCTAAAAGTGGCTACAATATGTTCAATTCATTAGGTAAAGTCTAAGTTCAAAAGCTGCCTAGTTAAGGAACCAGAATTAGGAAATGAACCAGTTATGGTTATTTGACCATAACTTGAGTTCTAGAAATCCAAATGATATGATTCAAAAAGGAAAAACAAAGACAAGACATAGAGGAACAACTTCCATGAAGGAAGTATGGCCAAACAGTAGCCACAAATTTATCAAATTGATAGGTTAAGTTAAGACATTAAAAATAAACCTAAAGAAAGGTTCATAAGACAAATTATTTTATGGTAGGGTTTTAACCCTAATATGTTGCTAAACACTAAATTACATGAAATAGGTATGTGAGACCCACTTTCCCACTACAAACTGATATTAAATTTCTAATAAGAAATTAATAATATTTAATTGCTAAAAGTAAACCTAGGCTTATGTATATAGCTTGGATCGATTGGTATACCAATTAGGAACTACAGTTAGCAGTACTGCCTATATGAATAATCATTGACTTACAAAATATATTTGATATAATTATTCTACAAGCTTTATGCCTGCCCGTTGGCCATTATGCCTAATTTCATTTCTGGCTTTAAAAGTCTGCCGGCTTATAACACCCCAAAATTTTAAATTTTATTATTTTATGAGTATTATTGATATTTTAATTTTATTTAAATTTTAAGAAATTATTTGAGATTTTTCGGATTTTAAAAATCGGGTTCGATTTTCCGAAAATATAAACTTTGATGATTTTTAAAAATTTATTTAAAGACCACGTGACAAAACTAAAAATATATTTGGAGTCTACAAATTTTTCTGAGTTTTCTGAAATTTTTTCAGAATTTTTGGACCTCGTTTTCGGTCCCGAGGCAGAGTAAAAATTCAAGATTTTGTATTCCGAATCGAACCGGCCTAATCGAACCAGACTGGATCGGACCGGTCCAATCGGACCGGCTCCCTCTCCTTCTTCTTTTTCTCCCGCGCGCGTCTCCTCCTCCTTCTCTCTTTCTCCCGTTTTCTCTCCCGCCCCACCGCCGGCCACCACCTCCCCGCCACCCTACCACCACACGCCCCACCCCTTCCCCACGGTCGGCCGCCGCCCCAAACGACCGAAAAACGCGCGCGAACACCCCTCCCTTGCGCGCGCGACCGTTCGTCTTCTCGGCCAAAATTCGGCCGATCCGGCCACCAATCGGACCGTGTCTTGTGCCTAAACTCATCTACTCGTCGAGAGCTTTCCATAGACACCAAGAACACCAGAATCCATCGAGCGGTTTGTCCAATTTTTGCCCGGGAAGTTTTAGTCCATTTTGACTTTTGGGCTAGATTTCTCGCAAACCGTGAACCCCACGAGAAACCGAGAGTACCAGAGCGCTCCACTCGTCGAGAGCTTCGCGGGGATATAAATTTCAAAATTTTCTGACACCGTTTTTCGGTGGGTCCCACGGAACTTCGCAGTGTTTTTCCGAGTATTAAATGAGCTTAGAAAATTCTGAAAAATTTATGTACTAACCCCCGTGTTGTGGGCTTCGTGTAGGTATCCTCAATTCGAGGAAATTCGACAGTTGTCCGGGTCTGTGAATTTCCAGCCAGACAGACCCGTCACAGGAAAAGTCTCCGAATTGGACCGAAGTTTTGGCTACCCCCCATTGTCAAACGTCCCGAGCGCGTCCCTCAAGTCAGAATCGGCAAAGGTAAACCCGAACCTTGTTTTTTCGTAATTTTCTAGTGCTTAAATAGGATTAAAAATCCATAAAATATTCGTGGTAGCTCAGAAAATTATGATTCTTTTTGCAATAGCCTACTAATATTGCTAAGGACTGCGGGGCAAAATTTTAGAATTTTTAGAGCTTGTTTGGGTAGTTTTTGCAAAAATGATCAATTATAAGGACTAAATTGAAATTTTACATATTGTGATGGATGACTGATTTGATGGGCCCAGGAGGGGCTGTGTGATGTGATTGAATTGTGGGTATATGAGTTGCGAATATAGAAGTGTTTTGAGCCCTTTTGCAGGTTGGGTATGTCCTAGGTATAGGGGAGACTCTGCCGGATTTTCGGCACTACTTAGGACGTATTTGGTCTTTTCTTGATTTGTATTGAGTCATTTGTGTTAAATAATTGTAATGTAATTGTTAGGTGAGCGATGACCTTCTTCCTCCGCCACCGCCACAAAGGACCGTTGTCAAGTCTGTGAGTAAAATATTAATTTTAATTGTAATTTCACTATTATTATATGTTCAAGCATGCCCATGCATCACTTATATGCATATATCTATGTAAATAAACTTTAGGCACGATTTATGTTGCATTCATAACTGTGAAAGTGCCATGTATGTTGTTGTGGTAATTTGGAGCAGTGTGCGTGCGTGTGATGTGGTGTGGACTATGGATAGGACGGGTAGACACGGCTTGAGATCTTCGCTGGGACTCGGTCCTTCGAGGTAGACACGGCTGGAGTTTTTCGTTGGGACCCCGATTTGGTTATTAAGTGGAAGTCCGAGCTGAGTTCTTCGCTGGCACAGTTGGAATTAAGAGAGCTGTATAGGGGATCAGCTCCCATATATATTATGATTGATATTACCGGGTGCGTGAGTGCTCCAAATTACCTTTTTGATGTTATGATGTGAAATTATTGCTAGTGTTGCATTTCACTCTACAGGGTGCATTAGTTTTAGATAGTTATAGAGATTATGGTTAAAATTGATATTTTACTCTCTGAGTCGAACGCTCACTCCTGTTCAATATTTTTTCAGGCTACAGGAGGATTTTATTGTGGTTAACCTGCTTTTCTCCTTCGCAGGTTGTTTATCAATATTTGTGTAATTTTATTTACTCCTAGAATTTTCGCATGTGTTAGAAATATTAATTGATTCGGGTCTGTAATATAAATTGTTATGTGGACCTGTAAAATTACTATATGCATGTTTGATGGACTGGATGAGGGAGCTGAGCTCCCATTTATCTTTATGTTGATATGAGTATGTGGAGGGTGAGCTGAGCTCCCCAATTGATGATATATTTTGTTTACAGGTCGGGTGAGTCAAAAACTCCCCGTTGAAAGGTCCACTTTATGGCCGGACTCCGTCCGGTTGATTTCTTGATATTGGGCCCAAATGGGCCTTAGAGTTGGGTTAGTGAATAGTTAGGCTTACTACGGGCCTCGGGGGCTTTAGGCTGGCCCAGGTCCTAGTGCCGGTCCGGCCCATAGGTTGGGTCGTGGCAAATGTGGTATCAGAGCTTAGGCTCCAAATTCATAGGGAAAAATTGTTTAAGTGTTGGGAAGAGTCTACTAGGAGTCTGTAACACCCTCCCGGTAGCAACTCCGTACATTCTACTGTTCCAGTGACCGGTGTCAGTTCGGACAGCTAGAACGTTCGGAAAAATATTTAAACTTAAGTGAGGAACCATAATTAACTCAAATATTAATAAGAAAAATTTAGTAAAAATTTTAGAAATAAAATACAACCAAGTTAAACGAGCCGGTGCCCAAGCGATGGGTAACCAGAGGGAAGTTGCGGTTCTCGCAACGAAGAGCCCTAGACCCGGGGAAAAATTCATAAAATAATTATTGGGACTCCAGAGAAGGGTCATTGAGGTTCCTATGGCATTAGAATGCCAAGAAAATATTTAGAAAAATTTTTCAATCGGTACAGACAATTTTGACCCGTTAAGCCAAACGGAGGGCATTTTGGTCATTTCGCCTTCAGAGGTGATTTTTGGCCAACTTGTCCAGTTGAGTAAATAATTAATATGACATAAAATATGAATAAACATTACTAGAAATTAAATTGAAAATGAGTAGTGAAGAAAGGAAAAGAAAATGAGGAAAAAGGCCCATTATGACATCTTTATGATGTCATTTAAAAGTTCTAACCAATCATATTTAAACAACCTATTAATTAACAAATAAAAGAGATAAACATGGCCAAAGGAATTAAAATACCAGCTGCCTTCTCTTTAGCAAAAAACGTGAGTTTCTCTTCTTCCTCCCTCCATGAAAATTTTCTTTCATTTCCTCCATTCCCATGAATTTTCACTACTAAACCCTAGACACCTTTCATTAAAACTTGTCCATACCTCTTGGGGAAGTGTTTGGCAGCCTAGAAAGTGAAGGAAAGTGAAGTTTAATCTTGGAAAATTCTGCCATTAAAGAGGTTAGTGCCTATTATGCATACATCTTTCTCTTTCCATGATTAGAGACCTAAAATAAGCAAGAATTTGTGAATTAAATGAATGGAATTTATGTGTATGTATACAATGAATTTTGGCAGCCCTAGGGAGGAACAAGATTAAGTGTTTTTGATGGACTTAGAGTGAACTAAAGATGATGTTTAAGGTATATATATATATGTATGATGAATTGGTGTGCTAACTAAGGTAATTGGTGTAATCCTTGAAAATGAGCTAGGGTTTGGGAGTGAAACTTGGATTTAGCTTGGGAAATTATTAGAGAACATTTTAATGGTCAATTAGTGACCATTTTAGGTAAGTTGGCCATAAATTGGACTGAAATGTAGCATGGCAAAGTGAAGGAGCATCTTTGCCTTGTGAGTGCTGTAGGTGATCAAATTTCAGTCAACTTGGACTGCCATAGCTTGGGCTGTGTTGGTCCAATTGGTGTTTGGCCAATTGTACATGAAACTAGGCTTATAATGGCACATTTTTGCTGAAGAAACCATGCCCAAAAGACCAAAGCAAGAGGACCAAAAGTTGGCCCCAATCCGGATACCCTGCAAACAGCCCTTGCAGAATGACTAAATGAATAGTAACTGTTCATTTGGCCATAATTCACTGTAGAAATGGTCAATTGATCTGAAATTTTTACAAAAACAAGTTAAGACATAGACAAACAACTTTCATGAAGAAACCTACCCCAAATTATGATCAGAACCTAATCAAATCATTGAGCAAAGTGAAGTTTATCAGATCGAGATTTCCAGAATTTTCATTTGAGCAGTAATGTTTGGATGGCTATAACTCTCTCTAGAAAACTCGGATTTAGTCGATTCTTAAACCGATGGAAACCTAAGGCATGGTAGAACATTTCATATGAAGAAAGTTAGACCAAATTATGAACTTAACTTGGTCAAATTACTGACCAAAGTTGGACCAAAATCTGCCAAAACCCAAAATTTCAGCGAGAATAAAGACACGTGAACAATAAACTTATTTTGGCCATAACTTGAGCTACAAAACTCCAAATGGAGTGATTCAAAAAAATAAATTCAACTAGACAAAATAAGGAACATTTTATATGAAGGAAGTTTTGTCAAATTCCAACAGTAAATCGACCAATGAAACAGTGCAACTTCGGAGCACCAAAATCGAAAATTGGCAATTTTGCCAAAATGACCTAAGCTTTGAGAAAGTGACCAAAACCAACAAGTTTTAAATGAAAAATGTAGTATGTTGGAAGTGCCAAAGTCAATGTACATATTTTCTATGCAAAAGTCAACATTTTAGTTGACTAATGAAGTGAATAGTGACATGAAAACTTGAAATAAGCTTGGAAATGGATTTGGTAATTGATTCCAACAAGTTTTAAATGCAAAATGTGGTACATCGGGAGTGTTAAAACCAATGTACCTATTGTCTATGCAAAAGTCAACATTTTTATTGACCAATGAGGTGAATAGTGACACCAAAACTTGAAATTCAAAATTTGAAATTAGAAATGCATCTAGGGGACTTTAAATTGCAATTGGCAATTAATACTAGTAAATGTAAAACTCAAAATGTGGGATCTTGGTGTAATTAGAATTAATATATCCATTAAGTATAAAAAGGTCAACATTTTGGTTGACTAGTATGGTGAATAGTAATCAAAATGATTAGTGAATTAAGATGAAGACCTAGAACCAATTCTAAACTTAAATGCTTAGAATTGTATGACAAATATGGACTATGCATCCTAGTCAAAATTGTTAAAAAGAAATTAGGCCATAAATTTGAAATCCATGAAATATTCATGGATTACTTGAAACATGAAAAATAAGTCACCTAATTGATGTGAATAGATAGTTAGGGCATATATGCCCATCACAAATGGAATTCATAAAATATTAGTAACTCAACTTGAAATATAAAATTTGTAATTACATAAGTAGATTCTTGAATGTATAAATGAGAAAGGAAAAATGTTTTGAATACAATGGTACATGTGAACCATTGTTTAGAATTGTGATCAATATGAATAACATAATGAATGGATAAATAAACCATATTAATGTATGAATGAGACATTAGTTCTCATTATTGTAAAGAGGAGAAGTATTTTGAGTACAATGGTATAAAAGAATAATTGATGTGAATTATGATCATATAAATGATCAAATGAATGTATGAATTATGATTGAAATTTATCATGAAATAATGAAGTCATAAAGCACAATATATTAACATTTTAAAGTATTAAATGCCCTAGTATTCCTAACAAGATTGGTTTGGATAGTTTGGCATGCCAATAGGGTATTGTTTTAGCGATCGCGAAGGCTTTATGCTTGTATTCATGGCTTTTATGCGTATTCATGGCTTTTATGCGTATGCATGGCTTTTATGCCCGATTTTGTGATATCATTGCTTTTTAGCCATCTTGATCGATACATGGTTGGCGTTATGCGTCCCATAGTATGACGACGAGGCATGCGGTGTCGGTGCCAACGACCCGTTATCCAGTCCAGTCGTCCAGTATAGGTTACTTGGGCATGGAAAAGTATAACTGTGATTGAACTGATTATTAAAGAAAATACGAAAATTAAGAATCAGGAATGATTACAAAAATACAAAGAAGCTCAAGATCATGAAGAAAATAATTAACGAAATGCATGAAGAAGTTAATATCATAAAACCTGATTAGCCCTCGACTAAACAATAAGTTAGTAATTATTCATTTCTTATGAACACAATAGCAAGGAAATTATTATTTTTATTTGCATATTATATTTTCTTGTATTATTGACACCACTAAGCTTTATGCTTAGCGCGTCGCTTTTGCAACGCGTAGGTACTAAAGATTTGGACAGAGGGCCCAGTAGACCACATATTCGGTAAGGCAGTTCACAGTTCTGCATAGTATCCGTGTCACCTCACCATCCACAGTGCATTGGTAGGACACTAGGTCCCATTTTGTATTTTGAGATTTTTGTAAATTTTGTAATTAAACTCTTATTTTATCATATGTATTTGAACAAATGTAATATAATTTTGTATTAATGTAAGAACTTGTAATTTGTGATTATGAATCACATGTGAGAATTTATTTATGATTTGAGTCTAATGATGATGTGAAATGATTGAATGACAAATAAAGAGGAATTGTTTAGAAAATTGTGTTTGTGAAAGGAAAAGTGAATACATAACTGTGACTTGTACATGATTATCACATGAGATGAATGATTGAGAAATGAATGGTGAAAAATATTGAGATTTTGATATTGAAGTTTGAGAGTGATGAGATGATTGAATATGATCATAGGAAGTGTTTTTCACAGGTTCCGAAGAACTGTTTTCTCCATTTTTAGCCGGTACTCCGCCGGATTTTCTATAAAATTTTAGTAAACTAAATTAAATTAAAATATAAATAAATGAATTATATTTCACAAGTTATTTTCAAAACTATGATAAAAACGAATTAAGATAAAATAGAGTGCTCCGGCACACTGAGTGGCATAACTTGCTCGGCTACACTGTAGTCGGGTAAGGGGTGTCACAGAGTCACATGCGGAAAATAGGGTCCACATTCGTCTTGCATTGTCATCTTTGCTTCTAGTTTCTGCTTTATAAATTGTGTGTAAATATGAGTCATAGAGCTATGTAACGCACAGTTTTGAATTTTGTGGGCTAATGCTGCTAAATTTCAGGAAAATGCGTAGAAGCAGGAGAGTTGCCACTGCACCAGAACCAGATGTGCCTGACGAGGTGTTGGCACAGGATGAGCCTTTGCCAGGAGGCGGGGTAGGAGGCCAAGAAGGCTGCTCAAGTAGAAGAGCGATTGCCACGATTCGAGATCGATCATTTATGGCACAGGGTCCCATGGACCCCATGGCAGCTACTCTAGCTGGGTTGCAGAGAACCATCGACATGATGGCGCAGTATATGGTCCACCCTCCACAGCAGCAGCAGTCCACCACACCAAGAGGGAAACCTTACAAACAGATAATTAATTTCAAGAAGTTGGTGCCTAGAACTTATGATGTGTCAGATGATGCATATCGATTTTTGGATTCCTGCAGACAGGCAGGAACATAATTGCAGTTGACTGATAGAACACTAATAGAGTGTATGCAGCATGTCATGGGGCCTATGCCTAGACAATGGATGAATGACTACATATTACCTCGGATGGAGGGTTTGTCGTGGACTCAGTTTGTGGAACTGTTCATCAATCGGTTTGTGCCAGAAAGCTTCAGGGATCAAAAGCAGTGGGCCTTTGAGGCCTTAAGACAGAATGGCGTGCAGCAGATGAATATGCTACAAAATTTGCAGGCGGCGGTATGCCCCTACAGCAGTAGCTACAGAAACTATGAATGTGAAGAGATTCCTAAAGGGGCTTGACAGGAGGTATGCAAACCTGGCCATGATGTCTGATCAGTCTTTTGATGTGGTAGTTGATCGAGCCAGATAGATAGAGATTAACTATGTTGTGGATGACAGCGGAAGGGCAAAGAAAAATAGAGCAGAGGGTTCTTCAGGTGTTCCCCACATGGGTACTCCAGATAGTGGTGGCCAGAGTAATTTCAGAGGAAGAAGTAGGAACAAGAAGAGTGGTTTTAGACAAAAATCCCGAGGGTTCAAACCAGTGCGAATCGGCGGTGGTCACGATTCGAGTACAGCGATTAGGTGCAGTTCAGATCTTCCTTAGCACCTTGTGCACAGTGTGGAAGAGGACATTCAGGACCTTGTATGATGGGTTCAGGAGTATGATTCAGGTGTGGCCAACCAGGTCACTTTGTTAGGGAATGCCCCGTGTTCAGCGAGCCACAGATGGGGTTACAGGGTTTTGTTGCAAATGTTCCTCGTCAGTTGTATCCAAGTGCTTCCAGCATGGCAGGCAGTCAGTTCAGTGGCCAACAGGGCCGAGGACAAGGGGGACGTGGATTTGGAGGCAGATCAGGAGGTAGAAGTCAACATCAGGGTTCTGCCACTCAGGGTAGTGGTCAAGCTCGGGTTTTCACCCTGACCCATCAGGATGCTCAGGCTTCAAATGCAGTTGTGGCAGGTATTCTTCTGGTCTGTTCCTATGAGGCTCGTGTTTTAATAGATCCGGGTACTATGCACTCATTTGTCTCCCCTGTGTTTGCCATGAGGTTGGGTAGGAACCCTACAACTTTAGAATGCCCTTTGTCGGTAGCTACCCCACTTAGTGACAACATAGATGTAGATATGGTTTTTCTGGGTAGCCCAGTAGTAGTGGATGGAAAGATCCTCCCAGCAGACTTGTTTCCTCTGCCAATAATGGATTTCGATGTAATCTTGGGGATGGATTAGTTGGCAACTCATTATGCCACTTTAGACTGCAAGAACAAAAAGGTGTATTTCCACATACCTGGTGTGGAAGAGTTTAGTTTTGATGGTGACAAGAGCGTGGCTCCATATAATTTGGTGTCAGCAATTAGTGCTAGAAAAATGTTGAGGCGTGGATGTCAAGGATATTTGGCATTGGTGAGAGATACCTCTGTAGAAGGTGTCAACATGGAAAATGTTCCTGTTGTCAGAGAATTCATGGATGTCTTCCCTGAAGAGCTTTCAGGGTTGCCACCGGAAAGGGAAATAGAGTTCTGCATTGATATTGTGCCGGGTACAAACCCCATATCAATGCCGTCTTACAGGATGGCTC
This sequence comes from Hevea brasiliensis, assembly GCF_030052815.1. Classification (NCBI taxonomy): domain Eukaryota; kingdom Viridiplantae; phylum Streptophyta; class Magnoliopsida; order Malpighiales; family Euphorbiaceae; genus Hevea; species Hevea brasiliensis. The sequence continues at coordinate 1,280,857 of NC_079496.1, read as the reverse complement.
CAGCAGAATTGAAGGAGCTAAAGGAGCAACTACAGGAGCTTTTGGACAAAGGTTTTATACGTCCGAGCACTTCACCCTGGGGTGCTCCTATTCTATTTGTGAGAAAGAAGGATGGGTCATTGAGGTTGTGTATTGACTATAGACAGCTGAACAAGGTGACTGTGAAGAATAAGTATCCACTTTCTCGGATCGACGATCTGTTTGATCAGCTCCAAGGGGCTAGATTCTTTTCCAAGATAGACCTGCGATCAGGCTACCATCAGTTGAGAATCAGGAATGAGGACGTGTCCAAAACGGCATTCAGGACAAGATATGGTCATTATGAGTTCTTGGTGATATCTTTTGGACTCACTAATGCACCAGCAGCCTTCATGGACTTGATGAATAGGGTGTTCAAGCCATTTTTGGATCGTTTTGTCATCGTATTCATAGATGACATTTTGGTATACTCTCGGACCGAGGAGGAACACGTGTGGCACTTGAGAATGGTGTTGCAGACTTTAAGGGAGCACCAGCTATATGCCAAATTTTCAAAATGTGAATTTTGGCTAGAAAGCATCTCATTCTTGGGACACGTGGTTTCTAGTGAAGGTATTCAAGTAGATCCCAAGAAAATTGAAGTCAGAATCGATTGGCTTAGGCCTACAGATCCACTTAGGTGCAAAGTTTTCTGGGTCTAGCTGGCTACTATAGGCGTTTTGTGCAAGATTTTTCCAGGATAGCAGCTCCCTTAACTAAGTTGACTCGGAAGAATGTTCCATTCATTTGGACAGATGACTGTGAGGAGAGTTTCCAAAAGCTTAAGGAGTGTCTAACCACTGCCCCTGTATTGACACTACCTATGAGTGGTGAAGGATACACTGTGTATTATGACGCCTCCAGAGTTGGCTTAGGGTGTGTTTTGATGCAGAATGGAAAGGTAGTGGCTTATGCTTCAAGGCAGCTGAAGAGGCATGAGCAGAACTATCCCACCCATAACTTGGAAATGGCGGCTGTAATCTTTGCACTAAAAATCTGGAGACACTACCTATATGGTGAAGTGTGCGAGATATATACCGACCATAAGAGTTTGAAGTACATCTTCCAACAGAGGGATTTAAACTTGAAACAGAGGAGATGGATGGAGCTTCTGAAAGACTATGATTGCACCATCCAGTACCACCCTGGGAAGGCCAATGTAGTAGCAGATACTTTGAACAGAAAATCTTCTGGTAGCTTGGCACACATTTCAGCAGAGAAGAGACCGTTGATTCAGGCAGTACATGAGTTGATGGATCAAGGTTTAATCCTAGATCTTTCAGATGAGGGGGTATTATTGGCTCATTTTCCAGTGAGGCCAGACTTGCGAGACAGAGTTAGAGTTTCCCAGCACAGAGACCAACAGTTGATGAAAATCATAGAAAGAGTACAGCAAGGTGAAGGTGGTGAGTTCGGGTTTGCCAATGATGGCGCCCTTATGCAAGGTTCTAGGATATGTGTGCTCGATGTGGACAATCTCAAAAATGAAATCATGCAAGAGGCACACTATACACTATACAATGTCCACCCAGGCTCCACCAAGATGTACCATGATGTGAAGGATAGCTATTGGTGGAATGGCATAAAGAGAGACATAGCAGACTTCGTGTCCAAGTGCTTGACTTGTCAGAAGGTGAAGTTTGAACACCAGAGACCGTCAGGGAAGCTGCAAGAGCTCCCTATCCCAGAATGGAAGTGGGAAACGATCACTATGGATTTTATGACTGGGTTGCCTTGTACCACGTGAGGATATGATTCGATATGGGTAATTGTAGACCGTCTAACCAAATCAGCTCACTTCTTGCCTGTGAAGACTACATATTCTGTGGCACAGTACGCCCGACTCTACATTTGAGAAATAATCAGATTGCATGGAGTTCCAGCTTCCATAATATCTGACAGAGGGCCCCAGTTCACTTCTCGATTTTGGAGAAAATTGCAGGAAGCACTTGGCACACAGTTGAACTTTAGTACGGCTTTCCACCCTCAGACAGATGGACAGTCCAAAAGGACAATCCAAACACTGGAAGACATGCTTCGCATGAGTGTTTTGGATTTTGGAGGTCAATGGAATGATCAGCTAGCTTTGGTGGAGTTTGCCTACAACAACAGTTACCATTCCAGCATAGGGATGGCACCCTATGAGGCACTATATGGAAGAAAGTGTAGGTCTCCTCTGTGTTGGATGGAAATGGGAGAAGCGAAGGTGCATGATGTAGACCTAGTGCAGTACACTTCAGAGGTAGTTCCTTTAATCAGGGAACGATTGAAAACAGCTTTCAGTAGGCAGAAGAGTTATACAGACCCCAGACGGAGGGATGTGGAGTTTACAGTAGGCGACTATGTATTTCTGAAGGTTTCTCCAATGAAAGGAGTCATGAGATTTGGAAAGAAGGGCAAGTTGGCACCTCAGTATTTGAGGTTACTGATAGAGTTGGAGCAGTTGCCTACCGGTTGGAGCTACCACCCAACCTTTCTCATGTTCATCCTGTGTTTCACATCTCCATGCTCAGGAAATACATTCCAGATCCTTCTTATGTACTACAGCTGGATGTAATAGAGCTAAAAGAGAACTTGACATTTGAGGAGCAACCTGTAGCCATAGTGGACTACCAAGTGAGACAGCTAAGATCAAAACAGATCCCTATGGTTAAGGTTTTGTGGAGGAGTCAGTCAGTGGAAGAGTGCACCTGGGAGTCAGAACGGGACATGAGTAGCAAGTACCCTTATCTGTTCAATGTGTAATCATGTACTTTATTCTGCCTTGTATAAAATTCGAGGATGAATTTTCTATAAGGGGGGAAGAATGTAACACCCCAAAATTTTAAATTTTATTATTTTATGAGTATTATTGATATTTAAATTTTATTTAAATTTTAAGAAATTATTTGAGACTTTTCGGATTTTAAAAATCGGGTTCAATTTTCTGAAAATATAAACTTTGATGATTTTTAAAAATTTCTTTAAAGACCACGTGGCAAAACTAAAAATATATTTGGAGTCTACAAATTTTTCTAAGTTTTCTGAAATTTTTTCGAAATTTTTGGACCTCGTTTTCAGTCCCGAGGCAGAGTAAAAATTCAAAATTTTGTATTCCGAATTGAACCGGCCGAATTTGACCGGCTCCCTCTCCTTCTTCTTTTTCTCCCGCGTGCGTCTCCTCCTCCTTCTCTCTTTCTCCCATTTTCTCTCTCCTCCTGCCCCAGCCCGCCGGCCAGCCACCTCTCCCGCCACTCCAGCTCACCGGCGCGCCGCCCCACCCCTTCCCCACGGCCGGCCGCCGCCCCAAACGGCCGGAAAAAGCGCGCGAACGCCCCTCCCTTGTCTGCGCGACCGTTCGTGTTCCCGGCCAAAATCTGGCCGATCCGGCCACCAATCGGATCGGGTCTTGTGTCTAAACTCATCTACTCATCGAGAGCTTTCCATAGACACCAAGAACACAGGAATCCATGGAGCGGTTTGTCCAATTTTTGCCCAGGAAGTTTTAGCCCATTTTGACTTTCGGGCTAGATTTCTCGCAAACCGTGAACCCCACGAGAAAACCGAGAGTACCAGAGCGCTCCACTCGTCGAGAGCTTCGCGGGGATATAAATTTCAAAATTTTTCGACACCGTTTTTCAGTGGGTCCCACGAAATTTCGCAGTGTTTTTCCGAGCATTAAATGAGCTTAGAAAATTCTAAAAAATTTATGTACTAACCCCCGTTTTGTGGGCTTCGTGTAGGTATCCTCAATTCGCGGAAATTCGACAGTTGTCCAGGTCTGTGAATTTCTAGCCAGACAGACTCGTTACCGGAAAAGTCTCCGAATTGGACCGAGGTTTTGGCTACCCCCCATTGTCAAACGTCCCGAGAACGTCCCTGAAGTCGGAATCGGCAAAGGTAAACCCGAACCTTATTTTTTCGTAATTTTCTAGTGCTTAAATAGGATTAAAAATTCATAAAATATTCGTGGTAGCTCAGAAAATTATGATTCTTTTTGCAATAGCCTAGTAATATTGCTAAGGACTGCGGGGCAAAGTTTTAGAATTTTTAGAGCTTGTTTGGGTAGTTTTTGCAAAAATGATAAATATAAGGACTAAATTGAAATTTTACATATTGTGATGGATGACTGATTTGATGGGCCCAGGAGGGGCTGTGTGATGTGATTGAATTGTGGGTATATGAGTTGCGAATATAGAAGTGTGTTTTGAGCCCTTTTACAGGTTGGGTAGGTCTTAGGTATAGGGGAGACTCTGCCGGATTTTCGGCACGACTTAGGACGTATTTGGTCTTTCCTTGATTTTTATTGAGTCATTTGTATTAAATAATTGTAATGTAATTGTTAGGTGAGCCGAGACAACCTTCTTCCTTCGCCCAGCCGCCACAGTGACCGTTGTCAAGTCTGTGAGTAAAATATTAATTTTAATTGTAATTTCACTATTATTATATGTTCAAGCATGCCCATGCATCACTTATATGTATATATCTATGTAAATAAACTTTAGGCACGATTTATGTTGCATTCATAACTGTGAAAGTGCCATGTATGTTGTTGTGGTAATTTGGAGCAATGTGCGTGCGTGTGATGTGGTGTGGACTATGGATAGGACGGGTAGACACGGCTTGAGATCTTCGCTGGGACCCGGTCCTTCAGGGTAGACACGGCTTGAGTTCTTCACTGGGACCCCGATTTGGTTATTAAGTGGAAGTCCGAGCTGAGTTCTTCACTGGCACAGTTGGAATTAAGAGAGCTGTATAGGGGATCAGCTCCCATATAAATTATGATTGATATTACCGGGTGCGTGAGTGCTCCAAATTACCTTTTTGATATTATGATGTGAAATTATTGCTGGTGTTGCATTTCACTCTATATGGTGCATTAGTTTTAGATAGTTATAGAGATTATGGTTAAAATTAATATTTTACTCTCTGAGTCGAACGCTCACTCCTGTTCAATATTTTTTCAGGCTACAGGAGAATTTTATTGTGGTTAACTTGCTTTTCTCCTTCATAGGTTGTTTTATCAATATTTGTGTAATTTTATTTACTCTTAGAATTTCCGCATGTGTTAGAAATATTAATTGATTCGGGTCTGTAATATAAATTGTTATGCGGACCTGTAAAATTACTATATGCATGTTTGATGGACTGGATGAGGGAGCTGAGCTCCCATTTATCTTTATGTTGATATGAGTATGTGGAGGGTGAGCTGAGCTCCCCAATTGATGATATATTTTGTTTACAGGTCGGGTGAGTCAAAAACTCCCCGTTGAAAGGTCCACTTTATGGCCGGACTCCGTCCGGTTGATTTCTTGATATTGGGCCCAAATGGGCCTTATAGTTGGGTTAGTGAATAGTTAGGCTTACTACGGGCCTCAAGGGCTTTAGGCTGGCCCAGGTCCTAGTGCTGGTCCGGCCCATAGGTTGGGTCGTGGCACCGCTGGCCTTGTGCCTTACATGACAGTTATATACAGGGTAGACTTATGGGTATCTAACTAGTATACTCCCATGTATCCAGCTTTTATAGTCTGTTATAGATTACTTGGACATTGATATGATTTTAAAAAGACTAAAAATGAAATAAATGCACAGATAAGATCCTAATAAATAAATTGGTTCTAAAGTTAAATAAATCTGTAAAGACTTAGAATTTATGAAATTTGCCTAGAATTATTATTTTTAATTATTTAGTTACTTTTCTTTAAAATTATGCACCACTAAGCAATTCACTTAGCGCGTTAGTTTTCCATCGCGTATGTCACACCTTACCCCTCTGTAAGGCTTAATATGATCCCGTAGAATACCTAATGAACTACCGAACTTCACCTACCGATAACTCATTAAGTACCCTACAAGGGATTTTAAAATAATTTTTTTATTTTTGATAAGTGGTGAGCATTTCTACTAAGTATTTTAAGCATGTAATTAAGTTAAAAGCTAGTTGGAAATTTTAGCCCATTTTATTTTTCCGCCAATTTTATAAAAATTTTGACAGAGTTCCCTCTGTATTTTGAGAAAATAGTTCTTCAAATACCTGTAAAAAGCACTTCTAAAAATTTTCTCAACAACTGCTTCAATTTCAAACTCAATCTCAAACAATTTCTCAACACATTTATCAACTTTCAATTTCAAATCCAGTATCCAATGATCATCAAAATACTAACAATCCATTTCATTCAAATTAAATAAAATAGTTCCATTCATATTTCATTAGAAACAAAACAATTTGAATAGATCATTACAAAATTTACATTAAGAGAATTTCAAACTACAATATATATTACAACTTTATACAAATTTTATACAACTGCTCAAGACCCATTTTTTTTACATGTCCATACATTTATGTGCAATATATACATCAAAAGAAATATTTACAATTAGGGTATAAATTATACCCGAAGACTTTAGGCTGAATGATCTTCAATCTTTAGCAACTCAGTCTGCTGCTCCTCTAGTCTCTGTATACTAATATACTAAAATAATTTTCTCAAGTTATTCATTCAATAATTTGACCAAGTTAAGTCCATAATTTGGTCTAATTTCCTTCATACGAAATGTTCTACTATGTCTTAGGTTTCCATCGGTTCAAGAATCGCCTAAATCGGAGTTTTCTAGAGAGAGTTATAGCCATTGGAACTTTACTGTTCAAATGGAAATCTGCGCTTTTGTTTTTTTCAATAACTTTTTTGCTCAATCATTTGATTAGGTTAATGGCATAATTTGGGTTGGTGTTCCTCATGAAAGTTTTAGATCTATATCTTATCTAATTACTGGTAAAATTTCAGGTCATTTTGACCTTCCTAGCTCGAGCTATGACCAAATGAACATTTACTATTCATTTGGTCAGTTTGTGCAGTGGCAGACTGCTCTTACTCAACTTTGGTCAATTTGTTCACTAGGTTTTGGTCAGTTTTTGGACATAGTTCCTAAATGAAAATTGTGCCATTTTATGTCTATTTTCATCCCCAATTGGTGGCATATCAATTGGACTTGTAAAATTTCCGTTTTGGTCCTTCAAAGTTGGCTTAGTCATGCTGCCAGCAGCATGACCATTTACCCTACGAATTTGACTTCACTTCTAATAATTCAAACACAACTCATTTGGTCACAATTAACCATTTTTCACTTCACAATAGGTCAAACATGCCATTTACGCATTTCTTACATTTTTGGTTCACAAACCCTAAGTTCCAAAACCCTAACTTACTAAATTATTGTATTTAACTACATTTAATGGTTTTAATCCTAATCAATCAACTAAATAAAGCTTCTAAACTCATTTAACTCCATCAAACCATACAAAATCATACTCCCCTTCAACAGGCCAAAATTCAGTTTAGTCCTTCAACAATTGATTTCTCTTCATTTCCTTAGTTTCTAAGTTCATTTAAGTCACTAAACATGAACTTAAAACAGAAAATTAAGAGTTAGAATACCAACCTTTGTGTAGCCATTTCTAACTCCCCTTTTCACCAATTTTCTTTCTTTTTCTTGATCCTCTATACTCTTCAAGATACAAGGATGAGGTTTAGTGGAGAATTTTAGGGAAACTTATGGTTAATTTAGGGTGTATAAAGCTTGAGCTAAGAGCTCTAATGGAGGTTTGAGAGTGAGCTTTGGGAGAGGGAAAGAGAGAGAGTCACGTTTTTTTTGATGAAAAAGATGACTTTTAATTATTTTTTTCTTTTCTTTTATTTTATAAACTTGGCTTATGGAAGACCACAAAATGTAATTTAATAAATAATTTAATTAATTCTTTTATGACATCTTACATGATGTCATCACCTTTGACTTTTCCATCTTCTTTCTCTTTTTTTTTTCTATTAGTTCTTTAATTTAATTCTCGATTCCAAAATTTTATTTTCTCCGATTTTATTTGACAGTTAGGTCAGGAGTCAGCTCTCGGGGTCAATTGACCAAATTGCCCCTCGCCGGTTCATCCCGGTTTGCAAATAATTCTATATTTCTTTCGGTTCCCTGACCTAATTATTTGACTGACTTAACAGTTCTTTTTCGTGATTTTCTCTTTTCCACTGTGTCCATAAGGGTCCTAAGGACCGCAGCGTCACTTTTTACGGTTCGAAATTTGAGTTTAAAATGACTTCGCAGTCGTTCTCGAGGAGGTCACCCATCATTGTGACTCTCGGCTCGTTTAACTTCTTATGTTTTGTTTTTCTTGTTTATACTTAACTAATTGAACATTACTAATTATTTGTGTTTATGGCTTCTCTAATTGTCTTAAGTGTGGTTCTAATCCCCTTAATTGTCCGGACCACACGGTCAGGAATAGTGAAATATACCGTGCTATGCAATTAGGGTGTTACAATTCTCCCCCTTAAAATAAATTTCGTCTCAAATTTTACAGTATCAATTTACGAGCAGTGAAGTCTGTCTCCTCATGTCCTCCTCTCGTTCCCAAGTAGCCTCTTGCCCGAATGATGGTTCCACGAGACTTTTACCTCTACGGTATCTGCTTGTTTCAGAGTCGCTTCACCTCATAAGCCGAATCTCTATGGGTTCTTCTTCATATGTGAGGTCCGGATTTACTTCAATTTCCTCTCTGGTAGTACATCAGATGGGTCTGAACGATACCTCCTCAACATAGACACAACCAAGAAATTAATTATCTTTTCCAACACTTGAGGTAGTGCCAACCGATATTCCAAAGGAACCACTCATACCAGAACCTCATATGTCCCAATCAAACGAGGACTCGGTTCCCCTTTCTGCGAATCTCATAATTCTCTTCCAAGGAGAAACCTTGAGGAAAACTTTCTCACCCACTGCATACTGAATATCCCTTCTTTTCAAATCAATGTAGGACTTCTGACGGTCTGATGCAGTCTTAAGTCGACCTCTAATCACCCTGATTTTCTCTTCAGTTTGCTGAACGATTTTGGGTCCATTCATCTTTCTTTCACCCACGTCATCCCAACACAACGGGGTTCTACATTTCCTGCCATACAAAGTTTCATATGGAGGCGTCCCAATGCTTGATTGGTAGCTATTGTTGTAAGCAAACTCAATCAAAGGCAAGTGTATATCTCAACTACCCTCAAACTCAATCACACAAGCCCGTAGCATGTTCTCCAAGATCTGAATTACCCTCTCAGACTGGCCATCTGTCTGTGGGTGGAATGCAGTACTGAAGTTCAATCTAGTTCCTAGGGCTCTCTGAAGACTACCCCAGAATCTAGAAGTGAACCTAGGATCTCTATCTGACACGATGGATACTGGCACTCCATGCAGTCTCACAATCTCATCGATGTATAACTTGGCCAATCTTTCTAAACTGTAGTCTATCCAAACTGGCAGAAAATGAGCAGATTTAGTCAGTCTGTCAACAATGACCCAAACTGCATCATGACTCTTCTGTGTCCTCGGAACTCCCATCACAAAATCCATCGTTATTGTAAAACCCTCCCGGTAGCAACTCCGCACATTCTACTGTTCCGGTGACCGGTATCGGTCCGGACAGCTAGAACGTTCGGAAAAATATTTAAACTAAAGTGAGAAACCATAAATAACTCAAATATTGATAAGAAAAATTTAGTAAAAATTTTAGAAATAAAATACAACTAAGTTAAATGAGCCGGTGCCCAAGCGATGGGTAACCCAGAGGGAAGTTGCGGTTCTCGCAACTAGGAGCCCTAGACCCGGGTAAAAATTCATAAAATAATTTTTGGGACTTCAGAGAAGGGTCATTGAGGTTCCTATGGCATTAGAATTCCAAGAAAATATTTAGGAAAATTTTTCAATCGGTACAGACAATTTTGACCCGTTAAGCCAAACGGAGGGCATTTTGGTCATTTGGCCTTCAGAGGTGATTTTTGGCCGACTTGTCCAGTTGAGTAAATAATTAATATGACATAAAATATGAATAAACATTACTAGAAATTAAATTGAAAATGAGTAGTGAAGAAAAGAAAAGAAAATGAGGAAAAAGGCTTATTTATGACATCATGATGATGTCATTTAAAAGCTATAACCAATCATATTTAAACAACCTATTAACTAACAAATAAAAGAGATAAACAAGACCAAAAAAAGACCAAAAGCTAGCAGCCTTCTTCCTCCCCAAAAACCAGCCGAAACCCTTGCATGCCCAAAACCTCCATTGACAACTTCAAGCAAGCTCCATTTCCCTCTTCATTTCACCATAAACCCTAGACACCTTTCACTAAAATTTATCCTTGCACCTTGCATAACCTTTTGGCAGCCAAGAAAAGGAAAGGAAGTGAAGTTTTGAGCTTGGGAAAAATCTGCCTACAAGAGGTTAGTGCACCTATCTACTTAAAACTTTTAATTTCCATGTTAGTAACTTGAATTGAGTAAGAATTTGTAACTTAAATGAACAAAAATTATGTGTATACATACTATGGATTTCGGCAGCCCTATTGAAGGAATAGGAATGAGTATTTTTGATGAACTTGGAGTGAACTAGAAATCATGTTTGAAGTTTATAAACATAAGAATAATGAATTAGTAGCTAACTAAGGTAAATTGTGTAAACCATGAATTTGAACTAGGGTTTTGGGAGTAAAATGTGGACTTGGCTTATGAAATGGTTAAAGAACATTCTAATGGTCAATTAGTGACCATTTGAGGTAAGTTGACCATAAATTGGACTGAAATATGGCATGGCAAAGTGGAATGGTAGGCTGCCTAGGGACAGCAGTAATGGTGGCTGTGATTCCAGCCCACTTAGACAGCCATAACTTTGGCTGTGTTGGTCCAATTGGTGTTTGGCCAATTGGACATGAAACTAGGCTTATAATGGCACATTTTTGCTGAAGAAACCATGCCCAAAAGACCAAAGCAAGTGGACCAAAAGTTGGCCCCAATCCGGATACCCTGCAAACTGATTCTGCAGAATGACCAAATGAACAGTAACTGTTCATTTGGCCATAACTCACTGTAGATATGGTCAATTGACCTGAAATTTTTACAGCAATAAGTTAAGACATAGAAAAACAACTTTCATGAAGAAACCTACCCCAAATTATGACCAGAACCTAACCCAAATGGCAGTCACAGTCACTGTTCATGGTACTGTAGATTTGGTAATTCTGCAATTTTTCCAATCAGGCCAGCTGTGGTTTTTGGACCATATCTAGAGCTACAAAACTCCAAATGGAGTGATTCAAAAAAGGAAATTCAACTAGACAAAATAAGGAACAACTTTTATGTTTACCATTTCCTCAAATTCTCACTGCAACAGGGCCCAATGGAACAGTAAATTTGGGTCACAAAAACTGAAAATTCTGCTCTCTAGGTTTTAGGTTTGGAAATAGATTTAGGGGTTAATTCCAACAAGTTTTAAATGCAAAATGTGGTATGTTGGGAGTGTCAAAACCAATATACATATTTTCTATCCAAAAGTCAACATTTTTGTTGACCAATGGGGTGAATAGTGACACCAAAACTTGAAATTCACAAATTGAAGAATTTAAAAGTTTTAAATGCCCTAGTATACCTAACAAGATTGGTTTGGATAGTTTGGCATGCCAATAGGGTTCAGTTAGCAGTACTGCGCATGGCAATATACCATTCTGTGATTTTATGGCTTTTAGCCATTCTGACCTTGCATTGAGATTTGGCCTTGTACTTGATATTATTTATAGCTTGTAGCTGTTCTGTTGCACACCGGGAGATACATATGTGACCGATGGTGTGACGGCCCGAGGTACTTGATACCCAGTGCCAGTTTACCCGTTTATCCAGTCCAGTCGTCTAGTATAGGTTACTTGGGCAACCAAATGAATGAAAATGGACAAAGTTAAAGAAATAAATGAATATAATAAATACAAAACAAATAAGACACATACATTCAATACATGTTTATTTTCTGCTATTTTCTTTTATTTTATTATTGCACCACTAAGCATTATTGCTTAGCGCGTTGCTTTTGCCACGCGTAGGTTTTGGAGATACAGATCGTGAGCCCAGTAGACCTCAGACTGGGTGAGTCCATCCTGCGATTACGCACGATGTCCGTGTCACCTCAACCTGCGATTGCATTGGTAGGGCACTAGGTGTCATTTTGTCATTTTGTAACTAAATTTTTATTTTCTCATATGTATTTAGAATTATGTAATATATTTTGATGTTCATGTAAATTATGAAAATTGTATTTGTGAATGGAAAAGTAAATATATAATTGTGATTTATACTTGATTATCACATGTGATGGATGATTGAGAACTGGAATTGAGAAATGTTGTGGAGATTTTGATATTGGAGTTTGAGATGATGAGACATGAATATTGGAAGTGTTTTTCACAGATTCCGAAGAACTGTTTTCTCCATTTTTAGCCGGTACTCTGCCGGATTTTCTTTAAAATTTTCGAAACCTCAAATAAATAATACTTTTGATAAATGGCTTAAATAAATTATATTTCATAAACTATATTCAAAATTATGACAAAAATTAATTAAGGTAAAATAGAGTGTGCCGATACACCGTGTGACATATCTTACTCGGATATAATGTAGCCGGGTAAGGGGTGTCACATTTAGTGGTATCAGAGCACGGTTTAGGCGTTTCTGGGCCCAGATTGAGTCCATACCATACATTGCATTTGTAAGAGTCGAGGTGATACTAATGCAGATCTGTTTGTCTTTCTTATTTTGAATAGGATATGGACCCTTCATCACAGAGAGCAGTCGAGGAGGAAGTGGAGAGTCATGCTCCACCTGCAGCGGTGAGGCGGGGGTAGGGAGAACCTACTCCACCCGGCTCGAGCGAGCACCTTTCGGCCTCCACAGGCCATGTTCTAGCAAATGGCCGATTTCTTTAGACAAATGGCCGGGGTAATGCCAGCACCACCACCACCACCAGCTCCACAGCAGAAATCACACCTGGAAAGGCTAAGAAAGTTTGGAGCAGTGGACTTCTTCGGCAAAAGAGAAGATGATTCTGTTGCAGCCGAAAATTGGTTGAACAGAACAGGCAGAGTCCTAAAACAACTCCACTGCACCCCAGAGCAAAATCTAGAAGCTGCTGTATCTCTGCTACAAGACGATGCCTATAAATGGTGGGACACAGTATCCAGTGAAGTGCAGCCAGAAGCTATAACTTGAGACTTCTTTCTCTCAGAATTCAAGAAGAAATATGTGGGTACTGTATACCTGGAAGAGAGAAGAAGAGAGTTTATTAATCTGAGGCAGAGACAGTTGTCAGTGGTCGAGTATGAGAAGGAATTCGTCCGATTAAGCCGCTACGGAAGGGAGATAGTCCCTAATGAAGCTGAAAGGTGCAAGAGATTTGAAGAGGGACTAAATGACAACATAAAGATCCAGCTCACTGCCTTGGGAATCACGGAATTTACCAAGTTAGTGGAAGCTGCAATAAAGGTTGAAAAAGTAAGAATCAGTGAGCAGACCAGAAGGGATAGACAGCAGAAGAGGGGACCAGGTCAGTCTAGTTCAGCTCCTACATCTGGGAAGAAGTTCAAGGGCCCACCTGCACAGAGTTCAGATCAACCATAAGGTCAGGGTCAGTCTCAGGGGCCCAGGCCACAGTTTACCCCTAGGAGAGGTCAGTCCACACCATCAGTGGGCAGCTCTCCAGGGATGGGGTTCAGGGGACCAGCCCCAGCAACTTCTGCATGTCCACACTGCCTGAAGTGGCATAAGGGGGAGTGTTGGAGAGTAACTGGTGCCTGCTTAAGGTGTGGGTCAACAGAGCATCAATTGAAGAATTGTCCATGCAGAACTACTACAGCTGCTCCAACACAAGCAGACCGACCTGCTCCTGCACCACAGAGGGGTAGAAAATCTGGCAAATCTGAGGCTGTGGGACCATCACAAAGGCCTGCATCTGAGCCAGCAGAGAGGCCTGACAGCACCACTGCGAGCTTATGCCACGAGCTCGGGATGAGCAAGATGCCCTGAACGTCATCGAGTGCGTTCTCCTCTACAATACACTGTGCATGCATTGGTGGATCCAGATCCACTCATTCATACATCTGCATCAACTTACGTAGAAAGGGGATACTAGTAGGGAGAGTGACCAAGACATTCGGTCACTAATCCATTGGGCCACAGATAGTGGTGAACAAAGTATACAAGGGTTGCAGTTAAGGATTCAGGGTATGATGAATTGGCGTTGATTGAGATTGAGTTGCTTCCACGAGTTTGACGTGATTTTGGGAATGGGTGGACCGTTGTCACGTCATCGGCAATGGTTGATTGTAAACTGAAGAGGATTTCTTTGAAAACTCCTGGGGGTAATGAGATCATAGTTGTGGGGGAAAGGACAGATTTCTTGTCCAATGTCATCTCAGCCACAGTTACAAGAAGAATGATGAGAAAAGGCTGTGAAGCCTACCTAGCACATGTGGTGGATACTAGGTAGGCTAAGCCAAACTTGAGTGACATACCCACAGTAAAAGACTTCCCAGATGTGTTTCCTGAAGAATTGCCTAGTTTGCCACCAGAAAGGGAAGTTGAATTTGCTATTGAGACACTGCCAGGTACAACACCCATTTCCATTGCTCCTTATAGAATGGCACCCACTGAATTGAGCGAGTTGAAAACTCAGTTGCAAGAGTTGCTTGATAAGGGGTTCATACGCCCCAGTGTGTCACCATGGGGAGCTCCAGTGCTGTTTGTGAAAAAGAAGGATGGGACTTTGAGGCTATGCATTGATTACTGGCAGTTGAATAAAGTGACTGTGAAGAACAAATATCCGTTGCCTAGAATTGATGATCTGTTTGATCAGTTGAAGGGAGCAGGAGTATTTTCTAAGATTGATCTCAGATCAGGGTATCATCAGTTGAGGGTGAAGGATGTAGATGTGCCCAAGACTGCATTCAGGACCCGGTATGGGCATTATGAGTTCCTAGTGATGCCCTTTGGCCTAACAAATGCACCAGCAGCATTCATGGACCTTATGAACCGTATCTTCCATCCACACTTAGATCGGTTCGTAGTGGTCTTTATTGATGATATTCTGGTGTATTCCAAGACCAGGGAAGAACATGATGAACATTTGAGGATTGTTCTGCAAACCTGAGAGAAAAGAAGCTGTATGCTAAGTTGTCCAAGTGTGACTTTTGGTTGAATGAGATTGCATTCCTTGGACACATAGTTTCAGCTGATGGGATTAGAGTGGATCCCAAGAAAATAGAAGTAGTGATGGAATGGAAGCCTCCCAGGAATACAATTGAGGTCAGAAGCTTCTTGGGGTTAGCTGGGTGTTACAGAAGATTTGTGAAGGGATTTTCCTTAATAGCTGCTCCAATGACCAAGTTGTTACACAAGAATGTCAGATTTGACTGGAATGACAAGTGTCAGACCAGTTTTGAGAAGTTGAAAGCTATGTTGACAGAGGCACCAGCACACAAACAAGATCGTGAAAGGACTTTGTGGTCTACAGTGATGCCTCTCATAATGGGTTAGGGTGTGTATTGATGCAAGAGGGGAAGGTGGTCGCTTATGCTTCCAGGCAGCTAAGGCCACATGAACAGAATTACCCTACCCATGATCTAGAGCTTGCAGCAATTATCTTCGCACTGAAGATATGGAGGCATTACTTGTATGGTAAAAAGTGCTACATTTATACGGACCACAAAAGCCTAAAATACTTGCCAACTCAGAAGGAGCTCAACCTTAGACAGAGGCGATGGATTGAGTTCCTGAAGGACTATAATTGTGTAATTGACTACCATCCTGGGAAGGCAAATGTAGTTGCTGATGCTTTGAGCAGAAAGTCCATCACAGCTTTGAGATCATTGAATGCCCGTCTAACTTTGATTCGAGATGGAGCTATTTTGGCTGAGTTGCAAGTGAGGCCAAACCTGTTACAGCAGATTTTAGATGGGCAGAAGGTAGATGAGAAGCTAATGGCTATTACGAGCAAAATCTCAGAGGAAAAAGCAACTGACTATGAGATTAAAGCAGACGGGTGTCTGTATTACAAAGGAAGACTGTGTGTACCAGATGATGGGGAATTGAAGGCCAGTATTCTAAAGGAGGCACACACCAGTGTATATGCTATGCACCCAGGAAGTACAAAGATGTACCATGATCTGAAGCTTCAGTATTGGTGGCCTGGTATGAAGAAGGACATAGCTGACTATGTGACTAAATGCTTGACATGTCAGTAAGTCAAGGCAGAACATCAAGTTCCATCGGGTTTGCTACAGCCTATACGCATACCTGAATGGAAATGGGATCGGGTCACCATGGATTTTGTAAGTGGTCTACCTCTCACCCAGAAGAAACATGATGCAGCATGGGTGATAGTGGATAGATTGACGAAGTCAAGACACTTTCTCGCGATTAGACCGACTACTCAATGGAGAAGTTAGCGAATGTATATCAGTGAGATAGTTAGACTGCATGGAATTCCACTTTCCATCATATCTGATCGAGACCCAAGGTTTACATCGAGATTTTGGAAGAAGTTGCACGAGTCCTTGGGCACACAACTACACTTCAAAGATGACTTTCCATCCTCGCACGGATGGGCAATCGAAAAGAGTAATCTGTAAACAATTGAAACCAATGGAATTGATACAAATATTGAATTAAAATGATAATAATAACATGAAATATATGTCGTGTCCTTGAGGATATCCGAGGAGTTGTGTCATTGAGTTTGAGGGAAGTTGGGATAGATACCTCCCATCGCGCAATTTGCATACAACAATAGCTATCAAGCTAGTATCCAAATGGCCCCATATGAAGTAATCGTATGGGAGAAAATGTAGAACTCGAGCAGGCCGGATCGAATTAGGAGAAGACAAATGGTGGGGCTGACACTGTGAAACAGATCGAGGAGAAAGTGAAACTAATCAAAGCCAATCTGAAGGTTGCCTCGCATGCATGTAAATCTTATGCCGACCTGAAGAGAAAAGAAATAGAATATGCGGTTGGCGACAAAGTGTTCCTCAAGGTGTCACCATGGAAGAAGGTATTGAGGTTTTGAAGAAAAGGTAAGTTAAGCCCTAGGTTTATTGGCCCATATGAAGTCATTGAATGTGTGGGTCCAGTAGCCTACAGGCTAGCTTTACCACCAGAGCTGGACAAGATCCACAATGTGTTCCACGTGTCCATGCTCAGAAGATACCGCTCAGATCCTTCACATGTCATCTCCAGGGAAGAAATTGAAATACAATCGGATTTGACATATGAAGAAGAACCTCTACGGATCCTAGCTCAGGAAGTAAAAGAATTGAGGAACAAGCAGATTCCACTGGTGAAAGTGCTTTGGAGGCACCACAACACCGAGGAGGTAACTTGGGAAAGTGAAGAGATGATGAGGCAACAGTTCCTTCAACTGTTTGCATCAGGTAAATTTCGAGGACGAAATTTAAATTAGAGGGGAAGAGTTGCAACACCCTCCCGGTAGCAACTCCGTACATTCTACTGTTCCGGTGACCGGTGTCAGTCCGGACAACTAGAACGTTCGGAAAAATATTTAAAATAAAGTGAGGAACCATAAATAACTCAAATATTGATAAGAAAAATTTAATAAAAATTTTAGAAATAAAATACAACTAAGTTAAATGAGCCATGCCCAGCGATGGGTAACCGAGGGAAGTTGCGTTCGCAACTAGGAGCCCTAGACCGGTAAAAATTATAAAATAATTTTTGGGACTTCAGAGAAGGGTCATTGAGGTTCCTATGGCATTAGAATGCCAAGAAAATATTTAGGAAAAATTTTCAATTGGTACAGACAATTTTGACCCGTTAAGCCAAACGGAGGGCATTTTGGCCGACTTGTCCAGTTGAGTAAATAATTAATATGACATAAAATATGAATAAACATTACTAGAAATTAAATTGAAAATGAGTAGTGAAGAAAAGAAAAGAAAATGAGGAAAAAGGCTTATTTATGACATCATGATGATGTCATTTAAAAGCTATAACCAATCATATTTAAACAACCTATTAACTAACAAATAAAAAAGATAAACAAGACCAAAAAAAGACCAAAAGCTAGCAGCCTTCTTCCTCCCAAAAAACCAGCCGAAACCCTTGTATGCCCAAAACCTCCATTGACAACTTCAAGCAAGCTCCATTTCCCTCTTCATTTCACCATAAACCCTAGACACCTTTCACTAAAATTTATCCTTGCACCTTGCATAACCTTTTGGCAGCCAAGAAAAGGAAAGGAAGTGAAGTTTTGAGCTTGGGAAAAATCTGCCTACAAGAGGTTAGTGCACCTATCTACTTAAAACTTTTAATTTCCATGTTAGTAACTTGAATTAAGTAAGAATTTGTAACTTAAATGAACAAAAATTATGTGTATACATACTATGGATTTCGGCAGCTCTATTGAAGGAATAGGAATGAGTATTTTTGATGAACTTGGAGTGAACTAGAAATCATGTTTGAAGTTTATAAATATAAGAATAATGAATTAGTAGCTAACTAAGGTAAATTGTGTAAACCATGAATTTGAACTAGGGTTTTGGGAGTAAAATGTGGACTTGGCTTATGAAATGGTTAAAGAACATTCTAATGGTCAATTAGTGACCATTTGAGGTAAGTTGACCATAAATTGGATTGAAATATGGCATGGCAAAGTGGAATGGTAGGTGCTTAGGACAAGATAATGGTGGTGTGATTCCAGCCCACTTAGACAGCCATAACTTTGGCTGTGTTGGTCCAATTGGTGTTTGGCCAATTGGACATGAAACTAGGCTTATAATGATACATTTTTGCTGAAGAAACCATGCCCAAAAGACCAAAGCAAGTGGACCAAAAGTTGGCCCTAATCCGGATACCCTGCAAACTGATTCTGCAGAATAATCAAATGAACAGTAACTCACTGTAGATATGGTCAATTGACCTGAAATTTTTACAGCAACAAGTTAAGACATAGAAAAATAACTTTCATGAAGAAACCTATCCCAAATTATGACCAGAACCTAACCCAAATGGCAGTCACAGTCACTATTCATGGTACTGTAGATTTAGTAATTCTGCAATTTTTCCAATCAGGCCAGCTGTGGTTTTTGGACCATATCTGGAGCTACAAAACTCCAAATGGAGTGATTAAAAAAAGGAAATTCAACTAGACAAAATAAGGAACAAATTTCATGTTTACCATTTCCTCAAATTCCCACTGCAACAGGGCCCAATGGAACAGTAAATTTAGGTCACAAAAACTGAAAATTCTGCTCTCTAGGTTTTAGGTTTGGAAATAGATTTATGGGTTAATTCCAACAAGTTTTAAATGCAGAATGTGGTATGTTGGGAGTGTCAAAACCAATATACCTATTTTCTATCCAAAAGTCAACATTTTTGTTGATCAATGGGGTGAATAGTGACACCAAAACTTGAAATTCACAAATTGAAGAATTTAAAAGTTTCAAATGCCCTAGTATACCTAACAAGATTGGTTTTGATAGTTTGGCATGCCAATAGGGTTCAGTTAGCAGTACTGCGCATGGCAATATACCATTCTGTGATTTTATGGCTTTTAGCCATTTTGACCTTGCATTGAGATTTGGCCTTGTACTTGATATTATTTACAGCTTGTAGCTGTTCTGTTGCACACCGGGAGATACATATGTGACCGATGGTGTGACGGCCCGAGGTACTTGATACCCAAAGGCGCTTACCCGTTTATCCAAATCACTGCCTAGTATAGGTTACTTGGGCAACCAAATGAATGAAAATGGACAAAGTTAAAGAAATAAATGAATATAATAAATACAAAACAAATAAGACACATACATTCAATACATGTTTATTTTCTGCTATTTTCTTTTATTTTATTATTGCACCACTAAGCATTATTGCTTAGAGCGTTGCTTTTGCCACGCGTAGGTTCTGGAGATACAGATCGTGAGCCCAAGAGACCTCGGTGAGTGAGTCCATCCGCAGATTCGCACGGTGTCCGTGTCACCTCACTTCCTGCAGTGCATCGGTAGGGCACTAGGTGTCATTTTGTCATTTTGTAATTAAATTTTTATTTTCTCATATGTATTTAGAATTATGTAATATATTTTGATGTTCATGTAAATTATGAAAATTGTATTTGTGAATGGAAAAGTAAATATATAATTGTGATTTATACTTGATTATCACATGTGATGGATGATTGAGAACTGAAATTGAGAAATGTTGTGGAGATTTTGATATTGGAGTTTGAGATGATGAGACATGAATATTGGAAGTGTTTTTCACAAGTTCCAAAGAACTGTTTTCTCCATTTTTAGCCAGATCACGGATTTTCTTTAAAATTTTCGAAACCTCAAATAAATAATACTTTTGATAAATGGCTTAAATAAATTATATTTCATAAACTATATTCAAAATTATGACAAAAATTAATTAAGGTAAAATAGAGTGTGCCGGTACACCGTGTGACATATCTTACTGCACTTGAAGGAACTAAGCGTGAAAACACAAGATTATACCATTGAATTCAAAAATTTTCACCTAGTGGTCACATGCACCATGCAAGATTTATTTTTATCTATTTGATTTCATGATAAACAACATATTAAAACTCTTTAATATGTTTTTGGATCTGTATTTGCTATTTAAGATTTTAAAATTAATCGATTAATTTTAGAACCCTAGATTAAATCAAGAACGATTACACTAACCTCTTGATGTGCCGCAGCTGTTCCGCGCTTTGAGATTCGCCTTCGTGACACCGCATGTTGTCCTCTAGCTTGTCCACACCAAGAACACCTATGGCAGCCCTTGAACAGCTTCTAAAGCCTTTTCTATTAATTAGAAATTCAAGTTCTGCCTTTTAAGAGATTAGAGATGTAAACAGACACTAGAAACAATTTCTAGTGTTCTTAATTCAAGAGATTGATGGCTAATCTCTTTGAATTGATGAGAGATGAAGAGAAATAGCTGGAGAGGCTCAAAGTGGCGTGACAATTGAGAGGAGAGGCTGCTGGTTATGTTTTCTTTCATAACCACACTTAAATAGCTAGGTTAACACATTAAACCCTAGCCACATGTCACCTTTTGATTAGCTCTAGGTTTAAGTGACCCAATCACATTGTGCCAAGTGTCAAACCTATATTTAATCTTGATTTTAATCATCTTACATGATTAAAAACATTTGGCAAGCTTATGTGTTATGCCATGTGTCACCATCTCATGGTGCCACGTGTCACATCGTGAAATGACCAAAATGCCCTCGTGTCTTAATTTTGAGTTCTTAACCCAAAATAATTATTTTCTTCTTCTAATTAATTTATATCAAATATAAATTAATTAATTAATCTCTATTAATTAATTTTCATCAATTAAATTCATATTTAAACACTTTAAATATAAATTTAATTTATACTACACATCCAATAATCTAGATTTGGTTTCAAGTCATGCTAGGACTTTGCAATTTAATTGCAAACTAAATCTATTTAATTAATCAATTAAACTCTTTAATTAATTAATTAAATCATATTTAAATAGGTGATAACTTGTGTATGTGTGTGACTTACTAGGCTCATCACTAATTGGCAATGAGACATGATATCAACTCTTAATATCATCGTAACTCTTTCTTACCATAAATGATTTCTCTAAATCATTTTATGAACCTCATAGACCATGGTTAACACCTAGCATAGCATGCCATGGCCACCCAATTAGTAATAAGATTTACCTTAAATGAACCTATAATCATATGTTACCATGCACTAGAATCTCTCTCACATAAAATCCCAACTCAAGCCGAGTCATGGTTTATGTCAAACTCCATTTGCTATGAATATTATGTTCTCTTTAATTCCAGCTCTTGATTAAAAGATTTTTCTCATCGTAAACTCTTTTCAATAAATCTATCTGTCTCCGCCAGAACTTGAAACATCAAGAACAATTAAATGAACATAGGATTTTATCTCTATTTACTTAGAGGAACAGATTCCATCTTGATCAACACCTACCTCCATAGATAACTAGTAGGAGCCAACACATGCCCATATACCCATACATAGTACAAGTATGAAAGCAAAGATCAAACTCAAACTACCTATATACAAGATAACTGTATATCTCGTGTCTAAAGATTATATGCATCGATATGATTTATGACAAAACATCGACAAGAGTAAACTCCATGTGCTTGTCATAAGTGTCACCGGTTCGGCCTACTTATCATTTATAAGTGCCTATCATGTTTGTTATATGGCATGAGACTCACCATTCCATCTTATTTATATCTCATATAAATAACTTGGGAACAAACATGAATACAATCTTTCCGGATAAGTCATGTCCTTATTATGAAGTATCCTCGATCAGAACCTATTTATGATACTTTGTGCTAGAAATATTGTCACTCATATTCTTAATAACTTAAGAATAATATTTCTAACAAAATATCAATGGACCTTTTCTATTACACATAAATATATTATGTAAACTAAAAGTGGAAATGCCTTTTATTAATAAAAATATGTACAAGATACATACTAAATGATATGCTCTAGGCATACTACTAACAATCTCCCACTAGCACTAGAGCCATTCATTACAATATCTTAGACCCATCTTCTCAAGATGTCACCTAACTGAGCTTGTGACAAAGGCTTAGTGAATGGATCACCGGATTTTCAACCGATGTTATTTTTCGCATGGCTATATCGCTTGCCCAACTATATCTCCGATAATGTGGTAGTGCCTTTCTATGTGTTTGATTTTGGGTGAGACCTTAGTTCCTTAGCTCAGATGATCGCTTCCATTGTTGTCACAGCAGTAATGGAACCGCCGACTCAATGGAAGGAACTACTGTAAGTTCTGGCTACGAACTTCTTTATCCAAATAGTTTTCTTTTGCAAAGATTCGATGCAAAGAATATACTCAAATTTCAGAGTGGAATCGCAATGTGCTCGCTTGGAACTCTTCCAACCGATCGCACTTCCATTACAAATGAACACATATCCAGAGGTAGACTTTCTATCATCGATATCCGATTGGAAATCGTAATCAAGATAACCATCCAATTGCAAGTCTCCACTTCCATAAATCAAGAATAAATCCTTAGTTCTTCTCAAGTACTTAAGGATATTCTCGATACTATCCAAAGGTTCCAAACCTCGATTGGATTGATACCGCTAGTCAAACTAATAAAGATATGCGATATCCGCCTAGTACACAACATTGCATACATTAAACTTCCAATAGCCAAGCATATGGAATCCTCGCCATCTTATCTCTTTCTTCAGTGTCTTTGGAGACATCTCTTTAGAAAGGTGGATACCATGTCTCACTGTAATAATCCTCTCTTGGAATCAAGCATGTTAAACCTCTTTAACACCTTTTCCAAGTATAGACTTTGGGATAAACTAATTATTCTTTTCGCCTATCTCTATAGATGCGAATCCCAAGAATATAGGTTGCCTCCCTAAGTCTTTCATGGAGAATGTATTTGACAACCATACCTTTATAGTCGCCAACATACCCGTATCATTACCCATCAACAAAGATGTCATCCACATATAAGACAAGGAAAGTGATAGCACTGCCACTAACCTTCTTATATACACATGGCTCATCCTCATTTTTGATAAAACCAAAAGATTTAATGGCTTCATCAAAACGGATGTTCCAACTCCTCAAGCTTGTTTCAACCCATAAATGGATCGCTTTAGCTTGCATACCTTGGAACCATCTTGGGATTCAAATCCCTTAGGTTGTTCCATGAAAATGTTTTCTTCAATGTATCCATTGAGAAAAGTCGCTTTGACATCCATCCGCCAAATCTCATAATCATAGTATGCAGCTATTGCTAATAAAATCCTAATTGATTTAAGCATGGCAACAAAGCAGAAAGTCTCCTCATAGTCTATTCCTTGCCTTTGGCGAAACCTTTCGCTACTAGCCTTGCCTTATAGGTCTCTACCTTTCCATCGTAACCAATTTTCTTCTTGAAAACCCATTTGTTCCCTATAGGTACAATACCTTCTGTGGGTCAACAAGATCCCAAACTTGATTCTTATACATGGAATCAATCTCTGATTTCATAGCATCAATCCATTTTGAAGAGTCTATATCCGATATAGCTTCTTCATAGGTAAGTGGATCATCTCCATGATCTACTTCTTCATGAGTAGACAACTCTTGTTCTTCTTCATGAAGAAAACCATATCTCACCGTGGGTGAGATACCCTCGGTTGTTCTACGAGGAACAAATGTAGATGTTTCATCAATGGGTATAGGTTGACTAGATGGATCTATATCCATCTCGACCGCTGGTTGGTCGTAATTCTCCAATTCTAACTCTATTTGCCTTCCTTTGCCTCCTTCTTGAACAAACCGTTGTTCAAGAAATGTGGCATCTCTACTTATCACAACCTTTGTGAAGTAGGCAATAAAAATAATATCCAAAACTATCTTTGGATATCCAACAAATCGACCTTTTCTCGATCCGTCTCCAATTTATCGTTGTTCACTTTTTGATATAAGTCGACAACCCCAAATCTTAACATGCTTAAGACTTGGTTTTCTTCCATGCCATATCTCATAAGGTGTGGAAGAAACTGATTTTGATGGAATCCTATTCAGAATATACAAAGCTGATTCTAATGCAAATCCCCAAAAGGAGATTGGCATATCAGTATAGCTCATCATACTACGCACTATATCCAATAGGGTACGATTTCTCCTTTCGTATACACCATTCACCGTATGCTCTCGGAGGAGTCACCGAGAAACAATGCCATGCTCTCTCAAGTATTCATCAAATTCAAGATTCTAAATATTCACCTCCACGATCTGATCGAAGAGCTTTAATATTCTTTCCTGTTTGATTTTCTACTTCAGATTTAAATTCTTTGAACTTTTCAAAGGATTCATGTTTGTATTTCATCAAATACAAATACCCAAACCTTGATTTATCATCAGTAAAGGTAATAAAATAATGAAAGCCACCTCTAGCCATTTCTTTAAATGGACCACATACATCACTATGTATTAGTTCCAAAATATTTTCAGCTCTTAGCCCTTGTCCAACAAAGGGTGATCTAGTCATTTTGCCTTGAAGGCAAGATTCACAAGTTGGAGTAGGCTCAGAGCCCAATGAGGATAGAATCCCCATTTTCTCCAATTTTGCAATCCTATCTTCTGCAACATGACATAACCTTAAGTGCCAAATATATTTTGAACTTGAGTTGGTTTTCACCATGGCATTGCATTCATTTAGATTGCTATACTCGCCGCTGGAAACACTTTCATCGCAATGGAAACACTTTCCTATTGGCAATGGAAACACTTTCCTCGCTGGCAAGTGGAAACACTTTCCTTTGCCTTTATCGCCTTTAGTCTTCCTTTTCTGCTTAGCTATTTTCTTGAAGGACCAGAATCTGAGGTTTCTTTTTCTTATTGCCCTTCTTCTTGTTGGACTTTCCACAGTAAGAAGATGCAACCAAAGCTACCTCTTTCCTTTATTGCTCGGCATATTCTTTTGGGCAATAACCAAAGATGTTGAGTAATTCAGCTAAGGTGCATTCCTCGTTAGTCATATGGAAATTTGTCACAAAATTCCCAAAAGACTCGTGAAGGGATCAAGGATCAAATCCGCTTGTAGTTGGAAATCCATGTTGAAGTCAAGATGTTCCAACCGCTCAATCACCAATCATCTTGTGGACATGATCCCCAACATTCTCGTCCCTCGACATCCTCATACCTAATAGCCGCCTAGATATCTCATACCTAGCATTCCCGCCGTGCTCACCATACAACTCTTGTAGGTGAAGGAGGATCTCACTCAGACTCTGCATGTTCTCATGTTGCTTCAGAATCTCATTACTCATGGAAGCAAGCATGTAACACTTAGCTCTCATATCATGCTCCTTCCACTTGTCCAAAGTTTCATGTTCCTCTTGTGTGGCCTCCGGAGGTAAGGGACCAGAACATTTGAATCTAGAACATATCCTATATGTTCAAGGTTCAGACAAGTTTCAAATTTCTTAGCCAATCGCATGCATTAGGTCCTCACAACCTATTGTGATCAAGTATGCTTGCAAGGATATTGGATGGTGGTGGTTGTTTTGTGCTCATTTTTATCGTAAAATTAATCGCAGAAAATAACCAGATTAATTAGTAAATGTATCATGTAATTAACCAAAATGATTATGGTCTTTAATCAAATTGGTCCTCCCACTAACTTAGCTTAATCCTACACTTCCAAAGTAGAAAACGGAAATCCTAGTTGGATGGATTTCTAGTGGGTGATTGAATTCTTATAATTCTATTGATCATCCTCGTGTACATCCATTATTGGAATTACAATAAACTATAAGTGAGCAACTCTTGCCCATCACATCTCATGTGAGGTTCAATCCTTTACCTAGCCCCTAATGCTCAAAATCTCGTGTACATCCATTATTGACTTATCTTGCATTAGTTAAGTTGATCCCATTGAGCCAAGAATTATGCAAATAATTTTAATGTCCTCAGTACATCCAATATTGGCCACCAAACCATTTACATATTTACAACATCTCATGCTTAACAATTATTCTTAAGAAAATCTCTTAAATTAATTGCATCTCATGCAACTATTTAAAATTTCTTAAAATAATTGCCCCAATGGAGGGCTTATGTTATAATTACTTTAATTATAGCATTTCCAACTTAATCATTTGTTTGGAAGATTTTATAGCCATCCTAATTACTATTAAGGTCTCACTTTGCACATTATCCATTTAGCATGCATATATCATATAATTGCATACATTCCCATACATCTCATGCATTCATGGATAAGCAAGAAATATGGTATGATCATGGATTTTCTAAGGGATTCAATTCTCGAGCCACCAAGAATTGAATCAGTGGCATTCCTAGGTGCATTTCATTCATTCATTTTACAAGAGTTGCTGAAGGAGTACATAATCAACACTTGATATTGAATTCTCCCACCGGTCCCCCCAATGCTCTTGACCTCCTTGAACTTCTTGCAATCCAATATTACATAGTAATCCTTGGCATACCAAGGCGAATTTACAAGAACTTAAATAAATGAAATTACAACCCAAAAATATTACAAACTTAATAATACATGCCCAAAATAAATTAAAATAAATTAATTAATTTACAATCCCAAAGAAACATAAAAGAAATAAATCCAATCACATTGGTCTTTTATAGTCCATGATCATCCATCATGCATATCACTATTTAACAATTAAATAAAACATACATACTTAAATTAAATTGAATATCTCATATTCAACTTAAAAATCCAGATTTGAATATGATTCAAATAAATTTAAAATTCAGATTTGAATCTCATTCAAACAAATTTAAAAATTCAGATTTGAATCACATTCAAACAACTTCAAAAATTCAGATTTGAATCACATTCAAACATTTTTTAAAAAATCA
The DNA here is from genome assembly GCF_030052815.1 of Hevea brasiliensis. NCBI lineage: Eukaryota > Viridiplantae > Streptophyta > Magnoliopsida > Malpighiales > Euphorbiaceae > Hevea > Hevea brasiliensis. The sequence continues at coordinate 1,253,539 of NC_079496.1, read as the reverse complement.
GATTTGAATCACATTCAAATATTTTTAAAAATCAGATCTGAATTTTATTGAATCAATTTAAAAAAAATCAGATTTAAATATGATTCAAACAACTTTAAAAATTCAGATTTGAATCACATTCAAACAACTTTTAAAATTCAGATTTGAATCACATTCAAACAATTTTTAAAATTCTGATTTGAATCATAATTTAATTGTGTGATTAAAACAACTAATTAAACACTTTAATTAGTCAAAGAATAGGCCTTAGATCATACAACAATTGCAGAATTAAAAGCCAAACCTTGAACCACCCATGGAACCATTGTTGCCGCCACCAATGGTGGCTTCACCATGTGTGACGCCACATCTCATGATCCAACCAGCAATGAATCTCTTGATCTCATGATCAAACACACAATTAAATTATATAATCAACAATCTAAATGGCAAATATAGTGGCTCGATACCAATTGAAGGAACGGAAGCGTGAAAACACAAGATTATACCATTGAATTCAAAAATTTTCACCTAGGTCACATGCACCATGCAAGATTTATTTTTATCTATTTGATTTCATGATAAACAACATATTAAAACTCTTTAATATGTTTTTGGATCTGTATTTGCTATTTAAGATTTTAAAATTAATCAGATTAATTTTAGAACCCTAGATTAAATCAAGAACGATTACACTAACCTCTTGATGTGCCGCAGCTGTCTCGCGCTTTGAGATTCGCCTTCGTGACACCGATGTTGTCCTCTAGCTTGTCCACACCAAGAACACCTATGGCAGCCCTTGAACAGCTTCTAAAGCCTTTTCTATTAATTAGAAATTCAAGTTCTGCTTTTAAGAGATTAGAGATGTAAACAGACACTAGAAACAATTTCTAGTGTTCTTAATTCAAGAGATTGATGGCTAATCTCTTTGAATTGATGAGAGATGAAGAGAAATAGCTGGAGAGGCTCAAAGTGGCGTGGCAATTGAGAGGAGAGGCTGCTGGTTATGTTTTCTTTTCATAACCACACTTAAATAGCTAGGTTAACACATTAAACCCTAGCCACATGTCACCTTTTGATTAGCTCTAGGTTTAAGTGACCCAATCACATTGTGCCAAGTGTCAAACCTATATTTAATCTTGATTTTAATCATCTTACATGATTAAAAACATTTGGCAAGCTTATGTGTTATGCCATGTGTCACCATCTCATGGTGCCACGTGTCACATCGTGAAATGACCAAAATGCCCTCGTGTCTTAATTTTGAGTTCTTAACCCAAAATAATTATTTTCTTCTTCTAATTAATTTATATCAAATATAAATTAATTAATTAATCTCTATTAATTAATTTTCATCAATTAAATTCATATTTAAACACTTTAAATATAAATTTAATTTATACTACACATCCAATAATCTAGATTTGGTTTCAAGTCATGCTAGGACTTTGCAATTTAATTGCAAACCAAATCTATTTAATTAATCAATTAAACTCTTTAATTAATTAATTAAATCATATTTAAATAGGTGATAACTTGTGTATGTGTGTGACTTACTAGGCTCATCACTAATTGGCAATGAGACATGATATCAAATCTTAATATCATCGTAACTCTTTCTTACCATAAATGATTTCTCTAAATCATTTTATGAACCTCATGTACCATGGTTAACACCTAGCATAGCATGCCATGGCCACCCAATTAGTAATAAGATTTACCTTAAATGAACCTATAATCATATGTTACCATGCACTAGAATCTCTCTCATACAAAATCCCAACTCAAGCCGAGTCATGGTTTATGTCAAACTCCATTTGCTATGAATATTATGTTCTCTTTAATTCCAGCTTCTTGATTAAAAGATTTTTCTCATCGTAAACTCTTTCTCAATAAATCTATCTGTCTCTGCCAGAACTTGAAACATCAAGAACAATTAAATGAACATATGATTTTATCTCTATTTACTTAGAGGAACAGATTCCATCTTGATCAACACCTACCTCCATATATAACTAGCAGGAGCCAACACATGCCCATATACCCATACATAGTACAAGTATGAAAGCAAAGATCAAACTCAAACTACCTATATACAAGATAATCAGGTTATCTCAGTCTAAAGATTATATGCATCGATATGATTTATGACAAAACATTGACAAGAGTAAACTCCATGTGCTTGTCATAAGTGTCACTGGTTCGGCCTACTTATCATTTATAAGTGCCTATCCTGTTTGTTATATGGCATGAGACTCACCATTCCATCTTATTTATATCTCATATAAATAACTTGGGAACAAACATGAATACAATCTTTCCGGATAAGTCATGTCCTTATTATGAAGTATCCTCGATTGTGAACCTATTTATGATACTTTGTGCTAGAAATATTGTCACTCATATTCTTAATAACTTAAGAATAATATTTCTAACAAAATATCAATGGACCTTTTCTATTACACATAAATATATTATGTAAACTAAAAGTGGAAATGCCTTTTATTAATAAAATATGTACAAGATACATACTAAATGATATGCTCTAGGCATACTACTAACACTTAGATCACCAAAGGATGCCTCTATAAATTTCGTTGACTAAACCTCTCATTCTAATGGACGGACTAGTTACTAGCACTTCAAAACCCATTTACACACATGGAACAACAAGTGAACTAACTATGCTAGCACTATCATATGAATGGGTTGAACCCGGATCAAACAACACAAATACTTCTTGATCAGAGATAGAGAATGTACCAGCTACCACATCAAAAGTCTCAGCCTCTTCTTGCTGTCTCATTGTGTAGATTCTGGTTGAAGCACTTCCTTGTCTCATCGACCAATCGTGCTCGATCGCTGAAGTAGTGCCTCTAACTCTACCTCTTCCTCTGCCAACTGACTGTGAACCTCTGGGAGTAGGACTCTGAATAGATTCCTCGACAGTAGTAGGAGCTGGACTATATCTCGGAGCACTAGTACAGTCTTTAGCTATATGGCCCTTGCCACCGCAGTTAAAGTAGGCTCCAGTGGCCCAGTAGCACTCCCCCCCATGAACCTTACCACAAGTCTCACAGGGGCGGGCAGAATGTGAACCCTCGCCGATCACGACTGCACCTAGGGGTCTCTGTCCGGAGAATCGGCCCCTACCAAATCTTCCACCTCGACCCCTGCTGGGTTCGCTAAATTTCTTCTTTTTCCCAGAAGTCCCACCAAAACTCGGCTCTACAGACTTTTCCCCCTTGTCTTTCTCTGATTTCTCAGCTTTCTCTGATTTTTCTTTCACTGGGGTTGCTTCTGATTCTATTCTTTCCAACTCAAGTGCTTGAGACATGAGCTCTGCGAAGTTGCTGTGTCAGAATCCCACAACTTGCATCCTTATGCTGGGTTTCAAACTCGTCTCAAATCTCTTGCACCTTGCCTTGCTAGTAGTAAGGAGACTCCCCGCATAGTGACTCAGGCGGGAGAACTCCCTCTCATACTCTGCCACCGATTGGTTCCCTTGTTTTAGACTCAGAAACTCTTGTAACTTCTGATCAACATATGCATCTGGGATGTATTTCTGTCTGAACTCTCTGATGAAGTCATCCTGTGTCAAGATCGTGGTTCAAATGGCATGGGGGATGGTTTTCCACCAATCATATGCATCCCCTTGTAGTAGCGACACCGAATACTCAAATTTTAGTTCATCTTGGCAGTGCAGCTTCTTAAATACTCTGTCCATTCTTTCAAGCCATTGCTCTGCCTCTAAAGGGTCCACTGTACCCTTAAATTCTGCAGCCCCATACTTCAGTAATTTAACATATTGTCTGGCTGGAGGCAGTGGTTGTGTCACAGGTGTCTGGGGTGGAGCTTGAGCAGGCATACCCCCAGCCATTTGCTGAAACATCGCAGCCATCTGTCAGGCGAATCTGCAGGCAGAAATCGCGGCATTTGTGGGCCGGTGTCACGACCCACTAACATTCGGTAAAGCTGGGGCTTCCCCTTGTGCCTCAGCTTCAACAGACTGCTCAACTGAGCGATCCCCTTCTTCCATTTCAATCTGAAGTAAGGTATCTCCTAAATAAGTAACACATGGAGATTTCCCTCTGTTAGTTCATATTCATGATGTAATGCACTGTATGTAACAAATATGGACATTGAGCAGTTGTACTTAACAAAGAAAGACACAAATTTATATGTTAAAACATACTTAAAAAAATTTGCTCTAATACCACTAAAACATGTCACACCTTACCCCTCTGTAAGGCATAACATGATCCCGTAGAATACCTAATGAACTACCGAACTTCACCTACCGATAACTCATTAAGTACCCTACAAGGGATTTTAAAACAATTTTCTTATTTTTGATAAGTGGTGAGCATTTCTACTAAGTATTTTAAATATGTAATTAAGTTGAAAGCTAGTTGGAAATTTTAGCCTATTTTATTTTTCCACAAATTTTATAAAAATTTTGATAGAGTTCCCTCTGTATTTTGAGAAAACAGTTCTTCAAATACCTGTAAAAAGCACTTCTAAAAATTTTCTCAACAACTGCTTCAATTTCAAACTCAATCTCAAATAATTTCTCAACACATTTATCAACTTTCAATTTCAAATCCAGTATCCAATGATCGTCAAAATACTAACAATCCATTTCATTCAAATTAAATAAAATAGTTCCATTCATATTTCATTAGAAACAAAACAATTTGAATAGATCATTACAAAATTTACATTAAGAGAATTTCAAACTACAATATATATTACAACTTTATACAAATTTTATACAACTGCTCAAGACCCATTTTTTTTACATGTCCATACATTTATGTGCAATATATACATCAAAAGAAATATTTACAATTAGGGTATAAATTATACCCGAAGACTTTAGGCTGAATGATCTTCAATCTTTAGCAGCTCAGTCTGCTGCTCCTCTAGTCTCTGTATCTGCGACAGCAATAAAAGCTATCGCTGAGTACTAGGACTCAGTGGTGCACAACATACTAAAATAATCTTTATACAAAAATAAAATCACATTTATTCAAAAATTTGACTAAACATGAGCATTAAACACAAAACATGAATTATGAGATTTTAATGCAAACCACGTTCATTTCGAAGTATCAAAACACATTTCATAAAACCCACAGTTAGATCATGCCATTCGAAACAAATAGAATCTCAATAGCCAGAGGCTAAAGAGAAATCACATCACAAGGTAGCTAGCTCAAACATATGGATATCCATTCACATCCTCTTCTACTGGCACACCTCAACACTTCTCCAGAGAAGGAATCAAAATTCGAAACTAATTACCCCCACTAGTCATGCTAGTGAGGTGTTCAAATATATGGTCATGACACTGTGGTTTCAAAACTTATCTTAACAATTTGCTAAACATTGTCATTTCAAATATACACAATAACTTTCACAGTTTAAATCAAAACATCATAAATAATGTCACAATTAAACTTTCAACAATTCCAAAGCACAAGTAAAATACATATTTCATTCACTTTATAAATGAATTTTAAAGCATGGAGATGTTGTGCACAAACCTCAAGCGAGTCGTTCCTTAGCCTCGACTCGGTTCCTCGGGTTCCTTCCCGATATTCTTTTCAACTGAAACACACAATTTTACAATGTTTCAGTACTAGAACTTAACACAAATCTAAAATAAATTTAGCTTCACATTTACCTAGTTCTAACGTGTTAATTCGACGTTCTCGAAATTTTTGTGTTTCAGGTTACTATTCACTACACTATTCAAGTCAAATAGTTGACTTTCTAAGGCTTAATAGGTATGGGAACTCCAACTTCACCCACATACCACATTTTGGTCATTAAATTTGTTGGTTTTGGTCATTTTCTCAAAGCTTAAATCCTTTTGGCCAAATTTTCAGTTTTGGTGCTCCAAGTTGCACTGTTCCATTGGCCCCTTTACTGTTAGAATTTGGCAAAACTTCCTTCATAGAAAATGTTCCTTATTGTCTTAAGTGTATTCTCATTTTTGGATCACCCCAATTGGAGTTTTTTAGCTCAATTTATAGCCAAAATATGATTACTGTTCACGTGCACTGTTTATGCTGCAATTTAGGTTCTGGCAGATTTTTTATCCAACTTCATTCAACAATTTGACCAAGTTAAGTCCATAATTTGGTCTAATTTCCTTCATATGAAATGTTCTACTATGTCTTAGGTTTCCATCGGTTCAAGAATCGCCTAAATCGAAGTTTTGTAGAGAGAGTTATAGCCATTGGAACTTTACTGTTCAAATGGAAATCTGCAGTTTTGCAGGTTCAGTAACTCAGCTTTGCTCAATCATTTGATTAGGTTAATGGCATAATTTGGGTTGGTGTTCTTCATGAAAGTTTTAGATCTATATCTTATCTAATAACTGGTAAAAGTTTAGGTCATTTTGACCTTCCTAGCTCGAGTTATGACCAAATGAACAGTTACTATACATTTGGTCAGTTTGTGCAATGGCAGACTGCTCTTACTCAACTTTGGTCAATTTGTTCACTAGGTTTTGGTCAGTTTTTGGACATGGTTTCTAAATGAAAATTGTGCCATTTTATGTCTATTTTCATCCCCAATTGGTGGCATATCAATTGGACTTGTAAAATTTCCGTTTTGGTCCTTCAAAGTTGGCTTGGTCATGCTGCCAGCAGCATGACCATTTACCCTACGAATTTGACTTCACTTCTAATAATTCAAACACAACTCATTTGGTCACAATTGACCATTTTTCACTTCACAATAGGTCAAACATGCCATTTACTCATTTCTTACATTTTTGGTTTACAAACCCTAAGTCCCAAAACTCTAACTTACTAAATTATTGTATTTAACTACATTTAATGGTTTTAATCCTAATCAATCAACTAAATAAAGCTTCTAAACTCATTTAACTCCATCAAACCATACAAAATCATACTCCCCTTCAACAGGCCAAAATTCAGTTTAGTCCTTCAACAATTGATTTCTCTTCATTTCCTTAGTTTCTAAGTTCATTTAAGTCACTAAACATGAACTTAAAATAGAAAATTAAGAGTTAGAATACCAACCTTTGTGTAGCCATTTCTAACTCCCCTTTTCACCAATTTTCTTTCTTTTTCTTGCTCCTCTATACTCTTCAAGATGCAAGGATGAGGTTTAGTGGAGAATTTTAGGGAAACTTATGGTTAATTTAGGGTGTATAAAGCTTGAGCTAAGAGCTCTAATGGAGGTTTGAGAGTGAGCTTTGGGAGAGGGAAAGAGAGAGTCACGTTTTTTTTTATGAAAAAGATGACTTTTAATTATTTTTTTCTTTTCTTTTATTTTATAAACTTGGCTTATGGAAGACCACAAAATGTAATTTAATAAATAATTTAATTAATTCTTTTATGACATCTTACATGATGTCATCACCTTTGACTTTTCCATCTTCTTCCTCTCTTTTTTTTTATTTTTTTTTATTTTTCTATTAGTTCTTTAATTTAATTCTCGATTCTGAAATTTTCTTTTCTCTGATTTTATTTGACAGTTAGGTCAGGAGTCAGCTCTCGGGGTCAATTGACCAAATTGCCCATCGCCGGTTCATCCCGGTTTGCAAATAATTCCATATTTCTTTTGGTTCCCTGACCTAATTATTTGACTGACTTAACAGTTCTTTTTCATGATTTTCTCTTTTCCACTGTGTCCATAAGGGTCCTAAGGACCGCAGCGTCACTTTTTATGATTCGAAATTTGAGTTTAAAATGACTTCGCAGTCGTTCCCGAGGAGGTCACCCATCGCTGTGACTCTCGGCTCGTTTAACTTCTTATGTTTTGTTTTTCTTGTTTATACTTAACTAATTGAACATTACTAATTACTTGTGTTTATGGCTTCTCTAATTGTCTTAAGTGTGGTTCTAATCCCCTTAATTGTCCGGACCGACACCGGTCACCGGAACAGTGAAATATACCAGGCTATGCAATTAGGGGTGTTACAGCGTAGGTACTGGAGACTAGACACAGCTGCCACAGCAGTAGTGCCCTTACAGAGATTGACCACATCTGACAGTGTCTGCTAGTCACCTCAGCAGTATTTATTTTGATAGAGCTCATGTTATTAAATTTTGCATTTTGTTTATTGTACATAAGTAGATACAGTGTAACTCATTTTGAACATTATAAATAAATTTTAATTATATTTTGGATTGTAAATAAAGCTTGTGAACTTTTGTATATAAATTTTCATATGAATGAATTATATTATATTCTTGAAATTTATATGATCAACTAAAAATGATGTGATACATAACAAGATGAATGAATCTAAATTAATTTGAACAGGTAAATAGTGGAACCCGCCAAATTCTTATAAAACAATAGTGGAACCCGCCAAATACTTATAAAACAAATGAGGCTCTATCCGGGTCTCCACAGAAATAAATTGTGATAAAAAAAATTTACTACATGTTTTCTATGAAGTTTAAAATTAATAATGGACATGATAAAATAAGATAGGGCGCTCTGGCATCGAATGTGGCACGCTTTGCTCGGCTACACTGTAGACGGGTAAGGGACGTCACATTTAGTGGTATTAGAGCAATGGTTTAAGCGGTCCTAGACCTAGATAGATAGAGAGAAATAGTTTATATAACATGTATGAGCCTTTAATTAGAGTTGAGGTGACACTAATGCAGATCTGTTATTTGTTTGTTTTATAGGATTGATGACATCTGATCCTTCAGAGCACAGGTCTCTTAGACCTATCGAGGAGGAGGTAGAGAGTCACGCACTCGCGCCTGCTCTTAGTAGGGAGCGAAGCAGCAGAGCCGAGTCATCTTTGGGTGCTACGAGTAGAGCACAGCAGGCCTTCCTAGAATAGATGACATAGCTGCTCCATCAGGTCATCGGAGATATCCCTCAACCACAGCCACCTCCACCTCCATAGCCTCAGCCATAGCCACAGCCACCACCACCTGTACAGCCACCACTAACCCTACAGCCGCAACCTGCACACAGGTCCCCATTGGAGAGACTGCGAAAATATGAGGCAGTTGATTTCAAGGGTAAGAAAAATGATGATCTAGCTGCCTCAGAGTGTTGGCTGGAGAGGATAGAGAGGGTATTGTAGCAGCTACACTGTACCCCAGAGCAGCAGTTGGAGTGTGCTCTATCACTACTTCAAGAGGATGCGTACCGATGGTGAGTGACAGTGTCGAAAGTGATACAGCCTGCACAAATTACCTGGGATTTCTTTTTGGCAGAGTTCAAGAAGAAATATATCAGCCATGTTTACTTAGAGGCCAAAAGAAGAGAATTTCTGGCACTGAGACATAACCAGCTTACAGTATCTGAATATGAGCTGGAATTCATGAGACTTAGTAGATATGCATTGGAGATAATGCCTACAGAGGTTGATAAATGCAGGAGGTTTGAGGACGGACTGAATGACAACATCAGACTGATAGTTACATCTCACCACTTCACCAACTTCTCTTTGTTAGTAGCATCAGCTCTAGATGTGGAGAGAGTCAGAGATGAGGAGCAGTCCAGGAGGGACAGGCAGCATAAGAGGGGTTCTGAATCTGGTCAGTCTGGTTTAGCAGCCACTGGTAGTAAGAAGCCCAAGGAGTCTCAGGGTCAGATTCAGGGTAGAGGTCAGAGGAAGAGATCTCGGTTTGCTCCGAAGAGAGGAGGACAATTTGGTGCATCAGTGGGTAGTTCTTCGAGCGCAGCTACACAAGGATCAGCCCCAATACCAGCTTGTACACACTGCGGAAGGAGCCACCGAGGAGAGTGTAGACTATTGACTGGGGAATGCTTCAAATGTGGGTCTACGGATCACTTCTTGAAGGATTGTCCATAGAGGAGTGCTAGTGCTTCCACTGCTCCACCACAGACAGAGAGGTCTACCCCAGCAGCATCGAGAGGTAGAAGACCTGTGAGGCCTGATACAGCTAGTCCATCACAGAGGCCTACTGCAAAGATAGTCCAGAGGTAGGAGGTCAGGGTAGCACCTCGTGCTTATGCTATGAGGGCTCAAGAGGAGCCAGATCCATTAGATATCATTAGAGGTACATTTTCTCTTTACGACATGTTAGTATGTGCACTGATTGATCCCAGCTCCACACATTCATACGTGTGTATTACACTGCCAGTTGATAGAGGGGTACAGAAAGAGGAGTTAGAGGAGGACATATAAGTTACTAACCCTTTAGGCCATAGTGTCATAGTGAATAAGGTCTATAAGGGTTGTCCTCTGAGGATACAGGGTTATGAGTTTCCAGCTGATTTGATTGAACTACCATTCCATGAGTTTGATGTGATACTGGAAATGAATTGGTTATGACATCATCAGGTGATGGTAGATTATCGATTGAAGAGGATTTCATTACAGATAGCAGATGGGGATGAGATTATAGTTGTGGGTGAAGGAACGGGTTGTCTTTCTACCATTATATCAGCCACAACAGCTAGGAGATTGATGAGGAAAGGCTGTGAGACTTTCTTAGCACATGTGGACTAGCTCAAGCTTACCAGACATCCCCACTGTATGTGATTTTTCGGATGTATTTCTAGAAGAGTTGTCGGGTTTACCACCAGAGAGAGAGGTGGAGTTTTCTATAGAGGTTATGCCTGCACCGATTTCCATTATTCTATATAGGATGGCACCTACTGAACTGAGAGAGTTGAAAGTTCAGTTACAGGAGCTACTGGATAAGGGCTTCATATGCCCAAGTGTGTCACCATAGGGAGCATCGGTGCTTTCTGTATAGACTACCAGCAGCTGAATAAGGTGACTGTGAAAAATAAATATCCTTCACCACGGATAGATGACTTATTTGATCAACTGAAGCGAGTCGGTGTATTCTCCAAAATAGATCTCAGATTAGGCTACTATCAGTTAAGGGTAAAAGAGACAGATGTGCCAAAGATTGCTTTTAGGATCGGTATGGATACTATGAGTTCCTAGTGATGCCATTTGAGTTGACAAATGCACCAGCGGCTTTCATGGACCTTATGAACCGTATCTTTCATTCCTACTTAGATCGATTCATTATGGTATTTATAGATGATATTCTAGTGTATTCTAAGAACTAGGAAGAACATGATGAACACCTGAGACTAGTACTACAGACACTATGGAAAAAGCAGCTGTATGCCAAGTTATCCAAGTGTGACTTCTGGTTAGATGAGATATCTTTCCTTGGGCACTTTGTATTAGCAGATGGGATCAGGGTAGATCCAAAGAAGATTGAAGCAATAGTTGAATGGAAGCCTCCCACAAATGTAACAGAGGTCAGAAGCTTATTGGGGTTAACTGGATACTACAAGAGATTTGTGAAGGGATTCTCCCTTATAGTAGCCACACTGACTAAGTTGCTACATAAAAATGTCAAGTTTGACTGGAATGATAAGTGTCAAATCAGTTTTGAGAAATTAAAGGTTATGCTCACATAAGCTCCAGTGTTGACACAGCCAGAGTCAGGGAAAGAGTATGTAATCTAAAGTGATACCTCTCATAATGGACTTGGGTGTATTCTAATGCAAGAAGGGAAAGTAGTTGCCTATGCTTCTAGACAGCTAAGGCTACATGAAAAGAACTACCCAACATATGATTTGGAATTGGTAACAATAATATTTGCATTGAAGATATGGAGGCATTACCTATATGGTGAGAAGTGCTATATCTACACAGATCACAAGAGTCTAAAGTACTTGCTAAGCCAGAAGGAACTTAATTTGAGACAGAGGAGATGGATTGAATTCCCTAAGGATTATGACTGTGTGATCGACTACCACCCTGGAAAGGCAAATGTAGTGGTTGACGCACTGAGCAGGAAGTCCATGATAGCTTTGAGAGCACTGAATGTTCACTTGTCCTTAATTCCAGATAGGACTATTTTGACTGAGTTGTGTGTAAAGCCAAGCTTGCTACAGCAAATACAGGAAGCACAGATAAAGGATGAAAAGCTAATGACAATTATGGGTAGAGTTAAAGAGTGGAAGGAGATTGATTATGAGCTGAAAGGAGATGGGTGTCTATATTATAAAGGCAGAACCTGTGTACCAGGAGATGAGAAATTGAAGAAGAATATCCTGAAAGAGGCACACAGTAGCTTCCATGCTATGCACCCAGGAAGTACCAAGATGTATCATGATCTGAAGGCACAATATTGGTGGCCGAGATGAAGAAAGAGATTGGTGATTTTATGACCAGATGTCTGACATGCCAGTAAGTTAAAGCTGAGCATCAGGTTCCATCAGGGTTGCTACAACCCATATCTAACTAGAGTGGAAATGGGACCGCATCACCATGGATTTGGTGACTGGGCTACTATTGACACATAAGAAGCATGATACCATCTGGGTGATTATTGATAGATTAACAAAGTTAGCACACTTCCTACCTATCAAAACCGACTACTTACTGGAAATATTAGCAGAGATCTACATAGCTAAGATTGTACGGTTACATGGAGTGCCGACATCGATCATATCTGACCAAGACTCCAGGTGTTGGAAGAAGCTACAGGAGTCATTGGGCACTCAACTACACTTCAGTATGGCTTTTCATCCTCAAACCGATGGACAGTCTGAAAGGGTGATTCAGGTAACTCTTATAACTTAGTAAATTATTATAAAGGTTAAAGAAATAATAATAATAATGACATGACATGATAGGTGCTGGAAGATATGCTTCGAAGCTGCATTATTGACTTTGAAGGAAGTTGGGAGAAGTACCTTTCTTTGGTAGAGTTTGCTTATAATAACAGCTACTAAGCCAGCATAAAAATGGCTCCATATGAAGCATTGTACGGGAGGAGATGCATGACTCCCTTATGTTGGACAGAGATAAATGAAGAGAAAGTAGTGGGCCCAAACGTGGTAAAGTAGACAGAGGAAAAAGTGAAGCTAATCAAAGACAACTTGAAAGCCGCCTCAGAAAGACAGAAGTCATATATGCCGACCTGAGGAGAAAGGACATAGAGTATAAGATTGGCGATAAGGTGTTTCTCAAGGTATCACCTTGGAAGAAAGTGTTAAGATTTGGCAAGAAGGGTAAGTTAAGCCCTAGGTTTATTAGTCCATAAAATGTCATTGAATGTGTGGGTCCAGTAGTCTACAGGCTAGCTTTACCACCTGAGCTGGATAAGATTCATAATGTGCTCCATGTGTCAATGCTCAGGAGATACAGATCAGATCCTTCAGATGTCATTTCAATAGAAGAGATAATTGTGCAACCTGACTTGACATATGAAGAAGAGCCAATTAAAATCTTGGCACGGGAAGTAAAAGAGCTCAGAAACAAGAGAATTCCACTAGTGAACGTCTTATGGAAACACCACAGCACGGAAGAGGCGATATGGGAGAGCGAGGAGACGATGAGGCAGCAGTTCTCTCAGCTCTTCACATCAGGTAAATTTTGAAGACGAAATTTTATTGAGAAGGGAAGAATTGTAATGCCCTCATTTTAAGTAGTCTGTACATTCTATTATTCTGATGACTAATGTCTGTTCGAACAGCTAGAATGTCTAGAACTATACTTAAACTAGAGTGAAGAAGCATAAATTGATGGAATAAATGTTAAAAAAATATGAGAAAAATTAAGAGAAAATAAAAGAAATGAAATGCAACTAGGTTAAATGAGCCGAGGTTCTGGTGATGGGTGACCGTATCGGGAAGTAACTGCGTAGTCAGTTGCCGACCCCAGACCCACGAGGAACCCTAGGAAATAACTTTCGGGACTTAATTAAAGGTTTACTAAGGTATAAATGACATTAAAAATGTCACAGAAAATTCAAGAAAATTTATTAATCGGTACAGACCAAAAATAACCTGACAAGCATAAGGAATGACATTTTGATCATTTCAACCCTAGAGTCGAATTTCGACCTAAATGTCAATTAAAATTAGAGAGATTAAAACACATAAAATAAATTAAATTGTGAATATATGAATAGAAAATGGGAAAAGAAAGAAAGAAAATCAAATATAAATATATGATTTATTATTAAGTATGATGTATAATGACGTCATTTAAATTATTCAACCAATGGTAGATTAACCACTATAAAAGGGGATAAGAAAACACTTAAAGGAATAAAAATTCAACCACTCAAGTCATCTTCTTCCTCTTGCTCTCTCATGGTCGAACTCCATCAACACTCTTCCTCCATTTCTTTCTTTTTCCCAAGCTTAAATTCTCCCTTTTCTTCCTATAAAACCCTAATTCACCTTCACTAAAATTTATTTCCACACCAAGAGGAAGAGTTTGGCTGCCAAGAAGTGAGGAAAATCTCAAAGTTTATACAAGTCAAGAAGTGTTCATTAAAGGTTAGTGCATAATTTCTTTTTCTTTCTTCATTAAACCTTGAATTAAGGTTGAGATGAGTTAAAGTTGTATGAAAAAAACTAAGAAAACAATGGGTTTGTGAGGTCACTAAATTCAGTAGCCTTGGGAAACATGGGGGTTTGATAAATTCATGCATGTAAATGGTGATTAGTGGTATTGATGAATAAGTAGATGTGAGTTGTATATTGAGTGATGGAGTTACATGTACTAGAAATTGGATTAAACGTGTATGCTTGACTTTGACACTTTGAATTAGGGTTTTGACCTAACTATTGGAGATTTTGTGTAATTGCTGGAATTTGAATTTTTTTGAGATGAGTTGATGATATTTAGAAGTACCATGAATGCCAATTTATAGTTTGGGAGTTGGAGGAAATGAAATTGGGAGTGTACATTTCTTTGCAGGTTTGGGACTTTATAAATCCAATATGTGTTTTGAGCCATAACTGAATTTGTGTTGCTCCAATTGGTATGAGGCTAATTGAATGTGAAATTAGACCCAAAATACTCCATTTTTCATGAGGAAACCATGCCCAAATTTTGTCCACAAATTGACCTAATTACTGTTCCAATCCAACTGACCATACAATGAACCCAAAAAAATGATCAAATGAATAATATACATTTATTTAGTCATAACTCTCCCTAGACAGATCCAAATGACCTAAATTTTATACCATTGGAAAGCTTAAAAATAGGACTACAACTTTCATGAAGAACACAGAGCCTAGAAATGCCTCTAACTAAACCAAATTGCTAGCCCAAGTTAAGTCATAAAACTATCCAGAACTATATTGTCCCGAAATTGCTGGACACAGGCTTACCTGTCCAGTTTTGGCAAAAAGGCCATAACTTAGTCTACAGAAATCCAAATGCAATGAAACCAGTGGCAAAATTTTCACAAGACATAAATCTAAAATATTGGTACCAAAATCCAAAAATTAAGGGAACTAGGTTAATTGGCTAAGTCAAGTTAGTATGCAAATTTTGGAAATTTTCTAAGTGACTACTTGACCCAGAATAGTCTTTTAGTCATATCTCCTACTAATAAACTCCAATTGGGATGAGCCATATTGTTCTGGAAACCTAAGAAATAGGGCCCTAACTTTGTTTTAGGCACTTTCCTCAAATTATGAATGTAAGAACCCTTAGAGTTGAGTTAAAGCCACTGACCTGAACTGGAATCCTATTAGTACAGGGTACTTGAGTCCAGGCCAGTTATTTGGCTATAATTAATTCTAAAAAACTTGAAAAATTGCAATTCAAAATTTTGAGTGACCATAAGACATTGGCCAATAATTTCTATAGAGAACACTAGGCCTAAAAGTGGCTGCAACCTATTCAATTAATTAGGTAAAATCTAAGTTCAAAAGCTGCCTAGTTAAGGAACCAGAATTAAGAAATGAACTAGTTATGGTTATTTGACTATAACTTGAGTTCTAGAAATTCAAATGACATTATTCAAAAAGGGAAAACAAAGATAAAACATAGAGGAACAACTTCCATGAAGTAAGTATGGCCAAACAGTGGCTACAAATTGATCAAATTGATAGGTAAAGTTAAGACATTAAAACTGAACCTAAAGAAAGGTTCATAAAACAAATTATTTTATGGTAGGGTTTTAACCCTAATATGTTGCTAAACACTAAATTACATGAAATAGGTATGTGAGACCCACTTTCCCACTACAAACTGATATGAAATTTCTAATAAGAAATTAATAATGCTTTATTGCCCAAAGTAAACTTAGGCTTATGTATATAGCTTAGATCAATTGGTATACCAATTAGGGACTACAGAGAGCAGTACTGCCTACATGAATATTCATTGACTAACAAAATATGTCTAATATAATTGTTCTACAGGCTTTATGCCTGCCCGTTGGCCATTGTGCCTAATTTCATTTTTTACTTTAAAAGCCTACCCGCTAGCCTTGTACATGACATAACAGCTGTATACAAGGTGGACATATGGATGTTTAACCAGTATACTCTCATGTATCCAGCCTTTATAGTCTGTTATAGGTTACTTGGGCATTGATATGATTTTAAAAAGACTGAAAATAAAATAAATGCACAGATAAGATCCTAATAAATAAATTGGTCTCAAAGTTAAATAAATCTGTAAAGACTTAGAATTTATGAAATTTGCCTAGAATTATTATTTTTAATTATTTAGTTACTTTTCTTTAAAATTATGCACCACTAAGCAATTCACTTAGCGCGTTGGTTTTCCATCACGTAAGTACTGGAGACCAGACACAGCCGCAGCGGCAGCCACAACAGTAGTGCCCTGACAGAGATTGACTACATTTGACAGTGTCTGCTAGTTACCTCAGCAGTATTTATTTTGGTAGGGCCCATGTTATTAGATTTTGTATTTTGTTTATTGTACATAAGTAGATACAGTATAACTCATTTTGAACATTGTAAATAAATTCTAATTATATTTTGGATTGTAAATAAAGCTTGTGAACTTCTATATATAAATTTTCTTATGAATGAATTATATTATATTCTTGAAATTTATATGATCAACTGCAAATGATGTGATACGTGACAAGATGAATGGATCTAAATTAATTTGAACAGGTGAATAGTGAAATCCGCCAGATGCTTATAAAACAAATGAGGCTCTGTCCGGGTCTCCACATAAATTAATTGTGATAAAAAAAATTTGCTATATGTTTTCTATGAAGTTTAAAATTAATAATGGACAGGATAAGATAAGATAGGGTATTCCGGCACCGAATGTGACACGTTTTGCTCGGCTACACTGTAGATAGGTAAGGGGTGTCACAATTATTATTATTAAAAAATAAATTTAATCTACTTAAATGATATATTGTTAATTTTGTAAGATTTGTTTAAAGGGCCTGTTAAGTATTATTGTTAGAACTGCAGTTGAAAAAATTATTTTTTTAAATATATTAGTTAGAGAGTATTAAAAAATAATTTAAAATTAAATTTAATAAGTTTTAGTCATAAGAATGCTAAAATAATAAAATAATTTTTTCAAAATGTTTTATTTAACAACATCTAAAATGATACTTTTATTTAAAAAAATAGTTTCGGCCTTTCAAAACGCAATGTAAGTACATATTTTGTGTTGGCATAAATATGTAGGTTGCAAGAATCATTATTATTAAACCTGGCTCGAAGGTTGACTCGGTGAAGGGACTAGATGAATGGGTTAGTCGTTCAACCAGTAAATCATCAAAAATTAAATAAATATATAAATTAATTAAAATTAATTAAATATAATACCTATTAATATTAATAAATATAATTAATTAAATTTTAATTATTTTAAACGAAACTTTAACATTTATTAAATTATATTTAATAAATTCTAATAGTGTTTTTAAATTTTACATAAAAGTATTCAAGTAATAATCATCAAAATTTCTATAAATATATAATTTTTTTTAATATTTATGAAATATTAAGTATAAGTTAAAAAATAATATATTAAAATAAAAAATATATAACTACCAAGCTAACTCAATTAATTTTGATTTTAAAATTTTTTTATGAGATTTTAAGTTTAATTTTCTATACCAGAAATTTAAAAAAAAAGAGATTTTATTGAATAATTAAACCGCCCAAGTTAATCGGTTTACTAGTTCAACTGGCGAATCAACTGAGTCACGTCGGGTCGCTTCGTTGTCTAATTCAATTATAAACCAAAATCGATTTAAGGGCTAGTTCCCCGGTTTATCAATTCAACTGGTCAATTTGATTCAAGTTTAACATGTCACACCTTACCCCTCGGTAAGGCATAACATGATCCCGTAGAATACTTAATGAACTACCGAACTTCACCTACCGATAACTCATTAAGTACCCTACAAGGAATTTTAAAACGATTTTCTTACATTTTGGAAGTGGTGAGCATTTTAGTGAGAATTAAAAATCATTTATTCAAGCTTAAATACTAGTAAAAATTTTGTCCATTTTAAATTTTGCCGCAATTTTTATAAAAATTTTGACAGAGTTCTGTTTGAAAACTGGAGTAAACAGTTCTTCAATTACCTAAAAAAAACACTTCCAAAAATATTTCACAACTCCCAACCTTCAATAACTCAACCAACTCAGTTCAACACACTTCAAAATAATTTCACAATACAAAACAAGATTTCTCATCTCAAAATATTTAATATCTCCATTCACAAGCATAAAATGAGAAATTCATAAGCACCAATATTAAATTTACAGAAGAAAATCCAAAAAATATTATTACAATTTATTTACAACTGCTCAACTACATTGATACATATAACATTTCCATATTTACATCAAAATTATCTACAAGGGTATAAAATAATACCCGTACAAAAGCTTGATGTGATCTTCAACTCGATGTGACTCACTCTGCTTTGCTTTTCCTTGCTCTTATCTGCGACAGCAAAATAAGCCATCGCTGAGTATAAAAATACTCAGTGGTACACAATAAAATTTTAAAATGCAATAAATAAATCATTCATTGCCAAACACAATTTAAATGTTTCTCAATTACATTTCACAAATATTAAAGTTCATAATAACATTATTTTGTCAAATAATCTATTAAACACAGTTTAATCAAATAATTTCATAAACACAGTGCTGCCAAAGTTATACACAACTTAAGCCATGACACAAAATTTTCAATCAATGCCGCGTTGTACACCACGACAAAGCAATCTCAACCCCATTAATGAAAATCAATGAGGGAGGTGGCTAGCTAGCTAATGAGTACTCATTCGATCTACAACCTCAACTGGCAAGCCAGAGAGGGAGGAAAATAAACGATCTCAACCCCATAAATGGAGGAGGAATAATAAGTAACTGTCATGCTAAGTGTGAATCAAAAATCCATTTCAAACATTTCATTCAAATATTGCATACAAAAATCAAATCAATTTCCAAAGTTACAATTTGATCACAAGGTGGCAACACAAAAGTTCATAAATTCATAATGCGTACTAAATCAATTTTTCAAGGATAAAATGCTTAAATAGGGTTTATTGTGCACAAACCTCAAGCGAGTCGTCCCTTAGCCTCGACTCGGTTCCTCGGGTTCCTTCCCGATATTCTTTTCAACTGAAACACACAATTTTATAATGTTTCAGTACTAGAACTTAACATAAATCCAAAATAAATTTAGCTTCACAATTACCTAGCTCTAACGTGCTAAATTCGACGTTCTTTAAATTTTGTGTTTCGGGTTACTATTCACTGCACTATTCAAGTCAAATAGTTGACTTTCTAAGACTTAATAGGTATGGGAATTCTAACTTCACCCACATACCACATTTTGGTCACTAAACTTGTTGGTTTTGGTCATTTTCTCAAAGCTTAGGTCATTTTGGCAAAATTGCCAATTTTCGGTTTTAGTGCTGCGAAGTTGCACTATTCTATTGGTCAATCTACTTTGGAATTTGGCAAAACTTCCTTCATAGAAAATGTTCCTTATTGTCTTAAGTGTATTCTTATTTTTGGATCACCCCAATTGGAGTTTTGTAGCTCAAGTTATAGCCAAAATACAGTTACTGTTCACGTGCACTGTTCATACTGCAACTATGGTTCTGGCAGGTTTTTGATCCAACTTTGTTCAGTAATTTGATCAAGTTAAGTTCATAATTTGGTCCAACTTTCTTCACATGAAATGTTCTACTATGTCTTAGGTTTCCATCGGTTTAAGAATCACCTAAATCAGAGTTTTCTAGAGAGAGTTATAGCCATTCAAACATTACTGCTCAAATGGCAATCCTGCAGTTTTGCAGGTACAGTAACTCAACTTTGCTCAATAATTTGAATGGGTTAATGGCATAATTTGGGTTGGTGTTCTTCATGAAAGTTTTAGATCTATATCTTATCTAATTTCTGGTAAAATTTCATGTCAATTTGACCTGTCTAGCTTGAATTATGACCAAATGAACAGTTACTGTTCATTTGGTCAGTTTGGTGCAGTGGCAGCCTGCTCTCATTTCACTTTGGTCAATTGGTTCACCAAGTTTTAGTCAGTTTTTGGGCATGGTTCCTTAATGAAAATTGTGCCCTTTTATGTCTATTTTCATCCCTAATTGGTGGCATATCAATTGGGCTTGTAAAATTCCCGTTTTGGTCCTTCAAAGTAGGTTTGGTCATGCTGCCAGCAGCATGACCATTTGACCTACGAATTTGACTCTCATTCTAATAATTCCCACACATTTCCTTTGGTCATTATTGACCATTTTTCAGTCCACAATTGGTCAAAGATATCATTTATGCATTTTTCCAAAATTTGCCTCTAACCCTAGGCCTCCAAACCCTAATTTCACTACTTTGTTGCAATTAATCACACTTAATGGTTTTAGTGCTAATCATTCAACTAGGGAAGGTTTCTAAACTCATTCAAACCCATTAAATTCATGCAATTCATACTCCCTTCAAGATGGCCGAAAATTCAGTTTGTCCTTCCCCCATATTTGTTTCATTTAATCAAGTTCTAAGCTCACTTTCACAACTAATTATGCATTTAAAGAATTAAAATTAAAAGTTAGCATACTCACCTTCGGTGAAGTCTTTGATCTTCAATCTTTGTTCCAATTTCTCCCTTTTTCTTTCCTCTATTCTTCCTTTCTATGGTAATTTAGAAGTTTTCTAGGGTTCAAGGTTTAAATTTATGGGAAGGATTCAAGTTATTCAAGCTTGAATAACTTATCAATGGTGGACAACCATGGAGGAGGGAGATAGAGGAATTTCGGCTAGCAAGAAGAAGAAGAAGCAAAATAATTTTTGTCTCTTTATTTTGGATATTTATCCTTCCATTGACTTAGTCAAATTATTAAGTAAATAAAAAAAATTATTTATGACCTCATAGGTGATGTCACCTTGATGATGTCACTACCTTTTTCTACTTTTCTTTTTCTTCTTTTTTTTTTATTTTTCTATTAATTCTTTAATTTAATTCCCGATTCCGAAATTTTCTTTTCTCTAATTTTATTTGACAGTTAGGTCAGGAGTCAGCTCTCGGGGTCAATTGACCAAATTGCCCCTCGCCGGTTCATCCCGGTTTGCAAATAATTCCATATTTCTTCCGGCTCCCTGACCTAATTATTTGACTGACTTAACAGTTTTTTTTCGTGATTTTCTTTTTTCCACTGTGTTCATAAGGGTCCTAAGGACCGCAGCGTCACTTTTTACGGTTCGAAATTTGAGTTTAAAATGACTTCGCAGTCGTTCCCGAGGAGGTCACTCATCGCTGTGACTCTCGGCTCGTTTAACCTCTTATGTTCTGTTTTTCTTATTTATAGTTAACTAATTAAACATTACTAATTATTTGTATTTATGGCTTCTCAAGTTGTCTTAAGTGTGGCCCTAATCCCATTAATTGTCCGGACCGACACCGGTCACCGGAACAGTGAAATCTACTAGGATATGCAAACGGGGGTGTTACATAATAACTATAGAAATGATACACCTATTCATTCACCTATTCATTCTCTTTATGTTTGAAAATTCACTTTGCAATATAGAAATTAAGAAGTCGTAATCGCATATATCTATCTATTTATATCTATGTGACTATATAAAAGCAAAGCACAAAAGGTTTCTTTTTTTTTTTTCTTTTTCCTACTTGTCAATTTCTATGAGTTTTAAATATGTTTTTCAATTTCCACAAAAAAAATAGAAAATAAGTAATTTTTTCACTCCTATTTGATAACTTTTAATTAAAAAAAATAAATAAAATTTTAATTTAATTTATTTATTTATTAGTTGATAACTCCTATTTCTTAATTAAATCTCTTACTTTACACCTTTTTTTTTCTTCAAATTATGTTTACCTTACACTTTTTTTCTTCAAATTATGTTTATGAATTTTTTTCCTTTGTTATATTAATTTTCTCTAATTTTTCTTTAACTTATATTATATATTACCCTATGTATAATGTGAATCATTAGAGAAAAATATATATTTTAAAAATTATAAATAATACATAACATAAAACATGTATATTATATTAGCAAGTTAAAAAGATAGGCAAGTAAGCAGCAATAATAACTGCATTTAATATAAAATAAGAAACGACACTTTACTAACCGATTTAATATCAATTTCTTTTTCTTTTAATATCTTACCTCTTTTCCGTCTTTTTGTTTTTCTATTTATTTTTGAGTTTTTGGTTTTTTAATTTTTATATATTTTGATTGAATCAATTAACATATATTTTAGGTTCTAGAAGTGGCAAAAACTACAATAAGTAGTGTATTACCATTTTGAGTTCTTTTATGGGATGTTAAGGTGCATACTATTTATTTATGCATACAGCTATTAGACAGTAAAAAATGTTATATTTTTTAATGATCATTTCAATGAGTTTAAGAGAGTTATAATGATTGCGTTTAAATGGGAGAAACCAGATGGATGTTTTTCTAATAGGTATGTCAACTCTTATTTGAATTTTTGTGTTATAACATCTTATTTTCTTTTTTTTTTTCTTACATTTTCTAATACTATAATTTCTTTAAAAACATGTGATTCTAAATGTAAAATTGGTATTTGACCAATAATCCTAGACTTTTAGAGTCATGGTTTATGAAAATTAAAGTTTGAAATGATTGTAGTCTAAGTAATTGATATTTTAAATGGAGATAAAATTAAATTTATCTAATAGTCTCTCAATGAATGAAAGTTTACAGCATATAATTTTGTTTGATAAATTACAGCACAAAATTTTTCAATATTCTTAATAGAAGACCAAAAGTTTGATTATTGAAGTGCATAATTCGCCATTATTTTCATATATTTAAAATCAATTAAACACTTTAATAATAAAGAAATCATTGCAACAATTTTTGATCATCAAAACTGGGTGAACAATACTGCATTATCATCAATGTAAAGAATTTTCATATTGTTTATCACTTCTATTATCAGAAAAAGTTTTTTTTTTTTTCAAATAGAAATATTTCTGAGGTCTAAGTTTTTTCTGCTCATGAATTTATGAATTTTAAACTTATTTTTTGTTTTTAATTATTTTTAATTTTTTTCTATTTTTTATTTTTTATGGATCTATTAACATATTTCTTTTAAATTTTAAAATTAATATTTATTTATAATTAATTATGACTTTGAAAATCTAATCATATTAGTTATATTATTAAATATTAGAAATTTATTGTATATTATTAGTTTTCTATTTTATGATGTTTAATATTTAAAATTTTAAATATATAAAATATACTCAAAAAATATACACCTAAACTAATTTTGTTACGATCCAAAATTTTGTATCGTGATCGGCGCATAATTTAAGTATTCTTAAATTATGTAAGCCTTATTAGAGTATCTTGAATAAATATATTGTCACTTACGAATCCCAAAAATAGATAAAATCTAAATAAATAAAATACTGAATAAACGTCGTGAATATGTCATAAGTAAACTGGGGAGTCTCTATAGATTTTAAATAAAAACTTAAATTGTTCAATAAACTAAACTAATTATTAGCATGAGGAAACATGAATTCGCGCATACCATGAGAACATATCAAAGATTATATCCCTCTCCAAAAAATGGGCTGAATATTTAGATCAGCTGCAGAATTCTACTGATCTAAAATAGATAACAAACAGAGAAAACGTGGTTTGAGCTAATACTCAGTGAATGATAATTATAGCACATAACATAATAGGAATAGGCAAATGCTTGATTAATTTCACAATAAATTTTCTTTTCAACAAAATCATGCTCATGCTATCAAATCATTAATAAAAATAATTTCATAAAACATATATATAAAAGAAATTCATTCAATAAAATTTTATGGTACAATACACCAGGGTGATGAAATCCCACATTACCAAAGGCTAGATGGTAAGCGCGCTACCAGATATTAGATACCTTCCTCCTCCCTTCACAGATATCAATACATATGATACTAATGCAAACCATAAATTGCAATGATGCATGACTCAACAATGCAATATAATATCGTGATAGTCCACACGGAGGGACCAGATATCAGATATAGATACTGGGTATAGATACTAATTCAAAACAGAAAATCAATTTCTATAAATCAATCAAAATCAACCCAAAGATTTCAGATAATGAACAATAACTGATAGTGTAATTTCAAAAGTTTATTTCAACAATTTCAGAGAGTCAACAATATCAAATCAATCTCAAATCAATTTCGCGTAACACATCTGTAAATTTCACAATTAGATATTAATCAATATAAAAGACATTAAAGGCATGTTCCTGGAATCCTAATGGCTCTAATGCAGAGATAATTGACAAAATCAATTATTTAATCAAAATCAAAATAAAATTCAATAATAAAATAAAATTCTAAAAAATCACATGTAAAATAATTATTAAAATATTGATTTAAAATTTCATTTAATAACAAATTTAATGCTAAGAAATTTTAAAAGGGACCAAAACGGTGTCATGTACTATAATTATCACTCACTTGAGACCTCCAAGACAATAGTTATATTCAATGAAAATGAGACAATTTCAGTTGACAGATTAAATAGTCAAATCTCCTACATACCCAAAATATAGCAAAATTTGATCAACTAAACTAATATGACAAACCCATTGAATATTTATAAAAATATTTATTTTGAAACTAAAGCTGATAATAATAATAATAATAATAATAATAATAATAATGAAATTAGTAAAAATAGGTCAATTTAAGAAATATATAAAAAATAAATTAAGAAAAAGAAAGATAAAAAAAATTAATATAATAATAATAACTTTAACAATAAACTATATATATACACACACATGGTGGAAAACGATAGGCCAGCTCCCCTTCCTTATATATATATATATATATATATATATATATATATATATATATATATAATCTAAATTCAAGATTATTGTCTCACAGTAATTATGATCAACTCAATTCAATACCAATGATAAAAGAAAAAAAATGAATTTCTAGAGTAGTTGTAACGATTCAAAAAAAGAAAATAAAATCAAATTCACCCATTATTGAACAAAGAAAGAGAATTTTTACCTTGAAAATAGAATCAAAGGTGATAAATAGAGAAGTAAGAATTTATGGATTATCTGTGCATATCAAATTATAAATTGTAAATATATATATATATATATATATATATATATATATATATATATATATATATATATAACAATAATGAAAGATGATGAAAATACCTATTGAGAGTATTTGATAGAAAAATGAGGTGATAAATAGGTTTTGAGAGCAAAGTTTAGCATAAAAAGATGATTAGGGTATATATATTTTAAGAGTTCTATTAGGTACAGAATGTGATAAGAGTTATTATTAAACTGGTTTATTCAGGTTACAGATATATATTTAATTTCAAAAATAATATATATAAATAAATAAGTAGGCCATCCAATAAAATATTTCTCTTTTTTTAGATGAATATATTAAATTATTGTTAGCTGATAAGTGCATAATTTATTAATTTTACTCCCATCACATTTAGTGTTTTTAGTGTATTTTTATGTTTAATTCAGTTGGTTAAAATATATTTATCATTTAGGCATATTTTTAGATAGTTGTGGAATAATTGTGTTAAATTGAGAAATTTTCAGTATTTGATATTTGCTATATTTTTCAGGTATTTCTAAAGTTGTGGGTCTTCAAATTGAGTGTTGTTTAATCTATTGAAAAGCTAAGATAAAACACTTCAAAAGATAAAGAGGGACTGTCGCAATGGGATTTTGCGGTCGCCCGGACGATCACTCACCGAAGTGGGAAAGTGTGAGGAGTCGCCACCTTAGTTTTGAGGGAAACTAAAGAAAACCATTTGAGAAATTAAATTAAAAATGAAACCACTTCAAAACAGAGATTCTAAGTTCGGTAAAGTAGCGGGTGGGGAAGGTGTTAGGCACCCCACCTCGTCCCTTAATAAGGGTAAGTAGATTTAATTCAAGTCCTTTACAAATTAGTTAGAAAGGCTTAGGCGGCAATGTTAATCCTCTTGGTAGAAGGAATGTTTGATTTTTCACTAAATTTGGATCACTCAGATACATAAGTAAATGAGACAACCTTAGTGAACGGGTGTGAGAATCGGATAAGAACTCTCCCCCGATCTTTTTTAATTTGTTCATAAAAATTTTGAGGAGAGAGGATAAGAACCCTCCTCCGGTCTCTTTTAAGTTATTTATTTGAAGTTTTGAGGAGACCGGATAAGAACCCTCCTCCGATCTCCTTTTTATAGTTATTAGAATTTTAAGTTGAGACCGGATAAGAACTCTCCTCCGATCTCTTTTAAGTTATTTATGTCTCGACTTGGGACCGGATAAGATCTCTCCTCCGATCACTATTTAATAGTTAGCAAAATTTTGAGTTAAGACCGGATAAGAACTCTCCTCCGATCTCTTTTAAGTTAACAGAGCACGAAAAGACTTTTACGATCTCACGAATTTTGATGTCCTAAGAACCTAAAGTTAAAGATCTGGCGTTCAAAGATGTCGGGGATAAGGCTTCTCGATACCTTTTGGCTAGGCGGGAAAACTAGACTTGATTTACCGACCTTCGGATATTCATTTTTACCAATATCATTAATGACCGATCTATTCTATTTCGTTTACTTTGGTTTTGTCTCACTTTATGGCCTCTTTCTTTGATCTGCCATTTATGTCGACCTAATAGTTTGGCTATTTTCTGACGTGTTATTCATGTCTTCCCTCAAAAGAGACCTCTAAGTCGCGATTGCCTACGTTTACCCAAACATTTACATACTCTGGGAGTTAGAAAACTTGCTTTCGAAATGATGAAGATTAATAAAAATAAGCGATCACTAAAGAAATGATTTAGGAGTGTCATTCTTTGGGGATCGTTCGTGCAAAAAGTAAACTTGAAGAAAATCGCGGATGTAAGAAAACAAGGAAAATGCGGAAAATAAACGTGGACACTTAATAAAACAGTAGCATGAACTCCTACAATAACACCTTTTGAGGTTCTCTAGTGCAAAATAATCTTTGAAGGAAGTTACAGATGTATAAAGAACAAAGGAAGTGCAGGAAACAAGCGTAAATGAGTGTGAACTCTTACCGTGAGGAGCCAAATATATTGAAATAAGCGTGAAGTGGTAAACGGTGATGGTGGATTGATCGGCTGAGAGTTGATGTGCAATCGTGAAACCGAGAGATGCTTTAGCTAAAAGGTAGCAAGTAAGAACCAGTGAAAGGAAGTTGAGCTTGAGCAGAGGAAAGGAAAGCGAGAGATGATGAGAGTATGACCGGATAATGAACAAAGCTGGAAATGTAGAGTTCCAATATTCAAAATCTTTTCAAGAAAACACTCCACGAAAACTAGTTTCAAAAGTCTTTTAATCACTACAAAGCAATGAGTAACAAAGCTGAATGAAGTTTCAGAGTTCCTCCACGATAATAGAAGCCTCTTGCCTATATTTTTGTCCCCCTCTTGAACAGTTTTTCATGCAGGTATTTATAGGAATCGGGTGCTCCCCATGAAGGGTCAGATTCATTTTGAGGGAGATGGAGGTCGGGATTTTGAAGTACATGATCGGATGTTCGAGAATTAAAGAGAATCAAAGCGAATGGTGAGATCGCTTCTCAAAGTATTTGTCCTTTTCCTCTTTTAATCAAGCGGTCTTGAATCCTCTTGTCCGAACGATCGAGTGAGAGTGAAAAAGCTGGTATTGTCATCTTCTCTTTTGATCCAAGGGTTCGGATTCATCCTTACAAGTGAGATCAACGGTGGAGATTGGGATGTCTGACTGTCATGACATACCACGGCACTGTCGGCGTGCGGGCGATTCTTAGGCGTCGGTGGAGATCTCGTCGCCATGCTTTAACTACCTCGGCTCACGATTACGGCGGCGGTTATTGGAATTTGTCTTATTCTTTTTGTCTTCCGATCCCTCCCTAGCTCCTATTCCGATCTCTCATGCGATCTCCTATCTCCGATCTCTTTTATCCCTTGATCGATGCGGATCGGTCCAAGCATTAATTACATCTCGATTTTGAGCGTCAAGCCGTTTTCCTTCGACATTAAATGCCCATTTTCCCCTATATACCCCCGTACCCTGATAGTGGCATTTCCTTCATTCGATTTTCTCTCTTTCTCCTTGTTTCTTGGTTCTAGGCTTCGGGAAAGTTCCGCTACAATCGTGGTTTTGATCCTCTTAGATGGAATTCCCTATTCCTCATTGAAAATTTACGATCCGGTGATTGGATGGTCCTAATTGGCGATGGTGAGAGAACTGGATTTGACCGATCCGTATTGCGGGCTTGGTTACCGATCTCGAGTTGCTCAACCGAGTTCATTCGGCTTCTCATCACATTGAGTGTTCCGGCAATGGATTAAGCTTCGTCGGCAATATCCTTGGGATCGATTATAAAGCGATCCTTAGATCACCGGGAGTATCCTTGGGATTAGTTATAAAGCGATCCTTAGATCACTGGGAGTATCCTTGGGATAAGTTATAAAGCGATCCTTAGATCACCTCTTGAGATAGGATTTTTCACGGTCTCTAGAGATCGTCCAAATGATGTAATTTTTCAATGTAATCAGATCTCTAGAGATCGGCCACATGATGTAGCTAGACCTTTATTGTAATCCGATCCCTAGAGATCGCCCAAATGATGTAATCCGATCTTTTGAGAATAAAGACTTTATTTTGTCGGTTATCATCTTATTTTTGCATTGATTATTTTCCGATCTCTACTGTGTTTATCCGATCTGGTTCTGTACGAATGACACTTAACTGATCCTTTATTCAAAATATTTAACTTATTATGCCGATCTCCAATTAACCGATCTCTGAACATTCGGATATTTGAGAGAAGTGTCAGAACAGCTGTCGAGTCTCACCAATCGATGCGCCGCCTAGAACCTCGCGAGCATTAAATGCTCGGACTAGTATAAATAGGGGCGGGAGGGTTAGCCAGTTGTTCTCTCATTCCATTTTCAATCCCCTGCTCATAGCTTGAAGTTCTCTCATTTTCTCCAGTTTCTCGGCCGATTAGACTCTGGTAAGGACTTTGATCTTCTTTTTTGTTTAAGTTCTTTGTTTCTTTTGAAAATGAGCGGTGCCGAAGGTCAGAGAGCGGCGAGCCCTCCTTCCATTGAGTTCTCTTGGTCATCGTCTGATGAAGAAGAGGCAGTCGGGCCAAGCGCGCAACCTGGACCCCTTAGGGTCCCTGCTCCAGGTCAGGGGCGGGTCGTACCATTAAGGCGTACGCACCCTTCTTCAAGGAGAGAGACCCATCCCATAGACGAGCTTCCGTCAGTTCTTCGAGAATCCGCTCTGCAGTCGTTTGTTCAAGAATACAATATTTGTCCTGATTCGTTCGAGCTAATCAAGTGCCATGGCGACCTTCGTGTCGATCACTTCTTTGAAGAAGAGC
Organism: Hevea brasiliensis; assembly: GCF_030052815.1. Classification (NCBI taxonomy): domain Eukaryota; kingdom Viridiplantae; phylum Streptophyta; class Magnoliopsida; order Malpighiales; family Euphorbiaceae; genus Hevea; species Hevea brasiliensis. The sequence continues at coordinate 1,223,871 of NC_079496.1, read as the reverse complement.
AGCGGTTATGGTATATGAGGAACAGTTAAAGGCCGGTCTGAGGTTCCCTCTAGACGATTTCTATAAGGAAGTCCTAAAACTTCACCGAGCATCCATTGTTCAAATTCACCCCAACTCGTGGCGGATCTTGGTAGCTTTCCGAGGTCTATGCCGAGCTAAGGGAATCAGACCTACGGCTAAAGTGTTCGCCAAGCTGCACCGGCTAACTCGCCGAAAGGACGATGACCACTGGTTCTTCAGTGAAGCCTCGTTGCGAGCTCTTTTCCGATCGCCTCGTCTCTTAAGAATTGGAAGAATCGTTTCTTCATTGTGAGGAGCAAAGATCCGAGCCATTTTGAGGACTTCCCCCGCAGCTGGTGGTACCAGGGACCTTTGCTTCCGAATCACATCACCCTGAGCCAAGATGAAAGCCTAATAGTGATGGATTTGAAGAGTGAGGCTGCCACTAAAAAGTATTCTTGTTTGGATGCGGTATTGAAAGTGCACCATTGGATGTTCACCGCTCATCGCCAAGACCGCGAACTTCCGCTCTCTAACCTCGGCATCGGTATTTTCTATATCTCAATTCTCACGACCTTAGTGATCTCACTAACCTTTTCTTTGTGCGGTATGGCGGGTGGTGAGGGTTCAAGGAAGCGGAAGAAGGAGAGAGATCTCGGAAGATAAAGGAGATAAAGCGTTGAACGACTCCAAGCGCCGGCCACGAACACAGGGAGATACAAAGTGATCCTCCCCAACCTTGGGTCCCGACCACTGAAGCTACCCGATCTCCTCCTAGATCGGAGGAGCGACCTCCGACTCTTGCGGTTGTTCCAAGCGGGGAAGGGGGCCTACCAAGCTTACGGGAGGACCTCTTCTCGGGCGCTCAATCTTGATCGGCCTTGAGGAATAACCGGACCGTCGAGAGAACTCTGATTTCGCCAAAGTCCTGGGGTCTACCATCTTCTTTTCGGAGGATCGGGACAGGCTATCCCAGAATGGTCTCGATGACATATTGACTCGGACCATGAGCTTAAACGTGGAGTGTCTGGTGAACCAGACCATGATCCGGGAAAGGATTCAGCGCTGGGTAAGGAGATCGGGAAGAAGAACCGGGAAGTGGATTCCCTCGATCCCACTCTCATCGGCTCGGGATTATATATCTCAGTCGAGGGCGGGCAAAGCTCCATGAAGACCGATTGGCGACCAGAACCGTATTTTGGACGAGAGGGACCGCGCTCTTAAGGAAGTCCAGGCGCTCCACGCCAATGAAGCCTCTCAGGTCGCTCAACTTATAGAGGAACTCGAGGCGAAGGATAAGGAGCTTAAGGAGAGGGATGAAGAGATGGTGACGGGAATAGCCGAGGCCTATGTGAAGGCTCACAAGGATCTCTTGGCCGCACTCGAGGCGTTACCCTAAGAAGACTTCTCTTGGATGGCGACGTGGCTCCCGAGGACAATGATGAAGGCAGTGAGGATGAAGCCCAGGGTGAGAGGGAGAGAGGAGTGATCCAAATGTAGATCAGTGGGGTGATCCCCGGTAGAATAACTTGTACAAATTATGACATGAAATGGACTGCCTTTTTGTTCAATGAATGATTGTGATCGGAAAATTTTAAACCATTGTTTGTCGAGTATTTGATTGTATGAGCACAAGAAACAAAAACTAAATGTGATTATTAATCTAAGTATGAGAGATCGGAAAGCACTTTGAACATGAGATCGGTAGGGAAGAAATCTTTGACAGAACTTGACTGAAAATTTAACTCGAACACTTAAGATCGGAATCGAACCAAAACTTTAGCTCTTAAACTTTCGGAAGGAGGTCGGCAATAAAGCGGTAGGAAAGGATCTAGTGCCGTTCATTTTATTCATCAACAGAGATCGGGAATATACCCGACGAGTCGTAAATTCGACAGCGGGTTTGAGGATCGGTAAAATGATTTTGAGAGATCGGTGAGTTTTAAGGGATGCTAGGACTTAGCATTGATTCAAGTCTTTGTGAGGAGAGATCGGAAATGTGACCGCCTATCAAGGAGGACCTAAACGTGATTAGCTGTTCAAAGAAGAATTTTTATTGATTCTAGGATCGACCAAAATATGGTGTCGACAATTTGCCCCTCTTTACATAATTTCTATTAAAGGAAAGATTTCCGTATAGGAATTATGTAAAGAATCCGACTCATATTTTGGACGATTAGGTATTTGAAATTAGGGAACTAAAGCACACCTAAGTTAATGACCTAGAGAATTAAAATCAACTTGGATCTAGAAACCAGAGGTTGATAACAGGAATGTAAATTGCATGACATTAAAATCAACTTAGATCAAGGAACCAGAGGTTGATAACAGAAATTTAAATTGCATGAAATTAAAATCAACTTAGATCAAGGAACCAGAGGTTGATAGCAGAATTTTAAATTGCATGAAATTAAAATCAACTTGGATCAAGAAACCAGAGGTTGATGGTGGAATTGCAGGAAATTAAAATCAACTTGGATCAAGGATCCAAAGGTTGATGGTGGAATTGCAGGAAATTAAAATCAACTTGGATCAAGGAACCAGAGGTTGATAACAGAAATATAAATTGCAGGAAATTAAAATCAACTTGGAACAAGGAACCAGAGGTTGATGGTGGAATTGCAGGAAATTAAAATCAACTTGGATCAAGGAACCAGAGGTTGATTGCAGGAAATTAAAATCAACTTGGATCAAGGAACCAGAGGTTGATGGTGGAATTACAGGAAATTAAAATCAACTTGGATCAAGGAACCAGAGGTTGATAGCAGAAATTTAAATTGCAGGAAATTAAAATCAACTTGGATCAAGGAACCAGAGGTTGATAGCAGAAATTTAAATTGCAGGAAATTAAAATCAACTTGGATCAAGGAACCAGAGGTTGATGGTGGAATTGCAGGAAATTAAAATCAACTTGGATCAAGGATCCAAAGGTTGATGGTGGAATTGCAGGAAATTAAAATCAACTTGGATCAAGGAACCAGAGGTTGATTGCAGGAAATTAAAATCAACTTACAAGGCGAGTCTAACCCTGACACATGAAGTTCTTTCCCTGAAGAAGTGTACTTAACAAGATAACGAAGGCGGACGATTAATGGAGGAGGAGTTGCAAGACCTGACCTATGATCTCATTCTTTCGGATGCCCTTTTTTCATTCCCGACTTTCTTCTTACTCTACGGAAAGCGCCCTTACAGGTTTTCACTTTCTCTTCGTCCATTCGACCAGAAGCGCCCTTTCGGGTTTTCACCTCTAGAAATTTTTTTTTTTTTTTTTTTTTTTTTTTTTTTTGAGGACATTCCCTGCAAATCTCATAGTAAAGCACGTGAGGTTATCAATTTTCAAATTCAAATCTTATGGCAAAAATTTTAACTAATTAATAGCGCATTAAACAAAGAGAAAGGATAGCATGGGGAAAATAACAACAGAAGGAATGAAGTATAACTTTTTTAGAAAGAATAGACTTTCAAAGGAGAAGAAAAGGTACAAAGATAGATCTCACATATTCCTTATGGTTAGTTTTGAAGTCTTTTAACTGCCATTATTTCGAGTTCTCCGGAGTCTCATGCCTTAACGGTCTCTTCTCTATTCGCGGTTTCATACCCTCTTCCTTATTTCTCCACTTTGGTTCTTGGGACGCCCTTTTGGGTTTTCACCCCGAGAAGGTTTTTTTTTTTTTTTTTTTTTTTTTTTTGGATGCCCTTTCGGGTTTTCACCCTTTCCCCTTTTTATGCATAGTATCTCTTGTGATGTCGGCATTGGTGGTCTCGAATTCTTCACCGTCTATGTGGGTCAAGATCAAGGCTCCTCCGGAAAATGTCTTTTTAACCACATAGGGTCCCTCATAGGTTGGTGACCACTTGCCCCGGGGGTCGTTTTGGTTCAGCAGCACTTTCTTCAGTACTAGGTCCCCGGGTTGGAATTCACGTGTGCGTACATTTTTATCAAATGCCCTGGCCATTCTTCTCTGGTATAATTGTCCGTGACATGCTGCTGTTAACCTTTTCTCATCCAGCAAATTCAAGGATCCAACCTTGATGGATCCATTCTGACTCATCGATCCCTGATTCCTTCAGAATCCTGAGGGACGGGATTTCAACCTCAATAGGCAATACAGCTTCCATCCCGTAGACCAGTGAGTATGGAGTTGCCCCGGTCGAGGTTCTTACGGAAGTCCGGTATGCGTGAAGAGCGTAGGGAAGCATATCATGCCAATCCCTATATGTGACCGTCATTTTCCGGATTATTCTCTTGAGGTTTTTGTTTGCAGCTTCCACCGCTCCATTCATGCTGGGACGGTATGGGGAGAATTGAGGTGTCGGATTTTGTACTGGTCACATAATTCCTGAATCTTCGGACCATTCAAGTTCTTGGCATTATCAGTGACAATTTCATTCGGTAGACCATGTCGGCAGATGATATTGTTTTTGAAGAATTTGAGAAACGTGTTCTGCGTGATGTGAGCGTAGGATGTCGCCTCGACCCACTTGGAGAAATAGTCGATGGCTACAAGGATGAATCTGTGCCCATTGGATGCCTTGGGATTGATGGGACCAATCACATCTATGCCCCACATTGCAAAAGGCCACGGTGAGACGAGATTGAGCGGCTTGTGAGGTGGCACATTTATCGGATCTGCGTCATCGACACTTGTGGCACTTCCGGAAATACTCGATGCAATCCTTTTCCATTGTGGTCCAAAAATACCCACGTCGCATGATTTGCTTCGTCATCATGTGACCATTGGCGTGAGTGGCACAATTTCCCTCATGAGTTTCAAAGAGGATTCTCTTTGCTTCTTCTGCATCTAAGCATCTCAGTAATTCGCCGTTGGAGCTTCTTTTGTATAGGGTTTCTCCACTGGGAAAGTACCCTAATGCTAACCTCCGAATCATCTTCTTTTCATTTTTGCTTGCCCCTGAAGGGAATTCTCTGGTTCTACAGTAGACTAGGATGTCATGATACCAAGGCTTTCCGTCGGGCTCTTCTTCAATCATGAAGCAATAGGCTGGCTCATCCCTTACCTTAATCTTCAACGTCTGAAACGTCTGCCCTTCTTCGATTTGAGCCATAACAGCTAGAGTAGCTAAGGCATCAGCAAATTGATTCTTGTCTCTACTCAGATGAGTGAAAGAGATTTCTTCGAATTCCTTGATCAGCTCCAGTAAGTACTTCTGATATGGGATCAACTTGGGATCCTTAGTTTGCCACTCTCCCTTGACTTGATAGATTATCAGAGCCGAGTCTCCGTACACCACCAACTTTCTGATTTTCATCTCTATAGCGGCATGTAGAGCCATTACACAAGCTTCATACTCTGCGACATTGTTGGTACAGTCAAATCCCAACTTAGCAGCTATTGGGAAGTGCTTTCATACGGGGATACTAGTACACTCGATTCCATTTCCCGATAAATTGACTGCTCCATCAAAATACATCTCCCATACATCGGTTGGCTCATCTTCTTCGTGGTCTACTTCATTGATATGTTCATCAGGGAACTCAAAATCCAGAGCTTCATAATCCGGGATAGGGTTTTTACGCTAGAGGTCGACAATCACGCTACCTTTCACCGCTTTCCGGTCATATAAACTATGTCATATTGGGAGAGTATAACCGCCACTTGGCTATCCTCCCGCACGAATGGGCTTTCAAATCGTATCGATAGGATCTATCACGGAGATAAGCCATGTCTTGTGATTCAACATGTAGTGCTTAAGGCGATTTGTCAGTCGTGCTAACGCTTGAGCAAGTCTTTTCTAAGAAAGAGTACCTTGACTCACACTCATTGAGCTTCTTGCTCGGGTAATAAATGGCCCTCTCTTTTAGTAGGAATTATCATCTTTGCCCCAAACACACCCCATAGAATTGTTGGTGCCAGTGCAGGATTAAAGGCCTTCTGCCACAGTGGGACCAATCGTGGATTTGACAAATCTTTGCTTGATTGTCTCGAAAGCCTTTTGACAATCCGAATCCCATTGGGTAGGGTTGTTCTTAGATGTCGAAAATAGGCTCGGCTTTGGCGGTGAGATTAGAAATAAACCTCGAAATGTAGTTCAACTTTCCCTGCGCACCTCCCTTTCTGTTTTGGGGACGGCATTTCTTGAATAGCTCGAACTTTGTGCAGGTCCACTTCTATCCCTTTTCGCTTACTATGAATCCCAACAATTTTCCGATCTAGCTCGAATATGCACTTAGCGAGGTTCACTTCAAGCGATATTTCTGAGCCTTTCAAACACCCTCCTTATCACTGAGCGTGGCTCTCCTCTCCCGGGATTTGATGATCATATCATCCACATACACCTCCACTTCTTTATGCATCATATCGTGGAATAATGTGACCATTGCGTATTTGGTAAGTAGCCGGCATTCTTCAACCCGAATGGCATGACGATGCGAGAATACCCCCATTGGGTGATAAAGCGATTTATCCTTGTCTTCCTCGTCCATCGAATCGATTGTACCACGATGCCCCATCAATACACGAACATCCGCCCAAACCGCGGCATTGTCAACTAGCACATCAATGTGGGGAGAGGAAATCGTCTTTCAAACTAGCTTTATTAAGGTCCGGTAGTCAACGCACACCACGACTCTCCGTCTTTCTTCATTCTGGGACGACGTTAGCCACCCATTGGGGTATTTGACCACTTCTAAGAACGGCGTCATCTGTTTCTTGACTTCATCCGAACCTTAAGCGGTGTGTGGGATTCATTCTCCTTAACTTTTGTTTTCTGGATTGTCCCAGGATCTAGGGAATTTTGTGCGTTACTATCGAGGGTCCAAAGCGACCATGTCATCATAGCTCCAAGAGAACACGTCGAGAAATTCCTTAGCGGCCGATCATATCTCCCAATTCCTCACTCTCCACTACCTTAAGTTCCCTTTTTACTTCTTGGTGCCTAAGTTTATTGTGCGCGTTTCATTTTCACAAGGCACGAGGAGGGTTCATCTTTTCATTGCTTTCCTCTGTAAGGTCTTCCTCAGAATCACTTGAAGTAATGGCAGTTATGGGGATTTCAAAATTAACCAGAGGAATTTCTGAGTCTATTGGATTATTAGGTGTTAATTGATGAATTGTCCTGAAGGAATAAAGAATAGAACATGTTATAAGGATGGAATTAAAAAGGAAAGAAAAAGAGTATTGGATTAAAAATGCGCTATTAATTCATTAATGTTAATGCCATAAGAAAAGGTCCATTTCTGATTACACTTGTCACCATGGACAAAGTGATCAAGTGTAGATAACGAGGTACTTTACTCGAGATTGAGTGCAGGGGATATCCTCCGTTGTCAGTTGTCAAGCTCTGCTCCTCGACCATTGGCGAAACTAGGGCCTCATACAAGGAATCGGTTGGATGACATACATGGATGGATCATCGGGTGATTCTTACATATTTAGGATGTTGAATGGCCAGGTTTAGTGAAGATTTAGTGATTCTCGGGACTACTTTCACCTTTCCCATCTTACGGTCAAATCTACGATCCGACATTTTCTCATCGAGAATCGCCCATCACGAGGGCATCCTCCTCATACCCCCAAACCACAGCGGCCTATCTTACGAATGGCGGTATAGGCTCGACAATCCCTTGTAATGTGGCGCTAGGCCTTTACCCTCTTCATACCCGCTTCTTGACATTACTTTGGCCACCATAGCCATGGCCCCCTCCTTCCCGTATCTTGCAATTCAAGGGCACTGGAAAGAACTTTCCAATGACTCTCATTGCTTCCACATAAGGAAGTGATTGCGGCAGTGACCCGATATAGCCTCTTCCCCCTCCAGTGATGATTTTGCCGTCCTTAATGTATTTGATCTTTTGGTGCAAAGTCGAAGGAACAACATGCGAGAATGGATCCAGGCCTCCCTAACAACATAGTGTAAGCGGCTCAATGTTCATCACTTGAAGCGTGATCTGAAAGTACATGCAGAGCACGGATTGGCAAGTCAATGTCCCGACACTTCTCTCCTTGTTCGTCAGCTCTCACCACCATAGCACTTTGGCGTATGCGATGGTCAGCGGCAATCTAGCCAAGGTAGCACTAGGCGATACATTGAGGGCTGATCCGTTATCGATGAGGACCTTGCCCTTTATCTGACCTTTACATTTCACCATTACATGCGAGCTTTATTGTGCCTAAGCTGCGGGATCTACCTCTTCTTGAGAAAAGGCTCTGTTTGGATGCTGGATTTGTCCTACTATTTTCTCAAAGCGTCGGAGTAATGTCGGGGTTCACAAAGGCGATCCGAGGATTCTTTGTAAGGCTTGTGGTGGATTTCGAACTCGGGATCAATGATATGATGATATTCGGCGGGTGTTTTCCTCAGCTGCTCCACCACGTCATACTCGCTCTGTTTCATTATTTGGAGCAGTTCCTCCTCTTCTCTATCTCAACGAGCTCTGCTTCCCTACTTTCTCAACCTCCTCTTAGTGTTTTTGATGACTCTCCCATCTTTACTTTCCCTTTCCTCTTCTCTCTTTCTTCGTTCATCAACACCTTCCCACTTGAGTTATAAACTCGACTTCTTGCTCAGTGGAAGGATCTTGTTGCAATAAGTGAGGACTTGTTTGGGAGTGATGTTCTTTGGTAGGTCCATCATAAGTCATCTGAAATGCTCGTGAGAGCAAAACATGGCTTTGGTGGTTGCGGAGGTGAGGCGAGCTAGGAGAAGCGGATGTCTTTGCAGCGCTCCACGAGTAAAACTTGGAAATTGTAGTTCAAGGGCCGGCATGAGTGTTGGTGATGGGAGGCGAGGTGGAGTTCGGATAACCATTCTGGTGGTGAGGCTCTGGGGTGAGAAGGTGATTACGGGTTTGGAGGTAGAGCGTTACAGCGTATCTTGTGGTGTTCACTCCTTTTAGTCTTTGAGCTCTTCGGTATCTCGGAACCTTAAAGACAATAAGTTAGGACCTCTTGCAGAACCCCTCACAATCTCGCGACTCATGGTGTTTGCCCCTCCATGATAAGGACACCAGTATTCTCCTCGACTCCACTACGAGGGGAAAGATAACCTTCCCTCATTGCTATAGCAAAAATCTCCTCAAAGTAAGGAACGACTTATCACTTGGGTGTTGATCCCTCTCCTTGGACTCAATCATATTTACACCACTACCCGCATTATGGTTGGGCGGTGGGTTTGAGGTGACATTGGGGAGGAACCATTCCCCTCGATCTTCAACCACCCGTTAGGATTAGCGTGCACTCTCCCTGCGAGTGCCCATGATTGTCGATTGAATGCCCTTGTGCTCCTCCATGATACTCACAGCGGTGGCATCATACCACAGGATATGGCGGTGGATTGGGTCCAAAGGGGCTGATGCGATTTGGTTTATAGTCGAGGTATCGGTATATTTCCTTTGAGAGGAGGAAGGGGTGGATCGGGATTCATTGGAGGTCTTGGATTATTTTGTGGTGGCCTTGGTTGAGTTGGTGGAGAGGTGGTCTTGGTTGGAAATTTGTGGGTGGGGCGTATTGTGGGCGTGGTTGTGGATAATTAGGGAAAGGAGGTGGGATGTTTGCGATGGTTGGCCATGAGAGGGAGGATATGGCGGTGGTTATTTTGGGGAAATTGGGAAAATTATTTGGATCTAGTGATGGAATGCACATCACTCTCCTTCTTCTTGCCAAAATTGGCGGAGCTTCTTCACGAGGTTTTGATCAACTCTGTAGTCTTCCTATTCTCGAATTAGCTTCAATTCTCTCAGGCTTGGATGATATCGAGAAAGCTATTGGAAGTATTTCCAATCATTAGGTTGAAGTAGAGCCTTGATGTTTCAATGAATAGGGAGCAAAGTTCATTGTCGATCCGGAGGATATATACGACCTTCTCCCTCCATCGTTGGGCATCTTTGCTTGAAAACCTTTCCCGGTCTTTACGTGCAGTTACAGAGTCCCTCCTTGTGGGTGCCGCATCACAATTGAATTTATATTGCTTTAGAAAGGTATCGGCTAAATCCTTCGAGTGTAACACTCTGTCAATTGTATGCACCATCTCGAGGCTGCTCGGGAGGCTCGTGAAAGAAGTGAATGAGAAGTCTATCGTCTTCAGTTAAAGCGGACATTTTGGCAATGTAGGTTGCGGTGGATCTGAGGATCAGAGTTTCGGTGTACTTGTGAAATCGGAACCTTGAATTTGGGTGGTACCACCACATCGGCACCAATCTCGGTGGCGACATCAGTGAACCATACATGTTCGGCCTCTGTGCTCTCGATCTTTCTTCGGGCCAGATGACTTCTCATTTCTCTCATCTTACTTTCTCCTTCTGTTGTGTGATACCTCCCCCAGCAGGGGCGAGGGGTGGAATGAAGCTGGAGGATCGGGATTGAATGGTGAGGCTCGGCATTTGAGGCAGTGGATAATAGGAAAAAGGTGGGTCATTATTTATGGTCATGGATTAGCGGTGATTGTCGGTCGGGATGGGAGTTGAAAGGTAAAGAAGTTGAAGCTTGGTGAGGATCATTTTGTTGTAGGTGGTGGAGGAGGTAATGGTGGGCTAAGTGCAGGCGGCTTATTTTGGACATCTCCTTCATGACTTCATAAGTTACGAAACTGGTCTTTTAGTTGAAACTTGCCTGTAGGTTACGTGCTTGTTCTGATCTTCCATTAGTTTTCTTGTTGAGATCTTATTAAGTACACTGTTGAGGTTGAATCGCGTGCTTAGTCGGACTTGCCTTGTTTGAAGTAATGTTTGATTTTAGTGAGTAAAAGGAAAATTTTCAATGAATTTTGAATTAAAAATTAAAGAGTCTGGTGTGGACAAAGGATCACGATGGCATCGAGAGCGAGGCGAAATCTGCGAGAGGATAATTGCATCCCTTTATCATGGCATCGTTCGATAGTCAGCCGGTGAATGGCTGGATTGAATGCGCATTTATGGTACTTGTCCATATGGCGCATTCAATTTTATAACCCTAGCGAGGGTTCCTACGGGAGTCATACTATTCATTCACAATTTTGCTAAACCATGGCCCGAAACGCCTCATAGGTTCAACAATGGATTTAGCATTAAACTCTGGGATCTAAAAAACTTCCTCTGTAGAAGTTCGAGGATGCCATGTTAAAAATGATGCTTATCCTTTCACAGACCTTATTTGGTAATGATGCATGGTGACTTGTGAAAAATTTGTTAGTAAGACAAATTAGGGTAATTTTGAATCATCTTGTTGACAAGGTGACACGTACACATTTATCAAAGTAGTAAAATGTGTAGGCGTTTTAGTAGGAATCAAAATTACCCTGAAAAGAAATAAACAAAAGGAAATTAAAGCAGAATAGGGTAAGAGTAAGTATGCCCGTTTTGTCGTATAGTAGGCAGACTCCTAACACTGGGTAAGCGCTACCTATTTGGGATAGTTCTATCTTATGAGGCGCTTTACTACGGCTTTGGCTATCGTGATAGTTTAGCTCGGATCTAATTTTCTAATAGCCACGGGTTCCCAAATTGCCCCTCATGTAGTGAGCCCCATTCTACCCCATGATATTGTCGGAAAATTCCACGGGTATCACGGTAAATAGAGCAGTTTCAATTTGAGCGAAGCCTTCACGGATACTAACGGGTAAAACCCACTGCAGCTACATGACTCCCTCCTACTTTCCTAAAGGGTAAGAAAGCCGGGTTAGGACCATAGTGTGTGAGGACATTGTGTGAGTGTTCGGTGTGTGAAGGGACACCTTTACCTCTTCCCAATTCGAGGATTTTATTTTTCCATTTTTTCCTTTTTTCTTTTTGAAATGAAGAGCCTTTGTAAGAGATAGAACAGGCAAAACAAAATAGTTAGTAGCAATAATAATTAGCATATGAGACATCGCCGAGTGAGCCCCTCTAAATATAATTTGATCGGACAAAAATTAAGCCTACTTTTGGGCCTCTAGACCGGGTTAAGTCGATAATGAGATATATCGTCCCCAGTGGAGTCGCCAAGCTGTCGCAATGGGATTTTGAGGTTGCCCGGACGATCACTCACCGAAGTGGGAAAGTGTGAGGAGTCGCCACCTTAGTTTTGAGGGAAACTAAAGAAAACCATTTGAGAAATTAAATTAAAAATGAAACCACTTCAAAACAGAGATTCTAAGTTCGGGGTCCGTAAACGGGTGGGGAAGGTGTTAGGCACCCCACCTCGTCCCTTAATAAGGGTAAGTAGATTTAATTCTGCGTCCTTTACAAATTAGTTAGAAAGGCTTAGGCGGCAATGTTAATCCTCTTGGTAGAAGGAATGTTTGATTTTTCACTAAATTTGGATCACTCAGATACATAAGTAAATGAGACAACCTTAGTGAACGGGTGTGAGAATCGGATAAGAACTCTCCCCGATCTTTTTAAGTTGTTCATTAAAATTTTGAGGAGAGCAGGATAAGAACCCTCCTCAGGTCTCTTTTAAGTTATTTATTTGAAGTTTTGAGGGAGGCAGGATAAGAACCCTCCTCAGATCTCCTTTTTATAGTTATTAGAATTTTAAGTTGAGACCAGATAAGAACTCTCCTCCGATCTCTTTTAAGTTATTTAGGTCTCGACTTGGGACCTGGAATAAGAACTCTCCTCAGATCCTATTTAATAGTTAGCAAAATTTTGAGTTAAGACCGGATAAGAACTCTCCTCCGATCTCTTTTAAGTTAACGAGCACGAAAAAGACTTTTCGATCTCACGAATTTTGATGTCCTAAGAACCTAAAGTTAAAGATCCACGGCGTTCAAAGATGTCGAGGATAAGGCTTCTCGATACCTTTTGGCTAGGCGGAAAACTAGACTTGATTTACCGACCTTCCGGATATTCATTTTACCAATATCTTTTAATGACCGATCTATTATATTTCGTTTACTTAGGTTTTGTCTCAATTTGTGGCCTCTTTGATGATCTGCCATTTATGTCAGCCTAATAGTTTGGCTATTTTCCTGACGTGTTATTCATGTCTTCCCTCAAAAGAGACCTCTAAGTCGCAGTTGCCTACGTTTACCCAAACATTTACATACTACTGGGAGTTAGAAAACTTGCTTTCAGAAATGATGAAGATTAATAAAAATAAACTGATCACTAAAGAAATGATTTAGGAGTGTCATTCTTTGGGGATCGTTCGTGCAAAAAGTAAACTTGAAGAAAATCGCAGATGTAAGAAAACAAGGAAAATGCGGAAAATAAACGTGGACACTTAATAAAACAGTAGCATGAACTCCTACAATAACACCTTTTGAGGTTCTCTAGTGCAAAATAATCTTTGAAGGAAGTTACAGATGTATAAAGAACAAAGGAAGTGCAGGAAACAAACGTAAACAGTAGTGTGAACTCTTACCTGTGAGGAGCCAAATATATTGAAATAACTGTGAAGTGGTAAACAGTGATGGTGGATTGATCAGCCTGAGAGTTGATGTCTGTCGTGAAACCGAGAGATGCTTTAGCTAAAAGGTAACCGAGTAAGAACCAGGTGAAAGGAAGTTGAGCTTGAACAGAGGAAAGGAAAGCAGAGATGATGAGAGTATGACCAGATAATGAACAAACTGGAAATGTAGAGTTCCAATATTCAAAATCTTTTTCAAGAAAACACTCTTGAAAACTAGTTTCAAAAGTCTTTTTAATCACTACAAAACAGCAGAGTAACAAACTGAATGAAGTTTCAGAGTTCCTCCACGATAATAGAAGCCTCTTGCCTATATTTTTTGTCCCCCCCTCTTGAACAGTTTTTCATGCAGGTATTTATAGGAATCGGGTGCTCCCCATGAAGGGTCAGGATTCATTTTGAGGGAGATGGAGGGTCAGGATTTTGAAGTACATGATCGGATGTTCAGGAATTAAAGAGAATCAAAAGCGAATGGTGAGATCGCTTCTCAAAGTATTTGTCCTTTTCCTCTTTTAATCAAACGGTCTTGAATCCTCTTGTCCGAACGATCGAGGGTGAGTGAAAAACGCTGGTATTGTCATCTTCTCTTTTGATCCAAGGGTTCGGATTCATCCTTACAAGTGAGATCAACGGTGGAGATTGGGATGTCTGGATGTCATGACATACCACAGCACTGTCGGATTGCGGGCGATTCTTAGGCGTGCGGTGGAGATCTCGTGCGCCATGCTTTAACTACCTCGCTCGATTCGGCGGCGGTTATTGGAATTTGTCTTATTCTTTTTGTCTTCCGATCCCTCCTAGCTCCTATTCCGATCTCTCATGCGATCTCCTATCTCCGATCTCTTTTATCCCTTGATCGATCGGATCCGGTCCAAGCATTAATTACATCTCGATTTTGAGCGTCGCCGTTTCCTTCGACATTAAATGCCCATTTTCCCTATATATACCCCTGTTGATAGTGGCATTTCCTTCATTCGATTTTCTCTCTTTCTCCTTGTTTCTTGGTTCTAGGCTTAGGGAAAGTTAGGCTACAAGCGTGGTTTTGATCCTCTTCGATGGAATTCCCTATTCCTCGTGAAAATTTACGATCCGGTGATTGGATGGTCCTAATTGGCGATGGTGAGAGAAGCTGGATTTGACCGATCCGTATTGCGGGCTTGGTTGTACCGATCTCGAGTTGCTCAAGCGAGTTCATTGGCTTCTCATCACATTGAGTGTTCGACAATGATTAAGCTTCCGGTCGGCAATATCCTTGGGATCGATTATAAAGCGATCCTTAGATCACCAGGAGTATCCTTGGGATTAGTTATAAAGCGATCCTTAGATCACTGGGAGTATCCTTGGGATAAGTTATAAAGCGATCCTTAGATCACCTCTTGAGATAGGATTTTCACGGTCTCTAGAGATCGTCCAAATGATGTAATTTTTCAATGTAATCGGATCTCTAGAGATCGGCCACATGATGTAGCTAGACCTTTATTGTAATCCGATCCTAGAGATCGCCCAAATGATGTAATCCGATCTTTTGAGAATAAAGACTTTATTTTGTCGGTTATCATCTTATTTTTGCATTGATTATTTTCCGATCTCTACTGTGTTTATCCGATCTGGTTCTTTACGAATGACACTTAAGCGATCCTTTATTCAAAATATTTAACTTATTATGCGATCTCCAATTAACCGATCTCTGAACATTCGGATATTTGAGAGAAGTGTCAGAACAGCTGTCGAGTCTCACCAATCGATGCGCCGCCTAGAACCTCGCGAGCATTAAATGCTCGGACTAGTATAAATAGGGGCGGGAGGGTTAGCCAGTTGTTCTCTCATTTCATTTTGATCTCCTGCTCATAGCTTGAAGTTCTCTCATTTTCTCCGGTTTCTCCGATGCGATTAGACTCGTAAGGACTTTGATCTTCTTTTTGTTTAAGTTCTTTGTTTCTTTTGAAAATGAGCGGTCTTAAAGGTCGAGAGCGGCGAGCCCTCCTTCCATTGAGTTCTCTTGGTCATCGTCGATGAAGAAGAAGCGATCGAACCAAGCGCGCAACCTGGACCCCTTAGGGTCCTCTGCTCCAGTCGGTAGTCGTACCATTAAAGCGTCGCACCCTTCTTCAAGGAGAGACCCATCCCATAGACGAGCTTAGTCGGTTCTTGAGAATCCGCTCTGCGATCGTTTGTTCATGAATACATTAGTTGTCGTGATTCGTTCGTGCTTATCAAGTGCCATGGCGACCTTCGTGTCGATCTCTTCTTTTAAGAGAACGAGATGGTTATGGTATATGAGGAACAGTTAAAGGCCGATCTGAGGTTCCCTCTAGACGATTTCTATAAGGAAGTCCTAAAACTTCACCGAGCATCCATTGTTCAAATTCACCCCAACTCGTGGCGGATCTTGGTAGCTTTCAGAGGTCTATGCCGAGCTAAGGGAATCAGACCTACGGCTAAAGTGTTCGCCAAAGGCACCGGCTAACTCACGAAAGGGCGATGACCACTGGTTCTTTCAGCGAAGCCTCGTTGCGAGCTCTTTTCCAATCTGCCTCGTCTCTTAAGAATTGGAAGAATCGTTTCTTCATTGTGAGGAGCAAAGATCAGAGCCATTTTGAGACTTCCCAGCGGTGGTGGTACCGGGGACCTTTGCTTAGAATCACATCACCTGAGCCAAGATGAAAGCCTAATAGTGATGGATTTGAAGAGTGAGGCTGCCACTAAAAAGTATTCTTGTTTGGATGCGGTGGACGAGAAATGCACCATTGGGTGTTCGGTGCTCACTTGGCCAAGACGCGAACTTCCGCTCTCTAACCTCGGCATCGGTATTTTCTATATCTCAATTCTCACGACCTTAGTGATCTCACTAACCTTTTCTTTGTGCGGTATGGCGGGTGGTGAGGGTTCAAGGAAAGCGGAAGAAGGAGAGATCTCCCGGAAGATAAAGGAGATAAAGCGTTGAACGACTCCAAACGCCCGATCACGAACACAGGGAGATACAAAGTGATCCTCCCCAACCTTGGTCCATGACCACTGAAGTTACCCGATCTCCTCCTAGATCGGAGGAGCGACCTCGACTCTTGCGATTGTTCCAAGCGAGGAAGGGGGCCTACCCAAGCTTACGGGAGGACCTCTTCTCGGGCGCTCAATCTTGATCATTGCTTGAGGAATACCGGATGTCAAGGAGAACTCGATTTCGCCAAAGTCACCGGGTCTACCATCTTCTTTTCGGAGGATCGGGACAGCTATCCCTGAATGGTCTCGATGACATATTGACTCGGACCATGAGCTTAAGCGTGGAGTGTCAGTGAACGGACCATGATCGAGAAAGGATTCGCTTGGGTAAGGAGATCGGGAAGAAGAACCGGAAGTGGATTCCCTCCGATCCCGGCTCTCATCGGCTCGGGATTATATATCTCAGTCGAGGGCGGGCAAAGCTCCATGAAGACCGATTGGCGAGCAGGCCGTATTTTGGACGAGAGGACCGCGCTCTTAAGGAAGTCCAGCGCTCCACGCCAATGAAGCCTCTCGGTCGCTCAACTTATAGAGGAACTCGAGGCGAAGGATAAGGAGCTTAAGGAGAGGGATGAAGAGATGGTGGCGGAATAGCGAGGCCTATGTGAAGGCTCACAAGGATCTCTTGGCCGCACTCCAGAGCGTTACCGAAGAAGACTTCTCTTGGATGGCGGACGTGGCTCCCGAGGACAATGATGAAGACAGTGAGGATGAAGCCAGGGTGAGAGGAGAGAGGAGTGATCAAATGTAGATCAGTGGGGTGATCCCCAGAATAACTGTACAAATTATGACATGAAATGAAATGCCTTTTGTTCAATGAATGATTGTGATCGGAAAATTTTAAACCATTGTTTGTCTGAGTATTTGATTGTATGAGCACAGCAAAACAAAAACTAAATGTGATTATTAATCTAAGTATGAGAGATCGGAAAGCACTTTGAACATGAGATTGGTAGGGAAGAAATCTTGACAGAACTTGGTGAAAATTTAACTCGAACACTTAAGATCGGAATCGAACCAAAACTTTAGCTCTTAAACTTTCGGAAAGGAGGTCGGCAATAAAACTGGTAGGAAAGGATCTAGTGCCCGTTCATTTTATTCATCAACAGAGATCAGGAATATACCCGACGAGTCCAGAAATTCGGCAACGGGTTTGAGGGATCGGTAAAATGATTTTGAGAGATCGGCTGAGTTTTAAGGGATGCTAGGACTTAGCATTGATTCAAGTCTTTGTGAGGAGAGATCGGAAATGTGACCGCCTATCAAGGAGGGACCGGAAACGTGATTAGCTGTTCAAAGAAGAATTTTTATTGATTCTAGGGATCGACCAAAATATGGTGTCGACAGGGACCAAAGCTCAAATCAGTCTTTAAGGTTGACAAAATGAGCTATGGATCTATTGCAAAAGCCCAGACTTGATGTGTCATGACCAGTTTCGGTATTTATTTTATATATAGAGTTTCAGATGTCCAAATGAAGCAAGCCCAAGCCCAATTGAACCTTAAGAGCCACCTCTACAACTTCTATGAAGGGCTGGATGCAAGATGAGGCCATTTTAATTGTCAAAAATGGCAATGAAATCATCACTATGGGCTAGACCGTCTGTCTGAATCAGTCCTGGTTTTTGGGGTATAACTTGGGCTGTAGACCTTAGATTTGGGCAAATGAGTACCCATTGGAAAGCTAAGACATAGGGTTACAACTTTCCTGAAGAGGGCAGAGGCAGATTTGGAAAGAAAGTCACTAAAAATCAGCCTTGATTCCAGAGACGTGAATACAGGCTGAAAATCTGCTTTTTGAATTTCAAAACTTTTCCTAGTTTAGTTCCTATCTTTGGGATTAGGTTTTTTATTATAAATACGTCTTTAGGTAGCAGCTAAGAGCATCTAATTCAGACCTTCGTTCTCTATAGAAGACCTTCATTCTCCATTCTCTTTTGAGATTTTTTCTTTATTTTTCTTTATTTTTCTGTAAGCCATGAACATGAGTAGCTAAGTTTTTAATTCAGTTCAAAGGATTCAACTTCTTATGTGTGATTTGTGAGACCAAGTTCTTAATTTAATTTATGTCTTTTTGAATATCTATTATTTTTTTTATTTTTGATCTGTTGAATGATTTGCTAAAAAGGCCTATTAGTTAATTGTTTGATTTGATCAATTGCTAGTTCATCTTCATAATTCATAATTGTTGTGTAAGATTGAACATGAGTAGGAATTATGTTTTATTGATTATGATCTAAGTTTTTTATAATAACCTAAGAAAACAATAGGGTGGATTAATTGATTTATGCTTCATAAATTGTTGTTCAGCTTAACTACTTCCTTTTCTTAAAGCAATTATTAATTTGATGAGTATTGCTTAATACCAACTCAGTTAATAATTACAGTCAATAAGAGTGCTTGGCTCGAATTGATGAGTATAGGAAAGTCAGGGGTTTACCTCGCTGTTTGGTAAATCTACGTTAAGTATTCAATAAGATATAATTGTATTTCTTTTGTCTTTGATCAAATCAATGCATTGGAATACGAATTACCTTGGACTGAAGTTTGTTTAATTGGAGAGTTTCTTATTTTTATATCTTAATTTTGGATTTTTGATTTCTTCTTTGGATTGTGAATTACCCCCCTCCCTCCCAACTTTTGTTTCTTTTTCCATTACACAAGTGCACGAAATTTAATAATTCAGACTTTAGGGTTCGACCTGGATTTACCACTTACTGCAGAAAATATTTCATAATTGGTAATTTCAGTTAATTTAATTTCTGGTGGATTCGACACCCATCAAGAATTTTGGCGTCGTTGCTGGGGACTGAAGTTTATTGGAATTCGTGTTTTTAGTGTTAGGGTATTTTGTTATTAACTTTGTTTTGTGGAGTGTTGCTGTTTTCAGGTTTTCAAAAAAATATATATATATTTTATAGTGTTACTATTCATTGAGAATTTTGGTTAAATTTGGAGGGGCGGCCCATACCTATTTTGAAGGAAATGACGCTCTAATCAAGACCAATTAATCCATAGGATTTTTTCGCCCCACCCTCTTGAGGCCAAATTCGATTGTTTTCTAGGGTTTTGAGGTATTTTTCTGTTTTTACTTTGATTTTTTTTTGTTTATGACAAGAACTTCTCAATTTGGTAAGTTGATCTTTGATCCAGAAGTAGAAAAAATAGCTAAATGGTTAAGAAAATTGGCTAAGCAAGCTAAGCAGATTCTAAGTATATCTGAAGGAGTCCAATCTCCAAAGGAGTTAAGTTCGGATTCGGATTCAGAGTCAAATTCCGAAAACGAAACCATGGCTGCTAGAACTTTGAAAGAGTTGGCTGCTCCTGATCTAAACCAACACCCTTTGTGTATCCAATACCCTGCTTTAAATATTGCTTTTGAGTTAAAATCTGGACTAATACATTTGTTGCCTAAATTTCATGGTCTTGCAGGTGAGGATCCACATAAGCATCTAAAGGAATTTCATGTTGTGTGTTCCAGCATAAAACCTCAAGGAGTTTCAGAGGATCAAATCAAGCTTCGAGCTTTTCCTTTTTCACTGGAGGGCACTGCTAAGGATTGATTGTATTACCTTCCTTCTGGATCTGTCAACTCATGGAATGGGATGAAGCAGATATTTCTGAAGAAGTATTTTCCTACTTCCCGTGCTGCCAATATAAGAAAAGAAATTTGTGGCATCTGGCAGTACAATGGAGAGAGTTTGTATGAGTATTGGGAGAGATTTAAGAAGCTGTGTGCAAGCTGTCCCCATCATCAAATAAGTGAGCAGCTGTTGATTCAGTATTTCTATGAGGGACTACTGCCAATGGACCGCAATATGATAGATGCTGCTAGTGGAGGAGCTTTGGTTGACAAGACACCAGATGAAGTAAGGAGGCTGATTGCTAACATGGCAGCAAACTCTCAGCAGTTTGGAATGAGAATGGATCACACACCCATGAAGGTTAATGAGGTAAGTATATCTAACCTAGAGAAACAGATTTTTGATTGAACTTCTTTGGTGAGGCAATAAGCTGTAGGGAAAATGCAAACTGTTAAGGTATGTGGGATTTATTCGGGTTCGGGTCATGCTACTGACATGTGTCCTACATTACAAGAGGATGAATTAATACAATATGTTAATGCAGTAGGAAATTATGGACAGCCACAACACAGGTATGATCCCTTTTCCAATACTTATAATCCAGGATGGCGAGATCATCCTAATTTGAGTTATGGGAATCAACCGGTGCAAAATCGATACCAGCAGCAAAGACCACAAGTGAATCAACCACAACCACCTCCGCCTCCCTCAAGTCAAGGTATGTCACTTGATGAAATTGTTAAGGCTTTGGCTCACAATACCCAACAATTTCAACAGGAGACCAAAAATTGCATTCAAAACATAGAGAGACAGATTGGTCAGTTAGCCTCATCTGTGAGTAAGCTGGAAGCTCAAGGTTCTGGAAAGCTTCCATTACAAACAGTCATAAACCCTAGAGAAAATGCAATACTGTTCCGGGTGGGTAGGAAGTTGGTAATCAGAATCCACATGAGCCAATAAAAAAGAAGAAGCAAGGATAAAAAGAGTCTGAAGTTCCTGAAGTTGAGGTAAATACTGAACTTAACTTGAATAAGGCTAATAATTCTGTTCTTCCTCCATTCCCCTGCAAGTTGGCCAAGACAAAGAAAGAATAACAAGAGAAAGAAATTTTGGAGACTTTCAAGAATGTGGAGGTGAATATACCTTTACTTGATATGATCAAACAAGCTCCCAAGTATTCTAAATTTCTTAAGGAACTATGCACTACAAAGCGCAAGTTGAGGAATAATGAGAAGATCAGTGTTGGGGAAGATGTGTTGGCATTAATTCAGCGAAAATTACCCCCTAAATGTAAGGATTCAGGTTTGTTTTCTATTCCCTACAAAATAGGTGATTCTAGATTTGAAAGTGCAATGGCAGATTTAGGAGCATCTATTAATGTTATGTCAAATTCAGTTTTTCAAACTTTAAATTTGGGTCCTTTGAAAGAAACCAGTGTCATTATTCAGTTAGCTGATCGTTCTAATGCTTACCCATTGGTAGTAGTTGAGGATGTGTTGGTGCAGGTTGGAGAATTGATTTTTCCTGCAGATTTTTACATTCTGGATATGGAGGATAGCATTCCCACATCAAAGTCATCTTTGAATTTGTTTGGAAAACCTTTTCTAAAAACTGTCAAGACAAAAATTGATGTGGATTTGGGTACCTTAACTATGGAGTTTGATGGAGAGACTATCAAATTTAATATCTTTGATGCCATGAAGTATCCTGCTGATAATCATTCTGTCTTTTCTATTGAAGTTGTTGTTGTTGATACATTTGTGCAGGATAATTTTGAGTTAAGCATGGAGGATGAGTTAGAAAGAAAATCACATTTGCATGAATTAGAGGAAATTCGCCTTAAGGCTTATGAAAATTCTAGGATCTGTAAAGAAAAGACAAAGGCATTCCATGACAAAATAAGGAAGTAGTTTGTGATTGGGTAAAAAGTTTTATTGTATAATTTCATATTGAAGTTGATGCTTGGTAAGTTGCGTTCTCGTTGGATTGGACCCTTTGTTGTTACTAATGTGTTTCCTTATGGTGCAGTTGAAATTTAAAGTTTAGGAACTAATAAAGTGTTCAAGGTCAACGGTCATGAACTCAAGCCATTTTATGAGGGGTTTCAGGAGCATTCAGTAGATTAAGAAGCTTTGTCATATCGAGCTAACGACAATAAACAAAAGCGCTTCTTGGGAGGCAACCCATGGGTGGCTTGTTAGCCACAATCAGATTTGTTTTCTTTCCCTTATTTTATTTTATTTTCTAGCATTTTTTTTCTATTCTTTTGCATTTGAGCTTTACATTGGGGACAATGTAAGTTTTAAGTGTGGAGGAGGAGAAATTTATTGCTGCAATCTTTTTAATTGTTTAAAAAAATAAATAAATAAATAATAAAAAATAAAAAAAATAAAAATAAAATTTTTTCTTATAAGCTTGATTCATGATTCTATATTAACTCTTGGAGAGAAGTGCTTTGTCCTTAAAATGACTTTTCTATTTTAGATTGAATTTTTGAAATTTTAGGCAAGGTAATAGTAATTTTAATGATGGATTTTCCCTCTTCTCTATACCATAGAGCATTTTTTTTTTTGCATAAATCATTTAGGCTTGATTTAATGGTGAAATTATTAGTTATGTGTGCTTTAAACTAGTGTCATGCATATTTCAGAACTTTGTTTAATCTATCACTGCATAATTGGGGAAAATAAAAGGTTTAACTTGAAAATTGCTCTGCTATTTTAAGCAAACTAACCAAGGGTCTTCATGAACCCCATGTCGATTCACAGGCCAAAAGCTAGCTAGGATATGAGTAAGGTACTTTTCTGAAGGTGACAGTTGAAATAATAATAAAAAAAAGTAATTGTGACAAGAGATAAGTACCAATTTCAAATATATATATAAAAAAAAAGGCATTTCTATCTCCCCTAAGATTTGCAAAGAGCTATAATTATTGTGCCTTGATAAATTAGCCTTATATTTTGGTGTGTATTGACTTAAAATTTTATGGAACTTTAATTATGTGAGCTTAATTGATTTCAAGTCTTTTGTTTTGTGTTGGAAAATTGTTGATATATTGGTATGGTATTGATAGAATTTATTATGATGGTTATTACCTTACTCGCCTCTTCTTTCAAACTTTTAACCTTTTGTTAGAAAATGTTGTGATAGGGTGAAGTTAAGGAACTTCTAAGTGGAGTTGACTGAGAGTTTAAGTCATGCATGAGAACAAGCATGGAATAAGTGTGGGGAATTTGATAAGTGCTTAATTTATTAATTTTACTCTCATCACATTTAGTGTTTTTAGTGTGTTTTTATGTTTAATTCAGTTGATTAAAATATATTTATCATTTAGGCATATTTTTAGATAATTGTGGAATAATTGTGTTAAATGAATAAATTTTCAGCATTTGACCTTTGCTGTATTTTTCAAGTGTTTCTAAAGTTGTGGCTCTTCAAATTGAGTGTTGTTTAATCCATTGAAAAGCTAAGATAAATCACTTCAAAAGATAAAGAGGGACAAAAGCCTAAATCAATATCTAAGGTTGACAAAATGAGCTATGGATCTATTGCAAAAACCTATACTTGATGTGTCACGACCAGTTTCGGTATTTATTTTGTATCTGGAGTTTCAGATGTCCAAATGAAGCAAGCTCAAGCCCAATTGAACCTTAAGAGCCACCTCTACAACTTCTATGAAGGGCTAGATGCAAGATGAGATCATTTTAATTGTCAAAAATGGCAATGAAGTCGTCACTATGGGCTAAACCGTCTGTCTAAACTAGTCCCTGTTTTTGGGCCATAACTTGGGCTGTAGACCTCGGATTTAGGCAAATGAGTACCCGTTGGAAAGCTAAGACATAGGGCTACAAATTTCCTGAAGAGGGCAGAGGCAGATTCAGAAAGAAAGTCACTGAAAATCGGCCTTGATTCTAGAGACGTGAATGCAAGCTGAAAATCTGCCTTTTGAATTTCAAAACTTTTCCTAGTTTGGTTCCTATCTTTGGGATTAGGTTTTTTATTATAAATACGTTTTTGGGCAGTAGCTAAGAGCATCCAATTCAGACCTTCGTTCTATATTCTCTTTTGAGATTTCTTCTTTATTTTTCTTTATTTTTCTGTAAGCCATGAATAAATGTAACACCCCAAAATTTTAAATTTTATTATTTTATGAGTATTATTGATATTTTAATTTTATTAAATTTTAAGAAATTATTTGAGATTTTTCGAATTTTAAAAATCGGGTTCGATTTTTCGAAAATATAAACTTTGATGATTTTTAAAAATTTATTTAAAGATCACGTGGCAAAATTAAAAATATATTTGGAGTCTACAAATTTTTCTGAGTTTTCTAGAATTTTTTCAGAATTTTTAGACCTCGTTTTCGGTCCCAAGGCAGAGCAAAAATTTAAAATTTTGTATCCTAAATCGAACCGTCCGAATCGAACCGGACCGGATCGGACCGATCGAATCGAACCGGTCTTCTTCTTTTTCTTCCTCCTCCCTGCGCGCGTCCAACCTCCCTCCCCTTCTCTCCCTTTTTCTCTCTCCTCCCTTCTCCCCTTGCCGCGCCTCCCGCACTCGCCACCGCCACCGGCGCCAAACCTGCCTGTACGAAAACAATGGACGTGGGCGACCGTTCGTCTTCCCGGCTAAAATCCGGCCGATCCGGCCACTAATCGGATCGGGTCTTGTGTCTAAACTCATCTACTCGTCGAGAGCTTTCTATAGACACCAAGAACACCGAAATCCATCGAGCGGTTTGTCTAATTTTTGCCCGGGAAGTTTTAGCCCATTTTGACTTTCGGGCTAGATTTCTCGCAAACCGTGAACCCCACGAGAAAACCGAGAGTATCAGAGCGCTCCACTCGTCGAGAGCTTCGCGGCGACATAAATTTCAAATTTTTTCGACACCGTTTTTCGGTGGGTCTCACGAAACTTCGCAGTGTTTTTCCGAGCATTAAATGAGCTTAGAAAATTCTGAAAAATTTATGTACTAACCCCCGTGTTGTGGGCTTTGTGTAGGTATCCTCAATTCACAGAAATTCGATAGTTGTCCGGGTCTGTGAATTTCCGGCCAGACAGACCCGCTACCGGAAAAGTCTCCGAATTGGATCGAGGTTTTAGCTATCCCACCATTGTCAGACATCCCGAGCGCGTTTCTGAAGTCGGAATCGGCAAAGGTAAACCCGAACCTTGCTTTTTCGTAATTTTCTAGTGCTTAAATAGGATTAAAAATCAATAAAATATTCGTGGTAGCTTAGAAAATTATGATTCTTTTTGCAATAGCCTAGTAATATTGCTAAGGACCACGGGGCAAAGTTTTAGAATTTTTAGAGCTTATTTGGGCAGTTTTTGCAAAAATGATCAATTATAAGGACTAAATTGAAATTTTACATATTGTGATGAATGACTGTTTGGATGGGCCCAGGAGGGGCTGTGTGATGTGATTGAATTGTGGATATATGAGTTGTGAATATAGAAGTGTGTTTTGAGCCCTTTTGCAGGTTGGGTAGGTCCTAGGTATAGGGGAGACTCTGCCGGATTTTCTGCACGACTTAGGACGTATTTGGTCTTTTCTTGATTTGTATTGAGTCATTTGTATTAAATAATTGTAATGTAATTGTCAGGTGAGCCGAGACAGCCTTCTTCCTCCGCTCAACCGCCCCAGTGACCGTTGTCAAGTCTGTGAGTAAAATATTAATTTTAATTGTAATTTCACTATTATTATATGTTCAAGCATGCCCATTCATCACTTATATGTATGTATTTATGTAGTTAAACTCTAGGCACGTTTTATGTTGCATTCATAACTGTTAAAGTGCCATGGATGTTGTTGTGGTAATTTGGAGCAGTGTGTGTGCGTTGGTGTGCGTGTGATGTGGTGTGGACTATGGATAGGACGGGTAGACACGGCTTGAGATCTTCGCTGGGACCCGGTCCTTCGGGGTAGTCACGGCTTGAGTTCTTCGCTGGGACCCCGATTTGGTTTATTAAGCGAAAGTCCGGCTTGAGTTCTTCACTGGCACCAGGTTGGATTTAAGAGAGTCAGATAGGGATCGGCTCCATATATTATGATTGATACTACTGGGTGTGTGAGTGCTCCAAATTACCTTTTTGCTGTTATGATGTGAATTTATTGCTGATGCTGCATTTCACTCCATAGGGTGCATTAGTTTTAGATAGTTATAGAGATTATGGTTAAAATTGATATTTTACTCTCTGAGTCGAACGCTCACTCCTGTTCAATATTTTTCCAGGCCACAGGAGGATATTTTTGAGGTTAACCTGCTTTCTCCCTCACAGGTCATTTATTCATGTTGGTGTAATTCTATAAATTTCTAGAATTTCCGCATGTGTTAGAAATGATTATTTGATTTGGGCCTGTAATATAAATTGTTATTTTGGACCTGTAAACTTAATATTTCATGCATGTTTGATGGACTGGATGAGGGAGCTGAGCTCCCATATATTTTTATGATGATATGAGTATGTGGAGGGTGAGCTGAGCTCCCCAATTGATTATTTATTGTGTTTACAGGTCGGGTGAGTCAAAAACTCCCCGTTGAAAGGTCCATTTTATGGCCGGACTCTGTCCGGTTGATTTCTTGAAATTGGGCCCAAATGGGCTTTAGAGTTGGGTTAATGAATAGTTAGGCTTACTACGGGCCTCGGGGGCTTTAGGCTGGCCCAGGTCCTAGTACCGGTCCGGCCCATAGGTTGGGTCGTGACATGAGTGGCTAAGTTTTTAATTCAATTCAAGGGATTCAAGTTCTTATGTGTGATTTGTGAGACCAGGTTCTTAATTTAATTTATGACTTTTTGAATATCTATTGTTTTCTTATTTTTGATCTGTTGAATGATTTGCTAAAAAGGCCTATTAGTTAATTGTTTGATTTAATCAATTGCTAGTTCATCTTCATAATTCATAATTGTTGTGTAAGATTGAACATGAGTAGGAATTAGGTTTTATTGATTATGATCTAAGTTTTCGATAATAACCTAAGAAAACAATAGGGTGGATTAAATGATTTATGCTTTATAAATTGTTGTTCAGCTTAACTACTTCCTTTTCTTAAAGCAATTATTAATTTGATGAGGATTGCTTAATACCAACTTAGTTAATAATTAAAGTCAATAAGAGTGCTGGGCTCGAATTGATGAGTAAAAGAAAGTCAGGGGTTTACCTCGCTGTTTGGTAAATCTACGTTAAGTATTCAATAAGATATAATTGTATTTCTTTTGTCTATGATCAAATCAATGCATTGGAATGCGAATTACCTTGGACTGAAGTTTGTTTAATTGGAGAGTTTCTTATTTTTAGATCTTAATTTTGGATTTTTGATTTCTTCTTTGGATTGTGAATTATCCTCTCCCCCAACCTTTGTTTCTTTTTCCATTACACAAATGCATGAAATTTAATAATTCAGTCTCTAGAGTTCGATCTGGATTTACCATTTACTGCAGAAAATATTTCATAATTGGTAATTTCAGTTAATTTAATTTCTGGTAGATTCGACACCCATCATTAGCTAATGAAAATAAATAAATAGATAAAATATTGAGTTTCCACAAATTTATTAAATTATTTTCACAATATCTAAACTTTTTATGATCAAAATAATATTTAAAGTAAATAAAAATATCTTTGTCAATATAATTATTATTATTATATGTAAAAATTAAATTAAATTAAATTATTAATAATGTAAATCCACACAACATATACTACTAGTTTTGTTATAAAGTAAAGTAGATATTGCAAAAATTGATTGTCCCTATAGGAATAAAAGGGTGTTTGGTTCACTGTTGGGTGCAGCTAATAACTGATAGACACTAAAACAGATGAATTAGAGTGTTTGATAAGTTTAAAAAAATAAAGCTGATAGCTAATATGGTATCTATCACCCATCAACTGTAACGCCCTCACTTTAGGTAGTCCGTACATTTTACTGTTCCGACGACTAATGTCTATTCGGACTGTTAGGATGTCTGGAACTACACTCAAACTAGAGTGAGGAGACATAAATTGACTGAATAAAGACCCAAAAAAATTAAGAAAAACTAAAAGAAGTGAATGGCGAATGAGTCACAAAGATGGGTGACCGTACCGGAAAGCAACTGTAAGGACAGTTGTCGACCCCAGACCTGCGAGAAACCCTAGAAAATAATTTTTGGGACTCCAGAGACGAGTCATTGAGGTTTCGATGGCATTAGAATACTAAGAAAATGATTAGAAAAATTATTAGATCAGTACAGACAATTTTAGTCTGTTAAGCAAAACGAAGGGCATTTTGGTCATTTCATCTTTAGAGATGATTTTTGACCAACTTATCCAATTAAGTAAATAATTTATATGACATAAAATATAAATAAATATTGCTAAAAATTTAATTGAAAATGAATAGAAAAGAAAGAGGAAGAAAATGAATCAAATGCCTAATTATGACATCATAATGATGTCATTTATAATCTATCTACCAATCACATTTAAACAAACCTTCTTAAAACAAATAAAAAGGGAAAATTTAAGTTAAAAATCAGCCATCTTCTCCCCATTTTTCATGTTGGCCGAAACTTTGAGAGAGAGAGAGACAGAGTCTTCCACCATTTTTGGTTTCACAAAGCTTAATTTCCTCTTATTTTTCACCCTAAAACCCATAGTTATCTTCACAAAAACTTGATTTCTAGTTTTGGAAAAGCTATTGGTAACAACAAAAAAAAGAAAGATTGAAGTTTTGGAGAGCTTAAATTGAGATACAAAAGGTTAGTGCTATGTAACTCTTTCTTTCTTTTTAAACTATGTTAAGCATGTATAAGGAAGAAAAAAAATTGAAAGAAATTAAAAAGGATTGTTGAGAAATTTTGAGTTAGGGTTTGAATTAATTTTAGTACCTTGGTGTTATGGCTTGAGATTGATCTTGATCAGATTATTTGTTGATCATTTGAAGTGTTATGAATGATATGATGAATGAATAGATAAAAGGAATATAATTTGAATTTAACAGGTAACATGAAACCCACCATGCATTAATAGAACAGAGGGAACTCAGTCTAGATCTCCATAAAAATGAAATGGGATAAAAAAAAAATTTTCTACAAGTGAGATAATAAAACTAAATGGACATTAAATTAATATTGTAAACGATATGACATGGTAAGGTGCTCCAGCACCGAATGTAGCACGCCTTACTCGGCTACACTGTAAACGGGGGATGGGTGTTACATCAACTGCAATTGTATCCTTTTATTTTTAGAACTGTTTC
This sequence comes from Hevea brasiliensis, assembly GCF_030052815.1. Classification (NCBI taxonomy): domain Eukaryota; kingdom Viridiplantae; phylum Streptophyta; class Magnoliopsida; order Malpighiales; family Euphorbiaceae; genus Hevea; species Hevea brasiliensis. The sequence continues at coordinate 1,194,721 of NC_079496.1, read as the reverse complement.
TCATCAGCTGATAACTGATTTGATATTATTTTTTATTTTGACTATATTATCATTTTTCATTTAACTCAAAAATTAATATTATTAATATTTTTATCATTTTTATTTATAATTTTAACATCTTAATTACATTTCAATTTTATTAAAATATTTTTTTGTTAATAACATAAAATATAAAATATTTATTTATATCTAAAAACTTAAAATTAATTATAAGTTTTTTTCTTTACTAACAATAATAATTACTTTATTATTTTATCTATATTTTTAAAGTTATTTAAGTATTTTTTTAAAGAATTTAATTATTTTCTTATTTCAATAATAAATAAATAATAAAATATAATAGATTAATAATTATATATTTATTTTAATAATATAATAAATGATATAATATATTAATTTAATAATTATATGTTTAATTTAATAATAAAATAAATAATATAATATAATAAATTTATAATTTTACATTTATTTCAATAATAAAATAAATATTATAATATATACCCTTATTAGTCAGTTCACATATCAACAGTAACAACTAAACATAGATTTATCAAACACTTAACATAAATCAGCTATTAACTATTAACTATCAGTTAACGGTTATCAGCTGTATTCAACAGCTAACCAAACAAGCCCTAGGAGAGCAGTTCAAAACTTATTTAGAGTAATTTTTTGAAAAATTTTACAAAAAAAAAAAGAGAAAGCAGCATTTTGTACCCTGATTTTCTCTATAAAAACTGAAAAATCAACTTTTCAGATTTTTAAAATTTAATTAAGATTTAAAAAATAATCTTACATTGTTCTCTACTGTTTTTCTTTATAATAAAATTTTTATTTTTCAAATGAAAAATAATGATTTTTTATAATGAAAATTAAAATTTTTTATGTCTAAAATTAAATAATTATTTAAAAAATATTTATTTAGAAGATAAAATTAATCATATTATAAAATAAATAAATAAATAATACATTTTAAAATATAAAAAATAAAATAATTTTTAAAATAAATTTTACGGTAATTTTTTACTATGAAAATATAAATAATTTTATTTTTAATTAAAAAAATATCTTTTATTATTTACAGTTAACATATTTTATTTTTTCTTATTTTTTATAAAAAATAAAAATAAAATATTCTTAAAAAATAAAAAATAAAAATAAAATACTGTGGAACAGGTTCTGCCTTATGACTTGAGAACTATTTTGGGCTTGAGGGAAAAGCTATTAAAATCATGACACGTGCACAAAGGACGAACCAAGCCTACGCCCGGCAAATTAGCATTTCTAAGCACAGCCCATTTTGGCCTTTTTTTTTTTTGAAAGAAATAGCCCATTTTGGCTTTACATTTAAACGTTATTGTGAAATTTGGTCAACGATTTGTTCTAATAAGGCCATATTATATGCTAAAAACTTTTCCTACCCGTATATTTATTGCATTATCCCATCGTATGCAAATTTTTATCTAGACCCAATAAATTAAAAAATTTAAAATATAATATATTCGGTAGAATTTACATATTTATATCACATTTCTAATAAATTCGGATAAAATTTTTTTTATATTGTATGTGATATTCTTGCTTGATTAAGAGCTAGCCTACCATGTTTCTTAAAAAAAAAAAAAAAAACTAGCCTGTGATGTTTTTAGTTTTTGAACAATTCCCGGCTGAAATCCTTAATAAATCTTTCTTAAAAGCTACAAAGAATGGCCTAGGCTGTCACGGCACTATTTTTGTTGTTATTAGAGGACATTTCAGTGTGTCAGGTTTCTGTCTTATTGCACATTATGAAGGAACCTCCTTTGATTTCATCAAACTGATGGTCATGTTATCAATCTTTTGTCTTCTAGTCTGTTCATATCTAGATTTGTTTATTAAAAAGACCATCTACAACTCAGAAAGACATGGTCTTAGTTCTTTCTAATTTGAGATGGAGTTTACAGAGGAATGCAATTTTAGTGGAGCTCAGGATAATTTACAATCTACAAATAGAAGTTCTGCAGAAGGAAATGGAAGAAAAGGAACGGAACGTTATGAAGCTGAAGTTTGGAGACTGTAAACAACCATTGATTCCTATTATTCTGATTATGAATTCTATCAGGAAGGTCAATCAAGAGAAGGTACAATTTTCACCTTGGATCAACTACAAGAACTGCAGCAACAACCGTTTTTGGATCATAGATTTCTCAACGATCAAAGATTTGATATCTCTTCTCCATCACTTCAATCATGCCTAGAGGAAATAGCGAAGCTTGGTGAAATTCTAAGTAAAGAAATTCATCAAGAAGTTGCTCAATCCAAGAAAAATAAGCAAGATTCATTTCCTTCAACTTCACTTAAGCTCCTCAGGATTTGTGGTGAGGGGCTTAAATTGAGCAGTGAAAGAGCGATCAATCCAACCAATACACCAAGCACAAAGGTGGCAAGCCAGGGATTATCAACTGAAGAAATCGTGAGAATTGCTGGAAAAAGTTATTTCAAGTTCTTTACGCAAGGGATAGATGCTACCTCCATCCTTAACACTTCTGTTGATGCTTCTCTCTCAGGCCTTTCAAATGAGGATTCAAAAAGTGTGGAGCTTGCTGAACTTATTATACCTTCTGCTGATAAAGTAAGCAATCATCAATATGACTGCCCAAGCATATTGCTAGATCAATGTGATTCCTTGTCTTCTGCCACTGGAAATGCAGTTCAAAGACTAGTTTATTATTTTTCGAAGGCCCTTCGAGAGAGGATTGACAGAGAAACAGGAAGAATTACATTCCAGGATTTGGAAAAACTGCGGTCTTTCAATATTAATGAGAAAATCATGGCTTCCACCCCAACCATCCTGGCCTGTCACCAACAAGTTCCCTTCTCTCAAGTAGCACACTTTGCTGGAATCCAAGCCATTTTAGAACAAGTGTCTGAGACAAAGAAAATTCATGTGATTGACCTAGGAATCAGGATTGGAGTACAATGGACAGTCTTGATGCAAGCTCTGGCGTCGCAATCCAAATTCCACACTGAACTTTTCAAGATAACTGCAGTTGGGACTACTAAGAAAAAATTAATGGAGGACACAGTTGGGACTACTAAGAAAAAATTGATGGAGGACACTGGTAAAAGATTAAGGAGTTTTGCCCAGACCATCAATTTCCCCTTTTCTTTTAAGACAGTTATTGTATCAGACATGCTAGAATTCGAAGAAGATCTTTTTGAGTTAGATGCTGATGAAACAGTGGTTTTCTACTGTGATTGTTTGCTAACGAGCCTGATTCCATTGCCAGATAGGCTAGCTTCTCTGATGAAAGTGATCAGAAACCTCAATCCATGTATAATGGTGGTCAATGCTGATTCCATTGCCAGATAGGCTCGCTTCTCCGATGAAAGTGATCAGAAACCTCAAGCCATGTATAATGGTGGTCAATGAACCTGAGAATAATACCGCATCCCATGCTTTCGTTAACCGTTTCATAGAAGCTCTATTCCATTGCAGTGCATTTTTTGATTGCCTTGAGGCTTGTATGGGAGATGATCCAAACAGGATAATTATAGAATCATTTCACTTTGGTGAGGCAATCAAGAATATTCTTGCCGCTGAGGGAGTGGAAAGGAAGGTTCAAAATGCAAAGCTTGATGTTTGGAGGTCATTCTTTGCCAGACATGGGATGTACAAGGTTGAACCGAGTGCGTCGTCTTTATTCCAAGCAAATCTAGTAGCCAAGAAATTTGCTTGTGGGAATTCCTCTGCAGTTCTTATGGATGGTAAAGACTTAATTATTGGGTGGAAGGGCACACCATTGCATTCTCTTTCTGCTTGGAAATTTATTTCTCAAGATTAATGAGGATCTGAAAATATTTTAAATTCCCACTACTTTCCTGTTTCATTTTCAAGCAGTCATTAACTAATTGTGATTGAAAAAAAAAAAAACTAATTTTGAACCTTTCTATAATTTTGTTTTCTTATGTGAGTTATTGGCTCATAGAGTACTGAAATCAGAAAAGTATGTGTTATAACAAGTACGCAAATCTAAGGCACAATCACAAATCGCACAATCATATAGTATTGAAAAGAGAAGAAGAATTGTTCAACCGTAAGGTCTACGTTCACGGGCAAGACAAAAGAAAAAAAAAAGTTATACTATAATGAAAAAAGTAAGATACAATCAATCAAAACTCTCAAATACTAATCCCAGTGTGTTTCTCAAATATCTTACAACTCTGCCATAAAGAATAGAATATTACAATATTTCGGATGCATGGAAAAATATATCCAAAATTTAAGTCACAAAAATAACAAACTTGTTAAATTAGTGCCTATTGGAGGTCCTCTTGTTGCTAATAATCCCTAATGATTTAAGCATTCCCAAGTCGGTTAAAGCTTGGTAACAATCAATATATATATATATATATATATATATATATATATATATATATATATATATTGCTAGTTCCGCATTTGGTGTGCAAACATCTATGCGTTTTATTCAGACAATATGTTCTTACTGAATTGTAAATCTGCACCTTCACTTCCTCTCCTTCTAGCCCAACGATATGTTCCTTTCTTCCTCTTTTTTCTATAATATATCAATCTTTCTTGAAATTTCGAGACTTTCTATATTTCCCTTGATGGGATTTTGTTTCTGTCCTAAAATGGCAGATGTTGCAGGCTAATGATTCTGTCAAAATTCCAACTTTGTGTATGGAAACCATAGTTTCTATCATTCTGACTTTGTCATCAAATGCATTGTTCAGATTCGACTTCCTGCTTTTGTCTCAAGAAACCTGTGGTATCTACAGAGTATCTTGTTGTTATTGGCTATCAGATAGGAATTTAGATCATAAATTTATTGCATACCATGACATGAGCTGCCTTGGTTACGCCAAACTGTCTGTAATTCTATAATCTCATTATCTTAGAAAACTGAGACCACGATAGCTATGTCATGTTTTCTAGTGCAATCACAAGTAAAATTCCTCATCTATTGAACCAGTAATATGCGTATCAGATCCTTTTGGGGTTGTGATTAGAAGGCCAAAATATCGCTTTTTGAAAAAAAACCTGTTTTGTTGTTTTGGAGTTTTTATGAGTAAAATATATCAAATTTAATTTTAAATCAATAATTTTAATACCCTCTAATATATTTAAGGAAATATTTTTATAAAAAATAGCTTCAGCAACAATACCAAAAACTCAAATCATCTATAACCAAGGAAAAAAAAATGTTGAGCTATTTTTATTTGAGATGGAGACTTTTGATAAGTCCAATTTTGGTGGAATTCACGATAAGTTGAGTTCTACAAATCAAAATTCAGTTGTTGCAGCTGGTGATTTTGCTTCAGTTGTGCAGGAAGAGAAAAACTGATCATGAGACTCTGCTGTCACTACTCACTACTTATTAATTAAGAACTATTCTTTGATGTTTTAATTTCTCTCGCAATTCTTTGGCAAACTTCTTGGGAATTCCGTTTAAAGTTCCAAAGAGGATATCAGAATGATTTTGGCATCAAATGCATTGTTTGGATTCTATTTCCTGCATGCTTGAGTTTTGAAAAAACCGTGATATCTATAGAGTCGTTTGTTGTCATTTGTGTCAGATTGGCAACCAGATCATCAATTTATTGCACATACCATGACATAACTGCCTTGGGTACATCAAACTGATAATTTAACTCCACCATAGGAACTCTTCATTGTCTTGGGAAACTAAGATCAAGATAGCTATGTCATGTTCTGTAGTTCAGTCAAATGCTGGATTTCTCATCTATATAAAGCTGGAGTAATTTGCATCCTGACTAAAACCAAAAACCCAAGCTGAGAGCTATTTTCATTTGAGATGGAGACTTTCGAGAAGTTTGATTTTGGTGAAGTCCAGGATAGGTTGAGTTATACGAATCAAAGTTCTGAGATTTTGGAAGCAGAAAATATGGTGATGAAGATTGGGGAGAGTCAACGGCCATTGATTCCCATCATCCTGATAAAAGACTCTATCAAGATGATCCATCAAAGGTACAAGAACTAAAGCAACGATCAGTTATGGAGCCACTTCAATCATTTCCAGAGGAAATCACAAAGCTAGGTGAAATCCATAATGGCATTCGAGATGTTCAAACCAAGAAGGGAAAGCGAGATTCTTGCCCATCAGCCCCACTTGAGATCCTGAAAAGTTATGGTAAGGGGTTCAAAAGATTAAAAAATCGAAAGAGAATAGAAGCAACCAATGATACACCTAGGGTAAATGAGGCAAGTCAAGGATTATCTACTGAAGAAATCATGAGGATTGCTGAAAAAAGGTTTATCAAGACCTCTACCAACATAGTTGATGTTGTCTCCATGCATAATCCTTTTGATGTTTCTTTATCGGGCCTGTCCAATGAAGAGGCCAAAAAAGTGGACCTTGTTGAATTCCTTCTGGCATCTATTGACAACGTGGGCAATCAACAATATGACCATGCAAGTATATTGCTGGACAAATGTGATGGCATGTCTTCCAGTACTGGAAATGCGGTTCAAAGAGTAGTTTATTATTTTTCTAAAGCTCTTCGAGAGAGGATTAATCGAGAAACTGGAAGCATCACGTCACAGGATTTGGAAAAATTGCGGTCACTCAGTATTGACGAGGCAACGATGGCTCCAACTCCAACAGTTCTTGCCTGTCTTCAAGAACTGCCCTTCTTTCAAGTTGCACGCTTCACCGGAGTCCAAACCATTGTAGAAAATGTGGCTGAGGCAAAGAAGATTCATGTGATTGATATAAGAATAAGGATTGGAGAGCAATGGACAGGCTTGATGCAAGCTTTGGCTTCTCAATCTGAATACCCTCTTGAGCTTTTGAAGATAAAAGCTATTGGGACTACTTATAAACACTTAATTGAAGACACTGGTAAGAGGTTAGAGAGATTTGCCCAGACCATTAGCTTACCTTTTTGTTTTAAGATAATTATGGTATCAGACATGCTGGATCTCAAAGAAGATCTCTTCGAGTTAGATGATGATGAAACAGTAGTTATCTACAGTGGATTTTCTCTAAGGGGCCCGATCTCACTACCAGATAGACTGGATTCTGTGATGCAAGCAATTAGAAACCTGAATCCACATATAATGTTGGTCACTGAACGTGAGCTTGATACTACTTCGTCTTCTTTCATAAACCGTACCATTGAAGCTGTGTCCTACTTCAGTGCATATTTCGATTGTTTAGATGCCTGTATGGGTGATTATCCGAACATGATAAATAAAGAATCATCTCTCTTCGGTGAGGGAATCAGGATAATCATAGCCCCTCGTGAAGGAAAGGAATGGAAGAGTCGAAGTGCAAAACTTGATGTCTGGAGGGCATTGTTTGCCCGTTTCGGAATGGAGGAGACTGAACTGAGCTCATCATCTTTCTGCCACACAAATCTTGTGGCCAAGAAATTTGCTGGTGGCAATTCTTGCACACTTGATATGGACGGGGGAAGCCTACTTATTGGATGGAAAGGCAAACCACTGCATTCTCTGTCTACTTGGAAGTTTGTTTCGCAAAAGTAAAATTCTTGAATTTCCCACACTGTGATTCATATAGCTTCATTTCAAGCAGGCATTCGCCAGTTTCGAGCAGTATTTCTTTTATAAGTCACTTGTCAAACTTGTTCGTATACTGTTCATATATATATATATATGGAATATCCATTCAAGCACTCAGCCATTGCTGAATAAGGACGTGCGGTCTTTGACCAGGCATTTGTGATTTATGAACAATAGCTTCATTATCATAATAGTTAAACACATAACTCGAAGCCGCTCCACATAGAAACATCGCCAATTCTCACCCAGTTACTCGCACTGAAGTCCTCCTGATTCGTTATAGCCATTGGAGGCGGAAGACTGGCAGCTATCAGTGACAAGGCACGCCTGAATAAGGACAGGAGGCTGTGTCATGACTTGTCTGCCATTCAATGGGGAAACTCCTTTGCTAGGGTTTTCTACTAACTGTTTAGATAGAGGAAGCGAAGAGAAAAGAAAGTAAAGAATCTGTTGGAAATTGAGATATTTTGCTGCAGCAAATTTCTTGATTTGAAGTATTTTGTTAAAATGAAGTGGTTCTTTGCATTTATAGCATTAAATTTAGAAAATTTGTCTTGTATTTGGTATAAATTTATTTTCTTGAATAAGGCTTCCTTTGCCTATAAAAAAGGAAAGTGTTGAGAAAAGGAAAAGAAAATGAGATAATTTTCTATTTGTATATAATTTTCTATTTGTATATCCCATTTTTATGTAATGAAGTTTATATTTTTGTGTTCTTTTCTCCAACTTACACTTCTCTTTTGATATGTTAATGTTCAAAGCACTTTGTTGTGTTCTTTAGTTAGAAAAATTCAGCTTTCTACTCTGTTTAAATCATGTTTTCTACAGAATTTATGCTTCTATTTATTATTCTTAAATATATGTTTTAAGCCTTCATTTTCCAACATGGAATCAGAGCCAAATGATCTGTGAGTGGCCTATTTCAAGTTGTTTTTGTTTAAGTATGTTTTTTTATCAAGCATGTTTTCTCCTTTATTTACATCCACCTTTAAGGAGTGATAAAATTTCAAAATTAAAGAAGATATTTGTTAAAGAGTACCAAGCATATCCTAAAACTGTTGACATTTGTTGAAGAACCTAAGCATGCTGTTAGAATTTTGCTTTAAGGGACTGGCAAGTCCATAAATTATAGAATTATTTTGTTGAAAAGACCTACAAGTCTCTAAACTACAAAAATTAAAACTTATTTGAAGGATCTTTATGTCCATACTCTAAAAATTATTGGAACAAACCCTAGCAAGTCTAAAAAATGCCCAAAGAAAAAATATGTTATTGAAAGTCCATGAGTTTCATTTGAGGAGAAGTTTTTCTTTCTATGGTGAAGAAGTTTGAAGGAGCCATGCATCAATTTTGCAACAAAAATCTCAAGAAGGGCGTTGGAAGTTGAGATATTTTGCTGCAACAAATTTCTTGACGTGAAGTTTTTTTGTTAAAAAGAAGTGATTCTCCACGTTTGGAGCCTTAAAATTAGGAAATTTGTTTGTATTTAGTGTGGATTTATTGACTTGAAGAAGGCTTCCCTTTGCCTATAAAAAGGAGAGTGCCATGCTAGCTGTGCTGTGTGTGCTAGAGAGAAGTCTGAAAATGATATATAAAATAAGAAAATGAGAGAATTTTCTATTTATATCCCTTGTTTTTAAGTAATGAATTATATTTTTATTTTCTTCTATCCAACTTTCACTTCTCCTTTGTTATATCAATATTCAAAGCATTTTGTTATGTTCTTTTGTTAGAAAAATCTAGCTTTCATATTTTATTTTAAATCATGTTTTCTGCGGAATTTAAGCTTTTATTTTTTGTTCTTAAATATATGTTTTAAGGCTCCATTTTCCAACAGAATCGTTAATTTCTAAAATTTCTTTTTTTGGATAACAAATGGATGAAAAAGATTAGGAGAAATGAAGAAATTTATGTTCTAAAATTTGAATCTTGCTATAGCAATCAAGACAACAATATGGGTTAGTTTGTTCAAAAATAATTCTGGCTGCAAGCTACATCGATAAGTTTCAAGAACTGTTATTTTTGGACTTTGGAGAAAGATAGCAAACACCAGCATCTTTTGCCGTTTTTGGACCCGTTGAAACCAAACTAAGAACCCAATCATTTAGTCAAGCTGGTAACTAAGACATTTACTTACAGGAGCTCTTTCACACTTGATCCACTTTTAGTTAGTTTTATGTTTAGTACTCCTGCTTTTGATTTGACTCACCTTGCAACTGATTATAGGCTACTGATGGTGTGAGATTCAATAACCCTCTAACACTTCTCGCTAAATTATCCAAAAATAGTTTTATTTTTTTAGATGCAAAGCCTATTAATTTAGTATCAGACATTCTGGATCTCAAAGAAGATATTTTTGAATTAGATGATAATGAAACAGTGGTGGTTACAGTGGTCATTTACTAAGGAGCCTCATCTCACTGCCAGATAGACTGGATTCCGTGATGCAGGTCATTGGAACCTTCAATCCACAGATAATGGTGGTCAATGAACCTGAGGTTAATACTTCCTCTTCTTCTTTAGTAAACCGTTTCATCGAAGCTCTTTCCATCTCCAGTGCATATTTTGATTGTTTAGAGGCTTGTGTGGGTGCTGATCCAAATAGCATAATTGAAGAATCATCTCATTTAGGTGAGGGAATTAGGAATATCGCAGCCACTGAAGGAAAGGAAAGGAATAGTCAATATATGGAGCTTGATGTCTGGAGGGCATTCTTTGCCCCATTTTGGAAGGGAGACTGAACTGAGTTCATCATCTTTATGCCAAGCAAATATGGTGGCCAAGAAATTTGCTGGTGGGAGTTCTTGTTCACTTGATATGGGTGGGAAAAGCCTACTTATTGCGTGGAAGGGTACACCAATGAATTCTCTCTGTGTCTGGAAGTTTGTTTCTCAAAAATAATAGGTGTTTGGAAAATACTTCTTTGAATTCTACTTCTTACATTAGCTTTCAAAGTTCATGGTATCCAGATTGCCGAATTATTGCACATCATGGGCATCAAACTGGCACTATAATATTTTTAATGAGAAGTGCTTATTGTCTTTGGAAACTGAGATTGAGAAAAGTTGTCTCGTAGTACAATCTTTTCAAGAATTCCTCAACTATATAACTAGTAATCTGCATATCATCTAGAACCGAGAAACCAAACTACAACCTAATTCCTCATTTGAAATGAAGATTTCCGAAAAGTTCAATTTTCATGAAGTTCAGGATAAGTTAAAGCTCTACAAATAGAATTTCTGAGAGTATGGAGAAGGAAATCAAGGGCAACTTTCTGGAGTTGAAGACTGGGGAGAATCAGCAGGCATTGATTCCCACCATTCTGATCATGAATTTTGGAAGGATAACTCATCAAAGGAACCTCTGGTTTTCTTCCCTCAACAGAAAGAATCTTTCTTGGACTCTGATATTTTTTATGGTCTAAGGTATGATATCCTTTCTCCACCACTTCAAACATCTTTGGAGGACATGGCGAAGCTTGGTGAATTCAGAATGATATTCAAGATCAACCCAAGAACAAAATGCAAGATCAATTTGCTTCAACCTCACTTGAACTCCTAAAAAGTTAAATGGTAAGGGGCTGAAACGACTGAGCAGTGAAAGAATCATTAAGCCAACCAACGATACACCAAACATAGAGGTGGCAAGCCAGGGATTTTACAACTAACGAAATCATGAGGGCTGCTGGAGAAAATTTTATTCTGTCCTTTACTAAAATTGCTGATGTTGTCTCTATGCTTGAGAATCCTTTTGATATTTCTTTCTCAGGCCTTCCTGATGAGGAGGCCAAAAAAGTGGAGCTTGCCGAACTCCTTGTGCCATCTGCTGAGAAAGTAAGCAATCAACAATATGATAGTGCAAGAACATTGCTAAAGCACTGTGATCGCTTATCATCCAGTACCGGAAATGCTGTGGAAAGAGTAGTTCATTGCTTTTCTAAAGCACTTGGAGAGAGGATTGATCGAGAAACAGGAAGAATCACATCGCAGGGTTTAGGAAAACAACAGTTCTTCAATATTGATGACGCGGCCAAGGGTCCAACCCCCAACATCCTTGCAAGCTACCAGGAAGTTCCTTTCTCCCAGGTAGCACGCTTTGCTGGAATCCAAGCCATTGTAGAAAATGTGACCGAGGCGAAGAGAATTCATGTGATCGATCTTGGAATCGGGGTGGGAGTGCAATGGACAGGTTTGATGCAAGCTTTGGCGTCACAATCCGACTCTCTGGAGCTTTTAAAGATAACTGCTTTTGGGACTACTCTGAAACAATTAATTGAGGATACTGGTAAGAGGTTAACAACTTTTGATGAGTCCATTGGTTTACCCTTTTCTTTTAACATAGTTATGGTGTCAGACATATTGGAGCTCAAAGAAGATTCATTTGAGTTAGATGCCAATGAAACAGTAGTTGTCTACAGTGAACATTTACTAAGGAGCCTGATTCCATTGCCAGATAGGCTGGATCATATGATGAAAGTGATCAGAGTTCTCAATCCAAGTATAATGGCGGTTACTGAACCTGAGTTTAATTCCACTTCACCATATTTTGTGGACCGTTTCATTTAATCTCTTTTCTACTTCAGTGCATACTTTGATTGAATCTTGCATGAGAGACGACCCAAACAGGATGATTATAGAATCTTTGCATTTTGGTAAGGGAATCAGAAACATTGTGACCACTGAGGAAGCGGAGAGGAAGATCCGAAACGCAAGGCTTGACGTTTGGAGGGTTCTTTCCCCGTTTTGGAATGGAGGAGACTGAACTGGGCACATCATCTTTGTACCAAGCAAAACTGATAGCTAAGAGATTTGCTTGTGGGAATGCTTGTACACTTGACATGGATGGAAAAAGCCTGCTCATTGGATGGAAGGGTACAGCAATAAATTCTATTTCTACTTGGAATTTCATTTGACATTAATAATTAGTTGGAAAGAATTGAATCTCATAATGCCTTTCTTAGTCTCATTTTTCAATTACTCCATCAACCAATTTCTACAGATCCTCTTATTAATAATCCCTGGTTGAAAAGCCAAAGTTACATGTAAATGCAATGTAACATAGCCGATTTTGTTAAAAATAAAAGAGAGGTTTTAACTCTAAAGGGGCAACAGAGATTGAGAATATAAGTTTATTTTGATGCAGATATTGGCTGACATCCACTGCCCCCATGCCATGCTTATTTATTTAATTATGACAAATGACGCATTCGTAAGAATAGTCTAAATTAAAAAGGTCAAGCACAAAATATTATTTATTTATTCTTTTATAAATTTACCGTTCACAGTCATGACAAAGTATTAAGAATTTTTCAGCAGCAGGCATGAAGAAATATATTGGCCGCAACAATTTCCATTGATTCTTTAATAATGATTTTAATAAAAGTGTAAAGCCTCCTAGCTTCGTTGCCCTCCAGCTCAGATACATCAACATTCATGCATCATTAATCAGTATTATGAGCTCAAAAGACGTTTAAGGAAGAAACATCACATATCAAGCTAAATGCCAAAGCCCTTGGTTAAATTAATTTGAGCTCACTTTAAGACTAAACATGTTAGAATTCAACCAAATTAAGGTTACAAAATATAGCATCAACGATTTCTTCATCAACCTAGGAAAATAGCAGAGACTGTATCAACAGGTAATTAGAGCTTGCACCTTTCCATGTATTGCCTTGTAACAATGGAGACTGCAGAGCGGAAGGTTTGACTTGGAATCGCGGTATTTGTAAACATTTGTACAATTTGGACCGGCACACTTTTCACGAGGTGGAGGATAACTGAAAATCATAAGGTCATATCATACATTCTGAAATTTATGTACCTCAAAGGACCATCAACTAGTTGAGAAGAAGGTGATCTTATACCTGCATGGCACTGAGTTGAATATATTTGGCAGACCAATGTCATCAGAAAAAATAACAACAGTTCCAGTAGGACCAAGCACCCATCTTATGGTATTCAATCCCAGTGTACTTGATTTGGCAGCCCTTCCCTGCATCAAGTAAATATTTATCTGGATCAGAACACATGTTAAAAACATATTATAAAGAGAGAGAACAAAAAGGGGGTCTGTTCATAAACTTTAGAACACCTGAGCCAATTCATCATGCAATTTCTTCATCTTTTCCTCCTTTTTCTTTCTTCCAGAATCTTGACCAAGTATCTTTCTGATTGCCTCAGCCTAGAATGAAACGATGTTGTGACTGTTTCCCTGATATTGTCAGGCAGCTATAGAAGTACTAGAGAATAAAAAGCAAACCTCAGCCTCCCTAGCTGCCTTCTCTGATTGGATTCTGCGCCTCTGTGCAGCTTCAGCTTTCTTCAGTTGCTGCTCCACTTCAGAGAGTTTCACCTTTTGTTCTGTCATCAACAAACAGATTTCAGAAATAAAACAAGTTTAATACAGATATGCAGATAAATATCCAGTATGTATATCCAAGTTGTAAAACAATCCATGCATTAATTTCCAACCCAAGCTCTAAAATGGGACTCATCCAAAGCAGAGAGAACACTCACTTTTAGGTGGGGCAGGAGGCAAACCATTTGGGAACTCAATCAGACTGGCATTGTTTTTATTCCTTCCTTCAACAAATCCTAGTTTCTTGCTTTTATATCCAGGCTCATCATCTGATATAAGTTTTTCATCTTCCACATAGTCTCCATCGTCATAGAATTTTTCTGATCTTAACTTCGTTGCTCCATCTTTGCCCAAGTTTGATAGTCGATAATCTCTCATATCAGCATAAATTTCATCCTCCATTTGCCTGCCATCTGAAGAAACTTTAGAATCACTGATTCTTCCAAGGTAACGGATTTCCTCATCCGCATCATCATCTTCATTAAATCCCATGTCCATTACACGTCTCTTAGGAATCCGCTTACTCTTTCGAGCTGGCTCATTTTTGCATGTTTCATTCACATAAAAACTTTCACCATGCATCTTTCCTCTCATAGAATGATCCTTTCTGAAAGAAGACTCCTAGAATGGTAATCAACATCACAAAATTATAAGCTCCAAAAGTAATAAACAATCTATACCAACAACGAGTTGAAGACTCTTGAATTTGTTCAAGAGTGTTAAGAATTATAGACCCAAGAGTGTGAATATCAAACTGGCAGGCTACACGTTAAATTGGGCTTGAGACTAGGCTCCCCATCACCAAAATGACCTGAGCAATTTTGGTTTGGTTTGCCAACACTTATATGCCCTTTAATTTTCTTGTACACTACTGGTATGGGACTTGTTCCCACCGGTGATATTCCAACGAAGAGGAAAAGGAAAAGGAAAAAAATAAAGGTCCTTGAGACTAGATCAAAATCATTGCTTTCAAAAAAGTGAAGAATAATCAATCTAACATAAAACCTTGACAAGCTAATCTAGTAAATATTAGACTCAAATGCCCACAATAAGTCTCTTGCCCTTGCAAAGAAAATAGAAGAGATGTAATAAAACAAAATAATATATAATAAAATAAAATAATGGCTCAAATCAAAGTGATGGATAAGAAATGTACTCCGTAACCATTTTAGAAGAGAACCATGGCAATGGCACATAATAGCATGAATTCACCTGAAAAAGAAACTTCTCTTGTGGCTGATGGATATCAAAACATGAAGAAGATTCTGATGCATACTTAGCATGTATTGTGTGAGTAACACCACCAAGCTTCAGTTTAAGCTTCTTTAGCTTGTTCTGACTTCTCAGACCATCAGAACCAACTTTTGCTTCACTTTCTTCTTCATTATAACAACTGCCTAAAGATTGTGTGAACTGTGGCAGAAGTGTATGAATCTGTGAAAATTTCTGTGAATCAGAACAAGGCCGGCGAGATACACTGCTCCTCTTCTTCTTCACAGAGAAATTGACACCGCTAAAAGAGGCTTCACCAAAACTTTCCATTTGTGCTGCAAACTGTTATGATGAATCAGCTGTTTCTCAATATTAAAAGCATGAGCAATAAGATCAACAAAATCCTACGGCAGCACCTCAGAAGACCTGAGAATTGAATACAGAAAAGCATTTCAACAGTAAGCAAATAACGACCCACGAAGAACAATCTGATGCCACTGAAGCAGCAGAGGGGTATGCAAGAAAGCAAAAACAACAAACAAACTCCAAAATTTACATGTACAATTTAATAGGATTCTTGTTATGTAGCAATAGAGGCCTAAGTTTCTGTTGTCATAGCACAAAGTATCAACAGCGAATTTGAATATAGGAGTTACCGTGTCTGGTAGCAAAAGAAGAGAAAACTAATAAACAAATCTTAGTCTCACGCTATAAATTTTAAATAACTTCATGAACTAAACAAACTAAGAAGCCATAGAAAACGCTCAGACGCACTTCATCGTAAATGTTGAATTTTGAATTTTCTATACGGTTGAATAATAAATTAACTGGAGGGTATTGTAATGCCCAAAATAATGGCAAGCAAAATAGAAATACAAACCAACAGAAACCCAGATTATATGAAAGCAACACCAGCACAAAGAAACAAATATGTGCAACAAAAGAACTCCAAAAAGCTTAAATCATGCAAATGTAGTGACTAGTAGGTACTTCAACTATCAAATAACTGCAAATACTCAAAGAACTATTTAAAAATGCTGGGTTGAATTTACTTATCCATTTTAGTACAAAATTAGCCAAAACATGAAAAAAAAAAATCTTCTTTTTTCTCCATTGTATGGAAAACCAAATGCAGAAAAAAGAGAGAAAACAAAAACATTTCCTCTACTTCTTCACTTGTAATTAAATTCTTTCACGTACCTATACAGCTGACTTCCAGAAAAGACCACTTGTTGTGGCAATAAGAGCTAATTTCTTTGGTAGTCTCCTGTTTTAGAATAGAAAAAGGACAAAGCTTTAGTCAAAATTTTCTTTCGAAACAAATACAACTTAAACCAGCAAAGAACAGGAACAGCTAACAACCAAAACCCATAAAATGTAGATACATACATAGCAAAGAAGTGAAAAGAAACCCTAAGACAGGCACAACAAGCCGAAGTGATACGAAGGTTGAGGCGTTGTGCTAAGTCTTGGAGAATGATAGGGAGAGAGACTAGCGGGTCTCTTTCTCCTTCTGGGAACTTGGGAATGGTTAGGTTTAGTCGGATGTGAACTAGGGGTTAATGTGAGAAAGTAAGTTTTGCCATTTTGAGACTGGTTTTGGTAAGAGACACTGATGCTGGGACTCTTTATCTGCTCCATTTGCTTTCTCTTTTCAAAGCTTCTTTTATTTATTTATTTTTATAAAGTTCTCTAATAAAAAATTTCCTTCAGATGAAGGTGCAGAATTGGACATCATAATGGGCTGAAGAGTTCAATCCATAAATCAGTGAGAGACTATGTTGCAGTACAGGTCCAAACCCCCAGAGAAGACAGGTCCAACAAGGGTGGCAATTTTTAGTAATTAGAGAATAAGAGATTTTTTTTTTTTTTAGTTTAGATTTAGAACTAATCACGGGCCGGTTTTCTGTTAGAATTGTCAGTTCAGTCAGCTTCACAGTTCATTTCAATTTCAGTTCACCATGATTTTCAGATTTGTTTCGGTTCTAAATATTATTAAATTATAATAAAATTTAAAATATTATTTATTAAATTTTTAATGTAAAAATTTTTTAAAAAAAACTTAAATATAAATTTAATATAAATTTTAAGAAAAAAATTTTGAATCAGATTGATTTCGAATTTCTTTTAATAAACTTTGATTGCAAGTCGATTCAAAGCTCAAAATCATTGACGCAATCCAATTTTAAATTTGATCCAAACTGATTTCAATGTGATTCACGAACCAAACCTGCCATGGTCGGGTCTACTTGGATTAAAGAACAATTGAACAAAGCAACCACGCAGCTAATAAATTTAAATTAATTTTTAATTTTTTTCTAACTAATGTATTTAATTTTTTTTTTCAATAACAAATAGACCCTAAAATGGCCAACTAAATTTATTTGAAAGTTGAAATCTTTCATTATCAAAATAAAGTTATCATGATAGATATCACAAACAAGAGAGAAAGAAAGAATCACTTAAATAATACTATTTTACTATTCTGCATAAGAAATATAATTATTCTTATAATTCTCAAATTTCTGACTTTTTTTTTAATGTTTTACTATTAAATTTTTGGTTTCATTCCATAACCTTAATCTAAAACTAAATATATTTATAAATTTTGACCAAAAAAAAATCCTTTGGAAAACAAGAAAAAGACTTAAAGACACTCCTATAAATAAAAATCCAAGAAAAAATTCTGCAGCACGCAGAAGGACACTTCACTTGCAAGTTAAATACAATCAGCTTCCACTTCCGAATCACTCTAACCAAGCAAATACCTTAAAATTCTGAGCTAGACCTATAAACTCAACTCAACTAAACTTTTATCCCAAAAATTTGAGGTCGGCTATATGAATTCGCTTTCTTCACTCTGAGCGATTTTGGGCTAAATCCTCAGAAATGTGTAATGCTTCTAGGTCATGTTGTACTACTCTCCTCCAAGTAAATTTAGGTCTACTCCTTTTTTTCTACTTGTCTAACTGGAGCCTTTGTATGTCTACGCTTCACATGACCAAACCACCTCAATCTCCCTTCTCTCAACGTATCTTCAATTGGCACTACTCCTACCTTTTCTTTAATACTCTCATTACGGACTTTATCTAGCCTAGTATGGTCACTCATCCACCTTAACATTCTCATCTCAACTCTTATCTTAGATGCATATGACTCTTTCAGTGCCCAACACTCACTATCATATAACATAGCCGCTCGTATGGCTGTACGGTAAAATTTTCCTTTCAATTTATTGGGAATCTTACGATCACATAAAACTCCCGTAGCACGTCTCCACTTCAACCATCCGGCTTTAATCCTATGACTAACATCCTCCTCACATCCTCCATTTACTTGAAGGACTGAGCCTAGATATTTAAAGTGATTACTTTGGGGCAGTATCACTCCATTCAAACTAACTCCTTCCCTATCATCAATTTGGCCTTCACTAAACTTGCAATGCATGTATTCTGTCTTCGTTCTACTTAACTTAAAACCCTTTCACTCTAAAGTACTTCTCCAAAGTTCTAGCTTTCTATTGACTCCTTCTCGTGTCTCATCTATTAGAACAATATCATCCGCAAACATCATGCACCAAGAAATACTCTCTTGTGTATGTTTCGTCAGTTCATCTAAAACTAATGTAAAAAGGTAAGCGCTTATGGCTGATCCTTTATATAATCCAATTAAGATCGGAAAATCTCTTGTGTCCCCTCCCACTGTGCGCACAATAGTAGTTGCTCATTCATACATATCTTTCAATACTTGTATGTACCTAATAGATACTCTCTTTTGTTCTAACACATTCCATAAGAACTCTCTTGGAACACTATCATAAGCCTTCTCCAAATCAATAAAAACCATGTGTCGATCTTTCTTCACATCTCTATATTTCTCCATCAAGCTTCTAATGAGAAAGATCGCTTCCATAGTTGAACGACCGGGCATGAAACCAAATTGATTGAGAGAGATAGAAGTATCATGACGTAGTCGATGCTCCACAACTCTCTCCCACAACTTCATAGTATGGCTCATGAGTTTAATTCTCTTATAGTTTGAGCAACTCTGTATGTCTCCCTTATTTTTAAAAATAGGTGCTAAAATATTCTTCCTCCATTCATCAAGCATTTTCTTTGAGTTTAGAATCTTATTAAATAATTTAATTAACCATGCCACTCCCATATCTCTCAAATACTTCCACACTTCAATTGGTATTTCATCGGGTTCACAGGCTTTACCCACTTTCATTCTCTTAAGATAATTCATATTCTTTTCTATTGTTCTATAATCTATATTTACGCTATTACCATTTTGACTATTATTAAAGAGATCATTAAAATAATTTCTCCATCTTTCTTTAATGTCCTCATCTTTCACCAACACTTTTTCTTCTTTATCCTTAATGCACCTAACTTGATTGAGATCTTAACATTTCCTTTCTCTCCTCCTTGCTAATCTATAAATATCTTTCTCCCCTTCTTTAGTTTCAAGTTTCTCATATAACTTTTCAAAGGCCTGTACTCTTGCTTGACTAACTGCCTTTTTTGCCTCTTTCTTTGCTATCTTGTACTGTTCACATGCCTCATTATTATCACATTTAGGTAATTTCTTATACCATTCCCTTTTTCTCTTCACTGCCTTTTGTACTTCCTCATTCCATCACCATCTCTCTTTTGAGGGTGGTCTATGTCCTTTAAACTCTCCAAGTACTTTTCTAGCTACTTCTCTAATCCTTGATGCCATCTGTATCCACATATCATTGGCCTCCATATCCAGCTTCCATGCTTCGGACTTGAGAAGCTCATTTTTTAACTTCACTTGCTTTACTCCTTTGAACTCCCACCACTTTGTTCGAGTTGCATATTTCTTCTGACCTTACTTGAATTGTTCCTAAACTTGACATCCAAGACCACCAACCGATATTGACTTGTTAAAGACTCTCCTGGAATGACCTTGCAATCCTTGCATAGAGCTCTATTTGTCTTCCTAGTTAAGAGAAAATCGATTTGGCTTCTATGTTGCCCACTTTTGAAAGTCACTAAATGTGACTCTTTTTATAAAGTAGGTATTTGCTAATATTAGGTCGTATGCTATAGCAAAATCCAGGATACTTTTTTCCTCCTCATTTCGACTGCCAAAACCAAAACCTCCATGAACATTCTCATAACCTTGACTATCACTTCCTACATGCCCATTCAAATCTTCACCAATGAAAACATTCTCTTCATTCGGTATGCTTTGCATTAAATCATCCATATCTTCCCAAAACATTTGTTTACTCTCACTGTCTAGTCCTATTTGTGGGACATAAGCACTAACTATATTTATTGTTTCTCCTTCTAGTACTAGCTTTACTAGTATAATTCTATCTCCTACTCTTTTCACAGCTATTACTGCGTCTTTCAATGTCCTGTCTATGATTATGCCCACTCCGTTCTTATTTCTCTCCTTTCCGGTAAACCACAGTTTGTACTCTGAATTACTCACTTCCTTACTTTTCTCTCCTACCCTTTTAGTTTCCTGAATGCAAGCAATATTCACCATTCTCCTTTCCAAGGTATTCACAAGCTCCATTAATTTTCCTGTAAGTAATCCAACATTCCAAGTACCAACCCTGATACTCCTCCTATACTGTTCCTTCCTAATTGATCTCCTTCTATGATATCTTCTATTGTTTTCTATGTCTATCTTGTATTCTGTTCCACTATTTATTCTACTATCTGTCCTATGGACTAACTTCTTTACCCACACCCGTCCATGATGTGAGAACTCTTGCTCACTTAACACCATACCCGAGCGCCGGCATGGCGCGTTGCTTTCGGTGAACGCCCTACACCCTTGCATATTTCTCACTACACCCGGGCTCTGATGTAACTCGTCGTTAGTAAAGGACGCCCCAACGTTTATATCATTTGAATCCATATCATAGGGTGTGACGAAATTTTTACGCTGATTATCACCTACCCCAACCCTCCTCCTTTATCCGGACTTGGGACCGACTAAGCGCAAACTACTTAGGCGGAATTTGAGCTAAACCTATATAAATACAAAATACAAATATGTGAAATAGAAAAATACCACTATACATACTATATCTTGAGTCAATAATAAACTAGATCTAATTAAGAAAAATCCAATTATTTTTAATTCATCTCAATTCTCATGCCTCATTTGTACACTATACCGATCAACATATAAAATTTATACAGCAAAGCAACATGAAGTCAATGGATAGTTGTAAAAATTTCATCTGTTTAAGAGAAACGCTTTTTAAACACTAAATTACACAGCATATTAGCCATTTTAGAAGTTGGAAGAAATCTCATTGCGAAAAAGGGTTGGATTACATTAAACTCTCACTTATTCGAACACCATCATGACAACATCCACACAAACTAAGAAACTTTCCAGCTTGAAAGAGAGTTGCAAGCAACACAATTATTTGATGGAATCCAATCCACTCATATATCCTATGAACGATAGGATGCTGTTTAGCAAAAGAAATCTAGCTCTCATAGTCTGTCTGCTTCACAACAGTAACAGGGCACGTTCCATTATTCACCACATAGTTGCTTACACTGCCCAATATAGCCCTGCAAAAGTTCATACAAACAAGAGTAAGAAAACCAACTCCATCTCCAGAGAAGGAGATTGGTCTACCATTTTTGTGTCTACAATCTGAAGTTATTACTCAAATGAACCATAGACGCTACAAGTTTATTTTAGGCACCACTTCCTTGCACAAAAATTCTTTGAAGAGAATTTTCCAAATCATTACCATAAGAAAACTAATCACAAGTTCTTGTTTTCTTGGGCTGAATAATATAGTGGAAGCAGAGCACGTTTGGTTTCAAATTCAAATGCCAAAGTCCGACTAGGATTTAGGTCAGAAAGTCCAAATCCCCATCACATCAAAGCCCAAAGAACCCATATTATAGACAAACTAAAGCAAGGCAAAAAAACGATTTCCATGGAAACAAACAAGCACCACAAAGATGGAAGATTCAACATCTACCTCTTAATCTTGCCAAGCCCTCTGTTCCCCATAACAAGGCAGCTCAAAGGAACCTTATCGATAGCTTCACATATCTTCTCGCGAGGATCACCCCAGAAGATCTTCATAACCACAACAACCTGCACAGAGCATGCAAAGGTTTAGTTTAGACACGAAGAATACTACCAAGAAACTTGATTTTATTCGTGAATTTGAAGACCCATATGAGCAGAACCTGTTTCTGGTTGGCTGCAGTGTTTGCAATATCCAGGGTTTCTGGATCAGGCTTCAGTCCATACTTCTTCATAATCGCAGGATCAGAAAACTCATGAATAGGGATTAAAGCTACACGCCGACACATAAACAAGCAACCATCAAAAAAATCAGTGGTAAAAGTATTTTCCCAATAAATAAACAGAGAATATTATAAAAGCTGAAGAAGAAAATATTTTAGATAATTACGGGAACCAGTGACCTCCCAGAGTTGCATCTCTCCCTCTTCATAGTTCCCTTCCGGGCGTATGGCAATTAGGATAAGGTGATCCCCGTCGCGGACGAGGTTATCCACCGCCCAGTTTAGAGCTTTCCTGCTGCAAGGCGAGAAATCCACTGCCACACCCACTCTCCTACCTCCTTCCATTCTCTCTCTCTCTTTCTTTGCTTACCCTGTGTATGCGTTTATGGTCTTTGGTGCGCTATAGGACCGCAACTTCAGAGCTAGTGGAGAAGGAGAGATCTGTACGGTGGGACGCTACTTGTGATCAATGTATGATTCTGACACGTGTTAACCGTTGGATAGAATATTATAGGAGATGTGATGAATTTTAGCGCGGTGGATGAGTGGAAAAATGAAGCCTATGAAAAGTCAGAAGGACAGGAATATATCTTATCTTTGAATAATTAGCGTGGAACGATAATGGAA
This sequence comes from Hevea brasiliensis, assembly GCF_030052815.1. Taxonomy (NCBI): domain Eukaryota; kingdom Viridiplantae; phylum Streptophyta; class Magnoliopsida; order Malpighiales; family Euphorbiaceae; genus Hevea; species Hevea brasiliensis. The sequence goes on along the minus strand of NC_079496.1, from coordinate 1,171,705 downwards.
ATCCCACGTGCGAAACATTGCTTTTTCTCTGTCGGACGTGGGCCCTCCTTTTTTCATTATCTTGTAAATAATTTTTTTTATCTCCCTCTCTGAACGAGAAAAATACAAAAATGGAAATAACATTGAGAAACTGAGCCTCCTTTTACGCCTGCCTTAGGAGGCTTGGGCAAGCTGATTATGAAGTAAAATTTCTTGAGATTGTGAAAAAATTCTTTTATTTGATTTCTGTTATTAAATTAATGTTTTAGAAGTTTATTTCATTTTAATTATGTAACAAGTAATTTATGATCTATAAATATTATATATTTTTAAAATTTTAATTTAAAATCGTTTAAAGTGGAGAAAGTGAATTCATATAGTCGATCTTAAATTTTAAAATGAAAGTTTAATTGAGTTGAGTCGAGTATGTAATGAATAATTTATCTGAGATGACTTAATAAGTTGTATTTTTTAATTAAGTCAATATAACTTATTAATTTCTTATTTAATTTATTTCACTTTAAAATTGTATTATGAACATTATTTTTTTTATATAATTTTGAAGTAAATTTGTTTCTTAATAAGTTAATTTATATATTAAATATATTTATATCATACTTTATAAAAATAAATTCTCTAAAAGCATACTTTAAAGAAAAAAAAAGCTATTTTGAGTTGAATGAACTTGTTTAGAGTAAGAGAGAAGACAAAGCCAGAGTGGATAAAATGCTCAAGATAAATAATTTGTAAGGCATATTTACTATGACGTGATTAAAATTAAATTAAAACATAATTATAATCATATTACATTTATGTTTATGATTATGATATTAATAAAAAAATTTAATAAAAAAAATAATAATTATATAATGTAATCAATTATACTTAAAATAATATAATAATTATTTCATATAAAAAATAATATAATCATAATTATTTATTTTTATTTTTTTATTTATTATTAATACTTTCATAATCGTCATTGTTCAATCATCACTGCTATTATTGTCACTACTTATTACCATCACTACCATTTTATTATTACTATTGCTATTATCACTATCATTGTTATCACTATTTAACCATTATCACTTCTATTATCATCAACACCTTAATTATCACAATCATCACCACCATCACTATTATCACTTGACTATCAATTTCCACAATCATCACCATTTATTATTAATATTATAAATAAATTAAATATTAAAATTAAAATTATCATTATTTTATATTATTTATTGTAATGATCGGGCTCCAACTACTAGAGAAATTGTCCGCTTTGACCATAAACCTCACGATTTTGTCCCATAGGTGGAATGAAGAACTTTTCAGGAGGTCACCCATCCTAGGATTTCTCTCAAGTGAGCACGCTTAATCCTGGAGTTCTTCAAACTCTCCATGCCATTTCACCAAAAGGCGCATCTAGTGATTAGTTCCCTCATTTTATATATCATTACTTTTTGAATCCAATACCATCTCCGTGCTTTACCGATGTGAGATTTGCCTAAGGGACCTTTCTCCCCCCTTTCGGGGACTCAGTGTCCTCACTGAGGTTTGCCCCACCATCGCCCAAGAGGACACGCGAGCGGCTCTGATACCACTAAAACATATCACACCTTACCCCTCTGTAAGGCATAACATGATCCTGTAGAATACCTAATGAACTACCGAACTTCACCTACCGATAACTCATTAAGTACCCTACAAAGGATTTTAAAATAATTTTCTTATTTTTATAAGTGGTGAGCATTTTCTAATAGATATTAAAATCATTTATTTAAAGTTTTAAAACTAGTAAAAAATTTTATCTCATTTTATTTTTCTGCAAATTTTATAAAAATTTCGGCAGAGTGCCGTCTGTATTTTAAAAAAACAGTTCTTCAAATTCCTGTAAAAAGCACTTCCAATAATTTGTCTCAACAACTTCTTCAATTTTATAACCATCCCAATCAATTTCAGCATCATCTATCAATTTCTAAAATTCAACAATCATCAATTTCATTCAAATTAATACAAAATACTTTCATTCATATTTTGTTAAAGATAAAACAATTTATATACATCATTACAAAAATTTACACAAGACCAGTTTTACATGTCCATACCTTTACATACATTACATATATCAAAATAAATTTTTACAGTTATGATATAAAATATACCCGATAGGCTTCAGAGTAAGTAGCTCCTCTGTCCTCAACAGCTCACTCTGCTGCTCTTCTAGTATCTAAATCTGTGACAGCAATAACAGCCATCGCTGAGTACTAAGACTCAGTGATGCACAACATGTAAAAATAAACTTTATGCGGAATTTAAATCACATTTATTCAAAATTTTGACTGAACATGAGAATTAAATACAAAACATGAATTATGAGATTTTAATTCAAACAATTTCATTTCGAAGTGTTAAAACCAATTTCATAAAACTCACAGTTATATCATGCCATTCGAAACAAATATAATTTCAATAACCAGAGGCTAAGGAGAAGTCACATCACAAGGCTAGTTAGTTCAAATATATGGGAACCCATTCCTTTTCTTCTTCTACTGACACACACCTCAACACTTCAGTTAGAGAAGGAATCAAAATTCGAAACTGATTACCCCCACTAGTCATGCTAGTGAGGTGTTCAAATATATGATTATGACACTATGGTTTCAAATCCCTTAGGCAAATCCCACATCGTTAAAGCACGAAGATGGTCTTGGATTCAAAAAGTAATGATATATAAAATGAGGGAACTAATCACTAGAGGCGCCTTTTGTTGGAATTGCTTGGAGAGTTGGAAGAAATCCTGGGTTAAGCGTGCTCGCTTTAGAGAAATTCTAGGATGGGTGACCTCCTAGGAGGTTCTCCATTCTACCTATGGAACAAAACCGTGAGCTTTAGGACTAAAGCGGACAATTCCTCTAATGGTTGGAGCCCGATCATTATAATAAATAATATAAAATAATGATAATTTTAATTTTAATATTTAATTTATTTATAATATTAATAATAAATGGTGATGATTGTGGTAATTGATAGTCAAGTGATAATAGTGATGGTGGTGATGATTGTGATAATTAAATGGCGGTAGTGATGATAAGGTGTTGATGATAATAGAAGTGATAATGGTTAAATAGTGATAACAATGATAATGATAATAGCAATAGTAATAATAAAATGATAATGATAGCAAGGAGTAGTGATAATAATAACAGTGATAACTGAACAATGACAATTATGAAAGTATTAATAATAAATAAAAAAATAAAAATAAATAATTATAATTATATTATTTTTTATATGGACAATTCCTCGAGCGGACATTTATATTTTTATTTTATAATTAAATATAATAATAATTATCAAAATCATCACTATTTATTATTAACACTATAAATATATTAAAATTAAGATTAAAATTATTTTATATTATTTATATTTTTATTTTATAATTAAATATAATAATATAATAATAATTATATTATATTATAATTTTAATTATATTATATATTATTTTAAGAGCATTACATAATTGATTACTCTATCAAACATACCCCGAGAGTAATGTAAAATTTTTATTCATATTATTTTAAAATTTTGAGAAATTTTAATTTGAGAATTTAATTTTTTTATAATATATTAAAAGAATTAAAGAAAAGTCAAAATGAGATATTTTTTTGAAGCCACCAATTAAAATTTTTTTAAAAATTACATGTTTTGAATAAATTAAAAAGAAAAAAATATTACTTAATTCAAATAGATTTTTCTTATTGAAAAACTACAATTTTAATCGAAACTTTTCAGTTGGTTATTGAATTCAGCTGGAAATATCCGATGTCCGTGGTCAGTCTATGCATAAGATGTCATCGATGAGCAGACGGTGTGTGTGTATGCCAGCAGCAGACGTCAGACGAGAAGGTGACCGACTAGAAAAAAAAATATAGAAGAAAAGAAGAATGCGAACCAAACCAAAGCTTAGAACAGCAGATTGTTTTCAGTTTTCTAGTGCTCCTTCCTTGTTTTCGTTTTTTATATTCCCCTAAACCTGCAACGGCATTAACTCAAGAAGAAATAAAAGAAAAAGAAATCGCTCTCTACATTTTCAGATTCAAGAATTTGATCACTCATTTGCTGAACTTAGGCTACTTAGCTTTGTGAAATCCCTAGATTTCCAGTTCTCTAAGCATCGTAAAGTCGCGAAATGGCGTTCTGGTGGCCTATAAGTGTTCTCGTTTTCGCCTATACTATCTGCCGGTTCCTGCTGATGCTTATCCTTCCCAATGTGCCATCAATCGACGCCGGCGCCTCCGATGGTACGCATATATATGTATATGCATTTCCTTAAAGCGTTGTGTGTAGTCCTTTGTTGATAATTAAGTGGTGGATTGAATTTTTGGCAGTGTTGGATGGGAATCAAACACAGGAGAACAGCTTCATATATGCGAGTATTTCCTGTAAATTGCTGGCTTGCATTTCTTTAATTTTTTAACATGCGTGATTTTGGATTCGCGTGCTTGAATTGATTAACTTGATTGTTTTTTTATTTGTTTGTGCTTTTAATTATCAGCGATTAGAGTTTTGAAATTGAAAAATGGAAATCCTAATGTCTTCTGTGAAACAAGCAAAGCATTCGGGAAAAGACATAGTGACTTTGCTTTAAATGGACTTCATTCTTTCTTAGACGTGGATAGGTGTGAATTTCATATTTTGTTGAAATTTTATGATTTTTAACTTGAAATACCAATCCAAATTCACATTCATTTCAAATGCTCACGTATCAAATGGAGGATTTTCAGTTTCTACTGTGCGAGTTTAATGTAAGTTGGTTGTGGCGCTTCATATATGTGATTATTGTGCAGATACCTCTGAGAGGAAGGACACAGCAACAGGACCAAAAAGTCCAGTGCTATGAACCTGCAACTGTGAAGTACTTGGGATATTTCCCTGCCTTGTCACCTACTGAGGTTAGAGATGATTTACACATGTGCGTGTGTGAAGATATATCAATGTTGTGATTCTGATTGCAATGACTGTTATATGTATTTTGCAGGTCAAGCATCGTGTGGCACAGGCTAGAAAGGCTCAGAAAGTATGTGCCAAGAGCAGCTTCAAGCAAAGACGCCAGTTTTTGCGGATACTTCTAAAGTATATGATTGAACACCAAGAACTCGTATGAGAATAAGGATGAAGGGATCCTTGAAACCATTTTTTGTTAAAGAATTAAAATTTAAACTTGCAAAGTAGTTGTCCAGCAATGTGCTCGTTGCTCAAGCATTTAAGAAGGCAAAAAAAAAAAAAAAAAATCCTTAAAAATTTAGAATGAAAAATGCAATATCATTGGATGCTTTGTTCAAATCCTGGGCCCTGTTGTTGAAAATGGCTTTTTCCTTTTATTTTTCGTTCACCTCTCACTAGAGGTGGGTTGAATTGAACATAGAAGGTGTTCCATGTGCATGAATTATATGCTTCATATCTCATTTCATACTACAATATTAGTTAAGGATTGCCTTTTTTCTTGATCCATGCGTGGTTTTGATTAGAATTTCTTCGCGCGATACTGGAAGGACTATGGTAGACATCTCTTTAGGAGAAATAATGACAACATGTGAGAAGATCACTTGGCTTCTATCAGAGGGTGAGCAGTGGCTAAAGCCTGAACATCGGTATCTATTCCAATCCCTTTTTATACTCTTTTTTCCCCATTTCATTGGTTATTGTCTCCCTGAAAGGCTCATTTGATTCATAAAATTAGACAGAGCACATCTTTTTTGTCTTTATCTTTTGCAAGCTGCATCTGTTTCTATATTGGAAGATCTTTCATTGCAATTCGATGTCTAGGAGATCATTGTATGACATTCTGTATCCTTGTTACCTATTGTTAATTTTTTTTGCACATGGCACGCGTGTGATTTTGTGGACCCTTTTTTTTTTTGAGCTATGAAAGGGGGAAAACTGATAGATAGATAAAATGCATGTAAGTGCAGGTTTCAGAACAAGGAAGTTGGTCTGGGTGTTTCGGCTTCCGACTAATTCAAGCTACACTTGCTGCTGTAGGAGATCCTGAAAATCTGGTTGACATAATTACAGGGTATGCTGCTTCTGGTGCTTGCTCTAAAGATCTTTGTATTTGTTTACCTAGCTAAAATCAACCTTCTTTTAATAGGTTTGCTGAAACTGGAGAAGCATTTGTGGCTTCAGTTGATAAAATCATATTCGATGGAACACCTGGTGTGGGTAAGATGGTATGAACTCCTTTGCTGACTGAACATTATCTTGGTCTTTTTGTATACTTAAGGGCAGGATTGTCACTTTCTTGTTTGATCCTTGTTTCATTTCTATATGCTGCAATTTTTTTAGAAAAATTAAGGTGTTAGAAGGTGTCAATCATTTTTGTTTATAATGTATGTATTTCATGCCTTCGAATCTTGGAATTGGTATTAATGAGCTAGACCTTTCGAATGTGATGGAACATATTTCTCATCTGAATATTATTCTTTCCTTCTACTATTAATTAAGTCACTACCATGCTGTGTCCATTTTCTGCATTGCTTATAAGCTGGAATGTTTAATTTATTGCAGATCATGAGAAATGCTGCCAATACACTTATACCAGTTACACTTGAGCTTGGTGGAAAAGATGCATTTATTGTTTGTGAAGATGTAGATGTATGTATGAATCTATTGTAACCTTCTGATGTCTAGTTGGCTTGAATGATTCTTTGAGTCTTCCTGAATACTCTGCTGAATGTAAGTTGCGCAAATTGCTGTCAGGGCTGCCCTTCAATCAAGTGGGCAGAATTGTGCTGGGGCTGAGAGATTTTATGTCCATAGAGACATCTATTCTTCATTTGTCGGTGAAATTGCTAAAATTGTAAAATCTGTTTCGGCTGTAAGTAATTTTTTACCAGTTTTATATGTAGAACATTTTTTGCAACGTTCGAACTTCTTTTTTTTTTAGTTTTACTTGATGATCTTTTGACTGTTATACTAATACCTTATATTTCACAGAAAACAACAGTTTCTATTCAGTACTATCTACTCAATATCTGTCTCGGTATGTGTGTCTCTCTGTTCTGTGTGGACACGTGCCCATCTGTTGTCACTTTTCATGTCATACTCACGTATTAGTATTTTAACTTGCACGTGTAAGAAGAGGAAGGAAATAATGAAAGACGCTGCTGGACTTGAACGGGACAAAACTATAGAACTATTGGTATTGGCTATGAGTGCTACTGCATTAATCTATCTCTAATTACTCTTTTGTTTTTCTTTTGCTTAATCTATCTGAAATTAATCAGAGGAAAGCTTATTGATTCATGAATTTGTAAGGAAGAACAATGATATATGAGAAGACACTTTAGATTATTTAAGTTTTTCTTGTAAATTTCATTATTTAGAATTCTATTTGGAGTTTTTATATATGTGAAATTTGAATTGTCTAAATATATTATAATTAGTATTTTGTGTTTGTTCTCTTTTTTCTATTAGGTATATTTTTCTAAATGATTTAGGCTTCAAATATCTGTTCTTTTGTTTTTATTTCTTTTTACATGGTTCCACATAAGAGGGAATGAAACAGAGATTGAGTATTGAAAATTTTTAGGTTGGCTTCAATGGGTTGCAGCTTATTTATTTATTTATTTACTTATTTGTGTTGCCCTACTTATAGCAACGCATAAACCAGGGAACATGATAGTCTGTACGCTGTAGCATGATTTGCATTTGATGTATTACATGCCACATGAAAGTTTTATTTTTGAGTGGATATTTTCTTTACTGATGTACATATGAGAGATTTGGTCCAACAAGTGACTTAACTGCATCAAAATCCATCATTATGTCTTCACCCTGCTTCTCTTGATTGCCCAATTGAGACTGGTAGTTTGTTGAAATGAGGAAAATAGTGATCTTTAATCATACCTTTGTTCTTTTACACTCAAATGCCATACTTACTGACATTTCTGTGAAAATATACATATCAAAATTCTTCAAGACTTTTCTGGAAGAGCAACTTGCTTTCAGAACTACTGTGCTTTCCTTTATTAAATCGTATCCCTTGGACTGATATATTACATCTCTTCACCCCTTTTGCTAATTGTTAAAGGGTCCACCGCTTGCTGAAAGGTATGAAATGGGAGCAATATGCTTGCAAGAGCATTCTGATAGGCTTCAAAACCTTGTAAATGATGCAATAGACAAAGAAGCAGAAATTGTTGCCTGGGGGAGTTTGGGCCATTCTCTGAACCCCAACCCCAAACGCGCCCGGCGCAACCCCCCCCCCCCCCCCCCCCCCTCTCTTCTTGTCAATGTAAACCACACAATGAAGTTGATGCAAGAAGAGGTAGTGGGACTTTTTCCCCCTCTTTAAATTGCATTTGACTTGGTTTGGGAGCCCCATTTTATCATGCCAGATGCATAGAGTATCTTTCTATGTAATAAAAAGCCTGCATAGAGTATCTTTCTATATCATAAAAAGCCTGCATAGAGTATCTTTCTATATCATAAAAAGCCATGATTATTCGTTTTTCATTTTATTGGCCAATTTTTTTTTCCTCCAGTTATTGAAAATGTTGTGATTTTCATATGATTGAGAAATAGAATGTAAAATATTGCCCATTGTTGTTTGGTTAAAATGGAAATCACCTCTTTTTTCTATTTACTGTACATAGTATTGCTTGCTAAATCTTTAAAAAAAATAGTATCATTAATAAAATTTATTTATTTAATATTTGAAATAAAATTATAATTAATTAAAAATCTTATCATTAATAAAATTTTATAATATATTTTGAAAATATAAAAATATATTAAATTATATTATTAAAATAAAATAATAAATAATGTGTGAATAGTATTTTATTAATAATACAACGGTAAAGGCACTTGCGGCCTACGGGAGATATAGCTTCGCATTCAATCATCGTATTAAGAAGATAAATAAATAATAACTACGGTCCCTTGGCATACATTTTTTTTTTACTAGCGACATCATTGAGAGCTTCAAAAAGAAACCGTATCAGTCTACCTATTTTGCCTACAATTGTACATACGCTATTCATACCTTAGCGCACGAGTGATCTCCCAAGAAACTGTATCAGTTTCTAGAGTTCGACCATGACCGCCGCAACCCTCTCTCTTGCTATTTACCAATGCAACAATGAAGCTCTCATTCTCCAGTGATGAAGGGTACATGAATTGTTCGTCCTGTAGTTAAGATAAGAAGAGCATAGAAAAATAAGTAAAGAATCGTAAACTAGAAGGAATTAATATCAGCATAGATTTTCAGATCATAGCCATTGCACATTTTTGCCTCCGTTTTTCATCCCTAGAATTGTTGATTCTTGCCTAGACAAGGGCTAGACAGCCCAAAATCGACTCGCTTAATCCGAAATATAATTTTTTATATTAATATATTTTTATATATAAGTATATATAATATTATATATTTAATAATTTTCATATTAGAAAATATATTTTAAATTTTAAAATATAGCCTTTTAGATCAGGCCCAACCAACCCATTAATTAAGTTTTTTTTTTACATAAAAAAGTAACCAAGTTTAGAAATCATAGAAACTGCCACAAAATGCACAGTTTAGCTTCTTATAGACATAATTTTTGGACAAATCATTGATCTCCATGTAAATCAGAAGTTATCAAACCAATTTTTGGTGAAAGCATGATGCGATTTATTGAGTTCATGCATTACCTCAGGGAGCTCATAGAATTCATCAGGAGATATTTGCAGCAACTCAGTTGCAGTTTGACCAGTACACCATGCGAAAATCTTTGCGCTATCATCCGCAAGAGTGATTTTCAAGTGGAAAGTGCGTGTAACTTCATCACAATTGCAATGGCAGAAACTGCATTCAGTAACCCCATTAGGCATCTTGTTAACTACATGACCGCAAATAACATGTGAATATCTTGTACTGACATGACATTGATCAACTTGATCAAGCCGAACTCGACATATCTGCAAACATGTTAAAAGTAAGGACAAAGACTAGTAGAAAGTATAATATGATCTCAAGGTTTGCGTGTATCCAAGAATATCAAAGTCAGAAAATATAAGAAACATACATATGTACAACTAGAACCATGCGATAGATCAGAGAGGCGAGATAATCGTTGAAGACAAGATGAGTTTAATAATGCAGGCAGACAACTAAGGCTTACGAAGGAAGCTCCAGCATCATTCTCAAACCATGATACTTCAAGACTACCAGCAAAATAAACAAGCATAAGAAGATAATGTTAATGGAAGGTAAAATTAGTGCCCAACAGGCTAGAAACCACAGATACAGGAGAAATATCTAAGTGGATATTAATAGTAGAACTATTTTTAACTGACCCAACTATCATATACAGCGATGAAGAGTAAGTGAATTGTTGAATATGCTCACCTATTGTGTTTTGTCTTATAGCATGACAAGCCAGATACAAAGACTGTGTGACCGAGTCCCAATCTTCCCAGAGACCTAAGAAAAATAAATATATATTATTTATATGAAAGGATAATTTGTGAAGGAAATTAATCAGTCATAGTTCCGTAACAATACTCCATTTGTTACCAAGATCTAGCAAAGTGCAGCTTTGCCCAAATTGCTCCTGTTGTGTCCTCAATCTTTAAGGAGAAAATTACTTTTGTGGTATTTCTTTCACGGAAAATATCTGTAACAATACCATAGAGGCTGATGCTAGTCATCTTGTCGCGAAGATCAATTACAAATGACTGCAAAACTTTGAACAAGTGAGGGAAGTAATCAACAACCAACCAAATTTAAAATGAGCCAAAGCTCGTATGTACAACCTAAAAGCTACATGTCAGGTATATTGCTAAGGCCTAACTGTTGCATGCTCAAGGTTAGGAAAAATTATTAGAAAATTGATTGAAAATTAAAATGGCATGACATTGGGAACTCATTTCCCTTTCCCTGCTTTTTGCAATAATTTAAAAAAAAAAAATTCGTCACTGCTTAGAAGGATCCACATGGTAATATAATAACTCTCTGAATTAACCAGGCCTAGTGTTAGCAATCAGATATCTAGAAAGGAAATCCATGCAACATATTTATCACGATGCATCCTTCAAAGGCTATGTTACTAAGAATTCTAGCAAAAGTCTCAGATATGCATACACATCAGATGGTCAAATTCAACTGCTTTCCAGAAATTTCATTGATTTTCTCACTAGTATAAGTCTAGCCCAAGTTCAAGTATCTTTATCCAACCCTAGTACCATAGGGTAGTCAAAGTAACTATGCTCAAAGGAAATGTAAGTGGCTTTTGAGAGATATAAGGACAAAGGGGACATTCAATGGAATGAAAAGTATTACAAATACTCACTCGGAAAGGATAATCGCTGAAGTCAATAGACCCCTGAGAATCACAGGGCAATGACACTTGTGAAACTTTAGGTCCCTGAGTAGGATTTAATGCACTTATCATCTTAGATCCTTGATATCGGTTTTGGGTCAAGGGTACGTACACCTGAGAAACAAAATAAAGCGGAAGCTAAATCACATTCTAAATGACAACAAATAGGTAATGTAACCATAACTCACTCACTTGTTCCTCATGTTGAACAAAAGGGACTAAATATAGTTGTGTTGCACTACCATATTCAAGACAAAGTTCACTTGTTGTTTGAACAGCACTTTCTTTGGAACTTGCAATATATGGTCTATCAAGTGCAAGCATACTTCCGATACTGCACGAAAATAGTATAATAGCTCATAGGCATCAATGGGAGAAAAGATAATATCAGCATATACAAGAGTTTACCTAAAAAAATTGGCCAGGAGAACCTGCTCTCCCCATAAGAGAAATTTTAGCTGGACACCGTCATTGTCAACAAGAGTGATTTCTTTCCTCTGTACATTACCAAATACCCCCTGAACTTCCATTGACTCAATAGATTCAATCCTACACATAGAATGGATTAATTGTAAAGAACTTATTATGAAAGGAATCTGACATTACAATGCATAATCTTGATGACACTTGGTTATACTTTTCCTGTTTAAAAAGAAAATGCACGTGGTAGAACAGTTTTACCATCTGGAAATAGATTGATTGTTTTCTTTACCTCTCATCCAAACAAATAAACATAGTTGACTGTTTATCAGATAGCTCACTTTTGTGAAATACACATGCAATACATCAACTATATTTTTTAAGCAGGAAAGCCTATTCCATTGAAGCTTAGCAGAAGGATGGGCAATACAAGACACAATACTTACCTTGCATATAATGAATAAGAAACCCCAGTGGTAGCCTCATCAAGAGAAATGGAAGAGAAAGAGTCTGAACAAAACTGAGCTGCTATCAGCGTGGCATCATCATCCTGATCCTGCAATAAGGATAATGAAATTGCAACTGTTAAAGTGAACAGATGATCCCCAATCCATAACTAAATATCAATAAAAGCCAAAAGTAAGCCCAAAAGTTTGGTTCTTGTCTGGAAAATTGATTTTTTCAGACAAAAGAAAAGCTAAAGAGAGGAAAACAGGAAAAGGAAAGTTTGACAGTTACATCATCTAACAAAATCACAAGATATTCTGTTGGCAGAAGTCGGGGACAACCCGATCCTTCTCTGGCTGTTCGGAGATAGCATCCTGTGAGGAAAACTTCCCTTCCCTTCTTCAAGATTCCATTGCGAGGATCCACCAACTCATAGTATCTATCATGAAGAAGTGGCAAGCTTAGTTTGCATCATGAAGCTGGAGACTCATAATGATTGCTCAGAATAAGATACATGCAATGACCAAAAGGAAAATGTCTAAACGTTCAAAAGTATATATATGATACATCTTGCAATGAAGTTTATACCTAGTCAAATTTTTTTTTTCTCTCAGTTGACCTATTTGAAGAAACACATTTGCAGCTTTGAAGGGAATTTTCTTGAGTTCACTTTCATGATTTTCTTATTTCCTTTCCTCTTTCTTGCAAAACAAACAACTAATTTTCTGTGAAATCATATCCTCAACCAAACAAGCAACTCCAAATGCAGTTTAGAGAAAAAAGTTCACATTTAACTTCTTAATATACAAAATACAACGATTTTAATGCAAAACAAGAAAGTCCACATAAACAAAATTAAGCCACTAATAATATAAAGAGATGTTCAATAATGGCAAAACTGCATGGAAGAAAAATAGCTGCACATTAACAGGCAAAAACTAAAAAGGGAAAAAACAATCGAATATTCTTAGCAAATAGATATTGCTAACTGTAAATGCCCAACTACGTGTTACTTGCATTGCATTTCATTACATGAGAAATGGCCTGTGAAATTGAAACGTATGCAAAATTATGAACCATCATCAATGTCCAATACAGTAGATAGTAACTAACCTTCGGTGGAGATAAAGGTCAATGGTATTTGAGCTCCAAAAATCTCCCAAAGTGAGCATATAAATATTTGTACCTGAAGACAAGATATTTAACAGTGAAAACAATAATATCTAGCAAAATGCCTTAAACCAATTCCATAACAGCATCACTATTATATCCACAATGATCATGTAAAAGACGCTTCAATTCTATAGGGGTACCTGGAAGAACAAAAGCGTCGACAATAACAGCTTCCAAAATGCTATTTAAGGACAAAAAATTCTTCTCGTATATAAAGTCAATTGTGATAGTGTTTGGCAGCTTAGTTCTCCTATGTTTTTTCTTCAACTGATTGATGATTTCTGGCCTCCTCCTTGGTGCCCCGCTTCTGTGTAGTTCACTCCACGCCTCCAGTCAGTGATGCAGAAGAATAATAAGCTCATCAGTGGCGAGGCGAAAGAGAAATCTAAGAACACTAACTAAAGCAACAGAAAAGCACATCCACAGTTTTATAGCAAAATTGAATATAATCGGTAGTGAAGTGAAGCATAAAGAATTTAACAAATATCAATTTAATAAAAACCTAACTCCTTTAATTTTGGAAAACTTATTGAGAATTTCAACATTTCTTTCAAAATCAAAAGAGATAGAGAATCCGATTTCTTTTCTCAGTGACTAAACAGAGTATAAGCTAAACAAGAATCAATCAAGCTAAGTACCTGAGAGAGATCAGAAAGCAGAATAGCCGTAGTCACTCCGCTTGAATACGTGATACAAGTCTTGAGGATCCGAGACACGATCCAGCTCCAACCGGGGGCACAGGTCTCTGTTCCATGATCATTCGTTTCATAACCTCCTCCTTCTCCTTCCCATTCATCGTCGGGAGATAGCACAGACCTCGCATAATCCACGAATGCAAGAAACGGATCGTCTTCTTGCGGAGGTTGCTGTTGCTCGTCTATTTCCATAAGCGAGTCTCCTTTCGAGCTATTGGTTTGAAGGTGCAACTCCTCTCTCTCTCTCTCGTGTGATTGCTGAGGCTCGTAATGCGATGCGGAACCCTGGATCCTCTCGGAGGTAAATGGTGCCGCTACTTTGGCGTTTTAGCGCGAATTTTTTTATTGAATATCTTTTGAAATTCCAGTTTGGAGAACCCATTTAATCAATTGGTCTTTCAATCCAGCAAGTTATTAATTTTCCTTTAGCCAGAATAAAAAATAAAAAATAAAAAATAAAAAAAAAGGTAAATATATTGTATCCCAAAAATACCCCTATTTCAGAAACTTACCTAGTTACCTTCTCCTTGACCCTATTCTTTCCATGCCGCTTCTCTGCAACTCTTCCATTCTAGGAGGTTAAGTGGATATCCCTCTAATTTGGATAATTAACAAACATTTTGGCCTAAAATGAACTCTTTTGCATATTCAAGGAATCAAGAACATAACAATATGTTGCTAGTTTGTTAGAAATTGAAATTATTGTTTTCTAATTCCACTCACAAATTAGTCATTGTCCTGTTGCCAAATTACCATGAATTGCTATTCAATTTAGCTACGCACGATATGTAGCTAAAACACAAGAAATTCCAGTTTTGAAAATCCCGTTGATCGGCTACCTGAATTCTGAAATGTGAACCACCTCAAACCATACAAATATTATTATACTTAACTCAGACTTAAAGGCTCTGGCCATGCATGATATCAAAAGTAATACTAAACAGGCTCAAAGAGAAAGACTCCATATCTCTGCGCTAGTTTGAAGTTGAAGGAATGTTGAAAAGAATTGGGGATTTTACTGTGAGGGGTATTTTAGGGAGAAAAAGCTATGTTTATGCAATTTATATAATTACGGCTATAAATTTTTTCTTGATATATCATTTATTTATATTATTTTATTAAAAAATAAATAATTCATGTTATTAATTTTTTATTGAAAATAATTATTTTTGAATACATATTAAACAAGAATATATTAAAACACTAATAAATAAATTATTTTTTTTAAATGTGACTTATAATTTATGACAAATAAAAACAAGTAAATTTATCTTTATAGTAAAGGATTTATTGAAAAAAAGACCAGCTTCGAATCAACTCTAAAATCTCCTCCAATTTTCAAAAATTTTCAACCCTTTTATTTTCATACTTTGTAAAGGAGCATAACAAGTGGAAACACAAATAACCCATTTCATGAGCAAAAATTTAAACCCATAAAGAAATAGAGAAATATAAAATGTATGAAATAGAAAGAATCCAAAAGAAGAAATGATAAAAATAAATTGGCCTTGCAGTGGCGATGGCTGCCCAAATTCATACATCGATACTAATATCAAAATAAAAAGTAATAAGCAAGCAACATCAACAATTGATAGCCTCAAAGCATAGACCTGCACAGAAAGTATCAGAAACAGAAATAATCCCAGTATTTTCACATTATCCATTGAAAATAAGTTCAATGTTGTCAAAATGCTAACCTAGGAGAAAACTCAAACAAGATAGAACTGAGAAAATTGGAGAACTCTGTGCTTTCAAGAAAACTCTTATGTTTATGGCGTTTGCACCGTCGATGGCAAGGTTTAAAGTCTCTAAAGGTTTCGGCAATGGTTAGAGACCCTCACTTAAAGTTGTGAGATCGCAGAAGAGGAGATAAAATTAGTTAGAATATTGATAGCATTAGGTATTCAGTGGTTTATTCTCTCTTATGACTAAAAATAATAATATTTAAAGTCAATAATCTAAATCAATCTAATATTGTGATTTAACCCAATTTTTCAGTTTGTATAATTGGTTTGAGTCGGTCAGATTTATTGGGAACAATCAATTCATGAACACTCTTAGTTGGAGTAATGATAAGATTTCAATTATATGAAACATTTCAAATTCAACTAAAATTTAATTTAATTTAGTTTCAAGTTAGAGCGTTCACACTAAATCTTGGCCAGGCTTATGGCTTATCCATGTTTGAAACTTTGAGAATGCAGGGTATTTATCTTAATTTATAGCTGATTAAATTAATGTATAAATTTTAAAAATATATTGATATGTTTATTTATAATAATTTTTTCGTTTATAAACTAAAAAAAATAAATTATGAGGACTCAATTTTTTATTTTAATGTTTATAAATTATGTGCTTATAAGTTAATTTGACTAAATATTTTACTATATTATTTCTATTTAATTTTTAAAATTTTATTATAAATATCATTTAATATCGTTTTAATCATTTTAATAATAAATGTATTTATAATTCATTTCTTTACTAAATGCATTAACAAGCTATCAGTCACTTATAAATAGGGTTAATTGCACTCTCCATCCCTGAATTTTGGGGGTATTTTTAATCCCGTTTCTGAACTTCAATATGTTAAAATAATATCATTGAACTTAATTTTAATTACAATAGTAGTCCTTCATCCCGGAATTCAATCTAAAATCTGGTGAGTTACTTACGTGTCAATTCAAGGTGTCATTTTAAAATAAAAATAAAGCCACATCATCCAAATCCTTACCAGGGAAATCCCCAAACCTTAACCCTTTGCATGTAACTCTCAAATCGCTTTTTCTTCCCTCATTTTTTGATTTTGTGGATTTCTACTGGACTCTTCGTGGCATCTGTAACCAAATTGGAAGCAGCCACAGCCTAGAGGTAGTGCTAAATTCATGGGCGAAGTCCCTTTCTCTAACCCTAACCCTAAATTGTCCAAAAGATGACAATTCAAAGCGGCTTTGCTTGTTGTCAACTTTGATGGGTCACCAACCTTAATGCAACTAGTTGCATCAAACGACGAGTCCTCGAGGCCGGCGAGCGATTTCAACAGCAATGGATATGTGATGTTTAATATAGCATCGTATTCAAAGAAGGAACTAGTAGAGCTGAAGAATCAATTGGTTGTAGAGTTGGAACAGATCTGGCAGTTGAAGAATTGAATCGATTCCTTTGAGTTCCAGATCAGATCTAGCTCCAACTTCCATAAGAAGAAAACAATCGCAACAACCAACAGCAACAAGAAAATATTGGGGAACAAGCGGCCATTTCTAGCAACAAATTTTGGATTTGGGGCAAAAAATATGAAGCGATCGATTCATTCGGAGCATGGCCAATTGATGAAGAAATGTGCCCAGATTTTGATGAAATTGATGAAGCACAAGCATGCATATGTATTTAATGTGCGGGTGGATGTTGGGGGTATGAAGCTTCATGATTATTGTGATATAATCAAGAATCCTATGGATTTGGGTACTGTCAAATCTAAATTGGGGAAAATTTGTACGATTTGCCCTTGGATTTTGCTGCTGATGTGAGATTAACCTTCAACAATGCCATGAAGTACCATCCTAAAGGGCTCAATGTTTATAATCTTGCTGATCAGTTTCTTTCCAGGTTTGAGGAATGGTACCGACCCATTAGAAATAAAATTGGTGAGGATGATCAGGATCAGGATCAGGCGCATGAGCATGAGCATGATCAGGTTCAAGAAGTGCAAGCTAGTTCTTGGGTTCACATACCCAATTGAGGTGACATTGATAGGGTAAAGAAAGATAAGGAAAATATAATGCAAATTATGCCTAAATCTGATCTAATTGGAAAATCATTGCAACCAAGTGGGTCTAACCCTCAATCTACATCGCAGTTGCATGTGTAGACTCCTTCCCCAATGCGAGCTCCTCCAGTGAAGCCTGTTAAGCTACCAAAACCCAAGGCCAAAGATCCTAACAAGAGGATTTGGATGACACGACTTTATTTTTATTTTAAAATGACGCTTTGGACTGACACGTAAGCAAGTCGCCAGATCTTAGAGCGGATTATGGGATGAAGGACTGCTATTGCAATTAAAACTAAGTTCAATGATTTTATTTTAATAAATCGAAGTTCAAGGATGAAATTGAAAGTACCTCAAAGTTTAGGGATTGATGGTGCAATTAAACCCTTATAAATATATTAATTTTTTAAATATTTATAAAAAATTTACAAATTGATTTTTATAAGTGTAGTCAAACACTCTCTTATAATTTTTGGCTGGTTCCAGCTGCAAACACAATGGCAATATCGTCATTGAATTGACAGTTACAATTCGGCAAGAATTACACTGCTTATACACACTGAAATTTTTGTTACAGGAAACAGAATGGGGAGAGAGACCAAGAGGACTATTTCGCTCGAAGGTTACCAGCATTTCCTTGAGAATCCCTATGACGAAGCGTTCAACCTGATTCAAATTAACTAGGTTACTCGTTTTCTTCCATTCTTCTGCTCTATTGTGCACGTGTTGTAAGCTATATTTTCACTTTTCTCTCCCATTTTCTGGGCAACCAAAAAGAACTTTATCAACTTTTCTCTGTTACGAATATTTGACATTAATTATTAATTATTGTTTTTCACTTTTTTTTTTTGGCAAAAAGGTGATTTTTAATACATGGATTCAAGAAAATACACAGGCGCCCCAAGCCATGTGTTTTTTTATTGTTCCCTTTTAATGATTCAGTGCTATCTCAGCGTAATATGTACGATGCATTGAGCGCCATAGACCTGATGAAGCCACAGCGCTCCACGCTTAAAGACAAACTATGGCCGTACGATTCCTCACTCTCGCTCGATCAGATGAAGGAAGACCTGGAGACTCTGAACTGGCAGGAGTGCCCAGTTCAATCTATCGAGACCATAAGTCAGCTAGAATCTAGCGGTGGCAGTGATGTTGTGTCGAAGAGTCTTCCAATGTCATCGTTCGAGATCAGCCGCAAGCGACGGAGATCAAAGAGGATGAGGAACATTGCGGACAATGGAACCGCTGCTCGTTGTAACATTCCCCCTGTCCTGACGTGGTTGGCACCTATGGTGTTGGTGCAGGAGCAACTAAGCATGATTCCTCCCTGTTTGTGGATAAGTACAGCTGGGATTTCTGAGGAGTGATCAGGTTTTTTTAGGGTTTTGGGTATTTCCCTTCCTTCAGGAACTGCAACTTTTGTTGTCAAAAGCCCAGATTGTGCCACGTATCTTGCATTATTACAGCGCCGTGCCTCTCCCGCGCCCACTGGTGACTGGATTTCTGGTCTTCTGCCTGCATTTTTATACTAATTTTCTTCTGTACTTGCGAGGCTATCAAGGACTGGGTGGGTTTTGGCCCAAATCAGCTCACCTGTTTCACTATGCGGGATTGTCTTGTGGTCTTTGAATTTCCAAACAACTTTCGTTTTATTACTTGTTAATGAAATGATTGCTGCACTGATGTGTTTTGGCTTTAATTAAAAAAAATCAATTATTAAATTTGATCAAAAACTGGATGGAATTGAATCAATGGAAAAATTTTAAAATATAACAGTTGTACGCCCCATTTGTTTTGGCATATGTTAAACCTAAAAGAAAGAAAAAGCTCATATGCAATTTCTCTATGATTCAATCTCTCTATATAACCTTCTTAGGAATTTTTCCCTTTTGCTTCAGTTACTTATATCCTCTCACCAAACAGAAACCCCTTCTTCCCTTTCCTTTTTTTTTTTTTTTTTCTCTCCTCTCTTTAGTCTCTCCCCAGTTACTGTCTTGCTGATTTACCTCCATCCATCTCAAGTTGTCTATATTCACTGATCTCTTCTGAATATGGACCCAACCGAGAAGGAATCAAATGAACCTATACAAAAAGCTTCCAATCTAGATTGGAAAGACTCGGTGCTTACTTCCATTGTCAAAACTCAAAACAGAACTAGATAAACAAGTTCAAAATCAGGTTCTATTGAGGAAACTTATCTCAGACAAAGCATTTAATGCGTGGGTATTGGGTAAGTGAAGGAAGACCTCCAAAGCTCCAGGAGAACATGCCAAGATTTTCAGGTAGAGGAAAATCCAATACCTGAAAATTGTTTTACATTTCGTTTTATGAATAAAGGTGATAAATACATCAATAATTTGGGAGTTTTGCTTATAAATAATAATAATAATAATAATAATAATAATAATAATAATAATAATAATAATAATAATAATAATAATAATAATAATATTTTGGGAGTTTTATCACATTTTTTCAAATAATATAACATTTGATATCATTTTGTAAATTTTGAATTAATTCACTAATATGATCCAAATTTATTTTGTTTAAGATAATTATTTCAATTCACGTAAACAGCTAGTCGATTGATAATTCATATAACTTAATTGGAGATTAATTAATTTAAATTTAAATTATTGATTTCGTATCTTAAATTAAAAACTAAAATAATATACTTAATTTCTTCAAAAAATATTATTTTAACCTAATAATATCAATAAATTATAAATCAATTTAAATTTGATAACTCAAATAAAATTATATGAACTTAAATATGTCTGACTCAACCATTTGTCACTAGGGATAGCAATGGGTCAGATTTTTACGGATACCCGATCCGATCGAACTCTAATAGGACGGGTTTGGATATTATATAATCAGGTTTGAGACAGTTTAGGGTTTGAACGATAATATCCGTGGCGGATTTGGATCGGGTTCGGATTTTATATATTGGGTATCCGTTACCCAAATCCGTTTATAAATACTTAATTAAATATAAAATATATATTTTTATAATAATATTTATAAATTTTTATATTTTTTATTTTATATAAAATATAATTTAAATATTTTATGAAATTATTAAAATTTTAAAATATTAATTAAAATATATAAAATATACAGGTTTGAGTTTTTTTTTTTGTAATAATAATTGGATTTAAGACTGGTTTGAGTAGTTGAGAATAAATTTAAATGAATTTGAGATGATAATATTAATCAGGTTCGGATTCGGGTTTGGTGATTTTTGCGGGTACCTTATTCGTTGCCATTCCTATTTGTCACACCTACCATTATGTACATAATTGGGACAATCAAAATATTAAAACTGGATAAGAAAATTTTAAATTAATATATATATATATATATATATAGCTAACCATTAATGTGACGTTTGCATCACTATTCAAACTTCTGTTATATAATGAGATTCAAAAGTCGCTGCATAATGTGGATTCTTGCAGGTAGGGTAGCTAGAGGTACAAGACAATAAACCATTATGAATTTAAAGACCACTTTTTTCCAGCAGCTGGGATATCATCTGAAACTATATAGAAAATCAAATCAGCTCAGCTATGCATTTCACATGGTTCTCCAATTCATGCTCGATTACTACCTCTATTAGTGATGGCTGGTGGGTATACGTAGCAGAGAATAAAACAGCAAAACACAAAAAAACAAAATGAATAGTAACAAATGAATACCACTCTCCATTTCGTCATTCTGTCAATCAAGCTTTGCTGACATCTCTTTTGGACTTACCTTTATGTATAAGTAACTCGGAAGGGTTTGCATGTGTTTCATCACACTTAGCCTTTGTTTGATTAGAGGTAAGTGAGCTAGGAAATACCCAATTTTCAGAAAGTGTAAAAAAATTGACTGGTTTAGTTGTGAGACATCGTTTTTTCTTTATTTCTCAGGAAGTAAGCTAATTACTCTAAATTAGATAACTAATTATTTCTTGAAAAATAGAACTATCAGGAAGTGATTCATTTGAACCAAACAAGCCTTAAACCAACCCATTACCAAACAAACTAGAACCTGTCTATTGTCTGTTGAAAACTTTATCCACTCGTATGCATATACCTGCAACTTAATCCTCATATTAATGGTGCAGCCATTTGATTACTTAATATAAAAACTTTGAAAAGCTTTATGCTCCTGTATTTGCAATACTTCAATTAGAGTTTGAACTAGAAAAAATGATTTCTCTTTGATCAATTGAAAGGTTATTGAAATTTGCAGCACCAACATAATCTTAAGAAAAAAAAAAATTTCGGTGCTATATTTAAAGGATATGGCCATTACAAACTCAGTCTAATAATTTTTAAATTAAATATTTATATAGATATTTATGTATATATTATTCTAATTATATGTATATTTTAATTTATTTAATAGGACTCTCGATATAAATATTTAATTTAAAAATTTTTAAATTAAATTTTATGTAAAGTCGATTTTATATAATATACTCTCATATTCAAAAGGCTGCAAGTATAGGACCTTATATAACAGACGTTGAAAAGTAAATATTACAATGATTACAAAGATTCAGCGAATCATTTCGTAACATTATTGTTCCATTTTTGTGGTACAGCCCTCGTAAATGGTTTACTGCTTATCGTCAAGCAAACTAGATGGTAATTAAATCATTGGTTCACAAGCAGATAGTAAAAACTTAATTGATTATGTCATTTTCACAGAAGAAACTCCATGAAGCAATTAAAAAAAAATTAAATAAATAAACAAATAAAAACTAGTCTGTATAGTTATATATAAGAATATAACTGGAGGTGGTTATGGCAGCTAGCCTATTCAAGAAGGATTTCATTGCTTTTTTTTTTTTTTAATATTTCCCATCTCAGATCTAGCCAGTAACAGAACGTATTGATTCAGCTGTATTTTATTCAAAGAAATGGTTGACAAGTTAGAGAAGAAGGTTCTTATTAGGGAATACAATGAAGACACAGATGTTAAAGTGGTGGGGAAACTTGAGAAGAATTGTGAGATAGGGTCTAATAAGGAGGTCTCCATTTTCACCAACATGATGGGTGACCCCTTATGTAGGATTAGGTTTTATCCTGTTCATGTTATGCTGGTGGGTGAGGGAGTTTCTGTTTTCTGTTTCTGTTACCCTTTATGGGCATATATATATATATATATTGGAAGTTTAAATTGCTTAATTTCTATCCATCTACTATTATTATTTCCCTTGGAAACTTTAGCTCTTTGTCCCCATAAGACGATGTAAAAATAAATAGATTGCTTGGCCACTGATATGCTTGAAAATGGCCTACAGGTTGCGGAGCTGAGTGAAAATGGGGAACTTGTGGGTGTGGTTAGAGGATGCATCAAGTGTGTGGGGACTAGACTTGGAGCAACTTATGTGAGGTTGGGTTGCATTCTTGGCCTTCGAGTCTCTCCTAAATATCGGTATATGCTCTTTCTCTCTCTCTCTCTTTCTCTCTCTTTGAATTTCAACATGAAAATTACAGTTTTCTCTATTATTTCTTGAACAATATGAAAGCCTCGAGTATATTCATTAGTTTGGTGCAAATAGAGAGCTTTGTAGGTTAAATTCTCAATTATACTTGAAATAAGCATCCCATTTGCATTGTACGAGGCTTAAGTGATGTAGATGGGAAAAAAACAAGTTACCATGAGGATTTCTGCTACACATTTGGCTATGTGATTTTGATAATTTTCTTTGATTTCATGCCAAAATTACTTAGATATATATATATATATATATATATATATATATATATATATATATATATATATATATATATATTCATATATATATTTTGTATGCTAGCTAGTGCTAATTAATACCAAGTATAAATCTTTCCACACTATTGTAGACGGATGGGGATTGGATTAAAACTTGTGAAGTCAGTTGAAGAATGGCTGGTGGGAAATGGAGCACACTATACTTTCCTAGCCACAGAAAAGAACAATGGGGCGTCTACCGATCTCTTCACTTCCAAGTGTAATTACATGAGCTTTAGTTCATTGGTGATATTTGTTCAACCAGCTAGTCTCCCTGTGAAAGGCTTGTCTCAAGATATTAAGATAGAAAAGCTGCAAATAAACCAAGCAATTTCTTTGTACAATAACAGGCTAAGAGGCAAAGATATATATCCAACAGATATTGATGTTATACTGAAGGAAAAGCTGAGCCTTGGTACTTGGGTTTCTTATTTTAAAGAAGATGAATGGATTATTTTGCACAGCAAGAATAATGAAGAAGGAGAAGAAGAAGAAGAAGACATCATTAGTAAAACTCCAAGTTCTTGGGCAATCTTTAGCATTTGGAATTCTTGTGATGCATACAAACTTCATATTCGAAAGTCTCATCATAATCCACTTAAGTTTTTTCATGCAACTTTAAGCCATGCAAGAGATAAGATTTTCCCTTGCCTTAAATTACCAATATGTGACTCACTGCAGAAGCCATTTGGTTTCCTATTTCTTTATGGGCTTTATGGAGAAGGAGAGAGGCTACAAGAGCTCATGAAATCTATATGGAACTTTGCATCAAGATTGGCTGAAAATGTGAAGGACTGCAAGGTTATTATTACCGAGCTAGGGGTCTCTGATCCTCTCATGGAGTATGTGCCCCATGAGTCGTCTATGTCATTTATTGATGATCTTTGGTACTTGAAGAAAGTAAATGGTGGTGAGGATAATGAACAGGTGGTCATGGAACAAGGGGGAAATGTATTTGTTGATCCTAGAGACTTTTAGTTTTTGCTTACAGCTGATTAATATATGTTATTCCAAGTATTTCGGTGGATAGTGCAAGTATTGCAACTATATATCCATAGCTTGCATGCGTACCGAAATCTTAAATTAATTAGAAATTTCATTTCTAGCTAGCTAATTAATAAGTCTCATTTTACATATTTTTGTTGATGGACGCATAAATTTTTTTTTTTTTTTTTTGTCTTAACGCATATTAAGTTTTATAATTTTTGTTATTTTTATGAAAATATTATCTTTTAAAAGATTAAATAAGTATTTGTTTTTCTAATTAATGGTTAAATAAGTTTAAAATTAAATTTTAGATCAAATAAGAATAAAATTTTCTAATTAAATCTAAATAGATTAATTTTTGGCAAAAAAATTAAATACTATTTTCTCTATTTTTAATAATAAAATATTAAAATAATATTTTAATATTAAATAATGTGTGTTCATATTTTTCAATTTTATTTTAATTAAAAATAATAAATAAATTTTAATATTTAAAGTTAAAAAATATTTTATTATTAAAAAAATATTTTATTTGGTGAACTTATTTGACCTTAATCAGATAGTTCAGTCTTTATTTAGCTAAAAAAAATTTAATTTTAAATTTATTTAGACCTTAACTAAAAATTTACAGACTTATTATTTTTTTTTTCAAATATTATTAAACTAACTTTCTTAAATATTTTTTCAATGAAGTTAAATTTTTTTTATTGATAAGAAATGTGAGCCTTTGAACTAGCTTTTATAAAATCTCCTTGTCACTTAAAAGTGTGTTTTTATTTGAAAAAGAAAAGAAGTTTAAAATACTTATATGCCAATCATTAATTCATTCATATATAACACTATATAAAATGAATGAATTTATATATGATTGTCATATATTATTAGTATTTTACACTTTATCAATAAAATGAATAATACATACTCTAAATCCTTTACACTCATCTATATAATGTCTATGTATATTGATTTAAGCCATTTAATATACTGCTTAATTTAGGTATAGCAGCAAAATTATAAATAGTAATAACAAATTAAAAAAAAAATGCATTTGTGATTGGTGCATAGAACATTTATGAGAAATAAGGGAGATAATATAATATACTAATTAATTAAAATTTTGATTTATTTACACTAAAACTCTAAGAATGTGTTTGGCATAAGATTAAAAAAATTAAGAGTTAAATGTTAGGGTAATTATTAACCTAAACCCTTCAAATTAACATTTAACCTCTCAATAAAGTATTAATATATAAATATTAATGAAGTGAAAAGTTAACTTACACTTTTTTTAATATTTAAGTAACATTAATTAGAGTTAAAAGTTATAAGGTAACAATTATTTTTTATTAACCTCGTACCAAACATTTCCTAACAGTATTGTGTTAAAGTATTAAATATTTTATGCTTGATTAATTAATAAAAAATTGTCATGTAATTCAACTATTACACACTTAAAAATGGTATAAAATAGATAGGAATTACTACATTACTATCATAAATTCACATATACCCAATGCATGCTTTGTGGTAAAAAAAAATTCTAACTTTTTTTTTTCCCTAACTTTTAGTGATATCAATTAATTTCATGCAGGGACTAGTGGAGTCTTTGATATTCACCACTTTATAAATCAATGGACAATTCAAAATTTCCAAACAAAAATCAGAATTAATTAAGATATGTATGTATTACAATTCATAATTTTAAGTACGTACCTTTCTAGTAATTTAGCCTTAAAATGATGTATTTTCAATTTTTGTAGGTCACCATTTTCAAGCTCTTAATAGGTGCTAGAAACGATGGTTTTGGTCTATTAAAAGTTCAATTGATTTAAACAACTTATAGGCAAAAGGTAATGATGTGTTTTCAATTGTTAAGGAATTAAAGTGAATTTGAATTTTCGGAGAAACAAATTTACTGAGATTTAATTTGTTAACAAAAAATATTAGCAATCTATATAACTTATTGATGGATTTTACTTTTCCATACTCGATTTATCATAGACCAAAGACATAAGATGTATGGTAGGATACACCTATAAAATATAATTAGAATCTCATATATATGTATATCTATGCTTATCAAATGATTTTTGGAATGTTCGAACCAATGGATTTGTGAGAATATAAATTTTTATTTAACAGAATCTGGAAGTACTGCAACTACAACAGGTAATAATAGTGTCTACAATGTAAATGAGTTGATACAGAAATACCCAATTTTCTCATATTCTTTGGGGATAAACAACTTTATAGATTGTCTGCACATCCTGATATAATAGTTGTTGATGTCAATGAGTAAAGTTCAGAAAAATTAACTTGGCCTCAAGTAGCTGCAGCTTGCATTCCACTCCACAGCCACTCTCACAATTTAACTTGTCAAATCCCGGCATCTGACACTTTTGTGGTAGTTTCTTTCTTTGATCTCCATATTCTTCTTTGGGACACTCTCCATGGTGCAGGAGTCCCAGATGTTTCTAGCTGAATATCCAACTTCGTTGGATCTAGAGACAACCTTTCTTTAATAAAAGAATTCAAATCAAAGCCACTTCCATTTTTTATAGCATTGGCATCATTATCACTAGAAGGACCACCATCACTACCGTTTTCACTTTCTCCTGATATACTTTTCAAAGATTCTTGTGTCTTACTGTATAGGTTCTGATCCAAGTTCAAGAGTTTCTTTATGCTGTCAAGTGCTGGATCAATGATGTCTAGAAACCCAATAACCCATGAAGCATCCTCCACAACTTCAGTCCGCTGTGAAACACGATGAAAATATATTTACCTTTAAGATGTGAAGTTCTTGAAATTATTAAAACTTGCAATTAAAGGTGGTTCATGTTTTGAGAAGCTGTGCAAATGTAAACATGATTTAAGGCTGCTTGAGAACTTTTTTTGCTTTTGCAAGGTTGGAACTGAGGATAATATTTAATATAAAGATAAGGTCAGCTTGAAGATGGGCAAATACTTGAGGGGAAAACAATGTTGCTGCAGGCAAGAAGGCAGCTACTGACCTGCTGAAAATAAAGGTTACGAATCTCCTCAGCACGAACAGAATTTCCTTGATCCTCCTCCAATTGAGCCCAGGTCATCCAAGTTATGTAACTTTGAGAATTTATATTCAATGATGATCTAAATAGTCTACGAGCTAATGACAGGTTACAAACTCTCTGCTCTAGAACACCCCAAGCCTGCCAGAGATGGCAATTGGAATAAACATATATGCTCAGATAAGCTAAATGCAACTAGCCACAACAACACTATCTACACAAGCATCAGAGTATGTAGGCATTACCTGTAGACATCTAGCAGCACTTTCACTACTTGAGTCAATTGAAAGAGCTTTCTGGTATAACTCTCTAGCGGTGGATACATTTCCTTCTTTCCATTCCATCCATCCCCAGGCCTAAATAGTTTGGAACTTCAATCAGTCAGATCAACTTTTACATTCATTTTACAAACAAAAGAATCCTGCAATCCCAATTTTGATGTGCAGGGAAATAAAGTTGCTCTAGTTATTGTTTGATTGTATTAACATGCAATGAAATTCCAAAGGCATAATTGGACAACTACAATGCTTTTTGAAAGATTACCCTTAGAAAAAAAAAAAATATATTCCACACTCCAACCCAGTGGCATAAGTGTTACAATAATCGAAAAAGAGAAGAAAGGAATGATGTTTACATTTTTAGATTCAATCATTTATGCATAATTGTGTTATCATTAGCAAATTCTGAAATGATGACAATATGAGAGGAAAGGGATCAAGTTTTCACTAATAAATCAAGGACAAAAATATGACAATAAACTGGATTGAGTTTCATTAATAGTTCTTGGTAATGCAGGAAGAAATGCCTTACAATCCATACTGGTTGATGCCTTGGATCCAATTCACTTGCTCTCCTGAATAACACCCGTGCAAGATTTGCAGTAGAGTGTTTATATTCCAGTAAAGCAAGAGATTGAAGCAGAACAGGATCCCTTGGATTGAGTGAGTGGCCTATCTTCAAAAGTTTTCTTGCCGCTTCAATATTGCCCATATTATATTCAAAAACTCCCCATACGTGCCATGCAAACCTATTCTTGGGGCTAGCCTGCACTGCTTTCTAGAAAATAATTCAAAGAAATAACATTTTGTCAGTAAAAATATTACCACTAGTCTAAACTAAGGGTTGCTGGGTAAGTGAACGTGATCTAAATGAAGTAAAAAGGACTACGGTCATAAAAAGTAACACCTCAAATAGTTGCCTAGCAGCAAGGTTGTTTTCTTGTTGCATCTCCAATTGTGCCCATGCCTAATGTCAAAATAATTAAATGAATTGAAGTAAGAAGCACATTGTTAAAGACGTAACTCTGTGATGCTACTGATAAGAATGTTTAGGAAGCTCAGAACTTACAAGCCAACTGGCACAGCTTTTTGGGTTATACTTAGTGGCTTGCCTGAACAAGTAACGGGCTTGCTCATATCGATTTGCTTTAGCTTCCAACAATGCTAGTGTTTGGTATATGTACTCATTTCCACCAGAAAACTTAAGGCCTTTGGCAAGTAATTGTCTTGCCTTCTTGACATTTCCCTGTTTTAGCTCTAGAACTGCCCAACCATGCCAAGCAGCTGTATGTCTTTTGTCAGCAACTGTGGCAGCATCAAACAGTTCTCTTGCTCTCCTTATATTACCCATCTTATTTTCCAAAACAGCCCAGCACTGTACCACGCACCCAAGTACTTGTAAGCTTTAAAGCAAGAATGAAGGTAGAAAAGAATGCAATTCATGTTGTATCATTGGTTTCACTACATTAATAATTTAATATTACACATTAAATTCCAAGAATCAGTGAACAGTTTAGGGAACAAAAAACAATTTACGTTTAGGGGACAAAAAACAATTTACTTTTAGATTAAGATCAATTAGAGCAGCATCACGCATTCAGTTACACAACAAGAGGGCTAACCAATTCCATAAAGTCAATTTCTCATCCCATTGTTTTGAACCAGTCTCCAGAGACCTCCAGTTGAAATTCCAAGTTTTAACAACCAGACAATCCTCATTGATAAGAAGAAAATTATTTTAATCAGAAATGAGCTATATATATATATGTGTGTGTGTGTGTGTGTGTGTAAAAAAAAAGATTGCAACCAGATGATACTTCACTTTAAATCTCCAATACTATCTACTATTTAGGTTTAGGGGCAGCCCTATTAATGAGTACTTATGGTAATCTATCAGTAACTAAGATGTGTCTCACACGATTTTAATCTGGACTAATTCAGCTGCAAACAGTTCCAGAAGTAGATGACTAAACCTTTCCAGAGCGATATTACTAGAGGGATTGGAGATCAATCATTGGATCAACACAACAACAATAAGAAATTAAAGCATTGACTAATCACATTAAGATTCAGTGTTTTAAAATCATAACTAGATCTAGATAGAGAACAATTCCTGTATACAACAATATAATAAAGTAACAAATCTGCTTTTCAGTTGCCATGACATGGAAGCAAGCATATGTTGATCTGATGTATTATCAAGGAGATGGCAAATGCACATATGCATTACAGATTTTCATAAATTTATGTTCATATGACGTATTTAGGACAGATAGGTCCAGAATGCTGAAGAACAGTTGCAGGTAGGCAGAGTTCTTGTTATCCATGTATGATGCCAATGTCCAAACTGCTAAAAAATTTTACTAAATTGCTATTCTTCCAGAAATTAAACCTCTATAGGAATTTCACACATGAATGGTTTAGTTTTTAATTCTGAATTGAAATTCCTAGAAGCCATTTCTCATCATTTTTAAATTTTTCTACGTCCTAAATCTACATGATAAAGAGATTAAACTTTATTATATTAAATCATTTGCAGAAGTTGATTTGAGATTTAATATATATATATATATATATATATATATATATATATATATATATATATATATATAACTGACCTGCCAAATGTAGGCATTTTCACCAAGAGTTGCCTGGCAGCCCTTCTCGTACACAGCTCTAGCATCTGCTATTTTTGATTGCTTGTTCAATATCTTCCCTAAAGCCACATATGGCCTCCCATCTTCCGGCCAATAACTGATACACTTCAAACAAAATCAAAAACCCAATTTTAAACGCACAGCAAATTTCCCAAATATCCGATTAAAATCACAATATAACCAAAAAAAAATTTAAAATAAAAAAAGAGGGTTGATCCATATATACCTTTTCTAGTATCTCTTGAGCTTCTGGATATCTGTAATTCCTAGCTAAAACCTTGGCCTTGTACAGTGCCAAATCCAAATTCACTGTGAGAGGCTTGTCTTGAGAAGAACCAACTACCTCCACTCTCTCCGGTTCAAAAATTGGCATCTTCTTGGCAAACTCCTCGAGACCAGCATCGATGATCGCTGAAGATTTCTTCTCACCATCATCAACATTATTATCACTACCTTGACTGGAGTCTTCAGTACCAGAAACCTCAACCACCGGCCGGCGAGCCACAAGAAGTCCTTCCAAAGAGTCTTTCTCCGACTTGATATTGCCTTCAGTTTCTCTGTTTCTGGGCGATGATTCGGAGGAGAGTGGTCTTTGGTCGAGAACCGGAGAAGATTGCTTGGAGGAAGATGGGATTGAAAGGTTCCTGGTGGGGATTTTGAAGGACAATTTTGAGGGGTACTTAATGCATTTTTGGTTAGTGTTTTGCGAGGAAGTGAAGAGACTGAAATTTGCTTTCGAGGAGGCGGAAGGAGAAGCAGCAGCAGCAGAGGAGGGGGAGAGCAGCTGCATTTCTTTTTTCCTTTTTCAATTATTTTCCGTTATTAACGGATAAAACTGTTTCTGTTTGCATTGAAGAATGCAATTACCAATATAACCTTTGGACTCTTTTCTTCTTTTGCTTTTTAATTGAAATTAATCTCATGCTATAGAAAATTTTATAATTATTTACTTAATATATTTTATTAATAAGGGAAGAAAAATATGCGTGAATTTATATCTAAATCTATTAATCTTTAAATTAAATTTATTTTTTTATTATTTAGTTATATTTATATTTTAATTAATTATACATAAATTTTATTATAAACATTTGATCTAAATATTAGATTTATTATTATGTAAAATTATTTTTATATTAAATGTATTTTTTATTGTTTATAAATTATTTTTATGAAACTTAAATGATGCCACAAATTACAAAATCTGGGCATTTTCAAAAAAAAAAAATTACAAAATCTGGGGATTTAAATATAGTGGGCATTTGAGTAATTATAACCTCAGAAGTCACTGGCTTGAGAGTAGCCACGTAGTTCACATCTGGTGTGGCTTAGCCTTTCAGTCTAGCTGGCAGATTTTTATGACACGCGGAGAACTTTTGTTGGTGAAGAATCGCGCTCTATCAGGTACAACAATCTCATGTACTAAAATTGAAATAAAAATAAAAATAAAAAAATAAAAGAAAGAGCTTAATAAGTTTTTCTTTTAAAATATTCAAATTTAAATGAAATTACCAAGGCCTTTCCTAAAAATTTTATTTTTTATTTTTAATTTTCAATAATTAAAAAATTATTTTATTATTGTTTAACTAACATATTTAAGAAAATAAATTTCTCAACAATGACTTCAAAATAATGTCACCAATAAATTTTAGAGGAAATAAAACCAAGCAATGAAGATTATGCATTGATCTCTCATAACTATTCACCAAAAGCCAAATCAAAGAATATCAAGAGCAACATAAAAGTGTTTTTACACTCTCAAAGCATTCAATTTTTATTACATCAACAAGAAAATAACATAAAGATCAGCTTTGCCTGCAATTCCTTTGGAATGAAAAAATTCAACCTGACCTGCAACTGATATGTCAGTTATTAAGTTGTATCGGCCATGACATCTGGTTTGATTCTTCTGATCCGTCTAGATGTTCCATCCTCAAGACTGTCTCAATCAATACAATGATCATACAAGATGTGACTATAATAACATAAATCTAACTGTAATGGCATAAATCCAACTTCCACTGCCTCTTTCGGGCAGGCCTGACATGTTTAGTTTCAACTGTATAGGGCACCAAATCAGCTTGGGGCTTCAGACTCTTATCTGGCTCCGTTGATGCGACGGGATCCTTGAAGCGCTCCCTTCGTCTTTCCATCTTTGCTAATGTTTCCAATATGTGTTGGTCATCATATACCTTCTCAAATCCACTTGAAACATTTTCATTGCAAAAAATTTTCTTCTTCATATTGCACGTATGTGCTGCATTTCCAGACGCATGTTTCTTTTCCAACCGGTCCTCTATGACTGGTTCTTCTGGCACGATCTGACCTTCCTCAATATCCAAACCTTTATTGTGCTCTGTAGCCGGAAACTTATCCAGCCATTGCTCATCATCTCGGCTGTTTTCCAGTTTTGAGATTCCAATTTGGGTTGCTTTTCCAGTCTGATTTTCATTAAAATGGTTCAAGATTTTCTGCTCCTTCGCAAACTTCTGATCCATCTTTTTGAATTTACCATTGGACAACAAACTCTCAGTATTGGAACATCTTCCAGAGGACTGCAGAAAGTATTTGTCATAGGAAAATGTTACCCAATTACACCTAACTACAGATCAGATAAACTAGCCAGCAACCAGACAAAATTGGAGAGTTCAAGAAACATTTACAGATCAGTAAATATATTTGAAAACAATTGCAGCAGAATGCATCCTAAGCAATATCCTTAAACACAATTCAAGATGACAAATTTACATAAACATTTAACAGCAGATCCTCACACTACCATTTTCAAGATCATAAAATAATCATAGATACAAGTAAAGTTCATGAATCATGATAATGGGTGTTTGATATGATATTGGCTCCTGTTACACTTAGTTTATAAAGGTATCAAATTGTCCATATCTCACAGGTAAACATAATAAAATTATAATCATTAATTCCTCAATAAAAAAAAATTAGAAAATGCTCACATAATGAGGAATGCTTTACCCAATTGGCATTAAGTAATACGTGTTAAAACAGACGAAAAAGTGGAAACAAAGGTATAATCATGATATATCGTTATGCCCATATCTGAGAGTTCTATGTATATGCTAAAATGTAGAGAAACATCAGGCCACACATGTATCCAAGGTATGTTGATCATCTCCATGAATGCCTCAAAAAGTTCTCAGCACTAGTGAAGTTCTATGCAAAGCATTGACCTTCTCAGTGACAAGTTATGAAATGGGAAAAAAGAAAGAGTTGGCAAAACTAGGGAATATATAAATAGTTAAAGATGCAAATAACAGCTGAAAGCAGTAATTTATTCCATGTCAACGGAAAGTGAGTAAGGAAAATGAGAGGAGATAAACATTAAGATGAACTACAAAATGTCAACGGAAATTTTGCAAAATGCATAGAAAATACTATGATTTGAGTTATATATAACCATACAAGAAAATTTGAAATTTACAGTGCAGCCTTACAAAGCAAGACACTGATCATAAAAAGATCTGTTATGGAAAGTCAAAACCTGTATATGATATTGTATTCCTAATGCGTAGTATAATTATAGGGATTGCATTCCTAATTAGTTAGAGACAAAGTGTATATACATGTGTAACAATTCCTTGAGAAGTACATAGAGAAAATTTCTTCTACATGGGATCAAAGCAGGTTATGGCCTGGTTTCAGTTTTAGTTCAATTTCCCAGTGTTGCATCTGCTTTTCAGTTTCAAATGTCAACCGGATGTCCCAGTTGCAACTTGAGGGGGAGTATTGGAATATTACTTGTGGGAAAAAGTCCCATGTTGGCGGCATATAAGAAATTAAAGGGCATATAAGTGTGCTAGTAAACCAAACCAGTCTCAAGCCCAGTTCAATGTATAGCTTGCCAGTTTGATATTCACACTCCTGGGTCCATAATTCTCAATAAGATCTAGTAGAAAGTCAAAATGTTTGATCAATAACACACATGACATAAAGAAAATAGCATAGGCTTCCAAGGACATAGAATAAAAGAGCAAATAAGAAATTGCAGGTCAAATAAACCTTGAGAAAATTTTATTTCGCAAATAGAAAGCAACAAGAGACCACAACACTCTACAATAAAAATAATTTAATGATGTTTGATGTCTCACTGCTCCGGCACATATTAATTCAACATATGAGATAAACTATAAAAGCCAGACAATGGATAGACAGGTAGGCAGAGGTATGAGATCCAGATTCTGGAAAATCAGTCACATTGCAAATCCTCACAAGCATGGCTTAATAGAGATTAGTGAGTGGAACAGAAATTCTAAAACAAAACAGACTTTGAGATGACTAATTAACTCAAGAAATTGAAAAATATCAACCGAACAAATGGCATCTAAGCATCTAACACTAATTTTCCTGATATCAAATAAAACACACATGCACATCCATTTCCCAATTTCAAAGCAACTATCTCATCATTGTTTATTAGCACTAATGATCACTCAGTTGGCACAGACTACAGAGAAATATGAACAGAAAATAGGAGTACTAAAATCTGCTGATGCTAACAGGTGCATATATGTATGGTACACAACATCAATAAACCATTTGTTGTTGAAGAACTTCACTAGCGGGGGTAAACCAAAATATTTGGGAACTAAATGAATCCTGTAATTTTGGAGACATGTAAAATCATCATTGTGAGATACCAACTAAGTTCCACTACAAAAGCAACAAGCCAGCTTTTAGGATACAATCGCCTATCTTCACACCCCTAATTTAAATTTTAAAGACATCCTAAACATCAAATTTAAGATATATAAAAAATGCATTACTCTTAAGAGCAAAATACCTCCTTTCAATGATTAACTGATAGATAAAGACTATTTGAAGTACAGATAACCTCTTGGACATTAGGTAATGTATATAACAATTGTGAACCTAACTATCAGAAGGATATAATTAGCAAAATCCAGAAAAAAAAAGCAATTTATAGCCTGTATATTTGTCAAAATCTCAGTCCATGAAAATCTAATTTTTCTGACAGTTCAAGATGATTCTTCTCAGCCTTCTAAAGACTCAACCATGACAACAAGGGTGTTTTTATTTCCAATATCATGTCACCTTCCAAGAGATTGGCAGCAAAGTTAATAGAGAAACTATCAATAGCCTGAAAATATAATATGAGAGTTTAATAAAATAAAGCAAGTTATGAGAACTTTTTGATACTGAGAGACTTGTCCATTTGTTTAGCCCGAATGTGTATTTTGACATTCATGTGAGGAAGAAGACTAAAGCCTAGAGACCTTTGAAAATTGAACTACATGGCAAATGGTAACATGGAAGGAGATGAGGACAAACAAACAATAAGATGGCATTAACGAGAATAAAGAAAACTTGCTCATAAGTGGAGCACTTATAAATATAAGTACAATAATACAAGGTTTTGACCTCGGTTTCCCTACGTTTACCTTTCCTTCCCCAAAAATCAAGTCAACTGGATCATTGCACCTCCCGGATGTCTGCTCATACTCACCTCTACTCATCATATAGGAGTTTCTATTACGAAAGCCAGCACTGCTTTCTCCTTTAAACATTTTGCGCCTATGCCACTCCAACTGCATATCATCAACCATCCAACCATTGGCAGATCTATACTTAGCATGAATCCTTTCATGCCTGGAAAATTTTTCATATGAACATGAGGACCGTTTGGCATAAAACTCATCATCTTGATGTTTCAAAATTGATTCACCTTGTGTTCCATGCAGTACTCCAGTTCTCCGACTATATTTTCTCCTCCAGTGAACCCGATCATCAATATAAACAACATCATCTTCTGCATTATCAATATCATTATAACCGTCAACCCATTGATTGCCCCTATATTTGCCACCACGTATTTCTCTCCTATGTCTCCCATACCTATCAGCGACATCAAACATTTCCTTTCTTGGTGACATCATATCCTTCCACCTTTCTTCATTGGCTGCATAAGATTCTCTGTGAGACCAAGTGGACAAATGCTGTTGATTCAGAATCCAATGATCATCTGCAGTTTCCATACACCATGAATTCTCCAAATTAATAGGCCATGAATTCTCCAAATTAATAGGGGTACGGTGACCATATCTAACTCTTCTTTCATGCAGATTTGTTTCTCTCCCAAAAAATGGAATGTGTGAATCATATTGTTCATCCAGAGAATCCCCTTTCCGGTTGGTGACCAATCTCCCATATTTTTGTAGCATCAAGTCATCAACATTTTTATTAGCAGACAAAAAAGCATCATAATTGGTTCTCTTCCTCGATTGGATTTTGTCAACCTTCCTTCCCCACTGAATGTCTGTTTGTTTGAAATTGTTGTACTTGGTAACCAATCTCCTGGAATCCCTGTAGGTGTCAGGAATTAGGCCCTCAGGAGAGAGTCCTCTTCCACCACAATCCCAATCTCTATCCACGTCTTCTCTATCATCCAGCCTAAAACTTCTTTCATGCAAATCGCTCTCATTCCAGTTCCTTCTTTCCTTGGGTTTTATTTCATCTCTAACACTCCGATGATATTTTGTACGAGGATGCTTTCTGCAAACATCCCGGAAATGGTTGTCAGAAAACCTTTCTCGCCCGTAACAACTAAAAACATCTCTCTGCCTATCATATGGTAAATCTCCTCCTTTGTGATCACCAAAATCATGCATCTCTTCAATCCGTTTGTAATGACCAATGGATAACTGATCCCTAGACATGGGAGAGGCATCATTATCAGTATCAGGGTGGATGCTTCGCTCAGCAACTCTGTGAAGTCTCCTGTTTTGATTCCTCCTTGCTTCCTGAATACGACTTCTATTTCTTGAATAATGTTGGCTGTCATCTGGTTTTTTCGTAGCTCCATTGCTTTCAGTGTACTTATGGTCAGATGCAACCAACTCCTGTAACATAGCACCTGAAGATTGCCTTCTTAAAAGACTGCTAGACACTTCGGGAATGCTACACAAACTGCCTCTGGATGCCTCAGAATCACTTCCAGAACACGACAATGTCAGGCTAAAATGACTCTGTTCACCAACTGATAATTCTGTTTCAGTCAGATATTGATCTGACTTGCACATATTCCTGCCATTTTCTTCCTCTATGGTTTCCATTTCTTTAGAAATCTCTTCTGACATTTGAGCATTCGCCTCATGATGATGATGATGATACCTCTCAGCATCAGAGTTCTGATCTTTGTCATGACTACCAAGATCCAGAGCCATTTGACTAGAGTCTGATATTGGCTGGGAACACCTAATCATATAAAATCAATATTTTATCAATGGCTTGAGAGAAAAAAAATATGTCACATATTAAATAAAGTGAGCTTCTACCATCACTCTCCTTCAAACTTAAATGCAACCTGAATTAGTGAGAAAGTTAAGCTATTAATCATCCTTGACCTTAACTAAGTATGAGTCAGTGAACAAGCAAAAATATAAAGATGTATCAACTCTATTTCTATTTCATTAAATCACATAAATGCATGAAAATAATACTACACTTTTTGAGCCTTCATTTAGAAAATGTGATTTATTAGGTTTAACAGCCACAACCAACCATCTTCAACATGGGAAATACATATATGTCAAAGTAATTATGCAGTAAATCCATAGAAGATAATTCTGGTACCTAGAGGTATAACTAAATGATGGTTATAGGATACCAAGATTGATATTTGAATGATTCAAACCTGTTACTGGAAGGAGACCTTATGTTTCCCAGAGACTTTGCAGGTGATTCATCTACACTATCACTGCCAGAATTGTGGACATCTTGTATATCATCCACACATAAATCCATGATTTTTGATGCTTCAAGTCCACTTCTATCTATATGGCACAATTCCTCCTCACCAGAGCCAGAAGAATTCCCATTGGAATCTTGCACATTGATCTGCTTCCAACAATGCAATAAGTATCATGATGTGGGGTTCATGTTGAAAGACATAGACGTAACTACACCAAAATTATACCTGTATCACAACATCAGAATCCCAAATACGTGGATGCCTTAAATCCATTGTTGGTTGACGTTCAGTGGTGGTATCTTCAACCTGAATTGCTCTGCCTTTTGGCTGAACCAATAAAAATAAGTCAGTGATCAACCATGTTCAATGAAACACAGATATAGACATCACTCACTGTGAAACAAGTTTAATCAAAATGAATATCGGACAAAGAAAGCATGATAGTTGACTTAGAAATACCAATTCCAACTGCCTCTCTCCCATATCTGCAGATTTTGATGCAGATCCAGCTTGAGCAATATCGTCGGTGACCGTCTCATGAGCAGCTCTCTCATCCTCCAATTCAATTTCAAAGGCCTGTTTCATACAAACACAATATGGTTTGTAAACCCATTTCTCCAAGTAGTTTCACAATGACCATCAAGAGACACCCAAAAAAAGCATCTCCAGTGCATGAGACTTCCTGCTTTGTGAGGGTAGTCTATCATGCACAGCCTCCCCCCTTGACATTCAAGTCACAAAGGAGCAACCTTAATATTTCACAAAGGTTTACCCTCATCAAGAAACATCCACAAAGATTAAAATTACTAACCTGAGTAAATTTTGAAGACTTTTGATTTTGGAACCTACCATGCATGAAAGAATGTTGACGGAGTTGCTCCTACAACACATCAGATAAATTTTAGTTATCAGAGGTTATTTCATACAAAAAATAATCACAGTGATAACTCAAGTAAAGCAGCAGTGGAAGTGGAACATATCTAAGTCCACAGGTTTCCTCGCTAATGGGGTGTCAAAATCTCTGGGCATCTGATTAATCCCCAAGCATGTGATCCACACATTAAATGATCCTAACTAGACTACATAAAGATTCAACCGTATGGCCAGAATACATGCCAACCTTTATGCTAGAAGGTCAACTAGAGAATTAACTTGATTGGTACTAAACAAGCACACATTTACAGTAATGAAAATATTTCACCAAAGAAAATATGATGGTACAATAATTTACCAGGGAGATGCAGTACTGTTTCCAACTATCCTCATTGAAACCAAAATTAAAGAAATCAGATATATGTACTCCAGGATACTTCCATTTTTTCTCTTCAAATGCATCAATATTCACATCTAGTATAGTCCTGAAATGACGAAAAAGACCAGACTGTTAACCTAAAATCATGAAGGAAGTACTCTGAAAGCCATCAAAATTGGAAGAATTAATACCATTGATGTAATACAACAACTAAGCCCTAATCCCAATCTAGTTAAGGTCTGCTATAAAATTTTCCTTAAGCCCAAGAAAATGCCTTCCTTTTCATTTAAAATTACAGAAAGAAGACTTATTTTTTGGGTGCATAGTGCACAGCGAAGCCTCTAATAATTGTAAAGAAACTGGGATAGCCTGAATTAGGATCATAGTTCAGGTTACTAACCTATACCATGGAAGCGAGAAACCATATCCACTTGAATTGGCCATGGCACGATTATTAGCAACCTGACCTGTGTTTGAGATCTTGTGTTGTTTGCATCTGTTATCTTCCCAATCACCTCTGACAGATTTAGAAGAACAAACCAGCCCCAAAGAATCATTGACTTTATTATTACTTGAAAATGATGATCCATGCGGTTTTAAATGCTGCATAATAGCACCAGAAATAGAATAAGAAACAGGCCTGGGTTATTCTTCCATCAAACAGCCTTCTTTATAAAATAATATCATCAAAAGAAAAGCGCATAGAACAAAAATATGGAAACACATCATACTGCAATAGGAAGGCCCAGATCAAAATTGATTAATTTCAAGATTTAAATCAATTATTTAGTCCCAATGGAACCATCCATCCAGAAAAAAGGAAGGATCATGGGAGGGATCTTTGAGCTGCTTAAGTTAATCATTTCTTTGATTGTGAAGAATCTGAAGCCATCCAGTTAGCAAATACTTCACATTGCAACCAGTTCAGCAGTAATCTCTTCAGTTCTGTTAATAGAACAATCAGAAGTTTGTAGGATTCTTATTTTCTCAAGGAATCTCCAACACATCTTATTTCATTGGTCTTAGTTTGCCATAATCAAAGAAATTAGCAATATATAATCAACAACCTAATGCTGCAGATTAGGCATAGATCACAAAATGGCAACAAACACCGAAACAAAGTCAATGCTTAACTCCACACCCCCACCCCAAAAAAAAAAAAAAAAAAAAGGGCTTTATTTTAGAAACTAATAAAAAATACGCAAA
Organism: Hevea brasiliensis; assembly: GCF_030052815.1. Classification (NCBI taxonomy): domain Eukaryota; kingdom Viridiplantae; phylum Streptophyta; class Magnoliopsida; order Malpighiales; family Euphorbiaceae; genus Hevea; species Hevea brasiliensis. The sequence continues at coordinate 1,130,904 of NC_079496.1, read as the reverse complement.
TGTGATCTTTAAATAAATCAAACAGGATGGTCTTTTCTACAAATTCAATACCTTGTACTGCGGATAATGCGAGCTATAACCACCCTTGACTCCATTCCCACGTTCACCTCCATGTCCATTAGCACTGGCATGCAAACCATTCTTACCATGACCCTTTTTAACACTGCAAAAGCCATCGTCGTCTTCATCCTTCTCCTCCTCAAAGCCATCGCAATTATCATTCCTCTCCTCAGCAATTGGTAACCCCTTACAATCCTCATCGTTCAATACTATATTCAAATCATCCTCGCTATCACTTCCACCAGCCTCAGAAACGTTCGACTTCTCGCAGATTGAACTCAACTGCTTCAAATCCGACTTGAGAATCCCCTCGCTAAGACTACGGTTAAATTCCTCTGTAGTGCTATTATTCTTACATTCTTCCTCTCCTTCCTGTTGTTCAGTGCATAGTTTAGCAAAGTTTAACACAGAATTTATAGCAGAACTTGCTTGGACTTCGACATCGGCGTATATATCGCCGAAATCGTCATCAATCAAATCCTCCATTTGTAGAGGGAACTCTAGAAATTGAGAGCATACAATCTATATAAACTTGATGGAGTTTTGGTTAAGAAACTCCATGGATGAAGAAATTAAGAAATAGCGATTAGTGGCTGAAGAGGGTAGTTGCAGACGCCAGACAGTGAAGATATTGAACACTTGAGAGTAAAACCCTGATAAAACCCTTTGGGCTTTGGGACTCGCATGTACAACAACCGAACGTCATCCATTGGGCTTTGTCTGAGAAGCCTCTCAAATTCTATTTTATGCGGTGATTAAAATAATGTTTTTATTTTATTTCTTTTTGCGTGATAAATTCAAACTTAAATTAAATAAATATAAATTTTCTCTTAAAAAAATATAATTAAAAATCATTAATATTTAAATATTATATTGCGTTAAGTTGCATAATTTTTTATTTAAATATAAATTAAAATTTACATTATTTTAATATTTATTTTTAAATGTAAAAATTTTTTTTAAAACAATACGTAAATGCAACTTATATTTTGAAATTGTACCACAAGCTAGCATTATAGAAGCAGCAATTTCTGGAATAACGCCATGCAAAGTAAGAATGTATCATGATCGTTCAATAGTTTTGCATGTCACTTATAGATTAGGATTATATTATTTCTTCCAGAAATGGCCTTATTTTGGACAAAATTTAATGGCAATCGATTTGGACAAAAGAGGAATATTTTTGCTTCTCCTACTTGTTATTCAAACAGGTTTGTATAAGCCAAACTTCTTCTTCTTCTTCTGGATGAAGTAAAACACAGTTGCCATGATAACCATACCCCCCAGAAGCAGTGCACCTGCAAGCCAACACATGTAGATTAAAACTTTATAATTTTGGAGTCAAATCATTTTAATATTATTAATTATCTAATTATTATGATTCATTTATTTTTAATTGAGACTCAAACTGATGATTTTAATAAAATCAATATAGTTAAAAGTTTATCTGTGAGGACTAAATATTTTGTTTCTTTATAAGAAAGACTCACCTATGCCAACATAATTTGGTTCTTCCTGAATTGAAACAATGCCTGCCAATTCACGTGATAGATTAATAAGAAAAGAGATGTCGCAGATCAATTTTACCACTGTATTGAAGAATCGTAGCAAGTATAGTCTTGACACTTGCGAAAAATTGCAAGATTAGATCTTGTGCTAGTATAATGACACTAAATAAATTTTAAACTTGTCTAAAAGAAAAAGAGAATTACCCTTTTCTTCATAAGAAGTAGTTCCATTACCATGGCAGTTGAAGGACTGCCTTCCATTGCTGCAAATGCAAAAGAAGTTCTTGGGTTGGCCTTTTCTGTAACTACAAAATCCACCGCTGGCCTCACATGACTGGCATACTTCATCAGCTGCTTGGTTCCATGTCAATTTGAACCCTTTTTGCAAAACTTTGCCAAGACCCTTAACTAAATCTCCATGGTCCACTGCCTCATCAATCACAGGCAAAGCCACAATTGATGCACAATATCTATCCCAATCAAACTCTGGAATTGCTCCCTCCTTGAACACAAATGATCTCTTAGCACCATATTCTAAGCATCTTATGTGTGGAAGTGAAGGTGGGTACAAGGTGCAATTATAAAAGAAATGCACCACCTTGTTGCCTAAACTATTGAATAGGGGATGAGGTGTTGTGTTTAATGCAATATCATGGGTTATTTTTGGACAAGGTGCTGAATTTAGACTAGGGTAGGCAAAGAGGGTGAGTGATTTATTAGAGTAATTGATGTCTTTAATGGGATAAAGATAATCATCAGAGAGACGAAGCATTGGATTTTGGTCATTACAAGAGAGATTAAAGCCAGGATATCCACAGTGCTCTAATTGTTGGTTTTGGTGCCAAAAAGGGTAGCCAATAATGATGCCATTACCACAGTCAAAAGAAGGGCATGCAGGTTCTTGTATAGAATCGCCATTAATTGAGGTGTAGAGGAGGAGGAAGCGAAGGAACATCATTAGAAGAGAATAACCCATGAGTTAGCCAGAAATGGTTTCCAAATTGATTTTTTTAACGCAATTGATGTTGGTATGCTGGGATTAAAAACTGATCTGGGTCGATCCTGTAATGTGTATATGTACATTTTTTTAATGCTTTCTGGTTGGATAGTTTTTTAAAAAAGCAAGAGTCAACGAAGTAAGTAGAAATGACAGAGACTTGTTAAGAATAAATTATTTCTTAATAATCGTTGCTGATTTAAATCAACTTTGGGTAGGTTATGCGAACCAATTTCATGCTGACACCTGATAGTAGAACTGTCCAGTGAGCCTGTCTGGATTGGTTTTGATCGAAATACAAGATTCTGATTCAAGATTTAGAGAGACCGGAACGAAATTACGGGCTCTAATAAATTTTAATTTTAATCAAATTTAATTATTAAATTTTATTTTTATATATATATATATTGAAATAAAATTTTAAATTTAATATATCTTAATTATAAAAAATTTAAAATAATAAAATACTTTTTCAAAATGCTTTTTTTAAATTATCTCAATATGTGCAATACATGAGGTTCTATAAGTTGATCGTGTGATTTTCCCTTTTTTTTTTTTTTTTGGTGGCATTCAAAAAGAAAGGCATTGCCAATGTAGCCTATGCAAGCGAAACTAAAGACTTAAGCAAGGCAATACATGAAAAAGTGAAATGAAGGGACTTTGCAAATCCAGAGTCCCAAGGCGAAGGATGCCATGCCCTGATCAAGGGAGGCTAATAGGACCACTGGATCAGCAATTGTCGGTCCCCAGCAAACCCAAGAGTCCAGAAATCACGGACCCAATTCAACCTCGAGACTAAAAGCGTCGCATTTAAATCGAAGGCCATAAATAAACAGTGTCAGCTGTTCCATTGAATTGACCACAATCAAACAGAACCCAAGCCTCTCTGGCCTCTCCTTCATTCCATTTCTCGGCCACCCAATTATCCTCCAACTCTCGATAATCATAGTTATAAAGTGTTAAATGCAAGTTAAAATAAATTTGATTGAATTGAAAGTACAAGTTAGATATAAAATCATATGTCTTTCTTGTTCAGCTTAGTAGTGTCTGCCCTTTCTTAAATCCCACTCACATGGCTTCAAAAAAATCATGGAGTAACTGAGTCTCTGTCTAGATTTCCCTATTTTGACAAAGCAATAATGAAATTGATGACGCTTAATTCCATTTGATTGAGACCGAACGGAAACATCTACCCATGATAATAATGATCACATCTCAGACTCAGGCAGTAAGGCAAATGAGTATTAGGAACTTTTTCAGCCAATGTGAAAAGAAAAGAAAGAAATGACAATGACTATCAACTTCTTTATGGATTTTTTTGCCTGTATCTAATTCATTATGGACTCAAGTAACTCATGAGTCCCACTTATTTGTGTTTTAAATCCATAATAAACTGGTACAGACAATATAAGAAATTTTCTCATATTTCCAATTCGATAAATATATTACCTTTATAGGAAGAATTATGGGAGTGCTAGCCTACTCCAATTGTTTAATCAGTGACTATTTCAGAGAATGAGAAAGCTACAGACAGAATAGAGATTACCTTGAGGCATTCTTAATTCCTTATAATCGGAGATTAGTAGCTTAAGGAATTCTTATCATACTAGTAAGGTACACTAGTTAATATTAGAATTCTAGGTAAAAATATATTTATTATATCACCCATAAAAAAAAAAACTTTGAATGGTTAATACTTTATAAGTTATATACTATATTACTATGTACTAATGAGTTTTGGCTAATTAATGTTAATGGATAGATTCCAGGGTTCAAATTTTAATTTGAAATCAATAAAAGAAAAAGAATTATAATTTTTTTTTTTTTTGGTTTTGAGATCAATTAATCTGAAATTCTTCATGTAATTTCTGCCATGCAAAAATATTAAGTTACATTTGTGTAATGTGTATATAAAACATGTGTACATGCCGTATGGATGGAGATACAAATATGAATTGGCGGACAGAAAGTTGATGACAGATTTCAGATTTGTGGCATTTCATTGTATGAATTTGGTAATTGGCCTGCAGAGCAGTAGGCTTAGGCATAAAAGGAAACTTTCATTCTTTGGAAGAGATGGGAGTCTATGCCTACCAATTCTTGTTCTAGGCAACTTCTAATTCAGGGTACTGCTACAATGTCTCCCTGCACCCTCTCTCTCTCCTTACAGCTCGGTAAGTCATGAAGTTTTGTCCTTTCTCAAGATGCAGTTGGGATAGAGAGAGAGAGAGAGAGAGGGAGAGAGAGAGAGAGAGAGGGAGAGAGAGGAATCCAAGTAATGAACAAGTACAAGTTGATCGTGTGTAGTAGAAAGGGGAAATTTACCTTTTGACCAAGAGGCTGATTTTTTATTTTTTATTTTTATTTTTTTTGAACTCAGAGGCTGATTCATTCCAATGGATACATCACCAAGACATATGAGCTGCAGTATCTGGCTGTAGAATGGGAGGTGATGTAACAACACAATCCCACCTTTATGCGCTTGTATTTTCACTTGAATTCTTGAGAAGAGATGTAGATCATCCCAACCAAGAAAAAGTCCTGAATTTCACACACTTTACATTCTTTCTTTCCACAAGTGTTCATTCAACCCAAAAATAAAAGAACCGAGGTGGTAAAAATTGAGCATCTTTTGGAAATGGGAAAAGGGGTAATATATATTCTTCATATAACACATAATTTTCTTTCTCAGGGCCCTTAATTAAGGTTTATATATATATATATATATATATATATATATATATATATATATTTATTTATTTATTTATTTATTTATTTTTATTTTTTTGGGGACAGCAGATCTAAAAGTAATCTTGAGTACCATGTGAAATGGGATGGGTGCATATGGTATCACTTTTGCCTAGAGCATTAAATGGTGCTGTTGTCTTTAATCTTTTGTCCTGGCAACAAAAAAAATAGTGTGGTGGGAATGGAGTAGACTGTTTGATTAGAATGAAATTGGCAGTGGTCCTCGCTCTCCCCAGCCTGCATGCCTTGATCTGTACTTACATTGGTCATAATGCTTCCGTGTTAAAAGGAAGTAAGTCCAACCCAAAAATCTTCTATATATAACCCATATTTCCACTTTCTCTTCTTCATTACTGTTGATTTTGTTTGCTCAAGTACCGCAGAACTGTGAGAAAGATTTCATCTTGCAACTGATCACCAAGTATAATGTTTTCTCGTTACATTTGCATCTTTTATTTGATGATGCTCATCATTGCATGTTGGAATCTTGGAATTCAATCAGGTAACACTGAATCTTTCTGCTCTTTCAATTATTCCTTTTCTTTCCTTCCCTTCTATTCCTATCTAACAATTTCAAAATCTTGGAGTTCAAAATCTAATTAACTACATCATCTTAATTAATTTTGCAGGTGCTTCAAACAAGTTTTTACAATCTTCTGATAAAAATAATAACCAATCAACAACATTATCCGAAACACTACTAGAGTCATACCCAAGTCAAAGAAAGCTTTTGGTTCATGGTAAAGACTCAATCTTTAAGACATTGTACGTTTGCATTCCCTAGATTTTTCTTTAAATCTAGAATACAAGAAATAAATTAAATTTACTAGTATGTTTATATATATATATATGTGTGTGTGTGTGTGTATTCTTTTCTATTTTGGGTCTCAAGTGGTACACTTCTTTCTCTTCTTTCTAATTTTTTTTTTCAACAACAGGTACTTGCTCAAACAGAGATATAAGCATCTCACAAAGTAGAGATTTCACTTCTGGGATCCCCCAGTACATAGTTCAGATTGTCAACACCTGTGTTTCAGGTTGTGCTCCTTCTGATATTCATCTCCACTGTGGTTGGTTTGCTTCCGCAAGAATGGTAAACCCAACAACTTTCAAGAGGCTTTCCTATGATGATTGTTTGGTAAATGGAGGGAAAACTTTGATGAACGGTCAGATAATCAGATTCACCTATTCAAATTCATTCATGTACACTCTTGCACTCAAATCTGCCAAATTCTGCCAAGTCTAAAACAACCCATTCAATGATGGAAGAAGAAAGAAGAGAAACAATTGCACCATATAGGAAAGAAACCCCAAACCAAAGGTTATTGATCCCAACTCTCAAAAGTCAAAGCAGATGCTCACGAAGAAGAAACAATATTGTCTCAGCTTTTAGCTTTTTCACAGCCTATAGTAGAGTCGATAGACCAGTGAACCTAAAGCTCCCTCCTGTGAAACATCAAAGCTGGGTTTTGAGTTTCACTTTTCACTACCATTTTATATATTATGATATTGAATCTGCATCTGTCAATAGCGTTCCATCATCCCCATATATAAATTTTCATTATTCTGGAATTATATATATATATAAATATAAACTTGAGTCAAAAGCTACTGTTTCTATAGCTGCATGTGCATGGAAGGTCTGAAAATGGATGCCTTTTATTTTTTTCTGGCAGTGCGTGTGCTTTCATTGCAGTTTGTCTTTTCTTTTGCTTTAACACACAATACTTTTAGACCTGAGGCTGAGAGGATAAGAAAGAGAGCTTCCTTTAATTTTCACCTAGAGAGCCTTTTTGCTCGCTAAGGTTGACTGGAGCAATACAGAGAGAGCAGTGTCAGAGGAGAAAGGAGTTAATAGGTAGAAATTTTCAAAAAGTTGTAACGGAGGAAGGATCTCAAAACTGCTAAATCTGGGACTTTTTTTTTTTTTTCCTCTCTATCTCTACGCAAAAGGAGAGGTTGCACGTTAGCATCAAGGAGGCAAGGCCCACGGCTCGAAGAACAAATACTTGAAGACAGATAGAAACCCTTCTATACGTGAAGGAAAATTTGATATTAAGGTGGTTTAGCTAGGAGATTCCTTTGCCTTGATTCAAATGGGGTGTTCTGAAATTGGAAATTACTTCATTGTACAGTGAATAAAATTTTGAGAGTTTATTACGATTATGATGCATGATTATATTAAAACCATTGCATAGTATTTTAAAATTTCTCAATTGGCCTCTATTTGACACGCAAATATGGAATGAATGAACAAAATAGAAGAGCAACTGTTATTTTGTAAGCTTGTACATAAATAGTACGAGGTCAAAAGATTACTTTTTGTGTTCGTATTTTTCTCTTTCTTATACTTTAATTAGATAGTCTTCTTGCTTTCTAGGTGCGTCCAAGGAAAATGTGGATAGGCACTTTTTTTCTTTTTTTCTTTTTTCATTAGGCTTTATTTAATTAATGCTATTACATCTTTCGGAGTATATTTGATGAGGAATTATTAGGTGTATCCGGTGCACATACATCTTCTCTCACAATCATGTGAGACTCACTTCTTATATAATAGGGAGGATCCACTTTCTGTGAGAAAATGAACACTATTTCTTAATGCTCTGATGTATCTAATAATTAACCATATTTAATATATTAAAAAATAATATATTTTTTACTTATATATAAAAATAAAAAGATAAAACTCACTAATGTGTGAATGAAAATGTATATTGACCGAATGCATATTCACCTGATTCACTTAATAATTTACCTTCTAGTCCCTTTCTAAAATGGAAACAAAGCTTTGATGAAAAAAGAGTTTAATAAAAAAAAAAAAAAAGCGCTTAATGTCTCAGCTTTTGGGCAAATTTTCAGGCCCGTGGCGCCGAACTGGGCAGGATCCATCAAAAGAAAGTTTCCAGTGCTTATGGGTCAGGCGTTGGCAAGTAAGTTGTTGAAATGTTAGGCCTTTCGACCTATTTCTCTGGGTAATAGGGTAAGCCCAGTAGGCCCAAACCGAAAAGAAATAATTTTCACAAGCTGCGAAAATCTGTGAGGTCCTATTTTAGAAAAATGCCATTTTAAATGTTGAAAAATATTTAATTTAATTATTTTGAAGATTTTATAATAAAAATAAATTTAATATTTATTAATTAATATATTTAAAGAGATTTTTTTTTTCACTGAGAATAGACCTTTAAGAAGATGTAAATTTTAGTTTTAATAATAATTACATAGTTATTGTTGACCAATCTTAAAATACAAGAATTTTTAAGAGAACAAAGAAAAAGTGCAAGAATTGGCTGTTGTTTGTAATGGACCATTATGGCATTATCTGTCTTGTTGGGTAGGAAAGGTGAGGGTGATTTATTTATTTATTTATTTTTAAATTTTCATCAATTTTATGTTTTTCTAAAATTTTTAAAGGATTGGTCTGAAAATTATTTTTTTATGAATAAATAAATATTTATTAATATTAAAAAACAATTACATCTAAAATATTGAGTGAATAATGCCTATCTTGTTAAAATTGTATTATGAACAAATTTTTTTTCATGAGATTAATCATTTTGTATTTTAGTAAATTATTTAACAATTCTTAATAATGGTAATTTAAATAAAAAAAGGTATAATTATGTGATGAATTATTAATTTATCAACAATAAAAAGTGTAATTTTTTAAGCTTACAAAGTATTTTTTAATTTTATTTTTAAATATTTGATTTATCTTATAATTGACTAATAAATATAAAAGAAAATATAAAATATAAATATGATAGTAATTTTAAATAAAATCGCGATATTACTTTTATTTAATTTATAAATAATTAATATTTAAAGGTGTTTTAGTCATATTTTATTTGATTGTGACTGTAATATATTGAGTTGTGAAAATAGATTCTTTTAATAAAAAAATAAATAAATTTAAATATAAAAAAATAAAATGAAAAAAAATTGAAAAAATAAGGAAATTAAATTAATGTTGAGGCTCAACCCTCTCGATCAACTACCTAACGGTCCCAACCCAACGGCACTCGGTTCCAACTCTCTACCTTCTCTCTCTTAATTTTGTCCCAAAAAAAAAAAAACACAGGGGCCATGTTTGGAAAGGTGTTAAATCTGAGGAAGGAAAATTTAAAAAATAAAAAAAAATAAAATTTTAAACTCATTTTATTTATCATAAAAATTTTATACAGAATTAATATATTAATGTACGGATCATATAATAAATATTTAATTTAATAATTTTTAAATTTTTATTCATTACAAATTAAAATTTATCACACTTAAAATCATTTCTCATCACTTAAATTAAATTTGTGCATAAAAAAATAAAAATATTTTTATAAGTTTGTTAATGAAAAAACTAATATCTTTTAAATTTTACGTCCTCCTATTTTCCTCTTCAATTCAAGCAAAAAAGAGAGAATGATTTTCGCCTCTTCCAATTCTTTTATCCCTATTTTATTTCCTTCCATTTCCATTCCTCCCTTCTTTTTTATTCCCAAACAAGGAGGAATGCAGAACATAAATTCCACTCTGTATGCTAGCTACTGCGTGCCACGTGACCAGCTCCCCCTCCCGCTCCTGGTGTGGTAGCTGCAATTTTCTTCTAACATTCTCCCACTATATATCTCCCTCTCAATTTAATCGTTTTCTACTCCCTCTAATCGGCGAGTTTACGAGGCTTAATAGGGTAACTCTATTTCTCTTCAGGTGGATTCAATTTCCACTTTAACATTTCTTCCTACACCAAATACCTCTTTAAGCTACTCCAATTCCCTTTCCAGATCTGCTTCTTGATTCCTTTCCTTGTTTGTTTCTGTTTGTTCTATCATAACTTGCGATGTTCTTCGGCAATTTTGTTGTTGATACTCTGTTTTGTTGCTTAGTGAACGATTTCGAGGTTATTTAAATCGAGGTTTATCTCAAACAATAGAAATATCCGTGCTTCGTTGGAATTTGGTAGATCCTGTTAAGCTGCATTGCATTTTGATTGAATTTGGTTTGGTTTGGTTTGGTTTTCCCCATTCGTCAAGATCTGATACGGTGTAGCTTATAGTTAGGTGTTGTTTGGTGGTTATGATGGAGTTAAGCAATATTGTGTTCAACGTTTGATGTTTGTTAGTGGGTAGATCTTGTTTTGGTGGGAAAATATTGAGAAACACTGTTTTCAAAACAAGAAACTCAATAAGCCATTTCTTTGTCTGTTTTTTGATTTTGGAAGCATTTGGATAGTTTATATTTTGATCCTGTTTGTTAACAGGTCTCTTGAGTCTGCACCATGGCCACTGGACAACTCTTCTCTCGTACTACACAGGCTTTGTTTTACAATTACAAGCAGCTTCCCATCCAGCGCATGCTTGATTTTGATTTCCTTTGCGGTAAGAGAGAGTAGTTGTGATTGTCTAAGTTTTAACTTGTTCGAGTAGCTTATTGTCTGTGTTGGGTTGATGTACAGTGCTGATATAATACTTAATTTTCCCTGCACTTATAGGGAGAGAAACACCATCTGTGGCTGGAGTTATTAACCCCGGTGCAGAGGGATTCCAGAAACTCTTCTTTGGTCAAGAGGAAATTGCGATCCCTGTACATTCAACGTAAGCTATCCCTGTTCATTTTTTGCCATTTATATTTATTAACCAATCTGTGCAAGATAGTCAGGTTTTTGAAAGGTTAATTACAGTGTGCAGACGGATCATTTTTCTCTGGCTTAGTAAAGTTTAGTAGCACATGATCTGGTTGATATTACTTTTATTTCTGATGACCGTTTACTCTCCCATATCCTGCTACATCAGAACATGCGCTTTTAATTGAAAACATATTAGATTTTTATGCTATAATTAGATCATAAATTACTGAATAGGAATCAGGCACTGCTTGCCTTTGAATCAAAAACAACTTTTATCAGTATATTACTCAAAAGTAGATCCATGCTTGGTCAAAAGGTCTAGTAGTAAACTGAGAAATTCAATGCTAAGCTTATACTATTGCAATATGCCAACTATGTGGTAGAAAATATAATTCATCTGCCATGAACATCCGTTAAAACTTATCTAATTGTTAGATTCAGAACAACCAACTTTTTTTGGGGTTTAACCAAGAAACTTTGGTAGTATTTTTCTGATGTTTTGATTTCGTACGCTCATTTTGATATTATTTGCAGTATTGAGGCTGCTTGTGCTGCTCACCCAACTGCTGATGTATTTATAAACTTTGCATCATTTAGAAGGTTTGTTTTTCTTTTCTTATTAATATCATAGATTGCATGACATTTTTATTTGCATCATAAAGTCATTGTGCATTAATCTATTTGCAGTGCTGCTGCATCATCCATGGCAGCCCTGAAACAGCCCACCATTCGAGTTGTGGCAATAATAGCTGAGGGAGTTCCTGAGTCCGACACCAAACAATTAATTGCGTATGCACGGTCTAACAATAAGGTAAGATTATGAGCAAAGCCATTTGAATTGAACTGACAAATGTGAATTAAATGATCTAACAATTCATTTGTATTTGAAATCCCATACTGCTAATCCAAATACATTGTCCTTGAGGATCTGTTTGCTTGGTCTAGTTTCTAGTTTAGTTGTGCATCCTAATTTTAATACCTATTGGTGTTGCAGGTTGTCATTGGCCCAGCTACTGTTGGAGGCATTCAGGCTGGAGCATTCAAGATAGGCGACACTGCTGGAACAATTGATAACATAATTGCTGGCAAGTTATACAGGCCTGGATCTGTTGGATTTGTCTCCAAATCTGTATGTGTTCATTCCAGTTCACCTATTTCTCATCAAAATGTGTATTATGGGATCTCATGGCTACTGTACTTTCCCTGGTTCAAAAATTGCTCTCATTTTAACTGTGCTTTTACAGCAACTCAACAATATGTTAAAGAATGTTGCTGCATAAATATGGTGTATAACACATAATCCAACTCAGATAAGCAAATAACCTAAAATCGCAGCTTGAAGCTGCTGTTTGAGGATATTGATATGCTAGGCTATTTTTAACTTCAAGAACAAATTGCAAAATCACTTTAGTTCTTTGGCAGAATTGCACTTCTAGTCTTTGCATCTTTAATAGGTGGCATATAATATTAGACCACATCTAGCTATTTTGGACTTGTAATTTTTAAAGGGATGAGAAACAGAAGGGAATGAAATGACATTGAAATTGTTTTCTCATAGACTTTGCGAAGTGTTGATGTCTTGCCCTATCAACACCTACTGCTAGCACATGATGTATGTTGATGGTTCTGAGAATGATTTGCATTTATGATTGCAGGGTGGTATGTCAAATGAGCTATACAATACAATTGCCCGTGTGACAGATGGCATATATGAAGGTACTCTGGCATACATGCTCCTTTCTGTAGGCTAGATTAAAGTGTGCAGATCTGAATTCAAATTAAATTTTGGTGTGAATTTTGGAAATTCTTTAGGTATTGCAATTGGAGGAGATGTGTTTCCAGGCTCCACTCTTTCTGATCATGTTTTGCGGTTTAACAATATCCCACAGGTATAGCTTTGGTCCCGTTCATGAATTTTAACAGGAGCCTGTGCATTTAGTTTCTTTCTCGTGGACAAAAAGGACTATATATGATCTGTGATCCAAATCTATTTTGACCTAGCCAAAAAAAAATTGTTGGATGCTTTCTTGCATTTTATATTGTCTTCTCCAAACTGACTTTCTGATATACCTCAGGTTAAGATGATGGTTGTACTTGGGGAACTTGGTGGACGAGATGAGTATTCCCTTGTTGAAGCCCTCAAACAGGGAAAGGTTACCAAACCAGTAGTTGCTTGGGTCAGTGGAACATGTGCTCGGCTCTTCAAATCAGAAGTACAATTTGGTCATGCTGTAAGTTATTGCCTCAAAAGTCTTGCGTCCATCTGTTAACTAATCAGCAGACATTTCCCATGAAATAAGCACCAATCATAATCTTCCTTGATGCATTCCAAATCAGGGTGCTAAAAGTGGTGGAGAGATGGAATCTGCTCAAGCAAAAAATCAAGCACTAAAGGATGCTGGAGCTGTAGTTCCCACATCGTATGAAGCTTTTGAGACTGCAATTAAGGAGACATTTCAGATGCTGGTTAGTTTCTACAGACCTGTAACTTTCCAAACCCAAAATGAGTTCTGTTTCAGTTCCCTAATGCTTTATTAATCTTTTCCTATTCTTATAGGTTGAAGAGGGTAAGATCACACCTGTAAAGGAGATTAGACCTCCACAAATCCCTGAGGATCTTAACACAGCAATTAAGAGTGGCAAAGTTCGGGCACCAACTCATATTATTTCCACAATTTCTGATGACAGAGGTGCTTTCACTCGTGTTCTCAATTAATGATAGAAGTGTTAATTGTCTTAAATGGGTGGTTCTATAAACTCATCTTTTGATCCATTTTGCAGGTGAAGAGCCATGCTATGCTGGTGTGCCAATGTCTTCAATTGTTGAAAAGGGTTATGGTGTTGGTGATGTCATCTCTCTTTTGTGGTTCAAACGCAGCCTTCCACGTTACTGTACTCATTTTATTGAAGTGTGTATTTTCATAACTTTGTAACTATCTTTATATTATTTGCTAAGCATTCAGTTTAATATAGCCTCGTCTTTTTATTTTTTTTTCCTTCCTTTTGCTATACATGGTTTGACATGTATGTAGAGGTTATGTTGTCTATTTGTTTATTAATTGATTTTTGACCTTAATCAGATATGCATCATGCTCTGTGCTGACCATGGTCCCTGTGTCTCTGGTGCTCACAACACTATAGTAACAGCAAGGGCTGGAAAGGACCTAGTTTCCAGCCTTGTCTCAGGTAAAAAGAGTAGTCATTTAAATTTTTTTTTTTCATTGATGAATTCTGTTGAATAAGATGCTAAATGAAGTGCTTTTGTGAGGGCCAATCATAAAACAGGATATTGAATCATGGTCTTCTGAAACAGGTTTGCTCACGATTGGCCCCCGATTTGGTGGTGCCATTGATGATGCTGCTCGATACTTTAAGGATGCTTATGACAGGGTGAGGTTTAATGAATTTTACTCAGTTCATTTGTTATAAGTTGTTTAGGATTTCATGTTTGGTGTATCCAAGATTTATTTCTTTGCTGTCTTGTCAGGGTCTAACACCCTACGAATTTGTTGAAGGCATGAAAAAGAAGGGTATTCGTGTTCCTGGAATTGGGCACAGGTAAGGATTTGGAATTACTCTGCACTAGAAACTATGGAGTTTGAACTTTTTATGCTTCTCTTAGCTGGCGTTGCAAAATCATTCATGTGAACTCTTGCTTGCTTCTTGTGGAAAGGATCAAGAGAGGTGACAACAGAGATAAAAGGGTAGAGCTATTACAGCGGTTTGCTCGCACACATTTCCCTTCAGTAAAGTACATGGAGTATGCTGTTCAAGTTGAAACCTATACTCTTTCGAAGGCCAGTAACCTGGTGCTTAATGTTGATGGTGCAATTGGGTCCCTTTTCTTGGATCTTCTTGCTGGCAGTGGAATGTTTACCAAACAAGAGATAGATGAGATTGTTGAGATTGGTTATTTGAATGGGCTCTTTGTGTTGGCACGCTCCATTGGTCTGATTGGGTGAGTTGGATTGCACTTCAAAATTTCTTATCCTCTTCTCTTGGTTTTTGTTTTGTGTTGCTTATTCGGTTACAAGCAGGCCCTTGATATTGACACTTCAACAGTTGGATTTCTGACCCTGTATAGCCTTTTTAATTACAAGGATTTTAAGGTTGAACTGTTTATGGTCCCATAGATAGGGTTTTTGAGTTTTTATATAGATATGGCCTTTTTGGAATAATTTACAATTTTAGGTATTATTTGGCATTTAATTGGCTAAGGATGAGGTAAGATAGACCACTGCTATCTAGTATCTATTGCTATCTATTGCAAATAGATACAACTGAATGGAAGTATGTATTTGCATATGATTAATGCTTATAACTTTTCGATTTCAGGCACACATTCGACCAGAAGAGATTGAAACAGCCACTCTACCGTCACCCATGGGAGGATGTTCTCTACACCAAGTGAGAGAATTGCAGATGGTAGGTGCTATGCTGACCTGCTCTCAACTTTCTACAAGCTTTTCAGTATCCAAATATACGGAATTTGAAATTTGCTGCGATGTATATGTCCCATTGTCAGATTAGTGTTGTACTACTGTTGATAGGCTGAGGGCCTTAATTTGTAACTTGTATCAGAAGTTCACAAGTTGAACTCCAACCATTTATTCAGAGAAATGTTGCATACGTCTTTTTTTCAGGTTTCAAGGAGAAATAACTGAGTTGAGATGCATGTGGAATTGCTTTGCCATCATCTTACGGCCTAGGAATTTGTCCATATTGCTTCTAGGTGTACTGGAATAATTCTATTTCCTAAATTAAGTATTAATTCCTGTACTGGAATAATTCTATTTCCTAAATTAAGTATTAAATTTTTATATATATATTTTATAATACATTTTGAAATTTTTATATTTATTTATTCACTTTTTGTCATTTATGATCTTGTCTGTGGAAAAAGAGGAGAGAAAAAAAGGATGGGCTTAATGAATAACTGTCACGTGGGCAAGGAACTGGGCTGTACATGAGGTGGGGATAGTCACGTGGACAGGATACTGGTTGTCTCCTGACCCAGCTGTCCTAAAGGATCCCCAGTTAACGCACATATTCTGTCGCACGCCTCTCCTCAATCTTTGGTTATTTTCAGAGTATTGCACATAGTCATGCCTTCTCCTTTCTGGATGTGAACTTTTCATGCATTTGGCTCACGTATAACCCCTACGCAAATTAGTATTTTAAATTTTAAGTAATTGCAATCTTGATCTAATGCCACGAAACAGTTTCTATAACTTAACCTTGGACACGTCGCAATCTCCTAAACGACTCATAAAGTCACCAATCATTTACCATCGATATTAACTTGTAGTTCTTGAAAAAACAAAAAAATTTATAGTATCTGCGGCCATTATTATATTATTATATAATTCTGAAACATGGGTCTAGGGATCATTATTTAATGTTATTGATCCATGCATTGCTCTAAACTTAAATTTATTATTAAATGATGTTTTTAATTAAAAGTGAGGAGGGAGTGTAAGCAATGAAAAATTTTATATTTCAGTGTAAAGTAAAAGAATAAATTAAAAAGGCAAACTTTTTACTTTTTAGAATAAAATACTAATGAATTAGAAAAAGTAACAAGGAGAAGGAAAAAAAAAATCTGCATGTCCCCCACAGTCACGTGCCCATCGGCCATCGCCCACCAATCAAACTAGTACTTCCTTTATTTGCCTGTCCACCTGCGGAGCGCCCTCTGTCTCTCTCTATACGCTCTTTGTCCACAAGAGAAAAAAATTCCATGGCAGAAAATTGAAAAAAAAGACAGCAAATGACAGAAAAAGAAAGAAAGAAAGCAAGTGAAAATATGCCATAGGACCAAAGACTATTCATCCTTCTCTGATTCATACCAACAAAAACGCGAATTATAAACATCCCCTCTCGCCCACAAACCCAAAAAAAAGATCAAATTAACTTTTTTTTTCTTTGTTCTGGCTACTCTTACTAGGTTTTCTCTTCCCATTTTCCAAAAGTCACATGAAAACAGCCAGTACAGATTTCTTGCTTCATAGTGACACAGAATCTTCACTATTCTCATAACCCATGTCGGTTTTTGCCTTATTTTCCCCCTTTTATGCTTTCCACCATCACTAACTAAATTCAACTGATATTTCGGCCAAAGAAGAAACAGAAGCATCAAGAAACCACCCAGTAATGGCATCAGGTGGCAGAGCAGCAGCGCACTCACAGGCACAGCAACAACAACAACAACTGCACCACAACAATAACCTTCAACCAGCTGCCCAGTCCTCGGGAACCAGCAACTTATGGGCGCACAACACCGAGTCTGTAAGCAAAGCGATTGCTCAGTACACAGTGGACGCGCAGCTTCATGCTGTTTTTGAGCAATCAGGCGAGTCCGGTAAGTCGTTTGATTACTCTCAATCAGTGAGAACCACTAACCAATCGGTCCCTGAACAGCAAATCACTGCTTACCTCTCCAAAATCCAACGTGGTGGCCATATCCAGCCTTTTGGGTGCATGATCGCCGTCGATGAAGGTTCTTTTAGGGTTATTGGATACAGCGAAAACGCTTGTGAAATGCTCGGTTTAACGCCGCAATCAGTCCCTTCTCTTGAGAAACCGGAAATCCTTTCTATTGGGACTGATGTGCGTACTCTTTTCACTCCCTCGAGTGCGGTTTTACTAGAAAAAGCATTTGGAGCAAGGGAAATCACGTTACTGAACCCTCTTTGGATTCACTCCAAGAATTCAGGGAAACCCTTTTACGCAATTTTGCATAGGATTGATGTTGGGATTGTTATTGATTTAGAACCTGCTAGGACAGAGGACCCTGCTTTATCTATAGCTGGGGCCGTGCAGTCACAGAAATTAGCAGTACGTGCGATTTCACGTTTACAATCACTTCCTGGGGGAGATATTAAACTGTTGTGTGATACTGTGGTGGAATGTGTGAGGGAGCTTACTGGGTATGATAGGGTTATGGTTTATAAGTTTCATGAGGATGAGCATGGTGAGGTTGTAGCTGAGAACAAAAGGCCTGATTTAGAACCTTATATTGGTTTACATTATCCAGCAACTGATATACCCCAGGCTTCGAGGTTTTTGTTTAGGCAGAGTAGAGTTAGAATGATAGTGGATTGCCATGCCACACCAGTTCGTGTTATTCAGGATGAAGCACTAATGCAGCCTTTATGCTTGGTTGGTTCAACTCTTCGTGCTCCTCATGGTTGTCATGCTCAGTATATGACAAATATGGAGTCAATTGCATCGTTGGCCATGGCAGTCATTATTAATGGAAATGATGAAGAAGCTATTGGTGGGAGGAATTCAATGAGGCTTTGGGGTTTAGTTGTTTGTCATCACACTTCTGCTAGGAGCATTCCATTTCCACTTCGTTATGCTTGCGAGTTCCTCATGCAGGCTTTTGGACTTCAATTGAATATGGAGTTGCAATTAGCTTCCCAGCTGTCAGAGAAGCATGTTTTGAGGACTCAAACACTGTTATGTGATATGCTTCTGCGTGACTCTCCTACTGGCATTGTTACTCAAAGTCCGAGTATAATGGACCTTGTGAAGTGTGATGGGGCAGCACTTTATTACCAAGGAAAGTACCATCCATTAGGTGTGACCCCAACTGAAGTCCAAATAAAAGATATTGTGGTGTGGTTGTTGGCATTTCATGGAGATTCAACCGGTTTGAGCACAGATAGTTTGGCTGATGCTGGGTACCCTGGGGCAGCCTTGCTGGGTGATGCTGTTTGTGGGATGGCTGTTGCTTATATCACTAAGAGAGATTTCTTATTCTGGTTTCGGTCTCACACCGCGAAGGAGATCAAATGGGGTGGCGCAAAGCATCATCCGGGGGACAAGGATGATGGCCAGAGGATGCATCCACGTTCTTCATTCAAGGCATTTTTGGAGGTGGTAAAGAGCCGTAGTTTACCATGGGAGAATGCTGAAATGGATGCAATTCACTCTTTGCAGCTTATTCTTCGAGACTCATTTAGGGATGCTGAAGCAAGCAATTCCAAAGCTATTGCAAATACCCAACTTGGGGATCTGGAGTTGCAAGGGATGGATGAACTCAGCTCAGTGGCAAGGGAAATGGTTAGGCTAATAGAGACTGCAACTGCTCCTATATTTGCTGTAGATGTTGATGGCTGCATAAATGGTTGGAATGCAAAAGTTGCTGAGTTGACAGGGCTCTCAGTTGAGGAAGCTATGGGAAAGTCTTTGGTTCATGATCTTGTTTATAAGGAGTATGAAGAAACTGTTGGCAAGCTTCTTTCTCATGCTTTAAGAGGTATCATTTTCACTCCTAACACATTTCAGGATTTTATCAAGCGGGTAATGTAGTGTGTTTTTGCCCTTTAATCATATTAAACATGCAAATGTAGACCTTAGAATGAAACCTTTAGAAAACATAGTTTTTTTTTTCCTCCTAAAAAATGTATTATTATCGTAGTTGGTGAAAAAGTAGGACAATGTTTTGAAATCCTGGGGATGGTGGGAAGTTTCACGTAGCAGTGGAAATCATAGTGGATGCTGGCTCTCTTGAAGTGCTAACTAGAGAATATTTTGATGGTTTCACATGCATGGAATGGCTGAACTTTTCTGATTAAAATACTTTAATAAAGTAATGCAGATACTTGTTCTGTTCTTGAGTTTGCGCTCTATTTAATTTGACGAGTACTGATGTAACAAAAGCTGTGATAAGGATGATGTCTTCAAAATCAGCTACAATAAACAAGGGGATTGAGGATTTTTGGCTGGATTTGAGAAAACAGGTTACGACGGTCTCTAAGTAACTAACAGGATAGAGGGTTTTTTTTTTTTTTACATGGTAATTGGGAATTGGTATACAGCCAATTGGAAGAAACATTAAAAATGAAAAAAAAAAAAAAAAGAGAAGGCAAACTAGTTGGACTAAGCATAACTCTCTAGGATCTCGGTTGTTACACCTAGAAAATAATAAAAAAAAAATTCCCTGACATTTCCAAAAACAAGACACTAAATGCTGAGCTCTTCTTCACACTCCCTTTTGAAGTGAACTATTAGTCCCATATGTAGGCTATTCAAGGAGATGATTTTAATGTTCTGTGAAGAGTGAAACGTAGGTAGTACTTTACAAACAAACACCCGAGATTGTATTACTTCTTGAGGACTGGGTCTCCAGTACTCTAATGAGGCTGCTGAGTAAGCAGCTATACATTGTCAATTTGTACAAGCACACACCTACGTATCTTGAGGTAGAAATCTCTGAGTCTTCTGTGCTCGAAAGACAGTAATGGCTAAAGTAAAAGTAAAATTTTGGTTTTTTAATTTTGAAGTACTCTTACGACTGAATGTCTGCTATTTTAAGGCCCTATCAAGTTATATGAATAACAAAGTGGGAAAAGAGAATGGAGACTCATTCCCTCCATATAAATGTGTTCATTGTTCATATTGCCTTGATCTATGGGCATCTGTTAGAGAGAGTCATTACATGCTGTTCTTATTTGTTGTCACTAATGAAACTTAAAAAATTGAAAAGATCATGCTACAGTTGCTAAAAGAAATTTGATGGATTTGTTATCCTGTTGTGCCTATATGAACATTGTCACTAATCGTGTGTCAGCAATCTAACATTAGTGTTGGGATGAGCTTTGATATAAGATAGCAATTGATGAATTATTGATCATTGATTGCTTATTTTATTACTGAATTTTAACAAATGCAGGCAAAGAAGATAAGAATGTAGAAATAAAATTGAGGACATTTGGCTCTGAACAAGAAAAGAAGGCTGTTTTTGTGGTGGTGAATGCTTGTTCTAGCAAAGATTACATGAATAATATAGTTGGAGTGTGCTTTGTTGGTCAGGATATTACTGGTCAAAAAGTGGTAATGGACAAATTCATCCATATCCAAGGTGATTACAGGGCTATTGTTCATAGTCCAAATCCTTTGATCCCTCCGATATTTGCTTCAGATGAAAACACTTGCTGCTTGGAGTGGAACACTGCAATGGAAAAGCTTACAGGGTGGACCCGAGGAGAAATTATTGGGAAGATGTTGGTTGGGGAGGTTTTTGGCAGTTGCTGTCGGCTGAAGGGTCCAGATGCATTGACAAAATTCATGATTGTCCTGCACAGTGCAATTGGAGGACAGGATACAGACAAATATCCATTTTCCTTCTTGGATCGGAATGGAAAATTTGTCCAAGCTCTTTTGACAGCAAACAAAAGGATAGATATGGGGGGCCAGATTATTGGAGCCTTCTGCTTCTTGCAGATTGCAAGTCATGAGTTGCAGCAAGCTTTGAAAGTCCAGAGGCAACAGGAGAAGAAATGCTTTACAAGGATGAAAGAGTTGGCTTACATTTGCCAGGAAATAAAGAATCCTCTAAGTGGTATACGGTTTACAAACTCACTGTTGGAGGCTACAGACTTGACTGAGGATCAAAAGCAGTTTCTTGAAACGAGTGCTGCTTGTGAGAAGCAGATGTTGAAGATCATTCGAGATGTTGATCTGGAGAGTATTGAAGATGGGTGAGTTTTCCTTGTACAAATTATTGCAACTTGTGGACTGCCAAAAGAAATATGATGCAAGCAATATTTCTGTACTAGCTGGCACTTCACTTATAGAAATATATGTTCATCAAGGAAATATTACATGATTATTTACATAACCATTTTGGCACAAACCACTAAGCAAATGCCAATCTGAAACAGGCCGTGCACCTCTTAGATCTCTTTTAAAGTGTTTCATGATAATGAGCTCTATAGTCTTGAAATCTGGCTCACAACCATTGTTAGGAAGCAATATGTTATAGCAGCTCAAATTTAAATAAGCTAAAAAATATCTTTCATGTAGATGAGTTCAATCCATGGATTGATGTCTGACTGTAGTACGTACTCATAAGCTGTATCAATACTATGCTGTTCAATTCAGCATGCATATTTGGTTTTGAGAATGCATTAAAAAGAAAAAAGTTTTCTGAGCATCAGGGCTAATGCATTCCTTTTCTTTACTTTTGCATCTGAGTCCCAGTGTAGATATCACTAATGAGAGGAAATTTTCTGTTTGCTTTTGAACTAGTTCACTGGAGCTTGAGAAGGCTCAATTCTTACTTGGGAGTGTCATAGATGCTGTAGTTAGCCAAGTAATGTTATTGCTGAGGGAAAGAAATCTGCAATTGATTCGTGATATTCCAGAGGAAATAAAATCTCTGGCTGTATATGGTGATCAGGTGAGAATTCAACAGGTGTTGGCTGATTTCTTGTTGAATATGGTGCGTTGTGCACCATCTTCAGAAGGTTGGGTAGAGATTCATGTTCGTCCAACACTGAAGCAAGCCTCTGATGGACTTACTGTTGTGCATACAGAATTCAGGTGTGTCATCCTTCTTGCATATTTTTAATGATATTTTATATTGATAAGTAAAAGAACCCAAAAATTTCGATGGATGGCTATTCTCTCTACCTTCTCTTTTTCTGTTTTCATTTTAAGTCCCTTTCCATAGTATTGTCATAGTTCTAGTAATGTTTTACTTGAAATACGTATGCTAAAAGTCAAAGCTTTATGCAAATAATTTATGCTGTGAAACTGTAATGACTTGCAATAAACTTTCTTTAATTGGCCAGTCTTTTATAATACCTTTTGTTCTTGACCACTCCTAATGATTAGTTGTAGAGTCTAACTGATCTCCAAGTCAGGAATCTTGACTCTAAAGTAGGTTTGGTTAATCCATGGAAATAAAACTAAAGGGTCAATTACAAAAAACTCTCTAGGGTTTGACACAATACACACTTTGGTTCTCATTTTTTAAAAATTCAACAGTTTAATCTCTAAGTTCTTTTATAGATAAAAAAGAAAAATCGCATTTTAGATGAAGACTTCTAACTCTTTTACAGTTATTTTTAATCAATGAAGTACTGAAATGCTGAATTTTAGAAAAGAATGGACTACAGTGTATGATAGGCCAAATCTCTTGGATGGAGGTTTTCACACACAGAATTATTAGGTATGGATTCGAGCAGTCCTGTCTGAGTTTCAAGCCTAAGATATTTTCATAAGAGAAATTGTGGAAATCAGTTTTTGTAGCTCTATAATGTCAATTGTGATATTCAGATGGCTACTTTGGTTTGTTGAATAACTTGGTTGGTGAACAAGGGTGCTCAATGATGCTGTAGCTGAGTCATCTGTACTGTCCTCTTGAACATTTGCTTTATACTCGTATGTAATAGTTTCAGTTGGATGCTTCAGTTTTCAAGCTTTTTCTGTACCAAATACTAACACAAGAAGAAAATGTAAATGATGATCACTTGCAATCAGCAATGCATGGAATTGGCATGTTTTGTCGTGTTGTTAGTGTTTTTGATATTATTAAATTGACTGTGATGATGTGTTTGTGAAGGATGGTTTGCCCTGGTGAAGGTCTTTCTCCTGAATTAGTTCAAGACATGTTCCACAGCAGTCGATGGACAACTCAAGAAGGCCTGGGGCTCAGCATGTGCAGGAAGATTTTGAAGCTAATGCAAGGTGAAGTACAATACATCAGAGAGTCAGAAAGATGTTATTTCCTAGTTATCCTTGATCTTCCCTTGGCTCGGAGAGGTGCAAAAAGTGTTGACTAGCATTTTTAGCCCTGGAGATATGCTGAAGAGCTTTCTCAATTTTGACCACAACATTGGTGATGCAACTCATGAAGACCATTTTCAAATCCCAGTTACGAGGTTTAATCTTGTACCAAAGGCACCTGATTAGGCTAATCTTTAAGGTAATACAGCTGTTTCATTCCATCCGTTTCAAACATGTTTGATGCTTTTCCATTGACACTAGCTTGAATTAGCAACCTTGGTGGCTGATAAATGTTTGCCTAGAAGCGTAATGATCTCATTGATATGGTTATGCCATATCAGAATGTGGAAGTTGTGCTGTCATGTAATCAAGAAGCAAGGAATGGATCTTAGTACATTTTTGTGAAGGCTTGCATGATAAAAGAGTCTTGCAGTTGGACTAAATTGCATCTGTATCTTGCTGTAAGTAAATATTTCTATCATATCTTCTCCTCAAGATTAACATAGCATATGGTCAGGCTACTTCCAATCCTCCAGAGCTAGTATTCTAATAGTTTTATTTTTTTTTTTAATAATACTTTGAAATGTCCAGCTCTGGTATTTAGGATGAGAATTCTGACTGCCTTGTTTGTAAGTGCAGATTGTTATGGTGCTAGTGGGTTTTGAGGACAGATTATAATGGATATATGGTTCATAGTTGATTAATTTCTTATTTAATTTATGCTTATATATGGATACGTTGAATGATAAAACTACATTATATTGGGAATTTAATATGTAAATGCTTAATTAATTTAATGTTATCCGCCTAAGCTCTAATGAAGGAGGTTTCCAGGTCAACATTTTAAAAATGGTAGCCAGCTCATGTAGGGGTGGCCACCGGGCCGGTTTGAGTCAATTTTGGTTCAAGATTTAGGGGATTGAAACCGAAGGATCCAACTATCGGTTTCTTTGGTTTCAATTTTGATTTTAATTTTAATTGAATTCAAAAGTTAATTTTTTTTTTTTTATAAAAAATTTACTTTTAATTTTAAATATGAATTTGAATTGAATTTAGTCTATTGATTTTAATTCAATTCAAAGTTGATTTTAATTAATTTGATTTTGATTAATTTTAATTTTAAATTAGATTAATTTAGTTTTAATTTCGAAAATAATCACATGTGACATGGGTGGAGATAAGGATGCGAGTTGCGACTCATCTTATAAAAGCTTTAGGTTAGCAATGGTAATTTTTATCTGCTACAATTGAACAATTTGATTGAACTATCACTTGTTTCCCTTATTGGAGATATATACGTACATTAGAAGAAGATGAGAGGAAGATTTGGATGCTGGCTCTCGTCTCTATCCATCCCTCTTCAACTGTGTTTGCGTGCGTGCACGCCCTTAATCATGCTGTGCACGCAAACAAAAGTTGTAGGGTGAAAAACAAGGGCTCTACATAGTCCATACAGTGAGCGAAGACCAACTTGCCTCTTAACTTTCAAAATTAGAACTACCTATCCTTCACCAGCGTAAAAATTTTTTATTTAAATTTAATTTATTATAAATTTAAAATATAAATAAATTTAAAATAAATTAAATTTAAATAAAAAAATTCATGTACTTCAAAATAAAAGAATAAATCAACAAAAATAAAAGAAAAATAGAGCTAAAAACGATAGATATACCTTCACCCAAACTGTAAATAAACCTATAATGATATACAACAAATATTGTATAATCGTTGTAGACACTGAAAGTTTGGAGATTGATTGTATTTTCCTATTGGGTATTTTTAAATTTGATTATTTTTATTTAATCAACGACTCAATGTTTAATAATAACCATTTTGTTTGTTTATTAACACATATAATTAACTTAAAAATTAATCTTAATTCCAAAACCCCATTCAAGCTGATCAAGTGGTGATTACAAAAATAGATTAAGGACATAATGGTAAATCCATCATAGTTGTACCCTAAGTTTGTCCAATGAAGAGCTGAAATTTGCGAATTAATAAGTAATCAAAATCCTCAAGTTAACCTCAGCTTTCTGGCAATATTAAAATTAGAAAAATTATAAGTGCAAGGGGAGCATTGTTTTCTAGCCGCCAGTTTAAGAGATGGAGTGGAAGGATGAAAAAGAGGTGTGGACGTGAACCAGTGATCTATTGGTCTTTTTAGAGGGAAACGCAAACAGACAAATAAATTCCAACCCCACTTGTCAAATAGAGTGTATACCACGTGCGTCCAATATTGGACACATATGTGAAACAAATCTAGCACTATGATTGGCCACAACAATCCACGTACTCACATAGCGCGTGAAGAAAAAAAAACCAAGCTGGTTTTCTCTAGTATAAATAATGATAAGAAGGAAAGAGAATCCAAAACAACCATAATATAAACTAACCAGTAACCGCCCAAAGACAAAAGCTTGTTAGAGGGAGAAAATCAAAGTTTTCATTTTTTTGTTTTTTTGGGAAGGCAAGTAGAAGAATAATTAATTATATTATTTATTATAAAACCAGCCTAATTAAAGAGAAAAGAAATGAAGCTGATGGTGATAAGGTGAAAAAAACCTTCCCATCTCTCTAGACTTCTTCTAGAGAAAAGAGAAGAAGAGAGACAAAAGTCAGAGAAGCAAGAGAAGAGAGACTGCTTTTGGTGGGTGTGTGTGATATCAATTTCAACTCTTTACATAGCTCTTTCATTTTCTTTGCTTGACATTAATAGGACTATACTGAATACCCTTATCCGTTTCAGCTTCAAAAACCATTATCAGGTTTATACATAGAGAGAGAAAGAGGAAGTGGGTTTGTGTTTGATTTTGGATTCTGGAAATGGAGACTCCGCCAGCAGAGGAGCTTTTGAGGAAGATCCAGGAGCTGGAAGCAGGGCAAGCACACCTTAAACAGGAGATGTCTAAGCTTAAGCTCACTAGCGATCCGAAATCGGAGCAGCACTTGCAGCATCGCCAGCAGCAGTCGCACCAACGCTCCCATTCCATATCGCCACAAAAGACGGGACCTAGGGGGAGGGGCGGCGGTGGTGGGGTGGGGCCGGGTTTCGAGGCTGTTGCAGCTTGGAAGAAGGGTTCGACTTCGTTTAGGCATTCGTCCCCGTTGCAGAGAGAAAGCCGGAGTACGAATAGGACTAATGCCGCTAAAGAAGGAGCAAATTGCGGGCCATCGGCTGTCAAGTTTACCGATAAGCAGTATTTGAATATATTGCAGTCTATGGGGCAATCTGTTCATATTTTTGATCTTAGTGGCCGTATCATTTATTGGTGAGTTGTTGATTTATGCTATATGATTTTTGCTATTAATGGGTTTTGAGTTTTTGTATGATTGGTTGGAGAGGGGAGGTGTTATTAGGGAATGTTTGGATGAGTAATTGTTATTTAATGCTGGATGGAACTGTAGATTGCTGATGGTTGACTGCTAGAGATTGGGATTATGAATTTTCTTGATACAAGTGAGAAAGATAAGGCTTTGACTTGGAGTTTCACTGTTAATTAGTGTTGAATGTGTGATTTTTGGCTTTAACTATGGGTAGAGGTTGATGTTTCAATATCATTGATGTTTCAAATTTGGTGTATTTAGTTATTTTCCGATTCTGCAGGAACCGATCTGCTGAAATCCTTTATGGCTATTCTGCGGCAGAGGCTCTTGGTCAGGATGCCATTGAGCTGCTTGCAGATCCTCGGGATTTTTCAGTGGCAAATGATATAGTGAATCGTGTCACAATGGGAGAGAGCTGGACGGGGCAGTTTCCAGTCAAGAACAAGATGGGAGAGAGGTTTACAGCTGTTGCAACTAATACTCCATTCTTTGGTGACGATGGTACTTTGGTTGGGATTATCTGTGTATCGAGTGATTCAAGGCCGTTTCAAGAAATGAGGGTTGCAATGGCAGATTCGAAGAATTCGGAAGAAGATTCAAGCTTTAGTCGGCCTAGAAGTACGGTTGCAGCAAAACTTGGTCTTGATTCTCAACAGCCTCTGCAAGCAGCAATTGCATCTAAGATATCAAATTTGGTTAGTCTGTTTGGTTCTTATGTTAATGTGAATTTAACTAAGTGGTGTGGCACATCTTGATTATACAAATCACCAAAACAGGCATCCAAGGTGAGCAACAAAGTGAAGTCAAAATTGCGGACAGAAAATAACAGCGTGGATCGTGAATGTGGGAGCGGTGATAGTCATCAATCTGACCATGGCTTCTCAGATGCAGCACTCTCTGACCATAGGGAGGATGCAAATTCTAGTGGAGCTAGCACACCCAGAGGAGATATGCATCCGTCCCATTTTGGTACATTTTCTCAGGTCGAGGACAGGTCTCCAACGAAACCCTCCAGAGATTCTGGTGATGAGGGCGAAGGAAAACCTGCAATTCACAAGATTATTACCTCAAAAGCTGAGGCTTGGATGGGCAAGAAAGGTTTATCATGGCCCTGGAAAGGGAATGAAAGGGAAGGCTCAGATACAAGGACCCGTTTTATGTGGCCCTGGTTGCAAAATGATCAAGAGAGTGAAACAGTTCATCTGAGGAGTCCCACCTCAGGTGCAAAACCTGAAAGCCAGGCAAATGAGGGTAATCGACCTACCTATAATGAGGCTTCTGGTTCCTGGTCCTCTGTTAACGTTAACAGCACCAGCAGTGCCAGCAGCTGTGGAAGTACCAGCAGTAGTGCTATTAATAAGGTGGACATGGACACTGACTGTTTAGATTACGAAATATTGTGGGAAGACTTGATAATTGGAGAACAAATTGGGCAAGGTAATAATCATTTGGTTAAAAACTGTGCTTTTGGAGCATAAATTTAGCTTATTTTCAAGAATTATTAACTTAAAAGTGCCCTTAGTCGAGCCCATTTACCTGCATTTGATACTTACTAAACTTCAAGTTATTCATCTGCACTGAAAATTTTTATCTTAGTTGACTGGGGAAATTACAAATGAACATCTAAGGTTGACTTCACTTATTTTTCATCAAGGTTCCTCATCTCTGAGTTCAGGTTGTGATATTTTGCTTGATTATTAACCATTCTGATTTTCTTTGGCCATTTTTACCTTTATTTATGCAGGTTCTTGCGGGACTGTATATCATGCCCTGTGGTATGGATCAGTATGTTCTTTGCTTTTGCTTATAACAGTTTTATTCCAAGAGAATGCATAAACACTATTTACATGGAGCCAGATTTAAGTAATTTGAGATCAGATGCTGCATTTTGGCTTCCATCTTACCAAATCTATGGTTTTTCATCTGTAGATAATGGATATTATGGACTTGAAGAAACTTGAATTGTGACAATATAACACCTCACTAATGTTCTACTTCTAAGTTGCCTAGTCAGTTTGGCATGCTAATAACATATACCTTTGTTTTTGTCTATGAATGGTATATGTGGACTCTGCTTTATTTTTCTTTTTACAAAAATGATGTTGCACTGCTGGCTAGGATCCTAATCAACCTATAATTTTATTTTGTATTTGATGGAACAGGAAAAGAGCACAAAAATATTATGATGATTGATAATTAATTGTGTTGGTTGAGTGATATCCATTTTATTTCAGGATGTTGCTGTTAAGGTATTCTCCAAGCAAGAATATTCAGAAGATGTTATACTTTCATTTAGACAAGAGGTACATATCATTGTTAACTTGGTGGCCTTAAGTTTCTTAGTTTCTTGCCGTTTGAGTACACTTTAATTGGCTAGGGTATAGCAGTCTTAGCTAATTTCCCCACCTATCCCATTAAATCTAAGCCTTGGGTACATGTAAGCATGATTATGGTTATTAATGCTTTAAAATCTTAAATGCAACCAGTTCAATTATATTGGACGCTCTGATGAAACGAGTAATTGTACATACTTAGATTTGACTTTGAAGTGGTCTGTTCCATTCTTATTTAATTTAGCATCCCCACATCCCAAAAAAATACCTTTCTAGTTCTTCTCTTTGTTTAGTTAGCAATAATCCCACATTATTGCTTCATTTCTGAAGGTGTCTCTTATGAAAAGACTTCGACATCCAAATATATTGCTTTTCATGGGTGCTGTCACTTCGTGTCAGCGTCTCTGCATTGTTACAGAGTTCCTTCCACGGTAATTCTTAACTGCAACAGCAAGCTGTCCGTATTATCTTTTGCTTTTCTCACCTGTAATAATAATAATAATAATAATAATAATAATAATAATAATAATAATAATAATAATAATAAGTTTGGCATACTATTAGGCTGATGGGTACACCTCTTCTGTTTTTCATATTGATGCAGTGGAAGTTTGTTTCGCTTACTCCAGAGGAACACAACCAAACTGGATTGGAGGCGACGTGTCCATATGGCGTCAGATATAGTGAGTTTCAGCAATTTTATGGGAGAAATTATTTATTTTATTCTAAGAGGATTACTGTGGGTTGGTCTTGTGGGTGATATGTAGGTTTTCATTGTTGTTGCTTCATTGCTTCCACTTTCTGTAATTTCTACTTGAGGCGGTTCAGTGAATGTTTCTTGCTTTTGGTTATTACGGCAACTCATACATTATTTCATTATTTATGCTACAGGCACGGGGTATGAATTATCTTCATCATTGCAATCCACCCATCATTCATCGTGATTTGAAGTCTTCAAATCTTCTGGTTGATAAGAACTGGACTGTTAAGGTCTGTCATTAATTTTAAGTAAAGTTTTCCCCTTTTTTTCCATTTCAAATTCTTTGCTTGGGGAAATTTTGTATTGAGATGAACGTGATAATAATAATAATCATCTGAATATTGTTTCACAGGTTGGTGATTTTGGTCTATCACGTCTAAAGCATGAAACTTACCTGACAACTATGACTGGGAAGGGAACGGTATTTTAACTAGCAATTATACTTTCTTTTTCAGTTTTATCAGTCTTCTTGGTCTAAATAATTTCACATTTTGCTGCTTAAAAATTTAATATCAAATACTCAGCCTACCAAATTTTTGTATTGCAGCCTCAATGGATGGCGCCAGAAGTTCTACGTAATGAACCCTCCGATGAAAAGTATGTACACTTTAGATTATAAAAATGTTAGAACTTTGGAATTCCTGATTAAAATTATATTTCTAGGCCACCAACTTAAAATAATGTGCCTTTCTTGTTGCCTGGGATCATTTAGGTCCGATGTATACAGCTTTGGAGTGATACTATGGGAACTTGCAACTGAGAAGATTCCCTGGGATAATCTCAACTCGATGCAGGTATAATTTTCATTTGAGCTGTTTCTGATGATATTTTTTTAGGAAATTAGAAAACCAACTATTGTGATCAAACATAGTCTTTCAGTATTTTGAGAGGAGACTGCTTTTGTGGCAAAAACTGAAGTGAATACTACAATTGATTTCCTATTTGTCAATTTCTTTAAACAAAAGGTGATATCGCTTACTACATATATTAGCAATAGTTTGTTTACTACTTACAGGTGATTGGAGCTGTAGGGTTCATGAATCAGCGGTTAGAGATCCCCAAAGATGTGGATCCACAGTGGGCTTCTATAATTGAGAGTTGCTGGCACAGGTGCTTACTCTCCTCACAATGGTTACTTGCTTTTGTTTGCATTTTCTAGAGTATCAGATCGACTTAAAGTATTGACGAAGACACCCTAGTTATAAAAAGTGCTTAATGGGTGTTTAGGATGCTTATTAGACATCCACTACGATAAATTAATTGAGGTACATATGCACAATATTTTTGGGCTATGGTTGTGTTGTTTTCATATTATTTGATGTCTAACTCCTTTTCTCTCTTGCTTTTCCTTTACTTTATTCCTACCTGACATTGGCACGTGAAGATTTTTCTGAATCATTGTAATGGGTGCAAACAAAATATGAGTTATGGTCCAGATATTGCTAAATGGAAGTAGCTATATGGAAGATTCATCTAACCCATGTTAGGACGTAGACCATTTGCAGAGGTTGACCTTGGCCACGGAGATATTTCTTTCTGTTGAGAGATATTTGAGGTTAATTTTGTGAATTTCATTTTAGTGGTAAGGGTTGAAAGGAATGCATAGATTAGGTCAGTATAGGTACTGATTGAGACATAATTATATTCAAAGTTGAAATTAATTGTTTTATCTGTCTCTTTCTTTTTATGGTGGTCTACTACTTAAAAAGTATTTTCAAATTGATAAAGGTTGCTAACAGTGAATCTGTAACTTTTGCTGAAACCAGTGATCCTCAGTGCCGTCCAACATTCCAAGAACTGCTGGAAAAACTTAGAGATATGCAAAGACAATACACCATTCAATTTCAGGCAGCCCGTTCTGCAGCTGGAGACAACACACAAAAGGAATTATAGATCAAAAATCATTTGTTTCTGATTTTGTTTCGTCAACATGGCCACAGAAAGCAACAGCAATTTCTTTTGCTGGCAATCACCAGTAAGAAACTGGTTACCACAATTGCCCACAGATTGCCTCACAGCAGGCAGACGAGGGAAGGGAGAAAGAAAATGTAGTAGTTGGCATACATGTGATCTGCCTAATTTTAATGGTGAGTGGTTGGTTTTGATGTTTGTTTAATTACCGACCATTAAAATATTCCAAATCTATAATCGGTGGTGCTGTGTGATTGGAGTTATGCTAGTTGGGTTCATGTAACCGGTAGTGATTTTTGTGAGGGGATGCGTAGGACCACTTTGAAAAGTTGTACAGAACACATTTTTCCATTGATAAACTAGATTGAGATAAATATCTTAAAGACAGTTGTTTGTTGGATGTTCCATTGTCCCCAGTTGTTGGGTCTGAATGTTAAATGTTTGGCATGTTCCTTTTTATCAAAAACAGCTTGGCTACATACGTATTCTGAGCAAGATAAAATTCATTAAAACTTGATAAGAGGCTATGAGGCTGTCAATATATAAATGAAAGATCTAGAGACCAACCTAAGAGAAGTACAAAAATACTGAAAAATCTGTCATTTTCACCGCTAATTCAATTGGAGGGTATACATTTTTTCAACGATTTTTTTTTATCTTTTTAAATTAAAAAAAAAATCAATTTTGAAATGAAACAAATTTACTGAGTAATACAATATAATCTAAAAATATTACACATTTTTTAGGATTTAATCCAAAATCATTTAGAGTGAAGAAAGTAAATTCATATAACCAACCTTAAATTTTTTAGATTAAGACTTAGTTGAATTGAGTTAAAATAAACAAACCATCCAATTCCAATTTAATTCGGTACTTATTTTAATCAAGTCTGATTCCGGACTATCAACGACTGGCCATCCCATTTTTTAAGCTCATCAGAAGCAAAATGATCTGCCATAAAATCTTTTATTTCTGTTCTTGATTTAATCAGTTGTATCACATTTAGAAAATCTATAAAATAAAGAAATAAACAAACTCAAAAGGATTGAAACAATGGGCTACTTGGCAGATATCATTCCAAGTCCTGCATGAGTGGCAGTAAACCATTGCTAAAGTTCTCAAGGTTGAAACATTGGGGGTACTCGAATGTTTGATGTTTCTAAAACATTGTTAATAACATCCTATCCGAGATACAAGATTGCAGGCAAGAAGCAAATCCAAAGCATGCAATAATTTCCCTTTCATGCAATAATCTTGGGACAAATGAGGATGGTGCTTCGAGATGACACTGACGAGGCCAACCACAATCCTAATCTAGAAAAGTGCCCATGAATATTGCTGCTGCAAGCACAGACATTCACTACGCAACTTCTCAGTATACTTGCAGAGATTGGCTTCTTAGCATGAATCTTACAGACTTACACTGAAACAAAATATATCAGCAGCATAACAAACTTAGACAGGATAGCAACCATAAACACCCCATAATATAATAGTTACAATCGGCATGGCTATAATATTCGACCTGTTGCTGTTATAAAATAAAAAAAGGAATGTTTAGTTGTGTAGGTTGCAAAAGTTTTCTCTGGATGATAATTGAACTTTCTTGTTCACATTCCAAGAGTTTCCCTATCATTCTCAACAAATTTGAAACACAATGATGATTCATCACAACAGTAATCTAGCGGAGAAGATGTTGAATTGCAGCAACAGCATCACCTTTATGCTCCCTCAAGGTTCTCTCTGCAACCTTCTTGTCCAACTGTTTTGCACATCAAAGAAAGGAAACTGTTAGTAGCCACAGGATGAAATTACAAATGTTCCTAACGACTGAAAAGTAACCTCTAGTTCATTGGCAATTATGTCAACATCAGCAGCATTGATCTTAACAGCAGCCAATTCTTTCTCCCTGTAAAAGACAGCATTTGCATGAAAAATATGCAGACATGATAGGCACCTAGAGAAAAAATATTGAGACAAATCAAAGTATGGGAATGAATTTCAAAGAAAATGTTCATGCTTCAGTCCCCTCAGACACCAATTTGCAACTTGACAAGGTTAGATATAAGATGATAAATGATTTGAAAATTCACATCTAGTCCTAAATTCTTGCTACTTAAAGATATTTCCAATGACAAAACAAAGAGAGAACAAAAGCATATGGATGACTACTTCCAGAAAAGTGTGCAAAAATAAAAGGGAATACTTATTCACATGTTATATCAAATAAATATTGCGACATAGAGTTGAACATTACACATGAATTATGTTTCCACATTTTATCTGGCATTGTCAAACTGTGACAGGCTTATCAAAGGCCAGAGGCATTCAACTACCTATCTTTCACTATCACTCCATTGTAACATGCAAACTGTAAAGATATCTCTTCCATACCATTTGACAAAGATTTGTTTTCTAAACACACTTCAACTACCTATCTTTCACTATCTATTGAAAATTGCCAAAGTTATGAGTTTTCAATCCATTGATTGTTCTGTTTTATTCAAAACTGTTCTTTCAAACATGAATCCCTATCATATCCAACAGAGTAAGCCAAGCGTAAAGAACATGAAGAATGGCCTGACCCAACTAAAATTTTATGCTGACATCACTTTGAATTTATAAATCTGGCGACATTACCTAGTTAGAACAATTGAATTTGGTAAACCTTAGAGCACGAGTAATTTAACAAATCTGTGAGGCAAAGAAAGAATAAAGGATCCAAAATTCTTTAGGCAGAAACTGGAACACCTAAATTCACATCTGACAATATCCATCACACAAAATAAATATTGCACTTACCAGCCAACACACCCCGCCCCAAACCTCTCTCTCTCCCTCCCAAGTCCCACCCAAGATGAACTTAGGAAAATATATTTATAACACACAATTCTACATACAAGTCCAAAACAGATACACCAATTAAAGGGGGGAAAGGGGCCAATTGGTACCTCATTCTCATAGCATTCCAATCGGCTTCTGCAGAAGCAGCAATGGATGCCATAGCCTATTCAAATCAAACCATAATCCATAAAATTAAGAAAATGGAGAAAGAAAAACCCTAATCCTCGTAAAATCAAACTATTTTTGGATCAAATGAATATGGACTTCAATTAATTTCATAAAGAAATGTCATTCACGTATGGGATCTTCCGTATGACCATAAAATTTATTTTGAACTTGTTGGCTAGTTAGTTTAGAATTCATTTGCAAATTCTAAAATTTTGTTAGCAATTCCATATAATTAAAAATAATTTTTATGCACATCGAAAATGTTAATCCAAATTCTTTTCTTTCACATCATGCATTGCCTATCATACCTAAGAAATCTAAAGCTTAGCATCTGAGACTGAGAAGAAGAGAAAACAGAAATGAAACCTCTTGAACACGAGTGGAATCAAGCTGGCGATCTTCGACACGATCAGTGAGCTTATCAAGAGCTTTGCTTTGTTGCTGCAAGTCCTTCGAATCAACAACTCTCTCTATCCCACCTTCATCTGCACCCTCCATTTTCTTTCTTAAACTAAAGCTTTGCTTCTAAACCCAAAACCCTAGCTTGTATTTCCTCCCTGTACCTTCTGGACCTTCTTTAACCTTCACTGCAGATAAAGGGCTGTTGCTGTGCCGTGACTGCTGCCTCTCTCTCTTTGACCCCATGGTGATTACGAAAAGACTAAAGTGGCCCTCACCCACTTTACTTGATTCGACCCGTTTCGCTCATGGACTTTGTGGGTTGTGGCCCAAGCCCATAAAGGCAAAGGCTGGGCTGGGTTAGAAAATTCTTGCTTGTTCTTAAGAGTATTATACAAAAATCAACAAGAGTGAGTTGGAAAGCGAGGGCGACCCAATGCAGCTCAATATGTGCTTTTGACCATTAATTGAAGTTTGAATACTTTAAACTAATTAAACTTTTGCTTAATTATAATTATATTTATATTTATAATCACCCAAAAGCAGTTAGCAAGCTGATGTCTTACAGGTCAATTTGCTTTCTATGCTCTCAACATTTTCTTTTTTTTTTTTTTTTGTGAGAATTCATCAAGTGAAGTAGACTAATTTGGTGGCAACATAAGCTTCACTTTATTGCACATTAGTTGCTCAACATAATTAGGAGCTGGATTCCACTTGCATTTTGAGCGAGTTCATTTGGTTTGATATAGTAAATGACAACTATACAGCACCTCATAACACATGTACCTTGTCAGAATTAATGCTGAAAATTTGATTACTTGATCAAGGACAGGGGAAGGTGAGAGATTTTTAGGTTAGCAATTATAGTAGTTGAGAGCAAGCACAACTTTCTTAAATGAGTATTCACCGCCTAATAAAAAGAGTTGAATTTTGCACCATTTCATGAAGCAAAGATTGCAAATCTAAATTCTGATGCTTACTCTCAGAAAGACAAGATATATAGACTCCAGCTATGTCATTTAATGCATTAATTTTACTTGCTAACATTATAAATAAGGACCCTTTGTTCTTAGTACCAAGTGCATTATTGCAACTTAGCTTGCATTGTATTCCTCTTGTTCTTTTGCTCTCTATTATGACAAGAAACATGGGGAAGCTTTTTAAGAAGCATGTAGGAGTTGTAGTTGTGGTGTTTGTGTTGGTGTTAGGGTTAGTTGAATGTCGAACATTTCAAAAGGATAAATTTACTATCAAACATGGAGGTGGCTTAGGTGGTGATGGAGGCATTGGAGGAGGGGTCGGTGGAGGCGGTGGTGTTGGTGGAGGAGTTGGTGGTGGTGTTGGTGGTGGAGGTGGTGCCGGAGGAGGACTTGGTGGTGGAGGTGGTGCTGGAGGAGGACTTGGTGGTGGTGGCGGAATTGGAGGAGGTAAAGGCGGAGGAGTAGGAGGTGGTGCTGGAGGAGGACTCGGTGGTGGTGCTGGTGGCGGAGTTGGAGGAGGTCAAGGTGGGGGAGTAGGAGGTGGTGCCGGACTCGGTGGTGGAGGTGGTGTTGGAGGGGGACTCGGTGGTGGCGCTGGTGGCGGAGTTGGAGGAGGTAAAGGTGGGGGAGTAGGAGGTGGTGCCGGAGGGGGACTCGGTGGTGGAGGTGGTGCTGGAGGGGGACTCGGTGGTGGTGCTGGTGGCGGAGTTGGAGGAGGTAAAGGTGGGGGAGTAGGAGGTGGTGCCGGAGGAGGACTTGGTGGTGGAGGTGGTGCTGGAGGAGGAGTTGGTGGTGGTGGTGGAATTGGAGGAGGTAAAGGCGGAGGAGTAGGAGGTGGTGCTGGAGGAGGACTCGGTGGTGGAGGAGGACTCGGTGGTGGTGCTGGTGGCGGAGTTGGAGGAGGTAAAGGTGGGGGAGTAGGAGGTGGTGCCGGAGGAGGACTCGGTGGTGGAGGTGGTGCTGGAGGGGGACTTGGTGGTGGCGCTGGTGGCGGAGTTGGAGGAGGTAAAGGTGGTGGAGTAGGAGGTGGTGCTGGAGGTGGTGCTGGTGGCGGAATAGGAGGAGGCAAAGGTGGGGGAGGGGGAGGAGGTGCCGGAGGTGGAGGTGGCGTTGGTGGTGGAGGCGGAATTGGAGGAGGCAAAGGTGGGGGAGTGGGAGGTGGTGTTGGAGGTGGAGGTGGTGCTGGAGGAGGAGGTGGTGGTGGAGCTGGAGGTGGTGTTGGTGGTGGACTTGGAGGTGGTAAAGGTGGAGGAATAGGAGGTGGTGCTGGTGGAGGAGTAGGGGGAGGAGGTGGAGTTGGAGGTGGTGCTGGTGGTGGTGGAGGAGTAGGGGGAGGAGGTGGAGTTGGAGGTGGTGCAGGTGGTGGTGGAGGACTAGGCGGAGGTGGTGGAGTTGGAGGTGGTGCAGGTGGTGGTGGAGGTCTTGGAGGCGGTGCAGGTGGTGGCATTGGAGGAGGAGGAGGTTTTGGCGGTGGTGCTGGTGGAGGAATCGGTGGCCACCATTAATTCCCAAATTAATTTGCTAGTTTCGTAACCTTACTAGTTACGGGGTGGCAAAAATATATGCTAATGCTATGAAATGAAGAGCATAGCAACTAGAATAAATAAAAAGCAATACTGCATTTTTAATTTTACAATTCCACACAAAAATATCAATTAAGATTGAAATTTTAGTATGGGAAAATATAACAAGATTAATTCAGTTGCTAATTAAGACGTACAATGCATGAAGAATATATAAGCCAAAACTGGCAGCCACTAATTGCCCTTTCATTTATGCAATCCATGAATATGAAGCATTCAGTTCACATCAGTTGAACTCTGTTTGGCAGAGTCCTTTTTTCACTCAGCATTCTTTGAGCAGAAGAATTAGCAACATATATATATATATATATATATATATATATATATACACAAGTCCTGCAGGATATGTTTCGAGAAAATTTAATAAAACTTTATTAATTTTACAATAATTAATTGGTGCATGGTACAATTGCATCCGCAATTACTTGTAAATTTTAACATTTCAATGCCAAACTGGCAGCCATTGCTGGCCATCTATGAAACCAATGGACATGAAGCGTTCGGCTTCTTCTTCGGTGAGTTGTTTCGTCCACTCAGCACGATTTGCCGAATAGGCACCTGGTCCATGGCATTTGTACTCTGCTTGGAAAATATTCCTGTTTCAATTCAAAAACATCGTTGTGGGCATTGTGAGAATTTGAGTTCCAGTTTTAGTCGAACCTAAATGAACTAAATGCTTAAACATAATTCTAAATCAGGGTTTATTTTTGCTTACTCTGTGCTGCCATTGTAGCTCCAGTTAGTCCAGCCTTGGGGTGCAACGGAATTAGAAAGGTAGGCCTTTGCAAAAACAGTTCTAGAATAGGCACCTTTAGCTCTTCCCAGATAAACATTTCCAATACCATAAACCTTCCCTTTGACAAAAACAAATCCACTATCATCGTCTGATTCCCTATTGTGGGCTGTGATGGACCCAAGAATCTTCACCCTCAAGTCTTCAATCACAAACAGCTCACAGCTCTGCACACATATAACCACATTCTCAACACGATTATGGTAAACTTGAATCCGAAGTTGAAGTTATTTGTCGAGCTAAGCGTATACTTACATGGAAAATGGACCTTGCACGTCCAAAGATGAAGTCGATTGAGCCCTGTATGTAGCAATTGTGATAGTAGTGCCTGCCTTTATAATCAAATAAAGTGTTGTGAGTACTGTAGAATGCACAGTGGTAGAATGCAATCATGTCTGCACCTACAAATGCTGCCACTGACTGGTTTTGCGAGGTAAAAGCCACCCCAGTGGGAGCCTCATTCTGCAATTAATTAATCATCAAAAACGATGGAAACATATATATAATTATGTATAATATTCTAAGTGATTCAAATAAATAAGAACAACAATAAATTTTTGCTCGATAAGGTCTAGAGTTAGAATCTCGTTCAAAATTATATGTACCTTGAAACTGATACCAAAAGCAATGAAATGGGGAGATTCTACTGTAAATGTGGCAGATGCCTTATTATCAACAGAGCTCATAGACCACACAAGGGCTGTCCTTCCTCTTCCATTCCCTCTCATGAATATATAAGGTTTGTTATTTGGAATGTGTACCTTTTCTCTGCCATTCAAAAGAAAGTTTTTAAAGGGAGAGGTATATCCTTTCGTTGTCCATGTAACTCACCAATTGTTATTCGTCTTTTATGAATAAAAAAAATAGAGTAATTAATGACTATTTAATTACCTGTAGACTCCTTTCCTTACATGGATGATAATCCATCTGGAATTATTCTCAGGAACGGCATTTATGGCTTCTTGGATAGAGGTAAAATCTCCCTTTCCATTGATGTCAACCTTGATGGTGCGATTTGTGCCAATTTTTTGTGTCAATAAGGGAGAGTCTATGACGGTCTGCCCCGAAAGAGCATGGACGTTGCCTGAAAAGGAGATGGCAGTGGCTAAAATGGTTGCCAGGACAATGTTAATTGCCTTAAGGAACATAAAAGGAGACACAAATGACAAAGGCATCTTCAAGGAGACACTGTTTCAAGGCTTTTGGTGAATTATGCCTTGAGGCTCATGAAGACAAGAAAAAATTAAATAGAACTGATGCTTAAATGGGGATTTTTTATGATTATTTATTTATTTATTTATTTTGGTTAAATGGTGGTTAGCTTCGGAAGGTGGAATTGGATGTCACTGAATTACAGCGGGAAAGGATGTTAGGAAATACCTCTTTTTTTGGAGGGCTTTAACGGAAACTTTGTGTGGCTCTTCTCATCTTATTTATTTTTTCAGTTTTTTTTTTTTAATTAATGGATGTGTACCAATTGGGTTAATTGCTATCATAAGCCCCATTACACATTGTAGTTCATTTTAGAGTAGTTTAATTGGGCCTATTTTCATTGGCTAAACAGAAGGGACAATCAAGTGTGAAGCTTTGGCTTTTAGAACTCAGGATTAAGCTAGTCAGAAAAATTATTTCCTTCTGTCCAGATAATTCGATTGTTTATATTGAGCTTATATTATGATGTTTGTAGTTATGAAATAAATACCTTATTCCTTCATCTAATTTCTTAGATTGCAGAAATGGAAGGAAATTTCCGTGGCACTGATTAAATTTAAAAAAAAAAAAGGGCAGTGACAGCATTAATTTGCAAACGAGGTGGTGTCGAACAGCATAGCAGTTGCAAAAATTAATATTCTACATGTGATCGAGGCAAAGCATGCGATAATATTTTTTCCTTAGGACTCTTAACGATGTGATCATCTTTTGCAGGCCATTCAATGTTGTGCAAGTAGACTTAAAAATTATTACTAGATTACTGTTTCACCCATACTCTTCTGCTCCTCACCTCTTATCCATATTTGGGGCCAAATAAATCTAGTAATTAAAAGGGAGTAAGGACTTGAACTTCCCTCTCAAAATTTTAATGCCATTAAACTGGAAAACTAATATAGAAATCTAGTACAATTAGTAAATGAACACTATATATAGCTTACCAAATTCTTGACTTTGGTGAGTCAAACAGAACTTAGACACAAAAGCACTATAAGATTTGACTATAAATTTAAAGTACCATAGGATCCTAGCACGTTCTTGAATAGTTTTCTGTTTTGCAAGTAGTGGTCTTGGATATTAAAGAAGGGACCCCGGAGGTTGGATGGCAGAAACATTTTAATTCCCTTCTCCTGAAAAAATTTTCTCTTTCTTTGCAAATGGGTTTCCTGTCGATCCGAAAAAGAGTCATCGGTATCACATCTCAAGTACCAATCATCTTGGTTTTGTCGGAAATCTGCATTGCAATCAATTTTCCTGCAAATTTTCTTTTTGGAGACTCCTTGGTGATGCTGGAAACAACAACTATATCTCATCACTTTCCAAGGCTATTTATATCACGAATGGGATTGATTTTGGAGGGCCAACCGGACGATACACCAATGGGAGCACCATTATTGACATTATAGGCAGTTACATTTGTGTTTCGTTTCTTCTTGGAAGGGCTTCATATAACTTGAGTAAATTTTGCCCTGGTGCCCTGGACTTTTTTTTTCTTACAGGTCAGGAATTTGGTTTTGAAGATTTCACTCCTCCTTATCTGGCTCCCACAACGGTAGGATCTGTGGTTCTAAAGGGTGTCAATTGTGCTTCTAGTGGAGGTGGAATTCTCAATCAAACTGGAAAGATATTTGTAAGCTTGAAAGCCTTTTAGAATATAATAAATCCTTACATTGCTAAGCTTCCAAGGACCCAAATCAGCAAAGATGCTATAGTTGCAAAGTTGTCGGACTCTGTGATTGGTTCTTGAGCTTTTAAGTGTGTCTCTCTCTTTTGCAATTGACCATGGTTAACT
Organism: Hevea brasiliensis; assembly: GCF_030052815.1. Taxonomy (NCBI): domain Eukaryota; kingdom Viridiplantae; phylum Streptophyta; class Magnoliopsida; order Malpighiales; family Euphorbiaceae; genus Hevea; species Hevea brasiliensis. Next base: position 1,089,353 of record NC_079496.1, on the reverse strand, counting down.
TTTATCCATAGGGTGGACGAATAAACCTGGATGCACAGATTGATAACTTTGCAAACACCAGGCAAGACATAATCTCAGGTATTGGTGCTCCTGCAGCTCTCCATCTGTTTCAAAGGGCTCTATTCTCGGTTACAATTGGCTCGAACGATTTCGTTAACAACTACTTCACACCTGTGGTCTCAGTCCCCACGCAAAAGCTAATTCCTCCACAAGTGTTTGTAGGCACCTTGATAGCAAAATTCAGACTACAACTTGCGTTATAAAATTTGCTTGCAACTCTATTAACTCTCTCATTTCCTCTGCACTAGTCCGAGTAAAATGCTACAATGCAGCTTTCTGATTCCTGTACTACTTGCAGAGACTCTACAATTTGCGTGCTGGAAAGATTGTAGCAGTAAATGTGGGTCCTATTGGATGCATACCATATGAGAGAGACACAAATCCTTCTGCAGGAGAAAAATGTGTTGGTTTTCGGAATCAGTTAGCTCAGCTATACAACAAGGAGTTGAAAAGCCTAATTGAAGAGCTTAACGCGAGCCTGGAGGGATCGATTTTCATCTATGCAGACGTTTATCGCATGGTAGAAGACATTCTGCAAAATTACAAATCATATGTGTTAAGAGTTCTTGGTCCAGTCAATTTCTGTTAAAATAAAGTCTTATTCTTCAGGAAGTCCTATTCTTTTGGGACTGTTAGGATTTATCTGCTATTATTTTTCTTTTCAACAACTTTACGTTATTTGTGTTTATCTATCTTTTGTAAGGCTATATATTGCCATGTCTAATTTCAATAAGATTATCACTTGGAAATCCAATTGTTTATGTTTCTGGTTTAGTTATTTTACTGTAAGACTCTACAATTGGTATCAGAGCCCCCACTGGGTTTTGAAAAAAAGGGAAGTAGCAATCTTCGAGTGATCAAACACAGAGAGTATAAGTGAAGATAAAACTCTAACAAAAATTCCTCACTTCGACGGTCACTATGATCATTGGAGTGAACTGATGGAAAATTTGCGTAGAGCAAAGGGTCTGTGGAGTTTAGTGGAAATTGGTTTTACAGAACCAATAGAAGGAACGATACTAACTGAGGCACAACGGGAGCAGTTCGATGATGCTAGACTCAAAGATCACCAAGTCAAGCACTACCTCTTTCAAGCGATTGATCGAACTGTCTTTGAGCAAATCTTGGACCGTCGCACAGCCAAGAGTGTTTGGTACTCACTGAAACAGAAGTTTGGTGGGAATATAAAGGTGAAGAAATCTCTTCTTAATGCACTAAGGAGAGAGTTTGAGGTTCTAGAGATGAAGAAGGATGAAACCATCACTGATTACTTTGCAAGAGTAATGATGGTCTCCAATAAGATGAGGAGCAATGGAGAAGAAATGCCAGATAAGAAAATTGTAGAGAAAATCCTACGCACTCTAACTGACAAATTTACATATGTTGTAGTGTCCATCGAAGAATCAAAGGATACTGATATATGTCCATTGATGAGTTACAGAGTTCGTTAGTGGTGCATGAACAAAAATTTCGACGTCCTAGCAATAATGATGAGGATCAAGTGCTGAATGTTGTAGGTCGATCAAGTACAAATAACAGAGGAAGAGGAACTTACAGAGGAAGAGGGTGTGGAAGAGGGAGAACAAATTTCAACAAAGCAACTGTTGAATGTTATAAGTGTCACGACTTAGGACATTTTCAGTATGAATGTCCAAAGTGGAAAAATGAAGCAAATTATGCCGAGCTCAACGAAGAAGATGAGTTGCTGCTAATGGCCTATGTAGAACTCCATGAAGCAAAAAGAAGTGACGCATGGTTCTTAGACTCGGGTTGCTCAAATCACATGTGTGGTAATAAAAGTATGTTTTCAAGCTTAGACACAACTTTCACTCATAGTGTCAAGCTTGGAAAAAATACAAGAATGAAAGTGTCTGGAAAAGGTACTGTGAAATTGATTTTACAGGGAAATTGTTACACCATTGGAGAAGTATATTGGGCACCTGAACTCAAAAATAATCTTTTGAGTGTTGGACAACTTCAAGAAAAGGGGGTAGCAGTGCTGTTCAAAAATGGAGTATGCAATATTTATCATCCACAAAAAGGGAAAATGGCAGAATCAATTATGAGTGCAAACCAGATGTTCATTTTGCTTGCAAAGTCATCAATCACAACACATGAAGGGAGATGCCTCCAAGTTTCAAATTCGGATCAGTCAATACTCTAGCACTATCGTTATGGCCATCTCAGCTACAAAGGCCTTCGTATCTTGCAACATAAAAACATGGTGGAAGGTTTGTCGCAAATTGTTGATCCAAGCATCACTTGCGAAGCATGTATGAAGGGCAAACAACATCGGACTCCCATTCCAAAAAGAAGTCAGTGGAGAGCAATTGAAAAATTGGGTCTTGTTCATGCGGATCTATGTGGTCCTATTACACCGCCTTCAAGCAGCGGAAAAAGGTACTTGCTATGTTTTATAGATGATTTTTCTAGAAAGGCATGGATGTACTTTCTCCCAGAAAAATCAGAAACATTTTACCATTTTAAATGTTTCAAAATTTTGGTGGAAAAAGAAATTGGAATGCCCATTGTAACACCCCTGATTTTTTTATATATTATTATTGGGCTTCGTGTAGGTATCTTCAATTCGCGGAAATTCGACAGTTGTCCGGATCTGTGAATTTTCGCCGATGCACTACCACCGGAAAAGTCTCCGAATTGGATCGAGATTTTGGCTACCCCACCATTGTTAGGCATCCCGAGCACGTTCCCGAAGTCGGAATCGGCAAAGGTAAACACGAACCTTGCTTTTTCGTAATTTTCTAGTGCTTAAATAGGATTAAAAATCTATAAAATATTCGTGGTAGCTTAGAAAATTACGATTCTTTTTGCAATAGCTTAGTAATATTTCTAAGGACCACAAGCGTAGTTTTATAATTTTTAGAGCTTATTTGAGCAATTTTTGCAAAAATGATCAATTATAAGGACTAAATTGAAATTTTACATATTGTGATGGATGATTGATTTGATGGGCCCAGGAGGGGCTATGTGATGTGATTGAGTTGTGGATATATGGATTGTGGATATAGAAGTGTGTTTTGAGCCCTTTACAGTTGGGTAGGTCCTAGGTATAGGGAGACTCACTGGATTTTCGGCATGACTTAGGACGTATTGGGTCTTTTCTTGATTTGTATTGAGTCATTTGTATTAAATAATTGTAATAAAATTGTCGTGTGAGCCGATGCCTTCTTCTTCCTCCGCCCACCTCGGTGACCACCACAAGTCAGTGAGTAAAATATTAATTATAAATGTAATTACGATATTATTATATGATCAGCATGCCCATCCATAACTTATAAGCATATATATATGTAGTTAAACTCTAGGCACGAATAATGATGCATTGATAACTATTAACGTGCCATGATGTTGTTGTGGTAATTTGGAGCAAGCAGCGTGCGTTGGCGTGCGTGTGATGTAGTGTGGAATATCGATAGGACGGGTAGTCACGCTTGAGTTCTTCACTGGGACCCGATCCTTCGAGGGGTAGTCACGCTTGAGTTCTTCATGGACCTCGATTTGGTTTATTAAGTGAAAGTCCGCTTGAGTTCTTCACGGCACCAAAGTTGGATTTAAGAGAGTCAGATAGGGATCACCCCATATGTTATGATTGATGCTACAGGGTGCGTGAGTGCTCCAAATTACCTTTTTGATGTTATGATGTGAAAATGATGTTGATGTTGCATTTCACTCTACAGGGTGCATTAGTTTTAGATAGTTATAGAGATTATGGTTAAAATTGATATTTTACTCTCTGAGTCGAACGCTCACTCCTGTTCAATATTTTTTTCAGGCTACAGGAGGATTTTATTTTTGGTTAACCTGCTTTTCTCCTTCGCAGGTTGTTTATCAATATTTGTGTAATTTTATTTACTCCTAGAATTTCCGCATGTGTTAGAAGTATTTATTTGATTATGGTCTGTAATATTATTATCATGTTGGACCTGTAAACATATAATGATATGTATGTTTGATGGATTGGATGAGGGAGCTGAGCTCCCATTTATTTTTATGAGGATATGAGTATGTGGAGGGTGAGCTGAGCTCCCCAATTGAGTATTTATTATGTTTACAGGTCGGGTGAGTCGAAAACTCCCCGTTGGAAAGTCCATTTTATGGCCGGACTCTGTCCGTTTGGTTTCTTGAAATTGGGCCCAAATGGGCCTTAGAGTTGGGTTAATGAACAGTTAGGCTTACTACGGGCCTCGGGGCTTTAGGTCGCCTGTGTCCTAGTGTCATCCGCCCATAGGTTGGGTCGTGACAAATGTGGTATCAGAGCTTAGGCTCCAGATTCATAGGGAAAAATCATCTAAGTGTTGGGAAGAGTCTACTAGGAGTCACATGCGGAGTATAGGATTCTGTTTCATCTTTTCCTGTAATTCTTTGTTTCTAGATTCTACGTTATACCTCGGGAAATATAAGATTACCTCAGTTAGTATCTTGATTTTCGTGGAGTACACTGAAATGTGAAATAGAGTTAGTAGACATGTGAGGTCTATCATGAGGATACGTACTCCAAGAAATGTTATATTTTTGTCAGTATGGGTTTAAATAGTGTGCCCATTTCGTGTAAGGCACGAGTACATAAAAGTGAGTCTTAAAAGTACACTTGCCCTAGATAAGGATGAGGATACCACTCATCGGTCATCGTAGATGACCCAGTCAGAATAAGTTTGTGATAATAGAAGATTCATGAGAGATAAGAAATTAGGAGACCTAGTCTGTCAGGACGTATCGTAGTAACTATACAATGTTCTTGATGTCTGCTCTGTAAGTCGCAGACACAGATCGACATGAGATTATTGTGTAGAGCTGCGTGCATCCCCATGGTGCTCCATAATGAGGGTGTTTGAGATGGCTTCTGTTTTGGTACAGTTATGCCAGAACAGAGTTCTGTATTTGCAGAGGAGTTGGGAACTCTTGGTTAAGAGTCTAGAGTTAGAATATTGAAAGGTTACAGTTGGGTGATAACTAGAGTCAGTGACTCAGTTACCCCAGCATGAGCTAGAGTTACATCAAGAGTTGCCATCAGACCAGAGGTTTCGGACTAGTTGCAAAGTAAAGGTGACACTTATAGAGTGAGAATAGTATACCTTGTGTGTATCAGTATGGAATAAAGTACAACTCTACTACCTAGAGAAGGTCGAAACTATGAATTGATGATTTATAGAGCTATGATATGATAAAAGAGTCATTAACTTGACATGGTTCTGGCAAGGTGGTAGATGTAGTACCTTTGTTGCAGCAAGTTAGGATATAGTCCTATCTTTTCAGAATGGATCGAAGGTTATTACTGATAATGATGACTTATGGAATAGTATCCCAGATGGGACTGTAGAGTGTGGTAGAGAGTAGTTGGCTCGGGTATCCTGGAGAGGATACAAGTTCCATTATAGGAATCATATATAATCAGATCATGATGGATGTAAATCCTTTGAATTGGATGACAGGTTTGTGTGCCCGGAATCTTAAGTTTTGGCTAGTTGAGTAAACATGGAAAATAATAATAATAAAATTACTGCAAAATTAGTTCTCGAGGTAGTAAGGGTATTATGTAAGCTAAAGGATAAGAATAGAGATCATACAATAAAAGTATGACTGTAATTTGCTGAGTTCCTTTCTAATTTCAAATTATTCAAAACAATAGTATAATCTAATTATAATAGTGTTAAGAGTAATAAATTAGCGAAGATAAATCACAGAAGGCCAATGGATAAAGAAAGTGCAGAATGAAAGTTTGGACAATTGATTGCAGATGCAATATAATCTAAATGCTAGTGGAAGTACTAGCTAGAGTGGTCAAAGGACCAAATCTGAGTAGCACAGACATATGATAACGCGATAGAGACTCTGAAAGATATAGTTAGCAAGTACTGCTATTATGTTAGGAAAAAGAATGGAACCAGGGATAGAATAGTCAAGTTCTATTTTGGGTAAGACAAAGGAAATAAATGAAAGGACAACCTAAAGAGCGCATAATAAAAGGAACAAAGTTAAGATATAGGATAGGCTAAGTGTTATTCTTGGTAAGGAGAATGACAAGGATGGAAAACCCAAAATGGGACCACATTAGTGAGAAAAGTGATGGAGGTATGGAATACAATAATAATGAGTAAATGTTAGAAGGTGTGCGATGGTATTGCGGACTACCTAAATAGGTAGACAAAGAGAAGTTAGTAAGCAGTAAGTTGAATAAAAGTCATACAAAGGGATCAAATAGGTATGATGAGAGGAAAAGAATGATAGATAATGACACATAGGTTTTAGGTTAGACTTTTGAGATAGTGAGAAGGTAGTTAGAGGTTCGTTATGAATGTCAGGCAAACATTTTTAGTGTGATCAACAGAATCACTTTGTAGTGAAGCAATAACGACAGGACAATAGTAGGGGTAGAACTAAAAGTGACAAGTCTGGATGGTTATAAATCACTAGAAAGTTCAAGGATCAAATTAATGACCCTAGATAAGGGTGGAATTAGTGTTGGAAGAATTTATTAGTGAGAGAAATCTTTCAGGAATCAACAAAAGTTAAGGGCACAATAAAAACGATGATAGATATGAATCATAGGTCGAGTATAAGTAAAGTTAATAAATTATAAAATATTATGTCAAGAAGGAAAATGGTACTAGAAAGGGTTCATGCAGATGATACCTTATAGTTAGAGCATAATTATGCTAGGAGATGATGAAATTTGGAGAGAAAGACCAAGAAACTTAGGTGAAACGTTATAATATGACAATCGGGTGTAGTTGAATATAAGAGGATATTTTCTTTCTTTTCAAGTTTAGCTTGTGCTTTTGGTTCTAGAAGGTTATATAAGGAACAGAACCGAGTCAAGGAGACCTAGTTATTGAGAGTTTGGTAGGCACAAATTCATACATAATTTCTGATATGAGAATGACAAGAAGTGCATACCTAGTATTAAGTATGAAAGGACAAACAGAGTAATGACAGAGTTAAATTGAGTTAGCTACTAAGGCTTGTAAACTGCTTTAAACTATGAGCTAGAGGAAATACTAATTATGGATGAGTTTCAATAGATGAAATTATTGCTAATGGGTAATTTGAGGTTGAAGTTTGGAAAGTTGTGGGCAGTATATGTGATTATATTAAAAAGAATAAACACATGAAGTATCTTATTTATAATTAAGGCATGACATACATTTCCCAGTAGTGTTAGTTCAGATGGAACTTATAGTTTCTGGAGCTCCTATCCATCCAGATGAGCAATTTCCTACTAAGGCTGGTAGGGAATGATAATGTTCTGATAGTTAAGTTGGGAAAGGGGTTACAAAAACGAATTTTCTATGGTTAATTATAAGTGTTACAAAAGGTGAAGAATGTGCTGGCAGGAGTAAGCCGTAAGGTTAGAATTTTCGAAGTAATGGAACTAGTAATCAAGATAAGACTAAGAAATAAAAAGAAAGTTAAAGTTGATGATGTGATAGACGTCTTTGAAGGAAAAGGTGTAAGGATGAGATATGACTAAAATTAAGGAATAAGTACAGCAGGTTGAAAAGATACCAACAATACCAAAAATAGGAAAAGGGAAGTGGATAAGATGCAAAGGACAGGAAGAGAGCTCGATAGAGTCAGTTATAATGACGAGGATAAGGAGTGTCTAACCACCGCCTCGTGTTAACACTACCTATGAGCTGAAGGATACACTGTATCGTGACGCCTCCAGAGTTGGCCTAGGGTGTGTTTTGATGCGGAATGGAAAAGTAGTGGCTTATGCTTCAAGGCAGCTGAAGAGGCATGAGCAGAACTATCCCACCCATGATTTGGAAATGGCGGTTGTAGTCTTTGCACTAAAAATCTGGAGACACTACCTGTATGGTGAAGTGTGCGAGATATACACCGACCATAAGAGTTTGAAGTACATCTTCCAACAGAGGGATTTAAACTTGAGACAGAGGAGATGGATGGAGCTTCTGGAAGACTATGATTGCACCATCCAGTACCACCCTGGGAAGGCCAATGTAGTAGCAGATGCTTTAAGCAGAAAATCTTCTGGCAGTTTGGCGCACATTTCAGCAGAGAAGAGACCGTTGATTCAGGAAGTACATGAGTTGATGGATCAAGGTTTAATCCTAGATCTTTCAGATGAGGGGGTATTGTTGGCTCATTCTTCAGTGAGGCCAGACTTGCAGGACAGAGTTAGAGTTTCCCAGTACAGAGACCAACAATTAATGAAGATCATAGAAAGAGTACAGCAAGGTGAAGGTGGTGAGTTTGGATTTGCCAATGATGGTGCCCTAGTGCAAGGTTCTAGGATATGTGTGCCCGATGTGGACAATCTCAGAGATGAAATCATGCGAGAGGCACACTATACACTGTACAATGTCCACCCAGGTTCCACCAAGATGTACCATGATATGAAAGATAGCTATTGGTGGAATGGCATGAAGAAAGACATAGCAGACTTTGTGTCCAAGTGCTTGACTTGTCAGAAGGTGAAGTTTGAACACCAGAGACCGTCAGGGAAGCTGCAAGAGCTCCCTATCCCAGAATGGAAGTGGGAAATGATCACTATGGATTTTGTGGATCGGTTGCCTCGCACACGCGAGGATATGACTCGATATGGGTAATTGTAGACCGCCTAACCAAATCACCACTTCTTACCAGAAGACCACATACTCTGTGGCACAGTATGCCCGGCTTTACATTCGAGAAATAGTCAGATTGCATGGAGTTTCGGCTTCCATAATATCTGACAGAGGGCCCCAGTTCACTTCTCGATTTTGGAGAAAGTTGCAGGAGGCACTTGGCACACAGTTGAACTTCAGTACGGCTTTCCACCCTCGCATGCATTTGACAAATTGAAAGGACAATCCAAACATCGAAGACATGCTTCGCATGAGTGTCTTGGATTTTGGAGGTCAATGGGATGAGCGGCTAGCTTTGGTGGAGTTCGCCTACAACAACAAGCACCACTCCAAAGATAGGGATGGCACCCTATGAGGCATTATATGGAAGAAAGTGTAGGTCTCTCTGTGTTGGACGGAAATGGGGGAAGCGAAGGTGCATGATGTAGACCTAGTGCAGGACACTTCAGGAGGTAGTTCTTTTAATCGTGGAACGATCGATGACAATTTCAAAGAGATGTAAGAGTTATGCACCCAGACGGAGGGATGTGGAGTTTGCAAAGGCGACTATGTATTCTCAAGGTTTCTCCAATGAAAGGAGTCATGAGATTTGGAAAGAAGGGCAAGTTGGCACCTCGGTATATTGGACCTTTGAGGTTACCGATAGAATTGGAGCAGCTTGCTCACCGGTTGGAGCTACCACCCAACCTTTCTCACGCTCATCCCGTGTTTCACATCTCCATGCTCAGAAATACATTCCAGATCCTTCTCATGTACTACAACCGGATGTAATAGAGCTAAAAGAGAACTTGACATTTGAGGAGCAACTCAGAGCCATAGTGGACTACCAAGTGAGATACCTAAGATCAAAACAGATCCCTATGGTTAAGGTTTTGTGGAAGAGCCACAATGGAAGAGTGCACTGGAGTCGAACGGACATGCGTAGCAAGTACCCTTTATCTGCTCAATGTGTAATCATATACTTTATTCGCTTTGTGTAAAATTCGAGGATGAATTTTCTCTGTAAGGGGGAGAATGTAACACCCCGATTTTTTATATATTATTATTGGGCTTCGTAGGTATCCTCAATTCGCGGAAATTCGACGGTTGTCCTGGATTCGTGAATTTCCGCCAAATGCACTACTCTGAAAAGTCTCCGAATTGGATCGAGATTTTGGCTACCCCACCATTGTTAGGCATCGAGCACGTTCAAGTCGGAATCGGCAAAGGTAAACACGAACCTTGCTTTTTCGTAATTTTCTAGTGCTTAAATAGGATTAAAAATCCATAAAATATTCGTGGTAGCTTAGAAAATTACGATTCTTTTGCAATAGCTTAGTAATATTTCTAAGGACCGCAAGCGTAGTTTTATAATTTTTAGAGCTTATTTGAGCGCTTTTTGCAAAAATGATCAATTATAAGGACTAAATTGAAATTTTACATATTGTGATGGATGATTGATTTGATGGGCCTGTGAGGGGCTGTGTGATGTGATTGAGTTGTGGATATATGGATTGTGGATATAGAAGTGTGTTTTGAGCCCTTTACAAAGTTGGGTAGGTCCTAGGTATAGGAGACTCACGATTTTCTGCATGACTTAGGACGTATTGGGTCTTTTCTTGATTTGTATTGAGTCATTTGTATTAAATGATTGTAATAAAATTGTCGTGAGCGAGACACCTTCTTCTTCCTCCGCCCACTCGGTGACCACCACAAGTCTCAGTGAGTAAAATATTAATTTTAATTGTAATTTCGATATTATTATATGTTCAGCATGCCCATGCATCACTTATATGCATATATTTATGTAGTTAAACTCTAGGCACGATTTATGATGCATTGATAACTATTAAAGTGCCATGATGTTGTTGTGGTAATTTGGAGCAGTGTGCGTGCGTTGGCATGCGTGTGATGTGGTGTGGACTATGGATAGGACGGTAGTCACGGCTTGAGTTCTTCACTGGACCCGATCCTTCGAGGGGTAGTCACGGCTTGAGTTCTTCACTGGGACCTCGATTTGGTTTATTAAGCGAAAGTCCGCTTGAGTTCTTCACGGCACCAAGTTGGATTTAAGAAAGTCAGATAGAATCAGCTCCCATATGTTATGATTGATGCTACAGAGTGCGTGAGTGCTCCAAATTACCTTTTTGATGTTATGATGTGAAAATGATGTTGATGTTGCATTTCACTCTACAGGGTGCATTAGTTTTAGATAGTTATAGAGATTATGGTTAAAATTGATATTTTACTCTCTGAGTCGAACGCTTACTCCTGTTCAATATTTTTTTCAGCCTACAGGAGGATTTTATTTTTGGTTAACCTGCTTTTCTCCTTCGCAGGTTGCTTATCAATATTTGTGTAATTTTATTTACTCCTAGAATTTCCGCATGTGTTAGAAGTATTTATTTGATTATGGTCTGTAATATTATTATCATGTTGGACCTGTAAACATATAATGATATGTATGTTTGATGGATTGGATGAGGGAGCTGAGCTCCCATTTATTTTTATGAGGATATGAGTATGTGGAGGGTGAGCTGAGCTCCCCAATTGAGTATTTATTATGTTTACAGGTCGGGTGAGTCGAAAACTCCCCGTTGGAAAGTCCATTTTATGGCCGGACTCTGTCCGTTTGGTTTCTTGAAATTGGGCCCAAATGGGCCTTAGAGTTGGGTTAATGAACAGTTAGGCTTACTACGGGCCTCGGGGGCTTTAGGCTGGCCCAGGTCCTAGTGCCGGTCCGGCCCATAGGTTGGGTCGTGACACCCATAAAATGCCTAAGAACAGATAGAGGAGGAGAATTCAATTCTGCAGAATTTAATGACTTTTGCAAGCAACATGGAGTGAAGAGACAACTGACCACAGCTTATACTCCACAACAAAACGAAGTAGCTGAATGCAAAAATCGTACAGTGATGAACTTGGTAAGAGCTATGTTGACAGAAAAGAAAGTACCTAAGAAATTCTGGCCTGAAGCTGTGTGGGCGAATCATGTCTTGAATCGATCACCGACACTTGCAGTAAAGGACATGACACCAGAAGAGGCTTGGAGTGGAGAAAAACCATCAGTTGACTATTTTCGAGTTTTCGGATGTGTGGGATATGTTCATATTCCAGATGCTAAGAGAAAAAAACTAGAAGACAAAAGTGTAAGTTGTGTTTTATTTGGAATCAGTGGTGAATCCAAAGGGTACAGAATGTTTGATCCTATTGCAAAAAAAAATCATAGTGAGCCGTGATGTAATTTTTTATGAGGATCGTGAATGGGATTGGGAAAATTTTGAAGATGAAGCTGATTTAGATTGGGGAGAAAGTATTGAAATTTCAGCCGCAAAAGAAGAAGACATTGAACAACACACAGTTTCAGCTTCATCGATTAATCCATATGGTGAAATTGAAGCTGCTATCGATGCAACACCTGCTGCTATCGATGCAACACCTGCTGCTGAAATCGAACCAAATTTAGCTATAAAAGAGGGCAGAAGTCGACGTCCACCTATATGGTCAACTAATTATGTTTCCGGTGAAGGTTTGTCTGAAGAAGATGATATTAACATGGCGTATTTGACGATTTCAGATCCTGTAAACTTTGAGGAAGCAGTCAAAAGCTCAAAGTGGAGATTGGCTATGGATGAGGAGATTAAATCCATTGAAAAAAATCAGACTTGGCATTTAGTAGTTCTACCCGCTGGTGCAAAGAAAATAGGAGTAAAATGGATTTATAAAACTAAGCTAAATGAGCTTGGAGAGGTTGATAAATACAAGGCGAGGTTGGTGGTGAAAGGCTACACACAAGAGCATGGAATTGATTACACTGAAGTTTTCGCGCCTGTGGCCAGAATGGATACTGTAAGGATGATCATAGCTTTTGCGGCTCAGAAAGGCTGGAAACTTTATCAGTTAGATGTAAAATCAGCTTTTCTACATGGAGAATTGAAAGAAGATGTCTTTGTAGAACAACCGAAAGGCTATGAAAAAAAGGGGAGTGAACAAATGGTGTACAAGCTCAACAAAGCACTCTATGGGTTAAAACAGGCACCTAGAGCCTGGTTTAGCCGAATTGAATCCTACTTCATCAAAGACGGGTTTGAAAACAGTTCTAGTGAGCATACGCTCTTTGTTAAAAGGAAGAAAGGTAACATTCTTATTGTAAGCATTTATGTTGATGATCTTTTGTTTACTAGCAATGATGAAATATTGTTGGGAGAATTTAAATGTTCTATGAAAAAGGAGTTTGATATGACTGATCTGGGTCAGATGAGGTTCTTTCTCGGAATTGAAGTAATACAGCGATCAGATGGCATTTTTATATGTCAAAGAAAGTATGCAGCTGAGGTTTTGAAGCGATTTGAGATAGAAAATTACAACTCTGTTTGTAATCCCATTGTTCCAGGACAAAAAATTGGCAAAGACGAAAATGGCATTAAAGTGGATGCAACTTTTTTCAAACAGATAGTGGGAAGCTTGATGTATCTCACTGCCACTCGTCCTGATCTTATGTTTGTTGTAAGTCTAATAAGTCGTTTTATGGCTTGTCCGACACAACAACATTTTGCAGCAGCAAAAAGGGTCTTGAGGTACTTGAAAGGTACTGTTAACTATGGTGTATTCTACAAAAGGGGAGGAATTAGTGAGTTGATTGGTTTTACTGATAGTGACTATGCCGGCGATATGGAAGACAGCAAAAGTACTTCAGGCTATGTGTTTATGATGAGTGAAGGAGCAGTGGCATGGTCATCTAGAAAGCAACCTATAGTCACCTTATCAACTACAGAAGCGGAGTTTGTTGCCGTTGCTGCATGTGCATGTCAAGCTGTTTGGATGAGAAGAATACTCAAAAAGATCGGTCATTTACAGGTAGAAGGAACCAAGCTTATGTGTGATAATGCTTCAACTATTAAGTTGTCAAAAAACCCAGTTCTGCATGGTCGTTCCAAGCACATAAGGGTAAGATTTCATTTTCTTAGAGATCTTACTAAGGAAGGAACTGTCAACTTATTGTATTGTGGTACTCGAGATCAACTTGCTGATTTGTTGACAAAGCCTCTCAAGTTGGAGGCATTTCAAAAACTGCGTAAAGAGCTTGGTGTATGTGATGTTTCAGACTTAAACTAATTCTTGTTATAAAATCCAAAAAAAAGGGAATAAGTTTAAGGGAGGGAATGTTAGGAGTTCTTGGTCCAGTCAATTTCTGTTAAAATAAAGTCCTATTCTTCAGGAAGTTCTATTCTTTTGGGGACTGTTAGGATTTATCTGCTGTTATTTTTCTTTTCAACAACTTTACGTTATTCGTGTTTATCTATCTTTTGTAAGGCTGTATATTGCCATGTCTAATTTCAATAAGATTATCACTTGGAAATCCAATTGTTTATGTTTCTGGTTTAGTTATTTTACTGTAAGACTCTACAATATGATCAGAGACAGATGAAAATGTTTTCACTTCTGATAAGTTCAGGAGTGGTTTTGCAACTTGTGGTGAATTGTTCCTTACATGAGAAGCATTTTCATGTCTTGCAGGTTTTGAGAATGGAAATGCAGCCTGCTGCTATGTGGCTGGGAGATTCGGTTGCCTGGTACCTTGTGGTCCAACATCTAAAGTTTGTGTGGACAGGTCCAAGAATGTTTTCTGGGATCCATACCATCCTTCTGATGCTACTAATGTCATCATATCGAATCGCCTAACGAATGGTGACTTGAATGATATTTCACCATTGAACATTCGCCAACTCTCCACAGTTGATTCAGTGGGAGTGTGTAGCAAACAAATATTTTAGCATATTATATATTGCTATCATAGGGAAGATCAAAATAGTCATATAGTGCAAGAGGCGGCCAAGAATTTAAGACTGGCCTATAATTATTACTATATACTAAACAGCGGATGCTTTTACTGTTCTAACAGTAACAAGAATGTTCTGCCACTTCTAAGGTGATCTCCGTCAACTTGGCGTCGTCCATATTGCCCTTCTTTTCTTCTTATTTTTTGTAGAAAATGTTATTGTACATAAATATGAACACAAAGTCAGTACACAAGTAACCGATCAATACATGGGATCCATTCATTTAACTGTCTAGTTATGAATTAGTGTATCGATTTTTATGATGCTATTAAGTGCATCAAATGCATATGAAATAGTGAGATTTATTTCTGAGAGATGGGATATTATTTTTTAATATTTCTATTATATCTAATAATTAGCCTTTTAAAACAATATATTTATGAAAAATTACTATTTACATCCTAAGCCAATTATTACACGAGAAACAAACACAAGTATTTAAGCCAGATGCATTTAGTGGCTTTTATTGTGGCTTTAAAGTTTTATTTTATTTAATTACATATAAAATTTTTACTCTTTTTTTTTTAAATTAACATAATATATCAAAAAAATAACATAGTACATAAAATATTGACTGCACAAAAATTCTAATTATACATTTTTTATTTTAATAAAACATTTTACATTTTTATTTTGTTTAATAAAATTATAAATTTCATTAAAAAATTATAAATTAATTTATCTTGTTTTCTATCTCACTTTTCCATTTATTATTATACGGATTTAAAGATAGTTATAGCTTTTTTTACATGATACCTTATTTTTTTTTAATTTTTATAATTATTTATTCTTTTTACAAGAGTGCTAGTTCACTCAATACCCCTCTACGATTCCCACCAAATATCCCATCCCGATTGAACAAATTTTTTTTATTTTTCAAATTCTTTGACTCTTTTGTCTTTTTTTTTTTTACTAAGAAGATTAGGGATATGTACTAAAATATGATATCAAGTAAATAATTTGCCTTTAATTACTTAGATAAGTCATGTTAGACTTTTGTTTATTTCTATTTTTTTATGTAATTAAATTTATTTAATATTTACATAAAAAAGATAATATTATTTAAATGTTTTCATATAATTCAAATAAATCTAATTTTGTAACACCCCAAAATTTTTAATTTTATGAGCATTTTTAGTATTTTAATTTTATTAAATTTTTGGAATTTTTTTTGAGATTTTTCGGATTTTAAAAATCGGGTTCGATTTTCCGAAAATATAAACTTTGATGATTTTTAAAAATTAATTTAAAGACCACGTGGCAAAACTAAAAATATATTTGGAGTCTACGTATTTTTCTGAGTTTTCTGGAATTTTTTCGAAATTTTTGGACCTCATTTTTGGTCCCGATGCAGAGTAAAAATTTAAAATTTTGTATTCTGAATCGAACCGGCCGAATCGGACAGGTCGAATCGGACCGGCCTTTTTCCTTCTTCCCTTTTTCTTCCCCGCGCGCGTTGTCCCTCTCCCTTTTCTCTCTCTTTTCTCTCTCCTCCCTCCCCTGCCGACCGGCGACCACCTTGACCCCGGTAGTGCGCGCGCCGACCCTCCCGGACGTGCGCCCAAGCCAATTGGAAAATGCGCGCGAAACGCCCCCCTGGGCGCGCGCGCCGCTTCGAATTTCCCGGCCAAATCCGGCCGATCCGGCCACCAATTGGACCGGGTCTTGTGTCCAAAATCATCTACTCGGTGAGAGCTTTCCATAGACACCAAGAACGCCGAAATCCATCGAGCGGATTGTCCGATTTTTGCTCGGGAAGATTTTAACCCATTTCGACTTTTGGGCTAGATTTCTCGAAAACCGTGAATCCCACGAGAAAACCGAGGCCACCAGCACGCTCCATTCATCGAGAGCTTCGCAACGACATAAATTTCGAATTTTTCCGACACCGTTTTTCGGTGGGTCCCACGGAACTTCGCAGTGTTTTTCCGAGCATTTAATGAGCTTAGAAAATTCTTAAAAATTTATGTACTAACCCCCGTGTTATGGGCTTCGTGTAGGTATCCTCGATTCACGAAAATTCGACGATTGGCCAAGTGCGCAAATTTCGGGCGAACGGACGTTCTGGAAAAGTCTCCGAATTGGACCGAGGTTTTGGCTAGCCCCCCCATTGTCAAACGTCCCGAGCGCGTTCCCGAAGTCGGAATCGGCAAAGGTAAACCCGAACCTTGCTTTTTCATAATTTTCTAGTGCTTAAATAGGATTAAAAATTCATAAAATATTCGTGGTAGCTTAGAAAATTACGATTCTTTTTGCAATAGCTTAGTAATATTGCTAACGACCGCGGGGCAAAGTTTTATAATTTTTAGAGCTTGTTTGGACAGTTTTTGCAAAAATGATCAATAATAAGGACTAAATTGAAATTTTGCGTATTGTGATGGATGACTGATTTGATGGGCCCAGGAGGGGCTGTGTGATATGATTGAACTGTGGATATATGGATTGTGAGTATAGAAGTGTGTTTTGAACCCTTTTGCAGGTTGGGTAGGTCCTAGGTATAGGGGAGACTCTGCCGGATTTTCGGCACGACTTAGGACGTAATTGGTCTTTTTCTTTGTTTGTATTGAGTCAGATTGTATTAAATAATTGTAATATAATTGTCAGGTGAGCCGGGACAGCCTTCTTCCTCCGCCCAGCCGCCTCAGTGACCATCGTCAAGTCTGTGAGTAAAATATTAATTTTAATTGTAATTTCGATATTATTATATGTTCAGCATGCCCATGCATCACTTATATGCATATATTTATGTAGTTAAACTCTAGGCACGATTTATGATGCATTGATAAATGTTAAAGTGCCATGTATGTTGTTGTGGTAATTTGGAGCAGTGTGCGTGCGTTGGCGTGCGTGTGATGTGGTGTGGACTATGGATAGGACGGGTAGACACGGCTTGAGTTCTTCATTTGGGACCGGTCCTTCGGGTAGACACGGCTTGAGTTCTTCATTTGGGACCCGATTTGGTATTTAAGTGGAAGTCCAGTGAGTTCTTCAGGCACCGAGTTGGATTTAAGAGAGCTGTATAGGGGATCAGCTCCCATATATTATGATTGATGTTACAGGGTGCGTGAGTGCTCCAAATTACCTTTTTGATGTTATGATGTGAAAATGATGTGGATGTTGCATTTCACTCTACAGGGTGCATTAGATTTAGATAGTTATAGAGATTATGGTTAAAATTGATATTTTACTCTGAGTCGAACGCTCACTCCTGTTCAATATTTTTTCAGGCCACAGGAGGATATTTTTGAGGTTAATCTGCTCCCTTTCCTCGCAGGTTGTTTATCAATGTTTGTGTAATTTTATTAACTCCTAGAATTTCCGCATGTGTTAGAAGTATTTATTTGATTATGGTCTGTAATATTATTATCATGTTGGACCTGTAAACGTATAATGATATGCATGTTTGATGGATTGGATGAGGGAGCTGAGCTCCCATTTATTATTATGTTGATGAGTATGTGGAGGGTGAGCTGAGCTCCCCAATTGACTATATATTATGTTTACAGGTCGGGTGAGTCAAAAACTCCCCGTTGGTAAGTCCATTTTATGGCCGGACTCTGTCCGTTTGTTTTCTTGATATTGGGCCCAAATGGGCCTTAGAGTTGGGTTAATGAACAGTTAGGCTTACTACGGGCCTCGGGGGCTTTAGGCTGGCCCAGGTCCTAGTGCCGGTCCGGCCCATAGGTTGGGTCGTGACAAATGTGGTATCAGAGCTTAGGCTCCAGATTCTTAGGGAATGTTGTCTAAAGTGTTGGGAAGAGTCTACTAGGAGTCACATGCGGAAATATAGGGTCACATTCGTCTTGCATTGTCATCTTTGCTTCTAGTTTCTGCTCCATATGTTATGTATAAATATGAGTCTATAGAGTCATGTAATGGCGATTTTGAATTTTTGTGGGCTAATCTTTGCTGAATTTCGGAAAATGCGTAGAAGCGGAGAGCTGCCATCGCACGAGAACGGATGTGCCCGACGAGGTGTCGGCACAGGATGAGGCGCTGCCAGGAGGCGGGGTAGGAGGCCTAGAGGCTGCTCAAGTAGAGGAGCAGCCACCCCCGATCTGAGATCAGTCCTTTATGGCACAGGGTCCCATGGACCCCATGGCAGCTACTCTAGCTGGTCTGCAGAGAACCATCGACATGATGGCGCAGTATATGGTCCACCCTCCACAGTAGCAGCAATCCACCGCACCAAGAGAGGAATCTTACAAACAGATCATAAATTTCAAGAAGTTGGTGCTTGGAACTTATGATGTGTCAGACGATGCATATCGGTTTTTAGATTCTATGCAGACGGCGAGAGCAGTCTGATTGGTGATAGAAGACTGATAGAGTGTGTGCAGCATGTCATGGGGCCTATGCCTAGACAATGGATGAATGACTACGTGTTACCCCGGATGGAGGGATTGACATGGGCTCAGTTTGTGGAACTTTTTATCAATCGGTTTGTGCCAGAAAGCTTCAGAGATCAGAAGCAGTGAGCCTTTGAGGCCTTAAGGCGAATGGCAGTGCAGAGATGAATATGCTCTGAAATTTACGGAATTGGCGGATATGCCCCTACAGCAGTATCTATAGAGACTATGAAGGTGAAAAGATTCCTAAAGGGGCTTGACAGGAGGTATGCGAACCTGGCCATGATGTCTGATCAGTCTTTTGATGTGGTGGTTGATCGAGCCAGACAGATTGAGATTAGCTATGCTGTGGATGACAGCGGTAGAGCAAAGAAAAACAGAGCGGAGGGTTCTTCAGGTGTTCCCCACATGGGTACTACGGATAGTGGTGGCCAAACTACTTACAGAGGAAGAAGCAGGAATAAGAGGAGTGGTTTTAGACAAAAATCGAGGGTTCGGACCGAGTGCGGATCCAGCGGTACGATTCGAGTATGGCGATTCGCTCTGGTTGAGATCCTCCTTGGCACCTTGTGCACAGTGTGGAAGGGGACATTCAGGACCTTGTTTGATGGGATCAGGAGTATGCTTCAGGTGTAGCCAACCCGGTCACTTTGCTAGAGAATGCCCCGTTTTCAATGAGCCACAGATGGGGTCACAGGGTTCTGTTGCAAATGTTCCTCGCCAGTTGTATCCTGGTACTTCCAACATGGCAAGCGATTCGATGGCAGGCCGAGGACAAGGGGCGTGGATTTGGAGGCGGTCGATCGAGGTAGAAGTCGATGTCGAGTTACGCCACTCGGGGTAGGGTCAAGCTCGAGTTTTCACCACGACCCACGGGATGCTCAAGCTTCAAATGCGGTTGTGGCAAGTATTCTTACAGTCATTCTTATGAGGCTCGTGTTTTGATAGATCCGGGTGCTACGCACTCATTTGTCTCCCCTGTGTTTGCCATGAGGTTGGGTAGAAACCCTACAACTTTAGAGTGCCCTTTGTCAGTAGCTACCCCACTTAGTGACAACATAGATGTAGATATGGTTTTTCCGGGTAGCCCGGTGGTAGTGGATGGAAAGATCCTCCCAGCAGACTTGGTTCCTTTACCCGTAATGTATTTTGAAGTAATCACGGGATGGATTGGTGTCAACTCACTATGCCACTTTAGACTGCGGGAACAAAAGGTGTATTTCCACATACGGTGTGGAAGAGTTTAGCTTTGATGGTGACAGAGCGTGGCTCCATATAATTTGGTGTCGACAATTAGTGCTAGAAAAATGTTGAGCGTGGATGCCAAGGGTATTTGGCATTGGTGAGAGATACATCCTGTAGAAGGTGTCGGCATGGAAAATGTTCTGTTGTTAGAGAATTCATGGATGTCTTCACGAGGAGCTTCGGGGTTGCCACCGGGAAGGGAAATAGAGTTTTGCATTGATGTTGTCTGGGTACAAACCCCATATCGATGCCACCTTACGAGGATGGCACCACAGAATTGAAAGAGTGAAGGAGCAACTACGGGAGCTTTTGGACAAAGGTTTTATACGTCCGAGCACTTCACCTTGGGGCGCTCTGTTTTATTTGTGAGAAAGAAGGATGGGTCATTGAGGTTGTGTATCGACTACGACGGTGAACAAGGTCACCGTGAAGAACAAGTATCCACTTCCTCGGATCGATGATTTGTTTGATCGGCTCAAGGAGCTAGATTCTTTTCCAAGATAGACTGCGATCGGGCTACCATCGATTGAGAATCGGGAATGAGGGCGTGTCCAAAAGCGGCTTCGAGGACAAGATATGGTCATTATGAGTTCTTGGTGATGTCTTTTGGACTCACTAATGCACCAAAGACCTTCATGGACTTGATGAGCAGGTGTTCAAGCCATTTTTGGACCGTTTGTCATCGTATTCATAGATGACATTTTGGTGTACTCTCGGTGAGGAAGAACACGTGTGGCACTTGAGGATGGTGTTGCGACGTTGAGAGCACCGGTATATGCCAAATTTTCAAAATGTGAATTTTGGCTAGAAAGCATCTCATTCTTGGGACACGTGGTTTCTAGTAGCGGCATTCAAGTGGATCCCAAGAAAATTGAAGGCATGGCCCGATTGGCTTAGGCCTACAACGATCCGAGGTGCGAAGTTTTTGGGTTTAGTGGCTACTATAGGCGTTTTGTACAAGATTTCTCCGGGATAGCGGCTCCCTAACTAAGTTAACCCGGGAAGAATGTTCCATTCATTTGGACATGGATATTTGTGAGGTGAGTTTCGAAGCTTAAGGAGTGTCTAACCACTGCCCCTGTGTTGACACTACCTGTGAGTGGTAAAGGATACACCATGTATTGTGACGCCACCAGAGTTGGCCTAGGGTGTGTTTTGATGCAGAATGGAAAGGTAGTGGCTTATGCTTCAAGGCAGCTGAAGAGGCATGAGCAGAACTAACCCACCCATGATTTGGAAATGGCGGCTGTAGTCTTTGCACTAAAAATCTGGAGACACTACCTGTATGGTGAAGTGTGCGAGATATACACCGACCATAAGAGTTTGAAGTACATCTTCCAACAGAGGGACTTGAACTTGAGACAGAGGAGATGGATGGAGCTTCTGAAAGACTATGATTGCACCATCGGTACCACCTGGAAAGGCCAATGTTGTGGCAGATGCCTTGAGCAGAAAATCTTCTGGCAGTTTGGCGCACATTTCAGTAGAGAAGAGACCATTGATTCAGGAGGTACATGAGTTGATGGATCAAGGTTTAATCCTAGATCTGTCAGGAGAGGGGGTATTGTTGGCTCATTTTTCAATGAGGCCAGACTTGAGGGACAGAGTTAGAGTTTCCCAGCACAGAGACCAACAATTGATGAAGATCATAGAAAGAGTACAGCAAGGTGAAGGTGGTGAGTTTGGATTTGCCAATGATGGCGCCCTAGTGCAAGGTTCTAGGATATGTGTGCCCGATGTGGACAACCTCAGGAATGAAATTATGCGAGAGGCACACTACACACTGTACAGTGTCCACCCAGGTTCCACCAAGATGTACCATGATGTGAAAGATAGCTACTGGTGGAATGGTATGAAGAGAGACATAGCAGACTTTGTGTCCAAGTGCTTGACTTGTCAGAAGGTGAAGTTTGAACACCAGAGACCGTCAGGGAAGCTGCAAGAGCTCCCTATCCCAGAATGGAAGTGGGAAATGATCACTATGGATTTTGTGACTGGGTTGCCTCGTACCACGCGAGGATATGATTCGATATGGGTAATTGTAGACCGCTTGACCAAATCAGCTCACTTCTTGCCTGTAAAGACTACATACTCTGTGGCACAGTATGCCCGGCTCTACATTCGAGAAATAGTCAGATTGCATGGAGTTCCAGCTTCCATAATATCTGACAGAGGGCCCCAGTTCACTTCTCGGTTTTGGAGAAAGTTGCAGGAGGCACTTGGCACACAGTTGAACTTCAGTACGGCTTTCCACCCTCAGACAGACGGACAGTCCGAAAGGACAATCCAAACACTGGAAGACATGCTTTGCATGAGTGTCTTGGATTTTGGAGGTCAATGGGATGAGCAGCTAGCTTTGGTGGAGTTTGCCTACAACAACAGTTACCACTCCAGCATAGGGATGGCACCCTATGAGGCATTATATGGAAGAAAGTGTAGGTCTCCTCTGTGTTGGACAGAAATGGGGGAAGCGAAGGTGCATGATGTAGACCTAGTGCAGTACACTTCAGAGGTAGTTCCTTTAATCGAGAGCAGCGAGGGCGACTTTCGATGAAGCGGAAGAGTTATGCAGACCCCAGACGGAGGGATGTGGAGTTTGCAGTGGGCGACTATGTATTCCTGAAGGTTTCTCCAATGAAGGGAGTCATGAGATTTGGAAAGAAGGGCAAGTTGGCACCTCGGTATATTGGACCTTTTGAGGTTACTGATAGAGTTGGAGCAGTTGCCTACCGGTTGGAGCTACCACCCAACCTTTCTCACGTTCATCCCGTGTTTCACATCTCCATGCTCGGAAATACATTCCGATCCTTCTCATGTCTTTGCGTAGGATGTGATAGAGCTAAAAGAGAACTTGACATTTGAGTAGCAAACTGTAGACATAGTGGACTACCAAGTGAGACAGCTAAGATCCAAAAAGATCCCTATGATTAAGGTTTTGTGGAGAGTCGATCGGTGGAAGAGTGCACTGGAGTCGAGCGGGACATGCGTAGCAAGTACCCTTATTTGTTCAATGTATAATCATGTGCTTTATTCTGCCTTGTGTAAAATTTGAGGACGAATTTTCTATAAGGGGGGAAGAATGTAACACCCCAAAATTTTTAATTTTATGAGCATTTTTAGTATTTTAATTTTATTAAATTTTTGGAAATTTTTTGAGATTTTGGATTTTAAAAATCGGGTTCGATTTCCGAAAATATAAACTTTGATGATTTTTAAAAATTAATTTAAAGACCACGTGGCAAAACTAAAAATATATTTGGAGTCTACATATTTTTCTGAGTTTTCTGGAATTTTTTCGGAATTTTTGGACCTCGTTTTCGGTCCCGAGGCAGAGTAAAAATTCAAAATTTTGTATTATGAATCGAACCGGCCGAATCGAACCGGACCGGATCGGACCGGTCGAATCGGACCGGCCTTTTCCTTCTTCCCTTTTTCTTCCCTTTTCTCTCTCTTTTCTCTCTCCTCCCCACCCCACCGTGGCCACCACCTGCAACCCCCCCGGCCGGCCGCGCCGACCCTCCCAGTGGCCGCCAAATGGCCGGAAAAAGCGCAACGCCCCACCCCTGCGCGCGCGCCGACTTCCTGGCCAAATCGGCCACGTCCGGCCAATTGGGCCGGGTCTTGTGTCAAAATCATCTACTCGTGAGCTTTCCATAGACACAAAGAACGCAGAAATCCATCGAGCGGATTGTCCGATTTTTGCTCGGGAAGATTTTAGCCCATTTCGACTTTTGGGCTAGATTTCTCGAAACCGTGAATCACGAGAAAAGCGAGGCCACCAAAGACGCTCCATTCATCGAGAGCTTATAGCGACATAAATTTCGAATTTTTCGACCGCTTTTTGGTGGGTCCCACGAACTTCGCGATGTGTTTCCGAGCATTTAATGAGCTTAGAAAATTCTGAAAAATTTATGTACTAACCCCGTGTTATGGGCCGTGTGAAGGTATCCTCGATTCGCGGAAATTCAACGATTGGCCAAGATCGCAAATTTCGGCGAACGGACAGATTCTGGAAAAGTCTCGAATTGGACCGAGGTTTTGGCTAGCCCCCCATTGTCAAACGTCCCGAGTGCGTTCCGAAGTCTGAATAGGCAAAGGTAAACCAGAAACTTGCTTGTTCGTACTTTTCTAGTGCTTAAATAGGATTAAAATTCCATAAAATATTCGTGCTAGCTTAGACAATTACGATACATTTTGAAATAGCTTAGTAATATTGCTAACGACCATGGGCAAAGTTTTATAATTTTTAGAGCTTGTTTGGGCGGTTTTGCAAAAATGATCAATAATAAGGACTAAATTGAAATGATGCGTATTGTGATGGATGAAGGATTTGATGGGCCCAGGAGGGGCTGTGTGATATGATTGAACTGTGGATATATGGATTGTGAGTATAGAAGTGTGTTTTGAACCCTTTTGCAGGTTGGGTAGGTCCTAGGTATAGGGGAGACTCTGCCGGATTTTCGGCACGACTTAGGACGTAATTGGTCTTTTCTTTGCTTGTATTGAGTCAGATTGTATTAAATAAATGTAATATAATTGTCAGGTGAGCCGGGACAGCCTTCTTCCTCCGCCCAGCCGCCTCAGTGACCATCGTCAAGTCTGTGAGTAAAATATTAATTTTAATTGTAATTTCGATATTATTATATGTTCAGCATGCCCATGCATCACTTATATGCATATATTTATGTAGTTAAACTCTAGGCACGATTTATGATGCATTGATAAATGTTAAAGTGCCATGTATGTTGTTGTGGTAATTTGGAGGCGGTGTCGTGCGTTGGCGTGCGTGTGATGTGGTGTGGACTATGGATAGGACGGGTAGACACGGCTTGAGTTCTTGGGACCGGTCCTTGGGGTAGACACGGCTTGAGTTCTTCACTGGGACCCGATTTGGTATTTAAGTGGAAGTCAGAAATGAGTTCTTGTGGCACCAGGTTGGATTTAAGAGAGCTGTATAGGGGATCAGCTCCCATATATTATGATTGATGTTACAGGGTGCGTGAGTGCTCCAAATTACCTTTTTGATGTTATGATGTGAAAATGATGTGGATGTTGCATTTCACTCTACAGGGTGCATTAGATTTAGATAGTTATAGAGATTATGGTTAAAATTGATATTTTACTCTCTGAGTCGACGCTCACTCTGTTCAATATTTTCAGTGCCACAGGAGGATATTTTTGAGGTTAACCTGCTCCCTTTCCTCGCAGGTTGTTTATCAATGTTTGTGTAATTTTATTAACTCCTAGAATTTTCGCATGTGTTAGAAGTATTTATTTGATTATGGTCTGTAATATTATTATCATGTTGGACCTGTAAACGTATAATGATATGCATGTTTGATGGATTGGATGAGGGAGCTGAGCTCCCATTTATTATTATGTTGATGAGTATGTGGAGGGTGAGCTAAGCTCCCCAATTGACTATATATTGTGTTTACAGGTCGGGTGAGTCGAAAACTCCCCGTTGGTAAGTCCATTTTATGGCCGGACTCTGTCCGTTTGTTTTCTTGATATTGGGCCCAAATGGGCCTTAGAGTTGGGTTAATGAACAGTTAGGCTTACTACGGGTCTCGGGGGCTTTAGGCTGGCCCAGGTCCTAGTGCCGGTCCGGCCCATAGGTTGGGTCGTGACAAATTTAATTATAAATTGAATGTAAAGTACATTTTATCTTTTTTCATAAATAAATATTTTAACAACATGAATTTATAAACTATAATATTAATTTATACTATTGTCATTAAAGAATAATACAAATTATAGTATTATAAAGCTAATTTCTCTCTCTCACACGTGTGTGTGTATATATATATATATATATATATATATATATATATATATATATATATATATATATATATCAAAACTCAACTCAATTTTTTGAATTTTTGTTCCAATAATAATATTTTATTTTGTTTTCCTTCTTATTTTAATTTGATGAACTCTTTCAATTTCTGCTTTTGTTTTTTTATTGTAATATCTAACTTCAAAATTTTATTTATTTTAATTATTTTTAATTATATTATATCAATCATTATAAATTATCTCTAAAGTTAAAAAAAAAATAAAAATCACACTATAATTATAATAAATATGAGAATAGAGACATAATTTTTTTTTATGAAAATAATTATTACTAATGGTTTATTTTAAATTATTAATTTATAAAATCATAACACTATAATTTTTTTCTATTAAATTTTATATGAATATATTTTACGAGTATAAGAAATAAAAATAATTGAATAATTTAAATAATAAATTATAAATAATAAATTTATTTAAATGTACATATAAAAATTTATTTATTAATAATATTATAACATTTTAATAATAAAAAATTATACTCGCAGCATCTCATTCATTCACTGTTTCTCTTGAGGAAATGAAATTGGCATTTCCTACGGCTGATTTCCCATCAGATACGAGCTGTAATTTCCTTTTCCGAACCCTGCAATTTTCTGCAATCTGCCCCATGATTCTGCTTCCCATCTCTATCATTTCCCTATGATTTTACTCTCTGTTACCATACCTTGGATCCTAAGAATTCGATTGCCAACCAAAATACACTCCAATTGTAATCAAATTTTCACAAAATCAATATTCTGAATTAACTAAAGTTTGACTAGTTATTACGAATTTTAAGTTGATGATTAAGTGGGTGAACCTTGCAAGTTGACCAATCAAGGCCGTAAATCAGGTCGTCGGGAAAAATCTGAGGCTAAAATATGATAAGAAAAGAAAAACGGCGATATTAGCAGTGTCTGTCCCACTGCACAGGCGACAAACAGAATCAAGCAGATTTTTACCAGTAATGGCTAGTGTGGCTGGAAGCCAGAAGGCCAAACCCAATCCAAAATACATTCAAGGATCTTAGAGGTAAAACTAAAACTATAAAAGCCCAGGAAATTGATTGAAGGAATATTCACTATTTCCTTTATCCATGCACAACACCTTCCCAGAGGGCTCCTCCTGATTGGCTCAAAGAATCAAGGTTAGTTAAGTACTTTAGTCGGGGCTCCACACGTTTAACATGGTCGGTTACCCATGTTCTTTATTTATTTTTTCTTTTTCCTTTATTTGATTTTTTTTTTTCCTTTACAATAATTAAATTATAGTGATGTTCTTGTTTACATGTATTTGAGATATTTCTTTCTTTGCACAATATAAAAAAAAAAATTAATATTCAGTTTTATTTAATTATGAAATACACATTTAAAGTAGACACATACATCTCCAATTGACTTTTATAAGGGTGATGTTAGTGTTTTTTTTTTTTTTTTTTTTTTGGAGAAAGGGTGATGTTAGTTAAGTTAGTTAGGTAGCTCCATTCACGCAATTAACGTATAAAACATGGTGATCTTTTAAAAAATATTCACGAGGGCTGTTCCAACTTTTAAATGAAATAAATAGTTTTTCTTTAAATAATTTTTTTAATAAAATTTAAAATAATAATTTTTTAAAAAATATATTTCTTTAGCAAGAGGCTTTTAAGTTAAGAAGTTGACAAATTTAATTGAGTAACCTAGAAATTATCATCAATATATTAACATGAAATTACTCGGATACATTTGATTGGAATTTTGGAGTCATGAAACAAGTAGGAAATTTCCTTCAGTTCCAAATTGATCCGTTTGTTTGTAATGCTTTCTCCACAAGTTGAGCTTTGGTGGCCTCCATTTTTGTACAGTGAAGCTATCTGCAATATTAAATTGGCACTTAGTGATCGAATTAACGGACGGTCTCCCAAGTTTCTGAATCCCTTAAAAATTCTGTTCCTAAAATTGCTATACATAGGTCCCATTTCGTGCTTGCTCATTTCGGTGCTTTCAAGAAGTGTGCAGCGACCCAGCTCAAGAGATCTTTGAAGAAAGGAAACTTGTATGCATTGTCCTCTAATGAGCCACATATTGGCAAGTAGAGAAGGAAAATCTGAAAATTTTGTGTGCTTAACGAAACCACAGGGAAGCCTTTGTTGCTCCATATAATCAACAAGAAACTATGTTCCGGGTTAGTTTGATGTCAACTTCTTATATACAGGTTTGCACTAGCAAGCTATGATAGTTGCAAACTAGCCTTATATTAAATGATCTTAAGAACGTACTTCTTCACATTAATATGGTACGTTCAAGATTCTTAAATAAATTTAAAGTATTTCACGATGGAATGAAATTGGATTAATCATATTGAGTTAAAATTGTTATGTACTCGAATTCAATATCTCATAATCTTGGAACGACTTCAGTTCATGGACAAAGACTAACATCAATGATAGATGAAAAGTTATGGGTTTGTGACTTTTGAGGAGAAGAAGGGACTTTCATAGTCGAGTTGCCGGGCCAACATGTGCCCCAAAACTTTGTAAAGAGGAAAAAACAATAAGCAACAATGGAAGGCGTTTCAAATTGTTCTTTTCATGAGGAAATTACAAAAGCAAACAAGTGGATGTCACAATCTTTGTATTTCTATTGTCTCCACAAAAGGCTTTCAACGATATTATTATTAATTTTTTTTTACGCGTTTGAAACTGATATTTAACAAGAAAAGCCACTGCCAAATGAGATCTCAAGATTCAAAAGACTCAAAAACTATCCCTAGGGCTAGATGTGTAGTTGCAAATTCAAAGGAGAAGATTAGTATAAACTATTCAAGCAATTGCATTGCGCATGAAAATCAAATATGCTAAAAATATGTAGATATCATAGTCAATTTAGGAATAAGAATGAATCCATTATTACTAAATTAATTAGTGAACAATCGGATGATGTTGATTTACCTACGGGGATAAGCATATTGAAGAAATTATCCTTCACCATTTCTGATTTCCTAAGGATAAAGAATCTGTGATGGTGGCCTAATGGCACACAGCAAATTTCCAAATTGGCTTGGTGAGAGAGGGGATTATGGATCAAAACTATTTGCTATTATTGAGTGGTAAAATTCATCTACCATTAATTCATTGTCCCCTTATTGAGATGCTTGAATGAGTGCCTATGTGTCATTTAGACTTCTGTCAATCCCAAGGGAGCAAGTTGTCATCATCAATCTGAAAAAAAAAAAGGGTTTCTAGAAGCACTCTCTAAGTTGATTTTGGCCCAAATTTCAGTTAACTTGGGTTTGGTCTGGGATCAAAAAAGTCTTGTTCCTCCATCTATTACTTCTTACCAGTGGAAGTAGAAGCTCGAAATGAGTCATGACAAGTCATCTAAGTGAGAAAAAAAAAAACACACAACTAAAGATTGAGAGTTGGGAGTCGCAGAAAGTTGGGCCCTTTTGGCAGTTTTTCACTTTCAAGTTTCCCTCACAAGTTAGAAGATGCAAGAGAAAAACAATTCCAAGAAAAGAAAACGCATAAAAGGAAAGTAAGCTCTGAGAGGTGATAGCAAGAATACTTGCTTTATAGCGTACATCAAATTGATGGTTTATTGTATGTACACCCACACACGCCACAATACAAACAAAAGACATTGAAAACAACACCCAACAAAACTCTTCCCTACACCATCTCTTTCTTCTCCCTCCCCCCAACAATGGAATGACCCTTTCCCCGTTCCTCTACTACCGGGCACAGCCTTCATCATCATCACCACCACCATTCTCCCTTCTTATCCTGCACTCCCAATTGGATCATTCAATCAACTGCCCAGATTGGGATAGCTTGGGAGGAGGAGATTGAGGACAGCGTAACTGAGAGATGTGGGATGGTTCAGGCATTGATGAATCTGCTTTCTTTGTGCTTTAGGCCGTTTGGGCACGATAGCTGCATTTGTGGCAAGTTTGAGTCTGTTGGTAGAGAAGGGAAAGACGGGTTGCTTTGGTATAGAGATATTGGGAGATATGGGTCTCGAGATTTTTCAATGGCTGTTGTGCAAGCTAATCAAGTACTCGAGGACCAGAGCCAAATCGAATCTGGATCATTTGGAACTTTTGTTGGTGTCTATGATGGTCATGGTGGCCCTGACGCCTCTCGCTATGTTTGTGATCGTTTGTTCAGGCACTTTCAAGGTCCGTTATTTTCAAATTTGATGAATCCTCTTCATTCTATATGGATTACCACTCCCATGTCCCCCTTTTTAGTTAGATTCCTTTGTGGTTTTGAATCAGCGACGTTTCAGTGAACTTTTGTGGGTTCATGGATTGGCAACTGTTAGTAGTGATTCTCAATGAATTTATTTATTTTTCTCCCCTTGAGATTTTGAAATTCTGTTTATGGTTGGGCTTGTTTATGAGTTTGGATGAGATAGTATCATGTAAAATTAAATTAGATTTAAAAAAAATGAAAAGCAGCTTTCTTGTTTTAACAACTAAAATCATTTCAACCTTTTTAATTGGATTTCAAAAGGTTGAGTTTTGCATGTGTTTTTAATGATTTGTGTCTTTCTTGCTTTTAACATCTGAAAAGAATGCAGCTTTTGGAATGGCACATGTTTGATTTTCTTCTTTGTGCTTGTCAATTTTATAGATAACTGTTAACAATATTTCCATTGGGATTTTGTTTTGATTGGATAACTGTTCAGACTTCAGGGTATCATGTACAGTTGAGACTTTGAACAGACTGGTTAATTGCAATTTGCTTCTGTTAGCACATAGGAGGGGCTTAGTTAAAAACAATGCAATTTTTGGTTTCAAAAGTTGCCAACAGAACTTTTTGCCTAGTTTTTTTTTTTTTTTTTTTTTTAATGCACTGAAGTGTGTTGCAGTTTTTCATTTTGAAAGGTAAGAAAATGCTACCAAAATTCACAATGCATGAAAACACCTGCTACAGAAACTGGATTCTGCTCATGGCTGATGGCTTTGACACTAGTGCCTGTGAGTCATATACATTCCATCGCTACTCTTTTTATGTTTCAAAAGATAACCTATCGTTCGCTTTCTTAGGGAAATGTTTTGTTTTGTTTAACTTTGAATGAGAAGCTGGTCTTATTTTGGCATTCTTAGGCTTTGTGATTATGCAGCCATGTCAGCTGAGGCACAAGGAGTTTTGACTGCTGAGACTATTCAAAGAGCTTTTCATGCAACTGAAGAAGGGTTTACTGCTCTTGTGCCTGAGTCATGGGCTACTCATGCCCAAATTGCAACTACTGGATCTTGCTGTCTGGTTGGAGTCATATTTCAGCAGACCCTCTTTGTTGCAAATTTGGGAGATTCTTGAGTTGTGTTGGGGAAGAAAGTTGGCAACGCCGGAGAAATTGCTGCTATTCAGTTATCAACAGAACATAATGCAAACAATGAGGCCACCAGGCAGGAACTTATGGAATTAGATCCAAATGACCCCCAGATTGTTGTCCTTAAGCATGGGGTTTGGAGAGTAAAGGGGATTATTCATGTTATTTCAGAAACCGAGTTTATCCCTAACACTATATCAAATTGAAGCACATGGCATTAGATGCTTTTTGAAATTCAAATGTTTCTTGTATTCTTGGGCATATCCTCTATCCTAAATTGTTACTTAGATGTTTGTGCTAGCCCTGAGAAATTATGCAACTAATTGATTAGATCTCTTTCGGCATTGACCTGTGAATTAAAGTAAAAAATTATCTTGTTAATGATCTGTGATTCAGTGTTAAATGCTTCTGGGCACTAATTGACCATTTATTATAGTTTAATGCAAAGAAATTTCACTGTCGTTTCTTCCACCATAGGATATGTAATAATGTATTTATAGTGCTGGGCTGCAGAGTTTCATATTATGGATAATGGATGGGACAGAGTCTTAGATTTAGTAGAAGCGAAATCCACAGAGCAGACTAATGTGGCACTAGCAAATAACCACACAGTGAAGATACCTGTATGAGGATACTATGGATTGCATTCTTCAGGAAGAATTATATGGTTTTTTTATTGGAAAAAGATGGGTTAATGCATTTGAGATTGTGAGATTATTTCTTAGGAAAAATACGAAAGCTGATAAGTCGTTTGAAATTTCTTTTTCTATATTAGTAACTTGAAAATTTCAGCATCATTTGAGTTACTAAATTCTGTGCTAATATATAAAATTGCATAGCATATTTAGCTAGAAGCTTTGTGATATATTGTTTGTTGATACATTTAAGTAGACG
Source organism: Hevea brasiliensis (assembly GCF_030052815.1). Lineage (NCBI taxonomy): Eukaryota > Viridiplantae > Streptophyta > Magnoliopsida > Malpighiales > Euphorbiaceae > Hevea > Hevea brasiliensis. The sequence goes on along the minus strand of NC_079496.1, from coordinate 1,057,215 downwards.
AGTGTATTAGATCGAAAAATTGAATTTGGATCTCCATTACCCCTTTCCCTGATTTTCTGACAGATGTGCGTTAATGGGAAGTCAAATGTGTGGTCACAATCTTCACCATTATGTTTGATGCAGGTTTCTAGATCTATAGGCGACGTGTATATGAAGCATGTGCAGTATAACCAAGAACAAAATTTAGACTCCCTGAACCAATGAACATGCCTATCTTGAGTGCTAAGCCAACTATCATTTCCCATCCTTTCCAACCGAATGATTCCTTCCTTATATTTGCATCTGATGGGCTTTGGGAACACTCGAGTAATGAAAAAGCTGTGGATATTGTTCACAGTCATCTACATGCAGTAAGATTTTGTTCCTCTATTTTTTTTTCAATCATATCTTATGTGCATTAATATTGAATTACTTGTACCTCTGTTTATTCTAGGTGTTAAATCCCTTTAACATTTAAGCCTCTATAAGCTACTTCAGATCTAATTTTTCACTTGGTGTTAGCCTTATCCTGAACTTTGTCGCTCAGCTATTCAGTAGAACACTTTGGACAAGGAGTAAACCTTCTTTCACAAGGAAAGGAAGGGTGTGTTTAGTTTTGGACATTTCGACTAAACATATTTGTCTTAGATTGCCCATAGCTTAATTTTTCATGATTTGATTTCTGTTCTCTCTCGCTTCTTCTCTCTTCCTTTTTCGTGTTTATTCTTGAACTCATCCGATACTCATTGTAATTATAGGGGCCTTTGTTTGTAGTTACTCAATGAATTTCCATTAATACAGGGAAGTGCCAAAAGACTTGTCAAGGCTGCCTTACGAGAAGCAGCAAGAAAAAGGGAGATGAGATATTCAGATCTTCGTAGGACTGACAAGAAGGTTCGACGCCACTTTCATGATGATATAACAGTCATTGTTTTGTTCTTAAATCACGATCTTCTTTCCAAAGGCACAGTGCAAGATCCCCCACTTTCCATCCGAAGTGCTCTGGAACACTGATTATTTCAAACTCTCACATATTTTGTGCTGCTTCTCTTCTGATCATGGCCAACACCAGTTACACAACACATCTTCATCATCAACCTCCTCGTCGTCGTCATCATCTACCTGTTGTACTACTCGGATACTAAGGCTGAGACCCACTTATTATGAGAGGCATAAAATTTGTAAAATGTAGTTTTGTTAGAAATTTACTTTACTGCATAGTTCATGTATACCCTCATACAGTCTACTTCGATTTATCTTTCAGTTTCCATATTCACTCTCAATATTATGCGAATATAAATAATTCAATATTAATGATAAAATTTGAATGGTTATATACCAGGTAATCAAGATAAGAAACAGATCACTATTGTGGTATCCTGATGATTAACTTAGTAAAATGATTTATTTCATCCCAGTTGAAATGGAAAGAGGCAGCAGGTCGTCAACCGATAATCTGAACTTCTGTCATACCAGAGTGCTTTATTTTCTCATTTAAAAAAGGTATATATATATATACACACACACACACATAAAAGATAAGAAACCGGGAAAATAATGGACGTACGCGACGCGGTTGAAAGACCCGACTTGGGACCGAGCAGACTGCGAATCGTTAATTACTCCAAAAGATAGGCGCAATTTGGGAATTGTGTATTTATACCGAACCCAGTCCTATGGAGTTCTTTCGCAGAGAAACACACTGGTGTGTCTGTCGACAAGAGGAGCGATCAAAACTACTGATGATTGGTGACTCATTTTCTCTTCTTCCAAGTTAAGAATTCATGCTCATTTCTTCTTCAATTATGTCTAAGAAGTCAAATTGGAGCTTATCAATTCTATATTACGCGTCGATCCTGACACTGAGTCTGCTTGTGACTCGATCCTACTCTGCATCTCAAGCCTTCCGGAGAGACCCAGGGCATCCTCAGTGGCACCACGGCGCCTTTCACGATGTCAGAGACGGCGTCCGATCAGACGTCCGCCGCATGCTCCACACTCGCGGAGGTGCTTCGCTTCCTCTATGAAAAGAATGATAATGCATGTTGTAATATTTTGAGATTTACTTGCCGTAACTATTAATTTGATCGGAGATGTTTTTTGCAGGTTCCTTTCCAGGTTCCATTGGAGTGAATGTGGTGCTCATTGGATTTAATGGAGATGGTGGCTATAGGTTCATTAGATGCACGCAAATTGGACGAATTTCTGAGAACTAGCTTTCCATCTCACAGATCTTCATGCCTAGGGACCAGCGAGCCTCTTGACATTGAACATCACGTTGTTTTTAAGGCATTTCCTGTAAGCTCTCTGCAAATTGGAATTCTTAATAAAGTGTATTGGAATTTGGTATATTTCTTTGTGCTCTTGTAATAGGCTGGGCAGCCGGAACTGATGGCTCTCGAGAAGGCGCAGTAGGAAGCTATGGTTCCTGCTGGGACGGCGAGAGAGGTGCGTTGCATTATGGGTATATGTCATATGTATCATTTGCCCTTAATTAAGTTTCTAATTATTAGTGTTTGCAATATTTCTCTAGACTGATTTTGGGAGGGAGGTGCCTCTGTTTGAGGTGGAGGCAGCAGTCGTGGAGCCGGTGTTTCACAAATTGTATTCTTACATATTTGACATGGAGAATATGAGGTATACTGCTGCGGAGAATGATAGACCTGTTCCCAATGCAATCTTTATTGTCAATTTTGATAAGGTATGGTTTGCAATGTAGTAGTTCACCACCTTGCCTGGTTGAAGAAATATAGATTATTTGTTTCACTTTTTATCTGGATAATAAGTATTTTGGTGGGTAATACATGTTCAGATATTTTTCCAAATCCATGTCTATCATCGCTTTTACAGGTAAGAATGGATCCTAGAGATACAGAAATCGATCTTGATAGCTTAATGTACAGGAAGATCAACCCGTTGACCAATGAGGAAATTGGTAAGCAAGAGGGAAACTATGTTTATCGTTATCGATATAATGGAGGAGGAGCAACTCAAGTTTGGCTGAGTTCAGACAGGTACGAATATGATTGATATGTCTTGAGACCGAATTCATATGTGTATAGAGAAAATCACATTTGAGATTGTTCTGGCCTTTTGCTTTATTTTCCTGCTGTTTAATTATGAATTCGCTTTTTGCACTCTGAACGATTTTGGGGTTAAATCCTCAGAAATGTGTAATACTTCTAAGTCATGTTATACTACTCTCTTCCTCCAAGTCAATTTAGGTCTACCCTTTTTTTTTTCTTTCTATCCTCTATCCTCTAACTTAATGTGCTCTACTTGTCTAACTGGAGCCTCGTATGTCTACGCTTCACATGACCAAACCACCTCAATCTCCCTTCTCTCAACTTATCTTCAATTGTCACCACTCCTACCTTTTCTCTGATATTCTCATTACGGACTTTATCTAGTCTAGTATGGCCACTCATCCACCTTAACATTCTCATCTCTGCAACTCTTATCTTAGATGCATACGACTCTTTCAGTGTCCAACACTCACTACCATATAACATAGCCGATCGTATGGCTGTACGGTAAAATTTTTTTTTCCTTTTAATTTAATGGGAATTTTACGATCACATAAAACTCTCGTGGCACGTATCCACTTCAACCATCCGGCTTTAATCCTATAACTAACATCCTCCTCACATCCCCCATCTACTTGAAGGACTGAGCCTAGATATTTCAAGTGATTACTTTGGGATAGTACCACTCCATTCAAACTAACTCCTTCCCTATCACCAGTTTGGCCTTCACTGAACTTGCAATGCATATATTCTGTCTTCGTTCTACTTAACTTAAAACCCTTTGACTCTAGAGTATTTCTCCAAAGTTCTAGCTTCCTATTGACTCCTTCTCGTGTCTCATCTATCAGAACAATATCATCCGCAAACATCATGCACCAAGAAATACTCTCTTGTATATGTTTCGTCAGTTCATCTAAAACTAATGTAAAAAGTTAAGGGCATCCTTGGTGTAATCCAATTGAGATCGAAAAATCACTTGTGTCCCCTCCCACTGTGCGCACAATAGTAGTTGCTCCTTCATACATATCTTTCAATACTTTTTGAAGATATTCTTTGTTATAAGAAAACCTAGTTCCAATAAGCAATTCATATTGAGTACATGCATTTTGTACCTTGCAGTAGATTCATTAATTTTTTAATTTGATTCACTGCTTGTCTATCATGTAGAGAACGATGACTTGATTAAAATGTACTCTCCTTCGCCCCCAACCCTCTGCACACACCCCCCCCCCCCTCTCTCTCTCTCCACTTGTTCTAATGTTTTTGCTATAATGTTCAGATTTGTTGTGATCGACCTGTCAGCAGGACCTTGTACATATGGAAATATTGAAACTGAAGAGGGAAGTGTCAGTTCTAGAACATTGCCATGGATACAAAACATGATGTTTCCAGGAGGTGTAGCTGCAATTAGTGATCATGTCTCTCATGATATTTTTGTTGGACAACTCGCTGCTTTAATAGCAACCACGGTTGAGCATGTTATAGCTCCAGACATTAGGTATTTTATGAAGTCCTTTTTACTTAATAATTTTTAATCATCTTAATCTCATTACTATATTTTGCTCGTGTATTTCTTTTTTTGTTTTTTTGCAGCTGATTACTTGTAATAATCTGTTGATTTAGGTTTGAAACTGTTGACCTGGCAACAAGGTTGCTAATACCAATCATTGTGCTCCAAAACCATAATAGATATAATGTTATGGAGAAGGGTCATAATTACAGCATAAATATTGAAGAAATTGAATCAGAGGTGAGCTGCTTTACACGGAACATTTTTTTTTTCTCTATATTTCAATTTTAAGATAATGGTCATCCCAAAATGACTTGTCTGCTGCACTTTATCTTACTTTTGTTTTTAGAAAAATTTGTAAATTGTGGCTTGGTTTGGTTAGCTTTCTAAAGTTGCTTTTTTACCCCCTCTGTCATTTTAAAAGCAAAAGAAGTTAGTTTTTTTTTTTTTTTCCTTTTTCTTACATGAAGTGAAATTCATATATTAAAAAGTATACTTTCTTATTATTATATTGCTTTAGGACAAAATAAAAATTTGTAAGAAAATAAAAAGTGATGAATCAGTCCACAACAAATCAAATGCCATACTTTGTGGCGTATGTTAACCAATCAGATAGTTGAACATGATGACTGCCTTTTATGATTAGGAGATACATTTCTGTCCTTTTGAGCTCTGCTACAATGCTATGAATTTTTACTTAATGACATCTTCGCTGAAATCAATAAATAAAAGATTAAAGAACAAAAGTAACCCTGATATGCCCAGCATAACATTGCAAGCTGAGCATCTCTTCAAAATTCACAGGATTCCTTATTAACACATTGCCAGAAACACCTTAAAATTTTATGTCATCTGCTTTCTCTTCCCTCTTCCTCTTCTTTTTTACAGGTGAAGAAGATGGTTCATGATGGGCCAGAAGTTGTAATCGTAGGCGGTTCGCATGCATTGCATAGCCATGAGAAGTTGGCTATTGCTGTTTCAAAAGCAATGCAAGGTCATTCTTTGCAAGAAACTAAAAAGGATGGGCGTTTTCATGTTCATACAAAGACGTATCTAGATGGCGCTGCACTTAAAGAGGTGAGCTTTTTTCTGAAAAAAAAAAGAAAAAGAATGCTATTATTGTTTAGTTGTTGAATTACCATGTATTATGATTCATTTGTCTGTTAGTGAAAACATAATTGTTTGCAATTTAGGTTTTAATCTTTACAGAAGTATACTATCAAAATGAGGTAGACTTGGGTTTCCCATTGCCACTAATGGTCATCAAGGAGCACTAGCAATTCATTCCATGCTTCATTGACAGTGCCCGAATAATCTTGTTTAGTTCTCAGACTGCTTGTGCTTTATCTCAAGTCTGTTTAGTTCCAACCTTGCTGAACCATAATGCTGTCTTGACTTGCTTAATTTTCCTTGTTTTCTTCTACTTGCTAATGTCTTGTTGGGACTTGGAAGATTGAAGTTTGCTTCACTCTTCAGCTTGAAGCCTTATACATGAAGATTTGTGTGCTTTATTGCCTCTTATTTAGTGTTCTTGGAATTTTGCATTGCTGGAGATGGAACGATCTGCTGATGTGCTTGCTGCGGGTTTAGTTGAGTTGGCTGACCCGTCTCTTTCAAGTAAATTTTTTCTCCATCAGGTCTGTTTATATTCATTAACTCATTTATATTTACTTGGGATAGATTAGAGTTTCATTACTGAAGCATTTTTATTTAATTCCTGTATTTTAGGAATATACTCTGTATGCTAAAATGAATCGTGTTTCCCACAGCACTGGATGGATGAATCTGATGGTTCTGGTGACTCCATTCTTAAGCATAAACCTCTATGGGCTAGTTATGATTCAAGACACGGAAAGGAGAAGAAAAAGAAGAAGAAAGAACAAAAGAAACAAGGGGATCTATACCGCACTTATGGAACAAGAGTTATTCCAGTGTGAGCATGTGGTCCTTGAACCTTAAAATGGTAAAATTGCTTTTCCAACTTAAAATAGGAGCAAGCTTTGCAATTTTATAGATTATTTTTTCCTTGACTTGACACAAAAGCTTTGTATTCATGTGGCTGTTTTTAACTAAACTGTGCAGCAGTTTATACTTTCCTGACCGCAGCTAAGTACGCTGGATGCAAAGAGTTTATTTATGATCATTTTCAGTCAATAATTTTTATAAATATTACTTTTTGTTTCCTTTCGAGTGTCTCAAGATCAATATAAGACAGTGGAGAGCGAAATTATCACAAATGATTGGTATATATTCTTTTAATATTTGCTTTGTGGTCTTCTACTGCAGCTTTGTGCTATCGTTGGCTGACGTGGATCCAAACCTTATGATGGAAGATGAAAAGCCTTGTTTGGACAAGTAATGATGTTGTCATTGTACTTCAGCATCAGCGTGAAAAGATACCTTTGAGGTGAGTGACACTAAGCAATATTTTCTGCTTAGTAGTGTAGACATTTGAAAACCTTTTGCCTTCACAACGTGTAATGCTTTTAACTATGGACATATAATTGAGTATTTCTAGTTTTCTTTAACTTGTATTCCTACAACAAAACATGGTTGGAAATTGGCATTGTGTAGCCGTCTCGATCCATATTGTCTTCAATGCATTAGATTTCCACTGATCAAGCAACATTTAGGAAATCCATTGCCATCATTTATGTTAGTGAAATAAATGATGAGCACTTGTGTATCACTTGCAAAGGAAGCTTTAATATCTCTTATACTTGTATGAGAATCAATTTTGCCAACTTACTTTCCTTGTAACATATTGTATCTATTGGCCATGTTTAATTCTATGCTTCCTTCTACTATTTGCCAAGTTCATATCATGCACATGCATGCTTATATCCCATGGTACATACACACTTGTCACTTGATATATTTGTAAGAGAAGGATGACATCATTAACCATCTATGATGGCTCTTGCAGATAAAGATTCTACTGATCTATAATCTGTATAACTCTGCTCCTGAAGATCTGCTGCCACATTATTTTTCTTGCGTAGTTTAATTATCTATTACCCTTTTCTATGGCATTTATCTGTGTTCTCTATAGAGAAATGGAAAGATTTCATATTATCCTTTTTTCCCCCAAAAAAATTTCAATATTGGTTAAATATTTTTCTGAATTGCTTCGTGGAACAGTTATGTTTCGGAGACAGAGAAGGCATGCCCTTCCATCAATAGCACAGCGACACATATTGGCTGGACTTACTTCTGCTGTTGGTGGGCTGAGCGCACCATATGAGAAGGCATCTCATGTACATGAAAGGCCAATTGTAAATGGGCTCTGGGCAGCTGGTTGTCATCCATTTGGGCCATTCTCTAATACTTCGAAAATCAGTAAATTGCTAAAGGATGTTGCCTTGGTAAGGCTAATTTCTTGGCAAAATTCTTCAGGCATATGAAAGTATAACTAAAATTCTATTATCACTAAAAGAACTGGTTGCATCTATATATATATATTGATCATGCTCAATAGAAAATTATTGATCCTTATTTAACATTTCTATTAGTTATTATTTGTATTTACTTAAAAGATAGATTCTTCCATCTTTTAACTTCTCTTAAATCATTTACATACATTGTTGTCAGAGGAACACAATATATGCACGTGTGGATTCTGCTTTTCACAGAATTCGTGATACTTCGGAGGTAACTTGGTTTTGAGTCATCATTATGCAAACAAATGGTAATTATTTGCATAATTTGATGCTTATGGAATCCTTCTAATTGGCCGGCTGTGCAAGCTTTTGCTGCTGAATATCTGAAAACCCCTCTGGGTACGAAAAAACAACTAACTTGCCTGAACCTTTTCCACATGAATCAGTTGACAGATTGGAGAAATACCTTGATGTAAGTCAATCATCCTTGACTAGGTAACTGCATCAGGTACAGGGAGATTATAATATGTTGTTTCCAATCCAATTAATGACAGGGGCTTGATGAACAGCTTGTGGATCTTTCTTCTTTGTTATATGATTACTGGTTACAAGATGTGCATCAGGTACATGTGAATAGTTCAGAAATTCCTCAGAGCTCTATGTTTACCCAGCAGTAAGCTTTCTTCTTGGACTAATTTTTATCTGCTCCTGATGATTCTCTTGGTAATGGGAATTCAGTGGTTGAATTTTAATATGAAGTTGTGCAATGCAGGTATGTGGATCATGTTTTGGCAAATGAGAGAGTGAAAATGAAATGCTATGAAACTGAGTACAAATATCCCATCCACTCTTCACAAACTTGTATCTATGGGGAAAATTCTTCTTGCTGGGTTTGTTGTATATTTTCTCGTCACTTTCTTTTCCAATCCTGTCCGTTGATGATGCCAACAGAAAGCTTCGTTATTATTATTATTATTATATTCCTAAGCACAGTTCTTATGGGTTAGGAAAGAAAAAAATGCCTATACCAAGACAAAAAAAAAAAGAAGACTTATACTTTCTTTTGTAGTGTCTGTTACAATAACAACGATTACAGATTTTGTCAGAAACCATATTTTCTCTCTTCCCTGTGATCATGAATTCAATACATAAATGCATAAAATTTATCTATTTTATATATAAATTTAATATATATGTTGTGTTAAAATTTGTGACGAATAATTTCCGGTTTTAACCTTTACGTTTCATCGAATTGTTTACGCCTGGCCACCGTTTTAATTAGAAGCAAGATTGATATTGATAATTTCAATTTGTCATTCAAAACAAATTTCCATAAGGTCGATTAAATTAATTTTAATTAGATTTCCATTTTAAATTAAATCAATTCAATTTCAAAATCAAAATGAAATCTGATTAGAAGTCAATTTAGAACAGTTTCGTAGCCGTGGATAATGTTTGTGGCAAATCTTTTACTGAGAACTGTAAATTTTCCATCTTTTCAATGATACCTCCGTTGCTAAGATTTTGATCAGAAGCTCATGCTTTATATAGCTAGGTGAATAAACCACGCAATTGAAGTCGATGGATGCAACTCCCCCATTTCCATTTCCACTACATGTATGGAGTCCAATAATGCACAGCTCATGAGAGACTTTTCCCCTGGAGCTCCAGATTGTACTTGGAAACAAGAATTAAATAACCTAAAATTGATTTAAGCACAGTAGATCAGATCAGATATAGCTTTCTAGGCTGCAAATATGCATCAATATAGCTAGCTGTGAACAGCTTGCTCAGAGCCCAGTGCATGTTCATCATATGAAACCTCATAAACCATTAGGTAAGGTAATTTGACTGCACATATATGCAGAAAAAATAAAGAAAAATGATTAATAATCAATGGGGTCCTCAGTAATTAAGCTTGTAATTTTCATCAAAATTACATGAATTCAGGTCTCAAAGATTCCATGTCATCATGGGACCCCATTCTCCAATACAAGAAAAGTTAGTTGCTAAAGAGAAGAAACAAAACAAGTGATGAAAAATAAAATTGCAAAGGATCTTGCAGGATTTTATTCACTGCGCCTGTGGATTACTAAGGCGAAGTGACTCAACACCTGCATCAAAATCTTAGCCTCTTCAAGAAAAGATAAAAGCTTTAAGAAACCCCAAAAACATTATAATTGGATCAAAGGGCCCTCAGCAGAGGCATCTCTAACTGTCTCTACACAAACAGGCAGGCAGAGGCAGAGACGGTATTAAGGGGATAGATAGAGAGAGAAGCAAAGGGAAATTCTCCAATTTCTACGATCAGCTTTTTCTCTGGAGCGGGTGGTGAGCAACATTATATAGTGGAAGGAATTGTGAAATTAGTAGGGTTTTACTTTCATCCTACCAAATTACTAAAAACTCCTCCTTGTAATGGATATTACAAGACAGCCAAACCCACCCAAGGTGAGTCCAATTCTATTTCAAATCCAGATGAGCCCAGTCATCTTGCCCATACCTCTCCAAATAGGAAACCAATCCATTGGTTTTGTTTGACATTGTTATTAAATTATTATGAAAAAAAATATTTTTAAAATTTATTAATTAAAAATAACTTTGATGTATTTTAATAAATAATAAAATAACTTTCTTCAAACTATTTTTTAATGAAATATAAAAATGTCACTTACACTATAAGGAGGTTTTACAAGATAATAAAAAAAATTTGGAAGTTGGTTTAAAAAAAAATTGAAGTTTTAAAATTATGAAATTATATTTGAGAGAATTCATAATTATATAAAATATGTTTTTCAGAAATTAAAATTAAAAAAAAAAAACTTAATTTTGTTACCCACCAAATCAAATTTATGAGTCGCTAAGATTTTCTTGTCAAAATCTCTAAAAATCTTCCAAACCCTTCCTCTTCTCCCAAAAAAACTAAAAATTATAAAGTCCTTAATTGAAAAACAAACTTTAATTTACTCTACCTCTTAATCTTCCTAAACGAAGACACATGAGAATGAGGTTTACAAGCTAAAATAATACCCAATTGAACAGTTAGCCCTAATTCTTTGCTAAAATCCTAAGACCAAGGTGAGCACCTCATGCAAATAGTTCTGTCAACTTCTCCTGAAAGGATTTAAGAATCTTGTTAAAGGTGTTATTTACAGAATTTATACGATGTCCATGATGAATATGTTAAGTGGAGAATAAAGGGCTTTGTTTATCCACTCAATTTGCTGCAATTTCATTACAGATTCGATTCCAACACTATGTATAGCATGAAAAGGATTGTATTTTGGTGGTCTCAATGCATCCTTTAGTTCATCAATGGCCTTCAAGTATGAGATGAAGCATTATTTCTGGTGAGTGAAGAACCCAATTTGCTAGTCAATGGTTCCATAAGCTGGAATATTAGTTTGATTACTCGGCTACCCTGAATTTTGAAAAGAATTGACGAGATAGATGACGTGTATATTTTAATAGCGTCATTTTCCAACGGCCCTACGATTATAATCCGATTCAGGACTATTACAGCTAAATTTAAATTTGACCCGCTTCAATCTGATTCTGAGCCAAACTCAAACTAAGTTTATATGTTCTTGATACCCCATCCAACGTTCACGTAAAAGATGCCATAGGCTACTAATACACCTTGAGCGTATAACCAAACTTGACAAGTGCTTACCAACTCCATTTGGAGGAAAAACCCGATGCCGTCACTGATATTACTTCCTGCTGTTTATGACAACCACTATTATCAAAGTGGTTGGATCAATGCTTACACCAAATCTATTTTCCCCTTCTCCAAAGGCCTCTTTATGAACTTGTAACATACAAAGGTAAGTAAATCTCGCTCCATCTCTGTAATTTCCGTGCTGCCAGAATGAAGATTTTGATCAGTCAACAAACATAGCAGGCAGGACTATACGATTAGATTGTCATCAAGTTACCTGTACTCCGGCTCAAAGTCAATACTCGAGAGATATTGTTTGGCTTTGCAGATAATAAATGTGTCCAACCGTGGCACTGGCACTGCACAGCATACAAACCAGAGGAATTATAAACTTACAGTTTTTCTGGTGAAAATAAACTCATTTAAACGAATCATAATCTTATATGTATGTCTTCCATATGAATATGATGAGTAAGGCCAAGGAAAGATAATCAAGTCAGCCACCTCTTGAACCTTGTCACAGTCAAAAGCTAGGAAATCTGTCCCATGTTGGATTTAGAAAGCATTTAAATTAAACAAGATCACAAAAGCAAATCACCAAATATATATATATATATAAAATAAAGAAAAAAGGACACAAAGATCCACAAATCCAATAATGTTGGTGATCACATGTAGCAAGAATATGATTCCATCCTCATTATAGGAAAAAAAAATGGTGAAAAGCTAATCAAATCCAGAGACCAAGGTGAAATCCAACACAAGATTTCAGGTGTAATTGTATTCATCTCAAGAATAAAATGAAACAAAGAAACTTTTAAAATCAATACATGATAATAAAAAATGACTTCTCGTGTCTCCCAAGTATTTTAGATCCCTTTCTATGTGTGATGCTTAAGATGTCCACATCATATATTGCTTTAATGATGGCAACTTAAGGAAATAGTGCCTTAAATTACATGATAAGTAATTCCAATAAACACAGTGCACTTGTAAATTTCCTCTGATTGGCTTAACAAGGTCATTTCAAGAGTTGGATCTGACTATATTGGCCTCATTTTCAGAGAGTAAACTCATAAGAGAATCCTAAACCCAACAACAACTTGAACACTTTAGATAATAATACTGGAAATGACAGCTCGATCCACATGATAAAACAGCAGCAAGGATATGGTTAACTAGTCCTGTTCCTATTATTGGCTTAACTAGCATATTTCATGTATGATCTGACTGGACTGCCACTATCATCAAAGATTGCCCTCATTTAGTGCAATTATCAAGTCTACATAGCAATTGAAGGGTTGAGTAGTATGCTTGAAATATTTCATCATTAAAATTCGAAGGCTACGAGCAGAACAAGTTTGTCCAAAAATAATAGACTCTCTTAATTAGGATATTAGAGATTAAATATTCCCTGCTAATTCCATACTACATCCACATATCCTAATCCAATGCTCGACAGGAAATTTCTAAAGCACAGCATTATACAATATGCATAATTTGATTGAGGGGGGATTCCAATGTGCCACTAAATATTCTCTGCAAACCCCACAACTAGAACCTCATGAATAATAAATTTGGGGATGCAGGTTCTGGAATCAACAATGTTTACATACAAAGCTTCTAATAACTATAAGATGTAAACCAAAACCAGTTAAGCAAAGCTGCCTTGAATACCTCCAAACAAAATAAATGTGATTCAACATATATATATATATATATATATATATATAGGTTTACTACGCAGATTAAATAAATGGCAGTAAAGTTTGACCATTACCCATATCATCCTCTTCGCTTGTTATGGATTGCTTTAGTATGGACTGATAATTATCAGGCAATTTTGACAGAACAGTCTCATCGAGATGATTTCCCAGATCATCAGTGCACCTGTAAACATACAATTAACTTCACAATTGCATGCCCCCAAACATATGCTACTAGCATGAATAAATGAAGAAACTGATGTGTTCACCTTCGTGCAAACATCTGCTCCTGCTTTGAAAGCCGGTTTAGATACTCATCAGTTTTTAAAATGTGGAACAAGTACTCCTCAATCTGCAATGAAACTCGCTTGATAAATAAATAATTAAACAAAATTTAACTGGCAGTTGGGATATTTTGTGGCAGATTCAACTTTCGCGGTCCAAACAAACCCTAATAGAACATTAGCCACCTTCTGGAGGCGAACCCGGAGATAGGATCTCAACAGAAACTGAGTCCTATCGAGGTCCATCTGGTAAAGTGACACAGTAAGGGGATCTATACTGTCCGCTTCAAACATCTCCACGTTTTGCTCCTGCAAAGATGCACCAAATTGGTATCAAAATTTAGCATCAATAGAATAGTTGTGAGGTATTCTCACAACTCCAACTTGCATATAAAATTCCAAATTTTTCTAAATCATCACCAAGAATATGCATATTAAATAGATGCATATACAAACTTCACACTCCAATTTCCAATGCAAAAAACAGAATAGCCAATTTCACACTCCAACTATCATCTCCATTAACAAATAACGCTAGCAAAATTCAATCCTGAACAGGAGGAAAAAATAAAATCTAGCATATTAGCAAGCTTCATACAAAAGCTAAATGAACAACTTATTTACAGTTCAATTGTTCGAAAAATAACAAAGCGATGAAATTGTGCCGAATTAGATTCATCTTCTGGTTAAATTAACAACATTTAGGGTTTTGAAACAAGCAATACCGCCAATTCGATCTGCTCTTTGATTCTCTGAACCAAAGAAGATTCGTACTGAAGAATCTCCGGAGCAGCCTTCTCATTACGCCAAGCCCTCTTCAAGAGCTCGACGTCGGTCGTCGAAATCAAGGTCTCGTAATCATCCATGATCGCGCTTGTTGACTCCTCTCCAGATCCAGTAGCCATCTGATCTGAGTACTCCTCTGAAACAGTGTGAATGAGATTGACTGATTTCTCCTTTTCTACGACTCCGCCAGGGGCGCTGAAAAGAGAGGGAAAACCGTAAAATTATAAAAAGAAGTGGCGCCAAAAGCAGCAGGAGTAGGGTATGGTGAACGAGACAGATCACGAGTTTGTGCGTGAATCTAACACCATTTGATAGCCATACAAATGGACGGCCGAGATGGGATGGGGTTCGATTCACACACAAACTAGAGATATGTACGTCCCATTTTTAATCCTCTTGAACTAGTAGACCTGTAGTTGGTTCGCTTTTATAGGGAAAAGAAGATAGGCTCTCTGCCCCCTTGTGATAGATAAGAATCCAGTGCCGACACCGACGTTACATATAATGGAGTGGGGCTGGCCCATCCCCCACCATAAAAAGTGTGGAAAGTTGCGTTGAGATGTTGTGGCTGACTGGCTTCCAAATTACTTGGCAGATATATATTAGGTATTTGTTATATGGTCAATCATAGCTCATCTCTCGTATCTTGTATGTTGGGTTTCATGGTGGCCATTAAGAAGGTTATACATATATATTTATTTATTTATTTATTTATTACAAAATTATTAATTTAATATCTAAAAAACGATGCTATGGCCCTGCATGAAAAGTTTATAATTGTTACATTGCCTTGCGGACCATTTATAATTACAAATACAATTTCACTTGGAAACAATTCGTACGTCATGCCCACGAACATGCTAATTAAGCTTCCATGGCTGGCTTTACAAGCTTTTGTTTTCGAGCTTATGATCATGTGCAAAATAAATATCATCATCAAGTATAACCTCCATAATACTTCTATTAGGTGTTCGTGTACACTGACAACCTATAAACAAGCAATTCAAGTTATTAAGATCATTGTGTTTATACATAAGACAATTAAGCTCAAAAGAAGTAGATATGATTAAAATTGATAAGTAAAAGCATTTGCATTCCAGACGTTCAATTTTGCAATAATTAATCATGGATTCTGTTAATAACAATAATAATAATAATAATTAATCATGGATCAATGCACCACTGGCTGTTACCAAATTGGGCTGAATTTTGGGTTGTCGTACATGTGTACTGGACTCGAGGCCTTTTATGGTTCCACCTTATGTAAATAAATAAATAAATCATTAAATTCATTCCAGAAATTATATAATAATACTTTTTTTTAATTAAATCATATTTATTAAAAGTTTAAAAAAACTTATCAAATTAAGTTCATATTACAATCCAGATTAGCAAGTTACTCTAATTCACCCAATTTAAAATCTAAAATATCAGGTAAAAAAAGTTTAGAGTAACATCAGAATATAACATATTACAAAAAAAATTGGAAGCTCAAACCATAAAGTAAAATTAATAATGAGCTACAGCATCAGCTTGTATTGGAAACCAAACTAAAGTACAATGGAACTAGAGGAATTAATGTAACTAATTAATTAGTAGTAACCAAACTAAACCAAACTAAAGTACAATGTAATATTGAGTAATAACCTCGTGGTCGTGCTTTAGCTCTTTCAACATTTGTGATCGTTATTTCTTCAAGGAGAGGATTTAATTAGTTAATTGCACTTATTAAGGTCGATTAATTAATTAATCATCGCAAAAGGTTTCTACAAATGTGCTTAAATTATTTGTTTTTATGTAATTTTTTTCACATTCTTTCGCTGCAGAATGATTATTTCCATTTCCTTAATTAAGTGGGCATCACCATTAATGTCTCCACTATCCAGAGAGCATCCTTTAATTTCCTTGCTAGGTTGATTAGAATAAACAATGAGTGTGGTTATAAAATTCGAATTCGTATCAAAATAAGTTTATCAGCCGTTAAAATTAAATATTTATATATAAATTTATATACTCTACATACATATTTTAGTTAATTTTATATATATCTTAATATAAATATTTAATATAATGATTATTAAACTCGATTTTATATGAATTCAAACTTACATTATATATATCCATATTTAATTAATTGTAATTTAACACACTTTTAAGTTCAAGAAAAAAAAAATCTTATCTTATTCGCAAAGAGTTGTCATATGTTTAATATAATATATTACTAATAACTCACGCTTTGCATATAATTATTATTAATAAAATTTATACATTATTTATAATTTAATATTAAATTTTTATTATTATTGTTCATGCATCATTTTCTATACAAGTTAATGGTTAATTAAACTAACTTTTTTGTTAAATTTACAATTAATTTAATTATGAGGCGTATAAAATATTTATTTAATTATTTTTTATGAATGAAAAAGATAATGTTCAATGGAAATTAGTTAAAATATATTTTTTTATTAGATTCAGTACATCATAAACTTAATATATAATATATATAATTGGCTTATATATTAAATATATAAATTTTATATATTTATTTACTTGAGTTTATGATAAACGGAACACAGGTAATAATTTTCCTATCTGCAAAATGGGAAGTTAAGAGGAGGTTTGTAATATTGAGTAGTGACCTCCTCCAAATTTATGCTGAGACATGGATTTCAGGTGAAAATTATAAATAGCCAATATCATTCTATTGGATAGGGGCCCAACAACTTAATAAATTAACTAAATCAAACTACAACCGTTAATCTACCACTTATTTTATTAGTCTTTTTATTTTTTTTAACTTTGTATTTAATTTTTCAAGTCTTATTATGTAATTTCATTTAGTTTTATAGTTAACTTCCAAGCAATGAATACAAACCTTTTTCTTTTTTAATTTGCCGTGAAATTTGACAATACTACATTTGGCAGAGTCAAGTTGCCGTAATCATTATTTTAAAAATTTATATATTTGTATAATTTAGTATTAAATTTTTGTTATTATAATAAAGTATTTTATATTTATATTTATTATTACTATTGTCTATTTATTATTGAACCAAGTTAGTTATATTTAATAAATTAAAAATTAATGCAAGTCAAAAGAAAAGATTATTTTAAAAAACAAAAATTTTAAGACATCAAAAAGTCATTAGATATACTACCATTTGCAGAATACCAAAAAATAAGTTAAGAATAGAACGCTGACGTACTGCCATCAAAAGAGCCTATATTTGAAGTCTTCAAATGTGTAAGCTGAGTAGAATTGCACTCTTGTAGTGGTGGATTGGCGCAAGTTATAATGCGGTTCTAAATTAATGTAGGGCATATTTCCCACTAATGACACGCCTTGGGATATGTTGGATTATTGCCTTTTTCCTCTGCAGGATTGATGAGCTCGATCAGGAGTTGATCTAAACTCGTTAATTCATACTCCCTCATGTGATGCAGCTATGTCCTGGGAAAGAAAATTGTGATTTTGGCGTTAAATATGAGAACTGCTGGCGATGCTGAACTTAATAAGATGGCGACATCATTCTCACTGAAATCAGATCACTTCACAATAGTTTAGGTTTAATATTGCTTACCCCGTGTTTGGAAATTGGAATAATAAGTGATCTACCCACCCAAAATTTAAAGTTAATTAATCAAAATTATATCCAGCCTGATAGTCAATTAGAATCATATATAGCGTGGCAATTAGAAATACAGTATTGAAATTGTCAAAAAGTCAAAGACCAAATAAAACAAAACGACCAATCATTCGTTCGCCTAACATGGCAAATGAATGTTATGTCGAGAGTCTGGATCTTGTAGACCGAGTAATAATTAAGTCTGTAATCGAGTAAAGCGTAGATTTCATAGAGATAATCATGAAAATTTAGCTAAAATCACTGTCATAAATAAATGGTAATTTTCTTAAAAAGTCTATAAATACTAACTAAATTATCAGAAATAGATACACATACTCATTCTATAATTTTCTTTAACTAAATACTCTTTTAAACAAGATATTTGATTTGAGTATCGGAATGGCCTATCAAAATATCATCCACCTTATCTTTTCTCTTTTCTCTTGTTGCAGGCTTCCATGGTACCGAGACCAAAATTTGTGAACCACTAGTAGCATCAATAAATAAACTAAAAAATTACCATTTTCAGTATCACTAGCTAGAGATTTCCCTAGCTAGTGTTTTACTGTACAAGTGACTGGGTACGTAGTAGGACAAAAATACTCCTTTAATTAATATTGCTATCTCAGAAATCCCTATGTGACTATGTCGACATCACCAAATTAACTGTGGTTGGTGTTGAAAGCCTTAGTTTCAGCGTCAGAAAGCTTATCCTTATTTGTGAAATCACTGATTAATTACTTACCATCCATAACAAATTAGTTAGTGTGGTATTAACGTATAGAAGATGATGATTCATAGATGGGATAAAAAGTTATAAAAACAAACACAAAACCATGCCAGGCATGGTCTTCCTTTTTTATGCAAAGTTCATAATATTGTTGGCTCTTGGAAGCCAGAACTTGCATTTGCATCATTACAATATAGAAAAGTACGTGTGCTACACGGGCATATGGCGAGAAACATGTACAGTTCCCACGTTATTGCAAAGCTGCATTTACATAAGCTTCATTCACTTCATCATCGAACTAACAAGTCTTAATTAGTTTCTGTTGGGATTATGTTCTGTTGTAATATGGTGGCGAGTTTCTGTTCCGCTGGCAGTCTTTCCATGATTGTGGTAATTTTGGTTTGCAACAACACCACCACCACCATCATCACCATCATCACCATAATCATCACCATCACCATCATCACCATAATCATCACCATCACCATCATCATCATCACCATCATCGTCATCGTCATCAATATGGCTGCTTTTGGTTTTAGTTTGATCTGAAATACTGGATTTCTTGACTTCAGTAGCTCCAGGGTTTGCCTTTTGACTAAGAGATGTTGGTTCACGCAAGAGATGGCGATTTATCATCACCTTATTCCCCATTCTGACTGCTTTTGCATCAGCTTGCAGGGTTGCCAATATCAAGAGAAAAGCAACAAAGAGTGCCACGAAGACCTTCATGATGACTGAATTCTGCGCTAATTATATATACATATATAACCCGTAAACAAGCAATTTCACGTTAAAATCATGATATAAAATCAAGTAAAGTAAGCTCAAAACAAGGGAATTAATAGAGGTGAGTACTTACACCCAACTTGCTTCGGAAGACATGTACTTGCATTGGAAATGGGTTCTTAGTGTTGCTAGATATAGGCAAATTTCTGCCACTGTTTAACCGAGGATTATTTAATGGAGCTAAAGATGAAAGCACTAAAACAAAAGGGATCGTAGCACCATTGGAAGGGGCAGTGGTCGCCAAGGAAGTAATTATGATTAGAATTGAATAATTAAGGGCATTTGCATTCTAAATGTTCAATCATGTAATAATTAATTTAGTATTATGTTGCCATTTTGGTAAACATGGAAAAAAGTGAAATTATTTCTCATCGCAATAATTATTCGATTACATAATTTTACAATTAATGTATCAAAATTTGTTACCGTTAACCACCAAACAATTACATGAATAATAGTAAGAAGATTTAATGAATAGGTGATTCTATGCCGGCATCGTATATGAATTAGCAAGTTAATTAAAAAGTAACAACAGTAAAGGAAATATTTTTATTTTCATTATCATTAATTCGTGAGTAGAATGTTCACGATTTAATGAACTATAAAGATTAAAATTTTAAATTATTTGAATCTTAATTTAATTATTTATATTGATTAATCGATTTCACAATTCGAAAAATTTTAATTAACCATAATTCAATGGTGGTTAACCATGTTCAATAATAATTTTTATAGAAAATGTGTTAATAAAATGCCTTTACAAGTAAATAATCATCACTACTAAATTAGATATTTATAATAAAATAATTATGAAAGAATTTCAAATTATAAAATTAAAGTGTCAACACTAAAACTGTATATATAAAGTTATCATACTAAAATTATGCAAAGCTTCAAAATAAAATACTAAAAAAAACAATTTTTACATATATTAATGTATTGTTCGATTCGATTAACTAACCGGTTTTCAAATTTAAAAATTATAATAAATTTAAATCAACCCCAAACAGTCTGGTTGACCCCTATTTTTCAGTTCAGTTTCGACATACTCATTCGGGTTTGCGGTTTTCTTTGCTCGCCACTAAAGGGCCTTGTTCCTCTGTTCATATACATACAGTGTAAATGTGTTGTTCTTCTGCTATGGCTGGATTTGGGCCGTCGTATTTGAAAACTCGGAGAGGATCAGTCACATTGAGCTATGCTAGTTAAGGCCCATCTAAACAGTGCATTACCCGTACATATATGGTCCTTTAGCTGGGGAAAATGTCTGGACTCTGAAATTCTGCCGCCAAAAACAGAGCCAAAAATGAAGGACTATCATACTCCACTAAAGGAAGATCTCTCCAATCGGAAATCCAAGGAGTCTCGATTGAAGAAGCCTCAAAAGGTTCTCTCCAAACCCTAACCTCCTTTCTCTGGTCCTTCTGATCTCTTACTTGACTGTCTTAATTATCTATCTTGTTTCGCAGATTGCTACGAAAAGCTTGAATGGTGTGTTTTCCTCGGTTTCTGAAGCTCTTTCCTCCGAGACCATCAAGGAATCCAGTGATTTCTCTGCCATTTCAGAGATTTCAGACTCTAATTCTACCAGCCTAATGGCAAAAGTATGGTTCGTTTCGGTTCAATTCAGTTCATCGAGTGTTTGGTTTTCACTGACGATTGTATTTCTGGTTATGTGATCCCAAATGTATATTGATATTTTCTAAATTGTGTTCATTCTCTCCTCTTCATGAGTTGATTGATGTTTTATTTATGCTATGCCGATGGTACTGATTTTGAAATTTTAATTTAAATTTTTTGGCTTGTTTAATTTATGAGAAAATTATACAAAAATTTGACTGATGTTTATTAGCTACTTTGATCAATTATAAAAATGCCAAATTCATTGATTCTTTCTCAGAGCTCTGCATTGGCGTTCAATCCAGTTCTTTCAGCTTCATCAGAAACATCTCCTCTTTCTGATCTTACTCCGAATTCAAAGATTCTCACAACCTCTGATGAGCCAGGCGATGTGTCTATGGTGCTTTCCCGATTCTACAAACCAGACGGTTCTGTGGAGATAGATATTGTGGCCAATTTCCTCAAACAAGCTCGAACTCGGGTCTTAAACTCCACTAATGCGGATCAGCAGTCGAAGAAGATCCTAGATGCATTAATTAAGGTTGTGCTAGATGAGTACCACGCTCTACCTGAAGAGATGGACTGGTACTCTGGACTTGTTTCTGCGAAAGTTCGCGTCGTATTTCTTTGCTTCTTGCTTTGGGGCTTCATAGTCTCTGTGATGTTCTTTTTGGGTTTAAGATTGGACTCTTACAGTGGACCCTCACCAACTTGAACCAATATGAAGAGGTACGATTTTTTTGCCTTCGCTAGTTTAGTGTCGTTATTTTTTGGAATGCTGTTGATTTTATTTTGTCATTGATTTGATGCTGCTTTTAGTGTGGAATCAGTTAACGTTTAATTATGTAGTGCAGTTGTGCTATTCAGCTCCGTGTTCCTATAAAATCGTCTGATTTCATACAAAGCCTCGGGAAATTGATTATATTTATGTGCTGCATTTTATGCTTATTGTTTGTGATATTTGTATATAGGCTAATTGCTGCCCCTATCTTTCCTATTGCATTCCAAATAGTTTATTCTGTATCCTTTATGTTTATTTTTTACATACTAATTGATATATCTCTATAAGTGAGAATTTTATACAAGTATTAAGATCTCACGTTATGTTATATTGTTCTGATAGATGAGACACCAGAAGAAGTCAATAGAAAGTTAGAGCTTTGGATAAGTACTCTAAAGTCAAAGGGTTTTAAGTTAAGTAGAATGAAAACAGAATACATGTATTGCAAGTTCAGCGAAGACCAAACTGGTGACAGTTAAGGAGTTAGTTTGAATAGGGTGGTAAAAGTAATAACTTTAAATATCTAGGCTCAGTCCTTCAAGTAGATGGGGTATGTGAGGAGTATGTTAGTCATAGTATTAAAGCTGGATGGTTGAAGTACAGACGTGCCACGAGAGTTTTATGTGATCTTAAGATTCCCAAAAAATTGAAAGGAAAATTTTACCGTACAGTCATACGACTGGCTATGTTATATGGTAGTGAGTGTTGGGCACTGAAAGAGTCCTATGCGTCTAAGATAAAGCTACAGAGATGAGAATGTTAAGGTGGATGAGTGGTCATACTAGACTTGATAAAGTTCGTAATGAGAGTATTAGAGAAAAGTTAGGAGTGATGCTAATTGAAGATAAGTTGAGGGAGGGGAGATTGAGGTGGTTTGGTCATGTGAAGCGTAGACATACGGAGGCTCCAGTTAGACAAGTAGAGCACATTAGGTTAGAGTATAGAAAGAAAAAAAGGGGTAGGTCTAAATTGACTTGGAGGAGAGTAGTATAATATGACCTAGAAGCATTACACATTTATGAGGATTTAACCCAAAATCGTTTAGAGTGGAGAAAGCGAATCCATATAACGGACTCCAAATTCTTGGGATAAAGGTTTAATTGAGTTGAGTTGAATTGATTAAGATCCCACATTAGTTTGGAATGGGGTAATGTGCCTCTTATATAGCCTTGGACACTCCTCATTCCTTGAGGTATATTTTGGGGGTGAGTTAAGCCTGGCTATTTTCTTAAAATGTTATCAGAGCCTCCCAACCAATGTTTGAGCCTGCCATGAGTATTTCACGCTCCAGATGTTCGATTCTGAGCGTTAGGGGAGTGTTAAGATCTCACAATGATTTGAGATATGAGTAATGTACCTCTTATATGGACTACTAAAATTATATTGTTTGTCTTATGTGGCGACCCTTTGAATTGAGGCCTTCATTGCTAAAAAATTTCACCTCCTTGTCAATGCTTTTGTCAAGTATATCTATTTGGCTATCAAGTTTGCATGCACAACTTTGTTGTTTTCTGAAACTAGCTAACTGATAGCTCTACTGCAACTTACAATATTCTTCTTTTCTTCTTTCGCTTGATAGAAAATATCTTAAACCCTCAACTAGTTGGTTTCCCAATAACTTTTTGTTCACGTTGACAGCAATCTAAACTCTCTATTTTAAACTAAATTGGAACTCATTCTACCAGCCCCTATAGGATGTAATATAATGCTTGCATTCCTCTGTTGGCATTCTTTGACTATGTGCATTTTCGACAAGACATCGATAGTTTTTCCCCCCTTGTTTGAGAACCCTCATTTCTTTTAGCCCAGAGAAAGACTAATTAATGTCCTTCGTACTTCGATTTGATTGGGCCTAACTGGGAGTCCATTGCTGAAGTTAATAGCGAGTCCATTGATTATTGTGTCCCTTACGGATCTCAATCTGATGACTCCAGTTCTCAATAAATTTCATGATTCATACTCTGTATTGTCCGGGAACAACTTTGTTTCCCTAAATACTAAACAATAGCAGCAGTTATCAGAGTATCTATTTAAGAATGAAGTTTATTCCAAACAGACTGCCTGACTATTTAATCCATTGATATTGAGTTAAGAAAGAACTTATGTTGTATTCGTAAAAGAAAATGAATCTACATCTACGTTAATTGATGTTATGTTTTTGTTAACGTTCAATACTGAAATTAATCTGGCGAAGGGATTTTTTCATCCCCTTCCTCCTTTTTTTTTTCTCTTTTTTCACTGGATGAGCTACACAACTGGGGTATTTTTTCCATTCTCATAAATCTTCCACTCAGCCATATGGACATGAGCATGAGACTCATAGAGATCCTTAACTTTTACTAGGAGATATCCCTTTGAGACAAGATTTTTTTTATTATTATTTTAGGGAAGGAGAGGTTAATGTGATTTATGATAAGGAAAAGTAACATGTAAAAAAAAATTATAAGAGAAAATGAGAGTATTGAGTTTATATATAAAAAATAAAGTACAACCATTCATAAATAGCTCATGTTGTAGAGTTTATAAAAAAATTATTTTATAAGTGTTTTACCAGCTATTAGTTTTTTTTTTAAAGATTTACTAAATAACTTGTTTTAGCTATTTGAATATTTATCAACTATTAGCTACATCTAATAGTTAAACTAAACACTTACTTAAAATTTTTATATTTGAAAAGATAAAATTTTATTATTATTTAGTAGTTTTTAATGTTGTTTAGTTAATATTCTTGTGAAGGTTGTTATGCAGGTTTATTAGGAATCACCTATATAAAATCATTTAATAAAGATTTGAAATTAAATATTCGGGACTAATTATTTTGATTTAAAAGTGCATGTGCTAACTCAGGCCTGGCTAAGGGCTTGCTTTGGTTTGGAGCTAGCGGTTCAGCACCCTCGACTGCTTGATCTAGAATCGGATTGGATTTTGTCGATTCGAAACATTTTTTATTTAAATTTCAGTATCATCAAATTATAATAAAATTTTTAGACATACTTAATTTTTAATGTAAAAATTTAAAATTTTTTTTTTCAAAAAAAAAAAAAAAAGAAAGAAAACAAGTTTTGAACCGGGATGATTTCAATTCCGGTTCAATGACGGAAGGGAGACTATAACCAGCCTCCTTAATTCAGGTTTCCACTGATTCAAGACCCCAATTGTTGACTCGGTCTAATTTCGTATTTGACTCAAGTCGATCTTGATTCAATTCATGATTCAAATCAATCCATAGCCCCGTCTATGTTAACTCATTAATTTTCTCAAACCATTTAACTTAAGTTGAAATGGCAATTTTTGAGCCCTTCAAATCCAATTACATGAAATTGACTGAATATTTATCTGATGCTATTTTTTTTTAATGCATTCTTGCATTGAAACACTCGTAAAAGACGAGATCCATACAACCTGATCTGGCTAACAAAGAGAAAAAGGAAATCCACACTGTGAGGCAAGTAACAAGCCCAACTAACCAAACCAAATAAAACCCAAAAAATAACCAAACCCAATCTAAACAAATCCACAAATCAGCCCATCCCTGGTACATAGAAAAGAGCAAAACAAAGGTATAGAAAAGAGCAAAACAAAGGACCTTAATTGCCGACTACCTCCAAACACACAGCCAACCATCACCAATACTTGTCGCCACAAGGAAAGAGTAGATTGAAGCCATTCCATTAACCTTCATCGCCCATTTAAGCACAACCTCACGATGCCGACCATCAGATTTCTCCACCAAAAAATCGCTCAGCTCTACCACCGACGTGATGATGCTATTAAAGAGCTCTTCGACCCTTGTAGGCCATTGGGAGGAACTTCCTAGCTATGGTGTAAAAGCAAATTCCGAGGATGTGAACTAGCCAAAACAAGAAGAGTTCTCTTACCATGCAGACTTTTAGACCCAGATGCTAGAAAAGGACTCAGGAGAGCAAACCAAAGCTAACTTTGATCTACCACTCGAGACAATGCAAATCTTCTCCAACACCTCCCTCTCCATGCTCAAACTAAGATCTGCTGCCCAAATAATTAAAAGCCAAAACTATACAAACTAGATTTGGAAAGGCGATGGGACCCAAATTCAAAATTAGAAGCAACCACCTTTCCCTGCCCTAAGACAGGGGACCACCAGGTAAAAACCGATGTGCCCTATAAATAAAATTCTCAAATAAGACCAAAAGAGATACTAATTTCAAACTTCTCACAAGCAATGTGAGCTTCGGTACAAGGACACAGAGTCAGTAACCTAAGTGGTCAAAGTCTTCGGGTAATTTATTCTGAAGAAATCTTAATGGTAGTTGAATCAGACATGATGAATAGAACAAATCATAAACAAAATGAGCCAAACTTAAGGAGCCAAAAAAATTTTGTTTACCATTTCAAAACCAAAAGGGTAACTGGCTACTGAAAAATTATGGTGCGCTCGCTTAATTTTGGATTAAGCCACCATTAAGCTAATCCTTAAAGTGTATAATGACAAGCGTTTAAAAGCTTAATGGTTGCATCATCAACTTGATATTTCTCTATCATGATGAAAGGACAGCCCAACGAGGCCTGATAGGCTCTTTGAATGAAAGTAGTTGAAACTTACAAGAGTGGATGGGGAAGAATATGAGAAAAAGACTGGGTATATAATTTGTCATGACTGGGTTCTACGGGCTCTTTCTGGAAAGTGTCTTTTTGAAGAGACAATAAATCATATATAATTTGTCATTTAGTTGCAGGATAATAATGCGCCCAATTAAGAGTAGCCTGAAACTCGCTAGTTATTTGTGGATTTTCAGTAGTAATGATTCCTTCAGTTTTTTTTTTGGGTGGATTGGGTGGAGGGGAGGGGGGGTGATTCGGTGTAACTCTTGAAATCTATATAAATAATAAATATAATAAAGTTAGTTTTAAAATAAATTTCATCAAAAAAAGTGCTAAGTGGTGTTTCATTTGATTTTTTTTTCATATTTATTTATTTTGTTTTTATTCTCTTAACAATTTTATAACATTAATTAATGATAAATTTATAAAACATTTAATAATAATAAAAATTTATGATAATAATTATAATTTAATTAATACTAATAAAATTAAGATTCATAATAATAATAAAAAAAAATTATGGTAAGAGTTATAATTTAATTAATACTAGAAAATTAAAAGTCATAATTATAAATTATATAAATTAAAGTCATTTTTTTTATTGTCCACTATAATTATAAATCATGCTCTTAATTTTTTATAATAAAAAAGTTATGACAATACTCACAATTTAATTAATATTAGGAAAATAAAAAATTCTAACTATATAACTCAATATCATATATGAAAAATCCAATTAGTCACTTAGAAGATACAATGTTCAATCAAAATTTTTCTCTTAAACTTGTCAAATGATATTTTAGTAACTAAGATATTGAAAGAGGATTAAGCAATTTGCAAAAATATCATTAAGGTAATCTTAATCTTATAAGAATTTATTTATATATATTTTATTTGTATCTTATTGTTTATTCTTTATATTCATTTTTAATTTATATTTAGTCTTTTTATTTGTTTATATATATATAATTTCATAAATTTTTTATGAGCTATTTTTAAAATATTTTAAATAAATTAAATATAAATACATTAAAAAAGCTATAGAATCATATTTTTATTCAATTAAACAATATACTAATAATAATTATGTTTGCACATTGCGCAGGCAAAAGCTTAGTTAATTTATAAACAAGGAGTTAACCTTTTTTAGCCAGCTGTACTTAAAGGCAAAGATTTGGTGTAATCCACCAATAGTCAATAAATTTTTTAAAGCTTAATGAATAAGAATAAAATTCATTTCTTAAGAAAGAGAGACGGAGAGAGAGAGCAATCTGTACTTTAAAGCAATGGTTTATTATTAACAAAAGAAAGTTTTTAAGTTATTAGTGAGGCTTTATGACAATTATTTGATGTGTGTTTTCCATCAATAAGCATCTTATTCGATGCTTAGTCTAATTATGGAGCAAGGGCATTTTTGGTGTCTTTGAAAAATGGAGTGATTATATTTTTTTTCCCCTAGCATTTGTAGGCTAGGCCAAAGATTGATAGATAGCGTGGCTATTTGAATTTTGTACCTTGGTAACCCGCCATATCCCAAACCTTATTTTTGTCACAATTACTTAAGATTACTAAAAATTCGTGCCATGCTCCGTCCACCCTTTATGCATGTTTGGATTTTTAGAATTATTGACGAATCACTCCTGTTCCAATGAATTACTGATAATGTCTGAAACTTCAGAAAGTGGATAGTTGATAACATACTGTAGTAGGAAACCTGTTAATTATTGTATAGATTTGGATTTCCATATTAACTGCCATAAATACTATGCATTGTAAACATATTTGTTTCTATCCATACGCTTGAGCTTGACTACGTAAATGAATGTTTTGAAAGCATATTGGGCTTTAGTGCGTGCTAATATAATATTTGATGTGCCATTTTAATCTTTCAATGTTCAATATGGCTCCTAAGATAATCTTGTGGTTACAGCAAGATTTAGATAATTATATTCTTGGGTTAGTACATTAGTCATTTCATCTTCCTATAACAATATATTGCACCATTCCTACCAATTCTTGCCAGCAAAATTCTAACTGTCAGGCATATTATGAAAATAATGTGCTCCTATTCCACACTAATTGCAGGATTTTTTTTTAATAATCATCTTAGCATGGGATTACAGTTTTTCATTTAAAATGTTCTGACTTCTTGTGGTAGGTACATTGTGTGCTTAAGCCTGATCAAATCTAGCTCACAGGTCAACAAATCTTGGCAGGAGTTAAATAAGAGAAGCAGCAAGCCATGAAATCAAGATGATCTACAGTGGAACCAGCCGAAGTCGTTCCATTTGGGATTTGATTCTGTATGTATATAAACACCTTTAATTCTCGTTTGAAATTCATAAATCAAATTGGAATGAAATTTGGGCAAGGATGCACATATCGTAACCTTTATGCCACTGTTGTCGATTTTCTTGAGCCAAACCAAATGATGTTAGTTGAACTCGCCAACTGAAATTAGTTACCACATCAGACTTCTACCAAACCAAAATTGGTTACTTGGTATAAGATATTTTAACATCCATTTGGGTGCTGCTCTCGAGTCCGAATTAAATACCCTCATCAACTACTTGCAACCACCATGTGGCCTCAATCTCAAATCACTCTTGTTCATTATCTACTAGCTATAATTTCCTGTCTTTCTGATGCCGTTTATTGCTGTTGCCCGTTATAATGCTCCCTGTTTTATTATGTCTTGCTTAAAGGAGGCAATCTCTCTGGCACGCCTTAATGCCCAGTAGCGTTTAAGATTTTTAAAAACACACTTTTGAGGTTTCTTAACCTGGTGTCCATTGGTAGAATGACAGACACTTGCTACCACGATTTCGGTGATAATGAGGATTAGATTCATGATTACTACTAGCACTCTTAAAACATTTCATAATGACAATGTGTTGTTTATCCTTAAAGTCAGGTTAGCATTTAGCTTGTGTCGGGAACTGCCTACAGTAGTTAAGCGAAGCTCTCTTTTGGCCCTTACTAGGAAAATCTACAGCGAAACAGTGAACATTTCCGCTAAATCAATCACATTGCCTCATTGGAGTGGATGCCATATTGGCGACTAGCTCTTCATTATTGCTTGGTCAAAGATAAGGTTGCGTGCTGCTTCCAAGGACAAGGAGGTTAGTGACCTACATAAGCCATTATTTGACTTTAACACGTTTCTGTTGTTTTTCATACCTGATACAATTTTAGGAGAACACCCTAATTATTGCCGGTTTGCAGACCAGTAAAATCAAGTTAAATCTGTCAAATTAAAGTTTGGACAATTCTTATGTGCTTTTAGCAGTATCTGTCTTGATAAGTAGATGTCATACACAATTAGTGCGATTACTTGACATAAAAATCTATTGCATAGGGTGAAATAAGGACCCATTGCTGGAAATGCAGAGCATAACCGTCCACACCTCACAAGGTAGAAAAATTCCAAAAACTCCAACA
The DNA here is from genome assembly GCF_030052815.1 of Hevea brasiliensis. NCBI lineage: Eukaryota > Viridiplantae > Streptophyta > Magnoliopsida > Malpighiales > Euphorbiaceae > Hevea > Hevea brasiliensis. Next base: position 1,027,312 of record NC_079496.1, on the reverse strand, counting down.
TAATAAAAAGAACATAGCCGAAGATAGGAAAGTGCCAGAAGAACAACCCACATTCCACATGCATTTCTTTTGTTTATCATTTCTTTTGTGGATCATCACCTCCACTAATCATTGCACGGAATGATAAAAAAATATTATACTGGACCCATACTCTTATTCAATTAGTGGAAGCCAACGCCACATATTCTTCCAATCACTTTCTGCCACGCAGCCACGTTTTTTTTTTTTTTTTTGAGGGCCTTATCTACCCATACGCTCTTTATTCGTAGTCTCGTTATTGGTTTTTGCAGCTTTGCTGTCTGCTTGAAACCCTGCCCTGCTGCTCTATTGGTAATATTTGGGTTGAAATTGTCATGTAGTCAACCCCATTGTTTGAGTTTATATCATTGTTATTTATTATTTATTTTTAAATCCTTTTTCTGAGGATTTGAGGTTTTCATTTCGTGATGTTTGTGTTTTATTGCGTGATATCAAAACTTGGGATTTTGGACCAAGTATCCCAAGTCGTCCTCTTGGAAACCTTCAGTAAGGAAAATGATCCCTGAATTATTTAACATTGCTTTCTCCCAAGAATTTCCCTTTAAAGGCTCGCTAGTCTGAATCTTTATTATTTTTTTTTCTCATCTGTTGGAAGTCTGTTAAGGTTTGAAATTTTCAGTATCATGTTAGCAATTTTGTTAGAGGAGAGAGCAAGAAAGGGAGAGTGAGAATTAGAATGATGCGGCAATAGATGGCAACGTTCACCAGACGGAAAAGCCTTTTGTAACAATAACTAAATAAAAACAAATTGGACAAGTTTTGCTATTCCTTTTCCCAACTTCAGCCTTGAAGACTGCAAAACTTTTGCAGCACGCGCTTGCGCGCCGCCCCCCGCCACCCAACCACCACCCCCCCCATATATATATATATAATAAATAAATAAATAGTCCTTTAAAACTTCATGTGTCCACTCCCATTGGTCTCTTTTTCTAAAAATCAAGCATTTTGAAATATTTGGTTATGGGATTATATAAAACTGCGCATTCTTATTTCTTTTAAGCGATAAACAACAAAATATTGATTTTTAAAAATCTCTGGAGTCAAATTATTTTCTTTTTAAAGGAAAATTACAGAATTTGATTGTAAAATTTAAAGATTTTTAATCATAGTTTGTTACTTAATATTGATTTTTGGACTAGATCCTTTCACGTTCGCCTATAATTCATTCATGTTTTGAAACAAATGCCAGACTCTACAATGATTTAGTAAATATATACTATTACTTTATATTTATAGTTAGGGTATCCTCAAATCATCTTTTATTAGTAGTACTAAAGATTACTAAAAAATGAGAAACATTAAAATATTTATTAATATTTTAAGATTTGATTAACAAATGAGTATGTATAGTTGATTATAGGAAGATAACTAGATATTAAATATAGTGCATCTTTGACAATTTCAGTGGTCCGTATATATGATATTTTTGATGTAGTGAGTGACTAGTGTGAGACGTGCCCACTAACCCATGAATGGATTGTTATTAGTATTTAGTATTGTTGTGAAGAGAAAAATCTCTTTACATATATTAATGAAAGAATATTAAAACTTAATTTAGAATTAAATTTAATATATTTAATAATTAACTTTTCTTTAAAAAAAAATATTTAAAATTAGCATCTCACCCAGAATTCCAAAAGTAGCTATGTCACGCAAAAACAATACCGAGTATTTTTCTTGCCAATGAAGGCTTCAAACAGAACCCATTGCCATTAGGCCATGGCATGAAGGTCTAAAAAGGCTTAGAGGAGTCTGGACCATACACGACCGAAAGGCGCACCCACGAGGGAAAAAAGAAGGGGCCATATAGACCCTATAAAGCCGAAGCCCGAGGGCTAAGGACAAAGAAATAAGAAATAAACAGCATAGAAAATCAGAAGTAAATAAATAAATAAATAAAATTGAAAATGATAAAGCAATAATAAATATGGTTTTAAAGAAAATGAGGCGTGCTCTCTCTTGATTCCTTTATAGGCTTCACCACCGTTTCTCTCTCCCCTCCTCTCTCAGCCTCAGGCCCCTTCCCTCCTTCTTATCTCCCACCTAGCGGGAGAAGCGACACTTCCCCAAACTCCGTTCCGTTTCTTTCTCTCTCTAAACAAAAAATTTTCGATTTCTTCTGTTTCAGCTCACGTAAATAATTAGCTCCTAGCTCAATCCCCCATTGTTTATATGTAAAGATCTTCCATTTTTCTCCTTAGAAAGGTAATAATAATCTGGTAATCCTCTGCTTTACTTGCTAATCACTCTCTTTAATCGTTTATTGGATGCTTAATCTTTATCTCGATTTTGGATGCAAAGCTTTGTTTGGATATTTAGACTTCGCGTTTTCTTGGTTGAATCTGGCCGGGAATTTGCTTTCCATGTGAATCTAAATTTTCTCCTTTTGTTCAGGTAATTGAGCTCTCTTCGATTCCCAAAAAATTGAAGGAAAACAGAGAATTTTTAGTACTATATTCGAATTCAAAGAGAATCGATCATGATGGCGTCAACTGCGATCTCGAATCATCCTGTAACCAATTCCAACTTTGATCGCTCAAAAAGGAAAAAGAAGAAGAAATCGCAAGCTCCATCCAAGGAGAATCAAAATCAAGGCCACGCTAAGTGGAAAACCGAAGCTCAGCAACAAATCTACTCCTCTAAACTCATCCAAGCTTTGAGCCAAGTTCGCCTCAGCCCTTCTTCCCCTTCGGCTCCCCGCCAAGGCCGAGCTGTTAGAGAAGCCGCTGACAGAGCCCTGGCCTTCGCTGCTAAGGGGAAAACAAGGTGGAGCCGTGCCATATTGACTAGCCGAATCAAGCTTAAGTTCAGGAAGCAGCACAAGAGGCACAGAGTGGTAGCGGCTTCTACTACCTCGACGGTAACCGGAACTAGCCGATCGAAGAAGCCGAGAGTTAGCGTTTTGAGGTTGAAAGGGAAGAGTTTGCCAGCTGTACAAAGGAAAGTGAGTGTTCTGGGCCGGTTGGTTCCTGGTTGCCGGAAACAACCGTTGCCTGTTATCCTAGAAGAAGCGACCGACTATATAGCTGCTTTGGAGATGCAAGTTCGAGCCATGAGCGCTCTCGCTGAACTGCTTTCTGGCTCCAGCTCTAGCTCCGGCGCCGGGTCTAGTTCCGGTTCGAGTCCTACGAGCTGATGGCAGTCTAGTCTAATGGGCGGATGTCATTTCGTGGTTCTTTAATATATTTTTCTTAATTTGTCATCTTCGACTTCTCCCACTTTCTCTCAGTAATCTCATGTTAAATACTTGTCCTCTTCTTCTTCTTTTCGATTTTTTTTTTCCCTTTTTTTCTTTGTGAGTAATTTTATCTCACATTTCTTTTTAAAAAAATTTTTATGTTCTTTCTTTCGAGTCCTTTAGAAGGGAATAATTGACCTGTGAAATCTTTCACCCACAATCTGTTGAACAACTGGTTTGAACCTCTTTAGGGAAAAGCTTCCATTAATCTGTAATTGCCTTTGTGTATATTATTAGTATATGAAATGATTTGGGGGCTATAGGGGTTGTTTTGTTCAATTATTTGTATATACTGCTCAGGCTTTTGCTTAATGGGTTATACCATCTACATCTCAAAATTGGTATTTTCTTTTCTGATTCCAGCTTCCTGAATCTTTATCTCAGATTCAATCGATTACATATATTATTGATAATTTTAGGTAGGTTTCTTTTTGAAATATATGTATATAGGGTCTGATATAAATAGTTAGTTTATAAATAATTAGGCTCTGTATCAAGTGGTGAATTAGGTTCTTTCAGGATGCTAGTTTTTGTGAATTGCTTTTGGTCTCTTTCTTCTTGTTGGCGATCTTTAATTTGCTTTAAATTGTTAGGAAACGGTTCTGCAGTAGCCTTTAACAGCTAAATGTGATCATGTATTCATGTTAGGCGTTACACTGGTTTTACTCTTTCTTTCCCTTTTTTGAACTAAGCATTTTTTACTGGTTATTAAGACATATAGGACACCTGGAAAATGAAAGAAAAGGACGCCCAGCCCTAGTGCACATATTGTTTGGGGGAGGGAACTATTCGGTTTGGCCATATGCATATCTGAGTTGGAGGAGGTGTAGTTATGGTGATAATAGGTGGTTACTAGTTGGGTTAGCTGAAAATCATATCATAAAAGAAATTGACAATTGGCATTAAATTCTGCTTCTAGATGAAATAATAAGGATTGAAACAGAGATGGGTTTTGTTTAACTTGTTTGGATTTTAGTTCACCACACAAGTGCCAAACATAAGGGGCAAGGGATGGATAGGTGTAGGGGGTGGGGATGGGGGCTTGGTCTAGTGTCTTGAATATCCAACTCCACTAACCCCTAAAGTCCGCGAAAGCACCAAAATATTTATGAGAAAACTGACACATATATCATGTGGTGAATTGTCCCCACCAGATCACAAATTCAAAACTGAAATCTTGCAAATTGGGTACACTCCTGTAACTCTACTCCTTTGTATAATCGGAATGTCCAGACATAGAGGTCTTTCTTATAAGGGTCACTCTGAGAAAGCCCTAAGGGAGGAACATGTGTTCCCCTGTCCCTACCGAAGGAGAGTCACCTAGCTAGCTATCACTTTCGGTGGATTGATCCACACGAGTGCTTGTGTTTGATCATTATTAGTTAGGGTTGGATTTGGGAGAGGGTGAAGTGAAAACACTTTCATGGTTGAATTCTCAAGGACCACAAAAGATTTTTTTTTTTTCTTTCTTTTTTTTATTTTTTGGCTTGTTCATGCAAGTGATTATCATTTTTTGAGAGCACATGGTTTGCATTCATTTTGTTCAGGCATACAAACAGCCAGAGTACATATGGCACCCATGTGCCTTATTTAAGCCTCTTCCCCGTCTCACTTTTTCTCAGTGTCCAGAATGAAACCCTCTTGAAATTTTGAACCACAGTGGTTAAAAAAGGCCTACCAGTTTTGACTGGGAGGAGCTCTCGCCCTTGTTATTTACCAATACCCAACTGTAGAAATAAAGGTGGGAATTTCATTGGCGACAAAACAAAGAGGGCCACTTTTTTCAGTTGTCAACATCCACCACTAGTTAATGGGTGTCAAATTGACTCGATAAATAACAGTTTTGAAAGAAGGGTTTGGCCACTCAGGCAATTGCTTATTGCCAATGGTGTCACCACCTTCATTCGCACATGTTGCAATCATATTGGAGAGAATTTTCAATTATCAAACAAGAATTTCACACATCAAAAACCATATATATATTATTCCCTTGGTTTTGTCCTCAGTCCTCTCCAATGACCTTGCTCGCTTAGGACATTCGGAAGGGATTCGCTTTCAGTTTATTTTTTTTTTCTAATTGAAATTTAAATAATTTAAAAACTGTTTTCATATTAATAAATTAAACCCATTAATTTTTTTTTAATCTCACCTTCTTGAATATTTCTCAAAGCAATTGATTAAAAAATGAGAAATTTAATATTTCTTTTATAATATATTATATAAAGATTTTTAATTTTATTTTCTTTCTCATAGAATACTCACTTTTTTTTTCTTTTTTTTTTCTCTAAAATACTCACTTTCAAGGCATATAAAGGGAAGTTTTTAATTTAAAAAAAATAATAATTGATGATGGTTTTGTTCTGATTAATTAGGGGGACAAGTTTTATCATTCACCACCCATTTTCTAAATTAAATTTGGCTTTGCAAACGTGAAAAATATAATTTGGGTGCTTGAATTGTATAGAAAGAAAATGATTTTGATATTAAAAATTAAAGTCTATTTTGTCATTAGATCAATAGTCTATTTTATGGTGTGTGATGTTAAGAATTGATATTCTAACAACAAAATATTAGATTTATTCATTGGTCTGATTCGAAATAAAATTTGAGATTCTAATCTTGGATCACAAAATTTTAATTTCATTCTTAATTTTAGTCGTGATTGAAAATTTCTAATTATTTATTTTATAATTAAATTTTAACTCAAAATTAAATTCATAAATTTTATTTCGATTCAATATTAATTTTACTCGATTTAATTTTGATGAATTTAGATTAGATATGATACCAAACCTTTCTCCGGCCTAGGAACTATATAAAGAACCACCTCCTTGTACCAAAATAATTAAAATAATCCGAAAATTCTTCAAAATAATCATGTCCTCAATAATTGTGTAACTCAAAAACCTAAAGAAATAAAGGATACCACACAAATCAAACTCAGAGGCTAAATCACCTAATCTTTTCAAATTATCAATAATTAATAAAAAAAAAATTAAAAAGAATACAATATATAAAACACAAAATATGCTTGACACTTTGGATAAAGTGTCAATATCTGGTTGGCCCAAACTCCACGAAATGCATATTAAAAAAAAAAAAAAAAAGATATATGTCGGTTTGGGTTGGCATCTGGAATCTTTTTTTAGTGAGTTGCATGCATGTGGCATGCAGGATTTCAGCTGCAACTTCCCATCAGCAACCCATTAACTGTTAGGGCTTTATAATGCTTTTATTGTTAAGCTCTACTAATGATACTATTACCTAATCGCTTTTTTTTAATATTATTTATTTATTTTAATGCAAATGATTTCGACTATGATTTAAGATACTAGTTGATATAAATAAATTTTATAAAATTTTATGAAATTTATTTATAAATTTAATATTTAAATATTTGATTTAAATTAAAATTTATTTATAATTTTTAATAATTAATTTTATAAAATTTATTATAACTAAATTAAATTTCATTAAAATTGATAAAATTTAAAAATAAATTTAAAATTTAAAATCATATATATTTTAAGTGATAAAATTATTTTTTTATTATATATTATTTTATTTTATTTTATTTATTCCAAACATATAATTTATTTATTTGAAATAAATTTTATATTTAATATAAAATATACCAAACAAAGAAATTCATTTGTAAATAAATTCTATTATGAAATTTATTTGTAAATAAAATGAATTTTATCATAAAATTAAACCAAACAATATCCAAAACTTAAAATCTCATATTTCTCTGAATATAACTTCAGAGCTAAAACTTATTAATAAAATATTAGCCTTTTATTAGTATTTGTATTTTAAGATAATGATATTATAGATTAATTTTTATGTATGATATTAAGTTAATTAATTTCTATAATCCAATTAAAATTATTATTGATATAAAATTAGAGAATTCACGAATAAATAATTTGACTAAAAATTTGAGTTTTGATATAAAGAATAAACTTACTTATTAATTGAATTAATTTTAGTTTTATTTATTAACAATTTAATTGATTATATTAAAAGCTGTATATTTAATTTAGTATAAAGGGAATAATTATATTATATGTTGGTATATTCCACATAAAATTGATGATGAGTTGAGCAAATAGTTAGTAATTTTGTTGATGGGATATGTGTGAATGAGAAAAGAAGAAAGGGAGAGAGTGGTAAAGAAGGGAAAGATTCTACTTAAAGATTAAAATTAGGACACACACATGAGTAAAAATCATTAGTGGCATGTGGGATGTAATGACATAACCCAACAATACAACCAACTTTTTCAAGCCATGTAAGCAACCAAAAACCTTTTTCTTTATCAATATTTCTTTCCTTTCATATATATATATATATATATATATATATTATTTTTTTAAAAATGGGCATGCATGCGCCATGTGAAGACAACCAAGACCAAGAGAGGAAAAGGACATTAATTGTAAAGAATTGCAGAAATTCAACTAAATTATTCTAGATCCACATGGAGGGGTCATGCTTTTGTCCATTAAACTCCAACAAAACTAAAGCAAAAGATGAAGAAGAAAGAGAAAGAGAGAATGAAGGTTGTGCTTCTAATTAGTATTACATGGACTGCCTCCTCCTCCACACGGATGCCCCTTAAGGCTTTGTTTGTGGATGATGATTAGTAGGATATCCGTGAAAAATATTTTATTTAAATTAAAATTTAATTAACATTTTTAATACATTTAATTAAAATTTATTTTTAATTATTTAATACATTTTAAATTTAATTATCATTACTTGAAAAAATATTTAAATTTATATTAATTTTAAATATTTTAATTAATAATCTACATAAAAATATTTTTATTAATAATTTATATTTTAAAAATTAAATAATTTTATAAAATATTTAAATTTTATTTATTTAAAATATAATATATAAAATTTTACAAATATTATTATAAAAATATATATTTTATATTTAACTAATTATTTATATAAATAGATTTGAGTAACGAATACTCAATATATAAAATTTAAATTTGAAATAGGTATTATTTTTAAAATTTAAATTCATTCTAAATTTAATTATATATTACTTAAATATGTTCTATTAGAGTTTTGTTAGATTAAAACAGATACCTATAAACACTCAATTCCTTACTATCCCTAGCCTTGTTTGATTTAAACGAATTGTCTTTTAAAAAATTTTCTTCCCATAACGTAATTTAATTGTGTTAAAATAAATAAGATAATTACTTTTTGATAAGTCACTGAATTGAGAAGAGTAACTTTTTTTTTGGAAGTTAAGATTATGACAAATCAAGTAAGTTAAATTTCAGGACTTCCTGAAAACTTCAAATGTCAAGCTTAAGTACCCTCCGACCAAGCAAGACCTAATGATAGAAGAGCTCCATTCGTCATCCTATGTGAGCTGACTCATATCCTACATTCGTTATCGTCTTCTTCCATCCCAACAAAAGTAGTTGACTCATTACTCTTTTAAGCAAATTTAGGGTTTTATTTTATTCTTGTTTATATACATATATACATAAAAGTCATACCAATAAACTTTAATTTGATAATAATAAAATTATTTTAATGATCATAAAGTTTTAAATTTTAATTTTAATTAAAATCAACGAAGAAAAAAATCAGCAACTTGAATAGTTTAACAATAAATAATTTATGAAGATTTTCTAATTTTGAAAATTAAAATTTTATTTATTACAATTTAGAAATAACGGTGTATTTATGCTTAACAATTGCTCCTAAAAACTATTCCAATTCAATTTCTCCTTTTGATTAGTTAATTTCCATCTTTAAACACATATGGCAATGATTAACTAATAATAATCTAATTCCCAGTACATAAACTTTGTTCATAATTTAATTTGAAATTGATTCGATTCAATTTAATTTGATATTAAAATTATATCAAAATTGGTAATATATATTGATTAAAATTGAAGTAAAATTAGATTAATTTAATTTTAGATCAAAACTAATTTTGTTTCTTTTAAAAAATTTCGACCATTAATTTTGATTGAAATCAAATTGAATTAAATTAAAATAAAAATCGAAACTTGTTTTCCCTAATAGCTTCATAGACACAAAATATGCCAAATTGTTGTTGCCCTTTCATATATATATATAAACCCATAAATTAAGGATGTTAGTGAAATGGCAAAGGGGACCAAGCTATAGCTAAGGGCTTAGGGACCTTTGGCTAGTTCACCATTTTCATTAACCTATAGTAGCCCCACACAAGAAATGACCAAAATTCTATAAAACTTGCTTAATTATAATTACACAACAAGCAATGTAAAGAGTATTACTATTTTCCCTTGTCAATGTGCAATGTATTTAGGTGTCCTAGAAGAGGGCATGTTATTTTCATTTAAAGATGAGGGGTCTATATTTTGAAAGAAGGGGGGAGAAAGCAATGCAAGAATGATTTGAGGGGACCAACAAATTTTTTTTTTTTTTAATCTAATTACATGGTAATTTTAGAATCAATGCACTTATCCATAATTAATCTGTAGGGACCAAATGCTTTGGTAATTAAGATTAAGGGATTAGGGGATGCTAGATGTGTCACCCAATCACTCATGCTCTTTAAAGTAGTGACATTTAAAGAATAAATATGGAAACAAAATAAAATGTTATTTCCAATAGGTGAAACACTCTTTCTTATCCTTTACTCCAAGGCATTAAAGGGTATTGAGATGGGGACTTATAGCATGCATGTTCATTACATCTAGTTTTTCACGTTCTTTGAACCCATCCCTATTAAATCTAAAGGTGTTCCCAAAATCTCCACAATGGAATAGATTATGTTCAATTAAGATTTACATCCATATTTGTATTATGGGACCTAGTTGAAGCGGAGTTGAATGAGTAACGGAGGTGAGAGTTTGTCACAAGTGAGATGAGCTTATTCGGGCTAGGATTAATTATTACTAAAGAATTAGAGCTAATCAATTTGATAGCTAGTTCTTTATCTTTAAAAATTCATTAAATTTTTTTGTAATCTTTTGACGTGGGATTCTTAACACTCAAGTTGAAAATTTTCCCCTAAAACCTTGAATTGATGCATCAGCAATACCAAAAATTTTGATGCTTGAATTGAAACGGGTCAAACATGTTCTGTTACTGTATTACTGAATTGAGTTGAACGGGTAAAAGTGAATGAATGAGCTAAGGCAAGAGTTCGTGACGAGTAAAATGGGTCTACTCGAGTTAAAACCAATCATTATTAAAAATTTAAAACTAACCAATCAGATAACTAACATTTCACCTTAATAAATTTATGGAATTTCTTGTAATTTTAGATGCAAGACCCTTAACAATTTGAACAGGCTAATGTAAACTATTTGATGATTTTTTTCTAATTGTATACCATTGTTAAGTTTATTTTTATAGATATATGCACTAATTTCATCATAAAAAGGATTTTGGATCTATCTAGAAAATAAATATTCTAAATATTAATTTGTAGAAAAATATGCAATTCCAACCTCACACTTCCCCACTAAACCCTAATCGGTTAACTACTTGATGATCTTGGCAATGGATGTTGATGATTTTTATATAATTTCAATTTTCATGTGCATGTAAAATTCGTTGATTCATTTCAAAATGACATTTGAACTCCACTTTCGTGCGTAAAATCATTAATGCTTAATTAAAACATATTAAACGAGACATAATTAATGTAATCCTCTAGATTTTGGATTTACTCTTAACAGACAAATACGTGTCAAAATTGCTGAATAGTAGTATTATTGAAAGCAACTCATGAGACATTGAAATGGGTTTGTTTTCTTTCATATCTTCAGTATAGATTTCTTCCACCTCAAAATGTCCCCATCACATGCACATGCTACCATTAAGCCTAGTAATCCTATAATTAGATTAGATAATTTACAACTTGCATTGTAGCATGATCTTACCTAATTTAGTGGGATTAGGCAATTGTGTGATTTTCTTTTGTCCACCCACTTATTGGATGCATGTGTTTTGCCCACTTGTTCTGTGTTAACCACTTAACAGTCTCTCTTTCTAGCCGCCGAATTGCTCTTTTTAGTCTTTTACCATCCCTTCTTTTTATTTTTCCCATAACTTTATGACTTGATTGCTTTCAATTATTTGAAAAAAATTCTTTCGGCAACCTTAGCTTCATTAAGTTAATTACAATTGGGAAATTCCACCTCCTTCTCTCTCTCTCTCTCTCTCTCTCCCTCTCTCTAGTTTTAAAGTGGAAATTTTCTCTCGTTAGGCTTTTCTAGAGGCGTCGGTCTTTTTCTACTGCTACATAATCAGCCTGACAGGGAACGACTCTATCCTCTCACTTAGAGTATGGGTTCTCCCTCCCAATTTTCACGCAAGGCTGTAAATGGGCTCTTTTGAGTTTTTATTTTGCAAGTCTAGTTTTTTTTTTCTTCTTTTCTTTCAAAGGCAGACAGGCGTACACATATGATTCAGTGACAGAACACACTCATTAGCAAAATCATGATAATTTTATAAAGGCATGTTAACCCATATAAATCATTAACATGTCCACAATCGATGTAGAATCCAGAAGGACCAGTCTTCCATGAGGAAGATCACATGTGCGTGACTCATGTGTAGGGAATAACCCACGCACACACCAGCTCACTCTCTCAGGCACTTTGATTTTTTTTTACAAAGACAGACAAATACATACACACGATGATTCAGTAATAGGATAGATCCCTTAGTAAAATTATGTCAATATTTTATCAAGACATGCTAACCCATATAATCATGGCAAGTCTAGTTTTCACTGAGAGAGACTTTGATGAGCTATGGCAAGCTAGACTACTAGGTTGTTCTAACTGAGGATGTATACACTTCTCTCTAGTGTTCCTCAACTCATAGAAGAGTGGATTTGCTTGCTGTGAATGTGGTTACCTTTGTTTTGCAATTATTGGATTCTGGTTTTTGGGGTTGGTATCTTCAGAGAATGTTATCGTTGCCATCTATGAAGCATCCAATCCCTTAAATGGCTAAAGAAATTAAAAAAAGTCTATGGAGCTCTGCCTGTCGCCGAATGATCCTCTCAACAAACTATTTAAATTAAAAAAATGGCTAAGTCATTTTTTAGCGTTTTCTTGCTTAGCAGAATTGAGTAGCTTCAACAGGTTGTCTCTTTATTAGAAGATTCCCCTAACTTTGGCATTGCTTGTTGTCTCTGACACCACTCGTTTGTCTGTCTTGTTACTCCATTGCGTTCGGTGAAACCTCTAATGCCTTCGAATTGCTTTTTTGCAAGTTTAAGTTCTTGGGTTTTCTGAGTTTAAATAGTTTATTGAGATTGATCTCCAAGTGATGAGCATCTATATTTATAATTATTTTTTGAGCAAGCCTCTTTCTTATTAATAAAATTTAAATTTATCTCTCACAAAAAAAAATCATTTAGTTATTCTGGTGGAATTTTTTTTAATTATGATATTTTAAATTTGAGCGTGAATCATAATAAAATGAATAAAAGAAAAATATATTAGAGATTCTAATAAATTTTAATTTAACAATATTAAAGTTATTTTTTAAAATTATAATATTTTAAATTTAAATCTTAATCAAAATAAAATGAATAAAACAAAATATATGTACCCACATGTCCTAATTTGCAAAAATAATTAGATTTAGTTTGAAACTTAAATTGAATTAGTCGAATCTAAAATCAAAACTATTAAAATTTAAATTCATTCATATTTAAATTAGACTAAATTTTTTTAAAAAAAAAATCTCTTTTTAAAATAAAATAAATTTTACCGTTTGATTTAATAAAACTAGATCATCCCGAACTGAAAATGAAATCAGAGATCCTTGGATTTAGTTTCGGTCCGTCTAGAATCAAAACCATCTATTTGACTCGAAATCAAATCGTAGCGGCGGGCCCTACCTTTTGTTTTTTTGCCCTACTTATTGGACCTTTATGTATGCATTCGAATTTTATCTTCTTACTAATAACGTGACGGGTCACATGTCTATCACAGCCAAAGTTAGAATTTTTTTTTTTTTTTTTAATTTTGTCCTATGTTTCTTTGCATAAGAATTTTTTACAATCGATAGAATTATTATTCTAAAAAAACAAAAATTATCATGCAATCTTAGGAGAAATTAATGGGGATAATTTTCTAATTGACTTTTTGCAAACAATAATTGCCAAATTAAGAAGAATAATTGCCCCCCTCTAGAGAGCTACGTTGAATTGATGGTGAAGTGATGGATAGAGATATATAATGAGATTCCAAGAAGTAGAACTACCCATATGATTCATACATATCTTCTATGTAATTTCTTATTTCTTTTCCAAATTATTGGTTAAACAGTCATTCTCCAAGCAACTTGCATGGTGAACCATCATACTCATATTCCATGACTTCTTAGTGGCCAATTACACATTATTTAGTTGCCTGTCTTTGTTAAATTTCATCTCAAACATGGACTATTGTCTTACACATCAACACAATGTGATGTAATTTGTAACACCCCAAAATTTTAGATTTTATTGTTTTATGAGTATTTTTGGTATTTTAATTTTATTTAAATTTTAAGAAATTATTTGAGTTTTTCGGATTTTAAAAATCGGGTTCGATTTTTCAAAAATATAAACTTTGATGATTTTTTAAAAATTAATTTAAAGACTACGTGGCAAAACTAAAAATATATTTGGAGTCTATGAATTTTTCTGAGTTTTCTGAAATTTTTTCGAAATTTTTGGACCTCGTTTTTGATCCAGAGGCAGAGTAAAAATTTAAAATTTTGTATTTCGAATCGAACCGGACCGGATCGGACCGATCGAATCGGACCGCTCCCTCCCCATTTTCTTCCTCCCTCGCGCGTCCGACCTCCACCCCTTCTCTCTCTCTTTTCTCTCTCCTCCCTCATCCCCTTGCCGCGCTGCCGCCTCCCCTGCCTCCCCACCTCGCCGGCGCCCCACTTCAGCCCTCCCCCACGGCCGGCCGCCACCTGGAACGCCGGAAAACGGCCTCAGAAAGGACGCGCAGCGCGCGCGCGACGCCTGGACTTCCCAGCCAAAATTCGGCCGATCCGGCCACCAATTGGACCAGGTCTTGTATCTAAAATCATCTACTCGTCGAGAGCTTTCCATAGACACCAAGAACGCCGAAATCCATCGAGCGGTTTGTTCAATTTTTGCCCGGGAAATTTTAGCCCATTTTGACTTTCGGGCTAGATTTCTCGCAAACCGTGAATCCCACAAGAAAACCGAGAGTACCAGAGCGCTCCACTCGTCGAGAGCTTCGCGGTGACATAAATTTCGAATTTTTCCGACACCGTTTTTTGGTGGGTCCCACGGAACTTCGCAGTGTTTTTCCGAGCATTAAATGAGCTTAGAAAATTCTGAAAAATTTATGTACTAACCCCCGTGTTGTGGGCTTCTTGTAGGTATCTTCAATTCGCGGAAATTCGACAGTTGACCGGGTTTGCAAATTTCGGGCTAGACAAACCCTTTACCGGAAAAGTCTCCAAATTGGACCGAGATTTTGGCTACCCCCCCATTGTTAGACGTCCCGAGCGCGTTCCGGAAGTCGGAATCGGAAAAGGTAAACCCGAACCTTACTTTTTCGTAATTTTCTAGTGCTTAAATAGGATTAAAAATTCATAAAATATTCGTGGTAGCTCAGAAAATTATGATTCTTTTTGCAATAGCCTAGTAATATTGTTAAGGATCGCGGGACAAAATTTTAGAATTTTTAGAGTTTATTTGGGCAGTTTTTGCAAAAATAATCAATTATAAGGACTAAATTGAAATTTTATATATTGTGATGGATGATTGATTTGATAAGCCCAGGAGGGGCTGTGTGATGAGATTGAGTTGTGGATATATGGGTTGTGAATATAGAAGTGTGTTTTGAGCCCTTTTGCAGGTTGGGTAGGTCCTAGGTATAGGGGAGACTCTGCCGGATTTTCGGTACGACTTAGGACGTATTTGGTCTTTTCTTGATTGTATTGAGTCATTTGTATTAAATAATTGTAATGTAATAGTCAGGTGAGCCGGGACAGCCTTCTTCCTCCGCCCAGCCGCCACAGTAACCGTTATCAAGTCTGTGAGTAAAATATTAATTTTAATTGTAATTTCACTATTATTATATGTTCAAGCATGTCCATGCATCACTTATATGCATATATTTATGTAGATAAACTTTAGGCACGATTTATGTTGCATTCATAACTGTGAAAGTGCCATGTATGTTGCTGTGGTAATTTGGAGCAGTGTGCGTGCGTTAGCGTGCGTGTGATATGGTGTGGACTATGGATAGGACGGGTAGTCACGGCTTGAGATCTTCGCTGGGACCCGATCCTTCGGGGGGTAGTCACGGCTTGAGTTCTTCACTGGGACCCCCGATTTGGTTTATTAAGCGAAAGTCCGGCTTGAGTTCTTCGCTGGCACCAGATTGGATTTAAGAGAGCTGTATAGGGGATCAGCTCCCATATATTATGATTGATATCACTGGGTGTGTGAGTGCTCCAAATTACCTTTATAATGTTATGATGTAAAAATGTTGTTGATGCTGCATTTCACTCTACAGGGTGCATTAGTTTAGATAGTTATAGAGATTATGGTTAAAATTGATATTTTACTCTCCGAGTCGAATGCTCACTCCTGTTCAATATTTTTCCAGGCCACAGGAGGATATTTTTGAGGTTAACCTGCTTTCTCCCTCGCAGGTTATTTATTCATATTTGTGTAATTCTATAAATTTCTAGAATTTCCGCATGTGTTAGAAATATTTATTTGATATGGGTCTGTAAACTAAATTATTATTTTGGACCTGTAATATTAATATTCTATGCATGTTTGATGGATTGGATGAGGAAGCTGAGCTCCCATTTATTTTTATGCTGATGAGTATGTGGAGGGTGAGCTGAGCTCCCCAATTGAGTATTTATTGTGTTTACAGGTCGGGTGAGTCAAAAACTCCCCGTTGAAAGGTCCATTTTTGGCCGGACTCTGTCCGGTTGATTTCTTGAAATTGGGCCCAAATGGGCCTTAGAGTTGGGTTAAGTGAATAGTTAGGCTTACTACGGGCCTCGGGGGCTTTAGGCTGGCCCATGTCCTAGTGCCTGTCCGGTACATAGGTTGGGTCGTGACAAATGTGGTATCAGAGCTTAGGCTCCAGATTCTTAGGGAATGTTCAGCTAAAGTGTTGGGAAGAGTCTACTAGGAGACACATGCGGAAAAAATAGAGTCCACATTCGTCTTGCATTGTCATCTTTGCTTCTAGTTTCTGCTTCATATATTGTGTGTAAATATGAGTCTATAGAGCTGTGTAATGAGTAATTTTGAATTTTGTGGGCTAATGCTGCTGAATTTCAGAAAAATACGTAGAAGCAGGAGAGCTGCCACTGCACCAGAACCAGATGTGCCTGACGAGGTGTCAGCACAAGATGAGGCGCCTGCCTCGAGGAGGAGGGGTAGGAGGCCTAGAGCTGCTCAAGTAGAAGAGCAGCTGCCACCGGTTCAGGATCAGTCGTTTATGGCACAGGGTCCCATGGACCCCATGGCAGCTACTCTAGCTGGGTTGCAGAGAACCATCGACATGATGGCGCAGTATATGGTCCACCCTCCACAGCAGCAGCAGTCCACCGCACCAAGAGGGGAACCTTACAAACAGATCATCAATTTCAAGAAGTTGGTGCCTGGTACTTATGATGTTTCAGACGATGCATATCGGTTTTTGGATTCCTGCAGACAGGCAGGAACAGAATTGCAGTTGACTGATAGAAGACTAATAGAGTGTATGCAGCATGTCACGGGGCCTATGCCTAGACAATGGATGAATGACTACATATTACCACAGATGGAGGGTTTGTCGTGGACTCAGTTTGTGGAACTGTTCATCAATCGATTTATGCCAGAAAGCTTCAGGGATCAAAAGCAGTGGGCCTTTGAGGCCTTAAGACAGAATGGTAGGTCTGTAGATGAATATGCTACAGAATTTCTGGAATTGAGCAGATATGCCCCTATAACAGTAGCTACAGAAATTATGAAGGTGAAAAGATTCCTAAAGAGGCTTGACAGAAGGTATGCGAACCTGGCCATGATGTCTGATCAGTCTTTTGATGTGGTGTTTGATCGAGCCAGACAGATTGAGATTAGCTATGCTGTGGATGACAGCGGAAGAGCGAAGAAAAATAGAGCAGAGGGTTCTACCGGTGTTCCCCAAATGGTTACTCCAGACAGTGGTGGCCAGAGTAATTACAGAGGAAAAAGTAGGAACAAGAAGAGTGGTTTTAGACACAAACCTCAAGGGTTCAGACCTGGATACGGATCTAGCAGTGGTCACAGTTTAGGGTACAGCAGTTCTGGGTCTGGTTCAGGATCCTCCTTGGCACCTTGCGCACAGTGTGGAAGAGGACATTCAGGACCTTGTTTGATGGGTTCAGGAGTATGCTTCAGGTGTGGCCAACTAGGTCACTTTGCTAGGGAATGCCCCGTGTTCAGTGAGCCACAGATGGGGTCACAGGGTTCTGTTGCAAATGTTCCTCGTCAGTTGTATCCGGGTGCTTCCAGCATGGTAGGTAGTCAGTTCAGTGGCCAACAGGGCCGAGGACAAGAGGGACGTGGATTTGGAGGCAGATCAGGAGGTAGAAGTTAGTATCAGGGTTCTGCCACTCAGGGTAGGGGTCAAGCTCGGGTTTTCACCCTGACCCACCAGGATGCTCAAGCTTCAAATGCAGTTGTGGCAGGTATTCTTCTGGTCTGTTCCTATGAGGCTCGTGTTTTAATAGATCCGAGTGCTACGCACTCATTTGTCTCCCCTATATTTGCCATGAGGTTGGGTAGAAACCCTACAATCTTATAATGTCCTTTGTCGGTAGCTACCCCACTTAGTGACAACATAGATGTAGATATGATTTTTCCGGGTAGCCCAGTAGTAGTGGATGGAAAGATCCTCCCAGCAGACTTGGTTCCTCTACCAGTGATGGATTTCGATGTAATCTTGGGGATGGATTGGTTGGCAACACATTATGCCACTTTAGACTGCAGGAACAAAAAGGTACATTTCCACATACCTGGTATGGAAGAGTTTTGCTTTGATGGTGACAGGAGCGTGGCTCCATATAATTTGGTTTCAGTAATTAGTGCTAGAAAAATGTTGAGGCGTGGATGCCAAGGGTATTTGGCATTGGTGAGAGATACATTTGTAGAAGGAGCCAAAATGGAAAATGTTCCTGTTGTCAGAGAATTCATGGATGTCTTCCCTGAAGAGCTTCCAGGGTTGCCACCAGAAAGGGGAATAGAGTTCTGCATTGATGTTATTCCGGGTACAAACCCCATATCCATGCCACCTTATAGGATGGCCCCAGCAGAATTAAAAGAGTTAAAGGAGCAACTACAGGAGCTGTTGGACAAAAGTTTCATACGTCCGAGCACTTCACCCTGGGGTGCTCCTGTGCTATTTGTAAGAAAGAAAGATGGGTCATTGAGGTTGTGTATTGACTACAGACAGCTGAACAAGGTGACTGTGAAGAACAAATATCCACTTCCTCGGATCGATAATTTGTTTGATCAGCTCCAAGAGGCTAGATTCTTTTCCAAGATAGACCTGCGATCAGGCTACCATCAGTTGAGAATCAGGAATGAGGACGTGTCCAAAACGGCATTCAGGACAAGATATGGTCATTATGAGTTCTTGGTGATGTCTTTTGGACTCACTAATGCACCAGCAGCCTTCATGGACTTGATGAATAGGGTGTTCAAGCCATTTTTTGACCGTTTTGTCATCGTATTCATAGATGACATTTTGGTATACTCTCGGACCGAGGAAGAACACGTGTGACACTTGAGGATGGTGTTGCAGACGTTGAGGGAGCACCAGCTATATGCCAAATTTTCGAAATGTGAATTTTGACTAGAAAGCATCTCATTCTTGGGACACGTGGTTTCAAGAGAAGGTATTCAAGTGGATCCCAAGAAAATTGAAGCTGTAACTGATTGGCTTAGGCCTACAACAGTCACTGAGGTGCGAAGTTTTCTGGGTCTAGCTGGCTACTATAGGCGTTTTGTACAGGATTTTTCCAGGATAGCAGCTCCCCTAACTAAGTTAACCAGGAAGAATGTTTCATTCATTTAGACAGATGACTGTGAGGAGAGTTTCCAAAAGCTTAAGGAGTGTCTAACCACTGCCCCTGTGTTGACACTACCTAAGAGTGGTGAAGGATACACCGTGTATTGTGACGCCTCCAGAGTTGGCTTAGGGTGTGTTTTGATGCAGAATGGAAATGTAGTGGCTTATGCTTCAAGACAGCTGAAGAGGCATGAGCAGAACTACCCCACCCATGATTTAGAAATGGCGGCTGTAATCTTTGCACTAAAAATCTGGAGACACTACCTGTATGGTGAAGTGTGCGAGATATACACCGACCACAAGAGTTTGAAGTACATCTTCCAATAGAGGGACTTAAACTTGAGACAGAGAAGATGAATGGAGCTTCTGAAAGACTATGATTGCACCATCCAGTACCACCCTGGGAAAGCCAATGTAGTAGCAGATGCTTTGAGCAGAAAATCTTCTGGCAGTTTGGCGCATATTTCAGCAGAGAAGAGACCGTTGATTCAGGAAATACATGAGTTGATGGATCAAGGTTTAATCCTAGATCTTTCAGATGAGGGGGTATTGCTGGCTCATTTTTCAGTGAGGCCAGACTTGAGAGACAGAGTTAGAGTTTCCCAGCACAGAGACCAACAATTGATGAAGGTCATAGAAAAAGTACAGCAAGGTGAAGGTGGTGAGTTTGGATTTGCCAATGATGGCGCCTTAGTGCAAGGTTCTAGGATATGTGTGCCCGATGTGGACAATCTCAGAAATGAAATCATACAAGAGGCACACTATACACTGTACAATGTCCACCCAGTCTCCACCAAGATGTACCATGATGTGAAGGATAGCTATTGGTGGAATGGCATGAAGAGAGACATAGCAGACTTTGTGTCCAAGTGCTTGACTTGTCAGAAGGTGAAGTTTGAACACCAGAGACCATCAGGGAAGCTGCAAGAGCTCCCTATCCCAGAATGGAAGTGGGAAATGATCACTATGGATTTTGTGACTGGGTTGCCTCGTACCACGCGAGGATATGATTTGATATGGGTAATTGTGGACCGTCTAACCAAATCAGCTCACTTCTTGCCCATGAAGACTACATATTCTGTGGCACAGTATGCCCGGCTCTACATCAGAGAAATAGTCAGATTGCATGGAGTTCCGGCTTCCATAATATCTGACAGAGGGCCCCAGTTCACTTCTTGATTTTGGAGGAAGTTGCAGGAGGCACTTGGCACACAGTTGAACTTTAGTACGGCCTTCCACCCTCAGACAGATGGACAGTCCGAAAGGACAATCCAAACACTGGAAGACATGCTTCGCATGAGTGTTTTGGATTTTGGAGGTCAATGGGATGATCAGCTAGCTTTGGTGGAGTTTGCCTACAACAACAGTTACCATTCCAGCATAGGGATGGCACCCTATGAGGCACTATATGGAAGAAAGTGCAGGTCTCCTCTGTGTTGGACAGAAATGGGAGAAGCGAAGGTGCATGATGTAGACCTAGTGCAGTACACTTCACAGATGGTTCCCTTAATCAGGGAACGATTGAAAACAGCTTTCAGTAGGCAGAAGAGTTATGCAGACCCCAGACGGAGGGATGTGGAGTTTGCAGTAGGTGACTATGTATTCCTGAAGGTTTCTCCAATGAAGGGAGTCATGAGATTTAGAAAGAAGGGCAAGTTGGCACCTCGGTATATCGGACCTTTTGAGGTTACGGATAGAGTTGGAGCAGTTGCCTACCGGTTGGAGCTACCACCCAACCTTTCTCACGTTCATCCCGTATTTCACATCTCCATGCTCAGAAAATACATTCCAGATCCTTCTCATGTACTACAACCAGATGTAATAGAGCTAAAAGAGAACTTGACATTTGAGGAGCAACCTGTAGCCATAGTGGACTACCAAGTGAGACAGCTAAGATCCAAACAGATCCCTATGGTTAAGGTCTTGTGGAGGAGCCAGTCAGTGGAAGAGTGCACCTGGGAGTCAGAACGGGATATGCTTAGCAAGTACCCTTATCTGTTCAATGTATAATCATGTTTTTTATTCTGCCTTGTGTAAAAAAATTCGAGGATGAATTTTCTGTAAGGGGGGAAGAATGTAACACCCCAAAATTTTAGATTTTATTATTTTATGAGTATTTTTGGTATTTTAATTTTATTTAAATTTTAAGAAATTATTTGAGATTTTTCGGATTTTAAAAATCGGGTTCGATTTTTTGAAAATATAAACTTTGATGATTTTTTAAAAATTAATTTAAAGACCACGTGGCAAAACTAAAAATATATTTGGAGTCTACGAATTTTTCTGAGTTTTCTGAAATTTTTTCGAAATTTTTGGACCTCGTTTTCGGTCCCGAGGCAGAGTAAAAATTCAAAATTTTGTATTTTGAATCGAATCAGACCGGATCGAACCGGTCGAATCGGACCGGCTCCCTCCCCTTTTTCTTCCTCCCGCACGCGTCCGACCTCCTCCCCTTCTCTCTCTTTTCTCTCTCCTCCCTCCTCCCCTTGCCGCGCCGCCGCCTCCCCTGCCTCCCCACCTCACCGGCGCCCCACTTCAGCCCTCCCCTACGGCCGGCCCCCGCCTGGAACGCCGAAAAACGGCATCAGAAAGGACGCGCAGCGCGCGCGCGATGCCTGGACGTCCCGGCCAAAATTCAGCCGATCCGGCTACCAATTGGACCGGGTCTTGTGTCTAAAATCATCTAATCGTCGAGAGCTTTCCATAGACACCAAGAACGCCGAAATCCATCGAGCGGTTTGTCCAATTTTTGCCCGGGAAGTTTTAGCCCATTTTGATTTTCGGGCTAGATTTCTCACAAACCATGAATCCCACAAGAAAACCGAGCGTACCAGAGCGCTCCACTCATCTAGAGCTTCGCGGCGACATAAATTTCGAATTTTTTCAACACCGTTTTTCGATGGGTCCCACGAAACTTAGCAGTGTTTTTCCGAGCATTAAATGAGCTTAGAAAATTCTAAAAAATTTATGTACTAACCCCCGTGTTGTGGGCTTCGTGTAGGTATCCTCAATTCGCAGAAATTCGATAGTTGACCGGGTCTGTAAATTTCGGGCTAGACAAACCCGTTACTGAAAAAGTCTCCGAATTGGACCGAGGTTTTGGCTACCCCCCCATTGTCAGACGTCCCGAGCGCGTTCCCGAAGTCGGAATCGGCAAAGGTAAACCCTAACCTTACTTTTTCGTAATTTTCTAGTGCTTAAATAGGATTAAAAATTCATAAAATATTCGTGGTAGTTCAGAAAATTATGATTCTTTTTGCCATAGCCTAGTAATATTGTTAAGGACTGCGGGACAAAGTTTTAGAATTTTTAGAGTTTATTTGGGCAGTTTTTGCAAAAATGATCAATTATAAGGACTAAATTGAAATTTTATATATTGTGATGGATGATTGATTTGATAGGCCCAGGAGGGGCTGTGTGGTGAGATTGAGTTGTGGATATATGGGTTGTGAATATAGAAGTGTGTTTTGAGCCCTTTTGCAGGTTGGGTAGGTCCTAGGTATAGGGGAGACTCTGCCGGATTTTCGGCACGACTTAAGACGTATTTGGTCTTTTTTTGATTGTATTGAGTCATTTGTATTAAATAATTGTAATGTAATTGTCAGGTGAGCCGGGACAGCCTTCTTTCTCCGCCCAGCCGCCACAGTAACCGTTATCAAGTCTGTGAGTAAAATATTAATTTTAATTATAATTTCACTATTATTATATGTTCAAGCATGCCCATGCATCACTTATATGCATATATCTATGTAGATAAACTTTAGGCACGATTTATGTTGCATTCATAACTGTGAAAGTGCCATGTATGTTGCTGTGGTAATTTGGAGCAATGTGCGTGCGTTGGCGTGCGTGTGATGTGGTGTGGACTATGGATAGGACGGGTAGTCACGGCTTGAGATCTTCGCTAGGACCCGATCCTTCGAGGGGTAGTCACGGCTTGAGTTCTTCGCTGGGACCCCCGATTTGGTTTATTAAGCGAAAGTCCGGCTTGAGTTCTTCGCTGGCACCAGGTTGGATTTAAGAGAGCTGTATAGGGAATCAGCTCCCATATATTATGATTGATATCACTGGGTGTGTGAGTGCTCCAAATTACCTTTATAATGTTATGATGTGAAAATGTTGTTGATGTTGCATTTCACTCTACAGGGTGCATTAGTTTAAATAGTTATAGAGATTATGGTTAAAATTGATATTTTACTCTCTGAGTCGAACGCTCACTCCTGTTCAATATTTTTCCAGGCCACATGAGGATATTTTTGAGGTTAACCTGCTTTCTCCCTCGCAGGTTATTTATTCATGTTTGTGTAATTCTATAAATTTCTAAAATTTCCGCATGTGTTAGAAATGTTTATTTGATATGGGTCTGTAAACTAAATTATTATTTTGGACCTGTAATCTTAATATTCTATGCATGTTTGATGGATTGGATGAGGGAGCTGAGCTCCCATTTATTTTTATGCTGATGAGTATGTGGAGGGTGAGCTGAGCTCCCCAATTGAGTATTTATTGTGTTTACAGGTCGGGTGAGTCAAAAACTCCCCGTTGAAAGGTCCATTTTTGACCGGACTCTGTCCGGTTGATTTCTTGAAATTGGGCCCAAATGGGCCTTAGAGTTGGGTTAAGTGAATAGTTAGGCTTACTACGGGTCTCGAGGGCTTTAGGCTGGCCCAGGTCCTAGTGTCGGTCCGGTCCATAGGTTGGGTCGTGACATAATTGGTAGCCTAAAAAATGATTCATAAAATATTTTTTTAGTAGGGAGATTAAAAGGATAAGAATTTGAATTTGAATGTATCATATAAGTGATATATTTTTTACCACTAAATCAAAATAAATTAAGTGGTGATTTTATCCTTAAAATCAATCGGACTACTCATTCTCATCTAGTGAAGTCTCACATTTGTGATTTGTGCCAAATTTTGTAATAGAAGCCCAGTTGTGCTTCAAAATATCTGCTTTAATTCTGGTACTCCACTACAAAATTTAACAAATTTAATAAATTTCTCTTTTTTTTAATAAGAAAAATTATGGAAGCATCCACTCGCAGGCATTGGTAAGAAAAAGCATCAACAGATCCTGGCATCTGATCCATGTGACTCATGTAAGTGTCACATTCTTAATAAGGATGCAACGAATGTCTGGTTTGATAAATAGAGAAAAGCAGTCCTCACTCCTCATATTATACATTGAACCAGACAGGGCTCCACACACATGGCATGGCAAATTCATAGACAGGCCGCCAGATTTTCGTTGAGGACTTTCAGCAAACACGTATTCTCCAAAATTCAAAAGTTTTAACTTTTCTTATTATTGGCACCTACCATAACAAATATTCGTTGCATTAAGAAGAAAAATAATAGAATATAACTATTATAAAATTGATTTTATATAAAAATAAATTTAATAATTCTTAAAATAACTATTCATATTAAAATTTATATATTTATTATTTTAATTTTATATACATTTTAATTGATCTCATATATATTTTGATTCAAATATTTTAATGTTAGAGATTTATCAAGGGCTAGTAATGGGATCCAAAGGAAGATTAAAACCTTCAAAAATTTTGTCACAAATGAAACGCCCATGTAGTTGACTGTAACCACTGATCCAAACAAGCTCGTCACCATTTGAATGATCCAAAACTGTCCATGCTATGGGATTTGGACACTACGGCCGGCTTGGGCATGTGTTATTGGGCTCATGTTTTTGATCTGATTCTTTTTGCAGGCCATGTTATTGGCCCACTGGTCAGAAGAAAACACGACGTCGTTGGTGCTTGACCCACGAGTCTATCAGAGAACACTTCGCCCTGCTCCCTTGTTCGTACATAAGCTCCAGTCGAAGTCTCCTGATCTTCTCCTTCTTTCTGAGTTCCTAAACACTGCAGTGAGAAAGTAGAAGCTTAAGCTCTAAAAGACATCTCTTCGGTTTCGCGTGCTTTTTATTTGGAAGAGAATGGCTTCTTCTTCATCTTCAACAACAGAGAGAAGAGGAATACCGGGGGCTCAATTTGTACAAGATGTCGAAACCTATCTCACCCAATCTGGTCTCGATGTCAACTCTGCTCTTTCCTTCCTCCAAGAAAGGTACTCCTTTTTCCTTTGTTATGCTTCCTATTTCACCAATTTCACACAATTCTCATAGCTTACGATCTTACAAGACTTTTCCCCCCCTTTTTTAATCCAATCTATTTCTGGGTTTCTGCAGGCTTCAGCAATATAAGTTAGTCGAGATGAAACTTCTTGCCCAGCAGAGGGATCTTCAGGTACTCACTTCTTTATTACTTGTATAATTTACTTTCCATTGTTTTGACATTACCTGTTCAGTTTTTTTGTCATCAAAACAACCTAAAGTCATTGATTCAGATGGCATTTGAGTGTAAGGAACTGAAGTGGAATGGGAATTTTCAGTTTCTTTACTGGTTCTTAATGAAAGAAATAGCTAATAATCCGTAGATTTTAATAAAAGGTGTCAGACACTAGAAAACATGCTTTTTCAAGTGCGTTTTGGATTTTCTCTTTTTATCTAATGAATTTTAATGAGAAATGGCGTTTGTTCTCGGTGAAACTAAGCTAGATCACGCAGCACGACTGCCTTATAATATTTTAAAATTTTCCTTGTAAAGTTTGAGCCTTTTCTCCAAAGAAAGCACTTTTTCTTTTATGGTATCTTGTTTGAATGAGACCAACAAATAGGGGCCCTGTTTTGAACGTAGATGGGAAATCCGTTATCCTCATTTCTGGGATTAGGCAAATGTTGGATATAATTAATTAATTCTATTTTTTGCATCATCACAATGTTTGTTGTTTAAAATATTTTAGTTTCTGAACAATGCATGTAATTTCTATACTATAATTGGGATGAATTCGATGCATTATCTGGTGAGCTGCACTTGACCAGAAACTGAGTCACTGTGCTCTAGTAAATGTTTGTTTTCGTATTGTTTTACTTCCTCTGATTCGTAATGATTTTGAATAACATTATTTTCCTATTATTGGTGTCAGGCAAAGATCCCTGATATTGAGAAATGTTTAGATGTGGTTGGAACTTTACAGGCCAAGAAGGGTACTGGTGAGGTTCGTTATTTTATAAGGCATTTGTGTATTGTGTATCTTGATTTAGGAATGTAACACTTGCTTGGTTTACGAACTTGCTGTGCTCATATTGTCATATTAACTGATTATTATTATATGCTGATGCATGCCCATCAAGGCAAAACACTATTCTTATTTAGGTGGCGCATTATTTAGTAGGGTTATGGGAAAATTGATGCTATAGATTAGAGTTTCTGATCTTAAAGAATTCTGCCATGGGTGTAGCTCATATAGGAATATTCTGTAAAATGTAAGGGTTTGTTTGGCATTTTGCATGCCTCATGCAAATTTATAATTTTGGGGGAACCAAAATTAATAGAAGAAATGCCACAGCCTTCCTTTAGGATAATTCTTCTGGAGTTTCCTTCATTGGCCAGAAATAAGCAAGCGACATCTACATTGAGGCTTGCTTATGGAGAATGCCTTACTTTTTTATTGTCTCATTTTTTCAGAATGTATACAAAACCTATCACGTCTGTACACAATCTCAATCTGGAATAATGTGCATCCTCCTTTTAAAGTTGAAGTCAAGATTATGTAAATCTGTATTTCTACTGCTACTGCAGACAAGGATAAAGGATATTCTGGAAGTATTTCTGTATAATTATAGATGTTAATTATTCAAGTTTTTATGTAAGACTATTCTTTAGGAATTTTATTTAGTTGCTTATTTGAACTTCTCTATTACTTAGACTATTTAAGATTTTCTTATTTAAAAGCCCTCAAAAATATATGAAGCCTTCATGCAATACCTATGTGGTCTAGCTATTTTCTTAGGATTTGAATTTGTTTAATGCACTGAGATATTGGCAATTTAAAAAGTGTTATTTTATTTTGCTCCAAAATAATTCTCCTCTCTCTTATCTCTCTTTTGCTCTCTCACACGTGCGCATACACATGAGATGCTTTTCACTTAAGCACTGATGCAGTAAATCCCATCAAAATGTTTCAGCTGCTAAGTGTTACGCCAGCTATTTTCTGCATGTTGAATTGTGCCGCATACAAAACAGTCTTTAGCTGGTTGAGTTGTGTGCTTGTGTTGTCATACTTTTTCAGTAAATAGTTCCCTATTTGAGCAACTCATGTGCATTAATTGTTTGGACTATTAGCGATCACAACTTGGCCTTTAAAAATCTTCTTATGGTCTTATTTCTAGCTTAATTTGATGTGAAAACTGGATATGGATCTGATAATCTGAAGACTAACCTTATGAACACCCTGTATTTTTTCTCATAGGTACAATTATTACTGGATTAATACTTGGCTGTCCTCAAATTGTATAGCTTCTCCCTATCACTACAGTTTCTTTTAAGTTAGAAAGGATCAAGTTACTCCATTGATGTTCTTGCTTTTAGGTGCTTCACTTCCTATTGGTTGCATCAAATTGGCTGTCTTAGCTAATCACTTCCCCTTGTTCCATGAGAAAACCAACGCTTTGCAGATTCTGCTGACCTAAGCATTAATTCTCCATGTTTGCCATATAATTTGAGAAGGAATAGAACTTAGTGCCATGCATTTGTCAACAAATCTGCTGACAAAAATGTCTTTTGGTGGTATGCCCAGATTATCCTTAAATTTGTACATAAACGTATATTGAAAAGCTCAGAAGTCAAAAATGTAATCAGTTGTGGTTGGCTTAACTATATGTTGCTGGCTGACAAAGAAATTACCATAGAATTTGCTGATGGTCAGTCCTTTGCACCATCAATTTTATGACCGGAGACTTGAGTTAATTTAGGGATTCATGTTGGTTGTTGAGTAGCTGTGCTTTCAATAGCAACTCCTGGGATAGTGATTTTATTATCTGAAAGATGTTAAAGCTAATGCTATTATCGTTCCATTTGCTCTGTTTGTTTGATACAGGCACTTATTACTGATTTTGAAGTCTCTGAAGGCATATATTCACGGGCTCACATTGAGGATGCTGATTCAGTGTGTTTGTGGCTGGGAGCAAATGTCATGTTGGAATATTCATGTGAAGAGGTTTGTGCCTTTTCTTTTAAATGTTGTTAGCAAACCTCTAGTTTTGCCTGAATGATGTAATCATCTGTAACTTTTTATGGTGCAGGCCACTGCCCTTTTGCAAAAGAATTTAGATAATGCTAAAGCTAGTTTAGAAGTTCTTGTAGCTGATTTACAATTCTTGAGGGATCAAGTCACAATAACACAGGTATTGTTAATGTTACTATAGATAGTCTAAGCTTGAATATGAGTCTATAAATGTGGTGCAGATCTTACCCTGATTGGCATAATAATTAATAACATTGTGAAAGTTAAACATGCATGAAGCTCTAAAACAATAAAAATTTAGGTTAGATTCATGTACCTTATTCATCCAGAACAAATTATCAGTGGTTTTCTTACTATTTGTTAGGTAACTATTGCTCGAGTTTACAATTGGGATGTTCACCAGCGTAGGATGCGACAAGCTTCCAGTACTTCTACAGATTCATGAAACAAAGGTCAAATGCAGCCCAGATTCAGAGGTGACTATATATTCTTGTTGAGAATGTGGTTCTCATTTCATATTGTTTAATTTAGGTGAATGGATTGTCTTTGTATTCTAAGTGATACAAATTTTGGTTCATGGGTTTCCTGCACTTCTTGTTTAAAATTCTGGATGAAGCTTATTATATTTTTCGGACCTATTTTTGTATGTAATAGGACTTCTCGGCTTAAGCAGCAATGTCTTTGTTTGCCCCAACTTTTAGGTCCATTGGCATGTTTTGGTGTGTGTATGCTATTCATGTTCAATAAGATGTTCAATTAAGTTTCAAGTTAAATTTGATCTGTCAACCAACTGGCAGTAAAAGCTTTGGTATCAAACTAAAAATTTGGGTCACTTGTGAAATGATCGTATCCAATGAAGGTTCATGTGTGAAATAGGTATTAGAAAAAGTTACCGAAATGAAGCGACAAGGAGTCCGTTGGGTCTCTATGCTTTATGTAAGCATCTTAACCTTCCTTGAAAGGGTTGTAGACCTAGATGTTTTCTATTATACAATTGCAAGTTTTTAGTCAAAAATGACGTGAAGTTAACTTAGAGTTTGATCTAGTCAAAAAAATTAAAATGATTATATATGTATATATATACACATGATAAGCATTTTTATTTTTTAAATTGCTTCACATGAAAGTGAATCATGTAATGTGGACTAGCAGGGTGGCAGCCTTGCTGCTCACAACGACTAGAGTTTCACACATGAACCTGAAAATCTCTACCAATTCTAGATCAGATATCTGGCAAACTTTAAAGCTCACCACGTGTGTCTGTCTAGGAGATACAAGGAGGCCATTGTGTTCATATTTTCACACTGCAACGTTTGTGACATTGGGTGCTGCAATCACATGGGACACTAGCCATTAAGTTATAAAAAGGTGCTTCCATCTCCTAAGATGTTCCTGCGTTTATTTTGATTCATTTGATTTGATTGTGACTTAAATTCAAGACCTCACAGTTTTGGGCATTGAGCTAAAGCTGTTTGGGTATTGCTATGCTATGCAATCGCTGTGGGATGTGAGCCTTCAGTCTTCATGCTTCCTATTTATTTGTCTGCTCATTCATATGTCGGTAAATCCTTGTCCAAATGTCGGTTTTAATGTGCAACTGCCGGGATTTCATTTTGGGTGGCTCCAAACTATTTCTTAATCTTCTCTTCTATCTCACACATAAGCGCGTCCTTTCCATTACCTTCCAAAAACTCGGTAGCAACCCATTCACCCAGGGACCCAAAAAAGCTTCTTTCTTCTAAGGTTCAACATTGAAGCAGACCCAAGAAAAGTGAGAAGAAGAAGAAGAACAAAGACCTAGAAATGGCAGTCAAGATGATATTTTTATTGAAGAAGCAACAAGAGGGGTCTAATTTCACACCCCGTTGACTATTTTGAAAGGAAAGGGTCCCATAAAAATTAAAATTAGCAAATGGTTCTAACCTTCCACTTGCATATAGTTTTGACAACCTTCAAAAGTCAGCAATTCCATTCGTCTCGATGTCTTCCCTTCTTCTGCTGACTTTCTGTTTCTTCGGAAGTTTATTTATATCCCAGATTTCTAGTAATAAATATGTGGGTCAATTTTAAAATTGGGTTTAATCCTCTTCACTCGTCTGATATCCAGATTTCACTACCAGAAAATCTGGATTATTGTCGCGGCTTAATTGTATCTTCCAAGTGGGGAAATTCAATTTACAACAAATTGTAGACAAGTGGGATTTCATGTTATGAGAGAATTGATATTTGTAGAATTAGCTTTCAATTTTAGGTCAATTTGACCCAAAATGATATTATTTAACTTGTACTAATATGATATTATTTCGACTAAAAAGACAAAAATATAGACAAATAAAAGACTTGTAGCTTTTCTTAAGATGTAAGTCTTATTTCTAGAACGAAGAATCATCAATATACTTTGCCAAAAAAATTGGAAAAAAAAATAAATATAGAAAACTGTTCAATAATTTTTAATTACTCAAATAATATCTACTTAGATAAATAAAATAAAATTATATTTATATTCCAAATTAAAAAAAAATACTATACATCAAATTCAATTTTTTTTTTATTTCAAATTCTCATCCAACTTAACTTATCATTAAAGACATTTATGTGCATATTTAAATCAGATTTAATTCTTTTTGTTTACATTATATTACATGTAATATTTAACTATAAACTATATTATCATATAAAATTAATAATACTAACAATATGCGAAAGTATCATTGAGCGAAATAGCTTGATGATTAATCAATATGGTCTTGCCCTATCTTAATTTTAACTCTACATACCAATATTAATAATTAAATATTATCTTTACTTAAAAATATGAATGAATCAATGTTGGATTGTTCATGTTGGATCATTTATTTGTATCTGGATGTGGATTAGCAATAATCAATTGATAGACTTATTGACAGATTAAATAATGATATCAAATAATAAGTTTAGTAATTAACAATATCTAAATAGATTGGGTCATATAATTGTGCAAGCCTTCAATGGGTCAGGCTGTCCATAAGTCCACTAAGAAAGAGGTCACAATTCTCAGTTTTATATATATATATAATTCAAATAGAATTTGAATGCTGCGGATATTGAAAGTTGTGAACCTATCCTTTCGCTTATGTTCTTGATTGTTCATAGAAAATCATGGATTTAAGCTACTTCTAGGTACACATATTTTCTAATCATGTAATCTATAATGATTTAATTTATATTTATAACAATTGGTATCAGAGCCATATTAGGGATTATTGTTTTTCGTTAATTTCATTGTTGTATGTTTAAATATTAGTCTAATTTGGTTACATGGTTTGATAAACAGTTTTTCTTTTATGTTAAATACTTGGTTTCAAACAATACATAATATATTTGTTCAGTAATTATGATTGAATACGATTGAATTTCGTAGCCCATATGAAACCTGCATGCTGTCACATGTAATTAATTTAACAAAAATCAATAGCATAAAATATTTATAATTCTGTTTAGTTATGTGTTTATTAATTATGGTAATATTATGTGTTTATTAATAGTTGTTAGTTTTGTTAAACTAATTATATTCAGGCATATTGAGAACATATTTATGAGTAGTAACATTATTACTATGCTTATAATATAGTGTCCATAGAAATTCTGATCATGGTAAACACTTTTATGATTATGAGCTCACCTATCGTGGGACTGGTCATAAAATTATTTTGTTAATTTGTTTAAAAATTTATTCCATAGATTTCAAGAGTTATTTGGGTTATATTAATAGTGAATATATTCATCAGTACAACACTATTAATATAATAAGTTATTGTTAGTTGTAATGTTATTTGTTAATTGTCTTTAATATTTTTTAATACCCTATCGGTATAAAAGTGTTAAAGATATTAGTTTATATATATATATATATATTTGATAAGTTCAATGAGTTTTCTTGATTTTATTATAATTCGGGACCCTTAGGTGGGATTATAATAAATAATAGTTTTGTTCATAATTGCTTTCTTAGCTGGATTTGAAAGGAAACTTTAGTTTTGTGATTATGTTATATACATAATTCATATTTCCTCTATTGTTTTATTTTAGCTGCTATTTCTACGTAATTATTTGCTGTGAAAACTCTGAATGGCTCTAATTTTGATGATTGGAAAGAGCCTCTGAGCATGTACCTAGCAATAGCTCAACTGGACTTAGCCTTAAGGGTTGATGTACCTACTGAACTTACTAATGAATCCACTGCTGCTGAAAAGACTTATCATGAGAAGTGGCAAAATTCTAATAGGGTTTGCTTAATAGTGATGAAGTATACTATAGATAAGTCCATAAGATAGGGTATTCCTGATAAGGAGACTACTAAGAAATTTCTGCAGGCTGTTGCTAAAAAGTTTAAAAAGTTTGACAAGGTTCAAAAGAGTGATTATCTTTTTTTGCTGGAGCACACCTAATATGATGGTGTTAGTGGTGTGCGAGAACACATCATGACACTTATAAGTTATTTCAACAAGCTCAAGTCTTTTAATCTTGATTTGGGAGAGAGTTTTCTAGTCTGGCGCATTCTTGAATCTCTTCCACCTCAATTCAAAATTCTTAAGACTTCTTACAACTCCCAACAAGGGGAGTAGACAGTTGACTAGTTGATAGCCATTGTGTGTCAAGAAGAGGAATCTATGAGGAACGAGACTACTCCTTTTGTTAATTATGTTTTTAAAGGGTCTAGTAGCAAGACTAATGAGAAATTTCAGAAAGATAAGAAGCGTAAAGCTAAATTTGAGAACAAGAATAGTGGTAAGCACGATCATAATTTAACAGTTAAGAAAAAGCCCTTCAAAGGCAAGTGCAACTATTGCAAGAAGCCTAACAATAAGTTGGAGGACTGTTTTAAGTTTAAGAAAAAGCATGAGAAGAAAGGTAATAGTCTAGCACTTGCCCCTCTAGCTCTAGTATGTTTTGAATCAAATGTTGTTGATGTTCCTTCAAATTCTTGGTGGTTGGATTCTAGTGCTACCATTCATGTTTCAAATTCCTTGCAGGGGTTCAAAAACGTGAGGAAGCCAAGTGAAAAGGAGAAGACTGTTTTAGGAGTAAATGCAGTTGCAATAGTAGAACTTATAGGGACTGTTTCTTTGAATTTATCTTCTGGACATATGTTGGAATTAAATGATACTGTTTATGTTCCTTCTTCAAGGAGAAATTTAATTTCCAGTTCTATTTTAGATAAGTGTGGTTCTGTGTTTCTTCAGGGCAATGAAAAAATTGTTATTTATTTTAAATCTAATATTATTGGTTTCGCTGTTTTATGCAATGGTTTATACATGTTGGATTTAAATTCTGTTCCTTTTTAATCTATTGATCTTCCTATCAATGTTGTTATTGGGCACAAACGTCAAAGAGTTAATGAGAACTCTTCAATATTATGGCATAGACGATTGGGTCACATTTCTAGGTAAAGATTAAAAATGATGGTTAAACAAGGTGTCTTGCATAGTTTGGATTTCTTTGATTTTAATACATGTGTTGATTGCATTAAGGGAAAATTTCCTACTAGAGCTAGAAACAAAGGGGCAATTAGGAGTGAAGGTGTGGAATTTGATTCATACAGATATTTATGGACCAATTTCTCCTATTGCTATGGGAGGTTTTTAAATACTACATCACTTTTATCGATGATTGTTCTAGATATGGTTGGATTGATCCTTTTTATGAGAAGTCTAGTTCCTTGGATGTCTTTAAAGCATTTAAGGCTGCAGTTAAACTGAAAACTGGGAAGAAGATTAAATGTGTAAGGTCAAATAGGGGTGGTGAGTATTATGGCAGGTATACTGAGACTGATAGAAATCCTGGTCCTTTTGCTTTGTATTTACAAGAATGTGGGATTGAGGGACCATGCTTGGGACTCCACAACAAAATGGGGTTGCAAAGAGGTGAAATCGTACTTTGATGGACATGGTGAGATTTATGCTTAGTCATTCTTCTTTACCAGAAATTTTATGCGGTGATGCTTTGAAAACTGCTGTATACATTCTCAATCAGGTTCTTAGTAAATCAGTGCCTAAGACTCCTTATGAGTTAATGTTTGGTAAGAAGCCCAGTTTGAAACATTTTTATGTATGGGGTTATAAGTCAGAGGTGAAGCCATTTAACCCTTAGATCAGAAAGCTAGATGCTAAATCTGTTAGTGGTTTCTTTATTAGCTAATGTGCAAGTTCTAGAGGTAGTAAATTTTCCTGTCCAACTCATTCCACTAGAGTGATTGAATCAGATCATGCTATTTATTTTGAGGATGAGATGGATAGTGGGAGTCAAATACCTCATGTTGTCAATCTTAGAGATGAGACTGTTGTCTTTCCTGTGCCTTTGCTGTCTTCCTCAGTAGATTTTAATCCTCTTGAAGGCAATGATGAAGTTCAGAATCCTGTTGATGTCAATTTAGAACCACCGATTGTAGATGCTGAGGGGCCTGATACAGTTTATGAAGTTGTACCATTGCGGAGATCTCAAAGGATTCGTAGACCTGCAGTATCAAATGATTATATGGTCTATTTACTGGAACACAAGTTTGATGGTGCTAATATTTCTGATCCTATTTATTATCAGGAGGCTATATGTGTTCCTAATTCTTCAGAATGGATGAGAGCCATGTAGGATGAACTATCTTCTATGTATCACAATCAAGTCTGGGATCTTATTGAATTACCAGATGATTATAAAGCTGTGGGTTGTAAATGAGTCTTTAAGACCAAACGTGGAGTCAAAGGTGAAATAGAAAGGTATCAGGACAGATTAGTAGCAAAAGGTTATAATCAGAGGGAAGGTATAGATTATATAGAAACTTTTTCCCCAGTGTCCACTAAAGATGCCTTTCGTGTGGTTATGGCTTTAGTTGCTCATTATGACTCAGAACTCCACCAAATGGATGTTAAAACAGCTTTCTTAAATGGAGACTTGTATAAAGATGTGTATATGGTTTAACCTAATGGTTTCATAGAAGCTAGTAAAGAACACTTAGTGTGCAAGTTGAAAAGATCTATTTATAGGTTGAAATAGGCTTCTAGACAATGGTATCTGAAGTTTGATCAAGTTTTGACTTCTCTTGGTTTTAAAAAGAATGCTTCAGATCAATGCATCTTTCAAAAGGTGAGTGGGAGCCATTTCATTATTCTAGTGTTGTATGTTGATGACATTCTTCTTGTCAATAATAGCATCAATCTCTTGAACGAGACAAAATACATGCTTTCTAGTCATTTTGACATGAAAGATCTTGGTGAGGCCACATATGTTCTGGGTATTCAAATTCACCGTGACAGGTCTCGAGGCATATTGGGTTTGTCTCAAAAAACTTATATTGAACGAGTTCTTAAGAGATTTAACATGCACACTTGCTCCTCTTCTATTACACCTATTCTGTCAGGTGAGAAACTCTCTAAAGCTCAGTGTCCTAAGGATGACAAGAAAAGGACTGAAATGGAAAAGATTCTATATAGTTGTGCTGTTAGGAGCTTGATTTATGCTCAAGTATGTACTCGTCCTGATATAGCATTTGCTATTAGTGTCCTTGGTAGATACTTGAGTAATCCTGGATGGAGTCATTGGAAAGAAAATCCTAGAAAGCTGCAAAGAAAGTTATGAGACATTTGCAGGGTACTAAGAATTATATGTTGACTTACAAAAGATCTGGCAATCTGAAAGTCATTGGGTACTCTGATTTTGACTTTGCAGGCTGTGTAGATGATAGAAAATCAATTTCTGGTTACATCTTTATGATGTATGGAGGAATTATTTCTTAGAATAGTGCCAAACAAACACTTACCGCTATCTCCACTATGGAAGCAGAGTATGTTGCTTGTTATGAGGCCACTTGTCAAGCTATTTGGTTAAAGAAATTGATTTCTGGTATGCTTGTTGTTGAGAGCATCTCAAGGCCTTTGACCATTTATTGCGACAATGCACTTGCTGTTTGCTTCTCTCAAAATTACAGGAATTCTAGTCGAACTAAACATTTTAATGTCAAATTCCAGTTTATTCGAGAGAAGATTTGTGAATCACAGACTCGAATTGAACATATTACTACGGACCGAATGATTGCGGATCAGTTTTCATTTTTTGAGATTTTGTTGGCACATATATATAATATTGTTTTTCCTATCGAATTCAATGTTATTTTGTTTGCCATTTCATTAACTGGAGTTTATAGGTTTGCTTACATGTTATTGGATATTATTTTGTATTTTATCAATCTGTTCCTTTAATTTAATAAATTGATTACTGCTATCCAAGTAGGAGATTGTTGGATTATTTATTTATATCTGGATGTGGATTAGCAATAATCAATTGTTAGGCTCATTGACAGTTTAAATATTGATATCAAATAATAAGTTTAGTAATTGATAATATCTAAATGGATTGAGTCATGTGATTGGGCAAGCCTATAATAAGTTCACTAAAGAAGAGGCCTAAACTGTCAGTCTTATATATATATATATATATATTCTAATAACCCCATTTAACATTAGATAGAATTCATATAGAGTTTGAATGCTGTAGATATTGAGAGTTGTGAACCTACCATTTCACTTCCATTCTTAATTGTTTATAGAAAATCATAAATTCAAACGTATTTTCAGGTACAAATATTTTCTAATCATATAATGTATAATGATTTAATTTATATTTATAACAATAATATGTTTCATGTGCTATTTCGAATTCGATAGTAAATACTTTTCTACAAAATTGAGATTAAAACAAAGACGTTAGTTGGTGATTCAAATCTCAAGTTTAAAGGGCTAAGCTTTTATTTTTGAAAAATTATTAGGTACACCGCACATACACCATCTCTCACAATCACGTAGGACTCATTCTCTATATTATAAAAATGATCCACTTTTTTATAAGAGAGAGAGCACTATTTTTTAATGCTCTAGGTGTATCTAATAATTAGCCTTTTATCTTTTACAAGTACTAAAAAATATATTTATGCGAGAGCAGGGGCACTCGCCACTATGCAATCATAGCCCAAGGCTAAGGGAGGAAACAAAAAGAATCGAATGAGAAAATTTTGTAGAGACGTGCACGCAAAAGGAGGTGATAATTTGTCGCTCCACGCAGCAGCGTTGCGATTGCATAGTAGCTTTTTCCTCTTCCCCTTGTGTCATTTGCGGGTAAATTTCAACTTATTTTCATAATTTATTAAAAAACTATATTATGTTGGGAAAAAATATTATAATTTGTGATTTAAAAAATTCAATAATTTAGATCTACTTCATAATTTTTCTGTATTATATATTAATTTTTTTAAATTATATTTTAGTAAATCTCAACTAATTTAAAATTAAAACTTAATTATTTTATATAAAATAAATTTTATATTAATTAAAGATACACATATATATATATATATAATTATTTAATAAATTTTCGGCTTAATTAGTTTTTACTTTTTACCATAAATATTTTAATAGCAAAAAAAAAGTTGACTTTGACTCTCCATGTGCTATCAAATATCAATACATATTTTATTTAACAAAATATTTTTGGGTCTCAAAAATAATAGTAATCAATTGTTCGAAGCAGATTACAGTTCCTTCCAATTGCCGCAATCATCGCTTGTTCTTTTCATTCTAGAACTGAATCGGTCAACCGGTTTGAGTTTTCTATTTAATTAATTTATTAATTTCCTCTCTTTTTCTTTTTTTTTTTTATTAATTAGGGTCCCATTTTATAGATTTAGCAAATAAAATACGTCGGAAATGTTCTTGTCATTCAAGTTTCTGATCATTTCAGATTTCATCTTTTTACGAATTAAGAAATAATAATTTTCAATTTTAATTAATTTGTAAATTATAAATTATCTCAAGTGAAAATATTAATTTTTTTTAAAAATAAATTTTACTTATTTTAATTTGATTAAATTAATTTAAATAATTTTTTAATCAAGTCGAATGAATTATTGGATTGAACCTTAATTTTAAAATCATGTGATTATCAGTACTGTATTAATACATAATTGCTGAAATTTATACGTATAAACTACAAGTTTAGCTGATAGTGGTAGCTTTGACAAGATAATAAAGCTTAATTAAGTCATTGAAGATGAGTAAAGAGAAGATTAAACAACTATTAAGTTCTTGCAAGTGTCAAAGAAAAAAGTTGGGAGTTGGTGGTTTTTGGAAATAAAACTATTGCAACCAAACATTATCTTTCAATTAATTAATTAATTAATTAATATTTAATGCTGAGGTATAAATGTTCATAGATACACATTTCAATCCAACAAGACTAATAATTAATTAATCTAATATGAGTTTTTATTTTTTTTATTTATTTTCATTAAAAATTATTTAAAAATTTTAAATACATCATAGTAATGTGATAAAATATTTTATTTAATCTATTATCATAATAATAGTAGATATAATATTTATAGACATATCAATAAGGACAATTTAATTAATTTTTTTTTTACTTTATAATATAGGAAATTGAAAGGTTTAAAGTTTCAACCTTCTCATTTATTATAAAATTAATAATAATTTATATGATGAGAAATTAGTATTATTATAACCTCCATTAAATTTAAAAAAAAAAATTGCAAGTTGCAAGAATTTGCCAAGTTGGTTATTGACTGGGTCTAAGCTGCAAAAAGCTTTAGTAGCAGTGTGATTGGGGGTTGACCATCAAGACTTATAGTCTATAGGTAAGAGAGAAAGAGAGAGAGGGCAGTAATTAATAAGATGTTGAAGTGGAAAGTATAAAAAGATTGGTACTTAATCCATAAACAAAGAGAAAAATCTATGCAGCCATTAAAAAAATTATGATAAGGAATAAGTGGTTGTTCTCTAGAATTAATCTAACTCTTTTCATAGCGAAACAAGATGAAACTTTAGTTTTGCAACCCACCATTAGTGGATGATGTGAGCATTAATCTAGAAACAGAATCATTATCAATGAAAATAAAATTAACCAAAAAATAATATAGATTATCATTTTTCTATTTAATTATAATTAATAATCTAGTGATTATCTTCAAAAAAAAATAAAAATTAAATTATAATATATTTTAATTAAAAATTAAAATATCTTGAATATTTGTCGCTATATTATTTGAGAGACTATTATAAACTAATAACTTAATGGTTATAAGTGCTTATCACAAAAGATTAAAAATTCAAATTTACTAAATCCATCTCTCCTTTAATAATTTTTTATTTTTTTTAAAATATTATTCCCATAAGAGCAATAGTTTATTTTGCCTTTATAAATATAGCAAATTGGCTAGAGAAGAGAAACCCTTTTTTAACTTGTCAATCTTGTTTAGAGAGTCATTTAATTTATAATATTATATATTAAGGCAAATCAAGAGATGAAAATAGAATAAATATGTAGACAGACAGGGTGAGGCAAAATATTATTAAAATTAAATTGATTAAAGAAAACAATAACTATATACTGATCGTTCATGCTTGTGAAGATTGGTTGGTCTCTAATATAATATGTGTGGAGAGAGAGAGAGAGAGAGAGAGTAAATGAATCTCTGCCTTTATTATATAAGAAAAAGATTTGCACCCATAAATGCTTTCTAAAAATTCTCTTACTACCAACAAACGAATATATTTATGGGTTTGAAATGAAGAGGTCGGTGATAAAATATAAGCAACATCAAGATTCGTTACAGAAACCCTAACTGATGTAGTTAGCGATTATCTTTACTCATATTTCGAAATTGCAGAGGCTAATGATGATTCTTGCCTTTATATACATATAAAAGAGAATCGTTAACCTTTTTGTTTCGTACTGTTTCAACCAATCACCTATATGTCATAAGCTTTAGCTACTAGGGCAAAATGAAAATGATTCAAGAGCACTCTTAAATTGTTATACCAGAAAATGTATAATTGTATGAGCTGAGCCAGGTGGGTGAGCTGAGAGGCAATTACGCAAGTATTTTCTTGTTGAACAAACAAATAATATTCAAAAGGTTTGACCTGTACAGGGTTTTGACCACAATGGGTTTAGATTCTCAAACAAAAACATATCAATCCCTACGCTCGCATCGTTAATCGTTTAAGGACCCACCGTCAGAATATTTTCTGACGAGTCGGTGTCCGATCATAGTTCACACGCATTTACGCGTTTTCCCCTGTTGTGCTTTCACTCGCTCTTACCTTAAATCCTTATTGACGTTGCTAATCAATGCGTTATATGTGAAGGCAGGAATAAGATGTAAGCCTCGTTTGGCATTTAGTGTGTTTTTTGTCCCTTCCTTTGGAACCCATTCTTTCTCTCTAAGCAACTCGCACTGCTCCCATATATCACATTTGCCTTTTCTCTCAAAACATCACAAATTCTGGCAAGGAACCAAAAGTTATATGCTTTTTTCAAGCACAAGAATTCTTAATGAAAACTCATTATTACCCAAATGTGTATACTCCACAACGTTCATATTTCATGTTAAAATAAATTTTATTTTATAAGAAAACGGGTCATTAATAAAAAATTAAAAAGGAAAACTGGCCAACTAGAGGGTTGTGAGGTTAAATTATGAAGTTGTATATATGATAAGAAATTTTGGTTTTATATAATGTTGTTGGGGGATGAAGTAGAGAGAATGTTAGATGTGATGGAAAATCATTTTGATTAGAAGAGAAGAAAGAAGGAAGGTACATAAATATGAGAGAAAAGTTGCATAAGGCTAGCCAGAGGGCGTGTTTTGGAAGCCAACCCTAAAAGAATATACTAAAACCGCGTAAAGTGCATGTGCTTTGACAGAGAAAGTGCCTCCTCATCTATTTTTACTAAAACAAGTAATTAAATAATATGTGGGATATGCTTGTATATTAAGTTTACAATTTATTAAATTTTAGATTAAAAAAAAGTTTTATTTAATTAATAAAATAAATTTTTATTTTTTATCTATTAAATTATTATTTTCTTTAAAAAAAAATTCACTTTATTCCAGTAATGGGAATTATTTTCCCTAATTAATATCCAGCTTGAAATGACCATATTATGGCTTTTTGTGTAAAAGGAGATAATTATGGGTTTAATTATATAATTATATGACATGAAAGGGGCTCCATCATATCCCATAATCATGCAATCCATGATTAATTTAATTAAAACTTGTGATTTATCACTGGATGAAGATGATTAAAATTTATAAATTTTGTATGTATATATATATATATATATATATATATATATATATATAGATTGTATTTGACCAATAATCGTGAATATATGTGTTAAAGCAAAGAAGCCACTTCATCAAAAGATAAATTAAACAAGCTTAAAGAGGTGGAACAATCGCATAATAAATAAATAAAAGGACAATCTTTCCCACTAAATCAATCAATTAAACTGCTTTGATTAAAACGGTGTGGATTGACGTCAATTGACCCTGTTGGCTTGTCGGGGACTCGGGTAGGGAGAGAGAAAGACAGAGAGAGAAAACGCCGCTTCGTGACGCGGAGATTGTGTCATCTTCTGCGTTTCATTTCAGACACGGGACCACACGTGCCAGAAACTTATCTCGCATGCCCCAAATACTGTTGTTTTTCTTTTTATAAAAATCACCTCTGCATCTGGAAAATTCTTAATTTTTAATAAAAAAAAATATAAAAATAAACTTTAATTGAATAATTAAATAGAATAATATTTAAGTTTTGAATTTTAAAACATAAACTTAATTATTAAAATATTAATTTAATATTTAGTATGGATTAGAATGGTTAATTGAAAAGTTTTTCTCAAATTATGTGATTTTGACATTTTTGGTGACATATTGAGCGAGAAAATGTTTGGAGATTTGGAATCCATCAAATAACAGAAGCCAAACTTGCATTGTAAAAGAAAAAAAAAATTATTGTCAACACGTAAATAATTTAGTCAAAATATTCTATATATTTATATATAAATAAAAAATTATAATATAAGTATGCAATTTAGTATTTTATGTGCATTTGAGAATTTTTTTTTTTTTTTTTTACAATTTGGCAGCGAGGGCTGTATTAGTAATTTCAACTAATAATTTTACCGTTTAAATTAAAAGGAGAGGAGAGAGAGAGAGAGAGAGAGAGGGGGACGCCCGCGAGAAAAAATCGAAAAAACGGGGGAAGGCAGAGATCACATGCAAACCAGCTATGGAAACTTCTCTTTTCACCCTTCTACGTGTCAATCAACGCGCAACCGGTGAAACCAGTCAAAATATCCGCGTAAGAAGATGTGAGCGGTCCATGAGCAATTAATGCAAAGCACCGGCCCAAATCAACTGCCTCCGTACCAGATGTAACCGGCTAATGTCGGTCGTCAGACAATGGGAAACCTCTTTACTCTAAGCTGTTGTCCAAAATCCAAACCCTGACTAGACCATTCACACTTGGGCCAAAAACAGTGTCAATTGCTTCTTCGGTTGGTCTCTTTTCTCTTTTGTTTTTGTAATAAAAACTTGAAAATAAAAAGAGAAGAAAGAGAAAAAGGGAGAACAGGTGCCATACTCAAATGAAGAAGCAGAATATGTGCTTTTGATAATACATTAAAAAATTGTATCAAAATTTCTATGGAGAAGAGAGACGATCATCATCAGCAAATGATGAAGACTGACATTTCCATGGCAAATTCCACCACATTCATCACGGAGGAGATGTCCATCAGTAGTTTTGCTTTTTCTTCATCACCTTCTACAACTCCTACAACATCAACAAGCATCTTTGACATGATGATGATGCCA
This sequence comes from Hevea brasiliensis, assembly GCF_030052815.1. Lineage (NCBI taxonomy): Eukaryota > Viridiplantae > Streptophyta > Magnoliopsida > Malpighiales > Euphorbiaceae > Hevea > Hevea brasiliensis. The sequence goes on along the minus strand of NC_079496.1, from coordinate 984,127 downwards.
TGTGATATTTCTGATAAAGCCTCTTTAGGCTTCGTGGACTTGCTTGATGGGAACCAAGATTTTGGTTCCTCTTCATTATTCGATTGGTTTCAGGTTCAGCCTCCCCCGATTCTTCCCCAGCAACCTTTACCTTCACCGGCATCTACTGTTCCTGAATCATCTGAGGTCTTGAACACTCCGGCCACTCCTAACTCCTCCTCGATCTCTTCTTCCTCCAATGAAGCAGGAAATGATTCACAAGCTAAGGCTGGAGATGAGGAAGAGCAGGATCAAGAAAAGAACAAGAAACAGTGAGTGTGTCATCTGTGTTCTTTTCTTGATAGATTTTTTGCTTTCTTTGTCGCGTATCTATTATATACAGTGTGTCCTTAGCTAGTTAGCTAGCTAGCTTTTGGAAAATATGAACAAGAAACAAAAAGCGATATAAGTCTGTTGGGAGAAACGGGAACTGGTAAATCTCTGCAATTAAACTTGATTAAGAGTTTTATGGGGCTTTATTGCTTCTCTTTCTGATTCACTTTTTAAGTGCTGAAAGTGTAATGTTTGTGGGTTTAGGTTGAAACCCAAAAAGAAGAACCAAAAAAGGCAAAGAGAGCCAAGATTTGCCTTCATGACAAAGAGCGAAGTTGATCACCTAGATGATGGGTATAGATGGAGGAAGTACGGCCAAAAAGCAGTGAAAAACAGCCCTTATCCAAGGTATCATTGAAATCCCCCATCTTGTCCCCTATGTTGCTTTGATATGTATATACGTTAATTAAATCTTGTTATTAATTACTTGGGCTGCAAGAATATGCAACGCTTTTGGATGATCTCGTGTTGAAAAAGTTGGTTAATTTATTACTTTTCAGGAGCTATTATCGTTGCACTAGCGCAGGATGTGGGGTTAAGAAGAGAGTAGAGCGATCATCTGAAGATCCCACCATAGTTGTTACAACCTATGAAGGGCAACACACCCATCCAAGCCCCATAACCCCTAGGGGAAGTATCGGACTTTTGCCAGATTCAGGTGGTTTCGGTGCTGCAACTTCTTCTTTTGCCGTTCCACAACCTCAGTACCAGCAACAACAACATGCCTATATGTATGGCCCATCACCGTCTCTGCACATTAGCACTACTAGTAGTTTGAATCCCCCATTTTCTCCAAGTTTTCTTCAAGAGAGACGGTTAAGTCCTTCATCAGCTTCTTTGTTTAGAGACCATGGGCTTCTTCAGGACATCGTGCCCTCCCAGATGAGAAAGGATACTAAAGAGGAGTAGAAGGATTTGCATATTAGTTTGCTGGTATGTAATTCTCTGACTGATGGGGTTCTGTCTCTGTAGAAAGTTAATCCCGCTTCATCGATCACCCATTAATTTCAATGACACAGAACCTTATCGTTGGGAAATGATGATGACTAGGCTTTTTAGCAGCATATGCAGGGACTAGCTAGTTTTCCCTTTTTTCTTGTGTTATTCTTTTGTATCCAGAGACTATCCGGTTATGGAGATAACTGAATTTTGTATCATCCTTTTCCCCCTTTAGTTGCTACTCAATTTCTTTAAATTCTTTCGGAATTCTTCCCTTTCTTCTAATGCCTACTCTCTTCTATTTTCTTTGGTTGGATCATATGCATGCGCATTCACATTATTATATATATTTTAGGGTTAGGGTTTTTCCCATATGCCTAATCTAAGATAGTCGGCTGAAACTCTTTAACTCTTGGGACTTTATGGGAATTTGATCCTTTTTCAAATGTGTAAAGATCATGCGATGATATATGTATGGAGAGGTGGAAGAGATGTAACAGTACATTGACCAGCACTATAGCCTTTATGAATCATGGGTTTTTCTTCCATTTTAAGGTATATATACAGACAAGAACTTGAGGCATTGAATGATGATGTGAACATTTTCGCAAAGAAATGAAGTGTGATTCTTGATTGAAAGGATGGTGAAAGATTTCGATAGAGATATGGTTTTGCTTTAAGCATTGTTGAAGATAACATTGTCTTTCTCACTCTTCTGGAGTTGTCATGTACTTGTCCATATTGCACTGCCGTTAATTCCTTACCTCGGCTTGTTTGTTCATTTTTCATGAGTTCATCTTCATCTTCATCTTCTTCTTCTTCGGTTCATTTTATGTATATGAAAAAAAAAAAGGAAAAATTAAAATGTGTCATAAAATATAATGTTATAAGAATTTGTTTGCATTCGGGGTTGAATCATCAAGTACATAGAAGGTATGATGGTGTGAAGAGAGGAATTGAATAAGTGATGTACTCTCATCTCATGTATGGCTTGGCTAATTAGCTGAGGAGGTTGCTTCTTGGAATTGTGGAGCAGGATTTTTATGTTGACAACTTGCAAAAAGTAATGATAAGGTGATGTGGAAGAATGATTATTTTTCCAAAATGTCTAATCACTCTCTCTAATTTTCCAACTCCTGCTTAGAAAAAGATTAAATTTCAAATAATTACCCATCTTCTAATTAATTTCAATAATAAAAACTATATATTATCAATATACGTATTCTCAGAGCATCTGGAATTTTTGCTTTCATTCACACACATACTTTGTGAAAAGGATTAATTAGGAAAATTCAGGTGGGAACATATCATAAAAGGCAGTATAGTAGTGTGAATGTAAATATATATATATATATATATATATATATATATATATATATATATATATATATAATTTTTTTAATCCGATTATTTTATGCTTAATTATGTATAAGAATGAGTTTACTTTATATATAATTTTTAATCGAATTATTAAGTTTATTTGTGTATGAGAATGAGTTTAGTATTTTTTTTAATTAAATATTTATAGAGATAATTAAATTATGTATAAATTTACATGTAAATATTTAATATAATTACTATTAAACTCATTTTTATATAAGGTCAAATTTATAATAATAGTATTAAATTACACTAAAAAAATATTAAATTTAGTAGCGAAAATTCTTACCGTTAAAAGTATAAAATTTGTCATAAGCTTGTAGCAATAATATATAAATTATTATATATTGTTGCTACAAAATTATTACTGTATGTATTTTAAAATAAAATTATAATTATTAAAAAAAATAATTATTGATAGTAACAATTATTTGCATTTTTTATATATAATTAGCAGCAATTACTTATATTAATATTGTATTTTAATTTTATAAGCCATAAAATTAAACTAATACTAATATTTACTGTAGAGTTATATAAACATTTTTAATTGATTATACGCGAATTATAATATAAATATTTAATTTAAAATTATAAAATTTATTCTTATATAAAATTTAAATTTACATTAAATGCTTTTTTTTTTTCTCTCTCAAAGTTAGCAGTTAATTAGCAGCAGTGAATATTCTTTAAATGATGGAAGGAATTATTGATCAGTGTTTCCCTTTGGCCTTTAAGCACCGCTTTATAGAAAGTGGAAAGGAATGGGTGTATGTGTTTTGAGAGTGATTATTAAGCGCATCAGGTGTATATGTATTATCTCTTATGATTATGTGAGATTTATTTTTATCATTATAAAAAAAAATTTATCTTTGTGTGAGAGAGAACGCTATTTTTATATATACCAAAAATATTTTATAATTCTTCGTACTTTGAGAATAAGTGAGATCGGCTTAGAATTGGCTGAGTTATTATTTGATCAAGTGAATGAGTGAATCCTTACTTTCTAACCCTTAATCAACTTTTCATTTCCTGTTGGGATTTCGTATCATTTCCAGTCTTTCTACTTTTTGCCTTTTTTTTTTTTCTTCCCTATCTGATTATCAATTTCAACCCTCCCATTTTTTTTTTAAATAATATAATTAAGGGAATTAAATTTCAAATTAATCAGTTAGATAGAGTGATATATTTTTAATTACTAAAGCTTCCTTCATAAATATTAATTATCCCTTTTTACAAATAAATATTACCACGTATTTACCCTTCTTCTTCCTCGCTTAGAAACATGTACGTAACTTGCATTAACTTAGAATAAATCCCATTAATGGAAGGAAAAACTCCAGAATTCATAAATTGAAGATCAAAGTTCCTAATTAATTAAGATTAATGCTTTCACACAATTTTCATATTAGTTTGATTGCATTCACTTATTAAAAAGAAAAAGGAAATGTCTTTATATGTAGGTTTTTTTTATCAATAAATTTTAACTTAATAAAATATTTTTTTATTCAATTGAGACACAATGAATCAAGTATAATTAATAGACTGCATAACAGCAGGTAGTCATTTTTCATTCTCACCATTCCATATACTTTAAATGTTAAGGAAAACAATCAAATTATTCTAATAAAATTGTTTTAAAAATTATTAAATCTTAAATTCGAATCTAAATTTGGATATATATAAAGTTTTATTTTTTTAAGTAGCTAAAATGTCTTTTACAATTTAGTCAAAGCTAGATTCGTGAGACTGCCAATGGGATCATAGCATCTAGAGGCAAAAGAATTGAGACCATATATGGTGCGTTTATGGAGGGTTGTAGATACTCATCAATACTATTTTATTATACAGGAATCAAATACTCTGAACTCATCAATCACAAAGTGAGCTATATATTTCTTCACCCATTAACCTTCCAATTTCTTACATCAACTCTGAATTTTATTACCACTAACACAATGCATTCTAAGAGAATATAACATATTTTCAACATTAATTCAAACAAAAATAAATAAAACAGAATTTAATCCGTCACTAATGATATCAGGACTCATAATTGGAAAGGTGACACACTATGCTTATGATTAGATCATTATAAATCATAATACAATTATATAAGCATAGGCTTCCAAGTCTATATATATAGGCAGATAAAATCATGCAAGCTAGGTTATTCTAAAATGAAACTTATAAATAAATCTGTTCTCGTACTAGGTTTGATTTTGCCTCCTCAAGTCTCTATCCCAAAATGTTCTTACCATAGTTTAACACATTGCCAATTCAAATCTTTAAATCTCCCCTTGCTTAGTATGTCAGATTTCAGGTTAGGTTTCTAATGGAGCTGTATTGGTCTGAGTTTAGTTAAATTTTATCTGGTTTAAATAATTAATAAAATTTTATTTGCTTATTAAAAAAAATATCTTTGAGAAAAGCCCATTTGGAAAAATGTGCCAGGAAAATTCACAAGTTCTCCTCAATGTCATCAATTGATCATTGGCGATGGGAAAATATTCTGTTTTAAGGGTTTAGTTCCCTTTACTTGAGATGTCATGATCATGCCTATTCTTTCCTTTTATTCATAAAAAGCAAATCATAGAAAATAAAAGATAGCATAGAAGTGAGGATATACCCATTCTGAATTAGACAACATATATCTATTGATGGTTGAAGTTTTTTAACGGTCCTTTTTAAGTGAATGGCAACAACAGAAACAATTATTAATTTATTTATCAAAATAATAAATAAATAAGAAAGGAGAAAAAAATTTGCTGGTATAAATTTCTCTCTTTTTGATCCTCCACTGTATGAAATGTTACTAATGAATTTTAAATTTTATTTTTAAAAAATTCCTTTTATAAGCTTTTTTAAGAAAATATATCTCCTAATATTTATATTCATAACAATTAATTCGTCTAGTGATTGCCCCAAAACAAACTTCTTAGCCCTCTACCATTGATCTCATGCATGCACTTGCAATACTAATTGCTCCCTTTAATAACAACTCTTTCATCCTTTATTTCAGATGATGAAGTGTCAACACTTCACTTTAGCATCCCAGTTTGGCTTTGATTGGTACGCCTATTCCGGGCGCCATGCAGCCAACATTTTCATTTTTTTATTCTTTTTATTAAGTGCACTCTTGGTTCATGATTTGCAAAGTGGCAGGCGCTCATACTACAGGAAACGCTAGATGCACAAATTTCAGCTCCAAGCTTCAAGGCATTGCCGATTCCAGTAGTCCAGATGGTAGTTTGGACTTCATTCAGTCGCTGCAGCACCCGTGTTCTGAACATTAAAACACCGCAACACACGCCTTGACATGGTGACTGCCTTACACTTCTTCCCGGCGAGGGAACGATAACTGCAGATAGTTAATCCCATGCAGAGGACACATTCTTTGTTCTATTGAGGATTTCAACAATTCCATGTTAAAAATGGGAAGCTTAGTGCCACTGACTCGTACTCTTGGGTAGATTCGTAAGAACTGTAAGGCTGTTGATTAAACTCTCAGCTTATTTACCAAGAAGTTAATATCTGTAGTCAGGTTCATTCCAGGATACCTGTATGCTCTGACCTAGTGAAACACAACTCTGATCAAACAAAACATAGCTACCAGATTACACTCGAGGAGCTAAATTGGGGACTACGTTACACATTAAAACAACTACTGGAAATGTTACATGACATTTTTTACTTCAATACACAGTTGGGGCATAGACTCAATTTGATCACTCAGTAACTGAGACGTAAATTCCCAGAGTTTAACCAAGAAAACTACAGGTACAGGCTGCAGAAACCATTCCAGTTGCACTTGATTTTTAAGCATTTTTTTGCACAAAGATTGCTGCTGATGCCTTCCCTTGCCACTAAGCTTTCCACATTCTCTTGCCAGGCATTTGAATAGCACATCTGCTGCCTTTCAATCCACTCTTCCACTTCATGTTCCTGAAGGTGATCTCATAAGATTAGAGATGAAAACAAATAAAGGAAAATCCACAATTTCATTGCAAGGCTTAATTTTGTAATCATCCTTAGATCCAACAAAAGAATCTACTACCACATAAGACCCTGAAACTTTCAGGCAACCATTCCTTTGATATTATTATATATCCAACTCTTCACTACTAGGATTATTAAAATTATGATGGCCATGTATGGTACTGAACTCACTTCAAAATTCAACCATTCCATATTTTTACAAGACAAATTGGGGGCAGCAACAGAAACATCCCTCATTGCTCCCAGACTAACATCGTCATCAAATAAAATTTAAAAATAGATTTAATTACCAGAACCTGCCGCCTTATTCTTCCACATCCACTCCTGAGCAGCCTGAAGCCCCTGGGGCAGAAATAGACTTCAGAGATAATGGAAGTATAAATGTATAATTACAGAAACATGCACAAAAAAGGAGGAAAAAGGGCAAAGCAGATACCTGGAAGCGTGTAGGATCATTGACTGAATTAGCAGCTGCAGGTAATTGTGTATAACCAAGTTCCTGCAAAGCAAAAAGAAAGATGAAAAACAGAACGAGTTAAAAATCTGGCTTAGATTAATCATACTTATAATTATATCTTGATATTCCTCAAAGAAAATTTCCCAAGTTATGTTTTTAAACACATGCATAACTACACAAGTGGCCACACACCAATCATACATGCAAATTGCAATTGAAGACTAATGAAAGGTCTCAAACAGTTGATAGCAGAGAGCAAAGGGAAAATTAGTTGTTCATATTAAATGCTAGCAAAAGACAAAAAAAATTAGACAGAAATTTAGTAGACATTCTAGAAAGGCATTATTGATATGTTAGCAAAGCATAGAATGCAAATATTTCATATAAAGATGATATTTTACCTGAGCATCTTGCTGAACTCTAACTCCAGAAGCAGCATACTGGATTTCCACATCAGAGAATTAGCAATTGAAAACTAACATTTAAAAGCTATAAAAGTTGTATAGAAACTGACCGATGATGGAAAGGAAGGCTGTTGCAGCTGCTGCTGGTGGCGAAACTGAGTTTGGAACTGAGCTTGAAGTGACATCTGTTGTGCTTGTGGCACTTGCTGGGTGGGCAGAACTTGAGGATTTGATTGGGTTTGAGGCTGTTGAATTGGAGGTTTCTGTTGCAGTTGCTGCTGCTGTGGTTGTTCAAGTAATGTCAACTCCTCTGGTTTCTCCCACTGTCCACAGAGAACTCATCATTTAGTTTGAAGATAAAATGCCTATAGTAGAGCAAGTCAAGCGATTATTTTCTCACCCGGCTTTCTCGAGTTACACTGTTGTAATAGTACTTGAACCCCTCAAGAGAGGTATGCTCTGTCCAATTACACTTTACAGGAGCCACTGGCTGAGCTATTACAGGTGCAACAGGGGCAGAAGTAGATGGAGGTATATCTGCAGCCAGTGTAGCAAGTGGCGTACTTGCAACTGTTTGTGGTGGAATCCCAGGCCACTGAGTATATTGGAAGGTAACACTCTTAGCAGAAACCATAATCTTATAAATTTTAGAAGCATGACAGCACAAGAATGACTTAAACAACAGAGAAGACCATGACTGGAAGAATGACACACGATACAGGGAATAATTTCTACAATGAAAGAAGATTATGAGAGGTACAAATAGTCACCTTCCCAACCAGCTACTTTCCTGGAAAGAAAAGCTAACCATCAACTCCTATTCCTATCTCTAATCCTAACATCATGAGTATGAGAAGCAAAACACTAAGTGTTGCGGCAGCAGCACCAAAACTTGGCACATCCTAACATAACAAATTGGCAGGCAGTTATTTGCCATATGGAAGGTGTCCCAACATCTAAACATGTCACATCCATGTGGAAAAAATAGCAACTACCGCAGGTAGAACAGACGAATAAAATTTTATCCCAGGTGAACTAATCATATTAAGCAAATACCACATTCAAATCTGAGTTTCCATGTTTTACCAGCAATCAAAATATATTTCTACAGCATTTTTAACAATTACTTCAGTTATTTATGTGCATCAACCTCGCAGCACCAAATACATTATTTTATTTTTAAAATGTGAACTCTTTACCCTCTTGTCCAATCATACCTGCTGTTTAGTAGGCTGAGGACTCTGCTGCAATGTTAAACCTTGATTTGATGGCTGCATCATCTGCAATTGTTGTTGCAGCTGTGAGAATGCCTGCTGGGATGACTGAAAGGTCGCTTGCAGAGTTTGTGTCTGTTGTGACAGCATCTGAGCTAATTGAGAAGGGGACTGATGAAGGGGCTGAAGCATTTGCGGCTGGACAGGAGCAGGAATCTGTTGTTGATTTGTCCCAGCAGACCCAGAATGGGATTGTAGGTTGATATTCAAAGGTGCTTGTAATGGTGTACCAGCTGAAGCGCCCTGCTGCAGCTGAGGTTGAGAAGCAGACAACTGTCCACTCATACCAAGATACTGCTGTGATGGTGGTGCTTGAGTGAAAGGTGTCTGACCAGCAGTAGGTGGAGCATGACCAGCATGGGATGTTTGTGTCTGTGAATAAGATGTAACTTGAGGGTGTAGTTGAAGAGGAGGCAAATGCTGGGGAGACTGGAGGGGTTTCTGCAATGGAGAGATTTGCTGGCTAACTGGTGGTAGTTGCTGTAAATGCTGGTTAAAATTCTGGGGAGAAAAAACATACATCATTCTTGAGTCATTCTAGGAAGACCATGAAAACACAAGTAGGCATCAAAAGACGTTCTTCACATACTTGTGCAGTAGAAGAAACATGTCCTGGAGGAGCACCATCGGAAGGGCCACCCAAGGGACCAGCCTAAGTTCAGTAATCAAAGCATGTATGAGAGTTTTGAACTAAATGGAACTAGGGATCGGAATGCCAAGCATCTAACAAAAGAAACTAGCGTGCAAACAATAAACAGGAGAAATTTAACATGAGATCCAACTAAAGCAGCACTAAGATCAAATGTGAACATGATCAGAACATCAATGTATCTTCAAATAAAAAGTTGTATCAGAAGTAGTAGTACAAGAGTATTAGGGCTGAGCAACAATCAATTATAACCAGAAAACTGAACCAAACTGATTGAATTCTTTTTTTTTTGTTCAATTTCTTGAAATTTTGGTTTTGGTTGGTAAATATTGAAAAATCGTTTATTTCGGTTCAGTTCGGTTTTGAAAGGGTGAAAAAACCAACTGAACTGAACCTATATATAACCTATACTATGTCATTTGAGATGGATGAAACCCTAGGTTTTTTTTTTCCAGCCACCATCTCTTTGTTCAACCAACTTCCTCTGTATCGATTCTTCATCCCCTCCTCTGTCTAATCTCAAAGCTTTCTCCCTCCCTCTCTTATTTCCAGCAGCAGCTGCACTTGTGCCCTCTCTCTTTCCTTGTTTTTGAATTTGATTGATTTGAGAGAGAGAGAGAGAGAAGAGGCAGCTTCCAACTTACAAGCTATGTGGAATCACCCCACAGGACCCAAAACCAGTGAGTTAACTCTGATAGTTTCATTTGGATCCATTTTTTCAAGGCTTTTTTCTGATGAGCAGAAAATATCACAAAAATATCTGATTTTTAAGATGCAATACTCTATCGCTTTTTGATTTATATGATTTGCAACTCCTTTGGTCTATTGGTCTTTCTTTCCCGAAGTTCCCAATTTATGGTGCTTTTGTGGTTCATTTTTTTCCCCTTCTTAGTTTGTGCCTGCACTTCTTGCATTTATAACAATTCACTCTATTGCCCATTGCCATTGCTGCCCCCACACCACACCCCCCCCCTCCCCCCCTTTTTTTGTTTGGGGGGGGAGAAGGAGGGGATTGCCTTCTTGTGAGCATCTAGATGTGAAATCTTGGGTAGTAGCTAGGTACTTCTCTTTAATTTCTTTTTACTTGTGTTTTCTTGTGAAACAGAGACATCCTCAGTGTGAACGATTTTGCCCTTTTAGTAGTTTTGGTTTTGCATTTTCATTCTGGGTTTTGAAACCAACAAAACAAATCAAACCAAACCGAATTTGGTTTGGTTCTTCTTTTTTATAATTTCAGTTATTTGGTATTTGCAGTTTGGTTCAGCTCAGTTCAGATCAGAACCGAACCGAACCAACCATTTGCACACCCCTACAGAGTATTAATGTATCAGATAATAAGCAGGCACCAACTGTCCTTACCTGATTTAAAGGTAGGTCACCAGATCTAGGAGGCAACCGACTCCCAAAACCACGTGCACCAGCATCGGAGGAAGGCCCCATATTCTGTGTACTCATTGGATGCCAAGCATTAGGTGGACCTCTATCACCCATTGGGTCACCAAAATTGGGCACCGGTCTATAAGCGTGACCATGAAAACCATGGTATTAAAAAGTAGACGCTGAAATGACAAAGCATTAATTACACCAAAATAAGGAAAGAAAAAATACCTGGGCCCTGGAGCTTGAAATCGGGGGCCAAAGCCTGGACCTCCAAATGCAGGACTACCCCTGGGAAAATCAAATAGGTAATGGTGTAAATCACAAGTACCGCAAGAGAAAGCATCTATAATCCCATGTTTGATATTTAAGACTATATACCTCCTATCCCCTCTCCCAACCCCCAGAAAAGAACCAAAGAATAAAGAACAAATGTAATGAACTTGCACATGATGGAAGAAAGATGTTATCGGCCAACAAACCTTGAATCTCCAGGCCTAGGCCTCTTAGGATCAGCAAACCGAACAGTCAATGGTTGATCACAACCCTAACATTCAGAAAACACAGATAAATTCATAACACTTGAAACATATTCAGTGAACTTAACAACATTAAAGTAAAAAAGTGTTCTTACTCTCATTCTGTAAATTCCATTGAGAGCATTTATAGCTGCCAGTGCCATTTCTCTATGAGAGTATTTAACAAATCCACATCCTTCAGAATGAATTTAACAAAGGCAACAGAAACAGGAAAATATAAATATAATGACATTAGTTTATAGTAGACAAGAAAACAACCTAGGAATGAAACATAACAGTAGAAAATTGCTGACCAAATGACCAAATGACCAAATGAATATAGAGCTGAAAACGTATATATTGATCATATTGACCATCTCATACCTTCTAAACAATAAAATAAGAAGATACATTTGATTAGTTCACAAATAGCATGGGAAAGAAAGCTTATCTGATTTAGTCCATAAGTATCTTAAGGGACAAATATTTCACACCATAGAATGGCAAATAAACCCAGGACTGAAAATCCAATCCTCAACTCAAAAATATTATGTTCAAAATCAAAGTAAGCGAAGAGCTCACCACGGCTTTGCTTCATTTCATCACGCATGAGATAAACATCTTCAACATGGCCATATGGTGAAAATATCTGAAAAAGGAAAGATTAGTTACTAGTATTACAAATTCATGCCTTCAAATTAAAAGTATAGAACTAACAAGATTTAAATTTATCAAAAACAAGAGTCAGTCTATCTAATTGTCAAAGCAGAACAATAATTTTTACATCTCCACTAGGGGAGAAAGGAAAAGCCAATGAAAGAGCAATTTGAAGCGAGGGATGGTGCAGCCACAATGTGAAATTTTACGCAGCAGAATAAACCCAACCAATTGACATGTGTGACATACTTCCTCAACTTCCTTTTCTGTAGCCTGTTTGTCCAGTGACCCAACAAATAATTTGTACTCAACTGCACCTATCATGAGAAAATTGAAAGCATCAAGGCTAGGAATTAGGAAACTTCATGATAGAAGAACCCATATTCATACGCTATTTTCTGTAAAGCTTAAGTCTCAGGGGCAAAAATTTTCTCAACAAAGCATTTACTGAGGGAAAATACTTGATTCCCAATATTATCGCCTAGAAAGCAGAACACATAAAATCACCATTTTATGAAGCATTTCGAGTTTTAATCATGCACAAAAATTGTCATAATGCAACTCTGATATGTTACAAAATGACCAATTTTAGAAAACCAAAGAATAATAGCCTTTATCATATTTCAAAAGCTGAGAAACTTAGTGAGCCATGGACTATTACCAAGGCGCTCTCGCTCCCCATCAGCATATCTTACTTGGATAGGACCTACTCCCTGGAAAAGGAATGTTTAAAATGTGAAAAATACTATAACGGCCTCCATGACTAATGAGAAGCACAAGGATAAAACTCACTCCAGGTAGAGTATGCTGATTGTGCAAAGCTCTGATGGCCCTATCAGCTTCTTCAGAAGTTGCATATTTAACAAAACAACAACCTGCATAAGTAAAAGGTTTTTAACCTGATTTATTCGGTACATTTCTAACAATGGCAAAGATGTGCAAACAAACCACACTTACACCAGCTGTACATGTATTTAAATAGGCATGCATGCCTTTGTTAACAGAGAAGACAAAATCAACCAAGCCTTAAGAGTGAATAATTAAAACCCTAGACCCACAAATCTGATTGCTTGTTACTATCAGGTCATTGAATGTGACAGGCATTCAATCGGCAGTTATCCTAAGTAAGGAAAGGGTGAATTAAGAAAGCCTCAATTTACAACAGTCAACAGATGTAAGCTGCTAGATCATACCACAAATACAACTTTACTACAAAAATGAAGAGAACAAGATGGCGTATTTGACTGAAAAGAATCCATATAGAACAAGAAAACAAAAAGTGAAGGATTTTCTTTTCCACTGCTTTGTAAACAGGAAAAAGATTTTATCTCATAACTAATTCAAAATGTATTTCCTCACACAGTAGTATGCTTTAACAAAGGAAATACAAGAAAATTTATGCTAGCAAAACCTCACAACATGACAGAAAGGAATGTTCGAGTACCAATCAGAATGATATTAATGAACGGTTAAGGATAAACCAAGGAGTATGAGTTGTTCAAAGTGCCTGCCTCTCCCCTACTTGTCTATCCACAAGCATATAATACAGTAACCACTGAGAGTATGACAATACAACCACCACTGATAGTACTTTCTAATGTTGAAAATATACCTAATTGTCCACACTTAAGCACACAGAAATATATCCAATACCAAAACAGAAAAGATCCATAGCAAATCAGTGAATAGAAAAATTACAGGATATCTTTACAAATCTGTCTACAGTTTTGCAACCAGCAACATCATCAAACAGAAATTAGATCACCATGCAAACAAGGCATCCATCTTAACTACATTGTCAAGCCATTTGTAGACAAGATCAGAAAAACAAACATCAGGTTTGCTTAGTAAAGCACAGTTTGTAGCTTATACAGAGTCCCAAAAGGCCAAAATAAGATTAAAGAAAATGCCTATTTGCCAGCAAAATCGCCAATTTTACAAAATTTCCAGGCTTTTACTTCCAATGCTCCAAAACTTCTATAAGAAACACATCCACATACCAAATACAACTAAATTATAACGGGTAAAAGCTAAAAGCTAAAGTGAGTGGATTTTTGTCCAGAAAAAAGTAAGAATGGTTAAAAATAATCAATTAAAAAAAAAAGAAAGAGAAATACTAACAGGGTTGACTAAGTTGGTACATCTGGATGTGATTCTAGATGAAGGATCATGATTTAATGTCCAAGCCCTTAACTGAAGCATAATAAAAGGAAGAAAGAAGCAATACAGAATGCCCAATAAGGAGCGGGATAGTTCAGTGACCTATTCTCACAGAAAAAGAAATGTACGAGTCTCCTGTTGCAACAATAATTTAGAACATTCTCAAAGAATAATACAAGTCCCTAATCAAGAACTAATGGCTATCATCTGATCATGATAATTCATGAACATTGCTGCAAGAGGGATCTTTCATACACTGCCTATTGATACGATCAAATCATAAACCAATAATATCATACATGCTCCTTGCTACCCTCAAGGCCAGCTTCCAAAATTTAACATTGCCATATTGATTTGGGTGTCCCGCATGTTAGTTAATTTAGTTAATTACGCGTTAGAATAACTGGTTCCAATTAGGCTCATTTCAACCTTCTACTCCATTCTATCCACAAAAATGCACAACTTAAAATTAAAACATTCATTCCCTGCATAAAAATTAGAGAACCAAAAAATAGAATTGATGTTGCCACCAGAAACATTGATTTTGCAATCACCGTAATATAATGAGAACAGCTATGCTATGAATGACATACTGCACAATAATCACTAAATCACCCCCAAACCTGCTTATCTCAAGGACACATTCTAAAAGCAAGCTATAGAGACCATAAAAAACAGAAGCAGATAGAGAGTAACAACAATATCATAAAATTCCTATTCCATAAGGGCTGACAACAAACATCATGAACTAATTTCAGATGCCAGTAAATAATGGCTAATTTCACTGGTCTAAAGCAAGGAAAGGAGGCCACCATGTAACTGACAATGAAGGTCTAAAATTCAAAAATGATTTTATGTTGGCCCACAAATGAACCAGAAAAAAAAAACTATATTTTGCATTACATAAACAGAAAATTGTACCACTTATATTCATAAGGATCTAATCAGTACAAGAAAACATACAATAAGACCAAGAAATGAGTTCTAAAGAAAATTTCATCACCACACAATTCTCACATAACAGGACAGGCTTCCGCAGAAAAGCAAAGCCATCATAGGAACTTTGGGGAATACTAGTCTAACAAACATCCGATAATGAATAGGTCAATCCTCTTAAAAATAAAAATGCAAGCTACGTGCTACTTTCTGTACTAGATCAAAAGTCAAACAAACCATGTTTACAGCAACTAGGGAAATGAATAAGCAAAAGCCAATCATGGTACCTGCAGGAAAAACCTTAGTTACCAAGACTGCCCCCAACCTCACAAGCATTAGAAGACTTAATGACAATTGAAAGTAGTCCAAAAACCTAACAATGCAATTTCCGAGATAGTCCAGTCACCAAATTTTGCACAAAGTCAGGGAAATGGCTTTCAATATAGTGCAACCCACAAATTCAGATCATAATAAAATAAGAGAACCTACAAAGAAACTTCTTTCAAAATCATAACCATAGTACACCACATGAATACATGGGCCACACATGCCCACTGCAAAATCTGTAAGACAGATCACATTTCTCAGCATGATATCACACAATCAAGGCATTCATTAATCAAGCCAAGCCATAAGCTACAATTATCCTTCGACAACAAATCTATGAAAATGACAAGTTCCACGCTATATTCAAGAAGAAGAAGGAACTCAAGAACTTCCTGGAATATGAGAAATAAGATCATGATGGAACCTGATATCCATCTCTCAAGTAAGAGACTAATTTCATAAGGTGGGGAAAAGGAAGTAAAATACACCATACATCAAATTTCTCAACACGAGATACTGAAAAACCATCACATCCATGCTCAAGAAAAAGGATTCAGACCATGAACTCCTACATACAAGCATCTAGCCTAATGTACAGTTACCAACAAAAGACAATCTTCACATTCCATTCAATCAATAGAACTAACTCAACCAACTGTTGTGTATATTAAAAAAGTAAATGATCAGCCAATTACCATACAACATCCATCCCACAATCCAGGCATTCATAATTTCCAATGCAACTTTAAGGAACATTAACCCATCACAACTCACTTAATCCGGTAACAAACCATATAAGGCAAGCTATCTAACTCCTGATCCATCTCACATTGCAGTGTACAAGCTGATACACAGGCATTCAAGGCATTCAGAATCAAACCCTCCTAGGCTCACGATCAAGAACAAACCACAAAATTCGTTCAAATTACAAAATGTTCTACACCCATTGAAAAGAGCAATAATTTAATATTTCATTTTCCAAGTCATTAAATGTACAAATTTGTCTTAAAACATCCCGACATTAAAAAGCTACAGTATGGAAACAGACACTCCCAATACAAATGACATGTTGGGTAATGCCCCCACTGCTGCAGCCAGTATGACAAGGAGGATCTAATCATCTTGACGTGCCCAACAGCTATACATAAACCGGTTTTTAGTAGATTTATACATGTTGCCTTCTTGTTTTGACAGGATGTAGACAAAAAAAGGGGTTGCAACGAAAACCAACAAGCCCAAAACTTGTTGCAAAAACAAACTGAGATGAAAGATGAGCATACTTTGCTCCCATCAGCCTCTTAGAGGACCTGAAATAAGATAGAATTGAACCACAATTATTTCATTAAAAATAGCATTTATACATACCTTGTTGCTGTCCTGTTCTCTTATCTTTGATCAAAGCAACCTCTATCACTTTTCCATGTTGCTCAAACAACGGGCGAATCTAACATCAAATGAGCAATGTTTAACAAAACACAAGAAAACTAATAAAGATAACACCCCAAAAATATAGAAATATATTAAGGAAGAGTTTAATCGAGTATAGTAAAAAAAGTACAGCGATTTAATAAGTAGATTGACTGGCTCAGAAGAGTTTATTATAATAACTAAAAAATTCACAAAAGTTTCACGGAAAAATAAATGGAATAGCTGATAATTCCAGATACCAAAATGAATTTACATTATGGTTTAGGATGCAATACAGTCGATGTAACTAGATGGCATATTTAAATCACCAGCAATTACTTGAGGATAAACAAGTCAAAAAAAAAAAAAAAAGAGGCAAGTGAAATTTAAATCAGTCATGAGCCAGATCTAACCGTATGAGCTTTACTAATGGTATTAAATCCAGCCATACAAGGGTTGGGAAGGTAGAATTAATGAAAATCCCAATTTATTTATAGTATACAAATTTATATACAAGAGCTTCAAGTTATGAGTCTCATTCGCTTCCATTGCTCAATATAATTTCATGGATAATGCGCACTTCCATAAATTAAATTATATAAAAAAAAAACCTTACATCTTCTTCTGTAACAGTCCTTGGAACAGATCCCACAAAGAGTTTGGCAAAGCTACCACCATCAAAACGATCTAAAAAAAGGAGAAAATTAAATTCATTAGCACCTTCAGGGAAAAATAAATACTAAATAGACTTTGAAAATGCAAATAACATGAAAAACGTAATAAGATGCAGATCCAAATTAATATATACAAAAAGAATACCTTCAAAAGCTTTCTGAAAAGCAACAACAAAGTGTCAACCCAAATAATCAATCACATGCTTGAAATAGGTGGCAAAAGTTCATAGAGAATTAAATGACTAAATCCCCAAGCAACAGAAGAAACAAGTAAATATGTTGCAAAATTACAGCATGCAACAGATTATAAACATTTGAGAAAAGGACAGTTCACATGCACAGCAATTATCGTAGGTTCAAGAGTGCGTCAATGGAGAGCAAGTAACTGTGATGCTCAAAAATTCCAAGTGAACAGCAGACAGAAAAGCATGCCCTCACACATAGAAACATAAAGGGGAGCTAGAAAATATTAGAAAAGTGAAAACTACAAACCATAAGACCTTAAGTAAGTAATATTCTCCAAGAATCTAATTCCCATATTTCTCCACACATTTGTTGACTGACAACTAAACTCTTGATTATCTTTTGTTTTATCTCAGTGCTTATCTTGAAACAGCCTGAATTAAACAAAACCCATGAGAACGATGGCAGGCCTTGAAAACTGTATCCAATCATGAACTATAATAACTACCATAAAACTAGAACCACATGCAAGCAGTAAAAAGAGGCTAATATTAGGCAAGTCACTGAAAGCAAAACAAATACAAAAGCAAACATAGCAAAAATTCCATCAATCAATCAATTAAAAAGCTCACCAGGAGAACTTCCGCGGCCAGCAAATGGATACCCTCGTTTATGCCCTGATAGAGGCTGAGTAGGAGGCGTCAGAGCCTGGTAATTAGACCCAAATCCTGCACCTCCGCCACCCAATGGCGGAAATACTCCACTACCAGGGGTGCCGCCTCCCAAAGATCCAAATTCTCCTACACCTACAGCTCCAGCAGCGGGAGGAGGATGACGAGGAGGACTGTCGAATGGGCGGTGACCACCACCACCACCACCATGATGAAAGTTGTTGGGACTCCGACGGTCATAATTGCTGGAGGTATTGCTACCATTGGTGGAATAGCGATTGACGGGAGCATCAGAAAACCGGGAGGGTCCGTCTGAGAAGCGAGAAGATCGACGATTATGATAGGACTCTTGGTTGTAGGGAGTGTTGGTAGTGTTGTTGCTGAAGCTACCGTAGCGGTCTCCCCTATGCCTATCCATGGAAGTACGGAGAAATGTAGAACCCTAATTTAAAGAAATTGTGGGCTCTAGAATATGGGAAGAGAAGGAAGGTTAGACTCAAAGAGAGCTGCTGAGGAGAGGACAGGAGAAGCAGAGCATGGTGATTGGTGACTTGACTGACAATCGGGTCAATATTAGAAAAGTGATAGAAGCGTTTCATTTTCCATTGGGCTTTTTGCTTTTTATAAAGCCCAGCCCATTTTAGATTAAGATCTGTGTTACATTGCCATTAAAATTATTCTTGAAAAAATGTTTCTTTAAATATAATAATAATAATAATAATAATAATAATAATAATAATAATAATAAAACATGCTTTTTCATTTTTAGATAAAATTTTTAATTTTATTAATTTAATCATTAAATTTTCTTATTAATTTAATTTTAATAATGAACTTAATTAGATTTCAATATTTTCTTAAATTATCGGTTAATCTTTTCAATTTTTCTATTAATTTTTCTAATTACTTTCATACTGATAAAATATATCATTTTATTAAATAAAATAAAATATTAATAGTTGTGATTTTTTTCCTCTTTATACACACATGTTTACTTTATAAATATATATTATTGTAAAAACTATAATTAGATTTTCTCTAATTATATTATTTATATTTATTTTAAAATTAAAATATTGATTTTTTTATTTATCAGACCCTAATTTTGAAATATAATGATTAGAATGATGTGAATTTGAATCATAAATAGAGAAAAAATTGTTTAAAAAAATAATAGATATATTATTTAATTATTATTTTTTTATAAATGCAAGTTTACTAAAATTAATAAAAATATTAAATTAATTAATAAAATTAACAATCTGCTAAAATTAATAGTAAACAAATATATTTAAATTGTTTTGTCAATTGATAAATTTAATTATTTTAATTAAACTTATTGCTAAAATTGAGAATAATACGAAATTGGTAGAATTAAAAGTTTTGACTAAAAATAAAAAAATTTATAAAATTTGAAATTTTAATCTAATAATAATAATAATATCTTAATTTTAAATTAATTAAAATCAATTATATAATTTTTTCACTATTAATTTTATTTGGGTCATTTGAGATTCTATATCGAATATAAATAATGAGTGTGCATAATTTATATAGGATTCTATTCCTTAGTAAATGATTATGAGAGATAATGTATATGAACCAGATGTACTTAGTGTATCTAATAATTTCTTTTATTTTAATTATAAAATATTAAAACAAAAAAAAAAACTTTTTTTTTCATAAAATTAAACATTAATATTTTAAAAAATTATCTAGAATCTCGATATGAAACGGAAATTCAGCGTTTGCATATCCTGAATTTCTGACAAACCCATCAACTTCCTATTTCTTGGTATGATAGGTTTGGATTTTAGGAACACAAGAAATAAATCAAGATACAGTTTTGTCTCCTACAAAAAGAAATGAGCCTTGCTTTATCATCATTCATTGGAGTCAGGCTTCAAGACTTCAAATTTTAAATTCGAATCCTTATAATAAAAAATAATCATCTACAAAGTAAGAAAAGCTATTCAATTAAGTAAATAAATCCTGAAATTTTACATAAATGAAAGCAAAATACAACACAATAGCCTAAATTACTTGGAATTCATCACACCAGAGGATGGACAAGAACAAGAAAAAGAAAACACCATAGTCTGTTTCATTTTCACCTGTGATTCTGTAATCACAATCCATCAAATCCTTTAAATCAAAATATTATTCCAACTCCAATCCTTGAAGGAAAACCAAAACTATAGAGTATCATATAATAAGTTAGAGAAGAGGGAAAATCATCTGTCTTCACATCACACCAATTCTAGAGTAGAGTAATACTGGCTATTCTCAGCCAGATAGTGTTCCTATGTCAATTTTACAATAAAAAGAGTTCTCATGCATAAGCCACTAAGCAAGAAACAATGATAGGGTTAGCTAACTTGCAGTTGTACTACTACACCAATCAATCAGCCAAAGCAACCGCAGAAAACCTTAACACAAAAATAATATAAGATTGAACAAGTTGTCAAAATTTCTAAACCATGTCTGCATATAAAGTTCAATGTTATCCTTAATTATAATGTAGTTGCAGTTCTTACTTGGAGCAAAAGATTAAAAAATCTAAGACAAAACCCAACAAGAACCATCAAGATAATGCATGTATACACTTCATTTTGTTCTTAAAATGCCAGCTGAGCAGAACAAAAGGCAAGGCAGCACTCACCTGCTGATCCCAAATAGGGATCAAGACACTACACATTGAACCTTGGACTTGGTATTGTCATTTGAGAAAAGAACCTCCCAAAAATATTAATTATATACTATTAAAAAATAAATTTATGCTAAATTTAAAAGTATTTTATTTAGAAAACTCCAAAAATAGCTGCGTTTTCTTTTTTTTTTTAATAATATCTAAAATAATAATTTTTTTTTCTAAAAAAGTATGTTTGAATCACAATGCCAAACATGCTATAACATTACCACTCCTCAATCATATAAGATATTTTACTTTTGTCTATAATTTTTTTCCTTGGGGTTACAGTCTCCTAAGATGTATTTCACATGAAACCTTATCATACCCAGAAAGCAGCTTTTGAAATAAGCCTTTGTGACATAATTGTTTTGCCTTGACAAAGAATATGAACACAATTGATTGAGAGCACATGAAGCCTAAAGCATTTCATCTAGGTTAACTACCAATGAACTCACTTTTGACATCCAACATTTCACTGTAATTGGTGAAAAGAAAAATTTAAACATTAAACTCGAATCAGAGAATTCGAATAAAAAGAGTCAAAAATATTATCAGGCATCAAAAGAAAAATCTTATGAAACTAACCTTTCTAACACATGTCCAACAACAGAACAGTCATTCAAACATAGATAATCCGAGTTTCAACGCTGAACACGCAACCAAATTGAATTTGTAAAAAAGATAAAAAAATGGCATTCAATTAAAACAGTGGAATAGAAAGAATTCAAATTGGAGAAACCAATTAAAAAGGTAATAGAGATCAAGACAAGACATTTTAATTAATTAATTATATAAAAATCTATAAAATAAAAACATAAAATTATAAAAAAATATATTTTATATTTAATTAAATATTTATATAAATAAATAAATTTAATAACAATAACAACATCAATGACCTAATCCAAACTTAACCTGTCACATAACATTTTTAGTACAATTAAGACCAGTTCTATTAACATTTAAGAAAAATTATGAAGTATATTATATATATTTTTTTTTCTCTATAAATATAAATCCCACTTCTATATAAATAAAAAAAAATTATTACATTATATATAAGAAAATATTATTTTTTAATATTCTGTCGTATCCAATAATTATCCAAAATTCGATCCCGCTATATAATCCGATTGGAAAATGGATCATCGAATGGGTTTTGGGCCCTGTTAGAGAAACCAAAGAGGTGGAGAGACGCAGGCACTAGAAAACGAAAGAAGATTTTGGGCGGCACATGCGTCACTATTGCCAAGGCCGTCAAAATGAAAAGCGAACTCGCGTACTTGTTTTCCTTTCTTTGCAAGTAACTCTGCATTTGGGCATCGAAATCTCAATTGTCAGATTGAAATGACATTCTTCAATCTTTCCACAAGCAAGAATATATGATAAACAACCAAAAAAAATAAAGAACAAACAAAAATGAGTCCTGAAGAAATTGCATTAATCACTGCATCAGAATACCATTCATCATCATAATGAAAACCCATCAAAAACCACCAGTTTATACCCAAAAAGATTTTTCAGTTAAAAATTTACAATTTCTAGCAAATCGTTTACTTCCTTCTTTCATGGATTCTTAAGCCAAACCCATTTCCCTAAACCGTGTAGTGTCGTCTGCAAAAATGGAGGAAGAAAAGGCCTACCCAAAATCAGTAACTGCCAACCCTGAGCTTCACAGCTCCCAAGCTCGCAAATCCTTGCCAATCTCAAAGGCCACATAAGAATCTACACAAGCCTGCAAAATCTGCCCATAAGAGAGATCCTCATCATCCCAATCACTCATGCTGATATCCTTCTCTAATCTCACCCCCTCATAGCCCAGACACTCCTTCACAATCCTCTCCACTGAAGCTCTATCAAGACTTTCTCCATCATCAGCCAACACATATTTCCTCAAATCTAGAAGCCTGTGAATGCTCAGCTCGTGTACTGACATCAACAGCTTCTTCTCGTCCGAGCCATTCCAAATCCCAACGAAAGTGATGTTCGGATTTAAGAGAAAGCGGCGAAGAATGCGTGGAACGGTATCAGCTAGAGAGAGTTGGAAGATCAAGCAGCGAGTTCCCACGCAGAGCTGGAGAGTATCAGCTGGAGGATCGTTTCCGTTCCAAGGAGTCCATTGGACACCGACGCCGACGACAAGACGGCCCATATACCTTCGGCGGAGGAAGAGAGTGGTGTGGAGCCATTTCCGAGCGACGGAGGCTGAGAAGGTGACAGTGACCTCGATGGCAGTGCCGAAGAAGTCAACGATGAATAAGCTGTGGTCGTATGGGCTTTTGGTGATGGTGATCTCCGGCGTCATTGTTTGTTCAGTGTTTGAAGAAATGGAAAGAAGTACTGAGATTTTATTGCGTTTTCCTGCTGAAACAAAGTTGAGTAGCACCGCGAACCGGTGAGGGATCAGTGGTCCGGGCCCCAGAAAAGTTGGATTCTTTGTTATGATCAGCTAGGCCCAGTTATGATCCAAATCCAAAATCGGCAGAATTAAATTATAAATTTTTTATCATATTAATTAGTTCGATCCATTTTAAATTTAAATAATTTAATATTTTTTAATGTGAAACAAAAAATGTAATAATCAAACGAATCAGAAACAATAAAAACTTACTTTTTTATTAAATATGAGTAAATATGAAGAATTTATTTTATTAAAGATATCATTGCGTATTAAAATTATGTTTCATATACATATAATTTTAAGAAAAAAGAAAATATGATTGAGATTTTTTCTTATTAAAGATATCTTTTCATATTAAAATTAAATTTCGTATAGATATAATTTTAAGAATGCATTTTAAAATTAATTTAATTTATTTAAAATATTAGTATAAAATCAAATTTTATTAATAAAAGATATCCCATCTATGTATTTAATTTATTGAATCAATTTTATAGATCTTCTTTGAAAATTTTATTATTATATATAAGAAACAATAGGGTGTAATGTACTGGAATATATTACACTAATCATTACTAAGTCGATTAACAAAAAATTATTAAAATAAATTTTTTCAATTTTAATTTTACTTGAAAAAAAATATTTATTAACCTACGATAATAAAGTAGCATACTCAATTTAACTAAGTATTTATCCAAAAATTTAAGGGTTGGTTATATGAATGCTTTTTCTGCACTTTAAATAATTTTGAGTTAAGTTATTGAAAATGTGTAATATTGTAGTACTCTCATCCAAGTCAGTTTAGGTCTATCTTTACTTTTCTTTCTATCATTTAACATAATGTACTTTACTTGTCTAAGTGGAGTCTTTGTATGTCTACGATTCATATGATCAAACCACCACAATCTCTCTCTCTCTCAACTTATTCTCAATTGATACCACTCTTATATTTTTTCTAATACTCTTATTACAAACTTTATCTAGTCTAATATAGCCACTCAACCATATTAAAATTCTCATTTTCGCAACTCTTATCTTAAACACATACGACTCATTCAATGTCAAACACTCACTATCATATAATATACCCAACACTATTTTTCATGTTCATTTTTTTAATTAATACAAATTATCAAAATAAATTTATAAATTAGTATTTATTTTTTTATAAATTTTAAAATATTGATAAAATATCATATATTAATAAAATATTATTTTAAAATTTATTATTATATTATTATTTTCATGTTGTCGTAAATTAAATTTTAATTAACAATAAATAACACATATAATTAGTAAATTTTATTAGTAAATTTAATTAAAATAAAATAATTTTATCAATAATAATTATTAATTAATTTAATCATAAAAATAAAAAAGTAATTTATTCTTAGGATTTAAAAAAAATAATAAATTTAAAGTTTAAAATTTTTATTTTAATAAATTTAAATTTAATAATTAAAATTAAATAATCATTTAAATTGTGGATTACAATTTATCCAACCTACAGGATGGGGAGAGCACCCTGCAGCATGAATAATATTTTTGTTAATTTCGCAAAGGATAATGGTGGATTACAGGTGGTGGCATGGGATTGCGTCTCAATCATCAATAATTTTATGGTATCATCTTTGAACGATAAACCAAATAATAATTTATGTGCAAGTAAAAATAATTATTTTCATTTATTTTATTTTTTTAATATAATAATTACTTTTATTTATTTATAAATTATACATGGATTTGTCACTTTATATATATACTTTATGAAATCACTATAATAAAATATAATTTCTCTCTAATTGCTCGTGTAATTAACACGTGGTACCTTGCAAGTTATCTTAACAAAATTATGAGTGATGAATCGGTTAAAAATTTAAATTATTATTATTATTATTATCCCTCATAAAACTTTTTATCGCCAACTCTATTTTAGATTTATTCTGATGTTATTTCATATTCAATATAACATAAAAAAATTTAATATAATAAAATAATAATTATATAATATGCTCAATTATAATTAAAATAATATAATAATTATTATATATAAAAAATAATATAATGTTTTCATTTATTATTAATATAATCAATACCATCATCATTTAGACTATTATTATCTCACCATATCACCACCATCACAACCATCATCGATATCCTGATATCATTATAATTATCACCATTGTCACGACCCAACCTATGGGCCGGACCGGCACTAGGACCTGGGCCAGCCTAAAGCCCCCGAGGCCCGTAGTAAGCCTAACTGTTCATTAACCCAACTCTAAGGCCCATTTGGGCCCAATATCAAGAAAACAAACGGACAGAGTCCGGCCATAAAATGGACTTATCAACGGGGAGTTTTCGACTCACCCGACCTGTAAACACAATATGTAGTCAATTGGGGAGCTCAGCTCACCCTCCACATACTCATCAACATAATAATAAATGGGAGCTCAGCTCCCTCATCCAATCCATCAAACATGACTTAAAATATTAAGTTTACAGGTCCAACATGATAATAATATTACAGACCAAATTCAAATAATTACTGCTAACACATGTGGAAATTCTAGGAGTAAATAAAATTACACAAATATCGATAAACAACCTGCGAAGTATAAAAGCAGGTTAACCCAGAATAAAATATCCTCCTGCGGCCTGTAAAAAATTTTGAACAGGAGTGAGCGTTCGACTCAGAGAGTAAAATATCAATTTTAACCATAATCTCTATAACTATCTAGAACTAATGTACCCTGTAGAGTGAAATGCAACATTAACAACATTTTCATATCATAACATCAAAAAGGTAATTTGGAGCACTCACACACCCTGTAGTATCAATCATAACAAATGTGAGCTGATCCCCTATACAGCTCTCTTAAATCCAACCTGGTGCCAGCGAATTACTCAAGCTCGGACTTCCACTGAATAACCAAATCGAGGTCGTGAATTACTCAAGCGTGACTACCCCTCGAAGGATTGGGTCCCAATTACTCAAGCCGTGATCGCCCGTCCTATCCATAGTCCACACCACATCACACGCATACGCATTGCTGCTCCAAATTACCACAACAACATTCATGGCATATTAACAGTTATGAATGCAACATAATTCGTGTCTAGAGTTTAACTACATAAATATATGCATATAAGTTATGCATGGGCATGCTGAACATATAATAATATCGAAATTACAATTAAAATTAATATTTTACTCACAAACTTGACGACAAATTACTGTGACGGCTGGGCGGAGGAAGAAGGCTGTCCCGGCTCACCTGACAATTATATTACAATTATTTAATACAGTCTGACTCAATACAAACAAAGAAAAAGATCAAGTACGTCCTAAGTCGTGCCGAAAATCCGGCAGAGTCTCCCCTATACCTAGGACCTACCCAACCTGCAAAAGGGTTCAAAACACACTTCTATACTCACAATCCATATATCCACAGTTCAATCATATCACACAGCCCCTCCCAGGCCCATCAAATCTATCATCCATAACAATACGCAAAATTTCAATTTAGTCATTATTATTGATAATTTTTGCAAAAACTTCACAAACCAATTCTAAATATTATAAAACTTTGCCCAGAGTTCGTTAGAAATATTACTAAGCTATTGCAAAAAGAATCGAAATTTTCTAAGCTACCACGAATATTTTATGGATTATTAATCCTATTTAAGCACTAGAAAATTACTAAAAATCACGGTACGGGTTTACCTTTGCCGATTCCGACTTCCGGACCGCGCTCGGGTCGTCTTACAATGGGGGGCTAGCCAAAACCTCGGTCCAATTCGGAGACTTTTCCGTGCAGTGCATGCGGCGAAATTTGCGAACTTCGGTCAAGCTGTCGAATTTAGCGAATCGAGAATACCTACGAAGCCCATAACACGGGGGTTAGTACATAAATTTATTCAAAATTTTCAAAGCTCATTAAATGCTCGAAAAAACACTACGTAGTTAAGTGGGTCCCACCGAAAAGCGGAGTCGGGAAAAATCGAAAGGTATGTCGGTGCGAAGCTCTCGAAGAATGGAGCGTCTTTGGTGGCCTCGGTTTTCGTGGGATTCACGGTTTTCGAAATCTAGCCCAAAATTGAAATGGGCTAAAATATTCCCGAGCAAAAATCGGACAATCGCTCAATGGATTTCGGCGTTCTTGGTGTCTATGGAAAGCTCTCGCCGAGTAGATGATTTTGGACACAAGACCGGTCCAATTGGTGGCGGATCGGCGGATTTGGCGAGGAAGCATAACGCCGCGCAAGGAAGGAGATCGCGTGCGTTTTGGGTCTGGCGTTGCACCTTCTTTGGGGCAGTGAGGCGGCCGTGAAGCGCAAGGAGGCGGTGGCGGCGGCGAGGGGAGGAGAGAGAAACGAGAGAGAAAAGGGAGAGGGACGCGCGCGCGGGGAAAGAAAAAGGAAGAAGGAATAGGGCCGGTCCGATTCGACCGATCCGATCCGGTCCGGTTCGATTCGGCTGGTTCGATTCAGGATACAAAATTTTGAATTTTTACTCTGCCTCGGGACCGAAAACGAGGTCCAAAAATTCCGAAAAAATTTTCAGAAAACTCAGAAAAATACGTAGACTCTAAATATATTTTTAGTTTTGCCACGTGGTCTTTAAATTAATTTTTAAAAATCATCAAAGTTTATATTTTCGGAAAATCGAACGGATTTTTAAAATCCGAAAAATCTCAAAAAAATTCCTAAAATTTAAATAAAATTAAAATACCAAAAATGCTCATAAAATTTAAAATTTTGGGGTGTTACATTCTTCCCCCCTTACAGAAAATTCATCCTCGAATTTTACACAAGGCAGAATAAAGCACATGATTATACATTGAACAAGTAAGGGTACTTGCTACGCATGTCCCGCTCTGACTCCCAGGTGCACTCTTCCACTGACTGACTCCTCCACAAAACCTTAACAATAGGGATCTGCTTTGATCTCAGCTGTCTCACTTGGTAGTCCACTATGGCTCTGTTTGCTCCTCAAATGTCAAGTTCTCTTTTAGCTCTATCACATCCATTGCGATTACATGAGAAGTATCGGGAATGTATTTCCTGAGCATTGAGATGTGAAACACGGGATGAACATGAGAAAGGTTGGGTGGTATATCCAACTTGTAAGCAACTGCTCCAACTCTATCATTAACCTCAAAAGGTCCAATATACCGAGGTGCCAACTTGCCCTTCTTTCCAAATCTCATGACTCCCTTCATTGGAGAAACCTTGAGAATACATAGTCGCCATTGCAAACTCCACATCCCTCCGTCAAGTGCATAACTCTTACATCTCATGAAAAGTCCTCGATCGTTCCACGATTAAAGGAACTACCTGCAAGTGTCTTGCACTGTGTCTACATCATGCACCTTCGCTTCCCCATTTCTGTCCAACACGGAGAGACCTACACTTTCTTCCATATAATGCTTCATAAGGTGCCATCCCTATCTTTGGAGTGGTAAGCGTTGTTGTAGGCAAACTCCACCAAAGCTAGTTGCTCATCCCATTGACCTCCAAAATCCAAGACACTCATGCGAAGCATGTCT
Organism: Hevea brasiliensis; assembly: GCF_030052815.1. Lineage (NCBI taxonomy): Eukaryota > Viridiplantae > Streptophyta > Magnoliopsida > Malpighiales > Euphorbiaceae > Hevea > Hevea brasiliensis. The sequence continues at coordinate 955,119 of NC_079496.1, read as the reverse complement.
TCCGATGTTTGGATTGTCCTTTCAATTTGTCCGTGCATGCGAGGGTGGAAAGCCGTCTTGAAGTTCAGCGTGTGCCAAGTGCCTCCTGCAACTTTCTCCAAAACCAGAAGTGAGCTGGGGCCCTCTGTCGGATATTATGGGCGGAACTCCATGCAATCGACTATTTCTCGAATGTAGAGCGGGCATCTTGTGCCATAGAATATGTAGTCTTCACGGTAAGAAGTGAGTGATTTGGTCAAGCGGTCTACAATTACCCATATCGAATCATATCCTCGCGTGGTGCGAGGCAATCCGATCCACAAAATCTATAGTGATCATTTCCCACTTCCATTCTGGGATAGGGAGCTCTTGCAGCTTCCCTGACGGTCTCTGGTGTTCAAACTTCACCTTCTGACAAGTCAAGCACTTGGACACAAAGTCTGCTATGTCTCTCTTCATGCCATTCCACCAATAGCTATCCTTCACATCATGGTACATCTTGGTGGAACCTGGGTGGACACTGTACAGTGTATAGTGTGCCTCTCGCATGATTTCATTCCTGAGGTTGTCTACATCGGGCACACATATCCTAGAACCTTGTACTAGGGCACCATCATTGGCAAATCCAAACTCACCACCTTCACCTTGCTGTACTCTTTCTATGATCTTCATCAATTGTTGGTCTCTGTGCTGGGAAACTCTAACTCTGTCCCTTAAGTCTGGCCTCACTAAAAAGTGAGCCAACAATACCCCCTCATCTGAAAGATCTAGGATTAAACCTTGATCCATCAACTCATGTACCTCCTGAATCAATGGTCTCTTCTCTCTTTGAAATGTGCAAAGCGCTGGAAGATTTTCTGCTCAAGGCATCTGCTACAACATTGGCCTTTCCAGGGTGGTACTGGATGGTGCAATCATAGTCTTTCAGAAGCTCCATCCATCTCCTCTGTCTCAAGTTTAAATCCCTCTGTTGGAAGATGTACTTCAAACTCTTATGGTCGGTGTATATCTCGCACACTTCACCATACAGGTAGTGTCTCCAGATTTTTAGTGCAAAGACTACAGCCGCCATTTCCAAATCATGGGTGGGGTAGTTATGCTCATGCCTCTTCAGCTGCCTTGAAGCATAAGCCACTACCTTTCCATTACGCATCAAGACACACCTAGGCCAACTCTGGGCGTCACAATACGGTGTATCCTTCACCACTCACGGGTAGTGTCAACACGGGCGGTGGTTAGACACTCCTTAAGCTTCTGGAAACTCACCTCACAGTCATCTGTCCAAATGAATTGAACATTCTTCCTGGTCAACTTAGTTAGGGGAGCCGCTATCCTGGAGAAATCTTGTACAAAACGCCTATAGTAACCAGCTAAACCCAGAAAACTTCGCACCTCAGTGACTGTTGTAGGCCTAAGCCAATCAGTTACAGCTTCAATTTTCTTGGGATCCACTTGAATGCCGTCACTAGAAACCACGTGTCCCAAGAATGAGATGCTTTCTAGCCAAAATTCACATTTTGAAAATTTGGCATATAGCTGGTGCTCCCTCAACGTTTGCAACACCATCCTCAAGTGCCACACGTGTTCTTCCTCGGTCCGAGAGTATACCAGAATGTCATCTATGAATACGATGACAAAACGGTCTAAAAATGGCTTGAACACCCTGTTCATCAAGTCCATGAAGGCTGCTGGTGCATTAGTGAGTCCAAAAGACATCACCAAGAACTCATAATGACCATATCTTGTCCTGAAAGCCATTTTGGACACGTCCTCATTCTTGATTCTCAACTGATGGTAGCCTGATCGCAGGTCTATCTTGGAAAAGAATCTAGCTCCTTGGAGCTGATCAAACAAATCATCGATCCGAGGAAGTGGATACTTGTTCTTCACTGTCACCTTGTTCAGCTGTCTGTAGTCAATGCACAACCTCAATGACCCATCCTTCTTTCTCACAAATAGAACAGGAGCACCCCAGGGTGAAGTGCTCGGACGTATGAAACCCTTGTCCAAAAGCTCCTGCAGTTGCTCCTTCAGCTCTTTCAATTCTGCTGGTGCCATCCTGTAAGGTGGCATGGATATGGGGTTTGTACCCGGCACAACATCAATACAAAACTCTATTTCCCTTCTGGTGGCAACCACAGAAGCTCCTGCAGGAAGACATCCATAAATTCTCTGACAACGGGAACATTTCCCATCCTGACACATTCTACAGATGTATCTCTCACCAATGCCAAATACCCTTGGCATCCACGCCTCAACATTTTTCTAGCACTAATTACTGACACCAAATTATATGGAGCCACACTCCTGTCACCATCAAAGCTAAACTCTTCCACACCAGGTATGTGGAAATACACCTTTTTGTTCCTGCAGTCTAAAGTGGCATAGTGAGTTGCCAACCAATCCATCCCCAAGATTACATCGAAATCCATTACTGGTAGAGGAACCAAGTCTGCTGGGAGGATCTTTCCATCCACTACTACTGGGCTACCCGGAAAAACCATATCTACATCTATGTTGTCACTAAGTGGGGTAGCTACCGACAAAGGGCATTCTAAGGTTGTAGGGTTTCTACCCAACCTCATGGCAAACACAGGGGAGACAAATGAGTGCGTAGCACCCGGATCTATCAAAACACAAGCCTCATAAGAACAGACCAGAAGAATACCTGCCACAACTGCATTTGAAGCTTGAGCATCCTGGTGGGTCAGGGTGAAAACCCGAGCTTGACCCCTACCCTGAGTGGCAGAACCTTGATACTGACTTCTACCTCCTGATCTGCCTCCAAATCCACGTCCCCCTGGTCCTCGGCCCTGTTGGCCACTGAACTGACTGCCTGCCATGTTGGAAGCGCCCGGATACAACTGTCGAGGAACATTCGCAACAGAACCCTATGACCCCATCTGTGGCTCGCTGAACATGGGGCATTTTCTAGCAAAGTGACCCGGTTGGCCACACCTGAAGCATACTCCTGATCCCATCAAACAAGGTCCTGAATGTCCTCTTCCACACTGTGCACAAGGTGCCAAGGAGGATCCTGAACCGGACCAGGCTGCTGTACCAGGCGTGACCACTGCTGGATCCGTACCACTGAGTGCAGATCCTCGTGGTGCGTATGCGAAACCACTTCTCTTGCTCCTACCCTTTCCTCTGTAATTACCCTGGCCACCACTGTCCGGAGTACCCATGGAAGGGACACCTGAGGAACCCTCTGCTCTGTTTTTCTTTGCTCTCCCACTGTCATCCACAGCATAGCTAATCTCAATCTGTCTGGCTCGATCAACCACCACATCAAAAGACTGATCCGACATCATGGCCAGGTTCGCATACCTCCTGTCAAGCCCCTTTAGGAACCTCTTCACCTTCATAGTTTACGTGCGGTCTTTGTAGGGGCATATCTACTCAATTCGAAGTGCAGAGCATATTCATCTACTGGACACGCCATTATTGTCTTTGGGCCTCAAAGGCCCACTGTTTCTGATCTCTGAAGCTTTCTGGCACAAACCGATTGATAAAAAGTTCCACAAACTGAGCCCATGTCAATCCCTCCATCCGGGGTAACACGTAGTCATTCATCCATTGTCTAGGCATAGGCCCCATGACATGCTGCACACACTCTATCAATCTTCTATCGATCCAATCAGTAATTCTATTCTGCTGTCTGCGAGAATCCAGAACCGATATGCATCGTCGACACATCATAAGTACCGAGCACCAACTTCTTAAAATTTATGATCTGCTTGTAAGGTTCCCCTCTTGGTGCGGTGGATCGCTGCTTCTTTGTGGAGGGTGGACCATATCTTTGCGCCATCATGTCGATGGTTCTTTGCGAACCCAGCTAGAGTAGGCGCCATGGGGTCCATGGGACCTGTGCCATGAAAGATCATTCTGAGCGTGAGTAGCTGCTCTTCTACTTGAGCGGCTCTAGGCCTCCTACCCGCCTCCTCGGGCGGCGCCTCATCTGTCGACACCTCGTCGAGCACATGCAGTTCTCGTGCGATGGCGGCTCTCCACCTTCACGCATTTTCCTAAAATTCAGCGACATTAGCCCACAAAATTCAAAAGCGCACATTGCACTCTATAGACTCATATTTATACATAACATATGGAGCGAAACTAGAAGCAAAGATGACAATGCAAGGCGAATGTGGACCCTATTTTTCCGCATGTGACTCCTATTAGACTTTTCCCAACACTTTAGACAACATTCCCTAAGAATGGAGCCTAAGCTCGATACCACATTTGTCACGACCCAACCTATGGGCCGGACCGGCACTAGGACACAGGCGACCTAAAGCCCCGAGGCCGTAGTAAGCCTAAGCGTTCATTAACCCAACTCTAAGGCCCATTTGGGCCCAATATCAAGAAAACAAGCGGACAGAGTCCGGCCATAAAATGGACTTACCAGCGGGAGTTTTCGACTCACCCGACTGTAAACACAATATATAGTCAATTGGGAGCTCGGCTCACCCTCCACATACTCATCAACATAATAATAAATGGGAGCTCGGCTCCTCATCCAATCCATCAAACATGACTTAAAATATTAAGTTTCTGGTCCAACATGATAATAATATTACGGACCAAATTCAAATAATTCTGCTAACACATGCGGAAATTCTAGGAGTAAATAAAATTACACAAATATCGATAAACAACTGCGAAGTATAAAAGCGAGTTAACCGAATAAAATATCCTTCATGCGGCTGTAAAAATTTTTGAGCAGGAGTGAGCGTTCGACTCGAAGAGTAAAATATCAATTTTAACCATAATCTCTATAACTATCTAGAACTAATGTACCTGTAGAGTGAAATGCAACATTAACAACATTTTCACATCATAACATCAAAAGGTAATTTGGAGCACTCACACACCTGTAGTATCAATCATAACATATGGGAGCCGATCCTATCTGACTCTCTTAAATCCAACTGGTGCCGTAATTACTCAAGCTCGGACTTCCACTTAATAACCAAATCGAGGGTCCCAGAATTACTCAAGCCGTGACTACCCCTCGAAGGATTGGGTCCCAATTACTCAAGCCGTGGATCGCCCGTGGCCTATCCATAGTCCACACCACATCACACGCACGCCAACGCACGCACACTGCTGCTCCAAATTACCACAACAACATTCATGGCATATTATGATTATGAATGCAACATAATTCGTGCCTAGAGTTTAACTACATAAATATATGCATATAAGTGATGCATGGGCATCTTGAACATATAATAATATCGAAATTACAATTAAAATTAATATTTTACTCACAAACTTGACGACAAATTCTTGTGGCGGTGGCGGAGAAGAAGGCATCGGCTCACGACAATTATATTACAATTATTTAATACAAACTGACTCAATACAAACAAATAAATAGACCAATTAAGTCGTAAGTAGTGCCGACAATCAGGCAGATTTTCCCATATACCTAGGACCTACCCAATCAGCAAAAGGGTTCAAAACACACTTCTATACTCACAATACATATATCCACAGTTCAATCAAATCACACAGCACCTCCTGGGCCCATAAAATCAGTCATCAATCACAATACGCAAAATTTCAATAAAGTCATTATTATTGATCATTTTTGCAAAAACCCAAACCAATTTTAAAAATTATAAAACTTTGCCCCGCGGTCCTTAGCAATATTACTAAGCTATTGCAAAAAGAATCGAAATTTTCTAAGCTACCACGAATATTTTATGGATTTTTAATCCTATTTAAGCACTAGAAAATTACGAAAAAACAAGGTTCGGGTTTACCTTTGCCGATTCCGACTTGAGGCAGCTCGGGGCGTCGACAATGGGGCTAGCCAAAACCTCGGTCCAATTCGGAGACTTTTCCGTGCAGTGCATGCGGCGAAATTTGCGAACTGGTCAACTGTCGAATTTCCGCGAATCGAGGATACCTACACGAAGCCCATAACACGGGGGTTAGTACATAAATTTTTCAGAATTTTCTAAGCTCATTAAATGCTCGGAAAAACACTGCGAAGTTCCGTGGGACCCATCGAAAAACGGTGTCGGAAAAATTCGAAATTTATGTCGTTGCGAAGCTCTCGACGAATGGAGCGTGCTGGTGGCCTCGGTTTTCTCGTGGGATTCACGGTTTTCGAGAAATCTAGCCCAAAAGTCGAAATGGGCTAAAATCTTCCCGAGCAAAAATCGGACAATCCGCTCGATGGATTTCGGCGTTCTTGGTGTCTATGGAAAGCTCTCGCCGAGTAGATGATTTTGGACACAAGACCCGGTCCAATTGGTGGCCGGATCGGCCGGATTTGGCCGGGGAAGCCGAAACGCCGCGCGCGCGAGGAAGGGAGATCGCGCGCGTTTTCTGGCCGTTCTGGGCGGCTGCCATTTGGGACGGTGGGGCGGCCCGCGAGGGGAGGACGCAGAGGCGGTGGCCGGCGGAGGAGGAGGAGAAAGCGAGAGAGAAAAGGGAGAGGGGCCTTGGGAAAGAAAAAGGAAGAAGGAAAAGGGCCGGTCCGGTTCGATTCGGCCGGTTCGATTCAGGATACAAAATTTTGAATTTTTACTCTGCCTCGGGACCGAAAACGAGGTCCAAAAATTCCGAAAAAATTTCCAGAAAACTCAGAAAAATACGTAGACTCCAAATATATTTTTAGTTTTGCCACGTGGTCTTTAAATTAATTTTTAAAAATCATCAAAGTTTATATTTTCAGAAAATCGAACCCGATTTTTAAAATCCGAAAAATCTCAAAAAAATTCCTAAAATTTAAATAAAATTAAAATACCAAAAATGCTCATAAAATTTAAAATTTTGGGGTGTTACAACCATTATTACAATTTAATTATCGCTATTACTATTTAATTATTATCAATTACATCACCACCATTACCTCAATTTGTCATGATTATCACAACTTAACTATTACTTTCACTTAACTACTAATCATTGGAATAATTACTATTTATTATTAATACTATAAATAAATTAAGATCCAAAACCAAAATGGATAGAATTAAATTATAATTTTTTTATTATATTAATTAATTCAATTCATTTTAAAATTAAAAAATTTAATATTTTTTTTAATGTGAAAAAAAGTAATAACCAAGCAAATCAAAAACATAAAAAAACTCAACGTTTTTTTATTAAAGATAAGGAAATATGAAGAATTTTTTTTTTATTAAAGATATCTTACGTATTAAAAATTAAATTTCAGATCCATATAACTTTAAGAATGCACCAAAGGAAATATGATGAGAATTTTTTTTTTCTATTAAATATATCTTTGCATATTAAAATTAAATTTCGTATACTTATAATTTTAATAATGCATTTTAAAATGATTTTAATTTATTTAAAATATTAATATTATATCGAATTTTATTAATAAAAGACATCCCATCTATGTACTTAATTTATTGAATCAATTTTGTAGATCTTCTTTAAAAATTTTATTATTATATATAAGAAATAATAAGGTTGTAAACAACCGGGATAAATTGTATTGATTATCACTTAATTTAAGTGGTTAATTTATTTCGGTCAATTAATTTATTTTTAAACTAATACAAATTAATATTTAGTCAAACTAAACCTATAATTTATAATTTATTTTTTTATTAATATCATATATTAATGAATTATTATTTTAAAATTTATTATTATATTATTATTTTTCAAGTAGTCTCAAATTAAATTTTAATTAACAATAGACAATACATATATAATTAGTAATTTTATCAAATAAATTTATTAAAATAAAATAATTTTATTGATAATAATTATTAATTAATTTAATCATAAAAACAAAAAAAACTAAAAAAAAAAATTTTGAAAAAAGAAAACGTGATAAAAAGGTAGTTTATTCTTTTTAATTTATAAATTTACCGTTGTAGGTTAGGATTTAAAAAAAAAAAAATCGTAAAGAATAATAGTGGAGTACAGGTGGTGCCATGGGATTGGTGAACAACAACTCTCCGGAGTATGTCAATGTTTCCATCAAGAAAAGTTTTATGGTATCATAGTGTACATGAAATGCTAAATCTATTCTTAATAATTAATTTGTAAGTAAAAAAAAAAATATATATATATATTTACTTATTTTTATTTTTTTTTATTTCAAAAACAGTTACATTATTGTCAGTTTTAATAATTATTTTTTCTTATTTATAAACTAGCATTGATTTAACATTTCATATAAATATACCTACATAAAATTATCGTGCTAGTATGAAATTTCGCCTTAATTACTCAATAATTTCTCCAAAATTGTTCATGTCATTGATACGTAATGTCTTTGTAATTTATATCAACAAAATCATGAGTGATGAATTGATTAAAGCTTTTAATTATTATTATTATTTCTCATAAAACTTTTTATCACCAACTTTACTTTAAGTTGTGGGAGTAAATTATAGACCTATTTTGTATTGTTATTAAAATTGTGATTAAAAAATTTATTTTTTTTAAATATATTAATCAGAAAAATATTAAAAAATAATTTAAAATTAAATTTAATAAATTTTAATTATAAAAATATTAAAATAATAAAATATTTTTTTTTTAATTTTTTTTTAATGTCATTTAAAATAATATTTTTATTTAAGAAAGTAATTTTGACCCTTCAAATATAATGCTAAATAAATACTATATCTATCATCTCCGAACTTAGATCTTATTTAATATAACGAAATTAAAATTATAATAAAATTATGATTAAATTATATATTTAATTATATTATTTAATAATAAAAAAATTAATATAATAAAATAATAATTACATAATATAATTAACTATAATTAAAATAACATAATGATGGTTTAGCTGGTATTGAACCCTGAGCCTTGGACTTGGTATTGTCGTTTGAGAAAAGAACCTTCTAAATATATTAATTATATAATATTCAAAAATAATTTTATGCTAAATTTGATAATATTTTATTTAGAAAACTCTAAGAATAGCTACATTATTTTTTTCTAATAATATCTAAAATAATTCTTTTTTTTTTCTAAAAAGTATGTTTGAATCACAATGCCAAACACGCCATAACATTGCCGCTCCTCAATTATCTAAGATATTTTACTTTTGTCTATAATTTTTTTTCCTTGGGGTTAGTCTTCTAAGATGTATTTCACATGAAACCTTATCATACCCAGAAACCAGGACTTTTGAAAAACACCTTTGTGACATAATTGTTTTACCTTGACAAAGAATATGAACACAATTGATAAAGAGCACATGAAGCCTAAAGCATTTCATCTAGGTTAACTACCAATGAACACACTTTTGACATCCAACATTTCACTGTAATTGATGAAGAAAAAATATCTAAACATTAAACTTGAATCAGAGAATCGAATAAAAAGAGTCGAAAAATATTATCAGGCATCAAAAGAAAAATCTTATGAAACCAACATTTCTCACCCATGTCTAATAACAGAACAATCATTCAAACATAGATGTTCCTAGTTTCAAAGCTGAGCACGCCATAAAATTGAATTTGTAAAAAAAGAAAACAAAATGTCATTCAATTAAAGTAGTGGAATAGAAAGAATTTAAATTGGAGAAACCAATTGAAAGGGCAATAGAAATCAAGACAAGGCATTCCGAGAAATTAATAGATTTGATGTAGCCTCAATATCAGATAAATATGGAAAAGACAAACAGTAATCACATAACAAGGAAATTGCCAAATCCAATGCATATAATTCACAGTAAAATTGAGTGGCGGTGGAGGGATGATAGAGAATGAAGGGCGCCACTGCAACCCGAAGCCAACAACGAGCTTGCGGCGGCGAAAGCAGAGGATTTATATTGCCAGTTACAGACAACAGATCGCGTGGATGTGACAGTCAGGTGAATGCTAATGTCGAAGACCTGTACTGTGAAGGCTCGACTAATGTATGGGTCTTGTCATTTGGGGTGAGATGGGATGCGATGGTTGCAAATAGAATCTCTGCCTATGCTTTGCAGCGTTTTTTAATTGCAATAAAGCAAGACAGGGATGTTGGCAGGGCTTATGCGTCTCACGTGAGAATAGCTGCTTGTGATTCCCTCCAAAATAAATCGAATTTAAAATTGTATCTTCAAATTTATCTCCTAGAAAAATTATTATTATTATTCGCATCTTTATTTATATTTTAATATATATTATAAATAAATTATAAATTATAAAAAATATTAAAAAAAAGTTAAAAGTTGAATGGATATACCCAAAAAATTATTAAAAATGATGAGATTGTTAAAATTTAAACCATTATCTCGAGTATTCAAGACATGTACATTTTAATATGGAATTATTAATCTAATAACAAGTTAAATTAATGGAAATTAAAAAAAAAGAATAATTTATACCAAATATTATTTGTTTATAATTTTTTTATTTAGACTCAATTTGTTGCGAGACTAATGCACTTGATTTACTAGAGAGACAAAAATTTTCCTTTTTCAATTTGTTTGCAATTAGTGCCACATTAATTTGTGGATTAAGATTCAATTTGTTTTTGAAAATTTTTTGCCAATATCCCATTTAGTCCAAGAATAAATTTTGAGCTGATTTACGTGGCAATTTTTAAACCTCAACCCCCGCAAAACAATCAAAATCAAGGACATGAAATTCGACAATTGCCATGATTGAAAACGCACATCTACAGCACCAGGTTTTGCGAAGAAAATTAAATAATCCTGTTCACCCCGGACTAATTTGAACTCCTTTTACAAGTGATCAAATACACAGTTAAATAGAACAATAAAATACATAACAAAAAGAATGATTTCCTCAATCCTCTCTGTAAGATTCATGCAGCAATTGGCCAACTGCTGCGTGAAGGATCGTTAGGTGTATGGGTCTATGTTCATGGCAAATGCTTCTGTGTTTTCGGATCAAATAGGTTTTGGTCTCCGCTAGACAAACCAATGAGAAAATAACACCCTATTGCTGGTTTTCGGTTTTCTTTTATTTCACAGCAACTAATCATATATGCTTGGGAAATCTCAATTTTCTCATATTGAATGACAATTCATCAAGCTTTCAACAAGCAACGAACACAGAAGAAATTGCAGTAAACATGTTACTATTCAATGATATCGAATGATCAATTTCAGTTAAAATTTCCAGGTTTTAGCAAGTTGCTACCACATTATTTTCATGGATTGTCTGAGCTATATCAAATCCATCTCCATAGACAACAAAATTGTGCATAGTCTATTTTGCAAAAGTTAAAAAGTCCTACCCAGATTCAGTAACATGAAACAACTGATCTTCACAGCTTCCACGCATGCAATTTCTTACCAATCTCAAAGGCCACATAAGAATCTACACAAGCCTGCAAAATCTGACCATAAGAGAGATCCTCATCACCCCAATCACTCATGCTGATATGCTTCTCTAATCTCACCCCCTCATAGCCCAGACACTCCTTCACAATCCTCTCCACTGAAGCTCTATCAAGACTTTCTCCATCATCAGTCAACACATATTTCCTCAAATCTAGAAGCCTGTGAATGCTCAGCTCGTGTACTGACATCAACAGCTTCTTCTCGTCCGAGCCATTCCAAATCCCAACGAAAGTGATGCTCGGATTTAAGAGAAAGCGGCGAAGAATGCGTGGAACGGTATCAGCTAGAGAGAGTTGGAAGATCAAGCAGCGAGTTCCCACGCAGAGCTGGAGAGTATCAGCGGGAGGATCGTTTCCGTTCCAAGGAGTCCATTGGACACCGACGCCGACGACAAGACGGCCCTTATACCTTCGGCGGAGGAAGAGAGTAGTGTAGAGCCATTTCCGAGCGACGGAGGCGGACAAGGTGACAGTGACGTCGATGGCAGTGCCGAAGAAGTCAACGATGAACAAGCGGTGGTCGTATGGGCTTCTGGTGATGGTGATATCCGGCGTCATTGTTTGTTCAGTGTTTGAAGAAATGGAAAGAAGCAGTGAGAGTGTATTTTTCCATGCGGAGGTGGCGTGAGATTTTATCGCGTTTTCCCGCTGAAACAAATGAAATAAAGTCGAGTAGCACCGCGAACCGGTGATGGATCAGTGGGCCGGGCTCGTAGAAAAGTTGGATTCTTTGTTTTGATAAGCTAGGCCCAATTAAGATCCAAATCCCAAATCGGCAGAATTTAATTATAATTTTTTTATTATATTAATTAATTCGATCCATTTTAAATTTAAAAAATTTAGTATTTTTTAATGTGAAACAAAAAATGTAATAACCAAACGAATCAGAAACATAAAAAACTCAACGTTTTTATTAAAAATAAGGAAATATGAATAATTTTTTTTATTAAAGATATCTTTGCTTATTAAAATTAATTTTAAGAAAAAAGGAAATATGATGATAATTTTTTTTATTAAAGATATCTTTGCACATTAAAATTAAATTTCGTATAGATATAATTTTCAGAATGCATTTTAAAATTAATTTAATTTATTTAAAATATTAGTATTAAATCAAATTTTATTAATAAAAGATATCCCATCTATGTACTTAATTTATTGAAACAATTTTGTAGATCTTCTTTGAAAATTTTATTATTATATATAAGAAATAATAGGGATGTAACCTATCGGAATAAATTGTACTAATCATCATTCAACTTAAGTATTTATTTTATTTCAATCAATTAACGTTAATTTGTTTTTAACTTTAGTTTTACTTAGAAAATATCTATTAATCAGCAATAATAGATTTTCATGTTCATTTTTTTATAATTAATATAAATTAATATTTAGTCAAAATAAATTTATAAATTATTATTTATTTTTTTATAAAAATTAAAAAATTGACAAAACATCATATATTAATGAAATATTATTTTAAAATTTACTATTATATTATTATTTTTCAAGTTGTCGCAAATTAAATTTTAATTAACAGTAAATAACACATATATAATTAGTAATTTTATTAATAAATTTATTAAATAAAATAATTTTATTGATAATAATTATTAATTAATTTAATTATAAATATAGAAAAAGAAAAAAAAATAAAACATGATAAAAAGGTTGTTTATTCTTTTTAATTTATAAATTTACCGCTGTAGGTTGGGAATTTTAAAAAAATAATAAATTTAAAGTTTAAAAATTTTATTTGATAAATTAAAATTTAATAATGAAAATAAAATAATCATATAAATTTTGGATTACAATTTATCCAACCTACAGGATGGGAAGGAGCATCACGTAGCAAGAATAATATTTTGTTAATTTCGTAAAGAAAAATAGTGGAGTACAGGTGGTGGCATGGGATTGGTGTACAACAAATCTCCGTAATATGTCAAAATGTCTCCATCAAGAATAATTTTATGGAATCATAATGTACATGAAATGCTAAATCTATTATTAATAGTTATTTTTACTTTTTTTTATTTTTTTTATTTCAAACGCAGTTATATTTTTTTTCAGATTTAATAATTAATTTTACTTATTTATAAATTATCCATTGATTTACCATTTTATATAAATATACCTACATAAAATTATCATGGCAGTGTATAATTTCTCCTCAATTGCTCATGTCATTGATACGTGATGTCTTTGTAATTTATCTCAACAAAATCATGAGTGATGGATTGATTAAAGCTTTTAATCATTATTATTATTATTATTATTATTATTATCCCTCAAAAAACTTTTTATCACCAACTTTATTTTAGATTATGCAAATAAATTATATTTATCATTTCTAAATTTACATTGTATTTAATATAACGTAATTAAATTTAAAATATAATTAATATTATATTATATATTTAATTATATTATCTAATAATAAAAAAAATATATAATAAAATAATAATTATATAATATAATCAATTATAATTAAAATAATATAATGATCATTATATATAAAAAATAATATAATCATTATTATTTATTTTGATTATTTTTATTGATTTTTAATACAATCAACATCATTATTCACAATAACCCCATCATTCTGCTACCATTATTGTTGCCGCCATCATTACTACATTGCCACCTCTATCACCATTTGAAAGCTATAAATACCACTATCTCACATTACTATGATCACTATTATTTAACCATTATTTTTAATTGATTATTAATCATTGTAATAATTATCATTTATTATTAATATTATAAATAAATAAAATATTAAAATTAGAATTATTATTACATTATATTATTATAAATAATATATTAAAATTAAAATTATCATTATATTATATTATATTATTTTTATTTTCAACAAAGCATAAGAATATAAAATAATTACATTATATATTTGATTACATTTCATAATTAATTATATTATATTATATTACACTCCATCAAATATAATATTAATATTATAATAATACAATCTTCAAACTTTAATTTACAACATCAATCTTTCCTAACTTTGCTTTCAGTTATAATAAAACCCTTCTTAACTGCAATAGTTGGTTTGCAGGTAAGTAGATAACATGGGGATAAAATTTCTCCTCTTTCCAATCTCTCTCTGTCCTATCCTTACTCTCTCTTTCACCTAATCCATCATCTCTTTCACCCCTTCTGCTCAGGCTTCAGATTTTGCCCAAGTGCATAGATCCAACATAAATTAGCTTGCAATTAAATTCATATAAAATCAACAATAACCCAACATTCAACATTTAAGCTCGATAAATCATAATTCAATAAATTTAAAAGTAATTTTTTTTTTCTTTTGTTAATGTCGTAAAGAATAAACATGATTACAAGTGGTGGCATGGAATTGGTGCACAACGAATCTCCACAAAATGCCAAAATGTCTCAATTGCTCATGTCCTTGACACGTGCGGCCTTTTAATTTATGTCAACAAAATCACGAGCGGCGGATTGATTAACCTTTTAATAATTATTATTATTATTATATCTCATAAAACTTTTTATCGCCAACTTTGTTTTGGATTGTGCGTTGCAGGCTAGAATCTTTGTCGTTTTTAATGTGAACAGTTAAGATTACCGAGTCACAAGCCGCGGGTTTAACAATAAATTTTTATAATTTTTAATTAAAAGTAAATAATTTACAAAATTTTAGTTTATTTTTAAATATTTTACTATTAAAAAAATTAAAATACTTTTATACCGGGCTTATTTTATTAATTTTTTTTTTCGTTTTCTTTTTCTCTTTTTCTTTTCGCTTCTCGTTGTATCTTTGCGGTGGCGTTTTAGATAGAGTGATTTCGTTGATAACCAGAGATCATCAATGGCTAAACACGAAGAGCTTCCAATTCCGACTTACTATTCTTTGGAGCCTGTTTATGGAGATGGTTCTCTGCTCGAAGAAGCTCAGCTTAGATTTGACAGATTGAAATCCAAGTTTCTCCAAGTCTTTGGACATCTTCCTGACGTCTATGCTCGATCTCCAGGTCAAATTTTGCATTCTTTCATTCAGTTGTCTGTCTGGTGGCTGAGAAAATGATAGAAAACAAACGAAATTCTAATTCCCTGATTACTGGATTTGGAAGTCCTTTATTAGATTCATTTACGACTTAAAAAATAATTCTGTTGGTGAATTTGGATAATTGCTGGAGAATTGATTGCTCGTTGGTGATTGATCTGTTTCTATCTGAGATGCAGGGAGAGTGAACTTGATCGGAGAGCACATTGACTATGAAGGTTACTCGGTGCTGCCGATGGCAATCCGGCAAGACACCATCGTAGCAATCCGCAAGCATGACGCCGGAGAGGCTCAAAAGTTTCTTAGAATCGCTAATGTTAATGACAAGTACACCATGTGTACTTATCCTGCTGATCCTAACCAGGTATTCACTAATTTCTCTTGCTTATCTGGAAACACTGATTTTTTATTTATGTCGCTTCATGATATGTATGTGAACGTGCGTCTCAGTGTTCTTTTGACTTAATTACCTCCATTATCTTTACTGTGCAGGAAATTGACTTGAAAAATCATAGATGGGGCCATTATTTCATCTGCGGGTAAGAGCCAAAGTCTGCACCTTTTGTTTCTTGTATCGTATAACCGCCCGCTCCAATCTCTTGAAACAGATAGTAGTATGTTAATTTGAGTTTCTGTGCTCTCCAGGTACAAAGGTTATTATGAATATGCTAAATCAAAAGAAGTGGATGTTGGTGTGCCAGTTGGACTTGATGTTCTTGTCGATGGAACTGTCCCAACAGGTGTATTACCTATGGGAAGTTAATTGATTGGCTATTTCAATACTTTGAATTTGAGGTATTTCCTATCTTACATAATGAAGGTTAATTGTTTTTCATTGGTCTAGGTTCGGGTCTATCAAGCTCCACAGCATTCGTCTGTTCTTCTACAATTGCTATTATGGCTGCTTTTAATGTGAACTTTCCAAAGGTAAACCACTCGTTCACCAACCTTATACCGTACACAGTAATAGTAGTGCACTTTATCCAGTCTTTTAAATTCTCTTAATATCTTCGTTCTTATTTCAATCCATAATTATTCTAGTGATTATGCAAAGCATACTTGAGAGACTGATAATACTGATAAGATGAGGGTTTTTTTTTTCCTTTAATTTTTCATTGACTGTGAGTTTGAGTGTTGTTTGATGATGGTGCAATTTAGAATGATATTGTTGATGCTACTAAACTTTACACTTACAGTATCACTTCAGATATCTAATTCAATTCCTTATCTGTATACTGGGTATATGCTCTAGTGTCTAGATGGTGGATGATTTCTGTTTACACACAAGAGCTAACAAAGAGCTAGGCCATGCAGATTTTGTTTTCATACATCCTTCCATTTACTTTTCTTCCTTTTTCCTTTTTTTGTTCCTTTTGTCAAATGATTTTTGACATTGCTCCCTCTTTTACAGAAAGAAATTGCCCAACTCACATGTGATTGTGAAAGGCACATTGGAACACAATCTGGAGGAATGGATCAGGTTATAATTAGTCTCATGAATCTTCTTATACTTTTATTGCATTTTGATGCTGCTGGCACCTGTTAGCTGCCAAAACATTTTCTTTTTTTATTGTTGCTTAAATATTTGAAATTTCTCTAGTTGAGTTAGTGAGGGTTCTTCTTTTGGTCAAGGATAATTGTAATGGGCTTTTGTTTGCAATATTATGTCAGTTGTATGATCCTGTTGTCTGGGCTATTTGGTATGGAGTTGCATTATGATCTTGTGCATAGTGTTATATTAAATTTGTTTTCTTTGTCAGGCAATCTCTGTCATGGCCCAAACTGGGTTCGCAGAGCTTATTGATTTCAACCCTATTCGTGCCACTGATGTGCAACTTCCTACTGGTGGGACTTTTGTAATTGCACATTCCTTGGCAGAATCTCAAAAGGCTGTCACTGCTGCTACAAATTACAACAACAGAGTTGTTGAATGTCGGCTAGCTGCTGTAAGCACAATTTTTTCTTGTGTATATTTCTTTATGTCTTTGACATATTGTTCCTTTTTCATTTTGAATTCCTCCAATAAAATCTTCTTTTTATCTGCAGAAAATATCTATGAGACTATGAGTAGCCTAAACTTTGAATTTACAGTTTCAAATGACCATACATGAATTTTTGCTAAATCTATGAAGTATGAACAGACTTCATAAATGAACTCTCCTTACCTCCTCACCCTTCAAAGAAAGAGAAGAAAAGGGATCCAAATGCTTACAAGTTACAACTTAGCAAATATCTTTCGCCCTATATATGTGTGAGATGTTCATACTTACATTGGTCTTTTGGGATATTTCTTCAGATTGTACTTGCAATAAAGCTTGGAATGAAACCACAAGATGCAACATCAAAAGTGAAAACCCTTTCTGATGTTGAGGGGTTGTGCGTCTCATTTGCTAGTAGTCATGGTTCTTCTGATCCTGTTGTTGCTGTTAAGGTATTTGCCATTATGCTCTTTGATATAATAACAATACTGTTCCTATCTTGGTTGACATTAGATGATATGTTGTAGATGCTTTCTTGGCGGATACATGATACCTTGTCATTGTAGTTAATAATTGGTCCATCTTTACTTCTACCAAATTGTCACACCTTTCTGTATGCTGCAGGAATTTTTAAAAGAGGAACCGTATACGGCTGAAGAGATTGAGAAAATCATTGAGGAAAATCTGCCATCGATTTTCAGCAATTCCGCAACCTCATTGGATGTACTAAAAGCAGCCAAGCACTATAAGTTACATCAGGTACTATTTCTATGTGTTTGTCTTCGTCGTCATTCTTTATTTAGTGATGTATTATTGATTCATTTTGTGTCTTTTTTGGAGCCAATATTTGTATTTTAGCTCTTTTTAATTCAGATTGGATGTTAATTTTAATTTGCATTCTTTTTCCAGAGGGCTGCTCATGTTTACTCTGAAGCAAGGCGGGTACGTGCTTTCAAGGACACTGTATCATCAAATTTGAGGTTTGTACTTAAAACCTTACAGAATTTCTGATACATGCATCTTGGAATGCCTATGTACTTTCTATGAATTTTTACTATTATGTAAACCTGCTTGTTGATCACATGGACTTAGTTTTTCACATGGTTGGGATATGGTACGAATATATTGTTGAAGGAGAAAAAAAATCAATTTCTTTTCTTTTCCATTGGATTTATCAGCTCTTTTTGTTCATATATTTGGTGATCCTAGAAATTTATTTACATGACAAGGTAACTTCTGATATTTAAGACTAAAAAGCATCAACTCCTCAAAAATTGTTTGGCAGTGATAAGGACAAGTTAAAGAAGCTGGGTGACCTTATGAATGACAGCCACTACAGCTGCAGTGTTTTATACGAATGCAGGTACAAATTTTGAGTTCCAAGTTTCTTTCCAAAATATGCAAGAATTTACATCAGCTCTGTAACAGTCGGGCTTCAACCACTAAAGTAATTGTCCGCTTTTGTCATAAGCCTCACGGTTTTGTTCCATAGGTGGAATGGAAAACTTCTCAGGAGGTCACCCATCCTAAGATTTCTCTCAAGCGAGCACGTTTAACCCTGGAGTTCTTCTAACTCTCCAGGCTATTCCACCAAAAGGCGCATCCAGTGATTTGTTCTCCCATTTTATATATCTTTACTTTTTGAACCCAAGACCATCTCTCTATACTTTGCCGATGGGAGATTTGCCTAATGGACCTTTAATTAAAATTTAGAAAACAGTTCTTCAAAATCTGCAAAAAAACACTTCTTTTCCTTTCTTTTTTCACTAACCTCTTCATTTCTAATATGCTTTTTATAATTTTAATTTTCTATATTTTATTGGACATTTAGGCCAAGAGTCACCTCTAAGAGAGAATTGAACAAATTGTCCCTTACCGGTCTGATCCGTTTTTCCAATAACTCTATATTGTTTCCTGAAAACTGATTTAATTATTTGAGTTTGTTCTCAAGTTTTTCTGTAGTTTCACATTACTACTAACTTCGCAATTATCCTTAGACCTAGGATGTCACAGTGTCCCACATGAAATTTGGGCAGCAACTGATCTCGCAGTCACTTCCCAATACGGTCACCCATCGCCGTGCCTTAGCTCATTTAACCTTTTATGTTTGTTTTTCTTATTTCAATTTTAACTTCATGTAATTATTATTTATTTTTATTTATGACTTTTGTAGGTGACTTAATTATAGTTCTGAATATCCTAACTGTCCGGACAGACATCAGTCGCCGGAAAAGTAATCTGTACGGAACTGATGAATATAGGGGTGTTACAAACTCTCTTCACCGTGATTCTTTAAGATGTGAATTTTCCACATTGGTAAGCATTGAGCTGCCACCTTTAATACAATTGGGGAACGAAAAGAGGGGGAGAGAGAGAGAGAGAGAGAGAGAGAGAGAGATCTTATGCTTGGTTCTATGCCTTGCACATAAAATTGGACATTGCTTGACTGCTATGGCCATTTGGTTGGCTTCTCCATTTACTTTCTTTCTGAGCCTGCTGCCTAACATAAATTTATTCCTTCAAAGTCTCTTCTGTAGCATGCTGATTGTGTTGGATCTGTCTTTCTCTTGCTGATAACAGCTGCCCAGAGTTGGAAGAACTTATAAAAGTTTGCCGGGAACATGGTGCTTTAGGTGCAAGGCTTACAGGTGCTGGATGGGGCGGCTGTGCAGTAGCTTTGGTAAAAGAGTCCATTGTCCCACAGTTCATCCTCAATTTGAAGGTAGTTCGACATTTTTTAACTGCAAATTGCCCCCTCCCTGTCTTATGTTTTCTGCCATGGATACTAACAGTTTCATGTTGTCAGGAAAAGTTCTTCCAAGCAAGGATTGACAAGGGTATAATCAACGAGAATGATCTTGGCCTCTATGTTTTCGCTTCAAAGCCATCAAGTGGGGCGGCTATTTTCAAGTTTTAACGTCAACCTCTTGTTTAACCTTCAGCAATAAACATTATCAGGTTTCTTTTATTTATGTCGAGAAACCTGTGATTTATTGTTGTTGAATAAAATTCGATGCCGCCTTGCAGGAACTTTTTCTTTTGCACAAGATGAGCCTGGTTTCCAGAGTAAATAATTTTTTTTTCACCACCAATTCGTGGAACAAAAGCCCTGCTCGTGCAAAAATAGATTAACCATGTGTCGAAAGTAAATATATTGGTTATAGGCTCTTGCATTACCTATTATTTTGACTCATTTGGTGTTGTGTTATAAATCTTGACCGGACTTTTTGTGATTTTAGGTTATGTTTAATAGAGTATAATGTAATGCAATGTAATCAATTATGTAATAAAATTAAAATTATAATATATTGTAATATTTACATTCCTATATTTAATTGTAAAATAAAAATATAAATAATGTAATATAATAATAATTTTATTTTAATTTTTAATTAATTTATAGTGTTAGTAATAAGCGATAATGGTTCCAGTGATTAGAAATTGAATGCTAGGGGTAGTGGTGGTGATAAGGTGAGATAGTGATAGTAGCTGTGGTAATAGTCAAGTGGTAGTAGAGATGGTAATAGTCAAGTGGTAGTAGAGATGACAGTAGCTAAGTGGTGATAATGGTTATCAAGTAGTGGTGGTGGTGTATGTGTTAATGATGGTAATGGTGACAGGGTAAAAGTAGTGTTTATAGTAGTAGCAGTTGCTGAACAGTGTTGATAATAATACTGACAATAAATAAAAAAAATTAAAATAAGTAATTATAATTATATTTATATATGATGATTCTTATGTTATTTTAAATATAATTAATAACATTATAAATTGTCATTCTATTATATAATTTTTTTATATTATTAAATAATATAATTAAATATGTAATATAATAATAATAATTTAATTATGCCTTACCAGACCATAATACTCTTACTTTTGGTCTCCATTGTGCTGCCTTCGCCAACCTTACTTGAAAAGCGAAAATGTGGCTTGAATTCAATTCTCGACCGCTAGACTAGCCCTCGCTGACTCTTTTATCGCTCCTCTCCTTACTAATGATGATGTTTTTAGTACTGATTAAAACTCAAATTAAAGATTCGATGCTTAGCAATTTAAAAAACGATAAAGTTCATTGATAAATAATAACAACATATTTATCATTTGAAAATATTAAAGTTAAAAAAAGTGAAAAACGAAACATATGAATAAAGAATAATTATATATTTTAAATGAATGTAAATTTTAAATTAAACCAAAAAAATCATATAATTACGTATGCATTAAAAAATTTTGATCTATCAAAATAAATATCTATATGAGATATCCCATTGAAAAAACTCATCCAACTCTATTTTGCAAGAAACTCAAAAATTATTTTGTTGAACCCCTATGTAAGTACAGTTCACGTAGATTACATATTTAAGATGTACTATGTCGGTATATATATATATATATATATATATATATATATATATATAGTTCATTTTAATTTATCACTTTTTAAAATTTATTTTATTCAAAAATTATCTCACTTTAAAAAAATTAAGAAATATTAATTATTTTTTTTAATTTTATCCTTATTTTTATTTAACACAATAATTATTTTTTTAATTTTATCTCTCATTTAATTAGTGAAATAAAGGGTAATCAAATTAAAATATATTTTATTATAATTTAAATAATTTATTATAATTTTTTATAATTTATATTATTATCTCATTTAATTAAATGAAATAAAAAATAATTTTAATAAATTATAAAATTTTTTTATAATTTAAGTGATTGAATTATTTTTTAAATTATTATATGAAAATTTTAAATATAAAGTAATAATTGTTAATTGAATCATTAAGGCTGAATGGAATAAAAAAATAATAATTATTTAGCCTAATAACTTTTTCTTATTCATAAAAAATAAAAAAGCCCAAAATCAATGCCCCAATAAAAACTTGAAATGAATTCATTGTAAACGTGGAAAACAAGTGTCGGTGAAGCTTCCATGGAGGAGGAGAGCTTCATCTCCGCTGTTAGGCTGTATTTATATGACACGCGTAGAGAAATTACAGAGACAGAGAGAGACTTTTGCTCTCTTTTCTTATCCAAATAAATAATTTTTTTTTCTTTTAATTAGTTGTTTTCTATATATAAATAATTTTTTTCATATTCTAAAGCGTCAAAGTCTAGACTTTCCCGGTTGTCCTCCTTCCTCTACCTGAACCCATGTTCCTCGTGTCCATTCCTTATCTCTCGCTTCTTTCCCATTATCTTCTCTTTCTCTCTCCAAAACTGTTTCTTATTTCTATTTATACATCATATTCCAATACTGCGTATTTCTTTTTCAGGCTATCATTTTTCTTTGGTAGCCTTCATCTCTGCTCTTGACCACATAGGATCTGGGATTTCCTTGCTTTCCCATCAAGGTATTTTTCCACTTTTTAATGTATATGTGTTTTTTTTCTCTTTTGGGTGCCTTCAAGTTTTGTTTTTTATTCGTAATCTGTAATGCGTTGTTTGTGATGCCTTCCTTCATGATTTTGATTGGCTACAATCTACATTTTGTGGATTTATTTCTCGGTGTTTCATTTGTAAGCCTGAAATTCTGTTCATTGCTTTATTTGTAAGTGTTTCCTGATTCTAATGTTAAAGCCGCTTTCTGGGTTTTACCTTTTTTAATTAGTAGTTTAATTATGAAACGCTTTTCACATTCGACATTGGTGTGATTGATTTTGTATTTTGCATTAATCAAATTCAGGACTTTGTCCAATCCTGGGGTTGCATTTGGAGATTGGCGTTATGGGGATCTGTTGCTAATCTCTGGTTGATTATTAGTGGAAAGGCAACACTGGCGTGAAAAATATTTTGCATTGCTATTATTGAAGATAGGCTTCATTGCATGGTCAAACTGGAAAGTGCTGTTTACTTGATGAAGTTAGATATCTTCATGGGTAATTATCGCCGTAAAATATAATTTGTCTTGTAAAATTTCAATTTCCTGAAATGGGTTGACTTTGTGGATTGAATTCTTTGAGTGGTTTGTGAATGTATAGGGGCTTTAGTCATTTGGTGAGTGAGGAGAAGTTACAAAAAAAAAAAAAAAAAAATCAGAGTGGGTTTGGTAGCTGGAAATGGATCATATAATTTTGAAAGAGAGAGATCTTGAGGTTGATCTTGAAAATGGGGTGAATGCTAGTGTTGACGATCAAAGTAAAGACTCCATATCTGGTGTAAAAATTCAAGCGAAGGAGTTGCTTGCTAAGATTCGTGGCATCTTTGTTGATGGTACAATGAAGGGTGAAGAGGGGTTAAATTACTGTTCTGATGCACCAGAGCAAGTGAACTTGGATGGAGAGAAAACTGTTGGAAACGTAGAGAAGAAAGTGGTAAAGGAGAAGCATAAAATGATGAGCAATAAAAAGGCTTCCAAACCTCCTAGGCCTCCAAGAGGTCCATCATTGGATGCTGCTGACCAGCAGCTGATCAAGGAGATTACAGAACTTGCTATGTTGAAACGTGCAAGGGTTGAGCGAATCAGAGCCTTGAAGAAAATGAAAGCAGCAAAGGCGTCATCATCATCTAATAGCTATGTGTTTGCAATGGTGTTCACAATCCTCTTCTGTTTAGTGATAATCTTTCAAGGTAATGCTTATGTGCAGGTCTTCTTTTTATTCTAGTACACTATATTACTATCTTCCTTCCCTCCCCCCACATTTCTATCTTGTTTTAATTGTTTGGACCTTCTTAGTTTCCTTGCGATTTTCCAGAATAAGATGTTCAAATTCCAACTCTGAGTCTCTCTGTCTCTCTCTCTGTAAGTTTGTTTTTTGGTGCATTCCTTTTAATAATTCTTGATGATCATTTGATTTGGCCTCCAATCAAAATTTCAAATAACTTTTGCAAAGCAAGTTCCTTTGAATCTTTGTTTCCTAGCTCTAATCCTCAACTGGATCTTTGTTCTTTAAAGGATATATATATATGATAACTTTTCTTCATATATTCTTGGAATTTGCTTTTGCAGGAATGTCATCAAGGGTTACTTCTGTAAACATGCAGAGATCTCCTTTATCAGCAGAAACGGCAGAGAGTGGTTTGATTGCGGTGCAGTACTTTGGGAATCCATCTGCAAGTGACCCAAATGGACCTCCTTCTGAATCTCCCAAGTATGTTACTGTTCATTTTGACTGGAAAAATACCTTCTATATCTGTGACATCTTACCCTTTTTGTTTAAGTTGTATATTACTTTCCTTTTTAGTAATAACTCTAGTAGTTTATATGATATTTTGCAGTTCTATAAAGCCAATAGCTGGTTTTGATCCGCTTGAAAATCCAAGAAGAGCCGTGGGATAAAGCGGAGAAAATCATGATGTTATAGCCAAGCTTACATTTGAGAGATATTACTAGTCCCTGTGGCTCATGCAAGCATTATATGACTTGCACTTTTTGTACCAATAGCCCTCTGAAATTGAAGTTTGGTGGGTAATTTATTTCCTCTATGTACACTTTTTTAACTGGGGAGTGAGTTAAATTACCAAACTGAGTTTCTTAATGGATTGTAAGGAAAATTAGTGCCATGTTTAATAGGCCATGCTACTTTTGTGCTGATAAGTTACCTCCTCTGCAACTAAGCCAGCCAAATTATACAATGCATGGTCATGTAAGTTGCTCCGAAAATGAAATTCAGAATCGAGTTATTTGCCAAGAAATTTGGTGAAATAAGTGATTTGAATATTCTGTTCTGTACATATTTATTTATTTTCATGTTTGCTTAACCACGTGGCATGAGAATATTAGGGGTCTATGGATATGAAAGTGCTTTTAACAGATCTGTATATTTTTGTGTGTACGTGTGAGTGGTAAATGCAACTTTGAAGTGGAGGATGTATTTGGTTCAGTTAGATTAGGATTGATTCAGCATTTGCCTGCCTATTTGTTCTTGTTGGCACAGTGATATTTCTGTCTCCAGCACTGTGGAACTCCCAACTTTTCTTTGTGTACTATCAGGCTGCTTTTGGTGAGCAGTGGTATATCCTCCTTCCTGAACTTTGCCTAGGGAAATTTTAGTTTTGTTTTTATTATAGTTCTGCTGGTGTATATATATATATCATTTCAAACACAGTAGTGTGCCTTGTGGCAATGGTTCATCAGGCCAGATTTTTGCTCTTTAACAAGCATGTTGGATTGTTACTTGAAGACATGTTTTCACATGTAGTAGCACAATTGGTTATTGGTTTAATTGCTAGGGGGAAAAGAACTCCCATATCTGCACCGAGCTTCAAGAGCCTTCTGATATTTAACAACTGAAATGAAGCTCTCATCAATGAAGTAGTATCTTGGTATTTTCTTATTAAAATTTGAATGTTCTTATTCTTGTGTACCATGAAATGCAAGACTTGAGAAGTTGCATGTAGATAACAAAACTTTTAGTGCATATATAAAACGGCGAAGCTGATATTAGGGACACAGAATTGACTGTAGAAGAATCACTTGAATTTTTCTTATTGAACATGAGAATTGCAAGAAAAGAGGGAACTGAGAAGTGAGAACCTGATCAACCATTCAGCAATGTATTGATGATGGCTACAGCTATATCATGGAGATTCTGCATAACTTTGTTCATTTCAGTTAAGGGTAATTTCAGCCCTGAGGTTTTCTTCTCACATGAATGAGCTTCTTCTCCAGCATCCGATATCCCATACTTAGCGAAACCATAGTGACCATTTGCTAAGGCTTCCATAGCTTGGGGAAGAATGTAATCGACAACAGATATGTACAGTTCTGCACAGTGGGTCAAGGGCCGTTCTAGCTCAGGGTCTGTGGTCTGGTTGATTAGCTCTTGTATGTAATTTAGCGTATTAGTTGCATCAGACAGGGTGATATTACCCATTATAGAAGCTAGACCCCTAACATCTGTGTTAGAGCTTTGAGGGTTAGATTGAAGAGACGAGACACAGAGATCATAATAGGGTGTCTTCTTACAAGTTTTTTCTATCAAATTGTCGCTTTCTATCATCATTGGTAGAAGAAACAAAAGAAGTGCATGAAGGAGAAAGACAGGCAAAGAGAAGATTGAACGTTTCATTAATGAAGGATTAAAGAAGAGGAAACAGGATGATTGATTATGATTAGGTGATTAACTGACATTTTAGGAAGGAGTTAGGCTTCTCTTTCTTAAAAGAAAAGAGAATTGGTTGCATATGTATGTTGTTAAATGAATGTATTGCCAAATGTATCCATTTGTCTGACCAGATCATTATAAGTTAGTTTCTTGCATCATATGTCTGTAATTTACTTGTTGAATAGACTCCTTGATTTATTAGCTGGTTGATGGTGTTTCATCATTAAAGATGGATGCCGACCCTCTAACTTTAATGAAGTCGACTTCAACGCTGCGAGGTCCCGCTAAAAAAGAAAAGATGTTGACCCATTTGTGTCTCACAAATAATGTGGTGCTTATTGAAACGAAACAAATGAATCGTCGTTTGGCTTGTTGGTTTTGCACACGATTTTGATTCAAGACAAACATATAACCAGTAATCAAATGGGAAAAAAACAATATGAAGATGAAAAATAGTGATCCTGAAAAAAGGATCTTGCTTTTGGTTTTCATTCTTGAAGGGGTTCTCTCTCAAAGAATAAAAAGAATACACGTTCCAAGAGGACATAAGCAAAGATGAGCGATAGAGAAAAGATGAAAGAAACATGAAATTGCTTTATCATGATAATCTTGGATGGGGATTGATTTGAAGCAGAGAAGTTCCCTTGCTGCATCAGATAATAAATTGCTGGTGAATCCAAACTTACCTCTCATCAAAGAATTAATGGCTTGAGGAAGATTGTACTTCACACCTGGAATATACAATTCAGCACAAATTGGCTAAAGGTTTCTGCAACTGAATGTCTGCTCCTTGCTTGATTAGTTATTGAATGTAGCTCAACATATCAGATGCATTGGACAGAACAAGATTAGGCATTGTAGAGGCCAGAGCTTTGACATCTGTGATGGGATTTTAAGGGTTTCGAGACGAGACAGAGACACCGAGATCATAAAAGGGTTTTTTCTTGCATATTTGATCTATAAATAGAACGCATGTTCAGCAACAGTGTTCCTATCCTCGTACACTTTGATGATGACACTTGACAACTTTCGTTTGAGGTGTAGCGGGGGAAAATTTGTCCTATGTTAAACCACTGTTTTAAGCAGAAATAGCCCACATGAAAACCAACCCAAATGAAATTCAAAGGCCCTAATAGAAAGATTTATTATTCTAAACAAGCATTATTGAAGAAAAAAAGATAATTGTATATATATATATCAAAGCAATTGCTGGAGCAGCAATAGCCGAAGTATCATGCACAACTTTGTTGAATTTAGTGAGGGGAGATTTCCCATGGAATTTAGCTTCACATAAATTGGCTTCATTTGCAGCATCCTTTACACCATCTTGTGCAAACTTGGGGTCACCTTTCTGCAAAGCTTCAAGGGCTTCTGGGATATCTGCACTTAAAATTGCATCGTAATTGTCAGCACAATAACTCAAGGGATTCTTTAGCCCTAGGCTCTTCTGACTCAGCTGGTTGATCAAGTGTAGCGAAATGGTTGCTTTTGCCTTTACTTTATTAACCATTATAAGGGCTAGCCCACGAACGTCTGCTTTGGAGCTACTAGGGTCTGAGTTGAGAGAGCTTACACATAGGTTGTAAAATGGCGTCTGCTTGCAAGTTTGGGCTATCATATTGGCATCAGATTGCACGAAACTGAACCGGGTTAATAGCAAAAAGATGCTCAAGAGAGGTACATGACTAAGACTAAGAAAGACGGCAGTTAGGGCCCTAGATGTCTTCATCATTCAAGGACATATAAGAACATGGGAATAGAGGGGACTGGGCTGTGCTTCGGTTTAATTGCCGAACTGCTGTAGTGATGGGTCAGGGAATTTTGTTCTGCTCACCGCCTGATTTCCTCTACACTTTTCTTTTGAAAAAATTCTTATTAATTGATGTAAATTTTTATATAATATAAATATTTATTTTTTAAATATATTAAAAAATTTTAATTAAAAAAAAATTAAAAGGTAGCGGGAGCTATTTGGGGGGGTGGGGGGCTTGGGGGAGGGGCACAGTAAACTTGTAGCTCTGCCTGGCCCAGAGCAGAATTCGATTCAAATAAAAAAATTAAACTGAATTGAGTCAATTTAGTTCAATCGATTCGATTTTAAAATTCAATCAGTTCGATTTGATTTTACATTATAAAAATTTTGATTATTTCGGTTCGATTCGATTTTAAAGAAAAAAAAATCAGTTAAATCGAATTGAACCAAATAGTAATTTATATATTCAAATTGAACTAAATCGAATCGAATCGATTTTTGAATTGATTTATTTTTATGAGAAATTTATGAATTATATTTAATTATATATATATATTAATTATTTAATTTTATTGATTAATGGTTATTAGGTTCAAACCAAAGTCAAAATTAAATCAAATAACTTGAAAATCAAGTCTGAATTAAAAAATCAATCAAAAATCAAAACTAATCGGTTTAAACAGAATCGAATCAAAATAGAGCGATTCGATTTGATTTTTTACCTATTTCGATTCGATTCGGTTTGATTTCTAAAATTTAAAATTTGATTTTTATAATTTAATTCGATTCTGTTCGAACCGAATGCTCACTCCTATCTCTGCCCCGCAAGTAATTTGCCTAATATATTGTATGACAAATTCCTATATACAGTAAAGAGTAATATACCAAACTCTCTAAATTATCTTAATTAATAAATGAGTTTGAAATAGAGTTTAAATCTATAAATTAAATTTTAAAAAATATTTTCATTTATTTTGAATTTCTTAAAGTTAATGTGAATAATTTATTTTTAATCGTATTAAAAATAAATTTAATATAATATATAAAAATTAACACAAAATGCCTTTTTATTAAAACAAAAATAAATTACTTTTATTTAATATAAGTTAGGTTAGATGAGCTATTCGTAATTAAGATATATATATATATATATATATATAGAGAGAGAGAGAGAGAGAGAGAGAGAGAGAGAGAGAGAGAGAGAGAGAGAGGGATGATATAGGGAAATTGAATGGAGATCTACATTCTAAAGCTTATCTTATATATCTCAATTATCCATAAAAGAAAAAGGGAAACTTTTCTCCAACATCTCTTTTAACAAATGCAATTATTTCATATGATTTTGCTTCAAATGATCATCTCAAAGAGTAAAATGATAAGACAGATATATTAAAGTAATGTTGGAGTGGGGTCTACCCACCACAATAATTTACAAGGAAGCATGATTGCATATGCCAAGGAAAGCAGGGGACATCCAACACCAACATTTGCATTTACAGCAAAGAGAAGAGGATGAGATTGAGAAAAGTAGATGATGCTCTTATGCTTAAGGAGGATTCAATGGTTATGAATTATGATTGGCTGGCTCTTGTCTTTTTTGCTTATTTAATAAAAGTTTGTATGATTGCTTCCCAACTCACCTCATCCCTTCACCTGTATTGGGATTTCTTCCCTATTTGTTAAGAGTAATAATTTATATAAAAGAAAAATAATATTCATATATGAATTTTTTTAATGTATGCTCTTAAAACTACTTTACCTTTAATTTTTTAAATATAAATAATTTGTAATAAAAATCTTATTTAAATCCTATAACTAAATCGGATAGATGAGTGCATTAAGGGCACTCATTAGAAAAACCTTTTATATACCCAAATGAAAGTATGAGTTATCTCTTGCAAGTGGACAGCCGAGCTTGAGAAAGATTGGGATTTCTACAGGAAGATGTCAAGATTGAATCCTCTAGATAAGCATAATTAGTCACTTTCATGATGAAATTGAGACAATTTTAATCCAAGTCCTTCGGATATGCTTGACTAATAATTGCCAATGTCTCTGTTTTTTTCTCTGCCTCTTCCCTGTTTAATCTTTTGTAATTGGCCATCTGCTTTGTTCTCCTCTGCCTCTTGTAAATATGCCCTGTTTCGAATTATTCAGTTTTGGTCATTTCTAAAAGTGGCATCATTTTATAATTGGTCTTTTTTTTTTAATTTCTTCAAATAGTTATATTTAATATTAACATAACTAATAATAAATCATATTTATACAAATATAAAAGTTAAACCATGTAAATCTAATTTTTCATACTTTAACATGTTCTACACTGTAACCTGTGCAGACATGCTTAAGAGAAAGAGAGAAAAAGAAAACCCTTTATTTATTATATGACATCATTTTTGTTCATAAGCGATATCTGCATCAAAGCAAAATCTGGACAATAGCAGAGGCAACAGCAGATGTGTCATGCACAACACTGTTCATGTAAGTCAGAGGTGATTTCCCATGAAAATTCTGCTCACATAATTTGGCCTCAGTGGCCGCATCATCTGTACCAGCTTTGGAAAATTTATAAAAGCCCTTGTCCAAAGCTTCAATTGCTTCTGGGATATCTGCCCTTAAAATTGCATTGTACTTCTTAGCACAATAAAATAAGGGTAGCATTAGTTCTGGGCTGCTTTCAAGGAGCTCTTTGATTTTGTTTAGAGTCATGATTGCCTTAGCCTGAACAATTCTGACCATCATAACAGCAAGCCCTTTGACATCTGCTGTGGCACTTTCAGGGTACGTGTATAGAAAAGAGACGCAAAGAGTGTAGTTTGGTGTCTTCTTGCAGATGTACTCTATCAAAGTGGCATCAGATTGCACGCTAGCGCAATGGATAAACAGAGAGAAAATGATCAGGAGAAGGGCATGAACGAGAGAGAAAAGAGTTGGGGACATAGGATTCTTCATCTTTGAAAGAAAGTTCTCCTTTTTTTTTTTAAAACTTCTATTTTTCATTGGAACGAGAATTGAAAATGGAGAAGAATGGAAGAAGCCTTATGCTAAATATGACATGATATAAAAATAATTGAGGGTTGTTTGGAGCAAAACCCAACCCTAAAGGCTGTTCATGTGTAATTGGGGTTTACATTTTTGAGAGCCCAAATTTCCATTGATGTAGAGCAAACTCAGAAAGCAAAAAATTGAATATCATATATACTCTATAGATTTACAAAAGTCAGAACTTTTAATGTTTTACAATAGCCATACTAGTTTTTACTCTTTAGAAGATATTCTTTAGTGTCGACTCAAACACACATCCTATCCGCATCTGTAAATCCTTTTGATGCCATTGCAAAGTGTAATGAAGAAACTCAAAAGTTTCCAAGCCAGAACAGCAAAAACAAAGGTAGCATCAGAACACAAAGAACACGTTTAAACATTTTAACCTCCGGCACTTAGGTGCTTGGTGTCTCCATTAGTTGCCACATACCCGACGAAGTAGCCTGGCAGGTGTGATGAGTATGCTGGGATCCTTTGCTCGTTCACAATCTTCCAACAGGCTTTCATTTTCTTCCCATTTCCACTATTGAACTGAACATTGCTGGGCAGTTCAGAAGCTTGCACAATTGATAATTCTATCTTTCTAGGAATACCATGGTAGCCACTGTATATATTCCCCAGGAAATCCTCCTCAACTGATTCTATGTCCATGAAACTACTCCTAGTCGGATTTAGACCCCAGTAGAAAACCACATTTGGATCCAATACATCCATGTCAACATATTCCGTGGGGTTGGGGTCACAAAAGCCTTGCAGCCCTTCAAGCTGCAAGAAATAGAACGTCAGTGTTTCAAAAGGATAAGATGCCAAATATCAAGAATCATGAATAACAACAATTAGTGAAAAATAATTTATGCTTTTAGCTATAAAAGAGACTGTAAAACCAGAAGAAGGAAGTTACCGAAATTTATTATTTACAATAAAGATACTAGTAGAATGATCACTCTAAGAATATCCAGAACAAATAATATATGTCAGCATTGTCGGTGAATCTTGCAATTCATATGATCAAAGAAGATTTCAAAACTTTGGAAGCATTTTGAGAATAGTTATGCCATCTACAAACAGTTCAGGCCATTGGGGGTCACTACACGTACAATATTTAACATTCAAAATTCTTGATTCCTTTTGTTTAATTATTTTTGAAAATTCAGTTCATATGTCACCGGAAAACTGGTTCATATGTGGATATATGTGCCCAGCAAATTGCCAAAATAGTTAGTAAACATCTGAAAGTTTGAAGATAAACTTACGTAATATGGAATGAAATAAGTCAATTACCTTAAGAAGTAGACAGCGGAAACGGGACTTCACCCAACCCACCCAATCTCCTAGCTCATCTTGATCAGAAGCTGAAAGGTAAATTTTGATAAATCGGGTATACTTCTTCGAATATGGAAAAGGCTGGAAAATGGTATTCCAATCAAAACCTGGATTCAAAAAATCCTGGAACCCAGGAAAAAGATTTAGGAACTGTTTTGTACCATAAAATTATTTAACTAAAATTTCCAGAACAAATCCATAAAGGTACTCCCAGCCATGGAAGTGAGCAGGCAAAAAAGCTATACAGGGTCAAATATAACCAATCAACCATGGTTAAATCAACAACAAGCAGACATACCTTTGTTGAATCGTGCCCTTTGAGAAACTCCGATCTGATCTTGTAGAATGTGCTCTTAGTGATATTGGAATGGCAATATTCAAGTGGACTACATGGCAAACGAATGGGCATGAAGGACCGCGTCTCAATCACAGCTCCAGCAGTTGATGGAATTCCATCTTGCAGCACCACAGGTGTTGGCCAAGGCCAAGCAGCAAAAGTACTGAAGAAGCTTGATATTAAAGTGCTGACACCGGCATTTGGATGATTTTGACAAACATACGCCGCTAAAATTGCCAAATGAACACCTCCCAGAAACCCATTTAGCTGCAACAAAGTGATTGCATAGATTCATATTTTGGCAAAAAAGCATATTCTCATATAGGCCAACTGAAGCAGGATTAAAGCATGAATTTGAAATCACTAGCAAGCACATTTTACATACATTACCATACACTCCTCGCCTCTTTGCCCACAGTTTAACATATCGTAGCATTGATTGGAAATTCTGAAATAAACAAATTAAAAGACATGTGAGATATGCAAAAACTGAAAGCGTGCACACGCTAATGCCCCACATTGGCATTTCCATGAGCAAACCAAAAGTAATAACTTGTGTGAAGAAAAATAAACAAACTTCTACCTCTAGGTTTGGAACAAGTTGAAGAATCTGTTGATTAGCACGTACACCAGATAAACTCTTCCAACTGGTTTCATCAATATTCCTCAAAAAGAATGGATTAAGTACATCCAAGTTCTGCAGTTCATAGATTAGGCAGTCAACAATTCACATAATCAACAGAGGGAGGGAAAAACTGATCATGATTGCAACACTCTAACGATACAGAGGGCAACTCTTAAACAGATTATTAGAAACAAGGAAACAAAGTATCTGAAAGAGGAAAAAAAAATCAGACAAAGCAATTAAATTATTATAAGATCTGTAAATATCATATTTTTAAAAAATCCACAAAATATCAATTGCAAGGTTTTGTACTTACATGAGGAACAACTAATAATTTAAGCTGAGCATATGGAAGGTCAACTGAGATACCATCAAATTTGAACCGCATCAGAGGAACTTTTGCATCCTTCACACAATGAATATCTGATACTTCCGGTCTGCTTTTAAGCATGTTTCGTAGAACAATAAAAAAGTCCTCCTGCACAGTTAACAAGTAAAAAAATAAAGACAAAATCATGTTTTGATCCAAGTGATGAAACTAAATATGCCAAAACATAAAAACTTACAGCCATGGTGGCAAAGAAAGGACCAACACACAAAGCATCAATATCAGACTCTGGACCATGAACCTAAGTGAATAGAAAAACATTAGTAAACAAGAATCATATGAATTTACAAAATTTCATGTTCCGAATACAAACATGAGCGAAGAAAGGCCTTGAACTTAATTTTTCAAATATGCTTGACACCAAAATGTTAGAAATTGGAACAGGAGCATAAAAAAACATTATTAGCCTAGATAATCAAAGTAGTGATCCACTGTACTCAATTTAGAAAAAAAATGTTAAGGCTTGTAAATAAAGCATATATTAATATTGAAATAGAACTAGAAGGTTTTCATTAGAAAGGCTTACCCCAAGACCATAGGACCCATATGTTAATATTGTGGCGCATGTGGCTGCAATTTGTTCTCTAGGAAGCCGACGCTGCCAGGCAACCTTCTTAGCCCATGCCACCACTAACTGTGACATCATAAAAGACACCAGAGTTTTAATTCTTAAGATGGCAAATCACTTAAAAGTGCATTATTCCAAACGGAAGTTAATTAAGTGATAAATTTTCACTTAAAACAATGACTTCAAAAACAAACATTCATTAATACAATGCTCTGCTTAAAAACCACCCTTTTCTACCGGATAGGTAATATGAACAAGGGATAGTAAAATTTTATATAAGGAAGAAAGAAAACAATCATATAAACCCCAAGATTTATATACTTGACAAGGAAGGTTTAAGTCTTGAGATGAAAACCACTTAAAAGAGCATTACTTCCAAATATAAGATAAATAAGGCTCCATTCGTTTCACTAAAACTTGTAGATAGAAAACGTTTTCCATGAAAATTGTTTTCTAAGATTGTTTCGTTGTAATAGTATACTAATATTATGTATTTACGACATACAGATATAGTTGATTCAACAAGATTGTCAAATTCAGTAAATGACTTCCTCTCTCTTTGAAGAAGAATTGCCCAAACACAGTAAATGCCAAAAATATTTTATTTTCGGCAAAACGAACGGAAACGGAACCTAAGTAATAAATTTCCACTTAAAACAATGACTTCAAAGAGAAAACATTCATTAATACGATGCTCTGCTTAAAAACCACCCTTTTAAACCGACTAGACAATACGAACAAAGGATGGTAAAATTTTCTATAAGGAAGAAAGAAAGCAATTATACATATAAACCCCAAGATTTACCCCAAGATTTACCTTCTTGAGCTTTGAAATAACATTTTTCCTCCTCTCTTCCTCTTCCAGAGACGGCACCAATCCCTCATTAACCATGAACTAAACATCAAAAACCAACTAAAAGTCAACCACATTGTCCAAGCATTGTTAGATAACTATGAAAACGAGTTCAACAAGACTACGTAATCATTAAAAAAGGGAAAATAAAAACAGAACTCCATTAATAATTTTGTTTACCTTTTGAAGCGAGACAGACCTTTCGTCCTCCATTGGAATCAAGAATGAAGGACTGAAACCGAATCCAAAAGGTGCTGGTGGTGGAAGATTGTACGGAAACAAAACCTTACCGTGAAAACTGGGGTTTATCAAACCAAATGAGGGGTTCACAGGTGGAAGTGGAAGGAAACGATACAGAGGAGGCACAGGAAAGACGACGACGTTTCTCTGGTTTTGGTATGCATTTGCTTCCATACACGCACCAAAAGTCCTTCGAAGACGGGAGGAAGAGAGTTCAAAAGACGAGATTCTGGTGTTTCCGATTATAGGAAACAAGGAAGAGAATTTGGAAATGGAATATGGGATTCTGAGTCAGTCGATTGTTCCTGTGCAGTTTTGAAACTGCGACGAGTATGTAAACCGTGGGGAGAAACATAATGTGTGGAGGGGTTTTCATGAAACCATCCACGTGGCAAAGCAAACAGTTGGAGAGAGTGTGTTTTGGGTCTTTTGGGTCCCACATGACTAAGACTCTGCCTTTCTCCATCTGGCTGCCAAGTTCATTTGTATCATTGTTATTAAAACTGTTATGAAAATGTATTTTTAAAATTTATTAATTAATAAAATATTAAATTTAATATATTTTAATTATAAAAACTAAAAATAATAAAATAAATTTAAAATAATATTTTTTTAAAATTAATTAATTTTTAATTGGTAACTTGGTGCAGTTGGTTGAACGCTTTGCATGAGAGGGCCATTGTTTTGCAAATTATTTTACTAACCAATTTTTTTACTGTAAGGTAACAGATGGCATTTCACCGTGTGAGAAAAATGAAATTGACATATGCAACGGTAAAATCTGATCCCATGAAGAGATGGTTGGTGGCTTTTTCAACTTTTTTTCCCGACGGCCAAAGATTGAATGCTGCCACACTGTCCCTCACTAAAAGCCTCAAGGAGTTGCATAATTCATTCTGAATCACACCGAATACTATAGAATCAGAATACAAGGGCAAAAGATTTTTATTTTTTATTATTATTAGTCTTCCTTTGGTACATGATAATATAGTCTGAATCCCTCCTCTGTATCATAAAAAAGAACCTTTATGGTTTTATTTGGTGGAATTAATGCTAGATCTTGGTCAAATTTTACTTGGTGAGCCATGGCTACACAACTGTTTCATGCTAGAAACGCTGCTCATCCTTTAAAAATTCCTGTTTCAACCAACATGATAATACAATCAAAGGCACACAATCATTACACTATTAGGGTAAAACTCACCAAAAAAAAAAAAAAAAAGAGCCCTAAAGCTGAAAAAAACATCTATTGCAACAATTTCAGCTAAATTTGAATCCTCCCGAGGGAAGGCTTGGCTGCTGGTTTGTCCCAAAGCTCATGTCTCCACTGCCATCTACAACATTCTGGTCCTCCTCTTCTTCAATCCAGTACCTCTCCAAAATCTTAACTGCCTTTACATAAATCTCATGGTTGTCATGGCTCTGCAGATTTTCAATTTTATCTAACCCATCACACTCATCTATCATCTGTGCATAGATATTGATTGAGGTATTACCCAATTCCATTTCAGTTTCACCAATCTTTAGAATACTCTCCAGACCCTCAAGGCACACTGTCACAATTCTAGGATCAGGACAAACCAGAAGATCACAAAGTGGCTTAATGCAACCTTGGCTCACCAAATGTCTGATCAATCAAACAACCAAAGTCAAACATAATAAGCAAATCATATATTCTGATCATGGAGGGGAAAAGTAGAGGTAAAGGCAACAAAATGAATCTCAAGAACATAGTCCAAGCTGTTACTTGACTGAAGCAGCTAAAATTACAGTATGCTACAATTGGAGTAAATAACCAAACCTTAAAATATATACAACATGGAGAATGGCAGTACCCATTATAAGTCTCAAGCTTAACTGCTTAAGTACTTGGCTGGCCATATATGGTAGGGACTTTGTTGTCCAACTAATTCCTCATGTATCAGTTTCCTATTAGCCTCAGAACTTACTAACTCCAGATATGCAATTTTATCTTGTCCGAAAACCAGATTTTGATAACTCAAATTTGTAAACTGATGAAAAAACTACGTTAAGTAATTGAAATATTGAATGCTAACTTAGCTGATTTGCTCAAAATATAACAGTCACTAGGTCAACGCCAAGTCAAGGGAAAATATTACTGAAAGTCACACGAGACTCTGAATATCAGTACTGTCAGACCAAATCTGTTGGTCTTCAGAAACAGAGCTTATTGTTTTCCTTCAACAGTTACCCATGCAGAAAGGACCATTGCCTAGCTCTCCCTATTAACTAATGTTATTCAGCATCAATAAAAATTTCCTCACAAAGAAGAAGAGAACAATGAAATAGGAGGACAAGATTGGCCAAAACATACTGAATCTGTTTTCGGGAACCCCCGGAAGTGGCATTGGAAATTGTCCATGCTGCCTCCTCCTTGATTTCAAATTCAGCATGTTGTAGCAAGTGTACAAGAGGAGAAATGATATTTGCTTCAATTACAGCCTGTTATTAGAGAGATGTCAATAAGATGGAATAATGTGTATGATGAAATAACCCAATAAGGAATTGAAATAAAAAAAGGCACAAAAATCCACAGTAATCAAGCATTCAGCTAGTGCTCTTATTAACTCCAGCAAAGAAATAAGTGCTAGTAACTTTTTATGATGGCATTCAGTAATGGACATTGAAAACACTCATGGTAGTCATTGCTTTGGTAGCATATGAAGGCATGGAAATATATAGGATGATGAAACATATGATTATTTTTGCACATTACCTGTATTTGATTTCTATTCCCAGCAGTGATATTTGAAATTGTCCAGCAGGCTTCTTTCTTGATGCTCTTTTTGTAGTTTTGTGTGAGAAGTTGGTAGAGACAAGGGAGCCCTTGATTGTCAATTATACACTGGAAGCAAACTTCATGCGTCAGCTTTCATTAAGAGGAAATAGAGATGGCAAAATCTCCGACCCCGTGGGGACGCGCCCTGTCCCATCCCGATCGGGGTGGGTTTTTCAACATTTGACCGGGTTTTGGATCGGGTTTTGAGGTACCTCAAAAAATATATCACCGGGGACGGTGCGGGGTCGGTATTTAAGCACCCTGCCCTAAAACTCGCCCCAATATATATATATATATATATATTCTTGTTTTTCAACGAGGCGAGGATGGATAACGATTTTATTACCCCAGTGGGGTATGGAGAGGGGTCGGGGACGCATTTATTAGTAACAAGGCAGGGACGGAGATGGCATAAACCATCCCCGATCCACCCCGTTGCCATTCCTAAGAGGAAAGAAAAATAACATGAGATATAAATATATTTGATGCAAAACAAACAAATACAGCATAATGTCACGTGCCAGAGATATTGCCAAATGCTTCCTATGGATATAATGCTCTATTTATTGCTTGGTGAGAGTGAAGATATGAGAAAAAAAAATCAAGAATAAATACCTGAGTCTGCACATCATCACCCGTGACAATGTTCCCTACAGTTCGAAGTGCAGGTACAACGACTGTTGTTGATGGATGACTACAGAAGAAAAAGTTATATCAGCAACATTTAACATGCTATCATCTAGTTATAACCTAATGGATGCCATAAAATAAACCAAAAAACAATAACTAACCATGTATCCAGACTAAATGGGAATGTGTAGAGAATAATATTTGCTAATTCCAAATTAAAATATGTGAGCACAATATTCCAAAATAACACTTAAAAAGGAAAGAAAGAAAAGAAAGGAAAAAAAGTTGAGAAAGGTCTACAGATACTCAACTCAACTCAACTAAGCCTTTATCCCAAAAATTTGGGGTCGGCTATATGGATTCGCTTTTTCCACTCTGAACGATTTTGGGTTAAATTCTCAGAAATGTGTAATGCTTCTAAGTCATGCTGTACTACTCTCCTCCAAGTCAATTTAGGTCTACCCATTTTTTTCTTTCTATCCTCTAGCCTAATGTGCTCTACTTGTCTAACTGGAGCCTCTGTATGTCTACGCTTCACATGGCCAAACCACCTCAATCTCCCTTCTCTCAACTTATCTTCAATTGGCACCACTCCTACCTTTTCTCTAATACTTTCATTACGGACTTTATCTAGTCTAGTATGGCCACTCATCCACCTTAACATTCTCATATCTGCAACTCTTATCTTAGATGCATACGACTCTTTCAGTGCCCAACACTCACTACCATATAGCATAGCCGTATGGTCAGACGGTAAAATTTTCCTTTTAATTTATTGGGAATCTTACGATCACATAAAACTCCCATGGCACGTCTCCACTTCAACCATTCGGCTTTAATCCTATGACTAACATCCTCCTCACATCCCCTATCTACTTGAAGGACTGAGCCTAGATATTTAAAGTGATTACTTTGGGACAGTGCCACTCCATTCAAACTAACTCCTTTCCTATCCCCGTTGGCCTTCACCGAACTTGCAATGCATGTATTCTTCTACTTAACTTAAAACCCTTTGACTCTAGAGTACTTCTCCAAAGTTCTAGCTTCCTATTGACTCCTTCTCGTGTCTCATCTATCGTAACAATATCATCCGCAAACATCATGCACCAAGGAATACTCTCTTGTATATGTTTCAGTTCATCTAAAACTAATGTAAAAAGGTAAGGGCTTATGGTGATCCTTGGTGTAATCCAATTGAGATCGGAAAATCTCTTGTGTCCTCCCACCACAATAGTAGTTGCTCCTTCATACATATCTTTCAATACTTGTATATACCTAATAGATACCCTCTTTTGTTCTAACGCATTCCATAAGACCTCTCTTGGAACACTATCATAAGCCTTCTCCAAATCAATAAAAACCATGTGTAGATCTTTCTTCCCATCTCTATATTTCTCCATCAAGCTTCTAATGAGAAAGATCGCTTCCATAGTTGAACGACTGTGCATGAAACCAAATTGATTGAGAGAGATAGAAGTATCATGACGTAGTCGATGCTCCACAACTCTCTCCCACAACTTCATAGTATGGCTCATGAGTTTAATTCCCTATAGTTTGAGCAACTCAGTATGTCTCCCTTATTTTTAAAAATAGGTACTAAAATACTCTTCCTCCATTCCTCAGGCATTTTCTTTGAGTTTAGAATCTTATTAAATAATTTAGTTAACCATGCCACTCCCATATCTCCCAAATACTTCCACACTTCAATTGGTATTTCATCGGGTCCACAGGCTTTACCTACTTTCATTCTCTTAAGTGCTTCCTTTACTTCTAAAGATCTAATCCTTCTAGTATAATTTACATTCTTTTCTATTGTTCTATAATCTATATTCACGCTATTTCCATTTTGACTATTATTAAAGAGATCATTAAAATAATTTCTCCATCTTTCTTTAATGTCCTCATCTTTCACCAACACTTTTCCTTCTTTATCCTTAATGCACCTGACTTGATTGAGATCTTGACATTTCCTTTCTCTACTCCTTGCTAATCTATAAATATCTTTCTCCCCTTCTTTAGTTCCAAGTTTCTCATATAACTTTTCAAAGGCCTGTACTCTTGCTTGGCTAACTGCCTTTTTTGCCTCTTTCTTTGCTATCTTGTACTGTTCATATGCCTCATTATTATCATATTTAGGTAATTTCTTATACCATTCCCTTTTTCTCTTCACTGCCTTTTGTACTTCTTCATTCCACCACCATCTCTCTTTTGAGGGTGGTCCATGTCCTTTAGACTCCCCAAGTACTTTTCTAGCTACTTCTCTAATCTTTGATGCCATCTGTATCCACATATCATTGGCCTCCATATCTAGCTTCCATACTTCGGACTCAAGAAACTCATTTTTGAACTTCACTTGCTTTACTCCTTTGAACTCCCACCACTTTGTTCGAGCTACACTATTTCTTCTGACCTTACTTGAATTGTTCCTAAACTTGACATCCAAGACCACCAACCTATGTTGACTTGTTAAAGCCTCTCCTGGAATGACCTTGCAATCCTTGCATAGAGCTCTATTTGTCTTCCTGGTTAAGAGGAAGTCGATTTGGCTTCTATGTTGCCCACTTTTGAAAGTCACTAAATGTGAGAAAGGTCTACAGATGATTTTAAATATTCAGGAGTTTGTCCATCAATGTTTCAAAGAATCATTCCCTGAGGAAGTGCAAAAATGGAAACATTTTCAATAAAGTCAGGTACATAAACACCACTTACAGTAGAAGCTCCACAAGTCGTGGAGCAACGCCTGCTTCAACCACAGCCTGAATTTTGTCATTTGTGCCATCGGAAAGATAAGAAAGTGCCCAGCAGGCATCAGTTAAAACTTCATCATCGATTGAGTAGATAAGGTGCTGAAGGGCTGGCAATGCTGGCTGAACCTGAACCAAAAGATTATCACATATATGATTTTATTGCTACATTATGGTAAAGCATTTCTTCAACACACACATACAAACAAAATATTCATGCATGCATATACACAATGCTACTCCAAAAATACGAGGAAAAAAGAATAAAAAGGATAATTCTTCACCTGCTCAAATGGAGCTGGTGGCTTTCCACGACAGAAGTTTGATAACGTCCAACTAGCATTCCTTAGCATTGATAGTTTTGAGTGCTCATTGAATTGTGCAAGTAATGGCATTAGTGCACCATGGCCAAGAACAAGATCCCTACAACTAAGAGAGTCACCAGCAACATTACCCAATGCCCACACTGCCTGCTTATTTGGCATGGATGTTAACAAAAGGAAGGGGTTACACATGCTTTAAGCAAACAATAGAGTTTGGGAAACGAACAAGATTCAAGTCAACCTGTTCCCGGACATCATCATTTGCAGAGCCAAGAAGTTGCACAAATTTGGGGATGGCACCATGATCAATAACAACACGTGTATGTTCTGATGTCCCAGACACAATATTTGTTAATGCCCAAGCCGCTTCAAACTGATAATGAAGCAAAAATCAAACCCTGATGATGAATTGAGCAAATAAATTCTCTGCATGACAGATATAGGTTGCATAGAAGAAGAATGAAAAATAATTTCTAATTGTCCATACTTGGAGCTGAGGCAGATCATGCCTATCCAGGAACTCCACAAAGCAAGAAACAACACCTACTTTTATCACCTCGTCGATGGGAGGGCAGCGCTCTGCATAATTACAATAATAAATGCTTAATAGGTTAACTAAAAGTGAGGGAAAAAAAAATCCAAAGAGTGGGACAGGGTGGCGGATGGAATTCTTTGCATGACCAGTTTACACACCAATTGACAATAGCTTTCTGAAGTGAGTAGTGGCTTCCAACTGCAGGGTAGGGTTGTCCGATAACACTCCTTCTGCCATTACAGGAAGCTTTTCTAACTGCCATCAATGCTGAGAATTAGAACAAGTGATGAAATTTCATTCCAAAGAAGGAAAAGACAATAAAAATAAGTTCTTTATCTCTTCTGAATTCATGTTTAGGTTGCCATTACAATAGCAATCAGCTAGATTATCTAAAGTAAATAGTTGAATTAGTCTCATTTAACTAGGCGTTCCTTATCTCTCCCAATGACTGATAAACTTAAAATCTTCCAACCTCAGATATCTCTTCTGTTTCACCAATGTCATAACCCCATCAATCAACCCAGAAATCAAACAGCATTGCAGACAAAATCAAAACCACAAAGCTTGAAACTAAACTAACAAAGTAAACATTAAAAACATGAAATCGGCAGTCTAAAATATACAAGAACCTTTTTGTCGATCCCAGCATTGGCTTGTGAAAGCTCACTTAAATTCTGAGATTGAAGAAGAAGAAGACCTTCTCTTCTTTTCTTAAGAAGACTATCCTCTCGCTTGCTCTTCCTAATCTCAACCAAATTGTCCTCCCTCCTTCGTCGAGCTTCATCTCCGTCGACGCCACTCTTGTAGGATTTTTTCCGTGCCTCAGTACGCGAACTGGGTCTCAGAGACATTGCTCTTTGTCTACCTAAAACTCACTATATCGTTGTTCCTCCCAGCGTTTTCGATGAAAGTCCTCAATTGAAGTGAACAAAAGCTTGAAATCCCGAATCCCAACACAGAGAAAGAAGTGGGCAATAATTGTGCAATGAATTATGACATATAAGGAGTACACAAGGAGGCAAGGCTGTAGCTGTTGGGTACAGCCGCCCATTCTCAATTACTGGTTAAAGGGTTATATTTTAAGAAATTTTGTAGGCAGAAAAGAGTAAACAAGTGGGTTTAAGCTTTTTTGTTAGTGATGATTGTGGGATTTATGGAAGTCACATGCCTGAGAGGAAATCGGACAAAGATTTACGAACAAAGGGGGTGACAGGCTGAGTGAACTAAGCCGTAATGTGTTGTCTTTTGTGTCACTTCTGGTATTGATTTCAAAATTGTTAGAAAATGATTAACAAAAAAGAAGCAACCCCTACGGCTACGGCAGCTTTGCTTTGGAAAGTCAGAAATGGATGCTGATACAGTGCTTTGTTACTTGTAGAAAAATGGCAAAGTAAATTTAATAAATTTTAATTTAATAATATTACAACCAAAGTTTAATTTGATTTATAAATTAATTAAATTTAAAAAATAAATAATATAAATAAATATTATAAATTAAAAAAATATTTAAAATAAATTAAAAATTATTTTATTTATGATTTCTTAATTTATTTTAAAATTATTATTTGATAAAATAAAAATTTATATTATATTGATAATTTTTAAAAATGTCACGACCATAGACTGGCTAAGACTGCACCTAAGACTGCCCTAAAGCCAGGGCGTGTTAAGCCTAACTATTCCTTAACCCAACTCTAAGGCCCATTTGGACCTAATTTCAAGAATTCAACCGGACAGAGTCCGGCTATAAAATTGACCTTTCAACGGGGAGTTTTTGACTCATCCGACTTGTAAATACAATAAATAATCAATTGGGGAGCTCAGCTCACCCTCCACATACTCATATCAACATAAAAATAAATGGGAGCTCAGCTCCCTCATCCAGTCCATCAAACATGCATGTGATAATAAGTTTACAGATACAAAATAACGATTTATATTACAGACCCAAATCAAATAATTATTTTTAACACATGCGGAAATTTTAGAAGTCTATAGAATTACGACCTGCGAGGGAGAAAAGCAGGTTAACCTCAAAAATATCCTCCTCTGGCCTGAAAAAATATTGAACAGGAGTAAGCGTTCGACTCAGAAAGTAAAATATCAATTTTAACCATAATCTCTATAACTATCTAAAGGTAATGCACCCTA
Organism: Hevea brasiliensis; assembly: GCF_030052815.1. Taxonomy (NCBI): domain Eukaryota; kingdom Viridiplantae; phylum Streptophyta; class Magnoliopsida; order Malpighiales; family Euphorbiaceae; genus Hevea; species Hevea brasiliensis. The sequence goes on along the minus strand of NC_079496.1, from coordinate 910,423 downwards.
TAGAGTGAAATGCAATATCAGCAATAATTTCACATCATAGCATCAAAAAGGTAATTTGGAGCACTCACACACCCAGTAATATCAATCATAATATATGGGAGCTGATCCTCTATACAGCTCTCTTAAATCCAACCTGTGCCAGCGAAGAACTCAGCTCGGACTTTCACTTAATAACCAAATCGGGGTCCCAGCGAAGAACTCAAGCCGTGCCTACCCTGAAGGACCGGGTCCCAGCGAAGATCTCAAACCATGTCTACCCGTCCTATCCATAGTCCACACCACATCACACGCACGCCAACGCATGCACACTGCTCCAAATTATCACAACAACATCCATGGCACTTTAACAGTTATGAATGCAGCATAAAACGTGCCTAGAGTTTAACTACTTAGATACATACATATAAGTGATGCATGGGCATGCTTAAACATATAATAATATCGAAATTACAATTAAAATTAATATTTTACTCATAGACTTGGCATTGATCCATGGCGGCCAAGTGAGGAAGAAGGCTGTCTCGGCTCACCTGACAATTTTATTACAATCATTTAATAAATTTGACTCAATACAAACTTAAGAAAAGACCAAATACGTCCTAAGTCATGCCGAAAATCCGGCAGAGTCTCCCCTATACCTAGGACCTATCCAACCTGCAAAAGGGCTCAAAACGCACTTCTATATTCACAATCCATATATCCACAACTCAATCACATCACACAGCCCCTCCTGGGCCCATCCAAACAGTCATCCATCACAATATGTAAAATTTCAATTTAGTCCTTATAATTGACTCTTTTTGCAAAAACTACCCAAATGAACTCTAAAAATTCTAAAACTTTGCCCCGCGATCCTTAGCAATATTACTAGGCTAATGCAAAAAGAATCATAATTTTCTGAGCTACCACGAATATTTTATGGATTTTTAATCTCATTTAAGCACTAGAAAATTACGAAAAAATAAGGTTCGGGTTTACCTATGCCGATTCTAACTTCGGGGACGCACTCGAGACGTCTGACAATGGTGGGGTAGCCAAAACCTCAATCCAATTCGGAGACTTTTCCAGTAATCGGTCTGTCTGGCCAGAAATTCATAGACCTGGACAACTGTCAAATTTTGGTAAATTGAAGATACCTACACGAAGCTCACAATACGGGGGTTAGTACGTAAATTTTACGGAATTTTCTAAGCTTATTTAATGCTCAGAAAAACACTGCGAAGTTCCATGGGACCCACTGAAAAACGGTGTCAGAAAATTTTGAAATTTATATTGCCGCGAAGCTCTCGACGAGTGGAGCGCTCTGGTACCCTCGATTTTCTCGTGGGGTTCACGGTTTGCGAGAAATCTAGCCCAAAAGTCAAAATAGGCTAAAACTTCCCGGGCAAAAATTGGACAAACCACTTGATAGATTTCGGTGTTCTTGGTATCTATGGAAAGCTCTCGACGAGTATATGGATTTAGACACAAGACTCGGTCCGATTGGTGGCCGGATCGGCCGGGAAGTCGAAGGGTCGTGAGCGCGTGTCGCGTCTCTTCATGCGACGATTGCCGGTGCTACAGGCGGTTTTGAAAATCATCAAAGTTTTATATTTTCGGGAAATCAAACCCGATTTTGAAAATCTGAAAAATTTCAAATAATTTCCTAAAATTTAAATAAAATTAAACATCAATATTTACCCAAAAATAATAAATTTAAAAATTAGATGTGTTACATTCTTCCCCCCTTACTGAAAATTCATTCTCGAATTTTACACAAAGCAGAATAAAGTACAGGATTACACATTGAACAGATAAGGGTACTTGCTATGCATGTCCCGTTCTGACTCCCAGGTGCACTCTTCCACTGACTGGCTCCTCCACAAAACCTTAACCATAGGGATCTATTTTGATCTTAGCTGCATCACTTGGTAGTCCACTATGGCTACAGGTTGCTCCTCAAACGTCAAGTTCTCTTTTAGCTCTATTACATCCGGCTGTAGTACATGAGAAGGATCTGGAATGTATTTTCTGGGCATGGAGATGTGAAACACAGGATGAACATGAGAAAGGTTGGGTGGTAGCTCCAATCGGTATGCAACCGCTCCAACTCTATCAGTAACCTCAAAAAGTCCAATATACCGAGGTGCCAACTTACCCTTCTTTCCAAATCTCATGACTCTCTTCATTGGAGAAACCTTCAGGAATGCATAGTCGCCTACTGCAAACTCCACATCCCTCCGTCTGGGGTCTGCATAACTCTTCTGCCTACTGAAAGCTGTTTTCAATTGTTCCCTGATTAAAGGAACTATCTCTGAAGTGTACTGCACTAGGTCTACATCATGCACCTTCGCTTCTCCCATTTCCATCCAACACAGAGGAGACCTACACTTTCTTCCATATAGTGCCTCATAGGGTGCCATCCCTATGCTAGAATGGTAACTGTTGTTGTAGGCAAACTCCACCAAAGCTAGCTGATCATCCCATTGACCTCCAAAATCCAAAACACTCATGCGAAGTATGCCTTCCAGTGTTTGGATTGTCCTTTCGGACTGTCCGTCTGTCTGAGGGTGAAAAGTAGTATTAAAGTTCAACTGTGTGCCAAGTACCTCCTGCAACTTTCTCCAAAAACTGAGAAGTGAACTGGGGCCCTCTATCGGATATTATGGAAGCCGGAACTCCATGCAATCTGATGATTTCTCGAATATAGAGTCGAGAGTACTGTGCGACAGAATATGTAGTCTTCACAGGCAAGAAGTGAGCTGATTTGGTTAGGCAGTCTATAATTACCCATATCGAATCATATCCTCGCATGGTACGAGGTAACCCAGTCATAAAATCCATAGTAATCATTTCCCACTTTCATTCTGGGATAGGGAGCTCTTGCAGCTTCCCTGACGGTCTCTGGTGTTCAAACTTCACCTTCTGACAAGTCAAGCACTTGGACACAAAGTCTGCTATGTCTCTCTTCATGCCATTCCACCAATAGCTATCTTTCACATCATGGTACATCTTGGTGGAACCTGGGTGGACACTGTACAATGTATAGTGTGCCTCTTGCATGATTTCATCTCTGAGATTGTCCACATCGGGCACACATATTCTAGAACCTTGCATAAGGGCGCCATCATTGGCAAATCCAAACTCTCCACCTTCACCTTGCTGTACTCTTTCTATGATCTTCATCAATTGTTGGTCTCTGTGCTGGGAAACTCTAACTCTATCTCGCAAGTCTGGCCTCACTGAAAAATGAGCCAACAATACCCCCTCATCTGAAAGATCTAGGATTAAACCTTGATTCATCAACTCATGTACTTCCTGAATCAACGGTCTCTTCTCTGCTGAAATGTGCGCCAAGCTACCAGAAGATTTTCTACTCAAAGCATCTGCTACTACGTTGGCCTTCCCAGGGTGGTACTGGATGGTGCAATCATAGTCCTTTAGAAGCTCCATCCATCTCCTCTGTCTCAAGTTTAAATCCCTCTGTTGGAAGATGTAGTTCAAACTCTTGTGGTCGGTATATATCTCGCACACTTCACCATACAGGTAGTGTCTCCAGATTTTTAGTGCAAAGACTACAGCCGCCATTTCCAAATCATGGGTGGGGTAGTTCTGCTCATGCCTCTTCAGCTGCCTTGAAGCATAAGCCACTACTTTTCCATTCTGCATAAAAACACACCCTAAGCCAACTCTGGAGGCGTCACAATACACGGTGTATCCTTCACCACTCATCGGTAGTGTTAACACAGGGGCGATGGTTAGACACTCCTTAAGCTTCTGGAAACTCTTCTCATAGTCATCTGTCCAAATGAATGGAATATTTTTCTGAGTCAACTTAGTTAGGGGAGCTGCTATCCTGGAAAAGTCTTGCACAAAACGCCTATAGTAGCCAGCTAGGCCCAAAAAACTTCGCACCTCAGTGACTGTTGTAGGCCTAAGCCAATCAGTTACAACTTCAATTTTCTTGGGATCCACTTGAATACCTTCACTAGAAACCACGTGTCCCAAGAATGAGATGCTTCCTAGTCAAAATTCACATTTTGAAAATTTGGCATACAGCTGGTGCTCCCTCAAAGTCTGCAACACCATCCTCAAGTGCCACACATGTTCTTCCTCGGTCTGAGAGTATACCAAAATATCATCTATGAATACGATGACAAAACGGTCCAAAAACGGCTTGAACACCCTATTCATCAAGTCCATGAAGGCTGCTGGTGCATTAGTGAGTCCAAAAGACATCACCAAGAACTCATAATGACCATATCTTGTCCTGAATGCCGTTTTGGATACATTCTCATTCCTGATTCTCAACTGATGGTAGCCTGATCGCAGGTCTATCTTGGAAAAGAATCTAGCCCCTTGGAGCTGATCAAACAGATCATCGATCCGAGGAAGTGGATACTTGTTCTTCACAGTCACCTTGTTCAGCTGTCTATAGTCAATACACAACCTCAATGACCCATCTTTCTTTCTCACAAATAGAACAGGAGCACCCCAGGGTGAAGTGCTCGGACGTTCCCTTGTCCAAAAGCTTCTGTAGTTGCTCCTTTAACTCTTTCAATTCTGCTGGTGCCATCCTGTAAGACGGCATTGATATGGGGTTCGTACTCGACACAACATCAATGCAAAACTCTATTTCCCTTTCGGGTGGCAACCCTGGAAGCTCCTCAGGGAATACATCCATGAATTCTCTGACAACAGGAACATTTTCCATATTGACACCTCCTACAGATATATCTCTCACCAATGCCAAATACACTTGACATCCACACCTCAACATTTTTCTAATACTAATTACTGACACCAAATTATATGGAGCCATGCTCCTATCACCATCAAAGCTAAACTCTTCCTCATCAGGTATGTGGAAATACACCTTTTTGTTCCTGCAATCTAAAGTGGCATAATGAGTTTCCAACCAATCCATTCCCAAGATTACATTGAAATTCATCACTGGTAGAGGAACCAAGTCTGCTGGGAGGATCTTTCCGTCTACTACTACTGGGCTACCCGGAAAAACCATATCTACATTTATGTTGTCACTAAGCGGGGTAGCTACAGACAAAGGATATTCTAAAGTGGTAGGGTTTCTATCCAATCTCATGGCAAACACAGGGGAGACAAATGAGTGTGTAGCACCCGGATCTATCAAAACAAGAGCCTCATAGGAACAGACTAGAAGAATACCTGCCACAACTGCATTGGAAGCCTGAGCATCTTGGTAGGTCAGGGTGAAAACCCGAGCTTGACCCCTACCCTAAGTGGCGTAACCACATCGACTTCTACCTCTGACCGCCTCCAAATCCACATCCCCTTGTCCTCGCCTCATGGCCATCGAATCGATCGCCGCCATGCCGAAGCACCGTGATACAATCGCCGAGGAACATTTGCAACAAAACCTTGTGACCCAATCTGCGGCTCGCTGAACACAGGACATTCCCTAGCAAAGTGTCCTGGTTGGCCACACCTGAAGCATACTCCTGAACCCATTATACAAGGTCCTGAATGTTCTCTTCCACACTGTGCACAAGGTGCCAAGGAGGATCCTGAACTGTAACTGAACTGCAGACTCGAATCGTGACCACTGCTGGATCCGTACCCTAGTCTGAATCCTCGAGATTTGTGTCTGAAACCACTCCTCTTATTCCTGCTTCTTCCTCTGTAATTAGTTTGGCCACCACTGTCCGTAGTACCCATGTGGGGAACACCTGAAGAACCCTCTGCTCTGTTTTTCTTTGCTCTTCCGCTGTCATCCACAGCATAGCTATTCTCAATCTGTCTGGCTCGATCAACCACCACATGAAAAGACTGATCTGATATCATGGCCAGGTTTGCATACCTCCTATCAAGCCCCTTTAGGAATCTCTTCACCTTTATAGTTTCTGTAGCTACTGCTGTAGGGGCATACCTGCTCAATTCCAGAAATTCTGTAGCATATTCATCTACAGACCTGCCATTTTGTCTTAAGGCCTCAAAGGTCCACTGCTTTTGATCTCTGAAACTTTCTGGTATAAACTGGTTGATGAACAATTTCACAAACTGAGTCCACGACAAACCTCCATTCGAGGTAATATGTAGTCATTCATCCATTGTCTAGGCATTGGCCCCATGACATGCTGCATACACTCTATAAGTCTTCTGTCAGTCAACTACAATTCTGTTTCTGCCTGTCTGTAGGAATCCAAAAACCGATATGCATCGTCTAACACATTATAAGTACCAGGCACCAACTTCTTGAAATTGATTATCTGTTTGTAAGGTTCCCCTCTTGGTGCGGTGGACTGCTGCTGCTGTGGAGGGTGGACCATATACTGTGCCATCATGTCGATGGTTCTCTGCAACCCAGCTAGAGTAGCTGCCATTGGGTTCATGGGACTGAACTGGTGGCAGCTGCTCTTCTACTTGAGCAGCTCTTGGCCTCCTACCCCACCTCCTCGGGGCAGGCGCCTCATACTGTGCTGACACCTTGTCAGGCACATCTGGTTCTGGTGCAGTGGCAGCTCTTATGCTTCTACGCATTTTCCTGAAATTTAGCAGCATTAGCCCACAAAATTCAAAACTGCATATTACACAGCTCTATAAACTCATATTTACACACAATATATGAAGCAGAGATTAGAAGCAAAGATGACAATGCAAGACGAATATGGACCCTATTTTCCGCATGTGACTCCTAGTAGACTCTTCCCAACACTTTAGACAAACAATCCCTAAGAATCTGGAGCCTAAGCTCTGATACCACATTTGTCACGACCCAACCTATGGGCCGGATCGGCACTAGGACCTGGGCCAGCCTAAAGCCCCCGAGGCCCGTAGTAAGCCTAATTATTCCTTAACCCAACTCTAAGGCCCATTTGGACCCAATTTCAAGAATTCAACCGGACAGAGTCCGGCCATAAAATGGACCTTTCAACGGGGAGTTTTTGACTCACCCGACCCGTAAACACAATAAATAATCAATTGGGGAGCTCAGCTCATCCTCCACATGCTCATATCAACATAAAAATAAATGAGAGCTCAGCTCCCTCATCCAGTCCATCAAACATGCATGTGATAATAAGTTTACAGATCCAAAATAACGATTTATATTACAGACCCAAATCAAATAATTATTTCTAACACATGCGAAAATTCTAGAAGTTTATAGAATTACACAAACATGAATAGACGACCTGCGAGGGAGAAAAGTAGGTTAACCTCAAAAATATATTCCTGTGGCCTGGAAAAATATTGAACAGGAGTGAGCGTTCGACTCAGAGAGTAAAATATCAATTTTAATCATAATCTCTATAACTATCTAAAGCTAATGCACCCTGTAGAGTGAAATGCAACATCAACAATAATTTCACATTATAGCATCAAAAAGGTAATTTGGAGCACTCACACACCCAGTAATATCAATCATAATATATGGGAGTTGATCCCCTATACAGCTCTCTTAAATCTAACCTGTGCCAGCGAAGAACTCAGCTCGGACTTCCACTTAATAACCAAATCAGGGTCCCAGTGAAGAACTCAAGCCGTGCCTACCCCGAAGGACCGGGTTCCAGTGAAGATCTCAAGCTGTGTCTACCCATCCTATCCATAGTCCACACCACATCACACGCAAGCCAACGCACGCACACTGCTCCAAATTACCACAACAGCATCTATGGCACTTTAATAGTTATGAATGCAGCATAAAACGTGCCTAGAGTTTAACTACTTAAATACATACATATAAGTAATGCATGAGCATGCTTAAACATATAATAATATCGAAATTACAATTAAAATTAATATTTTACTCACAGACTTGACAAGATCCTTTGTGGTGGTAGCGAAGGAAGAAGGTCATCGCTCACCTGACAATTTTATTACAATCATTTAATAAATTTGACTCAATACAAACTTAAGAAAAGACCAAATACGTCCTAAGTCGTGCCGAAAATCCGGCAGAGTCTCCCCTATACTTAGGACCTACCCAACCTGTAAAAGGGCTCAAAACGCACTTCTATATTCACAATCCATATATCCATAACTCAATCACATCACACAGCCTCTCCTGGGCCTATCTTATAATTGATTCTTTTTGCAAAAACTACCCAAATGAACTCTAAAAATTCTAAAACTTTGCCCCGCGGTCCTTAGCAATATTACTAGGCTAATGCAAAAAGAATCATAATTTTCTGAGCTACCACGAATATTTTACGGATTTTTAATCTCATTTAAGCACTAGAAAATTACAAAAAAGTAAGGTTCGGGTTTACCTATGCTGATTCTAACTTTGGGGACGTGCTCGGGATATTTGACAATGGTGGGGTAGCCAAAAGCTCGATCCAATTCGGAGACTTTTCTAGTAATCGGTCTGTCTGGCCGGAAATTCATACACCTGGACAACTGTCGAATTTCTGCGAATTGAAGATACCTACATGAAGCCCACAACACGGGGGTTCGTACATAAAATTTACGAAATTTTCTAAGCTCATTTAATGCTCGAAAAAATACTGCGAAGTTCTGTGGGACCCACCGAAAAACAGTATCGGAAAATTTTGAAATTTATATTGTCGCGAAGCTCTCTACGAGTGAAGAGCTCTGGTACTCTCGGTTTTCTCGTGGGGTTTACGGTTTGCGAGAAATCTAGCCCAAAAGTCAAAATAGGATAAAACTTTCCGGGCAAAAATTGGACAAACCGCTCTATGGATTTCGGTGTTTTTAATGTCTATGGAAAGCTCTCGACGAGTAAATGGATTTAGAAACAAGACCCGGTCCGATTGGTGGCCGGATTGGTGGGATTTCGGTCGGGAAGTCGAAGGGTCACGCGCGTGCGTCGCGTCGCTTCATGCAATGCTTGCTGGCGCTACAGGCGGCGGCCAGAGAGCTAGGGCGGCTGGGGGGTTGCGCCGGCGGGCTGGGGTGGCGAGGGAGGTGGCTGGCCGGCGGGCTGGGGCGGGAGGAGAGAGAAAATGGGAGAGAGAGAGAGAGAGAGAGAGAGAGAGAGAGAGAGAGAGGAAGGTTGGGACGCGCGCGGGGAGAAGAAAAAGAAAGAAGAAAGGCTGGTCCGATTTGATCGGTCCGATCCGATTCGGTTCGATTCGGCCGGTTCGATTTAGAATACAAAATTTTAAATTTTTGCTCTACATTGGAGCCAAAAACGAGGTCCAAAAATTTCGAAAAAATTTCAGAAAACTTAGAAAAATTCGTAGACTCCAAATATATTTTTAGTTTTGCCACATGGTTTTTAAATTAATTTTTAAAAATCATCAAAGTTTTATATTTTCGGGAAATCAAACCCGATTTCGAAAATCCAAAAAATTTTAAATAATTTCCTAAAATTTAAATAAAATTAAACATCAATATTTACTCAAAAATAATAAATTTAAAAATTAGGGGTGTTACAAAAAATATTAATATTATTTTTATTTTAATAATTATATTATTTAATTATATATTTTTTTGACATTTTGACAAATTATTATTTTTAAATATATTTTAACCAAGAACTCAAATTATTTAAAGGTCTTTTAAATAATTTTATAAAATAATTAATGATTTATTTTTAAATAGACTTATAAATTAAAAAATAAATTTTAAATCAAAATTAAAAATAAATAATTAAATTAAACACTCTGGAAAGTTTTAAGTTTAATCCATCAGGGTAGTCATTGTTGAATGTTATTTTTTACGTTGCTCGCTCCCATGTGCTGTGGTTGGAGTTGGGCTTCACTGAGTTGCAAGTAGTAGCGCAGCCGAAGACTTTGGGCCTCTGGGCTAACAAGAAAGCATCTTTTAGACACTGAAAATGCAGGGGCCCATGTCTATTTATAGCATGGAGATATGGCAATTGGAGAAGTGTAAAGCCCATTTTACGCGGAGGCCCAACTGGAAGTTCCGGCGTTAGAGGAAGATCATGGAAAGCGGCCAGGGGCCAGGGGCCAGGGGCCAGGGCAGGGAATAAATGTGGGTGGTCCCCCCGGAGTCCGTTCCAGTTATTCAATTTATGCAATAATAAGCCCTTGAAACTGTCGGTGACGCCAACGCGCTTTTCCAAATTTTGTCGACACCGTATGCGCTTATCCTCACCGAATTATGGTCTGTATCCCATTTAAAATAAAAATCAAACTAATTTAATTTAATTTAATTCAAAATTAAAATTAATTTTAAAGTAAATTAAAAATGAATTTGATTTTAATTGTTTTTCACCTTTTAAAATATTAAAAAATTAATTAAAACTAATTAAATTTAAGAGGATATTTAATTTAATTTATAAATTGATTAAATTTGTCTATAAATAAATTAATATTTATTTTGACTTATAAATTAAAAAATATATTTAGAGGATATTTAGTTTAACTTATAAATTGAATAAATTTATTTATAAGTAGAAAAATAAAAATATATTAACATTTAATTTGATTTATAAATTAAAAAATTATTTAAAATAAATTAAAAATCTCTTACTCCTTACTTATTTATTTATTTTAAATTTATATTTTAATTAAATAAAATATTATATTATCTTAATAATTTTTTAAAATATCAATAATATCTTTATTTTAACCCTCATAATACTCAATGATATATTTTTTTATTTTAATAAATTAAATTATATTTAAATACTTTTTAATTAAACATTTAAACTATTTAAAAGTTAATTTTAAATAATTTTATTAAATAATTAATTATTTATTTTTAATTAACTTATAAATTTAAAAATATATTTTAAATCATAAGTCAAAAGTAAATAGTTAAGTCAAATATCCTCTTAAAATAAATAAAAAGTCATAAGTAAAGTGACTTATCTACTTTTTTTTTTTAATTATTTGCTAACTAAGTAAAATAATATATTATCTTAATAATTTTTAAAAATATCAACATTATCCTATTTTAATAACTACAACACTTAATTGCACGTCTTTTTTTAATAAAATCAATTAAATTCTTAAGTTACTTAAAAGTTATTCTTAAGTAATTTAATTAAATAAATAAATAATTATTTTTATTTTAATTTATAAATTAAAAATATACATTTTAAATAAAAATTAAAAGTAAGTATTCAATTCAAGTTCAATTAATTAAAACTTTTAAATAAAATCAGTCACCTCTATTCTCACCACAAATTATTTTGACTACAACTGAAATGAGTAATTGAAATAATTTAACTAGTGAAATTTAAATAATATAATATTTATTTTAAATAACTCTTAATTTATTTTAAATTAAATATTCAAATTTATACATTAGTATATAATTTAAAAAATAAATAATTTAAAATTCATCTTAATTAGGTTAATTAAATTTTTAAATAGGGTCTAACTAATTTTATTCTATTGCGATCATAATAATATTTATTTTTCTATAAAGTAAAATATATTAAATACATATCTTTTAAATTTTTTAATACATTTAAAAAATATTTTTCTCCCTTAATGCCAATGCCACTTAGGATGAATTCTCTTTCTATTTTTCTAAAGAGATCAACTGTTCATAGAGTTTCACTTTTTACTTGGGCTCATCGAGTATAGTTTCTGGGTGTCTCTTTTTGGCTAAAGGTAGGAGAAGGTTCCGTATTTTTGCTCCGATCGGGATATGGGCCTTCACGCTCTGGTTTGGCTCATTGATGGTGATGTGTTTGATTTTTGTTTCTAGTGAACCTAAAAGCTGCAAAGAGAGAAAGATATACAGGATGTCGGTTGCTAAGGGAGTTAATGTGCGTAAACTCTATTGGCTTTGTATGTTTCTTGAGTCTACAAGGTGCTGTTGCTTTGTGGGAGAGGTTCATGCATGTTCAAGCATCGAAATCTCCATAGTTAAAGCATTCTTTTTCTAGTTGAAGGTGTTCTTTTAACGCTATTGAAGATTGAAAGGCCAATGAGTCTTACCGCACCACTCTTTTTATTAAGCAAGCGATGCTAATTTTAAGAGAGATAGATGGTCAACAAAATATCCAAGGTTAAATTTCATGATCATTAGATTTGAGCAACTTTTTATTCCACTGGAGGAAAATAATATTTTCACATTGACAATAAAAAAAAATAAAAAATTGAGCATATCTCTGGTCCTCTTTCCTCGTTTAGGTAGGAATTTGGGCTAATGTTTATGTACTGGGGTATGATTATTTTGTGCACGATTTAAACCTCGTATTTTATTTGTATGGTATTAATGGGCGAAAGGGCTGACGCGTCAATGTCTATGGGCTGCCACCCAATCTAACTAATTAAATTTTTTTCAAAGTATAATTAATTAATTAACATTAACCTTGAAGGAAAACAACATTCCTTTCGCCTCTGACCTCACCCTACACCTACAGCACAGATTCAATTCAAATCGCAAGGTTAGTAAAGTGCCACTTTCATAAAACGCAGACAATACCCCTTAAATGGAAATCCCATCACCGACATATACACGCGCAAACCGCTAGATCCCCTCGTTCTTCACCGGAAACCAGATTCCGATTAGATCTGGTTTTCGATTATACTTGCATTGAAATGCTCATTGATTTCGCTTCGTGAATCACTGAAAAATGGCCATCTCTAGTCCTATTACTCCTGGTCAGGTGTGGTACTGCGTGCTTTCTCTCTTTTGCTTCATTTCCTTTTAGATCTTGCTTCGATTTTTGACGTTCCAATTATTAATTTTTAGATATTCAATTTTGCAGGTTTCATTTTTTATTGGGATTGTACCTGTGATTGCTGCCTCGATATATTCAGAGTTCTTGGAGTATAAGAAAAATGCTGCCGCATCCAAAGCGTGAGTTGAAGATTTTTTTGATTAGTATTATTATATTACCTAATATACAGAGGATTGTTTTCAAGCTTAATTGAACTTGCTCTTGCTGCTAGTAGGCATTCTGATATTAGGTTGGCTGAAGTGGGAAATGACACTGTTAAGGAAGATGACAAAGCTGTTTTACTTGAAGGGGGAGGTCTTCAGTCTGCTTCTCCTAAAGCTAAGAGTTCCCCTGCTTCATCTCCTATTTTTAGGTTTGTGAAGACTAACATTCACGAGGTCTTAGTCTCGATTTTCATGTATGAACTTTTCCCTGATGAAGTTGTATGCCTGTTGATTTGATTAGGTTCCTTCTTATGGACGAGCAATTCTTGATTGATAACCGGTTGACGTTGAGAGCTATGTGAGTAAATTATATCTGTTGCACTTAGATTAGGAAATTCTTTAACTTTGTTGAAATTTTAGCAAATTTAAATGTGCTCCTCTCTCTGTGCAGATCTGAATTTGGTGCCCTTCTGGGGTATTTTTATCTATGTGACCGAACAGATTTCTTTAATTCCTCAAAGAAGGTGCTGCTGTTAATTTCTTCTAATTTTTGTAATTGGATCGTTGTTAGTTATCAACAAAGCATTTTGCTAAACAGATTTTTAGTAACCAAGTACTTATTTAACTGAATTTCAAATGCTTTGTTTTCAATTTCTTTAGCTAGCTCATTATAATTGCAATGATATGAAGAACTTGCTTTCTATACTGTTGGTTTTCTTTGTATGTATATGTCTGAATCGGGTTTAATCTCAACTTTGGTCTGTCTATGCAGAATTTTAATAGGGATCTTTTCTGGTTTCTCTACTCCCTTCTCATTATAGTTTCTGCGGTAACTTCTTTCAAGATACATCATGATAAGTCGCCATTCTCAGGGAAACCTATACTTTATTTGAATAGGCATCAAACTGAAGAGTGGAAAGGCTGGATGCAGGTGTGTCACTCTTTCAAATATGATATTTATCAATTTTGAAATGTTCTAGCTGATGTGGTGGATGGAAGATTTGGTAATTTGAATTACTTTGTTGATGACATTTGCCTAGGTTTTTTTTTTACCACCTATGTCCATACATAAATTTCTGAGCACTGGCATAATCTTGCACCAAAGAATAATTCCACCATTTGCAGAACCTTTTTTTTTTCCAGTCTTGACCTACATTTTCTAAAGCTGAGACACACGTGCAAAAATATTCTAGTGTATACTGGTTAGGCTTCAAATATTTATGTGCTTATGCTCCGCACATAGCTGGTAATCTTACTCATGTTTCTGCTATCTTTCAGGTATTGTTTTTGATGTACCATTACTTTGCTGCAACTGAAATCTATAATGCAATCCGAATCTTTATTGCTGCTTATGTGTGGATGACTGGATTTGGGAACTTCTCATATTATTACATACGCAAAGATTTCAGTCTTGCTAGGTTTGCTCAGGTATGATATGTCCTCTGAAAGTTTAATATACCTTTCTATCTACAATGAAGTTGCTTCTGGTTGTGAGAATTTCTTGTTGAGCAGATGATGTGGCGGCTTAATTTCTTGGTGTTATTTTGCTGCATCGTGCTTAACAACAGTTATATGCTATATTACATTTGCCCCATGCACACTCTTTTCACTCTTATGGTCTATGGGGCGCTTGGTATTTTGAATCAATACAACGAGATTGGATCTGTCATGGCTGTGAAAATCATCTCCTGCTTCTTGGTGGTTATCCTAATATGGGAAATTCCTGGAGTTTTTGAGCTGGTGTGGAGCCCATTTACATTTTTCCTTGGTTGGTATCTTGCCAAAGGTTCATGTGCCATATGTTAAAGCACTGTGGGCTGTACAGATCCTGATCCCTCAAAATATTGCAGGCTACACTGATCCTGCAAAACCAGATTTACCTCGGTTGCACGAATGGCATTTTCGCTCAGGTCTTGATCGTTATATCTGGATAATTGGAATGATATATGCCTACTATCATCCAACAGTAAGTTCTGAACCATGCATCTTTCATATTAAAACTTTTGGTTCTTGAAAGGTGCAGGTGAAACAAATGTCTTTCTTTGAGTGAGTCGTCACATATTTGGTGTTTCTTTTTTGTAGGTGGAAAGGTGGATGGAGAAACTGGAGGAAACAGAAGTGAAACGCAGAATATCAATCAAAACAGTTGTGGCATTGATATCCCTTTCGGTATTATAATTTTTTCCATATATATTTTATTCCTTTTTTTTTTCTTCCACTATTGACACTAACAAATTTTGTGAAATTCCTAGGTGGGTTATCTGTGGTATGAGCATGTATACAAGCTGGACAAAATTACGTACAATAAATACCATCCTTATACCTCTTGGATTCCAATAACGTACGTATTGCCTACTGAAATTTGCTTGCATATTGCCTGTTGAGAAACATTTTGCTGATTACTTGTGTTGTTTTTGTTATTGTTGATCAGTGTGTACATATGTTTGAGAAATGTCTCTCAAAACTTCCGAAGCTACACTTTGACCCTTTTTGCGTAAGAATCTCTTAGTTAATTTCACCTATTGCTAATTTTCTTCCTTGATGACTTGTTAGTATTATTTGGTAGAAGTTCTAGTCTTGTCCTGTCAATTGGATATATTTTTTGCACCAATTTTTACTGATATTGATTCTGTTGTTTACTAGATGGCTTGGAAAGATAACGCTGGAAACATACATTTCGCAGTTCCATATCTGGTTGAGGTATGCTGAAGCTAACCTATTATTACCTACTTGTGCAGTGTTGTATCCAAATATATACAGTGTGGACGTCGCAAGTTACTTGCATGATCATGTGTATTATGTTTGTAATTTTTCTTTTTTTTGCATTAAAATTGCAGATCAAGCATTCCAGATGGTCAACCTAAATTGTTACTTTCTATAATCCCATCTTCCAACTACCCATTGTTGAACTTCATGCTCACTACTTCCATATATGTTGCAGTAAGTATGCAATGTGGTAATTTTGTATCCTTAAAATATGTGGCAACTCACAATTATTTTTCTCGTCTATAGGTTTCTTACAGACTTTTTGATTTGACAAATACATTGAAAGTAGCATTTGTCCCCAGTAGGGACAATAAGCGCCTTGCATACAACATAATTACAGGAGCAGTGATTGCAAGTGTTCTGTACTTCATCTCCTTTATATTCTTAAAAATCCCTCAGATACTGGTATGTGTTACTCTTGAATCTTTTAAATAGTCTTAAGTGGTTTTGGCATCCATAAATAAGATTCTTGCGCTGGAGAGTTTTTTTTTTAGCACAGGTAATGAAAAAGAGAATACAAGTGGCTGTGCACAAATTGCAACAGTTATGGTGAAACATGCATTAACCTACATGCCTATGGTTGAAATTAATATGCTAATTTTACACTTGAGGGAATGGTTGTTTGCATTCACAGTTGTTATTTGAGTGCTGTCACTAGTTTTATTTTATGAAATTGCTGGTTTACCTTTGATTCATCTGTTAATGGTTCAAGGATGAGACTCTGTAAGCTGGGGAAGCCCAGAACAGCTCCCTTTCCTGCATGGTGTATTCTCACCGCCACATGGAGCCTGGATAAGAAATTACGGAGTGTGAATGACCAGTCCCACTCTATGAACCTTGAAAATATATGACCCATTTACATTATCACGAATGCTATGTTTTGCAACTTCCACTGATTGCTTGCATATTGTAGTAATTGTAATTTGCAGTTTGTCATCTAAAATTTGAAATTGCTGATATCTTAAAGTCCACAGGTGTGACAATAAGGCTGCAAGCTCCTGAATCAGTTTCCTTTGAACACATGAGAAGAACGTTGTTCCACTTCTAGATTTTTCACCCCAACAAAAACATTGAAGCTACAGAATGGATTCATTTCATAGTTTTCACTGGCGAGATAAATGGAAAAGGATGTGCTTAGAGTTTGTGACATATATTGTATAGGGGAAAAGTTAGTAATTGAGATGATCTCCAAGGTAGGGCTATTTGTTTTATTGTTTTTTCATTTATTCACCACCACATTAAAATGATTGCAAGCGAAATATATCATTCCCTGTTAAAGCAGCTTCCTTCAATTTGACATATTTTACATTGATATTGACAATTCTTTATGTACCAAAAGAAGCATACGATGGGCGCCTCAAATCAAATGGGACAACGTAAATGGATTGCAAACTAGTCAAGTTGATCCTGACTTTTAGATGGTGGGTCATGCTAAAACATACTCGGATTCTTTGAAGGTGCTTTCAGTGATTTCTTTGTTTTTTAGAAATTTTTAGGTAGATTTACGGTATCATTTGTATCATTCAAGGATGGTCAATCACAAAGTTAAAAAAATAAAATCACCCTAGAATCTTTAAAATCTTTAGGTTTTTAATTCATTTGAATTGATGGTGCCTAAAATGTACTTGATGACATAATCTAACTAGGGTCGGCCGCGGGGATCATCGAGATTTACAAAGCAAGTTGAGTGAATTTCCCACAGTCGTGCACATTCGTGAACTTTCATCAAGCATTCCTACTACAATCTCAATTGAAGAAAGACTAAGAAACAAGAGGCAGATGGATAGAATCTAAATCTTAATTCTTAAACATACATCCATTGAATAATCCTCAGCGTACAAATAGAAAAACATTGAAATAAATCGACCAACACAAAGCACCTTCTTTAAACATGAGAAACTCCCCTCTACAGTCAAGCCTAAGAGTATGGATCTGCTGAACCAAACTTTAAAAAGATAGGATAAAAGTGATCCTTATAATTGTTTTGTAATGGACACAGAGCATTAAACATGTCCTCAAGCTCCGAGGTGACATAAATTGGGGGCACAAGCCAGCGGCAGCTCTGCTTGTCCTTCCATCCGAGATGGGACACTGATGATAACTTCATCAGAATATATGAACGATATCATACGCGAATCTTTTTCATGTCAAGGAAATACCATAAAGAACATGGATATCTGAACAAATAATCAAGTTAATGTTTTTGAATACAAAATATGCTTAACTGCCCCGTAACTAGAAGCATTGTTGATATGCCAACCAACACAAGGCAAAAAAGGGAAAAGGGAAAATGTTTTTATGTATGTTGTCATATATTGAGAATTAAATGGAAAATGTAAAATGCTCAAAGAGAACATAATTTTCCCACCCCTTGTGCCGTTTTCATCACATATTCAGCATAGAAACTATTAATCCCTATAACCATCCATGTAGGACTCACCATTTAAAATGCAATGTAATGTCATATTTGAGAACAGTCATGTAGTTCATAGTTTAGATTACATGATTGCAAAATCAATGATTGTTGTAATCATAGTTTTAAGAAAGTTATCTATAACATATCTATAATAAAGTAGAGCATGAAGGATACGTCCAGAATAGCACAAATGACTGCATAAAAATAAAAAAGATGCCGTCAGTTTATTGAAGTACTAAACAATAGATATTCAGAACAATAAGTTTATTCAGCAATTGAACATGTCACTATGACAGTAATTTTATTGAAATTGCCAGATAAAAATCAGAAACAAACAGGCATGAATAACTAGCCAACATTTCAGAAAGTGGCACCTGAAAATTTAAGAAAATGTAAAGCCATGTCTCAACCTCAGACAAAAACCTTCCCTGCTGTTCACTTTTTATTGAAAGAGAAATTACTGGGTAGGTAATTGACCCGCTTATCAGCACATGAAAGTAAAAGAGCTCCTTCTAGTGAAATTACTATGAAAGGCATAATTCAAATCAGACATTTTATACACAATATAATTACTAACAGAGCTGCACTTGTGAATGACATTGATGGAATTGGAAAACAAGAAGCAATATAAACTAGTAAATAATTGAGGAACATACCATAAGCCCACCAAAAAAGCCATCAAATATAATCCGGTTCCAACAGTCAAAGTACGAGTGAACAGAAAACTTGGCCTTGGCTATGAGTCCAACTGAAGAGATTGCCATGATAAGGAAATAAAGGATAAATCCAGCCAAACCCTTGAATCCCAGAATTCCAGCAATCACCCCACCGACAATAGACAAAAAAGTCTGACTGCAAAGAAAATAAAGCTTAGATTTTATGCTCCACGCTGGTCCCTTGTCATATTAATCAACAACCAAAAATCAAAATCTTCATCAGAAAAGCCAAGACCTCTTAAGCTGTTGAAACAAACAAACCTGTAATATATAACTTTCATGTTATTTTGCAAATTTTCAGCACTGAATGTTTGTAAATCATTAGCAGCTTCACTTGATTTCTTCTTGCCAGACTCATTATGTCCAGCCATACCTTCTACTTTATAACGATCTAATATATGCTGAACAAGAAGCCAAACAAATATACAGCCCATGAGTTTATATTAAAAAAATAAGGGTACCCATCGATTGTATTCTGAATTCTTCATTAAAAAAGACACATTGCAGTTTCAATGTACAAAACCCAATAACGACAAATTTGTTCTTAAAGATTACTGAATTCTCATAAAACACGACCACAACAACAACATTTTGGATTCATTAATAAGTAATTAGTGAAAACTGCGAACTGAATTGAATTGAATTTGTTCGTGGGTAGGAAAGTTACAATGAAAAGGAAAAGAATTTGCAGAAACCAAACAACAGAGAGAGGAATCCCTGCATAAATAAAGAGATTATAATGGAAACAGATATGTAAATTAGCATCAATCTAAACCAAACACGAATCTCCAAAAACAAAAAGTCGTAAACAGAATTCTCAAATAGTAATTGCAAAAGCTGAGAAAATACAGAATCAAAGTGTTCAATGAAGCAAACAAAACGAGCGGAGAACACGAACCTTAACTTGCACTTCTATTGAGCGTTTATGTCCCTGCTTACTCTGGTTTAGAAAAACCTAGATTATAACTTACCTTTAATTTTCACTTTTGAAAATTAGTACTCCAACTTTTAAAATAGTGAAAATTAATATTTAATCTTTGAATTTTAATAAAATTAACCATTTAGATTAATTATTTAAAAATATTACTTATTTCATTATTTTTAATTCATAAATTATTAATAATTTAAATAATACAATTATTTAAATTTTTAAAATTTTAAATTATTAACTATTTAGTGTAACCATTCTTTATTATTTAATTAACTTAATTAATAAAAAAATTATTTTCAAATAATGAAGTAAATAATTCACGAATTAAAAATTAAACAATAAATAATATGTTTTTTAAAATAAAATAATAAAATAATTAATTTTATTAAAATATAAAAATTAAAAAATAATAATATTTCCTTTAAACTTTAAAATTTATCGCTTCCCACTGGAATATGACTGAATTCAGGAGAGTAGAGCCAATACAATACTATTAAATACAAATTCAATAAGAATCAATTAAAAATTTCATGCTTAATTTGATTTTAAACTCTTAGTGTAACACCCCAAAATTTTAAAATTTTATGAGCATTTTTGATATTTTAATTTTATTTAAATTTTAGGAATTTTTTTGAGATTTTTTGGATTTTAAAAATCGGGTTCGATTTTCCGAAAAAATAAACTTTAATGATTTTTAAAAATTAATTTAAAGACCACGTAGCAAAACTAAAAATATATTTGGAGTCTATGTATTTTTCTGAGTTTTCTGGAATTTTTTTCGAAATTTTTGGACCTCGTTTTCGGTCCCGAGGCAGAGTAAAAATTCAAAATTTTGTATTCTGAATCGAACCGGCCGAATCGAACCAGACCGAATCGGACCGGCCTTTTTCCTTCTTCCCTTTTTCTTCCCCGCGCGCGTCGTCTCTCTCCCTTTTCTCTCTCATTTCTCTCTCCTCCCCACCCCGACCACCTTTCACCACGGTACGCCGCCGCCTCCCAATGGGCCACGCCTAAACGGCCGAAACGCGCAACGCCCCTGCAGCCGCTTTGACTTCCCCGGCCAAATCCGGCCGATCCGGCCACCAATTGGACCGGGTCTTGTGTCTAAAATCATCTACTCGGCGAGAGCTTTCCATAGACACCAAGAACGCCGAAATCCATCAAGCGGTTTGTCCGATTTTTGCCTGGGAAGATTTTAGCCCATTTCGATTTTTGGGCTAGATTTCTCGAAAATCGTGAATCCCACGAAAAAACCGAGGTCACCAGCACGCTCCATTCGTCGAGAGCTTCGCAACGACATAAATTTCGAATTTTTTCGACACCGTTTTTCGATGGGTCCCACGGAACTTCGCAGTGTTTTTCCGAGCATTTAATGAGCTTAGAAAATTCTGAAAAATTTATGTACTAACCCCTGTGTTATGGGCTTCGTGTAGGTATCCTCGATTCGCGAAAATTCGACAGTTGACCGGGTCTGCAAATTTCGGGCCAGACAGACCCGTTACCGGAAAAGTCTCCGAATTGGACCAAGGTTTTGGCTAGCCCCCCATTGTCAGACGTCCCGAGCGCGTTCCCGAAGTCGGAATCGGCAAAGGTAAACCCGAACCTTACTTTTTCGTAATTTTCTAGTTCTTAAATAGGATTAAAAATCCATAAAATATTCGTGGTAGCTTAGAAAATTACGATTCTTTTTGCAATAGCTTAGTAATATTGCTAAGGACCGCGGGGCAAAGTTTTATAATTTTTAGAGCTTGTTTGGGCAGTTTTTGCAAAAATGATCAATAATAAGGACTAAATTGAAATTTTGCGTATTGTGATGGATGACTGATTTGATGGGCCCAGGAGGGGCTGTGTGATGTGATTGAGTTGTGGGCATATGGATTGTGAATATAGAAGTGTGTTTTGAGCTCTTTTGCAGGTTGGGTAGGTCCTAGATATAGGGGAGACTCTGCCGGATTTTCGGCACGACTTAGGACGTATTGGTCTTTTCCGTTGTTTGTATTGAGTCAGATTGTATTAAATAATTATAATATAATTGTCAGGTGAGCCAGGACAGCCTTCTTCCTCCGCCCAGCCGCCTCAGTGACCATCGTCAAGTCTGTGAGTAAAATATTAATTTTAATTGTAATTTCGATATTATTATATGTTCAGCATGCCCATGCATCACTTATATGCATATATTTATGTAGTTAAACTCTAGGCACGATTTATGTTGCATTCATAACTGTTGATGTGCCATGGATGTTGTTGTGGTAATTTGGAGCAGTGTGCGTGCGTTGGCGTGCGTGTGATGTGGTGTGGACTATGGATAGGACGGGGCAGTCACGGCTTGAGTAATTCGCTGGGACCCGATCCTTCGAGGGGTAGTCACGGCTTGAGTAATTCGCTGGGACCCTCGATTTGGTTATTAAGTGGAAGTCCGAGCTTGAGTAATTCACGCACTGTGTTGGATTTAAGAGAGCTGTATAGGGGATCAGCTCCCATATGTTATGATTGATACTACAGGGTGTGTGAGTGCTCCAAATTACCTTTTTGATGTTATGATGTGAAAATGTTGTTGATGTTGCATTTCATTATACAGGGTGCATTAGTTCTAGATAGTTATAGAGATTATGGTTAAAATTGATATTTTACTCTCTGAGTCGAACGCTCACTCCTGTTCAATATTTTTCAAAGCACAGGAGGATTTTATTTTGGTTAACCTGCTTTTCTCCCTCGCAGGTCAATTATTACTGTTTGTATAAACTTGTTAAATCTTAGAATTTCCGCATGTGTTAGAAATGTTATTTGATTTGGGTCTGTAAACTAAATTATTATTTTGGGACCTGTAAACTTAATATGCTATGCATGTTTGATGGATTGGATGAGGGAGCTGAGATTCCATTTATTATTATGTTGATGAGTATGTGGAGGGTGAGCTGAGCTCCCCAATTGACTATATATTGTGTTTACAGGTCGGGTGAGTCGAAAACTCCCCGTTGGTAAGTCCATTTTATGGCCGGACTCTGTCCGTTTGTTTTCTTGAAATTGGGCCCAAATGGGCCTTAGAGTTGGGTTAATGAACAGTTAAGCTTACTACGGGCCTCGGGAGCTTTAGGCTGGCCCAGGTCCTAGTACCGGTCCGGCCCATAGGTTGGGTCGTGACACTTAGTTATTTCGTAAAAAATAATTTATATATAAAAATATTTCTTATAAAAAATATTTTCTTCATAAAAATTTTTATAAAAAAGTATTTATTATTATTTGATTGTAATATTAAATTAATAATATGTATTTATATTATCTATATATAAATATTTTTATATTTTAATAAAATTATTAAAATTTAAAAAATAAAAAATAATTTTTAATAATTTTTTAAAAAATAATTTAATTTTTTTAATAAAAAAATATTTTTCATTAACTTATTTTCTTAACTTTTTCAATATTAAAATATAAAAATATTTTTAAGAAAGTAAACAGTGATTCAATTTGGTTTAACTAAAATTAATTTTTTTTAATAAACTAAACTTAATATTTTTAAAATTTAAATTTAACTACATAACGTCTTCAAAATGTTCAAACACATTTTAACTCAATTTCATAATTATGATTAAAGTTTTAAATTTTAAATATAAATTTAATTAAATTTTAAATATAAATTTAATTAAATTTTAATTACTATTTTTTTGGTGGAAGCTTTAAATATTATTGAATTGAAGTTGATATTAATAATTTTTAGTTATGTATCAAATATAAAACAATACAAAAGTATAGTTTTAGATAAATTTAATTAAGCTGGGTAATCGTTGCCCTCCTTGATTTGCACGCTAGAGGATATTGAAACGACATCGTTGGACTGCGCATTTGTAGTTTCCAAGTGACGGCTTGCCACTGGCCTGAGTCGAAAAAGAGGATCTCCAGCAGTGCTGAAGCGACCCGGAGGCTGGAGGTATGTGGTGTGTCTGTTCATGGGTTTAAAGATGTTTCCTTTTGGAAATCAGTAATCTGATTAAGTAGGGTTTCAAGGATTTTAGTTATTTGATGGTTAAATTGGTTTATTTCTGTAATGTATCTGAAAAAAGGATGTTCCTTGTTGTTAAAAGTCCACAAACCTTCAATCCCCTTTGTTTTAAACACAAATCCAATTCTCAATGCCAACAGTAAACCCCAAAATGAGCAAAATCAAACCCATCTCAAAGAATTTGATGTTTTAAAGAGGTTGAGAAGTGAATCCAACATTGTACTGGCTCTAGATTACTTCAAGTCAATAGCCAATTCACAAGCTTTTCAACATAGCCAATTAACGTACCAAACCATGATTGAAAAACTTGGTGCCCAACGCGATGTAGATGGTGTACAATACCTTCTTCACCAAATGAAATTAGAAGGAATTAGCTGTAGTGAGGATTTATTTATCTCTGTGATCAATACTTATAGAGGAGTGGGTTTAGCTGAGCAAGCATTGAAAATGTTCTATAGAATTGGGGAATTTGGGTGCAAACCTACGGTTAAGATATATAATCATCTTTTGGATGCGTTGCTTAGTGAGAATAGGTTTCAAATGATCAATCCTATATATAGCAACATGAAGAGAGATGGGATGGAACCCAATGTTTATACTTATAACATCCTTTTGAAAGCCTTATGCAAGAACAATAGGGTTGATGGGGCGTGCAAGTTGCTTGTGGAAATGTCCAATAAAGGATGTAATCCAGACGTGGTTAGCTGCACAACTGTCATATCTTCTATGTGTAAGCTTGGTAGGGTGGAGGAGGCAAAGGAGCTTGCCATGAAATTTCAACCTATTGTCCCTGTTTACAATGCTTTGATAAATGGTTTTTGCAGAGAATACAAAATTAAGGAGGCATTTCGGTTGTTAAGTCAAATGGCGGATAAGGGAATTGATGCCAATGTCATTACTTACTCAACCGTAATCAATTCTCTTTCAGATATGGGAAATGTTGAATTGGCTCTTGCAGTTTGGGCAAAGATGTTTGTGAGAGGTTGTAGCCCCAATGTTCACACCTTTACTTCCTTGATGAAGGGCTATTTCTTGGGAAGAAGAGTATATGAAGCACTCAATATATGGAACTTGATGATTCGAGAAGGATTTGAGCCCAATATTGTTTCATATAACACTCTAATACGTGGTCTCTGCTCCCATGGGAAAATGGAAGAAGCTTTATCTGTTTCCAGTAAAATGGAGAGAAATGGCTACTCCCCAAATACAATCACGTATAGTACTCTTATTGATGGTTTTGCAAAATCTGGTGATTTGTTTGGTGCATCTGAGACATGGAACAAGATGATGTTGAATGGTTGCACTCCTAATGTTGTATTGTATACTTGCATGGTGGACGCCCTTTGCAGGAATTCTATGTTCAACCAAGCTCAATGTCTTATTGAGAAAATGATAACTGATAACTGTCCTCCAAATACGGCTACATTCAATGCATTTATCAGAGGTTTATGTTGCAGTGGAAGAGTAGAATGGGCTATAGAAGTGTTCAATCAGATGGGGCAATATGGATGTTCACCTGGTGTCATAACATACAATGAACTATTGGATGGTCTTTTGAAAGCAACCAGAATAAAAGAAGCTCTGAAACTTGTTAGCGAGATGGAAGATAACAGTATCGAACTGAATTCAGTGACTTATAATACCATCTTGTGTGGATTTTGCCATGCTGGATTGTTTGAAGAGGCTTTGAAGCTGCTAGGTAAAATGCTGGTAAGAGGTGTGAAGCCTGGTGCTATCACATACAACACAATAATTTATGCCTACTGTAAGCAAGGCAAGGTTAAGACTACCATCCGGCTCATAGATAGAGTAAGTACGGGAGGAGAGTGGTATCCAGACATAGTTGCGTACACCAATCTTTTATGGGGGATCTGTAATCAGATTGGGGTAGAAGAAGCCTTCATGTTTCTTGATAAGATGGTAAATAAGGGTATCTGTCCCAATGTAGCAACTTGGAATGTGTTGGTCCGGGGCTTGTTTAACAGCTTAGGTCATCTGGGGCCAATTCACATTCTGGATGACATTCTAGCTCATGCATGAGATGCACATATTTTAATGTTTCAGGGAAGGGAACTTCAACAGACAAATATGTTTTCTTGCTATCAACGAAATGAGCTGCGTTTTCACATTGATTGAATATTCATGACTTCTTTTCTTGGATCGTCGTTAGATTCAATCTCTTGCTGGTGCTCGAACATCTTGAGATGGCACAGAGGATGACTCTGCAATTTTTCTATCATCAGGTACGTGGCTAGCAACTCATTGACGATTATGTAATACTTGTTGTCTTGGAATGCCAAGATTACTAATCTAATAATATTACACTATGTTGCACCACATAATGCAGTTTGACAACACACCTAATGTCCACCATGGTTGCTTTAACAGCAAGAACAATAATCAAGGACTGCTTCATACCTATAAGCTCAAGTCTCCTATGCGCTAGTTAGACTTGATTTTTTAAATTGATTGAAAGTGAGATCTGTATAGTACTATCCATGGATTTATGGGTATTTGCCTCATGCACTTTGCAAAATTTGCATATTCGTATAAAGATACACACACATTATATTTGTTTGTTTGTACACAGTATGCAGAGATGCTCCTTGATGCTCATTGTTGTTATTCTCTCTTTTCTTTGCTTTCCTTTTAATTATATTTTTCGTGGAGATTTAAGCCTATGAACAAACCTAATAGCCTAGCTTGCATGCACAAACTTGTAATAAAAAAAAAGTATGAGCAAAAATCAGTCACTCTATTGAAGCTAAATTTATTGCTTTATAAAGATCATGAAGTCCAAACAATAGGAACGCTCAACAGCACTCATCATTATCATGGAATGCCTTGGTATAGCCGCAAATGTTTGATCTAACGAATATAAGATCTAGCAGTGCGACCATTAGCTCCATGAGGGAAGAAACCTCCAGCATAATGTTCGTTACCTCCCCCATACACAATTCTCATTATCTCCCCTGGTGACCTTGCAAACCCAACCGAGTACTGGTTTCCAACAAGCACATTACCTCTAATTTTGCCTTCTGCCCCCTGGTACTGGGGAACTATATGGGCTCTATGTCCTAGCTTGTACCTTAGATCTGAAATGCAATCTGTGAACTCTGCTAAAGTTATCCCACCATAGGGCTGCACCTTCTCGAATGCTCGCTGGTAAAGTAATCCTAGGATAACTGCGTCTTGCCCAGACTTTACTGCCAGAGGTCCTGCGACAAGCTAAACATAAGAAGGTATAGTAAATTTCGCAAACCAGAAAATTGAAAATTTAAGTTGTAGTGTAACAGGAGTAAGCAGTTGAACGAATTGAGCATTTTACCTGCTTGGAAGCAGAGCCTTCGAGTCTTTGGTTTGTTCCAATGTATCCTGTGAGACAAATATAGGGGATCATGTTAGAAGCAATGAGGAAGTTTAGTTCAGAGGCATAAGGGTCGAAAGGTGGAGATAGTGATCGTCCAAATGCCTTGTCCACAACTTTGGCAAATAATTCTGCCCTCAAATCTAACAATGGCCTTGGAAATCCCTCTACTGTCTTCTTAATTCCCCTGCATCAATTCAACACTACTCGTTACAATTCAATTGCGCAATCAGAGTGACCAAATTTTCACCTGATCAAACTTAATAGATTTAGTGCCTGTTTTATCTGCACAGAATTCAAAATTATCTGAACTGAAATGATATGCAAAATTAACGTTTTAATTGAGAATCAACATTGATAACTTGAATGAACTGGCTCAAAACTAACTATTTGAGTTGATTCAATAAATTCGAAAATTAAATTGATAAAATTTATTGTTTTCAATAGAAGTAATTATTTTGACTCATACAATTTGCAACTCTCAAACTAATTCAAAATAAAATACTTTTTATATAGCATTTTAATGAATAACTCAAATTAATCTAAATCCCACATTTTGCCATGCGAATTGCTCCATAACATCTCTAATGAAAAGATGAAGATTAGCCTTCTTAGCACCCTGGCGGCGCGGACCTTCTGAGGCTAAAGATGGAGCATATCTATCCAAGCCATGACCCAATGAGGCATGTAGAAAGAACTCTGCCCCAAGATACTCTAAATTTAGAGGAAATTCAAGAAGATCAATATCGTTTTTCTGGGATGGAGCAGGAGATTTTGTGCTCATCATCAACAACATTTCTAATGACAAGTTGAGAAGAATAAGAGATTGAAGTGAGGAGGAGGAGGATCAGAGAGCCAACAATAGTGGCTAAGGTGGTAAAAGTGGACAATGTCATAGTTGTGGCCTTGTGATTGCTAAATTGCTTTGTTTTCTCCAGTAGCGAAAGTTTCATGCAAGAGGTTGTTGTATTTATAGGTTGATTTGTCCAAGTTTAGAGGTAGATACCTCAAAATCCGATTACATGCGGAGTTTTACTCATTCAAGAGATAGCAGGATTAGGAGGCGTCGTTTCTCCCCTTGAATGGAATTTGTCTTGCAATTTCCATGGCTTACAAACACTCATCAATAGCTATTGATATGCAGATGTTTGGATATTTCAAAAAACTAAAATTCTCATTTGTTTGATCATTGAAACATCTTCATAGATGAAATATCTTAAGCCCAATGTCAAACATGGCTCATACGCGTTATTAGTTAATTTTTTTTTTGGTGCATTTTTTTTATAACAGAATTAAAACTATTATTCCATT
Organism: Hevea brasiliensis; assembly: GCF_030052815.1. Taxonomy (NCBI): domain Eukaryota; kingdom Viridiplantae; phylum Streptophyta; class Magnoliopsida; order Malpighiales; family Euphorbiaceae; genus Hevea; species Hevea brasiliensis. Next base: position 882,184 of record NC_079496.1, on the reverse strand, counting down.
TGGTTCTGTTTAACTACATAGTCTTCCTAGAGGTCGTGGTTAGCAAGCAGAAAGCAATCTGCATTGTTAGAGATTGCTTAATCGCACGTTAAGCTTTTGAACACCCACAAACAGAGACAAGAGCAGGAATCACAGTTCACAGAAACCCAAGAAAGGCAACTAAAATTTTATTGGTTTGTCATAAAACAACATAAATTGCAAGAAAAGCATCCACAGACTATAGTATAGTATCTTCATCTAATATAGCTAGGCATAATTGTGCAAGTAAGATCTAGCAATACGACCATCAGCTCCCTGTGGGTAGAAACCTCCAGGAACACGTTCATCACCTCCTCCATATACAATTCTCAATATCTCCTCTGGTGTTCTTGCGAATCCTAAGGAATAGTTGTCTCCAGCAAGTATATTGCCACTGATTTTGCCTTCTGCTCCTTGGCACTTAGGAACTATAAGGCCTTCATCCTTCAGACCAGCATTTCCTAGCTTATTCCTTATTTCTGAAATGCGATCCGTGAACTCGGCTACTGTTATCCTATATGGATGCACCTTCTCCTTTACCCTCTCGTATAGCAATGCTCGGATAACTGCATCTTGCCCTGATTCCACTGCCAAAAGGCCTGCTACAAGCTGAACATCCACATATATTGCACCCATCAATGTGTTGGCGAAAAATACCCACCAACACGCACAGATTAGAAAATAAAGAGAGAAAAAACAAATATAAGAATTTTAGGTGGTTCAGTAAATAGACAGTCGTCTGCTTTTCTTACTACTAAAAGATAATATTATAGCCTATTTATATTAATATATATGAGCCATAACACAATATACTTAGAATTGAGCAGGTGCTACAATTGTGAGTGATTGCAGGCAGAGGCATGTGGGTTCTAATTAACACAATTCAATTTCCATAATTAAAAAGTAAAAAAGAACTGTTAAAAGCATCCGGAATCTTGATACCTTCTTTGAAGCAGAACCTTGAAGTTTTGGGTTTGCTCCAACATATCCCGTGAGGCCAACATAAGGAATCATATAGCAGGCAATAAGGAAGTTGAGAGGAGTGGCATAGGGGTCAAAAGGTGGAGATAGTTGTCGTCCGAATGCATTGTTTATAACTTGTGCAAATGTTTCAGCCCTTAAATCCAGCAATGGCCTAGGGAATCCTTTTACTGCATTCTTAATTGCCCTGGATTTGTACAGAAAAGTTACATTCCAATTCCCAAACAAGAAAATTAAAAAAAAAAAAAAATCAATGAGTTTTAAGTTAGTGTTATCAATCAAAGTCAAAAAAATAAAAAATAAAACCTAAAGAAAGATCACCAAACCTCAAGTGTCCCACTTCTTGCCAAGCAAATTGCTTGATGACATCTTTAGTGAAAGGATCAAGATTAGCCTTCCTACCACCAAGTGGTGCTGGACCTTGCTGGGTCAAATTTGGAGCAAACCTATCCAACCCATGACCCATAGAGCCATGCAGAAAGAACTCAGCCTCTAGGTACTCTAAATTGAGAGGAAATTCAAGAAGATCAACATCAGAAGCTGGGACAGAAGAGTAGCTCAACCCCTCTATAGTGGGTGGATAGGAGTAAGAATTTGAAGCTAGAAAGAGGATTAAAGAAGCAATAGTGGTGGCTATGGTGGTAGAAGTGGGTGGAACCATAGTTGTATTGTTAGCTTCCTTTGAGGCTGCTAGTGTAATGATGCAAAGCCTCACCTTCAAGATGGTCATATATAGATGAAAAAATGATGGCTAAATGCATATAAGGACCTGTATTTATGTTAAACTAGGTTTTTGTCCATGTTGCGAGGGTATAATTATTATTAATATATTATTTAATTAAATTAAAATATGGCTATATAACTTTTTATATTGAATTTCTTAAAAAATAAGAAAAAATATATAATATAATAAAATAAAAAATAAATATAAATTAAAATAAATATAAAGAATAAATAATTAATGAGATACCAATATATAGAAATAAATTCTCGCAAGATAAAGATCATTTTAGTGATAATTGTATAAATTCTTTTTCATCTTCTTTTGATGTTTTGGTATTAAAATATTATTTTTAATTATAATAATTTTTTTACTGTGTGATATTGATTTATATAATTTATAATTATAGTTTTTAGTTTTTTTAATATTAATTAAATCGTAACAATTAACATAATTTTTTTTATTATAAAAAGTTAAGCATATAATTTTATAATTATAGTAAATAATAAAAAAAATGGTTTTGATTTATATCATTTATAATTATGACTTTTAATTTTTACAATATTAATTAAATTATAATTGTGTCATACTTTTTTGTATTATTATTACATATCTTATGTGTCATCAATTAATATTGTGAAAATGTTAGAGGAATAGAGATAAAATAAAGGGATAGAAAAAATTTTAATAAAACGCCACTTTTAAATAAAATTTATTTTTAAATTAATTTTATTATATTTATATATGTACAATATAAATATGCAACTTGATACCTTAAACTTTTATTTTGTTTAAATACATATTTCATATAAATACAAGATATTACAGATGGATTTGGACAAAAATATTAGTGAGTCTCCACTTCGTACGAGTGTAAGAGCAGTGCCAGGTGCCAAAATGAGTTGACACGTAGAAGCTAGCTAAACCTGTTGCTTGTTCAAAAGAGGAAGCTCATGCAGGAGAGTTTCTATAATTTAATGTTACGTTAGAGGATGATTACTCATAAGAAACTATTAATTACGTGATTAAGCATGTAATTTCTCTATTTAAAGAAAAGAGTTAAAAAGAGAAAAAAAAAATCTTAAAAAAATCTTTTGTGGGGTATCCGTAATCAGATTGGGGTAGAAGAAGCCTTCACGTTTCTTGATAAGATGCTAAATGAGGGTAACTGTCCCAATGTGGTCCGGGGCTTGTTTGACAGCTTAGGTCATCGGGGGCCAATTCACATTCTGGATGATTTCTAGCTCATGCGTGTGATGCACATATATAATGTTTCAGGGAAGGGAACTTCAACAGACAAACATGTTGTCTAGCCATCAACAAAATGAGCTGCGTTCTCCTATTGATTGAATATTCATGTAATTTGCATAATTTGGATATTCGTATAAAGATGAACACACATTTTATTTGTTAGTTTGTACACAGATGCTCATTGTTGTTATTCTCTTTTCTTTGGTTTCCTTTTAATTATATTTGCTTATGGAGATTGTAAGCCTATGAACAAACCAACTAGCCTAGCTTGCATGCACAAACTTGTAATAAAAAAAAAAAAAAAAAAAAAGGGAGAAGAGCAAAAATCAGTCACTCTATAAAAGCTAAATTTATTGCTTTATAAAGATCATGAAGTTCAAACAATAGGAACATTCAACAGCACTCATTATTATTATGGAATGCCTTGGTATAGCCGCATGATCTAATGAATATAAGATCTAGCAATGCGACCATTAGCTCCATGAGGGAAGAAACCTCCAACAGAATGTTCGTTACCTCCTCCGTACACAATTCTCAGTATCTCCCTAGGAGACCTTGCAAACCCAACCGAGTACTGGTTTCCAACCAGCACGTTACCTCTAATTTTGCCTTCTGCCCCCTGGTACTGGGGAACTATAAGGCCCTCATCTTTTAGACCTCTATGCCCTAGCTTGTTCCTTAGATCTGAAATGCGATCTGTGAACTCTGCTACAGTTATCCCATATGGCTGCACCTTCTCGAATGCTCGTTGGTAAAGTAATCCTCGGATAATTGCATCTTGCCCAGACTTTACTGCCAGGAGTCCTGCGACAAGCTGAACATATGAAGGTATAGTTAATTTCACAAATCAGAAAATTGAAATTTCAAATTGTAATAGACCACTAGGAGTAAGCAGTTGAATGAGTTGAGCATTTTACCTGCTTGGAAGCGGAGCCTTCAAGTCTTTGGTTTGTTCCAATGTATCCTGTGAGACAAACATAGGGGATCATGTAAGAAGCAATGAGGAAGTTTAGTCCAGAGGCGTAAGGATCGAAAGGTGGAGATAGTGATCGCCCAAATGCCTTGTCCATAACTTTGGCAAATAATTCTGCCCTCAAATCTAACAATGGCCTTGGAAATCCCTCTACCGTCTTCTTAATGCCCCTGCATCAATTCAACACTACTTGTTACAATACAATTGCACAATTAGAGTGGTCAAATTTTCATCTGATTAGACTTGACAATTCACAGTCTGCTTTATCCTCACAAAATTTAAAATTATCTAAACTCAGATGACATGCAAAATCAATAGTTTAATTGAGAACCAATTTGATAAATTGAATAATTCAGCTTAAAACTAACTATTTGAGTTGATTCAATTAATTTAAAAATTAAATTGATAATTTTTTTTTTTATAAAAATAATTATTTTGACTCGATATAATTTTCAACTCGCAAAATAATGAAAAATAAAGTACTTTTTATATTGCATTTCAATGAATAACTCAAATCACTCTAAATCCACTTATCTGTTTTTCGCCTCCATGCACAATTCAAGAAGCAGAGAATAATATCAAAGAAAAAAAAGATCATCATGTGTACCTCAAATGTCCCACATTTTGCCATGCGAATTGCTCGATAACATCTCTAATGAAAGGATCAAGATTAGCCTTCTTAGCACCCAGGGGGCGTGGACCTCCTGAGGCTAAAGATGGAGCATATCTATCCAAGCCATGACCCATTGAGGCATGTAGAAAGAACTCTGCCCCAAGGTACTCTAAATTTAGAGGAAATTCAAGAAGATCAATATCGTTTTCTGGGATGGAGCAGGAGATTTTGTGCTCATCATCAACAATATTTCTAATGACAAGTTGAGAAGAATAAGAGATTGGAGTGATGAGGAGTAGAGAGGCAACAATGATGCCTAAGGTGGTACAAGTGGACAATGTCATAGCTGTGGCCTTTTAGTGTTAAATTAATTGCTTTGTTTTAAATAGCAATGGAGTTCCATGCAAGAGGGTGTTGTATATATAGACTTGATTTGTCCAAGTTTAGAGGTGGATAGCTCAAAATCCAAGTAGACACGTGGAGAAGGATCAGGATGAGGCGTTTCTCCCCTTGAATGGAATTTGTCTTGCAATTTCCATGGCTAACAAACACTCATCAATAGCTATTGATATTTCAAACAAATAAGGCCAATGTCAAATATGGCTCACATGATTTATTATTTATTTATTTTTATAACATAACTAATGGTATTATTCCATTTGGTTCTATGTAACTAGATATTCCACATTTCCCAGTTGTCCTGGTTAGCAAGTAGAAAGCAATCTTCATTTTGCTTAACTGCACGTTAAGCTTTTGAACATCAACAAACAGAGACAGAAACCAAAAAAGGCAACTAAAATTTTTATTGGTTGTCATAAAACAGCATAAAATTCCAAGAAATGCATCCACATCATAGTTGTGCAAGTAAGATCTAGCAATACGACCATCAGCTCCCTGCGGGAAGAAACCTCCAGGAACACGTCCATCACCTCCTCCATACACAATTCTCGGTATCTCTTCTGTTGTTCTTGCGAATCCTACTTAATAGTCGTCTCCAGCAAGTATATTGCCACTGATTTTGCCTTCTGCTCCCTGGTACTTAGGAACTATAAGGCCTTCATCCTTCAGACCAGCATTTCCTAGCTTATTCCTTATTTCTGAAATGTGATCTGTGAACTCGGCTACTGTTACCCCATATGGATGCACCTTCTCCTTTGCCCGCTCGTATAGCAATGCTCGGATAACTGCATCTTGCCCTGATTCCACAGCCAAAAGGCATGCTACAAGTTGAACATCCACATAAATTGCACCCATCAATGTGTTGGAGAAAAATACCCACAACACAGGCAGATTAGAAAATAAAGAGAGAAAAAACAAATATAAGAATTTTAGGTGGTTCAGTAAATAGACAGTCGTCTGCTTTTCTTACTACTAAAAGACAATATTACAGCCTATTTACATTAACATATTTATACTTCTCTCTAATATATATGGGCCATAACACAATATACTTGGAATTTAGCAGTTGCTACAATTGTGACGGATTGCAGGCAGAGGCATGTGGGTTCTAATTAACATAACTCAATATCCATAACTAAAAAGAAAAAAAGAACTGTTAAAAGCATCCGGAATCTTGATACCTTCTTTGAAGCAGAACCTTGAAGTTTTGGGTTTGCTCCAACATATCCTGTGAGGCCAACATAGGGAATCATATAGCAGGCAATGAGGAAGTTGAGAGGAGTGGCATAGGGGTCAAAAGTTGGAGATAGTTGTCGTCCAAATGCATTGTTTATAACTTGTGCAAATGTTTCTGCCCCTAAATCCAGCAATGGCCTAGGGAATCCTTTTACTGCATTCTTAATTGCCCTGGATTTTCACAGAAAAGTCACATTCCAATTCACAAACAAGAAAATTAAAAAAAAAAAAAAAAGACAATGAGTTTTAGTTAGTGTTATCAATGAAAGTCAAATAAACCAAAAAACTTGAGAAAGATCACCAAACCTCAGGTGTTCCACTTCTTGCCAAGCAAATTGCTTGATGACATCTTTAGTGAAAGGATCAAGATTAGCCTTCCTCCCACCAATTGGTGCTGCACCTTGCTGGGCCAAATTTGGAGCAAACCTATCCAACTCACCCATGACCCTTAGAGCCATAAAGAAAGAACTCAGCCTCTAGGTACTCTAAATTGAGAGGAAATTCAAGAAGATCAACATCAGAATCTGGGATAGAAGAGTAGCTCAACCCCTCTGTAGTGGGTGGATAGGAGTAAGAGTTTGACGCTAGAAAGAGGATTAAAGAAGCAATAGAGGTGGCTATGGTGGTCGAAGTGGGTGGAACCATAGTTGTATTGTTGGCTTTCTTTGAGAGCAGCTAGTGTAATGATGCAAAGCCTCACCTTCGAGATGGTCATATATATATATATGAAAAAAATGATAGCTACATGCATAAAAGGACCTGTATTTATGTTAAATATCCTATTTTGACACCTTAAATTTTTATTTTCTTTAATTACATATCTCACATAAATACAAGATTTTACAGATGCATTTTGACAAAAATTATTAGTGATTCTCCTTTGTACAAGTGTAAGAGTAGTGCCAGGTGCCAAAAGATGAGTTGACACGTGGGGGCTAGCTAAACCAATTACTCGTTCAATAGAGGAGGATCACGCATGAGAGTTTCTATGCTTTAGTGTAAGTTAGAAGATTATTAGTCATAAGAAACTATTAATTATTTGATTTAAGTCTGCGATTTCCTCATTTAAAGAAAAGAACTAAAAAGAGAAAAAAAGAAAATCTAAAAAAAAATCCACCTTAGAAAACGTTGGACACAAGATTTTTGTGAATTCATTTTTTTTTAAATTATTTAGCTTAATATAATAACCATTACAAGAAATATTAGGTTAGTAGCAATAATTTTTACTGTTAAATATATAATTCGGCAATGATTCCTCAAACAACTCTCCCATGGAAGAGCAATGCACTAAATTAGTTCATTCAAATTTTAGTGCGACTCGAAGAAACTAACACAAGTATATTATAATTTTAGATAGCACAATTTAGATAATCTACCACATATTTAAATTGAAAAAAGTGACAATCAATTTGATCTTTAATTTTAGGAAATTTAATCTTGATATATAGCAAGCATATAAATTTAAGACATATATATAATCGCATAATTGTAAGGTCTATATTTATGAGCAAAATAAGAGACAAAGTTCTACTATGATTAAAAAGATACAATCATTTAGAACTTTCAAATTTTAGTCTCAATGTGTTTCCTAAACATTTCACAACGTTACTATAAAAGGTAAAATATCAACCTGTGCCCTCCGCTCCCACCTCATACCTCACTTTTTATCTTAATCGGATTGTAACGTGAAGTTTTTAAGTCGAATCAAAATTTGAATTCATAAAATCACATCTAAAATTTAAGCCATATAAAAATAACAAATCTATTTAATTCAAATCAATCTTCTCAAGAAAAATTTATACTAAACTAAATCAAATCATTTATTTTTTATTTAATTATTATTAACTCTAAAATTAGAATTAAAAATAATTAAAACTAAGTTTAAAATGAATCCAAACTCAACTCAACTCAACTAAACTTTTATCCAAAAAATTTGGAGTCGGCTATACAGATTCTCTTTCTCCATTCTAAATGATTTTGGGTTAAATCATTGAAAATGTGTGATACTTATAGGTCATGTTGTACTACTCTCCTCCGGGGCAGTTTAGGTCTATCCCTTCTTTTATTTCTATCCTCTAACCTAATGTGTTCTACTTGTCTAACTGGAACATCCGTATGTCTTCGCTTCACATGACCAAACCACCTCAATCTCCCTTCTCTCAACTTATACTCAATTGGCACCACCTGTACATTTTCTCTAATATTCTCATTACAAACTTCATCTAATCTAATATGACCACTCATCCACCTTAACATTCTCATTTCCACAACTCTTATATTAGAGAGTTAAAATGAATCCAAAATAAACTTAAAAAAAAAAAAGCTCAAAAAAAAGCACAAAACCAATAAATCAAATTCGATTTTCTCTTTAATTCAATTTAGTTTAATTTAATTCATTATAAATTTTAATTTATTTAATTTTTTGATTTTCTAAACTAAACTAAACCAAACCAATCGATGATTTTAATAACTCCGCGTACCAATGCATTAAGTTCCAAATTGCGATCACCTTGCTCGAAATAGATCACATTATTGGATTAGGCAAGTAATAAAAGAATCCCATGCATTGCAAACTTTCACACATTCATACCAAAAAGATTTCCTTGCTTAATTGGTGCACAGTACTATTATACTCAGTAAGATACTGCATCAACCTGTCCTGAGAAATCTGAATATTTCTCAACCCAAAAAAAGCTGCCTAAACTTACAAGAAAATACCTACCTACCTACCTACTTACTTTCTCTTTTAACCGATTTCTTCTTCCTTTGTCATTTGCATGAGCTGATTTATCATTCCAATTTTTGCTGCCATCATCATTATCATCACTGTTGACAATTATAATGCCATCCTCCATGTCATCATCATCACCCTCCATATTGCCCTCACCATCCCAATCTTCATCATAACCTTCTTCATCATAACCTTCTTCATCATAGGCATCATCATAATCTAAATCATCTTCATCATCATTATCATCCATACCTGCATGCAACGTGTGGAACTCAGGTGGAGGTGGGCAATCCTCCATGATCGCTTTCTCTCTCTTTATCACAAGGTGTCGAATAACTCTCTCGTCTTTGTCTAACATGCTCTTGAATTCATTGATCCATTTGGCTTCTAACTCAAAATTCATCAAAATGTAGTGGGCATTTTTGGCCTTTTGTATCTTGTACGCTAGCCTTCGCATCCCCCAATCATTCAGTCTCCATATCTTGCCTTTCTTCTCCCTTAAAAAACCTGCAGCAAGTGTTTAAGCAGTAAAAGATATTGCAGGTCAGGTTGAAATACAACTCCAAAGGAAAATTACATTTAACTCCATGTTTACATAAATCTGATGACATTTGTCTTTAGCAATGTCAAACAAGTTGCATCATATGTGATTATACCTCTACAAACCAATAGATGGAGGTCCCAACAAATAGAGACACCATTCGTCTAATGTAAGATCATAAAACAATTGACAGAACATTTCTGATTCTTAAAAGTTACAAACCTAAATAACTGAAAATATTGTAACCAACCTAGGATAGATCAGTAAGTAGCTGCATTGGTGTCATTTCAACACTCATGGGGCCATTCTTACTATAGGTTTCCAAAAAACGCGTCAAGTCATATCTTATTCACATTAATGGCTGATAATAAGTCAGAACCAAGAAGTGTGCAAAGTCAGAAAAAAAACATAGCCACACCTGATGGCATTTTTATCAAGCTTTCTGATCATGTTCTCAAGTAAGTCCAAGCTATAATTTGCAACTCAATACAGGCACGGCTATGTAAACAACTTAGGAAATTGAATAGCGAGAACCATTTAGAAGCATCCAGAGCTCCCGCCAGGTCAAATTTTAATCATGACAACAGAAAAGTTGTTTCATAAGGAAGTTATGATTTGAGTTACTGAGGCAGTTTAGTGATTGGGGCTCAACTCTCATAGGGCAATTGACCAATGAGATAAGATGATAGTGAATTTTGGGAGGTATCCCTACCAAATTACTACTTTAGAGAAGTATAGGAACCCTTAACCCAACCATAATCACAAGCTCAATGGTTCATACGCTATTGATTGTTTATCATCTACGACACGAGTGTCCCTTGAAACACTACTTGCAATAGGAAAGGATGAAATCCTAAACATGACTTGCATGAACATTGACATAATTATCTTACTAAAACTCACTGTGATAGATAAGATACATGCCAGGTCGGTGCCAGGAAGAGTTTGGTAGGGCGGCCATGACACAGCGTGGAAACTGATTCTTCTATGTTCTTGAGAAGGTCAAAGACCATTAAGTTCTCAACTTTGGTGTATAGCATCAAGGTGCAACTAGAGTAGCTTACCAACTTCTGTGGCAAGAAAGCCTTAGTTTTTTTGGACAAGGAGCCAAGTAATTGGGACAAGGCAAATTTGTGTTGGTCTTGGTCCATGACTTAACTTCACTCTTTACTATCAATAATGAGAAAGTAGAACTAAACAGTGTAGAGAGAATGTGGACAGAACTGAGAGATGGAAGTATAATGTGTTACCTTGAACTTTTTCATTAACACTGCCAACTTCTTCTGCATGCTTCTCATGGATTAGATAAACCACTTCATAGTGACGCACTGCAATTACAAAGGAGACACCAAACCAAATGACATTAGCACAGATGTCCTCTTTAACTATGGAAGGGAATCCCAGCTAATTTCTAACCACAGTCAACATGCTTTTCTATGATTTTCTACAAAACCGTAAACCACATAGATTTAATTCGTTATACCTGACAGATTAAAAGAGGTAAGAATAAAATGCTAAGAGATAAGTCTATAAACCCATATGTAAAAAAGTTAACCAGAGGAGTTGAAAAACATTTCATCAGTACCAGATCGAATAAGAGATCATTAAACATCCAATTTATAAGTAATGTTGCTGTTTCCCCTCATTCTTTTTTCCCTTTTTACCAAATACCAACCATGGAAACCATTTACCAAATACCAACCATGGAAACCAAGAAGCGATGGGAAGGAAGTATACTCACTACGCTCAACCTTCAATTGACTTTCCAGCTCAAGGTTCAGAAATTCATAGAGTTTTTCTGCAATTCATAAAAAGTCATTTACTTCAATTTCCATAAATGATGATAATAATAAGTCTCCGCAAACACAAAAGCAAGAAAGTTTTAAAACATATATACAAGTTAAGAGTCACTCACGCTCTTCAACATCAGCGAATTCAGGGAGAAGTTTACCATCTTCCTGAACCTTCTTCTGAAACTCAAAATAAAACTCCACCTCAAAATCAAACCAATAAGGAAATAACTGTGCAAAATTATACGTAACACCAAAAGCAAACCCAAAATGTAATCCTACAAGGACCGAATTAGACTAACCAAAAAAAAAAAAGAAGAAGAAGAAGGAGAACATATTTCAAGCCCTCAATTATGAGAAAAAAACCTTTCCTAAAAAAAAAAAAAAAACTAGAAAAATCGCCTCAAAAAACAAAGTGAATTATCATAAAAATGACCTCTTTAAGCAGTACAGCCTCGGGGAAGGGCCCAGTGGCCTCATCTGGTTTAGGCACGAAACTATGGGTGTCTTCTTTCTTGTTGTTCTTCCTCTTGGCCCCAACAGTAACATATCTTCTCAATCCAAATGAAAGCTTTCGAGAGGTGAATAGCTCTGCAGAACAGTACCCATTTGGAAAATTGAAGCTTGCGTTTCTGTACCAACTCAATCCTCTACCATAAAACTGTTTTGGGTTTGGATAAGTCGCCGTGGTATGCAGGAGTGTCTCCATTGACGAACGATTTCTTCCTTTAACAAGGAGGGAGAGATTAGAATGACGCCTACTGGAACATATATAAAGGAGGGGTGATTTAGTGATTTAAAAGATATAGAGGGCTATTTTTGTCCTTTGGTGGGTATCCTACTGTTCGTCCGTATCATATCGAATAAATTGAGTAAATTACTTTTTTTTTAAAATATGTTTTTAATAATAATAAATTACTTTCTTTTCCAGTCTAATATTATATCATAATTAACAATTAAATTTCTATATTTTAAAAAATAGATTAAAAAAAAAAAGTTATACGCTTTCATCCTCTCTCTAATTTTATTAATTTACCAGTTAATTAAGGGATAAAAAATATTAATAGCAAATAAAAGTGTTAATAATAATAATAATTCAGATAAAAAAATATTTATAGTAATAAAATTTAAAGGATGAATTAATAAACATGAAAGTGTATGATAGAATTAAAATTAAAATTTTATTTATTTTTAAGATATAGATAATTAAATAATAATTAAAATTATAGTAATTATTATTTTTTATGTTAAGAATTTAATTCTCATTTTATTTTTTTGAGAGTGCCTATTTCCATAACTTAATATACTATGACCACAACTAAAATAATGAAGGTACTAAAATACTATTAAAATATTATTTTTTACAAATAAAGTAAAAAAATATTTTTTTATCAATAAATTTTATAAATACCAAAAAAATATGAGAGGAGAGAAATGGAGAATTATTTTTTTATTATATTAAATAGCATAAATATTAATTTTTTTAATTGTATTAAGTAAAAAATATTAATTTTTAATTAAATTAGGTCAAAATTAGTAAACTAACTCTAAATTAAATAAACATATAGAATTAACTATAATAATAAAAGTTTAATAGTTTTAGCATTTTTTATTATTAAATTTATGTCACGTTAATAATAATTTACAAAATAATAATATTTGTATCATACCAATAATGTAATAAAAAAAAAAATTAAAGCTAATACCACATTAATTCTTACATATCAATGACATATAATCGATACATCAACAATCACTTTACTCAATGACTAGACCAAAAAATAATTGACTATAATTGATAAAACTTATGAAGTTGAGTATTTTCTTTGGACCATTTGAACTTATAAATATTAAAGTTGAAGCTTAAAAGTTAACAAACAAAATTAAGCCGCTTGATTTAGTATTAAATTTAGAAAATTATTATATTTCATAAACTTAAAAAATTATTGTTTGTCAAGTGTTATATATTTTGTGAAGTAATATAGATAGAAAAATACAAATACAATCTCCATCTCAAAATGCCAATACCAGAAACTAACAATATAAAGACAAAACGTTATGAAATCTTTAAACCAATTATTATTATTTCTTAAATATTAACATAATATTACGCTTACTGTTTAGGAGAAAGTTTTGCGGCCTATCCTAGTGTTAAGTTATGCAGCCCATGTCAACGGTCCAAATTGCTTTTGTAGCTGCATACATACAAACCATTAGCATGCCATCGAACTCTTTTTAATGTGCCATGTAAAAGGGTTATTGTTGAGCCATTTGACGAAATGACATTGAATGATGATCTGATTCCTTGGATCATTATCTCCGTAATTTTCTTTTTAACTATTTTGAATTCTCCCTCAATTGGGCCCATTCCACTGCAATCTATTTTCCCACAAGCATGACAGCCTAAAGACAACAAAACAACTATACAAACTCTGGATGATGGAAGGGAGGCTTTTGACTACTTCTCATGAAAAAACAACTCATCGGAATCGAACTTAAAAACTTTTTTACTTTTCCAATCAGGCCTTTCAAGAAACTTATACGCCCTTTTCAAAGGTTTTGTAAAATGCTTACAAAATTAGAGAATCAAGTATGGAAAAATATCTACTTTCACCATTGCTTTTTGCCCTTTTTCTTCCTCTTGTTACCACTGTTACTACCATTACCATTTCCACTGCTCTTCGGAGATGGGCTCTCCGCAGCAGTGCCGCCATTGAAATTGTCAAATACACCTGCTTGCACAGCATTCTGAAACCACTCAAAGAATTCTTCCTCTGTCATGGTCTCTTCCATGTTCGATGTTGGCATCCGACCACTTCTTTGTCCTGAACTAGATCCCTTGGAAGTATTGTGCTTGGCAGTAACACTAGTGTTCACATGGAAGCTTGGTTTGTGAGTGTTGGCTGGACATCTCATTCCCTGCACCAAAATTCAACATTTTGTACATTCACTCTCTCATCCAGTATTGAGAGCAGATGCAATTGGGTGTTTCCACAGAAGAGGAAATTTAATGATACTATAATATATATGCATGCGAGATGTACCAGGAATACAAAAACAATCCTTTTTTTCTTTACAGTCTACCATGGTCTACATTTATGATCATTGACATAAATCTTCATCAAAGTTTTAATTCATTTATTAAGCAGAACTTATTTTACCTGGCAAATATACCATTCGGTAGCATCATATATCTTGCCATCTGCACAAACATATGCAGTGGGAGCATCAACCTGCATAAAAAAAGTAGAAGTATAATTCAATGAATTTTTTTTTAGATCACTTTTACAATCCTTCAATAAACAATGAACTGGCTAGTTGCACCTAAAAAGAAGGAATCTTAGGTGTACACCTTCTGCAATAATCCAAAAAAGAATGGTTGAGAAGATTGTTCAACCCATCCATCCCCATCTTTTGTCTGGTGAAAGTCTTTGCAATCCTATGGAAGCAAAATACCCAGAATTAAAAGATAAGCACTATGTATACTATTCTTTTGTCATTAGAAATAAGGAAATGAACCATGTTTTTGCACAATGGCAATGCTCAATATTGATTTTCATTGGGAAAAGGGGATGGAGAGAGAGTAAGAAACAAATATATATTTAGAGGAAAAAAAAAACCTGGCACCATCTTGCTCGAGATTTTGACTTCTTTGTCTGTATCCATACATGAAAATTGTTGCACTTTTTGCAAGCTATGCGCCTTGATTCTCCAAAAGGGTCTTCACCTTCAGCCTCTGAATGAGCAAATCCAGAGGCAAAGAAACCGTGCTCTCCATTCTGAGAAATCAATTACATTAGAAACCTAAACAAGATGAAAGGCTTGGCATATCAATTCAGAACAAGAGACCAATAAGTGGGGAGATTGAACCAACTTCAGCCTTTGAGTGAAAGCCTAAGCCACTGAAATCAAATAGTTCAAATGTTCAATCCCACCCCACCCAAAAAAATGCAGATTAGAAAATTACTAAAGTACAGGCAACCAAATGAAAATAAGACCAAGTAACAAAAGGATCCAACTGAAATAGGACATACTCTTCAAATAAACCTCAGACAACTATATCAATGTGCTTGTGAAGGCAAACTGTAGAAGAAAAAAATGTGTCATATGAATGAAATTTTTGCCCATGGTGTTATAGGCTTCAAACTAATATGAATCTAAATTATGGACTGAATTCTCCCAAATAATCACATTGAAGAAATGCCTATTGGCCAAAAAATTATGTTTCCCCCAAAATGGATTTGGCTTCTGAACCTTGCAATACATGGCAAACACAGTATTTTGTTGTATCAGCTAATCAGATTTGATACTACTGCAGGAAATATGCCAGTGACACAACCAAGATGGAAATTGGAAGTCAATTATCGGATGTGTAGAACTTAAAAACAATGATCAAACCTTCTGAGAAGTGCTTTTACGGAAATAGTTCAGCAACTCTTCCCTCCTTAATTCATCATCATAAGCTTTTCGCTTCAAGGAATCAAGCAAAACCTAGATGGAGTTTAAAACAAAAATGCTATTGTCAGGGTAAGAACCACTTACAAATAAAAGTTTTAGCTTGTGCTACAACCAAAGGTAGCCAATAATTTACCTCATACGCATTTTGAAGTTTCTTAAATGCTTCCGCAGCCTTCTCATTGCCCATATTCTTGTCAGGATGAACCAACATCGCCTAATAAAGCAATTAAAAAATATGACTTGATAAATCCAAAGAAACCTTCTCAATTCATTGATGAGAACTAGATATTAGGAATATTTGCAAGCAATCCCTAGATAGCCACAAGACACATATTGAACCTTAAACCCTCATAGAAGCACATCTAATTGCTTATATAGAAGTCAACAAGGAAAAGGATGTAAATCAATCACTAGCAAGCTAAAAAACACTGGATATCACCTCACTAACTATATCAGATTTACCATAGCATGATAAGCAATATAAAGCAAGCAAAGAGTGCTGCATACCTTTTTTCTATACTCCCTCTTCAGTAAAGAAACATCCACATTCTCATAACGGGACAAACCCAGCACCGAATAGTGATCAGTACAGTTCAACAACCGTATAACTTCTTCTTCAGAAGTCAACTCAGCATCTGCCCCACTGGTTGAGGGAACTCCAGGGCTACGATCTGATGATAACCCTGGGCTAGTTTCAGAGAAAGAAGAATGAAAGGACTCACTATTGAAGAAGCCTGGTTGACCTTCCACTCCTGCAGATTGTTCAGGGGATCTACTGGATCTGCGCTGGTTAATGTTATTCTTCAGGAAGAATATCAGAACGTCACTTGAGATAAAAGATAAATACAATGCCAAAATTAAGCCAAGCCATCCAACATATGTCCATGCACAATATACAGAATACACAGTGGTGATCAATAATGCAAGGCGTTCATGGCTCAACATGAATGCCAACCCTGAATCATGAACAAAGAAAACTCTTAGCAAGCCTTGAAAAATAATAAATGCAAAAAAGAGAAGATAAATGCTTAGGAAAAAGCAAAAGAAATTACCTCCAATGATAATGACAAATATTGTTGTCCAGAAGCTTCCATAAAGCCATAGGAAAACAGTTCCAGAAATGGCAACTACCAAAAGTCCAAGGGTGAGACCAATGAAAACTCCCACAAATGCAGCTATGGCCTGAACAAGTCAATTTTCAACAGATTTAAAAAAATGCACATACCTGATAGATCAGCTAAAAAAAGGCAAGGCAAAAAATCCAGAGGATGTAACATGCAGCGGCAAAGTACAAAAAACGCAATTACAGAGTTTTTTGCGAGTGAAATACTCGATGAATCAATACCTGATGCAACATTCCTCAGGATTACAAAGGCAACGCATTAAGAATTAAAACCATGCCAATTATTTTGGAGAGTGTGCAACCATATACAACCAATAATTCTAAAATAGCAGATAGTTGTAACAATATAGAATTAACAGACATGTGTGGACTTACAGATGCATGGAAAGAATTCTATCAAGTGAACTGATCAAAGATGAAAGGGCTTACCAGGGCAATAAGAAACTTGGACATCCCAACCATAACAATTACTGATATGATGCTACACCATATAGCTGAAAAAAAGGTTGCTGTCCCTAGCCGCATAAAGGAATCAATGCCTCTAAAAGTGCAGTCCAACCAAATCATTGCCAAAAGAAGCATTATGTTCCTAAAATGAATGAGCCATTTCAAGACAACAGGATATGCTCGCTCAGCCTTCAGTTTAACATAATCACGAGCATTGTGCATGTTGGTTGTTACTCTAGCAAACAACGGCCTATGCCTCTCCAGCCAATCACCTGCCACCTTCAAAATGGACAAAGTTGATGCCCTCAAGTTTCTAAATGCTACATTGCCTGAAAAATCCACATTTTCCATCATAGTTTTTAGATGCAAGCCATTAAACAAGTAGTTCAATCCATTTTTTGCATGTTTTACACCGCTGTCCCAGCCAGGTAATGTTCCATTGTCTTTACTTATGTCAGCATTTTCAACAGAACAACTACTGCAATCCCCTGAATTGTCACTATGAGACACTGACTGCCCTAGATCTTGCGGTTGATCTATTCCTTGTTTCTCTTTTCCCTGAAATTTTCCAGAGGTTTGCTTAGTTTTGTTATCATCTCCAACATTGTTTTTTCTTTTCACATTATCTGAAGAAAGACTACATGGCCGATAGCCATTTGGGATTTCCTCTCCAGGTAAAACCTTTGACTCATTCATTTTCCCTCGTCCTTTCATATCAGGAATTGCATGCCCTGAATCTGAAACCTTTTTCTTGTGGTTTGATGCATGACGATCCACTCCATTCCTCTGTTGATTACCTTTGCGAGCCATTGTAGTTAATATATATGGTACTTGTTGAAGATGAAGAGAAACTAATCCATTTCTAATTCTATCAAAGGAAGCATGACTTGCAGCATTAGTGCCATGTGAAAATCATTACCTGTCACCAAAGGATGTGGACAGTTAAGCCTGTCAAATCTTTTAAACCATAACAAAAGAGTGACAAAAACTTCAAGAAGTTTCCTTATAACTACTCAGATATCATTGGTTGAACCTACAGCCATCATTATGAGGACACATATTGGCAATCACAATATTTACACATCAATAAAAGACCTGATGATTTTGTGTTTTGTCACCTGATACTCCATGCTTCAAAAAGTAAATTGTATAACCACACAACACTTTTTGGTCAATACGTGGATGTGAAAGAAAAATGTGCTTGGTGAATAAGAAACAATCAAAACCAGAAAGGCAAGATAGTCCTCAAGTTCCCAATCTTGCAATTAGATTACCATTAATTTATTTCCATCTGAAAGGGAGAAAAATATCACAAAATCATTTTCAGATGGATTACCAAGTTGACCGAAAATCTTACAATTCATTAAATGAGTAATCAATAATGAATCTCCAACCACATAAAAAGTTTTAGTCCCAAACAAAAAAAAAAAACTTTTACAGGAACAGGTTAATATAAAAGCATAATATAAGAACTTAAGAGCAATGATAAACAGACTTAGGGCTTAGGCCATTACCAATAGAGTTTCAAGCAAAAACCCACATTATATAGTCACGGTATCATGAAGAGGGCGATGGTAATATTTTTGAAACCCTAAGGAACAGAAGGTGAACTAAGCAAGACCCAAACCAAATATTTCAGCGCAGCTAAAAGTATCAAACCCATACAAAGAATTGCAGAGGGATCATTATCTGTGGGTTATCATTGTCCGTTCCCAAAACGAAAGCAAAAACATCATCCAGTAATTGCGAGAATAAACCAAATGGGGGCTTCAATCAAAATAAAAAGCAAAGAAAATGAAAACCCCACCTGAGAACCAAACCCCCAAATGCGATAACAGCAAATAAAAATCAAGTCCTAAGCTTAAAAAAATTGAAAAATAATAACTAAATAAAAAAAACATTCAATCCTCCATAAATAGGGAAAAGATGAATAAGATTGAGAAACAGGCATACCTTGAGCTAAGCGCAGCTTAGAGGGAGAAGGGGAGTGAAGAAAAAGACCCAATAGCCAGAAATGAGTGATAACGAGAATAAAGCCCTAAAATGAAAAGTAGATGACCAATAAAAGGGAAAAGAAAAAGCAAAAAATAGCCTTAAAAGATCATAACTTTGCTGTTCCTCCAATTAAACAAATATTTGAATCTGATTGACCGGAGCTGTTCAAAGAGCTGATGATAGCATCGTCAAGAATTGAGAATGAAACGACAGAGAAGAGAAGCAAGAGAGAGAGAGAGAAGAAGGAAGACTCAACAGAAAGCTGTAAACACAGCTGTCTCTCAACGTCATCATCATCCAGGATGGATGGTCTTCTTGTTTGTGTCTGTTTGGGTTTCTCAGTTACTGTACCTTATCACTTTTTGGGATTATCTTGCACTGCTCAAGGCTGTGATCTTGCCAGGGTTTGTGTACGTTTGTGTTTGGTAGTTTCCCTTTTTTTAGTCATAGAAAATTTACTCTTCCCTATCAAATTTTTTTTAATACAAATTAAAAATACGTTAATACAGTGAAAATAATAAATTTTATTTAATTTTTTTTAATTTTATTTAAATTTTTTAATATATTCTATATTCATAGCTCCATTAAAAATTAAATAATTTATATTATTAAATTATTTTTAAAATTAATAGTTTATTTTTTTTCAATCCGTATTAGAGCATATTAATAAGGATAAAACTCATTTAAAAAATAATAATTTATAATTTAATTTAAAGTGTAACACCCTGAAATTTTAATTTTTATGAGTATTTTGGTATTTTAATTTTATTTAAATTTTAGAAATTTTTTTGAGATTTTTTGGATTTTAAAAATCGGGTTTGATTTTCCGAAAATATAAATTTTGATGATTTTTAAAAATTAATTTAAAGACCACGTGGCAAAACTAAAAATATATTTAGAGTCTATGTATTTTTCTGAGTTTTTCTGGAATTTTTTCAGAATTTTTGGACCTCATTTTCGATCCCGAGGCAGAGTAAAAATTCAAAATTTTATATTCTGAATCGAACCGGCCGAATCGAACCGGACCGGATCGGACCGGTCGAATCGGACCGGCCTTTTTCCTTCTTCCCTTTTTCTTCCCCGCGCGCGTCGTCCCTCTCCCTTTTCTCTCTCGTTTCTCTCTCCTCTCCACCCCCAGCCGCCGCCAACCAATCGCCGCCGCCGCCAGCCAGTGGCCGCCACTCGAACGGCCGGAAAAACGCGCGCGAAACGCCCCCTGCGCGCGCGCGCCGCTTCAGCTTCCCCGGCCAAATCCGGCCGATCCGGCCACCAATTGGACCGGGTCTTGTGTCCAAAATCATCTACTCGGCGAGAGCTTTCCATAGACACCAAGAACGCCGAAATCCATCGAGCGGATTGTCCGATTTTTGCTCGGGAAGATTTTAGCCCATTTCGACTTTTGGGCTAGATTTCTCGAAAACCGTGAATCCCACGAGAAAACCGAGGCCACCAGCACGCTCCATTCGTCGAGAGCTTCGCAACGACATAAATTTCAAATTTTTCCGACACCGTTTTTCGGTGGGTCCCACGGAACTTCGCAGTGTTTTTCCGAGCATTTAATGAGCTTAGAAAATTCTGAAAAATTAATGTACTAACCCCCGTGTTATGGGCTTCGTGTAGGTATCCTCGATTCGCGGAAATTCGGCTGATTGGCCAGCAAATTTCGGGCGAACGGACCGTTCTGGAAAAGTCTCCGAATTGGACCGAGGTTTTGGCTAGCCCCCCATTGTCAGACGTCCCGAGTGTGTTCCCGAAGTCGGAATCGGCAAAGGTAAACCCGAACCTTGCTTTTTCGTAATTTTCTAGTGCTTAAATAGGATTAAAAATCCATAAAATATTCGTGGTAGCTTAGAAAATTACGATTCTTTTTGCAATAGCTTAGTAATATTGCTAAGGACCGCGGGGCAAAGTTTTATAATTTTTAGAGCTTGTTTGGGCAGTTTTTGCAAAAATGATCAATAATAAGGACTAAATTGAAATTTTACATATTGTGATGGATGACTGATTTGATGGGCCCAGGAGGGGCTGTGTGATATGATTGAACTGTTGATATATGGATTGTGAATATAGAAGTGCGTTTTTAGCCCTTTTGCAGGTTGGGTAGGTCCTAGGTATAGGGGACTCTGCGGATTTTAAACCGACTTAGGACGTAATTGGTTTTTTTCTTTGTTTGTATTGAGTCAGATTGTATTAAATAAATGTAATATGATTGTCAGGTGAGCCGGGACAGCCTTCTTCCTCCGCCCAGCCGCCACAGTGATTGTCGTCAAGTCTGTGAGTAAAATATTAATTTTAATTGTAATTTCGATATTATTATATGTTCAGCATGCCCATGCATCACTTATATGCATATATTTATGTAGTTAAACTCTAGGCACGATTTATGTTGCATTCATAACTGTTGATGTGCCATGGATGTTGTTGTGGTAATTTGGAGCAGTGTGCGTGCGTTGGCGTGAGTGTGATGTGGTGTGGACTATTGATAGGGCCAGGCGATCCACGGCTTGAGTAATTGGGGACCCGATCCTTCGAGGGGTAGTCACGGCAGAGTAATTCGGGACCCGATCCTTCGAGGGGTAGTCACGGCTTGAGTAATTCGCTGGGACCCTCGATTTGGTTATTAAGTGGAAGTCCGAGCTTGAGTAATTCGCTGGCACCAGGTTGGATTTAAGAGAGCTGTATAGGGGATCAGCTCCCATATGTTACGATTGATACTACAAGGTGTGTGAGTGCTCCAAATTACCTTTTTGATGTTATGATGTGAAAATGTTGTTGATGTTGTATTTCACTATACATGGCGCATTAGTTCTAGATAGTTATAGAGATTATGGTTAAAATTGATATTTTACTCTCTGAGTCGAACGCTCACTCCTGTTTAATATTTTTTTCAGGCTACAGGAGGATTTTATTTTGGTTAACCTGCTTTTCTCCCTCGCAGGTCAATTATTACTGTTTGTATAAACTTGTTAAATCTTAGAATTTCCGCATGTGTTAGAAAATGTTATTTGATTTGGGTCTGTAAACTAAATTATTATTTTGGGACCTGTAAACTTAATATGCTATGCATGTTTGATGGATTGGATGAGGGAGCTGAGCTCCCATTTATTATTATGTTGATGAGTATGTGGAGGGTGAGCTGAGCTCCCCAATTGACTATATATTGTGTTTACAGGTCGGGTGAGTCGAAAACTCCCCGTTGGTAAGTCCATTTTATGGCCGGACTCTGTCCGTTTGTTTTCTTGATATTGGGCCCAAATGGGCCTTAGAGTTGGGTTAATGAATAGTTAGGCTTACTACGGGCCTCGGGGGCTTTAGGCTGGCCCAGGTCCTAGTGCCGGTCCGGCCCATAGGTTGGGTCGTGACAAATATGGTATCAGAGCTTAGGCTCTAGATTCTTAGGGAAAAATTGTCTAAGTGTTGGGAAGAGTCTACTAGGAGTCACATGCGGAAAAATAGGGTCCATATTCGTCTTGCATTGTCGTCTTTGCTTCTAGTTTCTGCTTCATATATTATGTGTAAATATGAGTCTATAGAGCTGTGCAATGAGCAGTTTTGAATTTTGTGGGCTAATGCTGCTGAATTTCAGGAAAATGCGTAGAAGTAGGAGAGCTGCCCGCACGAGAACGGATGTGCTGACGAGGTGTCGGCAGACGGGGCGCCGCCAGGAGGCGGGGTAGGAGGCCTGAGCCGCTCAATTAGAAGAGCAGCTACCCACATGTCAGGAACAGTCTTTCATGGCACAGGGTCCCATGGACCCCATGGCAGCTACTCTAGCTGGGTTGCAGAGGACCATAGATATGATGGCGCAGTATATGGTCCACCCTCCACAGCAGCAGCAGTCCACCGCACCAAGAGGGGAACCTTACAAACAGATCATAAATTTTAAGAAGTTGGTGCCTGGTACTTATGATGTGTCAGACGATGCATATCGGTTTAATTCCTGAGACGGCGAGAACAATTATAGTTGATTAGAGATCGATAGAGTGTATGCAAGATGTCATGGGGCCTATGCCTAGACAATGGATGAATGACTACGTGTTACCCGGATGGAGGGTTTGACATGGGCTCGGTTGTGGAACTTTTATCAATCGGTTTGTGCGTAAAGCTTGAGAGATCGAAGCGGTGGGCCTTTGAGGCCTTAAGACGAATGGCAGTGCGTAGATGAATATGCTCTGCATTTCGAATTGAGCAGATATGCCCCTACAGTAGCTACTGAAACTATGAAGGTGAAGAGGTTCCTAAAGGGGCTTGACAGAGGTATGCGAACTGGCCATGATGTCGGATCAGTCTTTTGATGTGGTGGTTGATCGAGCGGATAGATTGAGATTAGCTATCTTTGCGGATGACGGAGAGCAAAGAAAAACAGAGCGAGGGTTCCTCGGTGTCCCTTCCATGGGTACTCCGGACGGTGGTGGCGAGGTAATTACAGAGGAAAGGGTAGGAGCAAGAGAAGTGGTTTTAGACACGCACCACGAGGATCTGCACTGTGGTACGGATCCAAAGCAGTGGTCACGGTTTAGGATCCTCTTTGGCACCGTGTGCACAATGTGGAAGAGGACATTCAGACCTTGTTTGATGGGGTCGAGTATGCTTCAGTGTGGCCAACGTGTCACTTTGCTAGGGAATGCCCCATGTTCATGAGCCACGATGGGGTCACGTGGTTCATTGCAAATGTTCCTCGCCATTGTATCCGGTACTTCCAACATGGCAGTGATCGATTCGATGGCCGAGGACAAGGGGGACGTGGATTTAGAGGCGGTCGAGGTAGAAGTCGATGTCGTGGTTACGCCACTCAGGGTAGGGGTCAAGATCGAGTTTTCACCCTGACCCACCAGGATGCTCAAGCTTCAAATGCAGTTGTGGCAGGTATTCTTCTGGTCTGTTCTTATGAGGCTCGTGTTTTGATAGATCCGGGTGCTACGCACTCATTTGTCTCCCCTGTGTTTGCCATGAGATTGGGTAGAAACCCTACAACTTTAGAGTGCCCTTTGTCAGTAGCTACCCCACTTAGCGACAACATAGATGTAGATATGATTTTTTCGGGTAGCACAGTAGTAGTGGATGGAAAGATCCTCCCAGCAGACTTGGTCCCTCTACCAGTAATGGACTTTGATGTAATTTTGGGGATGGATTGGTTGGCAACTCACTATGCCACTTTAGACTGCAGGAACAAAAAGGTGTATTTCCATATACCTGGTGTGGAAGAGTTTAGCTTTGATGGTGACAGGAGCGTAGCTCCATATAACTTGGTGTCAGCAATTAGTGCCAGAAAAATGTTGAGGCGTGGATGCCAAGGGTATTTGGCATTGGTAAGAGATACATCTGTAGAAGGTGTCAGCATGGAAAATATTCCTTTTGTCAGAGAATTTATGTATGTCTTCCCATAGGAGCTTCCAGGGTTGCCACCAGTAAGGGAAATAGAGTTTTGTATTGATGTTGTCGTACAAACCCCATATCCATGCCACCTTACGATGGCACCAGTGAATTGAAAGAGTGAAGGAGCAACTACAGGAGCTTTTGGACAAGGGTTTCAGACGTTCGAGCACTTCACCACGGGTGCTCTGTTCTATTTGTTAGAAAGAAGGATGGGTCATTGAGGTTGTGCATTGACTATAGACAGTGAACAAGGTATTTGTGAATAACAAGTATCCACTTCCTCGGATCGATGATTTGTTTGATCAGCTCCAAGGAGCTAGATTCTTTTCCAAGATAGACCTACGATCAGGCTACCATCTGTTGAGAATCAGGGATGAGGACGTGTCCAAAGCGGCTTCGTGACAAGGTATGGTCATTATGAGTTCTTGGTGATGTCTTTTGGACTCACTAATGCACCAAGACCTTCATGGACTTGATGAGCAGGTGTTCAAGCCATTTTTGGACCGCTTTGTCATCGTATTCATAGATGACATTCGTATACTCTCGGACCGAGGAAGAACACGTGTGGCACTTGAGGATGGTGTTGCGGACGTTGAGGAGCACCGGTATATGCCAAATTTTCAAAATATGAATTTTGGCTAGAAAGCATCTCATTCTTGGGACACGTGGTTTCTAGTGACGATATTCAAGTGGATCTCAAGAAAATTGAAGTCAGAATCGATTGGCTTAGGCCTACAACCACCGAGGTGCGAAGTTTTTCGGGTTTAGCCGCTACTATAGGCGTTTTGTACAAGATTTCTCCAGATAGCGGCTCCTAACTAAGTTGACCAGGAAGAATGTTCCATTCATTTGGACAGATGACTGAGAGGTGAGTTTCCAGAAGCTTAAGGAGTGTCTAACCACTGCCCCTGTGTTGACACTACCTGTGAGTGGTGAAGGATACACCGTGTATTGTGACGCCTCCAGAGTTGGCCTAGGGTGTGTTTTAATGCAGAATGGAAAGGTAGTGGCTTATGCTTCAAGGCAGCTGAAGAGGCATGAGCAGAACTACCCCACCCATGATTTGGAAATGGCGGCTGTAATCTTTGCACTAAAAATCTGGAGACACTACCTGTATGGTGAAGTGTGCGAGATATACACCGACCATAAGAGTTTGAAGTACATCTTCCAGCAGAGGGACTTGAACTTGAGACAGAGGAGATGGATGGAGCTTCTGAAAGACTATGATTGCACCATCCAGTACCATCCTGAAAAAGCCAATGTTGTGGCAGATGCCTTGAGCAGAAAATCTTCTGACAGTTTGGCGCACATTTCGGTAGAGAAGAGACCATTGATTCAGGAGGTACATGAGTTGATGGATCAAGGTTTAATCCTAGATCTGTCAGGAGAGGGGGTATTGTTGGCTCACTTTTCAGTGAGGCCAGACTTGAGGGACAGAGTTAGAGTTTCCCAGCACAGAGACCAACAATTGATGAAGATTATAGAGAGAGTACAGCAAGGTGAAGGTGGTGAGTTTGGATTTGCCAATGATGGCGCCCTAGTACAAGGTTCTAGGATATGTGTACCCGATGTGGACAATCTCAGGAATGAAATCATGCGAGAGGCACACTACACACTGTACAGTGTCCACCCAGGTTCCACCAAGATGTACCATGATGTGAAAGATAGCTATTGGTGGAATGGCATGAAGAGAGACATAGCGGACTTTGTGTCCAAGTGCTTGACGTGTCAGAAGGTGAAGTTTGAACACCAGAGACCGTCAGGGAAGCTGTAAGAGCTCCCTATCCCAGAATGGAAGTGGGAAATGATCACTATGGATTTTGTGACTGGGTTGCCTCGTACCACGCGAGGATATGATTCCATATGGGTAATTGTAGACCGCTTGACCAAATCAGCTCATTTCTTGCCTGTAAAGACTACATACTCTGTGGCACAGTATGCCCGGCTCTACATTCGAGAAATAGTCAGATTGCATGGAGTTAAACTTCCATAATATCGACAGAGGGCCCCGATTCACTTATCGGTTTTGGAGAAAGTTGCGGGAGGCACTTGGCACACTGATTGAACTTGATGCGGCTTTCCACCCTCGAGACGGACGGTCGAAAGGACAATCCAAACATCGAAGACATGCTTCGCATGAGTGTCTTGGATTTTGGAGGTCAATGGGATGAGCGGCTAGCTTTGGTGGAGTTTGCCTACAACAACGATTACCACTCCGGCATAGGGATGGCACCCTATGAGGCATTATATGGAAGAAAGTGTAGGTCTCCTCGTGTTGGGCAGAAATGGGGAAGCGAAGGTGCATGATGTAGACCAGTGCAAGACACTTGAGAGATGGTTCCCTTAATCGAGAACGATCAAAAGCTTTCGAGGCGTAAGAGTTATGCACTGACGGAGGGATGTGGAGTTTGCAATGGCGACTATGTATTCCTGAAGGTTTCTCCAATGAAGGGAGTCATGAGATTTGGAAGGAAGGGCAAGTTGGCACCTCGGTATATTGGACCTTTTGAGGTTACGGATAGAGTTGGAGCAGTTGCTTACCGGTTGGAGCTACCACCCAACCTTTCTCACGTTCATCCCGTGTTTCACATCTCCATGCTCAGGAAATACATTCCCGATCCTTCTCATGTACTGCAGCCGGATGTGATAGAGATAAAAGAGAACTTGACAGTTGAGGAGCAACTCAGAGCCATAGTGGACTACCAAGTAAGACAGCTAAGATCCAAACAGATCCCTATGGTTAAGGTTTTGTGGAGGAGTCAGTCAGTGGAAGAATGCACCTGGGAGTCAGAACGGGACATGCGTAGCAAGTACCCTTATCTGTTCAATGTATAATCATGTGCTTTTATTCTGCCTTGTGTAAAAATTCGAGGACGAATTTTCTGTAAGGGGGGAAGAATGTAACACCCCGAAATTTTAATTTTTATGAGTATTTTGGTATTTTAATTTTATTTAAATTTTAGGAATTTTTTTGAGATTTTTCGGATTTTAAAAATCGGGTTCGATTTTCCGAAAATATAAACTTTGATGATTTTTAAAAATTAATTTAAAGACCACGTGGCAAAACTAAAAATATATTTGTATGAACCTCGTTTTCGGTCCCGAGGCAGAGTAAAAATTTAAAATTTTGTATTCTGAATCGAACCGGCCGAATCGAACCGGATCGGATCGGACCGATCGAATCGGACCGGCCTTTTTCCTTATTCCCTTTTTCTTCCCCGCGCGCGTCGTCCCTCTCCCTTTTCTCTCTCGTTTCTCTCTCCTCTCCACCCCAAGAAAGCCGTGCCCAGCCAATGGCGTACGCTCGAACGGCCGAAAACGCAACGCCCGTGCGCGCGCGCTCAGCCTTCCGGCCAAATCCGGCCGATCCGGCCACCAATTGGACCGGGTCTTGTGTCCAAAATCATCTACTTGGTGAGAGCTTTCCATAGACACCAAGAACGCCGAAATCCATCGAGCGGATTGTCCGATTTTTGCTCGGGAAGATTTTAGCCCATTTCGACTTTTGGGCTAGATTTCTCGAAAACCGTGAATCACACGAGAAAACCGAGGCCACCAGCACGCTCCATTCGTCGAGAGCTTCGCAATGACATAAATTTCGAATTTTTCCGACACCGTTTTTTGGTGGGTCCCACGGAACTTCGCAGTGTTTTTCCGAGCATTTAATGAGCTTAGAAAATTCTGAAAAATTAATGTACTAACCCCCGTGTTATGGGCTTCGTGTAGGTATCCTCGATTCGCGGAAATTCGACAGTTGACCGGGTCTGCAAATTTCGGGCCAGACAGACCCGTTACCGGAAAAGTCTCCGAATTGGACTGAGGTTTTGGCTAGCCCCCCATTGTCAGACGTCCCGAGTGCATTCCAGAAGTCGGAATCGGCAAAGGTAAACCCGAACCTTGCTTTTTCGTAATTTTCTAGTGCTTAATTAGGATTAAAAATCCATAAAATATTCGTGGTAGCTTAGAAAATTACGATTCTTTTTGCAATAGCTTAGTAATATTGCTAAGGACCGCGGGGCAAAGTTTTATAATTTTTAGAGCTTGTTTGGGCAGTTTTTGCAAAAATGATCAATAATAAGGACTAAATTGAAATTTTACATATTGTGATGGATGACTGATTTGATGGGCCCAGGAGGGGCTGTGTGATATGATTGAACTGTTGATATATGGATTGTGAATATAGAAGTGCGTTTTTAGCCCTTTTGCAGGTTGGGTAGGTCCTAGGTATAGGGGACTCTGTAGATTTTCTGCGACTTAGGACGTAATTGGTTTTTTTCTTTGTTTGTATTGAGTCGATTGTATTAAATAAATGTAATATGATTGTCGGGTGAGCCTTCTTCCTCCGCCAACCGCCACGGTGATTGTCGTCAAGTCCGTGAGTAAAATATTAATTTTAATTGTAATTTCGATATTATTATATGTTCGCAAGATGCCCATGCATCACTTATATGCATATATTTATGTAGTTAAACTCGAGGCACGATTTATGTTGCATTCATAATCGTTGATGTGCCATGGATGTTGTTGTGGTAATTTGGAGCAGCAGCGTGCGTTGGCGTGAGTGTGATGTGGTGTGGACTATGGATAGGGCCAGGCGATCACGGCTTGAGTAATTCTGGGACCCAATCCTTCGAGGGGTAGTCACGCTTGAGTAATTACTGGGACCTCGATTTGGTTATTAAGTGGAAGTCCGAGCTTGAGTAATTCGGCACCGAGTTGGATTTAAGAGAGTCAGATAGGGATCACCCCATATGTTACGATTGATACTATAGGGTGTGTGAGTGCTCCAAATTACCTTTTTGATGTTATGATGTGAAAATGTTGTTGATGTTGCATTTCACTATACAGGGCGCATTAGTTCTAGATAGTTATAGAGATTATGGTTAAAATTGATATTTTACTCTGAGTCGAACGCTCACTCTGCTCAATATTTTTGGAGGATTTTATTTTGGTTAACTCGCTTTTCTCCTCGCAGTCAATTATTACTGTTTGTATAAACTTGTTAAATCTTAGAATTTCCGCATGTGTTAGAAATGTTATTTGATTTGGGTCTGAAACTAAATTATTATTTTGGGACTCAGAAACTTAATATGCTATGCATGTTTGATGGATTGGATGAGGGAGCTGAGCTCCCATTTATTATTATGTTGATGAGTATGTGGAGGGTGAGCTGAGCTCCCCAATTGACTATATATTGTGTTTACAGGTCGGGTGAGTCGAAAACTCCCCGTGGGTAAGTCCATTTTATGGCCGGACTCTGTCCGTTTGTTTTCTTGATATTGGGCCCAAATGGGCCTTAGAGTTGGGTTAATGAACAGTTAGGCTTACTACGGGCCTCGGGGGCTTTAGGCTGGCCCAGGTCCTAGTGCCGGTCCGGCCCATAGGTTGGGTCGTGACATAAAGAATATGTCAAAAATTATAAACTAATCTCTTTATTTTTAATAGACAAATAAATCAATCTTCAAGTCTTCATTTTAATTTACTGTTAATTGCATATTAAAATATCAAAAATATCCTTCAAATTTTATTTTATTAATAAATAATTATTTATTTACATTTTATATTTAAATAATATATAATTAAATAATTATATATTAAAACATATAATTAAAATATGTGAAGGCATAAAAATAAAATCAAAAGGATCCATATTTTTGACAAATAAAATAAATAAAGTTGAGCATTCCCAAAGACAAATTTTGATAATTAATTTTTCAACTACAATATTTGTCAATTGTCATATGGTTATTTCAATGCTATTTTTGTATTTAATTTTTTATGCATAAAAAATTAACAACTTTCATTGGCATTCTTTTTATCATTATTGTTCTTGAAATTTGTATTCACAATGTTCGCATGGTTCTTGCACGCTCAAACACTCAAGAAATGTTTAAACTTTGATAGTATCGCCAAATGGAAATGGTAAAATTGGAAACAAATAAGAAATTGGTTTTCTTTTAATTGCTCCAAAAATCCTATTCCTGCAAAAACTTTCTTTTTTCTTATAGACGAAGGAACACCTTACCATTACTGTAGATGGGTGATTTTGTATTCAGGATGAATTGATTCTCAATGAGATCACCCATATTTTGATTGGAAGACACATTCTCAGTGAACTGATTCTCAATGTAATCTTGTAAGAAAAAGTTCACGTCCGCCAAGCCTTAAACCAAATGGAAAGTGCCTAACAGATACTAGCTTTTATTGCATTTCAAATTTTTTTAAAAAAAGAAAAAAAAGAGAGAGAGAACCTGTGTGGCTCGCTCTCTTTTTTTTTTCTTCCTTGGAATTGGATTCAGGATGCTATTCTGATATCACATTCTAAATGGGAATGGTTTTTTTTTTTTTTTTTAATCCACACAGAAGAAAAAAATGTATACAAGTGTGCACAAAGTCAATTCCAGGCAGCTCAGGCAGAAATGGTTCTTCTAAGTACTTACTAGTCATAATCCAATAAAAAAAATTAGAGATATTAATAGTCAACAATGTAAATTAAAAGTAGTAGAAATTTGGACAAGCAAGAATCAGATATTAAGAAGACCAATAAGCCCATTCTAAGGTATAATGATAATAACACCACACAGAGATTGAGCAAATGAAAAGTGGCAATCCACTCCCCAAAGAAAATCAGTCCACAACCTACAAGCATAGATAGGGAAGGAGTAGGCAACCAAGATAAATCTTCCTTATGAGTTGAACACCTGAGTGCAAACTGCAAATGAATGGAAAGCAACTTTCAAATGATCTAAAATCAAGGAGAAAGTTATATTACCCTCAACAAGAATTACAGCAAAAATAACACCTAGACAATTGCATTTCTTGTAAAAAAAAAAAAAAAATTAGCAAACTTGCCTTGCTAATTATTCATAAAATGTAATAGATCCAAACCAAGGCCACTATAACAGCATAACAATTGCATATTGAAAAATCATGAAGATTAATAAATAACAGTTCAAATAAGTAGCACCAATAAATTTCTGTACAGGAATCTTGTCAGGTGCTGACCACAATTTAATTACATGAGAATAATGTGCTCCGAAATGCATGTGCTGAGAACCACAATGGCAATGCAGAACTGTTCTTCACTGAAAACATCTCTTTCCACACCCTACTCCTCCGATGATACACCAAAACCTGCTTATAAGTTGCCAGGAAAACACATTCACCTGTCTGACTTATCGGGAAAATACCAGGCACCATTCCCCGAATGCATCTCAAGCTCACCCTATCCACCTCATGCCACAGTTCACACTTATAGTCCTTCATCACCCATATTTTCATCCATGCCTCTGAAATCTGTATTACAGATAAACACCCATCTGACTCCAACAAATACACCCTATTTCCAGCACCAGAACTCAATTCATCTGGCAATGAGATCTTCCTCCAAACATCACAATCCAGATCAAGTGCAAGAATACATGAAAAACTTCCAGTTAACCAATGGAGTGCACCATTGACAAACACAACCTGGTTCCTATTCATATGGGTAAAATGATCATCTTGAAAAGAAACAAACTTCCTCCATTTATTCAAATCTGAATCAAATACCAAACATAAAAATGTCCCATCTGGCCTATGACCAAATGTTCGATGATAACCGGCTAAAACAACATTAAACTTTTGCATTGATAAATTGCAAGCCAAACCAACTAGAGTGGCCTCACCATCAGGATAAAACCTAGTCACAGGCCTTTCTCTACTCTTAGGAAGCAACTTAGATTCTCTAGTCATTGGATTGCAAACATAGTAAACACCCTTATCAGGGATACTAGAGCAGCACAAAAGGCCATTACTCGAGGCCCTAACTTTCACTCTGTCTTTCAAGAAATCTAAGGAGAATTCAGAGACACCCCTTAAATTATCAATACAAATTAAGCTAGATTTTGACTCAGAAGAATCTGAAATCTCTAACAACACCACTGGGGTCTTAGCAGCTGTTTCAT
Organism: Hevea brasiliensis; assembly: GCF_030052815.1. Classification (NCBI taxonomy): domain Eukaryota; kingdom Viridiplantae; phylum Streptophyta; class Magnoliopsida; order Malpighiales; family Euphorbiaceae; genus Hevea; species Hevea brasiliensis. Next base: position 849,585 of record NC_079496.1, on the reverse strand, counting down.
TGTAAAGTTGGATAAAATACTTATCTGATGATATTCTATACCAGAGTTTGCATACAGTTTTAGCTCTAAACAGTGACTTAACAGGCAATCTTGCAAGTATTTGAAGAATAACTTCATCAGGGAAAATCCGATCTCTTGAATTCATATTTAATTCAAAAAATAATAAAAACAAAGAAAAGAGAAAACCTCAGTTACCCATATACAGGAATGAAAAAAAGGGTATTGGACTTTCTTACCAGAGGGAAATTTTAAGATGGGTAATGGAAGAAGGTGAATTTCATTGATCTGTCTTTAGGGAGCCATTTGAGATAATGGAGGAAAAAAACTTTCCAATATTTTGAGGGGCGAATAAAAGGCAATATGAAGGTGGGATTTACCCGAAATGAAAATGGAGATGGTCAGAGATGGGATTACGGGAAGAATGAAAGGAGGGAGAGAATGGGGAAGAAAGTGCGAGATCGGTTGTCATACCATAATGTGCCCTTTCGATTCATTAATGACCGATTTGGCATTGAGAGAAAGAAGGGCTTCCGCTTCTAAGACTTCTCATGGGCCAGAAAGGAGAGAGGATATGGACAAGTTAGCTGCTTTTGCTAAGATGGGGTGGGCTATAAACAGACCTACGACAAATTCCTTATCGGGATATTCTCAAGGCTTATTTCCAATATGATTTTTTTTCAAGTAGGAAATTAGGAAAGCAAGATGTGAATGATTTGATTTTAACCTTGGATTAAACATTCTTCTACCCATTTTTATGTCCACTCTGATTCAGTATGTGGAAGGTTGAGGATTTATCCTTACATGGGTTCAATTAAACATCCTCACTTCCACAAATTTCTTGAATTGGACTTCAAATTCTAAATTAAAATCTTGTGTACATTTTGTATTAATATTTTGTATTATTAACAAACATTTTCTCTTTAAACGTTCGATAAATATGAAAAATAAACTTTTAATTTTAAATATCATAAATTAAATGTAGTAAACTCTAAAAAAAGAAAAATCAAATTTAGTGAAATTATCTTCAAATTCATGGCATCAAACTAGTGGATTTTTTTTTAATGAATGTCAAATGCTAAGCACTTTGGCATATTTTGACCAAGTTTTATGAGAAAATTTTTAAGAGTAAGATATGATTTTTAAAGTAATAGATATATGAGCATTTTATTTGGAAACAAGATTCGCTGAAGGTGATAAAGTTTGCAGAGATTTCAAGCTCTTAAAATTATTATTTTTTAAAAAAATTAATAAATTAAAGAGATTTTGATACATTATTGCTTTAAATAATCTCCGCTGCATACCCTTTTAGCCCTACAAAGTAAAATTTACTTTGTTTTTAACAAAGTAATCATAAAATTTCCCACAAAGTAAAAACTTTTATTAAAAATGGTGTTTTTGTCCGAACTTAATCAAAATATTAGCACTAAAATCATTACAACCACATCAAGAAACTGATTTTTCCTTTTCATGCAAAAGAAATTTCGTACCTTTAGGCACTTTCGTAAATATAGTATAACAAGCACAATATTAGAATTTTTTTTTCAAGTCAACTGCTAATATTATATTAGAAGCCCAGTGGGAAACTAGAATTATCTGTCCAAGCAGTCATTGCTTTGCAGAACTTGCAATAATGACACATGACATTCACATAATGACATCAGAGCAATGTTCAGAAGAGTTAGCCTTGCACCCGGTAACTTGGTTGGTGATGGTGAGGAAAAGAAAAATGTATATACATTTGATGCTAGGGTTTGGAGGCAGAGCACCGAATAACACTACAAACTAGCATCCCTTAAGACACATAGAATCACCTTCATTAGGTGCTGAAAGGTGAAAGCTCCTTCCAGCAATGCCTTTCAATTTGGACTCGACCCATGCATTCAGGAATCACAACGGCCAATCCTGATTCCTGTACACAAGTGAGAAATATGAAAAGAAAGGGGGAGAACAGGGAAAATTGATGCAGTTAAATGGTGTTAGTGGAAAATAAATAAAACATATAACTAGAGATGACACTGGCCAGGGCAGTAGTTAGTTTAGAGCAACAAGGGCATTTTTAAAATAAAAGGGCATTTTTAATCCAAAAAGCATTTCTAACATCTGTTAATGCAATCAGAAAGATGACACTTCCTAGTTGATCAATCAGCAAAGAATTTTATGAGCACTTCCTACTTCATTAAAAAAATCCAATAAGCCAGTATTGATTATGCTTATGAAGCCTACCACGCAAACACAAAAAAGAGGCTTACTGGGACATAAATTTATATGGATTGCTGAAAAGAGACACCAAGTGTTTTTGGTTGCATTGGCACCACAAAGAAGTATTTCCAAACATAGATTCGACATTAGACATCCTAGAAAATGAAAGACACACACCATAGCAATATTAGCATATAATCAAGTAGCTTTTAATACAGTATTACAGTACGAAAGTCTTACTTAGAAGATGCGACCCAACGTCCATCAATCCACTCTTGATGAGGCCTCAGTTCAGAGTGATGAAATTCCAATTCCTCTGTTGCCTGGAAGTAGACTGTGTACTTCATGTTCTTGTGAACTTTGATTATGCAACCGAACCACCATCCATCACTGTACCAAGCATCAACCTTTTCAAGCAGTTTGAAAGGGTAGGCATGTTGAATATGAGGGGGAGAAGGTCTTATGTCTGAAGCACTTGCCTCTTCTGTAAGAAAATCAGTTCCATCATCTGTCAAAAGACTCTGATATTGCACCAAAAATTTGCCATTCCCCATCTTCTTGATAATGATTGCAGAAAACCAAGCACCCTGGAAACCAACTTCATCACTTTTTACTTCCACAATTGTCCCTTTGCAGAACTTTAACCTTTGATTTGTCTTATTACCCTTCAATTTCATTGACTTCCCCTGGACAAACTTAAAATATTTAGTCCACATTAAACAATGGAAACATGAGGGTACCATTTATAACAACACATATCCCACAGTGACACGATGCATGTTGAGCAAGGCCTAAAACCATATGTGCAAAGGAGCACTTGTTTTTTTTTGGGCCTTCTCTTGCCATTTCCTTTGCCAATAAAAGGTTTTGTGATTCTTTGTAGACCTGCTATGAATGGATATGATCAGACATTAGCATATTGCACATCCTAGCACCGCATGATTGAATGTTGCAGAATAAACATTTGGGCATTCAATTTGTCTACAGGCATATGTAAACATAGACAATAACCAGAAGACCTTTGAATTAAATACATGCAATCTTGTTTTCTGATTTGGGGTAATATTTCTACTCTTCCTTCAACAATTTGAATTGTTATTCAGAAACTCAATTCCTAACAAGCCGCATAAACCAGCTGTCCACCAAACAATATTATTATCAATAAGATTAATTTTCTAAAGATGTGAAAATTATAATTTTTCCGTTAAATTTCATCTATAAGATCTTTTTCTTTTATTCAGTTGCAGTTCACATTAGGAAAAAAATTACCACCCAAATTACGCCAAAACAAATGCTTTCTGAACTAAAGCAGCAACATGCACAAACAATAATATTAATTGCTTATTCCATCTATCATATTTACTAGAGTTTTTAAATAAATTATGTATTCCGTGTGAAGAGACATAGTTATAAAAGGAAATCCACAATTATAAGCGTTTAAAATTTATACCTTTATCCATTTTCCATTGTTCCATTCTTGATGATGCCTCAATCCTGAATGGTTAAACTCCAAAGTTTCATTTGAGGAGCTGAAATAAACCTTATACTTAAATCCATATAGCACTTCTGAAACCTCACCTTCCCACCAACCTTCATTGAACCAAGCATCGACCTTCTCAAACAGTTTAAATTGGACATCTGAAGGAACTGAGGGTGGGCAGGGTCTGACATGCTCCGTATTGACTACTTCTCTCAAAGGTGCAGTTTCATCATCTGTTACCAGGTTCTGGTACTGCACCATAAATTTGTCATTTCCAATGGTGCCAACAACAAATGCACCATACCAAGCACCATTGTAACCTTCTTCGTCACTTTTGACTTCTACTCTTGTCCCCATTCTGAACATTGGCTCTGACAGCCTTTTGCTGCATTTTATCTTCAGCTTTACCTTTCTGGATTTCATGTCCATCGGGGATGACATGTTCTGAAATTCAAGCTCCCCCAAACGAAGTAAACATAAGCAAAATCATTGATAAGATAAGGCACCTTCAAATAATCAAGCACTGCATACGCTTTACAAAACATTATCGAAGCAAAATAAATAAACATTATGTTAATAAACGAGATAATTGCAAGCATTCCATTCCATTTAATTTTCTGTAAATAAGAAAAAGAAACCCACTTTAATTGAGTATACAACCAAGCAAAAGAAACATAAAATTTACAAGAAACTATACTCAACAATGACAAAAGGGAAATGGCGAATAAACACCGGCAAATATCTCACTTAATCCAATCATATCGTGATTCGTGCTCAGCAAGCAATCATAAAAAAAAATAAAAGAAAAAGAGATCAAATTAAACAAACAAATCAAAGAATAAGCAAATAAACACTTAAAAAAGAAAACGCCAACATAATCTAACACATGAGCAGAGACGCACTTGTTCAGGAAGAGGAGGGACCCAGGACCCATCATCCCATTCTCGATGAAGCCTTAAATTGCACTGTTCAGCCACGATCCCCTCACTTTTCCCATCGAACCCCACAACATACTTAGAATTCTCAAGTATGTCCTTAACGGTCCCTTTTTGCCACCCATTATCGCAATACACATCCACACTATCTCCCATTTTGAAGCACTTATTAAGCTCTCTTGGCGGCATAGGCCTAACGCTAGCTAAATCAACAAGCTCCGTTACGCATTTTTGGCAGTCCGATTCGATGATCATCAGGGTCTGGTACTCGATCAGGATCTTGGTCCTTTGCTTTACCGGTGAGCGTAGCACCGCAGCCGCATAGTACGTTAGAGTGTTGGGACCATTTTCTAACTTCAAGACCTCAATTTGGTCACCTTTGTGAAAATGGGTGTGTGAAAGATGAGACATTTTGCTATACTTAGGGTTTCAGGGAGCGAAATAGCTAAAGAGAAACCCTAGAGAGGGAGTTGAGAAGGAAGAAGTGCGTGTCTGCGTGATCACTGAAAGCTAATACGGTACGGGCAAGAAATGAGTACTGGCGGGAGCTAGAGTGGCAAACAAATTGGCCTAATTTTTAAGGGAGAAGTTGCTTCAAGAATGTCCTTGTCGTTTGTATTAATTACGCTAAGTGCCATCACCATGTAAAACGATTCGTTTGAAGTCTGTATCTTTTTATTATTATTTTATTATGAAATAAAAGGAAAATAAGGAAGCTTTGCATGAATTCCTTAACCCACCAGTCAAGGGTCAAATTTTATGATAAATTTGAGAATATTATTTTCCAATAAAATAATTATTTCAATTTAAAATATAAATATAAATAGTTTTTATTGTCACTAACTTATAAAAAAATAGATGACTTTTTCATTTTAATTATAAAAATTAAGAAGGCAAAAATTTAAATCTGACACTTATATAATATATATTTAGGCACTAAACCTATCCAAGTTAGGCCAAAAAATTCATCCTTAGCCCAAAACTTTATCCTTGCTTTACAAAAACATATGCATATATATTTTCCTATCATGCATTATACGCGTAAATAAAAATATGATATTACAAATTAACTTTCTTGTGTCATTAAAATTACATTCTTGAATAAGGGGAGCTAGGCATTGGGCTGCGAATAACTCAAGGTTAGAGACTCATGTTGAGCCTATTCTAAGCTTTGGGAAGATTTGCTTCTTTCTAAATCAAGAGGAGCGGCCAAGGCCATACACAATGTGGAATATTAACATACCTTGCGGAATACGAGATAAAGATCAAATGTAATAGAACTTCATGACAAATTTATTCACTTGATGGCTACCCAACACAAGAAGTAACCAACATATGTAATTTCATTACAAGCCTCACATAAAAATAGAAAGACACAAGTGCTCTCGATCCATAGATGAGGAAGCATATGGCTGTAGAAACACTAGTGCTCCTCAATCCATACGTTATCACAAGAATATATCATTATGCCAAAGGCTTGACTACACCAGGTGCATTACACCGAATGAATAGATGAGTGATACCTGCTCCAAGTGTTTTGCATGGCAAATAAATAATTATACGGTATCCTGAGTGTGTCACTCATTTATCGGTTTGGTGTAGCCAAAGTATTTTCCGTTGGTTATATACATTAACAGAGGAAGCATATCTTAAACAGCATGAATAAGCAATCAGACAGTATATTCAAGAGTCTGGAGGACCAACTCATCATCCTCCTTTCGATGCTTTCTTCTCTTTGTAATGGAAAATGGTTGAAGAATGTATCTCGACAAGCGGCTTAAAGGGTCCTGCAGACCTTCCATCTCATAGTGTCCAAATCGCCAATCTCTTTCAATAAAAGGTCGCTGTATAGGCTCATCAAGCCCTCCTGTTACGATAAAATGACAAGATAACAATTGATCTCAACTGAAAAATAGTAATAAAAGGAGGGGAAAGAACACGGAAGCCTCAGTGATTGCACACAGCAGTCGTTTGATACTTCCATTTAAGAGTTAGCATTGGGAGAACCAAGTAAACAAACAGGCAAGCTCCCCCAAACCCCTGTGAAGAATGAGTCTAACCAACTAGCTTGCTCAGCATAAATTGATACATGACAATCACATGGACAGTTCCATCTTCTCATTCATTTTTACTAAGATTTTTGAAAGCCTTGCACACTTCCGTTCTGAAGTATGAAGAGAATACACATATCCAACAACTGAACCAAGTATTATAGAGAATGAATTTGAAAATTAAGGATTATGTTGTATCCTGGAGTGAAAAAGTATGAACTGCTTAAATTACCTGCATACATTAAACCATGTTTATTAACTGCCCGATAAAATGGTCGTGTTCTTTTCTCTTTAGCCGCTCTTTGGAGGTCATACCACGCATGTGTCCGGTCTTCACGTGTAATCTTACCAGTAGTCACCACCTGAATTTGCAGCAGTGGAAGTTAAAAAAACTGAGTATGAGAAGAAAAGACCAACAAAGGAACCAGAGATGAATAATTGTAACCTTGGAAAACAAATAGTATGAGGAACGTGGGATCCGTGCAAGACTATTTTCACGATCAACTGCCACAAGTCCAAACTTGGGACCATATCCATCAGCCCATTCCCAATTGTCAGAAATAGTCCAGAACAGGTAACCAAGCACAGGAACACCCTGTAAATCAACCACAGGAGCATTATGCACCCTATTATGTCAAATTGCGCAATGACAGATAATTTCAACACAAAAAGAAAAGTTAAGTTCAGATTCAAGACCATGGTCATCGCTGCAAATACAGCAAGTAAATGTTCCAACAGATATGGCCGACGAATAAGATCTGTAGCATCAGAAACACCATTCTCAGTAATGATGTAGGGCAGCTTTAGATGTTTATACCTCTCATGGAACTGAACCAGCATGCGGAATAGGCCATCAGGATACACCCCACGTCCAGATTCGCTATATTCATCACTCTCCACTAGTTTCAGTCCAGCTCCACACACCACTTCCTGACCAATGAAAGTATCAGAAAGCTTCCGTGTGCATGTAAAGAGTGATCTAGGTTAGAGAAATGATAAACCTGTCCGTAGTAGTTTATGCCTATGAAATCCAACTTAGAAGAGATACTATCCACATATGGGAAAATGGTAAGAGAATTAGCCAGGGAAACAGCCGCAACATCAAAGAGACCATATGGCCGCATAAATGATACATGGTGTGCCACACCAACTAATGAATTTGAAGAGGTCCTGAAGAAATAGAATAAATTTGAGATAAATTACTTACAAAGCAATTAAAGTTATGAAAGACAGGTTTGTTTTTCAGGTTGGCAAGGACAAGACAGGCCAAGAAGAATGTTGGAAGCTGGAAAAGATATAATTTTCATTAATCAGCCAACCACTGGCAACTGGAATAATCCATATTTTTAAGCTTATAGAGATGAGATTGTTGAATATTACATCAACAAGCTACAGGAGGTATATGAGCAATTTTGTGCGCATTATTCTATGAATACCTTTTTCCTTTGAACTGCTTAAACTATTCCAACAGGTCACAAACAAAGAACTTCTTCACATAATAATTTAAAAACAGCTCGTATTGGAGGAACAAAAGAAAACCTTTGTTGATGGATATAGTCATATGCTTTTACATGCGCAACAGCCATCCAATGCATGGCCTGGTTGAAAACACCAGTAGGCAATGCAGAAGTGGCAACCTCCAACATGTCAGGATGACCGCCAGGCCAAGCACCAGCACAATAAGTTAGCAAACAAAACACATGAGGCTCATTAAATGTCACCCAATAGTCGACCAGCTCTGATACACTGTCAACAACAAGCCTGCAAGAAAGGAACATGTTCAAGCGCTACAAAAATTGCATAAGTACGTGTAATTGAAAGAACCTTAGGAATTTTATGCAAGACATGCATAGCTCGCGCAATTGTCGCCTTAGTTTTTCTTTTGCCATAAACAAATGAGAAACAGAACAATGCTGAGCATAACCAAGATTTTATCAAAAAAGCACTTCAATTTTGTCCTCAACAAGTATCAAAAAATAAAGTAACAATATGACCAGCAGAAGCTGACTGGTGGATCCAACACTTAATAGAATACTAACCTAGTAAAATCCACAAAGTAATCAACAGTTTTTTCAAGCTTCCATCCACCATATTCACCGGCCCATGGCGGCAATGAGTGATGGAAAAGGGTCAGCATCACCTTCATTCCATAAGAACGAACCCTGTTGATGATCCACTTATACCGCTCCAGAGCTGCAAAATTTACCTAGAAAAGAATATCATGCAACTGAATTAAATGCAAACTCCTCTCCACAATTCTTCAATTAGGTAACTTTGCCAACAGCTTCTTGTTAAGAAAAGGCGGACAATCTACATCCCAACAGTTGGCACTATAACATGTCAAAAGCAATAATGAATGTGAGCAATTAGTGTCAGACTTACAGTTTCTTTAAGCCCATTGACAGGTTCCTCTGGCATAATTCGTGTCCAATCTATTCCCATTCGGAAAACACTAACGCCAGTATTTTTTGCCAGATTCAACTCCGTGCCAGGATCGGACCAAAATTTTAGCCTCTCCTCCCTAAAATCAATTTGGGCAGTCCATTTCTCAAGTCAACAACTAGCAATCCAAGTTCAATGGGTGCATGGATTAATTACAATAGTGTTATGGCCAGATATACGTAAAAAAACATCATGATGTTTCTTCAGCCAAATTGCAGAAATCACATTGCAATAAATAATATTAATTTAGGCTTACGGGTGGGGAACATTGTGCCAAGCAGCCACATTATGATGGCATTCTTCATTTGGCACAGGCACTTCTTCCTCTGTGTACTTCTCAAATCCTCTAATCATAGCTTCCATAGCTATCTTATGATGCTTTTTCTTCTTAACAGGCTTATTAACTTCTTTTCCAGAAACTGAAGCTTGCTGAGATCCACCATCATCAGTGGCTGAACACATCAGCGCACCTGCCAGTTCCAGGCCACGCTGTGATAGTGATTTGTCACAAGGGTTTTCCTCTGCAAACTGGAGCCAAGCATCATTGAGCCTGTCTTCAACATGGGCTGGTGCTGTTGCCAATCCAAAGAAAAACTCATTTTCTTCTCCTGTAAAAAGAAATAGAACAAGCAATATGATTATAAATTCATTTTACATATATACACTGGCAAAGAGATTTTAGACATGCTAAGTCCAAACAATCTCAATCCAATACCAGCAAACTGAATTCTTTTGTCTGCCAAATGTTCCAACATATTGTATCTACATGAATCAACTATATGGTAATCCTCTCAATTTCTGTGATTGCTCAAGTCATAATTGGCAATTTCTTCAGACCATTTCCGTTCATAAGCATGTAGTGCCACATAACATTAAAGAAAAATTCTTGCGATAAAATAGCAATAATTCTCCACTTCAGGGATTAAAAAAAAAAATTCACATATAACCAAACTGGTGAAAGAAGTCCTCAAGACATTCCATAAGGGCGACTTGTTTTAAGTTTTCTCGTCCATCGCTTAAACTGCCTAGACTATACGGTGATCTCTTGTTCTGTATCTGAATAATCAATAACAATTATCATATTATGCAACTGTCTGTGCATTTTCAAGAATCAAGAATCTTGAAGAAAAAAGAGGATGTCTAAAGCAATTAGCAGGGAGCAACACAACAATTTTGGATTTCGTATATTACAAGAATCCCATGATTACAATTTACAAGTCGAACAATACACTCAATACTAATTCAGCCAAAGCCAAGTTTTAAGACTGCAATTGGCATCCATTTAAAATTGACGAAACACAGTAGTTATAAAGCAGAAGTGAGCCTCACTAACACACTTGCAAATCATTTCCCATGTATAAGCATAAGAGGCACCCATACCAAGCGTAAACTACGCTAAAAGCAGAATAGCAGTTAAACAAGGGATCACAAATTTCAAAAAGATTACCGCCAACATTAAAAGACGCGAGAATCTCAGAAGACTCATCAATTGGTGACTTGAACTGCCGGAGATTCTTTCTCCGGTAACGCTCGAACGAGAACGCGTTGGCAGCGATGGTAACAGTTGCCAAGACTCCGGCGAGCTTCGCAGCTGACACGAAGAGTGCCAAAAACGACATTTTCAAGCAAAAACACAGCAGCAGAGAGTGAAAGAGCTTGAAAGTCCAAAAATAACAGAAAATTAATAATTGTCGAGGATTTTTTTTTTTTTTTTAAATTAACTACGATCCCATCGCCGGTTCTAAAGATAAAAATGATCACGTCTCTCTTGCTTCTATTTCTTGCTTTTTGGGTATAGCAAGTAACTAATTGGATGTGGATATGTCTGAATTAATTAAATTTCTATATAATTATATTTCATTTTTATTTTTGACAAATAAATTTTAAATTAAAAATAATCAAATTCCTTCATTATAAATATAAAATTTAATTTGAAATCTCTCAAATTGAATAAATATTTTTTTACTATTTAAACTAATCCTAAATCAATTTTGTTGTCCCAAAGAAAGTGACCAAGAGGGGGTGAATTGGACACTTTAGATAATTTTTCAATTCTTGCTCAATACTTAATAAAAAATTGAGGCTTTGCACTTCTATGTATGTGTATAACTCTGTTCCTATGATGTAATTTAAGTAATCAATCAAGTTATGCACAAATATTAGCTCATACACAAAATAATTACTTAATATCAAGTGTATTTTCTCATATAAAACTCAAAGTTTGCAAATTTAGTTGTTCAACCTCAATATTAACTCAATAAAACAAATTTTCAACACATTCAATATATAATCAGAGAATCAAAGTGCTAAAAAATAAAGAGTTAAGGAAAGAAGAGAATTAAACACAATGTTTATAGTAGTTCGGCTCTCTTAGCCTACATCCACTCTTCCCAAAGTCCCACTTTGAGAGTCACTCTACTATTTGATCTTTTCAACAGGGAAGATTCAAAACCTTTACAATCTCAGCAAGCTTCCCAGGTGCTTGAGGACCTTTACAACGCTTTTGCTTCCTACAAAATACCACAAGCTTCACAAGGTGCTTGAAAACCTTCCACAAGTGTATCCTCACACTTACACACCTTAAATAGGTTTTGGTGTAGAAGAAATCACTCTCAATAACTCTCAGATACAGAATATAATGCTAAAAGATTAAGAGAGAAGATTTGCCACTCAAGCTCAAGAGTATTTGAATGAAAGCTTTAAAAATATCACAATAAATTCACTATGAATAAGAGCACTTTCATTAGTTAGAATTATAGTAAATGATGCCTTTTATAGGTGTTTTTCATTGCCAAAAACGTCTGCTGGAGAGTGTGTCTAACGGCTCTTTAATTTTCAAAAAATTAGCCGTTATTACTTAGAAAGTCGTGCAGCAGAGTTGAGTCAGGTCAGATCATAAAAATAGTTAACTAAAATTTTCACCGGTTAACTAGTTTTGTAAGACAGAGAATTTTAGACATCAAAACTAGTTAACTAATTTTCGCAACAGATTAACTAATTTCGCTATTGTCTGACTTAAATTTTGAAATTTTGAGTTTTTGAATAAAGGTTGTAAAAATTATTTTGACCATTCAAAAACCTTAGAAATGATATAAAAACACTTTCTAAACTCTTGAATCTAAAAACAAAATTGATTTTAGGTCTTAAATGGCATAAATTCTCTAATCTTGTACAATGGACCTAAGAACTTAATTTCTATCCTATTTCTTCATGGACTTTGATTCGTCTTGTGTTATAAAAGATGATAAACTCTTTTAATATCAGCCATATCAATAGAATAGTCCTTCCATCAACGTCTTTGCATATCATGATCTATAAAATCACTTCAAATACTTATGCACAAAGGGTTAATGTATATTTTATTAAGTTTTGTTATCATCAAAATCAAGCTCATTATAGCTTACAGGGCCTACAATCTCTCCCTTTTTGATGATGTCAAAACTTAATGAATCTATGAAGATCATAAAAATTCAATTATATAACTATTTACATATGTCATGTATGCAAGAACTTGCTTTTAGACAAGCTCCCCTTATATGTATGCACACAGTCATTCAAAATGCAAAAATGTTGAGAAGCTACAAAATAGCTCCCCCTAAATTTGATATTCAAAGCATTTTGAAGATAATAATATAAGTAACATGTTAAGCAATTTCCAAGATTAATTTATTCAAGATCAATTCAATCATCATACATAAGATATGTCAACCATAAGTCAATCATAAAAGATCATCATCATATCGTCAATAACTTTCCAAAATGAGTCCAAAATATCTATATCAGAATATGAACCATATAACCACTGAACAAAATTAGTTAACTAAAAACATTCTATCAGTTCAAATATTTTCCTATCTTCTCCTAATTTCTCCCCCTTTTTGACATCAACAAAAAGATAGGCTTTCTTCTATTTTCTCCTCTATTTAAAAAGAAAAACAAAAAGACACAACTTTGAAAGTCATAAAGCATATTTCAAAAATCTCAAAGTTTATCTTTGCTGCTAAGAATCCTGCCACTTCTCCTAAGGTGAGTGGGATCAATAAGTTTGGCTTGTTTCTTCTTCTTTGGGGGTTCTTTTTCAAGTATGGTTACTTGGATTTTTGGAGGAATGGGTAGAACTGATTTTCTGGCTTGTGCTTTGGTTCTTCTAGGGCTGTATTGCATGGGTAAAGAGATGGTTGATTCAGGTACTGGTTGAGAGGCAGCAGGAACAGGGTTTGGTTGACCAGAGGATGGGTCTTGTGACTGTTCTTCTTTCTTTTTGTCAGCATCTTCCTTCTCCTCTTCTTGTCTTGAACCATTTCTGCCTTCACTTTTTCCATTTTCACTACTGCTGTTGCTTTTAGTATGAGATGAGGAGGATTCTCTTGATTTTTCTTTGTCAGGTTCTTGTTCCGTTTCTGATGCTTCTTCTGCAGATTCTTCCTTCTCATCATTTTTCTCTACTTCTTCAACGTCAACTAGCTTACTTTCTTCTTGTACCTTTTCAGCAGCTTCTACATGCTCCTCTTCTTCTTCTTCCACTTCAGAAATTTTTACTCCACTTGGTCCAGCAGCCTTTGCATTGCTAGGACCAGCAGTACCCTGTGGGTAGCTTCCAAAATCTCCAAACTTTTCAAAAGATTCACCAAACAGCATTTGAGCCATCTTCTTCATGAGCCATCTTCTTCATGAACCATTCTTGTCTATCCAATCTATTAATCAACATATCCATCTTTGCATTTTGCTCAGCCATAATTCCCTTCTGTAATTCATGAGATTTTTCTAAAATACTCAAGGTCAGTCCACTCATTTCTTTGATTTCCTTCATCATGTCCAGATTTGCTTTACTTATTTTCACAAAATCTGACATTTTCAGCTTCATTTTCTCTTTCTTCTTAGAGCTTTCCCCTTCATCTATCTTAGAACTTCTCTCTTTTAACTTGCTTATTTGGATGTCCGATTCTATTTCAGAATTTGATTCTGATTCAGAATTTGATTCTGATTCAGATTCAATCTCAATCTCAGTCTCTTTTTCTTGCTTTTTCTCTTCTTTCTTACTCCTTTTCCTACCATCATCAGCCTTGAATATCTCCTTAATGGGGATAGGATTGCTAAACTTCTTTTCTTTGCTCAAATCAACTCCCATAGCTTGAAATATAAGAGTCAAAGGCATAGCATATGGCAATCTTTTATGCTTATTAGACTTAGCAATCACTTTAAAAATCAAAAATGGCAAATTAAATCTGATTTTGTTAACCAAGTGCCACATAATGCATAAATCAAGGCTATTTGCATACGAGTGACTACCACTTCTAGGATTAAGCAAATAACGAATGAGGGATTATAGAATCCTAAAATTTTGAGGCACTAAACTGATATTGGTCATTTCATTTTCAGGTGTACCCTCCGAAAAATTGATAATTGAAATGCCTTCTCATCATATCCTTCAAGCTTCCTAGAATCTTTGAAGGTTCCAATCCTATTTCCATCATTTGGTAGGTTTAAAACAGAGGCTAAGAAATCAACATCAACAATCTGATTTTTCTTCTTAACTCTCACACTAAAACTTTCTCCTTTAATAACTTCTTTCATACTTTCATAAAATTCTTGAATCAAATAAGGATAATAATATTCATTCAACTCAGAAAATTCCATCCAGCCTTGAAAATTAAATAAATCTTCAAATTCATAAGGTAAGTCAGAAAATGAATCCCATTTAATGTACCTTGGCTCGAAAATATTTTGTTGCACAAAAGGTTTCAAAGCAAGGGCCTTCTCCATTTTCTTCTTTTTCTCAGAAGGCTCTGACCAAACAATACCCTTTCCCTTTCTTTTTCTTGCTCGTTCTGCCACTATCTCCGTTTCTTCATTACTGTTCTCAAGTTCAGTTCCTTCTTCTCTTTCCTTTTTGGAACTGCCAGCAGCTTTTATAGCATCACCCATGAATTTTTGAGGTTCGGTAGCCACTTGTTTTACCCTTGCCATCGATTCTTGAAAAATTTCAATGAGAAGTAATGGCTTGAGGAAGAATGGGATTTTACCGTTTAGGAATTTTGAGAAGGAAAATTGGGGATTTCTGGTTTTGAGAGAAATTTGGGGTTTCTAAGAGAGTGGAGAATCAACTTGCAGCAAAGAAATAAGGGAGTTTTAGATTGATTGAAGTGATATGTAGTAGTTACAAAAAAAATTTCAAATTTTGAAATTGTGTACAGTTTTTCATGGAGAACCGGGAATCCCTTTTTGCCAAAACCCAATTTTACCCTTTAAAGGCATAAAAAGAGCATAACTGTGCTCAAGGGTATATTTGTCAAAATAGATTACAAAGAGAGCGAAAATACCCGTTAGAAAGAAAGTAATTTTAAATCAGGAGCGTTTTGTCAAATGTACACAGAGGCAAAATTAGTTAACTAATTTTGAAACCCAGTTGGCTAAATATTATACAAGTATAAAACTAGACAACTGTAGTGAGAAAGTAGTTAACTAAAAACACATGTACACAGAATATAGTACTAACAACATATTTAACCAATTTGTGCACCAAATTCATACCAAATGCAATAAATATCATTCAATAGCTTCACTCATGCCAAGTTCTCTTCTAATCCTACAAAAGTTTTCCTCATTTAGTGGTTTTGTAAAAATATCTGCAAGTTGTTGTTCTGTAGGAACAAACTCTAACTTAATATCACCGTTTTGAACATAATCTCTAATAAAGTGATGTCTAATTTCTATGTGCTTTGCCTTATAGCAAAATCTTCTAATTGTTGCTTCATCCATAGAATTTGAGCAACACAACTTCTTGCAGCAATATATTCTGCTTCAGCAGTAGAAAGAGCTACAGAAGTTTGTTTCTTACTATGCCAAGACACTAAGGCATGACCTAGGAATTGGCAAGTACCTGAAGTACTCTTTCTATCCAATCTACTTCCAGCAAAGTCAGAATCACTATATCCAACTAGATCAAATGTGTCGCATTTAGGATACCATAAACCAATTGAGTGTGTGCCAATGAGGTATTTGAAAATCCTTTTAACAGCAATTAGATGAGATTCCTTAGGACATGATTGAAACCAAGCACACAAACACACACTAAAATGAATGTCAGGTCTAGATGCAATTAAATATAAAAGTGAGCCAATCATGCTTCTAAATAGCTTTTGATTAACATCTTTACCTCTTTCATACTTTTCCAACTTGATGGTGGAGCTCATAGGAGTTCCAATACTTTTCAAATCATCCATCTTGAATTTTTTTAGCATATCTTTGATGTACTTGGATTGATTAATGAAGATGCCACCATTGAGTTGTTTAATTTGTAGTCCAAGGAAAAAGGTAAGTTCACCCATCATGTTCATCTCAAATTCATTTTGCATCATCTTAGAGAAGCTTTTACATAGAAAAGCATTAGTAGCACCAAAAATAATGTCATTAACATAATTTTGAACAATAAGCATATCATGTTTATGTGTTTTTGTGAAGAGTGTGTTGTCTACTTTTCCTCTTTGAAAACCATTATCTAAAAGAAACTTACTAAGCCTCTCATAGCAAGCTCTAGGGGCTTGTTTCAATCCATATAAGGCCTTAGTGAGTTTATAAACATGATTAGGAAATGCATAGTTTTCAAAACCTGGTGGTTGTTCAACATAAACTTCTTCATCAATATAACCATTCAAGAATGCACTCTTAACATCCATTTGATATAGCATAAAATTTTTATAACATGCAAATGCACACAACATTCTAATGGCTTCAATTCTAGCAACCGGAGCAAAAGTCTCATCAAAATCAATACCTTCCTCTTGATTATATCCTTGAGCTACTAATCTAGCCTTATTTCTAATGATATGCCCTTTATCATCCATTTTGTTCCTAAAAACGCACTTGCTACCCATGATAGAATGATTTTTAGGCCTAGGAACAAGTTTCCATACTTTATTTCTCTCGAATTGATTGAGTTCTTCTTGCATAGCAAGAATCCAACTCTCATCACTTTGAGCTTCATTATAAGACTTTGGTTCAAGTTGAGAAACAAATGCAACATTACCAAAGTATTTTTGAAGTTGAGCTCTTGTCATCATCTTTTGTGAAGGGCTGTCAATTATGTCCTCCTTTGGATGATCTCTATGATATCTCCATTATTGAGGTAGGTCATCATGATGTGGTTCATCAATTTGGAGTTCTTCAATATTGGGCAATACTTCTTGATCACCTTCTTGATCTTTCTCATTAGCATTTTTATTGACAACATCATTCCCAATTGCACTTTGGGGCTCAATAGGTTGACTTTGTTACTTTTGAGTCTCATCTTTTTTTCTTCCAAAAATTTTACCTAGTTCATCATCATCACAAACAATCTTTCTTTCCAAGAAGTTGTTAGTTTCATCAAATAAAACATGAATGTTTTCCTCAACTAACAAAGTTCTCCTATTAAAGACTCTATAAGCTTTGCTATGCATTGAATATCCTAGAAAAATACCTTCATCTAATTTTACATCAAACTTTTTGAGGTTATCCTTCTTGTTGTTCAAAATATAAAACTCACAACCAAATGCACGAAAGTAAGAAATGTTAGGCTTACTCCCTTTCCATAATTCATAAGAGGTTTTCTTTAAGATTGGCCTAATCATTGCTTTATTCAAGATATAGCAAGCAGTGTTTATGGTTTCTACTCAAAAGTATTTTGGAAGACTGTGTTCACTAAGCATTGTTCTTGCTGTTTCTTGTAAAGTTCTATTTTTCCTCTCTACAACTCTATTTTATTGTGGAGTTCTAGGATCTGAAAAGTTATGAAAAATGCCATTGTTTGAACAAAATTCATCAAAAGATTGGTTTTCAAACTCTCTCCCATGATCACTTCTAATGGAGGAAATGGGTAAGCCTTTTTCACTTTGTACTTTCTTACAAAAAGATATAAATACACTAAAAGTTTCATCCTTATGTGCAAGAAAATATGTCCATGTATACCTAGTGTAATCATCTACTATGACCGAAGTATACGCTTTACCACCAAGACTTATAGGTGTAATAGGACCAAACAAATCAAGATGTAATAACTCAAGAGGTCTAGATGTTGAAAAAACATTTTTTGATTTGAAAGAAACTTTGGTTTGTTTCCCAAGAGAACAAGACTTGCAAACATGGTCTTTTTCAAAGTTAATTTTTGACAAACCTTTAACAAGGTCATATCTTAAAAGTTTTGAAATCACATGCATACTAGCATGACCAAGTATTCTATGCCACAACCAACTATTTTCTTTAAGAGATACAAAACATCTTTCATTTCCATTTTCAATAATATTCAAATCAAGCAAATATACATTTTCACTTCTAGGTGCAATGAATAATGTATGATCATTATGCAAACTTCTAATCTCATAATGTGTAGAATTAAAAATAACGTTGTAACTTTTATCACATAGTTGACTTACACTAAGAAGATTGAATTTCAAACCTTCAACTAATGAGACATCCTTTATGCTTGGATTTTTCCCAATAAAGCCACTTCCAATGATGTAAGCTTTGCCTTTGTTACCAAATCTCACATGTCCACCACTTTTTAAGGTAAGGTTTGAGAATTTTTCTTTGTTTCCAATCATGTGTCTTGAGCAAGCACTATCAACATACCATTGTTCACACTCTTGCTTACTTCTAAGACATACCTAAAATTTATTAACTATTTCTTAGGTACCCAAGCAAGTTTGGGTCCTTGAGGGTTAGAGATATTAGGAATTGTTCCTTTAGGCACCCATATCCTTTTTACTTTTGAGGAACCTTTCCTTATGGGATAATGACTAACCATATGACCATTTTGGTTACAATAGAAGCAAATGACATTTGATAATGAATGAGATGAAGCTTTTATAAAGAAATTTTTGTATTTTTCATAGTGCATGAATCCATCATAACCAATACCAGATTTTTTATTTGATAATCTTTGAGAACCAAGTAACGTATCAAGAATTTGTGTGCCATTTGTGAATTTAGCTAAATCATTTGTCAATGATTCCACCTTAGTTTCTAAAATCCTGTTTTTCTCAATGAGTTTTTTATAAGCAATTTTTGAATCTTCTAACTCCTTATTCAACTCATCAAACAAGAGCATTTGATTTTTATAAAACTTATTTTCTTATACAATAATGCATAGAATCATTTTCAGCCCTTAAGGAAGCAATTTCTTTATTTAAAACAGAACATTTTTTTCTTATAAACTTTGTATTCTTTATACAATTTGGCAAATGCATCTTCATAATCCTCTATACTAATAGAGTCAGAATTATTTACCTCAGTGTTGATTTCTCTTTGTTGGGAACTTTCTAGTTTATCCTCTTCTAGAGCCATGAGATAAATGTGTGCAACATCCTTGTCACTAGAGTTATCACTTGAGGAATCACCACTGTCCATCCAGCCAGCAACCAAGGCTTTCTTGCTCTTCTCCTTTGAATTCTTCTTTTTCAGTTTAGGACAATTTGGCTTGATGTGACCAGGTTTGTTGCATTCAAAGCATTTAATCTCACTTTGATCCTCGCTTGTTTCACCTTTGGGAGAATACTTCTTTAGGAATTTCTTATATTTCGAACCTCCCTTTTTGAATGCTTTCTTAAATCTTCTTGTAATCATGGCAAGATCATCTTCATCACTTGAACTATTGGAGCTGTCACTTGAGGCAGCCTTAAAAGCTATAGCTTTCCTTAATTCATCCTCTTGGCTTAACTTTAAGGCAATTCCTCTCTTTTTCTTTTCATCATCTATATTGCTCTTGCTCTTGTCATAAAGCATTTCATGGGCAATAAGAGAACCAATTAGCTCATCATAAGTGAATTTGGAGAAATCTTTGGTGTCAAAGATCACTGTAACTTTTGTTTCCCATGATTTAGGTAGTGACCTCAAGACTTTCTTGACTAACTCTTCTTTAGTGAATTCTTTTTCAAGAGCTTTGAGAACATTCATCATATCAGTAAATCTTGTGCTCATTTCTGAAATGGTTTCTCCAGGTTTCATCTCAAATAATTCACATTCCCGAACAAGCATATTTGCTTTTGATTCTTTCACTTGATTAGTCCCTTCATATGTGACTTCAAGTTTATCCCACACTTCTTTTGCAGATGTACAACCTAAAATACAATTATACTCAGTTGCATCAAGTGCACAATGAAGAATGTTTAAAGCTTTAGCATTTGAAGAAACTTTCTTCCAATCAAGTTTATTATATTCATCTTCTAGTTTTTCTCTATAACCATCAGCATGCAATTCTAATGGAATTTCAAGACCTTTAACAATTCTTTACCATGCTTCAATATCAACAGATTGAATAAAGTTTCTCATCCTCACTTTCCAGAAAGAATAATTAGAACCATTAAACAAAGGTGGTCTAGTGATAGAGTGTCCTTCAGCTAAAGGTGCAAGGATACCAGCTGTGTTAGATGTGCTAGCCATTGTAGGATCTCTCTAAGGTGTTTAAACTCAAGTAAGAGAGACAAGCTCTGATACCAATTTGTTGTCCCAAATAAAGTGACCAAGAGGGGGGTGAATTGGACACTTTAGAAAATTTTTCAGTCCTTGCTCAAGACTTAATAAAAAATTGAGGCTTTGCACTTCTATGTATGTGTATAACTCTGTTCCTAGGATATAATTTAAGTAATCAATCAAGTTATGCACAAATACTAGCTCATACACAAAATAATTACTTAATATCAAGTGTATTTTCTCACATAAAACTCAGAGTTTGCAAGTTTAGCTGCTCAACCTTAGTATTAACTCAATAAAACAAATTCTCAACACATTCAATATATAATCAGAGAATCAAAGTGCTGAAAAATAAAGAGTTAAGGGAAGAAGAGAATCAAACATAATGTTTATAGTGGTTTGGCTCTCTTAGCCTACATCCACTCTTCCCAAAGTCTCACTTTGAGAGTCACTCTACTATTTGATCTTTTCAACAGGGAAGATTTAAAGTCTTTACAATCTCAGTAAGCTTCCCAGGTGCTTGAGGACCTTTACAACGTCTTTGCTTCCCACAAAATACCACAAGCTTCACAAGGTGCTTAAAAACCTCCCACAAGCTTTACAAGGTGCTTGAAAACCTTCCACAAGTGTGTCCTCACACTTACACAACCTTAAATAGGTTTTGGTGTAGAAGAAACCACTCTCAATAACCCTCAGATACAGAACTTAATGCTAGAAGATTGAGAGAGAAGATTTGCCACTTAAGCCCAAGAGTATTTGAATGAAAGCTTTAAAAATACCATAATAAATTCACTATGAATAAGAGCACTTTCATTAGTTAGAATTGTAGTAAATGATACCTTTTATAGGTGCTTTTCATTGTCAAAAATATCTGCTGGAGAGTATGTCTAACGGCTCTTTAATTTTCAAAAAACTAGCCGTTATTACTTAGAAAGTCGTGCAACAGAGTTGAGTCAGGTCAGATCATAAAAATAGTTAACTAAAATTTTCACCGGTTAACTAGTTTTATAAGACAGAGAATTTTAGACATCAAAACTAGTTAACTAATTTTTGCAACGGGTTAACTAATTTCGCTACTGTCTGACTTAAATTTTGAAATTTTGAGTTTTTGAATAAAGGTTGTAAAAATTATTTTGACCATTCAAAAACCTTAGAAATGATATAAAAACACTTTCTAAACTCTTGAATCTAAAAACAAAATTGATTTTAGGTCTTAAATGGCATAAATTCTCTAATCTTGTACAATGGACCTGAGAACTTAATTTCTATCCTATTTTTTCATGGACTTTGATTCGTCTTGTGTTATACAAGATGATAAACTCCTTTTATATCAGTCATGTCAATAAAATAGTCCTTCCATCAACGTCTTTGCATACCATGACCTATAAAAGTACTTCAAATACTTATGCATAAAGGGTTAATGTATATTTCATTAAGTTTTGTTATCATCAAAATCTAGCTCATTATAGCTTATAGGGCCTACAAATTCCTTTAAGATTCTTTCATAAATAATGAATTTTATATGTGTACCAATCCTAAATCAATTCCTATGAGATTCTTTCATAAATAATGAATTTTATTATGTGTATGTAGAGGGAAATATTAGTTTTATCAATGCCAAAAGGGTTTTGCGGTCATCAGACTATTCTAACCGAAGTGAAAAAGTGAGGATTCGCCACTTTAATTTTGATGAAAATTAAAGAAAACTGTTTATTATTTTAAAATTTTTTAATGCCAATTCTAAAACAGAAATTCTAGGTTCGGGATCCACATACGTGTGGGAAAGGTGTTAGGCACCCCACATCGTCAATCAATGAGGGCAAGTATATTTAATGATATGCTTTTTATAAGTTAAAGCTGATAATTTTGGGATTAAAATTACGATGTTGATTCTTGATATAGGAACGCTTGATATTTCACTATTCAGAGTATCCCAACAACACAACTAATAGGATAACCCTAAAGTGAGTTGAGATTGAGTTTGTTTAATTTATTATGTATTTATTAAATTTCTCCTTCCCCGAATTAGGACTCTAATTTTGAAGAGGTATTATTTGATTCCTAGAGATTCACAATGAGTGAGGAGGACTCTCGGCTTGCTTATCATTCACCTCCTCATTGGCATTCAAATAATTGAGGGTGTGGTGTGAATATGCATAAACCAATATGAGTATAGATTTTCCATTCCTTTTAATTATGACTCTAATTCAAAAAGAATAGGCTAATTAAAACGTAGATAGTTCCCTTCATTAATGAGGACTCTCAGTTGATGAAGAAAAGTCTCATCATTGGCATAATTAGCTGTAAAACCTTTACCCATATCATTTCATTTTAAACTATCTAGTATCTTGTAACTACGGTATTTTGTTTGATTGAGCCGAATTGAATGAAGGACATGAGGATTCCCAAGAAGGACTCTCTATTGGATCCCCATATAGAACTTGGGGTTCTTGAAAGGACTCTCCCATGAACCGAACATTGAAACTTGTTCGATAAATTTGTTTAAGAGTTTATAGAATTTCCATGAAAATAAATCAACATCAGGGATTTTAAGGGAAGGACTCTCTCTCGATCTCTCATATTTGTAAGAATGATCTTCATAGTAAAACATAAAAACTAAGGGGTTTCAAGGAAATGACTCTCTCCCGAACTTCCCTATTTATAAAGGGTGAGCTTTATAATAAAATGTAAAATTGAGGGAGTTTGAAGAAAGGACTTTCTTCCTAAATCTGTGTTTATAAAAGATGAGCTTTGTAATAAAAAAATGTAGAACTGCGGGGATTCAAAGAAAGGACTCTCCTGAACTCCTGCTAAAAGACAAGAAGGATGTAAAGAATGAGACGATTCTATGTGAACATAACATATTGCGCTCGTTATTTTCCGATCTCTCTTTACTATCCGAACTCTTTTCTCGCTCTCTTTATTTTCGATTTCTTATTAGTTATCCAAACTTTCCATATCTACGCTTATTTATGTCCGACCTTCTCGCCCTTATTGTTTCCGACCTCTCCAATCAAATCCGAACTTTTTATATTGAGCCGAACTCCATTGTTAGACCTTTTTATTTTTGTTATTCTTGATCCCTCCAATTAAATCCAAACTCTCCATCTCAACACCCTCATTTTACCTCAACCCTCCTATCCGAACTCTTTAATATTCTTCTGAACCTCAAGTAACATTTATACCACCCACACTCTTATTTTTACACTACTAAAAGTAAAAAGAAGCATACTTTTGAAATGACGAATGCGTTACTATAATAGGCAGAAGATAATATTTGTGAGACAAACTAATCTATTATAAAAGTTAGGCGTGATTAGATGTTTCAAAAGTTCGGATTCTAGCTTACATAACAAACACAGCCTAATTGCATTCAATCAGAAGAAGGGTTATTAAGGCATTTACCTGTAAATAGCTATTAAAGGTGATAGGAGAGCTGCTGCTGATATCTCACATCAAAAGGGATCGCAGAGGCTTGGCCATCCAAGAGTACCTCTTGAAATGACGAAAGCGTTAGGGACCAGATTCTGATGACGAACCCAGATTAGACCACCGGGCTATTGTGCATATCTACCAAAGAAAGGGACCGAAGTATTGGGAGTTCTTAAGATAAGATTCTTTAGAAAACACATTTCTAACGTCCCTTAAATACCAAGAACTTCAGAACAAAAGGCAAAGAAGCTAAAGAGCGATACTCAAAACCAGGGATCCCAACCAAAGACCAGTGACTAGAGACCCCTTGTACAGTGTAGCATTCAGGTATTTATAGGGAACGGGGGTCTTAAAATGGAGGGTCAGGATTCGAGTAAGAAAATATGAAGGGTCTGGATTTAGAAGGACAAAATCCAAAGGCCGGGAATTAAAGAGGATCAAAATTGAGGGTTGAGATTTAGCTCAAAATTCTTTTGTTATTTCCTCTCTAATCCAACGGTTGGGGTTTGCCTTATAGAATGGATCCGAAGGCTAGGATTGAAAAGTGTTGAATCTTTTATTTACTTTTAATCTAATGGCCTAAAACTCGTCCTCACAAGTGAGATCAATGGTGTGGATTGAGGCATACCAGAATGCTTTAACCGTCTCATATCTAATGGTTCGAGTTCGTCCTTACAAATGGGATGGATGGTGGAGATTGGATCGTACTCCAAATGCTTTAACTAACTCAGATTCGATGGTAGGGGAGTTGATCTTGCAGATCAAGGGTCATGACTAACTTTTGAACTCCTGATTTCCCAAACCTTCTAATCTTTATTGGCCATTTCTCGATCTACATGATCTCTGTGTCTCGTTCTCCTACCCGATCTCTCATTATGGTTAGTAACTCTAACTCTAACTCTAAGACCTTCTATTCCTATCTCTTAAACCAACTCTTTCCACGTTCGATCTTTTCTCACTTCCTGATCTCTTTCCTATCCCTCCTTTGCATCTGGTCTATATCGGTGAACCTTGAATAATGGTAAAGTATTAAATTCTCCACTTACCGATGAGCTGCTTTGAGTTCTACAGGTATTAAAGGCCTAGGCCTATATATACTAGGAGGCAGTAGGCTTCCATTCTCACATTTTCACCTTTTCTTCTCCGGACAATTTTCGGCTTGTTCTTCCCCATGCCTTACCTTTTCGGTACCGTTTTTTAATATGACAGCCGCTTTGATCTTTTTCTGATTACTTCCTTTGTCTGTCACCTGAAAATGGATGATATTGATGGTCAGAGAATTACAAGAATGTCATCCAATGATGGTGAGGGAACTGGACTAAACAGCCAATCAGGGTCTAAAATGACTACCGTACTGATCTCTAATTAGCCTACTAGTCTGAGCCAAAGATCAATCTAGGGCGAGGGGACTGCTAATTTCAATCTTGATATCGATGATCACCTCTTGAAGTTCATTTGGCTCCTAACCATCTCAGGGGTCCCGTTTGAGGCTCTGTTCTGGTCGATGACATTGACGATGACAACGAGCTTTCCGTAGTCTTTGCCATAGTTGATGAGAGCTACCTTCCCTATCTCCACGTATCTCTTGAACTGCATCTTGAGATCGAGAGGTGTCAAATTATGGAATCAAGGGTGGAATGTAGGGTAGAGTAGGTAGGAATATCTGTAATTAATTATCAGGCTGGAGAGATAGCTCAAATGATGTAATCTGATCTTTTGGAAATAAAATGGACTTTTTATTTAAGCTTAATTCCATTTTATTTATTTATTCTATTTTTATCTATTTATTATGTTTTATTATTTGCATGGTTCTAATTACCCTTCTAATCGGTTTCCTAGCCAATCTCTTTTGCCCGGACTCTCTCTTATCTGATCTCTAGTCACAGTCCTTTCAATCAAACTCTTTTGGCCCCTTTTCTATCTAGTCTCTAAACAAAATCATTTCAGTCGACCTCATATGTCCGATCTCTCACCCTCTAGAGCCTCCTCTAGGTGTTCATGGAGAACTGGAATAATATTTAATTTTCTGCTTATCGATGAACCGCTTAGGGTCTCGCGAGTATTCAATGCTCGAATGAGTATAAATAGGGAGGGGCCAAGTCATTCTCACACTTTGCTGTCTCTATTTCCTCAAGCCTCTTAAATATTTTCTCTCAGTTTCCTTAACTTTTTTAGCATCGATTTACAACCTGGTATTAGTTTGATAATTTTTCGATCAGTTTTAACTTCATTATGTGAAAATGAGTGGCACCGACGGTCAGAGAGTTGCAAGCCCATGCTCTGTTCACTTTTCATGGTCCTTAGAAGAGGGTGATGAGGCTGGGCCAAGTGGGCAATCCAAACTTGCTACAACTACTATTCTGACCACCAGTTAGCCTGTCGGGCCAATGCCAAGATAAGCTCTGGTCACGAGGAAGGAGAATCTGTTTGTGGAAAAACTCCCATCAGTCCTTGGGATAGCCGATCTCGAATTAATTAGCCTAGAATTCAATCTCCCAATCGAATCTTTCGAGCTCATTAAGTGTCACGAAGATCTTTGATTCGATCACTTCTTCGACGAAGTAGATCTAATTATAGTGTACAAAGAGCAATTAAAAGCAGGGTTATGGTTTTCTCTAGAACAATTTTACAAGGATGTTCTAAAGCATCACCGAATTTGTGTAGCTCATGTACATCCGAACTCCTGGCGGACTCTGGTGGCTTTCAGAGGTCTTTGCTAAGCTAAGGGACTTGAGCCCACAATGAAAGTCTTCGCCAAACTGCACAGGCTTGCTTGGCGAAAAGATGACAAATTTTGATTTTTTCAATCAAAGCCGAACTGTGGGCTCTTCACTGATCTCCCTCCCTTGCTAAGAAATTAGAAAGATCGATTCTTTATTGTTAGGAGCAAGGATCCCCGTAGTTTCATGGGTATTCCACGTGGTTGGAATTACTTGGTCCCAAAGCCAGAAAAGAAGATCACTCTGAATGAAGCCAAGGACGTCATGGTGAAGGAATTGAAAAGCCAAGTGATGACTCGCAGATACTCATGTTCGGATGTGATCCGAGCTGAGCTGAAATGGTGGATAATGAGCGTGATCATCCACAAGAACTTTGAGTTACAACTCTCTGACCTCGGCCTCGGGATGGGTAAAACCCGAATCTTTAATCTCTTAGTCCTAGTGATCTCACTAACTTGCTTTTCTGTGTAGATATGGCAGGAGGTGAGGCCGCGAAAGGAGCTCAAAAAGCATAATAACGAGCTCGACAGGAAGGTGCTAGAAATGAAAAGAGTTGAAGCTTGGAAGAGAGCCCAAACTGAAGAGACGAGCTTTGAGGTTCAAATCCAAGAGCAACCGATCCTGGAAGTGCAGATCCTCACTTTAGAACCTCCCCTTCTATCAAAACCTCCTTCCCATCCTCTGGTCTCTTCTGCTGCAGACGGCGGATCCTTAGGAAGCCTCATCTTGGCTACTTCTCTAGCAAGGTGCTAGAATACTACTCTAATCATTAGAGAAAAATAAATCAGTACGGGGTAACCTCGACTTAGCAAAAGTATTGAGCGCTACGATCTGCTTTCCTGAGGATCAGACCAGAATGGGCCCCGAAAGTATTGATGATCTTCTCAGCCTCTCGATGAGTTTGAGCTCGGAAGCGATGGCGACCCAGCACGTGGTCAAAGAGAAGATTTATCTTATGAAGAGGGAGATGTCAAAGATGGCCCAAGATGCAACGGCCGGGTAGATTTCACTGTTTCGGTGACCGGTGTCGGTCCGGACAATTAATGGGAGTAGGGCCACACTTAAGACAACTTGAGAAGCCATAAATACAAGTAATTAGTAATGTTTAATTAGTTAACTATAAATAAGAAAAACAGAACATAAGAGGTTAAACGAGCCGAGAGTCACAGCGATGAGTGACCTCCTCGGGAACGACTGCAAAGTCGTTTTAAACTTAAATTTCGAATCGTAAAAAGTGACGCTGCGGTCCTTAGGACCCTTATGAATACAGTGGAAAAGATAAAATCACGAAAAAGAACTGTTAAGTCAGTCAAATAATTAGGTCAGGGAGCCGGAAGAAATATGAAATTATTTGCAAATCGGGATGAACCGGCGAGGGGCAATTTGGTCAATTGACCCCGAGAGCTGACTCCTGACCTAACTGTCAAATAAAATCGGAGAAAAGAAAATTTTGGAATTGAGAATTAAATTAAAGAACTAATCGAAAAAATAAATAAAAAAAAGAAGATGGAAAAGTCAAAGGTGATGACATCATGCATGATGTCATAAACAAATTAATTAAATTATTTATTAAATTGATTTGTGGTCTTCCATAAGCCAAGTTTATAAAATAAAAGAAAAGAAAAAAAAAATGGTCATCTTCCCACTTTCCCGTCCACACTCTTTCTCTCTCTCTTTTCTCCTTTGTTCCTCCATAGCCATGAAAAATCAAGCTTTTAAAGCTTGAATCAACCCCATAAATCCCACAAATTTCTTATGTAAATCTTATTGTTGGATCTTGACAAGCTTATTGAGAACAAGAAGAAAGAAGAAATTAGAAGAATTGGAGCTTTTGGAAAAACTTCAATTGAAGTAAGTTGATCCAACCTTTTCTTTAAGTAAAAATGTTTGAATTAGAGTAGAAATGGATAGAATAACATGAAAAATTGAGAAAATTATGTATGAGAACAAAGATGTAAATTTCAGCCAGCCATGGGATTGTGAAGTGTTGATGTGTTTTTGTTCAAGTAAATGTGTGTACAAGCCTAATTGAGCAACTAGATGTGATTGGCACACTTTGATTTGATGAATTTTAATAAATTAGAAATTAGGGTTTGAATGTTAGGGTTTGTGAACCAAAATTTGGAGAAATGAGTAAATGGCATGTTTGACCTAGTGTGAGGTGAAAAATGGTCAATAATGACCAAAGGAGATGTGTTTGAATTGTTGGAAGTGAAGCCAAATTCGGAGGTTGCATGGTCATGCTACTGGTAACATGACCAAGCCAACTTTGAAGGACCAAAACTCAAATTTTACAAGTCCAATTGATATGCCACCAATTGGAGATGAAAATAGACATAAAATAGCACAATTTTCATTAAGGAACCATGGCCAAAAACTGACTAAAACTTGGGGAACCAATTGACCAAAGTGAAATGAGAGCAGGCTGCCACTGCACCAAACTGACCAAATGAATAGTAACTGTTCATTTGGTCATAATTCAAGTTAGATAGGTCAAATTGACCTGAACTTTTACCAGCAATTAGATAAGATATAGATCTAAAACTTTCATGAGAAACATCATCCCAAATTATGCCATTAACCCATTTAAATTATTGAGCAAAGCTGAGTTACTGTACCTGCAAAACTGCAGGATTGCCATTTGAGCAATAATGTTTGAATGGCTATAACTCTCTCTAGAAAACTCTGATTTAGGTGATTCTTAAACCGATGGAAACCTAATACATAGTAGAACATTTCATATGAAGAAAATTAGACCAAATTATGAACTTAACTTGATCAAATTACTGAACAAAGTTGGATCAAAAACCTGCCAGAACCATAGTTGCAGTATGAACAGTGCACGTGAACAGTAACTATATTTTGACTATAACTTGAGCTACAAAACTCCGATTGGGGTGATCCAAAAACGAGAATACACTTAAGACAATAAGGAACATTTTCTATGAAGGAAGTTTTGTCAAATTCCAACAGTAGATTGACCAATGGAACAGTGCAACTTCGGAGCACCAAAACCGAAAATTGGCAATTTTGCCAAAAATGACCTAAGATTTGAGAAAATGACCAAAACCAACAAGTTTAATGACCAAAATGTGGTATGTGGGTGAAGTTGGAATTCCCATACCTATTAAGCCTTAGAAAGTCAACTATTTGGCTTGAATAGTGCAGTGAATAATAACCCGAAACACAAAATTTAAAGAACGTTGAATTTAGCACGTTAGAGCTAGGTAATTGTGAAGATAAATTTATTTTGGATTTATGTTCAGTTCTAGTACTGAAACATTGTAAAATTGTGTGTTTCAATTGAAAAGAATATCGGGAAGGAACCCGAGGAACCGAGTCGAGGCTAAGAGATGACTCATTTGAGGTTTGTACACAATAAACCCTATTTAAGCATTTTATCCTTAAAAAATTGATTTAGTACGCATTATGAATTTATGAACTTTTGTGTTGCCACCTTGTGACCAAATTGTAACTTTGGAAATTGATTTGATTTTTGTATGCAATATTTGAATGAAATGTTTGAAATGGATTTTTGATTCACACTTAGCATGACAGTTACTTATTATTCCTCCTCCATTTATGAGGTTGAGATCGTTTATTTTCTTCCCTTTCTGGCTTGCCAGTTGAGGTTGTAGATCGAATGAGTACTCATTAGCTAGCTAGCCACCTCCCTCATTGATTTTTAGTAATAGGGTTGAGATTGCTTTGTCGTGGTGTACAACACGGTATTGATCGGAAATTTTGTGTCATGGCTTAAGTTGTGTGTGACTTTGGCAACACTGTATTTATGAAATTGTTTGACTAAACTGTATTTAATAGATTATTTGACAAAATAGTGTTATTATGAACTTTGATCATTATTGAAATGTGATTGAGAAACATTTAAATTGTGTTTGGCAATGAATGATTTATTTATTGCATTTTAAATTTTTATTATGCACCACTGAGTATTTTTATACTCAGCGATGGCTTATTTTGCTGTCGCAGATAAGAGCAAGAAAAAAGCAGCAGAGTGAGCTGCGATTAAATCGAGGATTACATTGATCTTTTGTACGAGTATTATTTTTTTTTTGCCCTTGTAGATAAATTTTGATTTAAATATGAAAATGTTGTATGTATCAATATAAAGTCGAGCAGTTGTAAATAAATTGTAATAATATTAATTTGGATTTTCTTCTGTAAATTTAATATTTGTACATATGAATTTCCTGCTTTATGTTTTGTGAATGGAATTATTAAATATTCTGAGTTGACAAATTTGATTTGGATTGTGGAATTGTTTTGGAATGAATTGATTTGAGTTGAATTGTGAATTATTGGAGGTTGAGAGTTGTGAAACATTTTTTGGAGTGTTTTTCTCAGGTATTTGAAGAACGATTTTCTCCAAAAACAAACAGAACTCTGTCAAAATTTTTATAAAATTTACGGCAAAATTTAAAATGGACAAAATTTTTACTAGTATTTAAGCTTTGAATAAATGGTTTTTAATTCCTACCAAAATGCTCACCACTTCCAAAATGTAAGAAAATCGTTTTAAAATCCCTTGTAGGGTACTTAATGGGTTATCGGTAGGTGAAGTTCGGTAGTTCATTAAGTATTCTACGGGATCATGTTATGCCTTACGTAGGGGTAAAGTGTGACATGTTTTAGTGGTATCAGAGCATGGTTTTTCAATAAATTTTGTCTATGTGTATGAACATTTTATTGATAAGTACAACTGCTCAAGTGTCTTTAATTGATACATATGACATATTTACATCATGAATATGTACTAATGGAGGTCAACCTCCTTGTGTTTGATCTCAGGAAGTAGAAAATTTGAGAAAACGGAATGGAAGGAGGAGATCATTCCGAAGAACAATCTGTTGAGGCTGAGGTTCAAAGGGAAGCCCCAGCACTCCAGAACGTGAGTGGGTCACCACTCGGCTCTGCACCAAAGACCGCGATTTCTGCTCAATTTGTATAGCAGATGGCTGCGTTCTTCCAGCAAATGGCGGGTAATGTGCCACCCTAAGCTCAGATGCCAGTACCTGCAGCACAACCACATCCCTCAGCTCGGCAATATGAAAAACTGATGAAATTTGGGGCCACTGAGTTTAAAGGCACTGTGGATCCACTGGAGGCAGAACAGTGGTTGGAAAGAATGGAACGGGTTTTTAGAAAGCTGCAGTGTACGGAAGAGCTGAAGTTCGAGTATTCAGTATCTCTTCTCCAAGGGGATGCATATGAATGGTGGAAGATCATCCCCCACAGCCTGGTTGAGCCACCTGTGCTGACATGGACAGATTTTTTGAGGGAGTTCCGACAGAAATGGGTTCCCGATGCATATGTGGACATGAAGTTGCAAGAATTCCTGAGTTTGAAACAAGGGGACAGAACTATAGCAGAGTATGAGAGAGACTTCTCAAGGCTAAGCCACTATGCTGGAAGCTTAGTCTCCACCCTGCAGACGATGCAAGAGGTTTGAGTCCGGACTAAGGCGGATTTGAGAATGCAAGTAGTGGGTTTCGGACATCGAAATTTTCGAATTGATCTCACAAGCCTTGGAATTAGAAAGGATAGAATCCGAAGGGGCAGTGAAGAAGGGTTCACAAGAGAAAGAGAAGGCTGAAAAGACTACTGGACAAGCATGTGAAAGTGGTTCTGGCAAGAAGAAATAGTTTGGGGGATCTAGCTCCCGTAGAGGCAGAGGCAGATTTTTTGGCTAAAGACCACCTCGGTCTGGTCAGCCGACCCAACAAGCTTCTCGAGGATCTCTATCGGTCCGGCAGTGTGAAACGTGTGGTAGAACTCATGGTGGGGTTTGTTTCAAGGCTACTGGTGCATGTTTTAACTGTGGAGGAAACGGACATTTCGCTAAGGATTGTACTAGTCCGCGCCGGTCTGGATCTTTTGCCACATCTGAAGGATCAACCCAAGTCTCTGCACCTAGAGGGTCACCGTCAGTTGCTAGAGGTAGAGGTAGAGGTAGGGGTCCTGGTAACACCCCTGGAAGTCAAAGCACTGTTAACGATCGATTATCGATGGCGCACTGACGAGTGTATACCATGCGTCAGAGGGAGGAGGCTGAAACATCAGACATAGCAGTTAGTATTTTCTCCATCCTTGACCAAGATGTGTATGTGTTATTTGATCCTGGCTCCACACATTCATATGTTAGTGCTAGTGTGATGTGCTCTACTGCTATTCAGTGTGTACCAATGGATTATGATGTGCTAGTAACTAGTCCATTAGGCCAGGAGGTCAGGGTAAATAGGCTATATAGGGACTGTCCTTTGGTGATCCAAGGACATACTTTTCTATCTGATTTAATTGAAATGCCCTTCAGAGATTATGATATTATCTTGGGCATGGATTGGTTAGCCATGCATCATGCGATGATTGACTGTATACTGAAGACGGTCACTTTTGGACTTCCTCAGTATGGTGATGTAGTAATACATGGGGAGAGGCAGTTATTGCCTTCAAACATCATTTCAGCTGCACTGGCCAGAAAAATGATTAGAAAAGGGTGTGAGGCGTACTTGGCACATGTGATAAACACCCAAGTGGAGAGTCCAGCACTGAGGGACATTCCTACTGTATGTGACTTTCCGGATGTATTTCCTGATGAATTGCCAGGATTACCTCCAGAAAGAGAAGTGCAGTTTAAAATTGATGTTATGCCTGGTGTGGACCCAATCTCCATAACACCATACAGAATGGCACCAGCAGAACTAAAAGAATTGAAAGTACAGTTGCAAGAGTTGCTTGACAAGGGTTTCATCCGCCCTAGTGTGTCACCTTGGGGAGCGCCAGTGTTGTTTGTAAAGAAGAGGGATGGCACTCTCCGGTTATGCATTGACTATAGGCAATTGAATAAGGTGACAATAAAGAACAGATACCCATTGCCCCGCATTGATGACTTGTTTGATCAGTTGAGGGGTGCAGCTGTATTCTCCAAAATTGACCTGAGATCAGGTTATTATCAGCTGAAAGTACAAGAGCAGAGTATACCTAAAGCGCCTTGAACCATTGTGGCCATTATGAGTTTTTGGTCATGCCATTCGGGTTAACTAATGCTCCGGCTGCTTTTATGGATATGATGAACACTATCTTCAGACCATACCTCGACCAGTTTGTTGTGGTATTTATCGATGATATATTGGTCTATTCGAGGAATGCAGAAGAGCATGATAAACATCTGCGGATTGTATTGCAAACTTTGAGGGAGAAACAGCTATACGCCAAATTGTCGAAATGTGAATTTTGGCTGAAGGAGATATCCTTTTTGGGGCACATAGTATCAGCAGAGGGTATTAAGGTAGATCCTAACAAGATTGAAGCTGTCCTTAATTGGAAGCCACCCAGAAATGTCACAGAGATTCGCAGTTTTCTGGGTTTAGCTGGATACTACCGTAGATTTGTGAAGGGATTCTCCATGTTGGCATCTCCATTGACCAAGCTGCTTAGAAAGGATGTGAAATTTCAGTGGACGAACAAATGCCAGCAAAGTTTTGATGAATTGAAGAGATGTTTGACTGAGGCTCCAGTCCTGACTTTACCTACACCGGGTAAAGAATATACAGTTTACAGTGATGCTTCTCACAATGGGTTAGGTTGTGTGTTGATGCAAGATCGAAATGTTATTGCCTATGCATCACGCCAGCTGAAACCGCATGAGAGGAATTATCCAACACATGATTTGGAGCTTACAGCTATTGTGTTTGCTCTTAAGATCTGGAGACATTATTTGTATGGGGAGAAGTGCTACATCTACACAGATCATAAGAGCTTGAAGTATTTGGGCACCCAGAAAGAGTTGAATTTGAGACAGAGGAGGTGGTTAGAGTTGATAAAAGACTACGATTGTCTGATAGACTATCAGTCAGGGAAAGCTAATGTTATGGCTGACGCCCTAAGTCGCAAGACTATGGCAAGTCTACAGGTTACTCCTTTGTCTTTGGTACATGAGTTGAGATCATTACATGCCAGTTTAGAGATTAATGATGAGGGGCAGACAGCAGTTGCATGGCATGTACAGCCAGTATTAATTGATCAGATCAGAATGGTTGCTCAGAATCATGAAAAGTATCAGAAGCTGTTGGAGGAGGTTCGACAGGGCAAGAAACCAGAGTTCTCAATCAGAAATGATGGTTTACTACTACACCAGAGCAGAATATGTGTTCCTAATGATGTTAATTTGAGGCAGATCATTTTGAAGGAAGCACATGAGTCTCCTTTTGCTATGCACCCTGGTGGTACAAAAATGTATAGAGGGCTAAAGGAGCATTACTGGTGGATGGGTTTAAAAAGAGACATGGCAGAGTTTGTATCCAAATGCCTAACTTGTCAGCAAGTAAAAGCAGAGCATCAAGTACCCACTAGGTTATTACATCCACTACCAGTGCCAGAATGGAAATGGGAGAGAATAACAATGGATTTTGTGATGGGACTTCCAAAGACACAGAAGGGTCATGATGCAGTATGGGTCATTGTTGATAGACTGACTAAGTCTGCTCATTTTCTCGGATCAATGGACTACAGTTTAGACAGATTGGCCAGATTGTACATCGATGAGATTGTGAGACTGCATGGAGTGCCAGTATCTATCGTATCAGACAGAGATCCTAGGTTCACTTCTAGATTCTGGGGTAGTCTTCAGAGAGCCCTAGGAACTAGATTGAACTTCAGTACTGCATTCCACCCACAAACAGATGGCCAGTCTGAGAGGGTAATTCAGATTTTGGAGGACATGCTACGAGCTTGTGTGATTGAGTTTGAGGGTAGTTGGGATACACACTTGCCTTTGATTGAGTTTGCTTACAACAACAGCTACCAATCAAGCATTGGGATGCCTCCATATGAAGCTTTGTATGGCAGGAAATGTAGAACCCCGTTGTGTTGGGATGACATGGGTAAAAGAAAAATGATTGGACCCGAAATTGTTCAACAGACTGAAGAAAAAATCAGGGTGATCAGAGGTCGACTTAAAGCTGCATCAGACCATCAGAAGTCATATATTGATTTAAAAAGAAGGGATATTCAGTATGCAGTGGATGAGAAAGTTTTCCTCAAAGTTTCTCCTTGGAAGAGGATTATGAGATTCAGCAGGAAGGGGAAACTAAGTCCTCGTTTTAGCGGGCCATATGAGGTATTGGAAAGAGTGGGTCCTTTGGCTTATCGTTTGGCACTACCTCCAGAGTTAGAGAAGATACATAACGTCTTCCATGTGTCGATGTTGAGGAGGTATCGATCAGACCCATCTCATGTACTACCAGTAGAAGAAATTGAAGTAAATCCAGACCTCTCATATGAAGAAGAACCCATAAAGATTCTGGCTTATGAGGTGAAGCAGCTACGGAACAAGCAGATACCATTGGTAAAAGTGTTGTGGAACCATCACTCGGGCCAGGAGGCTACTTGGGAACGAGAGGAGGACATGAGGAGACAACACCCACAGCTGTTCAGAGATTGATACCAGGTAAAATTTCGAGACGAAATTTATTTTAAGGGGGGGAGAATTGTAACACCCCCGTTTGCATAGCCTGGTAGATTTCACTGTTCCGGTGACCGGTGTCGGTCCGGACAATTAATGGGATTAGGGCCACACTTAAGACAACTTGAGAAGCCATAAACACAAATAATTAGTAATGTTTAATTATTTAACTATAAATAAGAAAAACAGAACATAAGAGGTTAAACGAGCCGAGAGTCACAGCGATGAGTGACCTCCTCAGGAACGACTGCGAAGTCGTTTTAAACTCAAATTTCGAACCATAAAAAGTGACGTTGCGGTCCTTAGGACCCTTATGAACACAATGGAAAAGAGAAAATCACGAAAAAGAACTGTTAAGTCAGTCAAATAATTAGGTCAGGAAGCCGGAAGAAATATGAAATTATTTGCAAACCGGGATGAACCGGCGAGGGGCAATTTGGTCAATTGACCCCGAGAGCTGACTCCTGACCTAACTGTCAAATAAAATCGGAGAAAAGAAAATTTCAGAATCGAGAATTAAATTAAAGAACTAATAGAAAAAAATAAATAAAAAAAAGAAGATGGAAAAGTCAAAGGTGATGACATCATGCATGATGTCATAAACAAATTAATTAAATTATTTATTAAATTGATTTGTGGTCTTCCATAAGCCAAGTTTATAAAATAAAAGAAAAGAAAAAAAAATGGTCATCTTCCCACTTTCCCGTCCACACTCTTTCTCTCTCTCTTTTCTCCTTTGTTCCTCCATAGCCATGAAAAATCAAGCTTTTAAAGCTTGAATCAACCCCATAAATCTCACAAATTTCTTATGTAAATCTTATTGCTGGATCTTGACAAGCTTACTGAGAACAAGAAGAAAGAAGAAATTAGAAGAATTGGAGCTTTTGGAAAAACTTCAATTGAAGTAAGTTGATCCAACCTTTTCTTTAAGTAAAAATGTTTGAATTAGAGTAGAAATGGATAAAATAACATGAAAAATTGAGAAAATTATGTATAAGAACAAAGATGTAAATTTCAGCCAGCCATGGGATTGTGAAGTGTTGATGTGTTTTAGTTCAAGTAAATGTGTGTACAAGCCTAATTGAGCAAGTAGATGTGATTGGCACACTTTGATTTGATGAATTTTAATAAATTAGAAATTAGAGTTTGAATGTTAGGGTTTGTGAACCAAAATTTGGAAAAATGAGTAAATGGCATGTTTGACCTAGTGTGAGATGAAAAATGGTCAATCATGACCAAAGGAGATGTGTTTGAATTGTTGAAAGTGAAGCCAAATTCGGAGGTTGCATGGTCATGCTACTGGCAGCATGATCAAGCCAACTTTGAAGGACCAAAACTCAAATTTTACAAGTCCAATTGATATGCCACCAATTGGAGATGAAAATAGACATAAAATAGCACAATTTTCATTAAGGAACCATGGCCAAAAACTGACTAAAACTTGGGGAACCAATTGACCAAAGTGAAATGAGAGCAGGCTGCCACTGCACCAAACTGACCAAATGAATAGTAACTGTTCATTTGGTCATAATTCAAGTTAGATAGGTCAAATTGACCTGAACTTTTACCAGCAATTAGATAAGATATAGATCTAAAACTTTCATGAAAAACACCATCCCAAATTATGCCATTAACCCATTCAAATTATTGAGCAAAGTTGAGTTACTGTACCTGCAAAACTGCAGGATTGCCATTTGAGCAGTAATGTTTGAATGGCTATAACTCTCTCTAGAAAACTCTGATTTAGGTGATTCTTAAACCGATGGAAACCTAAGACATAGTAGAACATTTCATATGAAGAAAGTTAGACCAAATTATGAACTTAACTTGATCAAATTACTGAACAAAGTTGGATCAAAAACCTGCCAGAACCATAGTTGCAGTATGAACAGTGCACGTGAACAGTAACTATATTTTGGCTATAACTTGAGCTAAAAAACTCCAATTGGGGTGATCCAAAAATGAGAATACACTTAAGACAATAAGGAACATTTTCTATGAAGGAAGTTTTATCAAATTCCAACAGTAGATTGACTAATGGAACAGTGCAACTTCGGAGCACCAAAACCGAAAATTGGCAATTTTGCCAAAAATGACCTAAGCTTTGAGAAAATGACCAAAGCCAACAAGTTTAATGACCAAAATGTGGTATGTGGGTGAAGTTGGAATTCCCATACCTATTAAGCCTTAGAAAGTCAACTATTTGGCTTGAATAGTGTAGTGAATAGTAACTCGAAACACAAAATTTAAAGAACGTTGAATTTATCACGTTAGAGCTAGGTAATTGTGAAGCTAAATTTATTTTGGATTTATGTTCAGTTCTAATACTGAAACATTATAAAATTGTGTATTTCAGTTGAAAAGAATATCGGGAAGGAACCCGAGGAACCGAGTCGAGGCTAAGGGACGACTCGTTTGAGGTTTGTGCATAATAAACCCTATTTAAGCATTTTATCCTTAAAAAATTGATTTAGTACGCATTATGAATTTATGAACTTTTGTGTTGCCACCTTGTGACCAAATTGTAACTTTGGAAATTGATTTGATTTTTGTATGCAATATTTGAATGAAATGTTTGAAATGGATTTTTGATTCACACTTAGCATGACAGTTATTTATTATTCCTCCTCCATTTATGGGGTTGAGATTGTTTATTTTCCTCCCTTTCTGGCTTGCTAGTTGAGGTTGTAGATCGAATGAGTACTCATTAGCTAGCTAGCCACCTCCCTCATTGATTTTTAGTAATGGGGTTGAGATTGCTTTGTCGTGGTGTACAACACGGCATTGATCGAAAATTTTGTGTCATGGCTTAAGTTGTGTGTGACTTTGGCAACACTGTGTTTATGAAATTATTTGACTAAACTGTGTTTAATAGATTATTTGACAAAATAGTGTTATTATGAACTTTGATCATTATTGAAATGTGATTGAGAAACATTTGAATTGTGTTTGGCAATGAATGATTTATTTATTGTATTTTAAATTTTTATTGTGCACCACTGAGTATTTTTATACTCAGCGATGGTTTATTTTGCTGTCGCAGATAAGAGCAAGGAAAAAGCAGCAGAGTGAGCTGCGATTAAATCGAGGATTACATTGATCTTTTGTACGGGTATTATTTTTTTTTGCCCTTGTAGATAAATTTTGATGTAAATATGGAAATATTGTATGTATCAATATAAAGTCGAGCAGTTGTAAATAAATTGTAATAATATTAATTTGGATTTTCTTCTGTAAATTTAATATTTGTACATATGAATTTCCTGCTTTATGTTTTGTGAATGGAATTATTAAATATTCTGAGTTGACAAATTTGATTTGGATTGTGAAACTGTTTTGGAATGAATTGATTTGAGTTGAATTGTGAATTATTGGAGGTTGGGAGTTGTGAAATATTTTTTGGAGTGTTTTTCTCAGGTATTTGAAGAACGATTTTCTCCAAAAACAAACGGAACTCTGTCAAAATTTTTATAAAATTTGCGGCAAAATTTAAAATGGGCAAAATTTTTACTAGTATTTAAGCTTTGAATAAATGGTTTTTAATTCCTACCAAAATGCTCACCACTTCCAAAATGTAAGAAAATCATTTTAAAATCCCTTGTAGGGTACTTAATGGGTTATCGGTAGGTGAAGTTCGGTAGTTCATTAAGTATTCTACGGGATCATGTTATGCCTTACGTAGGGGTAAGGTGTGACATAAGTTCTCCAAGGAGATCAAAGCGAAGGAGGAGGAGGCTTTGATGAAGAAAGGTAGGGTTTATGTGAAAGCCCATAGTGATCTCCTAGCCGAGCTCATTAAGCGCTATCCCAATGAGGACTTCACCTGACTCGAGGAACTTACCCCGGGTGCCGAGAGTGAGGGCGAACAAGAAGGGGAGGAGGGAGTGAATGTTGAGAATGTAACTGAAGAGCGGGCTGGGAAAGACCCTCCAGCTGAATGACTTTGTATTCTTTTAAAATGAAAAACTCTTTTTATGATCAATTTTCTTAATAAGATCGGAAAAACATCAGACCAAGTTACATGCGCATGTACTGAATAGATCAGAAAAATTAACTCCCAATCAATTGAATAAAATTGAACATAGAATTAGATGATCCTGAGATTGGTTATCAATCAAAGAACATGAGACCTCGCCTTAAAGAAATTGGAAAACCATTGGAGATCGAATATTGATCAAAGCTTTGAGACATTTGAGAAGTGATCTGGAATATTGTAAAATAGGAAAGGTGACTTGTAACTTATTAAGATCGGAATAATTATTTAGAGACCGAATAAAATATTAACTAAGTGTTTGAACAATTCAGGCCACAAAACTAACCGTAATTTGGGATTTTGAGGTATTTGAATACAGAGAGATCGGAAAACAACAGAATACAAGATTGGATAATCCGAAGATCGGATATCGATCAGAACAGGACGAATAAAGATGAAGAGATCAGAAAACAACCTAACTTAAAGGTGCTAAGAATAGAGTTTTGAAACTTAAACATATGAACACACAATGAAAAGATCAAAAAACAACCTAACTGTGCGTGAGTACAAATTATTCTGAAGCTAGATATTTATTTGGGAAGTGATTCGAACTATTGCTGAGTTCAAATAAGTGACCTGTGATCGGGTCGTAATTTAGGTAACTTGTTGAGATCGGATAATATGAAAATGTAAAATTCATTCAAAATAATATTCTCACTGAAATTAAAATTGCATGATAACTTTTAAAGAGAAAATTTGTATATTGAACAAGTTGTGTATTTAAAGGCCGACCAAAATATGTTGTCTACAATCAAAAATACATTTTATTATTTAAATTAATTATAATTATATTTTTATTATTTAAATTAATTTAATAGTTACATAAATTTAAATTTTTATTTATATTTAATTTTAATTAAATATAAAATTTTATAAAAAATAATTAAATAAAAAATAAAAAAAGCAATTAGTTTATAATTTATAATCTATATAATATATAATTATGAGAATGGGGATGAACAATTTATAATTATATAATTTTTCCTGTTATTTAAATTAATTTTAAAATTTTTATAAATTTAAAATTTTTAATTTATTTGTATTTAATTTCTTCTTAATTTAAAATAATATTTTATAAAAAAAGTTAATTAAAATAAAAAACTCATATTTTTTTTTAAAAAAAATCGTATCAATTTTAATATATATATATATATATATATTATTTTGGTAAAAAAATATATATATTCATCCATTTATTCAATTCATCTCTCATTTTTCATATCCATATTTAATATATATGATATTGAAATATGATTTTCATTGTGATAAATGCTTTATGAATTAGGCATCTCTCTAACATTTTTGGTTATTTAGGTATGTTAGTATCAGATATGGTGAAAGGAAAATCGCGGCAGAGGACATATTTAGCGTCCGCGATTGTGGTCCAGAGGCAAGAGTGGCACGTGTTAATGAGTTATTGATCATTGGGAAATGGGAAGTTGTGGGCTGGTTTGAGGTGGTCCTAGAAATAGCCTAAAGGCTGCTCCACTCCATCCCAATCATGTTCCATCGTTTCTAGCTATCAACGCAAATGGTGTTGCTACTTCTCATTAAAACTTAAAAATAGAATTTTTTTTTTTTTTTTCTTTTCAATTGGATAAAGGAGAGAGAACAACAATGCATGCAGAAGACATACGAAAGAGTCAACAGCTCTAACTTACATACATAACAACGACTACACACACAATGGACCTTTTGCCTTTGCCTTTGCCATTGATCTATTTCTTATTACAAGAGGCTGGGCAGGGCTCAGTGACAAGTCGTATTCAACGGTCAATTTGCTACAGCAGGACACGACCTACACAGCAAAGCCCCATTTGCATGATTATAGATTCTCACCAGATAAATTACTCCAATCTCATAAAAGAAATTTATTTTAGTCCTAATATATTTCTTGTTATCAATATAAAAAGAAATATATAATCAATTCATAAATAGTTATAATTTTAATTAATAATTCCAAGCATACATATCACTAATTATACTCTCAAAATCATAAATTGATTAGATAATTAAGAAAATAAAAAAAAAATGTCACCATTATACCAGGAAACTGTAGGTGGACCACCGAACCATAATTCAAATTAATTATTCACTCCCTGTGCAAGAATCTTTGCAGGTTTTGTTAATGGGCAATTGGATCACTCTCTCTCTCTTCTTTGGATGCATATGCAAAATCAAACGAGACATGTACGGAATGGCATACATGTTTCAGTTAAACTCTCTTCTTTATTTACCCGATCTGGGTATGCAAATTATATTGTGATCGAAGTCACCTCATGTAAACAAATATCATACGCCTGCAGCTTCAAGCTTTCTTTTTATACATCTCTCTCTATATATGCTAAAAAAAAATAAACTAGTGCTCAATTATTCATGTCCTCCTAGTATTTCAGCGATTCCTTGTCCAAACTTAACTTTTTTTTTTTTTTTCACCTAATTGGCCCCCTCTTTGGTCACATCACTTTCCCAATCTACGCAAGCCAATATGCAGCATCATTTCTCAATTCTCACCACCACATGTTTCACCTCCCATTGTCTCGCTATATATATATATACTTTACAAGTCATGCATTTAGATTCTAAAATAGAATGAGATTGCCCTTTTAATGCAAAGACAATAGATGTAGTGTACACTTGTAAAAATGATGACATATTACATGTATAGAAAAAGGTGGTATAATATATATGGGTATGGGATATATTGGAATTCAACATAAAGCAAAAGGGGCACTGGACAGACAGGTTATGGAGGCAAATAGCTGCAAATGGAGTGGTAATGAAGAAAACCATGTGAAATAATGTAAAATTAATAAATAAAAAGAAAACGCAGGCCAAGGAATTGGAGAAGGTGAGAATAGTTTAGGGTTGGTTTGACCATATGTTAGCTAGGAGACTGTGATGGTTTTGCCCGCACGTCCTTGTAAGTTTCCATTCCCCACAACCCTTTCTTTTAACATTTTAATTAGCCAAATATTAGCAGACAAGAGATCCAAATTAAGCATAAATCTAAGCTATTTCAATTTCCTAGATTCCCCATTGCCACTTTTTCTTTACTCCACCCCAGCTGGCTTTTTTTAGGGCACATTATTATTAATTTCAACTTATATATAAAAATAAATAATAAGAGTATTAAATTAAATTATTAAGTGAGTGCATATCATTTATATGTTAATCATTCATGAGCTGCATATAATGTATTTAAAATATAAAATAATTATATAAAAATCATGATATATTTAAATTAATTATTTATTTTTATCCGTAGATTTGATGATTTGGTGGTGCAAATCTTTCCCTATAATGAGGAAAAATTTTAAATATAATCATTATATATATAATTGCTATATTATAATAATTGTAAATAAAATGGGAAGAGCTGCTTAATATTGAGGAAATGGTTTGGCTAAGCCAAACGTGCAAGCTCGTGGGAACCACACGAGCACACTGACCAATGCCAACCAACGGAGCAAAAGCTGCCACTTGGACAATCCAGAGGCCATTAAAAGGCCCTCTAATGTTTAAAGAAAAAAGATCAGAAGTGGTACGATATAACATGATGCAGCATACTATACTTTTGGCTTGTTGACTGACCCCCTTTATTTACTGCCCTTTGTATTACCCTCTCACTGGACGGTAGTCTGGGCCGCCCCGTCCGTCAGTCCGTCCCCGCCCGGCAGCTGACGTCACCCACTCCCAGTGTGTTTATTCTTTCTGGGCCTTGGTTCTGTCGCTATCAGCCCACTGCCCCGCCTATAAACCTTTTGCCTTTCCCTCACTTTTTCTCATTGCATTTACTCACTTTCTGCTTCTTCTTCTTCTTCTTCTCTCTCTTTCTCTCTGTGTGCATGGAAGCGATAGAAAAGCTTTCAAAGGTGAAAGTCAGGCTTAAGTTTCTTCAAGGTATGCTTATATATCTCCTTTATGCTAAAAAGTCAAAGGTGCTACTTTCTGCTGGTCTGTTTTATTCTGTATAGGATCTTTGTCTGTGCGAATTCTTTGCCTTCTTATATTACATAAAAAGAAAGAAAAATGAACTTTCTTTCTTTTGTTGTTAATGATGATTAATAACTAATTATATATGTACGTGTTTATTATTCTTCTTGGCTTTAGCTTATATATATGGTAATGATTCACATGCAGGCAATCTTGAATTTAAAATCATGCATAAGAGCATGAACCACGCCACCGTCTGCAACGCTTCAAGTAGTGGATTTTTGGCCGGATTCAAGTTTGATGCTAAAAGTCCCTTTTTAATGGTGGCTTGTTCACGATAATTGGGTGCTATCCTACCTGAGCTTTTTCTATCATTTTTTTTTTGTTTTTAAGCTTCTTGACCTTGTAAGACCTTTTTTTAATCTTATAAGACCCCTTCTTACATCCATTGTAAACTCTAAATCAGAATTTCTTGATTTAGAGTTTCAAATTCATTTTTTGCTGTTTTCACCCAACTCATCTTCTCCTTCCTTGTCTATCCCTCTTGAGCTGTTTGACTAAAAGTA
The DNA here is from genome assembly GCF_030052815.1 of Hevea brasiliensis. Lineage (NCBI taxonomy): Eukaryota > Viridiplantae > Streptophyta > Magnoliopsida > Malpighiales > Euphorbiaceae > Hevea > Hevea brasiliensis. Next base: position 804,865 of record NC_079496.1, on the reverse strand, counting down.
ATATATCTATTTTCAAAATCCCCCCAATTAAACAATAATTAGAAGCCTAATGCAAGCCGTGGAGCCTTTGTTATCTTTCTTACTCTATTAAGGTAATCAATTTATATCGTTATTATTTCTGCAGAAGTATGCTGTTGCAGGCATCAGTTCGTTGCTTTATGTGTTGTTGGCTGAGAAGCAAGAGAATAAATATTCTCTCGGATATGTGTAAAGACTAAAGACTTCTCCCCGTGACTGCTTTCTCTTATGTACAAACGTATATATCCACTGTATTATTGGAGAGCTCCTCCCTCTCCCTCTCTCTCTCCTTATCCCTAAGGACTTTTTGTACCAAGAAAGTTGTTAATGAAAAAGCTGATTACCCTACAGTGAGAAGCATTTTTTCCACACCCCATAAATGTCAAGAGAGAGAGGGAGAGAGAGTCTTCTTTTCTTCATATTTTAAATTGATGTTTCTCCTTTCATTGCAAGACAAGTAGAATAATAGTTTGAGAGCTTAATTTGGCAGTTGATATGCCCTAACAGTTGTACCCATTAATTTCTACATATACTAGAGCAATCAGCACTTCAGCAGTCTTCTACTTGGTATACTTACTTTGTGTCCTATAAGCGACAAAAAATTTTTACTTCCTTCCCATTATGGACTTTTGAACTGAAATTTCATGCAGTGATTATATGCAAAACCTCATCCTGTTCATGTGTACCAGTATTAGTCCTGCAAATTTTCTTGTAATATAATGTAATGAATTCTAAATGTTCTTCAAAGTAAAAAGAAATACCCTTTAAGCTACATCAAATTTCATAGCTTATATATATTTTTACCGGCCACCAAGCTTTTAAATGAACCTCTCCATTATCCTGGTCCAATTTAGACTCATCACATAGATGACATATGGATTAGGCAAGAATCCTATCAAGAAAACCATTGGATCCTTATTAGATCAAATAATCACTTGTTAGGGATATGTTAATTCTATCAGTACAATAATTTCATGAAAAATAAATGGAGCCCAACCTGCAAGAATTTTAGGTCGAAAATGATGAGCTTTTGATAATGATGTTAATGATACGAAAAGAGTCAAATTAGGAGGTTAATGATAGATTTACGGACAGCACATGAACATGAAATTGTTCATTAGTCATTCCAGTATCCTTTAATTAATACTTAATCATACTTACTCATGGCAAATTATATATGGACAAATATGTATAAATCACATGAAAAGATAGATTATTCCCTTGTGTCCTGCACTGCAAACCCTGCATGTCTAGCTTTTTCTCTAGAGGTATATTATTCCTCATGAACTTCATCAAATTAAAAGGCACTGGCTTCTTCAAAACACATCTATAATTTGATGATGGAGAAAGCATCTTATGCAAAATTTGAGCTAATCGTTGGCTTCATTTATACATCAATGAAAAAAATTTATCAAATACCAAGGCAAATTAAAGTTTTGGCCCCAATTATTATCTCCTCAGAAATTTTTGGGTAGCAAAAAGTTTTGTAACAAAAAATGATGATGCTCACAAGTGGGCATTGAAAAGCTAAAAGCCTTTTATATAGTATATATTTGTGCATAATTACCTCTCTTTCTTGCATGTGGCAGCATAGGGGGATATGATTTCACTTGTATTTGTTGTGCTTGGTATCACCAACATTAGGGCCCTATTTTTCAAACTTTTTACTATCTTTAGGCAAACAAACTAACATGGGTCACTCATTAGGTTTTTATTTTCTTTTTTTTCTCAAATCATTCCTTTCAAGACCCTTGAAAAGGGCATTCCATGCAAGAGAAAAGTAAAAGGGATTTGACGTATAACCCTTCAATAATTTGCCTTGATGAAAAATTTTGCAGCAATGCTTTTTCATATTTAACAAAAGGAGAGAAGAAAATCAAGAAAATGAAAAACTAAACTGACCCTTCTTTTTTATTTAATGGAGGTTTTGTACATTATATAAAAACTAATAAATTATATGATTAAAAATATTAGCTTTTTTCAATAGTAAATCTCGAAATTTATAAAAAGAAAATTCGAATATGAATTTTTTTTATTTTTAAAAGTGAAAAAAAAACAATTTAATTAAATATACGAAACACATTTTAATTTTTCTTTATATATAAAATTAATTAAGTGATATTCAATTAATAAAATAGTCAAGCTTATCCTATTTTCAGCACACAGATTGCTTTTATTTTCAGCCACCAACCGTGCTTTTCACATGGGTTTTTGAATTTTGCCGTTTTCACCACAGCGATTAACATGTCCTTGCATGGATATTGATGTATGAAAAAATTATTATCTAGACTTAATCTAACATAAATTTAAAATATAAATTTATAATATTTATATATTTAAAAAATAAATTTATTATATATTTTTAATTTTAAATTTATAATAAATTAAATTTAAATAAGAAAAAATTTTAATATAGGAATAGGTTAATTAAAATATGGGAGATGCTTATAACTCCAACCTGCAAAGGAGAAATATGAATCTTGATTTTTTTTTTATCAATTAAATTAAAATTTATTGGTGAGAATCTTGAAACTTTTATAGTGTTTAATTAAGCTAGTTTTCATTTTTCAGTAATCAGCAAAAGATAGGAGGTGCTGAGAACTTCAGCCTCCTTAGGAGAAGGTTGTAGAGGAAGAGAAAAGATTCCTATTGGTATGGGAACTCTGGTTTTTTACAGAAAAGTCTAAAATGATGGAATAATTTTCTTTAACTCCACAGTTTTATGAAAGGATGGTGAAAGTGTTTTTGAATGACAGGTTTTGCTTTTGGTTCTTGATTATTGTCCTTTTCTTCACCTTTTTTTATTTAAAAAAAAAATAAAAGAATTTATTTTAAATTCAAGTTAATATATTTTATTCATAAAAACTTTAAAATAATTAAATTATTTTTAATATTATTTGAGATATATTTTTGTTTTTTAAAAAAATAAACTGAAGTTAGACTCTCAAGCTATCATTTGCTGTGTGCTTAGAAATTTTGATGTTTGCATTATATATTGCTTATGGTTATTGCTTTGTTATTTAGGATTATGGGTAATTATTAATATATATATATATATATATATATATATATATATATATATATATATATATATATATATATATATATATATAAAAGGATAAATATTTTATATACATTAATTAAAATTAAATATATACAACTAAGTAATGAATTTAGATAATGATAATTAAATTTAAAACAAATATAAATAATTTAGAATGAATTTTAATTAAATGTTTGTATTAAAAATATTAATTAAATTAAAATAGAATAATTTTTTGGGTACACTTTATCATCCATACTCTATCTCTGTCTTTAAAATATATTTTTAAAACTATTATCTTAATGTTATTAAAAAAATTAAATTAATAAATTTTGACTAAGTGGCATTAGAATTATTTAAAATTATGAAATATTAAATTCGAATCTCAATTATAGTTAAATAAAAAATAAAAAATAATTAATTTTAAACGATGAATTTTAGCTTATTTTGAAAATTGTGATATATTAACTTCAAGTATCTAAATAGAAAAAAAAAAAAAAAAAAAACAGTTTGAACAAAATATTTAATTATTTTGAAAATTTAAAGATTAAAATATATCAAATTTAATCTTAAACTAATTTTTAATACGCTGTGGTTAATATATGAAATGAGTTATTTCTTTCGACGACATATTAATAGTAATATCAAACGTAGTTCAAAGTAGGCCCAAATCCCACGGGAGACAATTGGGCCAACCACATTAAAGGTCTATCCTCATAAGGGTTCGGCCCATTTCTTGAATTTGCTGAATTTAAATTGTATCAAAAATACTTTTTTTTTTCAGTAAATATTATCTATTTCTTGAATGTTAATTTGTTTAATTAAAATTGAATTAAAACATGGATTTATTGTTGACATACAACTTGGACATTGATGGACACAACAAAATCCTAGTGGGGGCTAAAACATCCTCGCATGATATCGAACCATCTCTTAATTCTAAAAATGAAGCTGGCTCAGATTATATAGGATCACTAAATAAAGCGCCTTTGCTTGCTTCAATGTCACCACAGAAGATGCCAGACTGATGAGAGAACAGAAAGGGTACACTCAAGGAAGAATCCAGTGGTAATCGAAATTTTGCAGGATGATCCAGTTTTTATTTTACCTATGGCAAGCAATGATAAAGTTGATGGAGTGATGAAGCTCCAAGATTTTACCTAGTGCAGACAGTATCTCTTGTTTGATTGCAGCCAAAAAGCGACCTTTTCTTGTAAGTTATTCATTAACGTATGCGTTTGATTTTCTTTCATTAATAGTACCGCTAACTTCAAAGCTGATTTTTCACCAAGGATTTTGCATTACTTGAATGTCAACATTGGCCTACTTGGGATTTTCTGTAGTCCTGCGGTCCCTCCATAGGCTGCCCTTGGCTTTATGTTGCCATCAGTGGTATTGAATAGGCCATTTCATTTACGAGGTGGGATGCATTAGCTACGCATGTGCTGCTGTGATTTTACATGATACATGAAATGCGTATAAAATAAATTCATTTTAATTTGTAGGGGTACCTTCTTTTATCCCATTCCCCATTTTTAGCTTAATCAAGAGTATGTGTACAATCTGTTTATGACTTTACATAAGGGATTTTCATGTGAATGACCTAGATAACAAGATAGCAGTTGTCATGAAATGCGGGATTCCAATTATTATCTCTGCATTTATTTTCATATATAAGTGCATCAACATTCATATGGACTCTATTTAAGTAAGCTTAAAATATAAAATTTAAGAACTTTATTGTTACAAGATTCCATTATGAGTAGATTTTCTATTGAAATGAGAATTGCATAGAGCAATTCTCTCTATTTCTATTACGTGAAGTATTGCAATAGGGTAATATAAGTTGACACCAAATAGGAGAATAGAGTCATATATAAACAAAAAAAAATATAAAAAAAAATTACATTCTTTGACATAATTTCAACGACACAAATAAGAAAAAAAGAGTCATTTCTTTGTAGTTCTATATTGGTATTTTTCTTTAATGTGATTTTCAGTCCTATCAATGTGCTTTCATCAAGTGTTTTATTCTCTAAAATTTGTTTTAAAAATTATCTGTAATTCAGATACATTTAAACTGTGAATTTTATATTTAATTTGTGGATAACATGTGATTAAATATGAACTAACAATATAAAATTGATTATGAGTTAATATGCTTGATCAAATATGATTAGGGCTATATTAATTTTTTTTTAATCTTATAATCTACAGAAAATCCATAAGATAAAGACAGTTGAAAACTTGAAAGATTGGAATCGTATACGCAATCCTAATGCCCAAATTATCTTTTAATAATTTGAGTCATTATTCAATGATAACTTACTTAATTATATTGAAAATGTATTTTATATAATTAATATTAATGAAATGATGTTACCTTTTTAATTATTCTTTATAATTTTTTTCCATTTACTTTGATTAGTTTATTGATTATACCATCATTATCTATGCTAATATAAAGCTGGAAACCTTATGATATTTATCTTATAAAAGTGGAAACAATCGGCCTAGTGTCAACAACTTGTTGATGCCAACTTCTCTCTCTCTCTCTCTCTCTCTCTCTATATATATATATATATATATATATTCCATCAATTTCTATCATTTTTCATATGTTTTAATCTGAAAATGACTTGAAAACTCATGGTAGCTATATTCAAATCATGTATAATTAATGGTCTACTCTAATTCATATCTTAAAAAATAATATCTCATTCCTATATAATTAATCAAGTTCAAATTTGAAAATCACTCACCATATTAATTGTTTTCTCCTTTTAAATTATTATTATTATTATTATGTAATTTCTAAATTTAATATTTTTTTATCTTAAGCTCATGCACCCATATACACCTAAACTCTATATATTACCATTTCTTTCCAAAATCAGAAATTAAATTGATTAATTGATGATTAATTAGTTGATGAATTTTTTTTTTTTTTGTAAAAATAAAATATTAAGCTTAATTGTTTAATCATAGTGGGTTGATAGAATGTCAAAATATGCAGCGTTTGACTTGGCAGCATGAAATTGTCATATGATAGTGTTGTGTATAGAGATGTGATGGAAAAAGAAATATCTCCTAACTTAATTTTATTTAATTATCAAAAAACAAAAAATTGTTATTGCTTAATCACAGGAAAAAACATGTTTATTAAACTAATTTGAAGTGGATAAATCAACCAATGTATAAATGTATTTTGTGTCTTCCAATAATTCTGTGTAGCCACATTTCTGTCTAACCTATAATTCATAGGTTAGACGTTTCAACTGCCAGCAATATAGGATTATAGAAATTTATACACAAATCTATCTATCAAATCAAATCAGTAATATATTTTAAAAATATTATTATTAAAAAAATATTAAATTTAATATACTTTAATTATAAAAATATTAAAATAATAAAATAAATTTAAATAAAGTTTAAAAATAATATTAAAAAAAACTTTTTTTAGCCTCTAACTTCAACCTAAATGGGTTGGGATAAATTTTAACAACTCTTTCTAAACTTATATAACTATAATACTATAATTTTTAATTTAAAAATATAATATAAAATTTTATCAATTTTTAAATTTTATATAATAAAATTCTTTTAACTTCTAATTATTAATTTTCTAATAGACGTTGAGTTAGATAATTTTAACATAACACTTAATCATTATTTCTCTTTTCTCTCTTAAATCATATGTAAATTGAATTATTTTACTTTCTGTAGAAAAAATAATTTTCAATGTGTGAAGTGAATAATTTTACAATTTACATAAAAAAAGAAAGAAAAATAATGATTAAGCTCCACGTTGGATCTATTCATGTCAACATCTAATTGGAAATTCAATAATTGAAAGTTAAAAAAAAATTTATTGTGTAAATTTTAAAAATTGAGTGACTTTATATTACATTTTAAAATTAAAAGATTATAATATTATAACCATATAAATTTATAAATAATTATTAAATTTATCTGGAAGGGTTAGAAACAACTTTTTCTTTCATAAAAGTAGTACCGTATGGAGTGCATGGGAATGTAGCACAAGAAAGCTAGGCTACCACTTTAGGGTTCAACAATCATTTTTATTTCCAAAAGCATATCTATTTCTAGTAGGAGATTAGGTACTCCTAATCTTACTTTAATCAATGAACCTCTATTATTGAATATTGATTACCACTTTAGGAGTGTAGGATTAAGATTTAAGAGAAAGGTTGCCCAATTATTATTGTTTATAATGTTTCTTGCTCCCTCAACTATTGCTAATTGCATCTTTAATTACTGGCTACTTATAGCCTAATTATTTATAAAATTAATTAACAACTTAATTTAAGTGCTCGATGAATTTAATATCAATTATAATTAAGCCCGATCTTACATGAAAATGCATTTAACAATTGTTAGATTCATGCATTTATTATAAATATTTGATTTAAAAATTATAAATCTCATTCTCAAATAAAATAATAAGAAAAAAAGTATTCTCAAAGTCTCTCTTTTTGTAATGTACTTCCATTATTAATTCCCTCGCTAATTAATTAATTAATTCTTTTAAGTATAGCCTTTAGTAGACTGCCGTAAATTATTGTTTCCTAGGTTTTTCTGCCCTCCATTATTGTTTCATTTAATTATAATAAGGATTTAATTAAATCATGATCATGGAATTACGTAATGGAAAATAATTGATAATAACAACAAGCAATGCAATTTCAAATTGGGTGACAATTAATATAGTGAAGAAAATTAAACATAATAGTATTTGTTTTTTTTTTATATTTATTAGGATTTAAATTTATAGTTACATATATATAGATCATGATTATAATATTTATTTATATTTAGAATTATTTAAATATAAATTATAAAAAAGAAAAATGTTAGTGTCATTTTACGAATAATATATTAATCACTTATGATTAAACCTGTGGTCACCCCTATCCTCACTGCCCACCCACTTCAGTCAAAGAAAAGCGAAAAGGGAAAATTACTTAAATGTTCATTTAATTGAATATTTAAATCTTGTAAATAATACATCAAATAATTAATATTAAAAATAAATAAATCATATGTTAAATTTTATATAATATACAACACACATGCAAGTCACGTGGATGAGGGGCTAGCCTAGAAGTAGAACTAGATAACCTCGGCTTCCTTTGGAATTATACATAATATTTGTTAGAAGATATATGTTAATTTAGACTTAATTAAGATTTATTTAATATTATTAAATTATTGTTAATTTTTTTTACATTGTGCAAATATAAAGTAATTAAAAATTATACTTAATATATTTGATTATAAAATATTAAAATTATTTTTTAATAACGTTTAAAATGAAATATTTACTAATTGTACAACAAAGTCTTCGAACAAAATTAGCACTATTAAATTCATTTTCTCTCTCTCTTTTCTCATATATGTATATATATAGACCAAGCATACCCGAAGTTACTGTCCTACAAATCTTTCTTTCTTTCTTTCTGTAAAAACTTTTCGTTCCTCATCTTTCATTTTTCTTGGAGTAGAGATGGTGGTGGCTTCTCCAGCTTCAATTATTGGAAGTGAAAAAATCATAGAGGACATCGAGCTGCCCGTAATAGACGTCTCAATAGGTGACAGATCGGAGTTGTCGAATCTCATCGTTGGAGCTTGTGAGAAGTACGGTTTCTTCAAGGTGATCAACCATAGAGTGTCTAATGAAATCATTTCCAAAATGGAACAAGAAAGTTTGAGCTTCTTTGCTAAGCCTTTCCCTGAAAAGGAACTTGCTGGGCCTGCTAATCCTTTCGGTTATGGCTGCAAAAACATTGGCTTTAACGGTGATATAGGAGAGGTTGAATATCTTGTTCTTAACAGTCATCCTCTCTCCATTTCTCAAAGATCCAAATCCATCTCCAATGACCCCAACAAATTCAGGTACTACCCTTCTTCCTATCTATCAACTTTTACATGGAAATTCATGCATTAATGAAAAGGAGGGTGACTCAATGCACAAAGTATTCCACTTAATAGCTAAATAGGTTAGCTTACTTCCCTTTTTATTCATGCTCGGATAGCGATGAATTCAACCTTACATATTATCTTCTAATCCCATAGCTGGCTAGTGTTCTGTTCCATTTTATTCTTATTCTACTGCTGCACCTGCCTTTTTTTCTTCCAAAAACAACCATTTAAAAGGAGAACAAGGAAAAAAGAGAGAGAGAGAGAGAGAGAGATGATGGAGGTAACACGTGACAAAAAGAAAGTCCTTAGACAATCAAGATCACATAATCTTGTGCTATATGAAAAAAAGAATTTTGTTAAAATTGTAACAGTAATTTATTTTTATTATTAAATAAAAAATTATATAAAATGAGGAGTTAATAAAAATTAAATATATAAATAATTTCATTTATTAAATTAATAAAGAACTGTTTAATATTTATGTGGAGTTGAATACATAAAAAAAAAAATTGATTCTGTATAGAATCCTACGCTCTTGTAACCCGGGAAAATACTAGTCAACTTTCTTCAATAAGCGCGTGTTGGACAAACTATTTTCACTTGCAGGTCAAAATTTCCTAAGAAACACAAGCTAAAGTACAACGACCAACTGTATCACATTGGAGAAAGAAAAAAAGAAAGAAAGATTGACAAGTCATAGAGATATATCATGGACGGTCCAATCAAATCAAAACCATAGTCAGATGTTATAATAATATATATTATTAGTTATTATAGCAAATGAAGCTTTGCTCATTTTATTAATCTAAATTATTTATTTATAATTAATATGAAATTTGAAAAACAAGAAAAAAATGAGTGTTGGGTAACAATCCCAGTCCCGTGCATGTACTGAGGATGTGTACTGATGATGATTGTGTGTGTGTGATGTTTATTATTATAATTATTATTTATTTTTTCTGATAAATATGTGACAGCTCTGCTGTGAGTGGTTACATAGAAGCAGTTAGGGAGGTGGCATGTGAGATACTAGATCTTATGGCAGAGGGGTTGGGGGTCCCAGACACATCAGTGTTTAGCAGGCTGATCAGGGACGTTGATAGCGACTCCATCATCAGGCTCAATCACTACCCACCTTCTTACAGCACCAACAGGGTTGGGTTTGGAGAGCACTCTGACCCTCAGATCCTGACCCTCTTGAGATCCAACGATGTGGGTGGCCTACAGATTTCCTTAAATGATGGTGCATGGGTCCCAGTCTCACCTGATCCCACAGGTTTCTGTGTCAATGTTGGGGATGTGTTGCAGGTTGGTCCATTTGATCTCTCTCTCTCTCTCTCTCTCTCTCAGTGGCAGTAGCATTAGTCAATAGATATATGTATGTCACGGAAATAAAAAGGTGAATTTGATTGATGGGAACTGATCCTAACTGGAGGAATCACTGACACCGCAGAAGCTAAGGATTGGGTTTCTTGATGTCAGTGGGAACCACATTATCAGTTTCTATCCAATTAGAATCAGGAACATGATCAATTGAATGACTAGTTTGTTTCAGAATAAATGGAACCAGAAAGTGCCTCTTCACTTGGGCCTATCTTTCCATTAATGTTTGTGTTTACAAGCTCACTTCACTCGCTTTCATTTTACAGTCACCTAACCAATATCATTTTTGGTGGGTCTCTGCAAATGAAAATGATGATTGGTAGATTAAGCTCATTTTTTTTTTCCTCTTAAAAATCAATGATATGATAATGATATAGAGAATATATGGTGGTCTTTTTTTTGAAAAAAAAAATAATAAAGAAAACAATTCATAGCAATCTTTTCCAAAAGTTCATTTTCAAAATAAAAATGATTCTCGCTTCGAAACTGACTGAAAATGACAGAGATAAGGCCTGTGGTAGGCCATTTTCAAAGACCTTTCTGTTCATCTGCATAAAACTTTCATTCCATTCCTCTTATGTTCTAATAATAATAATCTTCTTCTGTATTCTGTCTTCTAGGCTATGACCAATGGGAGATTTGTGAGTGTGAGGCACAGAGCTGTAACCAACTCTTACAACTCTAGAATGTCAATGGCATATTTTGCTGCACCACCTCTCAACGCCGAGATCGCTGCACTACCGCACATGGTCTCTGCGGCTAGGCCTACCTTGTACAGGCCATTCACTTGGGCTGACTACAAGAAAGCTGCTTATTCTCTACGTCTTGGAGATGCCCGTCTTGATCTATTCAGGAAACAAGGAGTAGAGCTTGCTTAATGGCTTGTGGGTAGTTTCGAGTCTTTGAGAAATATAAAAATATGGAGGGTTTTATGTCTTTTTGTAATCCTCAAGGGGAATTTTGGTTTATATTCCATAATTGCTGCTTATAGAAGGAAATCAAAGGGATTGGAATTCAAATTGGACTTGAATTGATATCGATCAAAATCCAATTAATTAAAAGTAGATTTAAATCAAAACTGATCAAATTGAAATCAAAGAGGAACTAGAATCCGAAATGAAATTAGAAGTTTTATGATTTCAGTTTCGATCCTTCTAAATCAAAATTACCAATTTTGGTGCCATTCGATCAGGTGGCCGCATCTAATTCAGGGGTATGGTTTCAACTTACTTCGAGCCTTCTTCAACCTTTTTTCCTTTTTAATGGTAGATAGATGAGTTGGTAGTTTGAGATCCATTAACCTCAGTTGTTGACGAAACCAAGAACAAAAATTCAACTAGCTCATGTGTTATAAAGATAAAGAAATGGAAGACACCTCCAAGCTAGAGCTATTGAAGAAAATGTATTAAATTCTTGAATTCATCATAAAATTTATCCATGTCCATACAATACGTTAGAGGCTCTCAAAAAACAGAGCCACTAATTGAAATCAGTCATGTCCCTCAATGAATGGTACATATAATTACGCTTCAAAGTGAAGTTTTGCTGTTAGAAGTAACTGGCCATTGCCAAAACCCAAGTGTAATAAGTTGTTCCTTTATCAAATGAAGTCACCTCTGAATATTTTTCCAGTATATGAGTGTTCTTATTTTGCTTTTCTTGTTTTCCCATGCTTCCTATAGTCAAATAGATAGTTAAGGCAGCAGTAGGAAAAAAAGATTTTATTCAGGCTCGATTCTGGGATCTTGAAGCAATGCGTGAACACTTCTTCCGACTGGTTTTGCTAAGTGCACAGACACAAGTCTCGAGAAGATCATAGTCCTCATCCCAGAACAACAATGACGCTTTCTCTGGGTTCTCCAAAAGCTTCTTTGATGTCAGGAAACCAGCAATTGTCCATGTCTGAAAAAGCCGCGATTGTTTGCCTATAAACCTTCCACTACGTGTGTCGTAGTATTCAGGCCACTGATCCAAGGACAACCTCTTCTCAGCCAAATCAACTGCCCTCTGAGCTAATTCAGGTCTCCCCATTTTTACACATGCCAATGTGAACTGGAATGACACGAAATATCTTAGCATTCACAGGTCTGTAACTCAGATCGTCAAGATATATTCAATTAAGTAACAATTTGGAAAATAATTACCTGCCATAGAAGGGTTGGCCAAGATCCTCCATTGTGATAAGACCATGGGCTGCAATAAGATCAGAAGGATTAGTATATGAGAATAATACATTCCCCGAGATCTGCTGTGATGCTAGCCAACATGTTCAGGGGAATATGAGTAAGATCTAATAAAGCATACAGAATATAAAAGAGCCTCACGTATTCTTTGGGTCACTGCCAGTAATTATATGCCATTCTTCATATTCCAAAGCAGGGTAACAAATTTTAAGAGGCATATGAGCCACAAGATCATCCCATTTAGACTCGATCAAATTCAGGATACCCTCATTCTGTTTTATGGTTCCCAAAGAGGAAATAATAGCCCAAAGATTCCCAAGAGTGAAAAACCTAAAATCCATATGAGCAGGTTGTAGATTGCCAATAAGGTAGCCACCTTCTTCAGGAATCCAATCCACTAGCCATGAAGGAATTTGATCTGGATATATATTGAATTTGTTCACTGCATCTGTTGAGTATTCCTCTGTCTTGTAACGATAGATCTCATTAATCTTCTTCATGTCCACCCAATAATACTCTCTGATATGAAAGGAGAGTGCACTAAGTCGGTTATTGACAGCAGCTACCAAATTCTTGGTTCCATCATTGACAATCAGCATCTCACGGGCACAACGCAGAGCCGCATAGAATAAGGCCTAAAAGATCATATAATTAGGCAAATAAAAAATCAATGAGAAAGAGAACCGTGTCAAAATGAAAAGGTAAGGTTAAGGGGGGAAAAAACAGAGAACTAAGCAAGGAATAACAATGGAGCGCACATATACATATATTGAAGAAAGGGAGGGAGGTGGAGAGCGATGATTGATGGGTTCACAGCATCAACAAAGGAAAATAGCTTCAGAAAGTAAGCATCCTTTTTCCACATAATTCTGAAGTGCTAGTGCAGTATCTATTTGTAGCACATGTAAGCAATGAGTACAAAAACACTGTCCAGGAAATATACGAGCAGGTGATGATCAAGTTGAGTAACAAGTTCATAGCATGAACATAACAGCTGGCATACAACTGGTATATTATATACACATGAATAGGAACACTACAAGCAGGTACTGCAAGCTCTTTGAAAACGCTAAATGGCATGTAAAAGGATATCAATTTGCTACCTAGTCCCACTCTGATCCCTACTTTCTAAGACATGTAATAACTGAAGCAAATCTAAAAAGTTGAATTTACTTCTATCCGGCTTACTTGGATTTCAAGAGGATGTCCATGAATGCCCATCCGTCTATCAATCATGCAGGAACCATCAGTGACTAACAGAGTGGGGAACATGTCAAATCCATCAGACAGACATAGATTAAGTATGAGCCTTATGCCTGTCTGGACATCAATTCTCTCTTGCAAAGCATAGTCACTTGTGATCCTTCCATAAGCTCGCAACAGTATTATCCACCACAACCCTGTTGATGGACATATGTTTCAGATTCCAATAATGCTTAAAAAACTGGACAAAGAAACTAGAGCAACATTTGAAAGATTCAGAATTTAAAGCAGTATGAGCATAAAGGACTGCTTAGCATACCAGAATCAACAGGGGCTACACGACCAATGGCTGATTCGCCGAAGTCAGGATCCAAAACTTCTTCAAATGCTCCATCACTTCCATCAAGGGGTGCAGTTCTAACTTTAAAACTTGCTGGCATCAGCCCTTGCCCTGGACTGTAACAGTCCACTGTCTTCTCCCAACTCTAACAAACAAAATAGACGATTATTTATTACAGTTAAAATTTGAAATGACTGCCAGTTTTCACTCCCACCCCCTACAAACGAAATGCAACAGTTAATAGGTTAATTATACAAATAAAGCCATTAAAGATGCATCAACAATATGCTACCCTGCCACATGTGGTAATATCATTTATTATACTTCAACAAGCTAATTTACTAGTAGTGATCAAAAGATTTGCCATACTACAACGTACAAACTATGTGCATTACAGAATAAGTAGTAGTTTCTTATTGCAGGGCAGAAGACAAAATGCAACACTAGAGTTAGATAGGGATTAAGGCTTAGTAGAGCTGAGTTAAATAAATACTGCAATAATGCAGGGCACCAATGGGGGTAAGCAAGAATACACAAAATACAGAGTAAGCAAACATTATGTTCACAAAAATTCTCCCACTGCTTATGTTTCTGAGTAAGGTATGTCAATTAAAACGAACATTACAGAAAGAGCAGCCACGCAGAATCAGAAACATTTCCTGATATTCTCTAGAGCTAGCGGTCTCATCAAGAAAATAGTTACTTTCAAAATTCTATTTTGAACAACAGAACTTCACGTCAGATGCAAAATTGAAGTGCCACTTATTACATGAAGAATGCAATTCAACTAAGTGAACCAACGAACAAAAATTCATCAATATCATATGCTAGAAGGGCACACGAAAGATTAGGAAATGTATAGCATTCAATCATAAATTACCTGCAACTGTAATGTGTAAAGAAGAAAGTTCTTCACGATCTCCGCATCTCCATTAAGCAAAAAAGCGAGTGCAGATGGAACAAAATCACGAATAAATACTTGATCGTAGTTTAGTGGTTGCTTATCAGCAGGATCATTTGCAGCAACAGTGCCCACTGGATTCCCACAATAATTCACAATAGCACCTTGAAGAAACTTCCAGGCCTCCTTTTCAATCTCAGACACCTCTCTCTCAACCTTAGAAGCTGTCTCATTCAAACCCTTCAAATAGTCTATGTTCACATTTGTCCCATTAATCTCTATCCTACTAGACTTATGTTCTTCTTTGACTACATCATTTCCTGTTTCAATTTTTTGTATCATTAGAGGATTCACATTCAAGCCTCCTTGAATGTAAATGTTCTCAAATCCCTTCTCATTAATGTGAGACTCTACTGATATCGAATGGTTCCTAATATCAGACGATACCTTGGGAATTACTAAAACACCCCTTATATGATCCATATCTACATGAGATGTAAAAACCTTGGATTGACCCCAGCTCGAATCGGAGACATTAAAAGCTCTACGATTCAAATTAACCACAGACTTGTTACCTATGATTCTGGACCTATTATTGACACTATGGCAGTGGAATCTACGGTGATGGGCTGATTTGGATAGTGATTTCGACAAATTGTTATGGATGACAGGATTATTTAACTTTGGGACAGAAAACCCAAAAAGGGAAGAACTTTTGTATCCAATTACGATTCCACAGCAGGGTTTCATGGTTGAGATTCCAATACAACTGCTAGTGCTCATTCTTGATATGTATAAAGGAAAAACTGAAGTAAAGACGCAACTTTTAACAATATATCTACACAGGGTTATTGCTATACAAACTCAACTACCTCTGCTGGCCTTGAAAAATGAATAGAACCAGAGAGTATATAAATTATGCTTAATCACTATATAGAACAAGAAATAAAACCAAGAGATTATGTATGTATAGAACTAGAAATGGAGAAAATAATTAAAATTTAAAATGTTTGTTGCTTACAGTTGAAGAGAGACGTTGAAGAACAGCTTTGAATGTGTCTGAAGATTGGTAGATTTTGTAAGAGGTGCCCCAAATGACCATTTTATACACGAGGAAAGGAAAGCTCTTGGATGCTGAGACTTTTGGGTTGGAATTTGAACAATGAAAATTCTATGGAACCGTAGTTACGATATTGCCCCTGCACTCTCCTTGGCGATTGGTATTTTTGTGGCTTCGAATTGTTCTCTGTGGTCCCCGATGGCCGGCGCATGCCTCATCAAAATTCTTTGCATTGTGTTACGTTGCGTTTGGGTAAAGGGAAAACAGGAGAGCAAACAAAAATTTTGAGAAAAAAAAAATTTTTTGAGGAATATATTCTTAAAGAATTAAAATTAAAAAGTTAATAAAAGGTTAATTTAGGGAATGCAAGTGATTGATTGTTGATATTTTGCTGGCTTTTTTTTTTATGAATATTCATTGTTGATCATAATAGTTAATTGATTCTGTCAAGAATAAGAAAGGAAGAGAATTACTCGTTTTGTTTATGATAAGCATGACAAGAACGAGAAAAAGAAAGTGGAAATATTTCCTAAAAATAAAAATAAAAGAGAGATAATAAAAGGGTAATTTGGGAAGTGGAAGAAAAGAAAGGCGTGTTGAAAAAGGGCATTTGAAATATGGTTGTATAAGGGGTAAAATCGTCTCACAAAAGGTGTTGTTTGTATCCACGAAAGTATCAGAAATGTCGGTTCTGAGACAAAAGTCACAAAAAAAAATGTGCGTGAATGAAGAAAGCTGCAACTCCTTTTTTTTTTTTTAATTAAATTTTAAATTTTGAATTTTCACTATTATTCGATAATAATTAAATCAAATTTAATTAATTTCATAAAATAATATTTAATTAGTTAAAAATTCAGTTAAATTCAATCTGTTTAATTAAATGTATACTTTTAATAATTAATGATAAATTTAATAAGAGTAAGATATTTTCACTTTTATTGTTTGACAATTTATCATATTACTTATAAATAAATATTCTCGTATTTTGATGATAAATATTTTTATTTTAAACTTGAATGATTTATTTAATTATTTTATTAATTTGTTTTTCTGACAATTATTAATTTATTATTTTATATAAAATTAATTTTGAGTGTAAATGCCATCGTATCCTAGGAGTTGGGGATATTTTTCAACTTTTCCAGATAGATATTTACATTTCTCTTTCCAATTCCAAGTTGTCCTGAGAAGGATTGAAAATTATGCTTGATATGTCTTTAATAATTTTTATTTAAAATATTATTTCTTATACAATTAAAAAATAATTTTTAAAAAATATTTATTCATTTTATAATTAAAATTAATTGCATTTAATATTAAATTAAATGTTAATATCATTAAATTAACATATTTTTGACAGTAGTTATAATAATAATAATAATATAAAATATAAAAAGAAAAAAAAATGGCGATTTTTGATGGGATTGTTCACATTCAGAGATTTTTGCAAATTGCAAATACTCCGTTGAGGTCAATTCACTGTCCACCGTCTGAATGATTTATTGGGCTCTGAATAACGCTATGTGGGTTGGGCTTCAAAGGACTCTACCAAGATAGTCCTCTTTACTTTTATTCTTTATTTTACCGATTCTCTGCTAGAACAAGCCCAAAACTGTTCCAATAAACATTGGATTTGGACCTAATTAATATACCAATTAAAGCTTGATACTCTTTGAAAAAGAAAAAAAAAATCCCACATCGTTGATTATGAATAATTTATTAGCTTATCTTTGACAAAATGCAACCCATCAACCTATAATTTTAAAGGGTAAGTAGTCATTAATGAAGCCACAAATTTCCATGTTGAACAGCATCTTCAATTGCATAAGCAATGACTCTATTTTTGCGCCCAATCCACAACACTATATCTTCCAGAACATAGATTATTTAGTTGTGCTTATTGACTTACATGTTTTATGAGGGATTGATTGTAATCTTAGAGTCATGGTCAAAGATCAGTATTCAATTTGTTTATTAACAAGAACAAGAACTATCTAATTCTGATTCTAATTCTAATTCTAACGTTTACCATCCAATAAAAATCTCCAACTTTCACATTCCTTTTTCTTTAAAATATTGAGTGCTTACTCATCCACTGCCGACTAATCAACAGGACCATTGGCCTTTCTTGCTGGATTTTGGATTCTTTCTTTAATGCCCCTTCTAGTTCAGCTGACTTTTCCAAGCTTTCTCCCTTTCTTCTTATCTGAGTTTTTCTTACATAGTTATTTTTAATGGTATAATTTGTGAAAACTCAAGTTGGGCAAAACGCACGTTTACAAATAATTATTGCCCTAATATTTGATTTTTGGATACTGACAAAGCAGTATTCATCTATATAATATGAGTATTAAAATAGTTCTTAGCTTATTATTGGATTAGTAATCTACAAATTCAGTGTTTATTTTTTGATACTAAAGACCAAGAGTTTGAATTCTAATATTTTAAATATTTTCTTTGCACAAAAAAGAAAAAATGTTAGCTAACCCTTCGATTAATAAATATATAATTAAAAAAAAAATAGTAGTATAGATTCATTAATTCAAAAGGCACTAAGACCGAACTAGAGTTATAAAAAAAAATGTCGAACTACAAAGTTGTTTTCAATTCTAATTTTATTTGTGGTTCAAATTTAATTTCAAAATAAATCGATTCAATTAACAAAACACGACAATATATAATTGCCACATGTTTTCTCACATGTGATTTTGGCACTATTATCATACGAAAAAGATATAGATAATGTTACATTATTATTTCCATTTATCGATATTTTGTAAAACGAAGGCCTGTATGATCTCTTGCATGTAAGACTATGAAAATTTGTTTCCATTTAAAGTTAATATCAATAAATTAATGTATTTCTATTATATTACATAAATTTTTGTGTTGCCGTAATCAATCAATATAACATAATTTTTTACGTAATATTAAATTTATATTTCAATTAATACTTTCTAATTAATATGTTTAAGAAACAAACATATACAAGTGATATGTGTGATTGTGAAGTTTTCCGCAGATGGGATAAGCATGAAACAATAAAGCATATGATATTTCTTATAGTGGAAAGCCAACAGGAGCATTTACTTTATTTGTTCCGGGTAGGAAAAATATTCTATCCATTTCTGTTGTTAATGACTTGGCTAGAATTTGAAAGGGATGACCAAATTAAATGCTTTTGTTAGCCACCTGAATTACTTGCCAGTGGATTGGTTGCAAAATGGCCACCTTCGATCGCTTTCATTACAAACCCTAACGCAAGTGATATATGAATGGAGATCAACGAAAACGAAATATATGGTGCTTGTTAAGAGATAGGTTCAGACTGCACCATAGATTTTACCATTTCTGTCTATTTTGAGAGGTTAATATGAGAGTTTAACGCACACCATGCATGTAGGGAGGCTATTATTTTCTGTTAATTACCATATGGTCGTCAAGCAAATATGATTGTGTGGCTCTAATTCTTCTCTAATGGAGGAAAAGAAGGAAAGCTTGTGTCTAAAGAATTTGCGAGATGGCTATTTTTCAAGAAAAATTAGGAGTTAGCTTCCTTTATGGTTTAAGTTTTATTCGAAATAATTTAATTTTTCGTTATATATTGAATAAGGTGTTTTTTTTTTTTTTAACGTATGGCATTTTAAGGGAAACATATTACATTTGATAAATATTCAAGAAATATTCGTATTTTTGCAAAAGAAAATGAGCAAGAATAGTGACATGTTACTGATGGAACATAAGTAAATGATGAAAAATTAAGGATATGCACAGTATATAAAAGCTCAAACAAAGTACCAATACAAGGTATAAAGTCCCTAAAGCGTAGCTTTTCAAACATCATCAACAGGATCATCATGACAATAACAACCAGTTCCTTCTCAAATTTCTTTCTTAATTTTCTGTAATGAAATTAATGATTGTAAATTTCGATTCGTTTATATGATTATAAAAAAATATATATATAATTTATTTTAATTTATATAAATTTTAAAATTATTTAGAGTTAAATTTAAATAATTTACAAAAAATTAATAATTAACCCAATAACCTATTGGATATGATCGAATTAATCATCAAAATCCGTTAGATCCAATCCCTTTGCCAACTTTGTAACCATATGAAATGATATATATATATATATATATATATATATATATATATATATAGCATCAGATGCAGATGCCCAGGTCGGATAAATAAGGGCCCCACTTTTTGACTGGGAAGTCTTTGAAGAGGGTCCACTAGAAAGAAGATTACTCTTTGAAATTTTTAGGAAATCAAACGTGGAGGAAAGATTAGGTCCTTGCAGGCAGCGTTATCATGGTGTCCAGTTGTACATTCTTCTCGTATCTCTCTTCTTGCGTTCAAAGCCCCCACTCTTCTTTCAATTAATACATAAATTCTTAATCCATAGAAATGTGAAATGCTTACATTGTTTCAATGGAGTTCATAATTAGTCAAAATAGCAATTTATATAATTAAAAATAAATAAATAAATAATATGGGTGTATTGTTTACATACAATGTAAGGTCATACGTGGAATTGTAGGGGACGGCTGTTTCAATAGTTGCGGCTGTCAGTGCTTCAGCCCAGGAAGCCCAACGTAGCCACACCTAAAAATTAAAATTAACAATATCCTCTTTTTTTTCAACACGTGGCACGCTCTCAACACTTCACCCACTTTGGGACCATTTGATGCCTTGTCTAGCTTTCTTTCCCTTATTGCACGCGCCTACCAAGATTCCCCGCCGCCATACCCCTCTCCCTCTCTCGCACTATTTTTATCACGTTTTCGCCCTTACTTACCCTTTATTCATGTCGCACTTGCTAACCCCCACTCCCATCATTTTCCCACCTTTGTTTCTTACCCAAGGGCAAAATCGTCATAAAAATTTCATCGGACTAGTAGAAAATTATCCATGTATTCCGGCGGGGATGGCAACAGTGCGACTGCAAGTTGTTACTTTGCTGTGATTTTGATATTTTTATTGGAATTATTATTAAGAAAAATATATTAATTATAAAATGTTAAAATTTATTTTAAATTTAAAAAAATTAGTTAATAGAAATTTTAGATTAATAAAAAAATTTAGTTATATGGAATTATATTATATTATGTCTGGTTAAATGAGTTCCGAGTAACTTGTCCGTACGAAAGCAAACAGAAAAATAAAGCGAAGAAATGGAGGGAGGCCTTGTCATTAACACGATAGATAAGATAATTTTATTTAAAGAAAATAATTAGAATTAAGTAGTTCCCTGATGGCCAACTTAAGCCCAAAAGTTAGAAGAATCCTACAATACCACGTCTCGAAAATTATTAACCTAATACACTTTTCTGCAATCTAGAAGCTTGGTATCTTAATCTGGTTCAGGCTCCATGGCCAGTGTTTCAAAAGTTACACGACTAATCTTATATTATTATTATAATATGCTTTTAAGATACTTAATCTTTAAAATATAGACATCTAAGTAAAGATGGTGGAACCAATTATGCACATATATCTATAGTTTAATATGCATATATTAAACTATTTTATCTAAAACCATATGCTTCTATAATGCAATCATCTATATGGTAAAAAAAAAAAAAAAAAAACAAAACAAATGGTAATTAACAAATAAGTTTTTCCCAAACAAAAGAGTTACAGTGTCAATGTCAAAGAATGAGACTAAGAAAACAAATAAAAAAAAAAAAAAACGCAAAGGAAATAAAAATTAAGGAAGTAATCCACAATTAGACCTCTCGATCTGTCTATCATAGATTCTATATGTATTATGAATTATTCTATATTCTTCTTCTTCTTCCTCCTCCTCCATAGTGTTTTTTTTAACCTGATCTACATTTAAGGGCCTGTTTTTGATGGGGTTTTTCACATGTTGTTGAACCAGAACTCCTCAACATTCCACAAATTGTCGGATGGGTCCCCACCGTCCACCCATAATTGGTGGTTGTTCTGCTCCATGGCTTGGAAATCCAGTACTTGGTTAAAATAACCAGAAGGACTAATCATCAATTCTGAGTAGCCAACTTGCCCAGATTGAAAATAATCTGGATTCATGCTGTAATAATCATTCTGCGAAACCTGTGTCCCAAATGAGTCTGAGGAGGCAGCTGTGCTTGAAGTTTCTGGAGTAGTGTAAGTACTAGGAGTAACTTGTGCAACCCCAAACTCATTCGCAACGAACCCTGCTCCGCCATGAGCCACAGCCGCCCATTGCCCGTTGCCCATGTCGGTGCTGTTGATTATTAGGTGGTTGTGATGATTGGGGTCTGTGGTGGTGCTGGCAGTGGCTACACCGGTGGTTGGTGCAGCTGTATTAGCAGTGCTAATGCTAGTGGCGGTGGTGTTGGCTGCTTGAATTCTTTCAATTAATCTAGGCATCCATAGATATTTCATGGTGTCCTTGAATTGCTTGCTGTTCACGTCACATTTAAGCTGCTTAGCGTGCTTTTGGACGCGGGTTCTCCAGTAGTTCTTGATTTCGTTGTCGGTTCTTCCTGGTAAGTGTTGTGCGATCTTGGACCATCTGCAATAGACAATAGTATTAAGAACCCAATAAGAAAGAACTCGAGTCATCTTCACAACTCTAAGGTCTCAAAGTCTCGACTTCGAACTATAGAGTGAGAGTAGCTGTATTTATTACCGATTGCCCCATCGCGAATGAAGCTCAAGGATCATGAGTTGTTCTTCGAGGGTGATATTTCCACGTCGAACGTCAGGTCTTAAATAGTTGAGCCATCTCAATCTGCAACTCTTTCCGGTTCGCTTGAGGCCTGATTCAATCATGTTGCAACCATGTTTTGGTAAAGTTATAATTGGAAAAGGGAGAGCATTTTGGCTTACGCTTTTCTTTCCAGTTGATGTGCCTTTATGCCTTTGCATAAACTTTATAATTGAGTTATCTTTAGATGTGTCCCTTAATTTAGTTAATATCTATAGCTCTAATTGTACGGCTAAGGAACAATCTCATTCCTCCTATAGAATATTGCAATGAAACCGGAATTGCTTCTTTACATGTTCATATTCTGAAAAAGATTTCATCAATCGGGACAAAACCCAAGATTTTATCATTGAAAGAAGAAGGAAAGAAAGAAAGAAACGAGGAAAGGAAAGCAGAAACTTAGCACTTTTGTTGAAGAGGGCGATGAAAAGAAAAAGGCTTTGATTTGATTTTGTACACGGAAATTAAACCTCATTAATTGGAAAGTGGAGACAACTTGCAAGACATGGATGAAAGAAACATGAGCAAAAACAAGTTGAGACATGTTGGCAAGTGGATGTTTGTCTCTTTTGAATCTTTGATGTTAAATATTCTGGGTGTGAACATGTAGCATATATAAAAGTAAGTAATTATAATTACCTGCGCAGCGAGCGAGAGAGTTCCAACGACCCTCTCCATGAGTAGCAATGTAATTGATGAGCTTGAAGTCTTCTTCAACAGTCCAAGGACCTCTTCTCAAGTCACCCACCATCTCCTCTTCACTTTGAGTGGTGGAGGAGGAGGAGGAGGAGCTGCTCTTGAGATTGCTGTTTCTGCCTTTAACATCCATCATCATCATCACTTCAAAATTTCCCTTAAATGGAGAGACTGATTGATTGAAAGTAGAAAAGAAGAAAAAATCAGAGAAAATTTTAGAGAGAGCGATCGAGATGAGATTAATACAGCGAAGATAGAGAAGGTGGGGCTTTTATAGATGCGTGGATAGGTTTGAAAATGTGGAAAAGGATGGAACGTGCGATGGGAGGAGGCCGCAATAGGAACTTGGGGGTTTAATTAATTAATACTTAATTAACCTCTTAAGCTTGCTAGTAATTATGGTTAGTAAGAGCCCATAGAGGGCGTTTGAAGTTTTGACCATTTGACTTTCCCACATCTATACCAAGTAAGAAATTTTTTATGAAATTTATTGATCATAATTTTTTCTACCATATAGAATTTTATATCTATTTTTTTTTTATTATTGTTATATGATATTTTAAATTTATGACATTTATGTCAATTGGTAATTTTTAATTAATGCTGTCACATAAACTTTCAAATTATCACATTTATGCTGAGTGTTGATTTTAGTTGAATTTATTGATGATAAATTTTCCTACCACATAAGATTTTAAGCCTACTTTTTCCTTAGTGTTGTCATATAAAATTTTAAATCTATCATATTTAACTTTAAATCTATTATATTTATTCCAATTAACAATTTTTAATTAAACTTATTGATGGTAATTTTTTCTATATTTTCTAAGTAATTATAATATATAATTATTATTTTATTTAATTTCTTAAATATAATTCTTAATTAATTTAATCTTTCAAATTTAAATAATAAAAAATATACTAATTACTAAATATAATTATTATTCATTGTCATGTTATTTTTAATTTAAAAACGTCAATAACAGCAAAATCAAGACATACATTTATTTTAAAAAAAAATTAAAACTGTGTAATGGAATATTTTTAAATGTATTTATTGTAATTAAATTTAGTACTTAACTGCTGATAATTTGTCAACCCAAAATGTTTAATTTCAAAATTCAATGAATATTATTATGACTATCTAGTTATTGCCACAAATTAAAGGTTTAATTTCCTTTAAAATATCTACTCCAAATTAGAACAAAGCATTACGGGATATTTAAATTTTTGTAAGATATTAATGATCGAATTTTTTTAAACATATCTACTTATTAAAGGTAATGCAGATCTGTAACACTCCTATTTGCATAATCTGGTATATTTTACTATTCCGGTGATCGGTGTCGGTTCGGATAATTAAGAGAATTAGAACCACATCTAAGACACCTAGATAAGCCCTGAACACAAATAATTAGTAATTGCCAAATAGTTAAGTACAAAGGAGAAAAATAAAGTATAAGAAGTTAAATAAGACGAGAGTCACAGCAATGGGTGACTTTCCCGGGAAGTGACTACGAAGGCTATTGTAACTCAAATTTCGAACCGAAAAATGTGACGCCGCGGTCCTTAGGATTATTGCGAATACAGTAGAAAAGAGAAAATCACATAAAAGAATTTTTAAGCAGGTCAAATAATTAGGTCAGGGATTCAGAAGAAATATCGAATAACTTGCAAACTGGATTGAACCAGCGAGGGGCAATTTAGTCAATTCACCCCTAGAGCTGACTCCTGACCTAACTGTCCAATAAAATTGGAGAAAATAAAATTTCAGAATCAGAAATTAAATTTAAGAACTAATGGAAAAATAAATGCAAAAGAAAAAGGAAAAAAAAATGTTTATTTACATCATGCTTACATCATTTTGATGACATCATGGGTGATGTCAAAGTTGATTTTATTTTTGCCCATCAATGTTAACCGAGTCAACTAAGACTAAAAGACATAAATTAAACATAAAATTGAAAAAAAAAAATTAAACCACTCTTCTTCTTCTTCCATAGTTGGCCGCCTTTCCTCTCTCTCACCTAGCCACCATGGTTACAACATGAAAGCTTAAATCCAAGCTTGATTTCAACCACTTAAACCTACTTTGACCCCAAATTAATCAATTAGAACTTCATAAATTCACTTGAGAAGGTGATTGAGCAAGAAAGAAATAAGAAATGATGAGGGAAATTGAAGAGTTGAACATCAAAGAAAGGTTAGTGGTTTGAATTGAAAATTTATGTTTAATACTTATGTTTTTAGTGTAAGTAGATTAGATCTTAACTTAAAATAAAAAGAAAACACTTGTTGGGGGATCAAAGAAGAATTTCGGCCAGCTTGTATTAGGGTTTGAAATGAGTGATTTTGATGGGTTTGATTGGTTGTTTAGGTTGAATGAAGTATGTAGACATTGAATGTGCACTTTGAATGCATTAGATTTGAACTTTATGTAATTAGGGTTTTGAGCATGTGAAATGTCACGACCCAGGGATGGGGTTGGGACGTGCTTGTTCAACCAGCTACGCACTGGGGTGGAAACTTCGTGTCCCACATCGGAAATGGGAAGAAAAGATTTTGGCCATATATGTGGGAGCCTTCCTCACCTAGTCAGCGCGCTTTTGGGAATGAAACCTCCCAAGAGACAAATCCGTGAGGCCTATGGACCAAAGTGAACAATACTAACTGGAGAAGGATCAGGCTGTTACAATTTGGTATCAGAGTTGGACTCCCTCTAGTACGGTGTGTGGTGCGAGGACGCACCAGGCGGAAGCTGGTGGGCTTGTCACGACCCAGGGATGGGGTTGGGACGTGCTTGTTCAACCAGCTACGCACTGGGGTAGAAACTTCGTGTCCCACATCGGAAATGGGAAGAAAAGATTTGGGCCATATATGTGGGAGCCTTCCTCACTTGGTCAGCACGCTTTTGGGAATGAAACCTCCCAAGAGACAAATCCGTGAGGCCCATGGACCAAAGCGGACAATACTAACTAGAGAAGGATCAGGCTGTTACATGAAAAATTAGAAAAAAATTAGAGAATTAGTCAATTGATATAGCTGACCTTACTTGAGTTGAGAAATGGTTAATTGTGACAATTTGTGGTGTGTGTGAATTGCTAGAACCAAGTTTCAATTTGGATTGGTTAGGGTCAATATGCTGACAGCTTGACCTAAGTCCCTTTCAGGGACCAAAACTGAAAATTTACCAACTCCATTGGTATAAGGCTAATTGGGAATGAAGCTAGACACAAAACGAACCATTTTTCATTTGGGAATCATGCTCAGAAAATGACCATAACTTAGTGAACAATTAGGCCAAATCCCGATTTGGGTACATTGCCCTGTACAAAAATGACCAAATGAATAGTAGTTACATAAATGACCATAACTTAGTCTAGGAAGGTCCAAATGACCTGAATCTTATATCGATGGAAAGTTGAGACATAGCCCTACAACTTTCATGAAGAAAACAAACCCAAATTTTAACCATAACCTATCCAAAAAGTCACCTGCAATCAGCACACCAAAACTGCTAATAACCAGAAAATGCCCAGAATTCTGGGTAACACCAAATACTTCCAGCCTTAGAAAAATAGGCATAAATTGGGTTACAAAACTCCAAATAGAGTGATTCTAAAAGAAAATTAAAGCTAAGACAATAAGGAACAACTTTGATGAAGGTCACTTAGCCAAATTCTCACAGTAACAAGACCAATGGAACAGCAGAAAATAAGGGACCAAAACTGAAAAATTGTAATTTCTCTTAGGAGACTTAGAAATTGAATTAGAAATCAATGCCAATAAAATTGACACCCAAAATATGATATATGAGTGCAATTAGAACTAATAAACCTATTAAGTATAGAAAAGTGAACATTTTGACTTGAATAGTACCATGAATAGTGCCACTATACACAAAAATGTGAAATACTCGAAATTTATAAATCATAATAGGTAGGATAAGTCTGTAAAGAAATTATTGGAATTTGAGTATTAGAAATGGATACTGAAGCACTTTAAATTTATGTGTTTCAATTTGAAAGAGATCTTCGAAGGAGAAACAAAAGTATGAGTAAATTGAGTTGACAAAAGAGGCTTGTGCATAACTAGTTTTAAATTGTTAATGTTTTGCATATCTAATTAAAGTAAATGATTTTATGTCCTTTATTTATTATGTTTAACAATTATTAAATTTATTTCAATGATTATTGAAATGTGTTATAGTATAAATGAATTTAGTTGTGGGAAAATAATTAAGTTATGATTTTATTTTAGATATGAATTAAATGAGTTTAGTTTTGGAAATTTATTAATGAAATGGGATTTGCATGAAAAAATACAAATTTATGTTTTAAATGGTGATGAGCATAAAAATTTTTGGATATTGGAATTGAAATTGAATTGAATTGTGTTGTGATTTATACTCACAGAAAGGATAAAGAGATTCATGATATTGTTTTATATCTCACTATAGATGCTTGACTAGGTTATTACCCGTCTCTATATCATTTATTGAGGAGATAATATAGTTAGCTTTATTTTGTTTTGAATACCATGATATGTGCACAGGCTTAGATTTTTCTCTTATTAGAGGTTAGATCTAAGTTTTTTATTAGCTCTTTCGGAAGTTTTATTATTGTGTTGTGTACTGTGCACTATGATTCGACCTCCCAGATCATAGGGAGTTAGAATTCCGATTCGACTTTCGCGACCATAGGGAGTTAGAATCGCCACCGAAGATGGCCCTTTCGGATTAGTCTTGCATAGTTAGTGAGATAAAAAATGGGTTTTGATTGATAAGAAATTGTGATTTTAAATGATATTGTACACAAATGATTTTGTTAAAATAATTGTTTATTTTCATAATTGTAGGAATTATTTTTATTGTTCAGTTATGATTTGACAAATTGAAATTTTGATTAAGGTTATTTTAACAAGTGACTATTATTATTGGCAATGAAAATTTTGATAATTTGATAAATTAAAATTATTGAGCAGAGTCATTTTAACAAATAATTTATTTTATTCGCAATGAATATTGTGATTTTTAGAATTTTAATTGAATTTCAAGATTTCCAAATTATTTGCTAAAATTTTGGTAAGGTATTGTATATTATGTTTTAAATCATAGTTGTGCATCACTGAGTTCACCACTCAGCGATAGTTTTGTATGCTGTCGCAGGTGAAAGTAAAGATAGAGCAGCCGAGTGAGATTTCTGATAGCTACGCCTTGAAGACTCATTGGGATTAATTTCGAGTATATTAGAGATATACCCTTGTACATTAGATTATGATGTATACATGTAATTATATGTATATAAATTATTTGAGCAGTTGTACAAAAACTCTTGTAATATTATTTTGGTATGTAATGAAATATAAATTATTACAATGTTCAAACTTATTTTTGAGTTTTGTAACCAATGTAAATTTTGGGTTGATGAATGTAAAATGATTTTTCTTTGATGAAATATGAATGGAGTTATTTAATATTATTTTTGAATACAATTGAATTGAGAATTGTTTTGAATTATGGAGTTGGGAGAAATGATGTTGATTTGTGTTTTGGTAATGGTTGATTTGGATGAAATGAATTATTGGAAGTGTTTTTACAGGTGTTTAAAGAACTATTTTTTCTAAATATAGACGACATTCTGCGGAAAATTTTCCAAAATTTACATAAAAATAAAAATGAATAAAAATTTTAACTAGTCTTTAAACTTTAAGTAAATATTTTTAATACTTGTTATAAAAGCTCACCACTTTTAAAAAGTAAGAAAATTGTTTTAAAATCTCTTGTAGTATATTTAATGGGTTATCGGTAGACGGAGTCGGTAATTCATTAGGTATACTACGAGATCATATTATACCTTACAGAGGGATAAGGTGTGATACGAACCATTAATTTTTTTTTAAATTTTCCATGAAGCCACCAACTTATTTAGCCAAAATTTATGCCTAACCTTTTAAAATTTTAATATCAATATTAAAATTTTTTAAATTAAAAAATAACTTTTTTAATTAACAATAATTTAATGGCCAAAATAAATTTGATATGAATTTTCTTTATCTTTTTTTGCCTACAAATAGTTGGTACTTTCTATCATTTCACATGCATCAAATATTTTTTTTCTCACCAAATATTATCTTTTCATCTAATTACTCTTAAATCTTCTCTATTATTTTTATTTTTTTAAGAGTTATTGATCTTGATTCACACATATTATTATTATTAATTCTTATTTCACTTTTCTCACTCTATTAAGTACATCAAAATTAAAATAAATTATTTTTTTAAAGAGTTAAATTGATACAAATTATGAATTAAATTAAAATAAATTAAATAAAATTAATATTATATTATAGTCAATTAATATAAAGTGGACATAAAATTTTTATATAAAGTAACTCAAATAGACAATCTACACACTTTTATATATATTTAATATAATTTTTTTTTTAAAAGTTGAGAGTTACCTTTCAAGTCTTCAAGTTTAGCATATATTTTTTTCTCATTTCCTTTTTATTTACTTTTTTACATTGAATTATCTTAATATTTTAACTAAATAACTATATTTTTTTGTTGTCAAAAAATGTCAAAGATACATAAAAATAGAATTTTATCAAAATTTTAACTATAAGCAAAAATAATTGGAGATATTAGCTGAAACCAAATCGAAAAATATAATATATATGCAATAATTTGGTCAATGAACTAAATGTTAAAATAGTTTAAGTTTGTAACTTTACCAGATTAGGTAGTAATTTAATGTCATCCAATTTATTAGCAGAAGTAAGTTTTAAATTATTTTTTAAATAAAATAATGTTAACATGCTTTAAATAAAGTAATTATATAAACTACAATTAATTTATGTATAAAAAAAATTTTAAAAATATTTTTTAAATAATTCTACCATAAATTAATTTAAAAATTTATTATTGTTTTAACACGAATTTAAAAAGTTACTATTAAAATAAGAAAAAATGATTTAAATTAAATTTAATAAAAATTTTAAATAAAAATTTATTGTTATTTAGATTATATATACCATGCATAGCATAGATATTTTGTTAGTTATATAATAAAACAGTATTATTAAATGTTTGTGAAGGTTTGAAATTAGATAATCTGTTGGATGAATAATTTTAGAATGTGATAACATTTTAGTAGTATTTATTTTTAATTAGGTCTCAAAGGATGCTCCTAATTTTTTTTTAGATAATTGTTTCTTAATAGTTACTATTTAGCGAACACTTAATGAAATTGAAAATAAATATCCTTAATTTTGTTCCTAGTCTTTTTTTATGTGCATATTCATTTTAAGCGAACAAATTATAAATAAATTTTAAAATAAAATCATTATATATATATAACAATTATATTATAATCGCTTACCATAATAATTTTATATAAATAAAATAAAAAATTTTAATTTTTTTTTTAAATCTACCCATGTCCTGGCTTTTCTTGTGCCGTTCTTATATTGGTGCTAGGGTACTTCTTTTAAGTTATTAATGGCTTGCTTAATTGCTTAATATTAAATGTCCCAACAAAAATTGAATATTAGATGATTTTTTTTTCTTCTTTTTTCATCCCTCTCTTCAACCAAGTTGACTATTATATACCTATAATAACAGAAGGGGTAGGTAGGTGTGCCCTTATGGTTGCTCTTCTCAGTGAAAATATGGGCGATAGTGCTTCAACTTGGACTTGGGAGGATATTTATATATGTAAGCATTAATTGTCTGAAATAAGTCAGCCAAAGAAGGTTCAATAGGCAATAGCAAAGCAATCCAGAATGCCATTTTTGATAGTGTATTTGGCTGAAAGGAATCAAGAAAATTTGTCAACACCACCCATTACACAAAACTAATTACAATTCAATTTTTATTTTTCAATTATTTTTTTTTTAATTATAGCTAAGCCATATTCTATAGGCTATGTCCTCACTTGCAGCCTCAAACCTACCAACTCATCCCACATGTATATGTAAGTGATTTTTTCTAACTTGTATGTTCCTCGGAAGGCAATTTAATAACTAATTAAAACTATTAAATTTCATCAAATTAATGAGCGTAAAACGTTTCTAATTTTATTGCTTTAGGATAACGAGTGATTATCAAATTAATGAAGGGATCCAGTGATGCACCTTTTGCTTTGATAAATATAATTTTTAAATTCAATTTTTATAATTAATAATTGAAAAATATAATTATATTATTAAAATTAAAATTTTCGTCAATTAGTCTTTAATCATTACTGATAATTGATTGTCAGTGTTAAATTATTTATTTTCAATATATTTCAAAAAAAATTTTTTAAAAGTTGATAACTTTATATTGTTAGAATTATTTTTCACAAGTCAAATCTGAATAGAGATGAATTAATGAGTAGGAAAAGTAGGAATGAAATTGAAGCATGAGCACACTGTTATTTAAGACTCAAACCTTCAATTCTACAAAGTGAAAGCTTTTGCCACCATCTGCCATTTGTACTACTTTCCCAAATTACTGTACAATGAGGGACCAATTGGACTCCAACTAAACTCTCCCTCCTTCAATATATATATATATATATATATATATATATATATATATATATATATATATATATATATTCCTTTTTTAATTTTAATTAAATTTTTATTATTTTAAAGACAACTCAAACATAACTTCAATTTTATGATATAAAAAAATATTTATTTATTAATAAAATATATATAAATTAATTATATTGATAGTAAAAATATATTTAATTTCAATTATTAATAACTCAAGTAATAAATAAAAAATTGTCACTTTTATCTTATTTATCTCGTTTGTTGAATGTTTTGTATAATTTAATTTATATTTATATAAATATATGATATTTATATATTTAATAGGTAAATTTTATTGAACATTTTGTATCCTAAATTTATATATTTTTAATATATGTAAAGAAATAAAATATATTATCAATGTATTTTAATTAATTAATGGTATTGAGACCGTAAAATTTCGGACTAGAGCTTAATTAATAGCAAAAATTTCATATGAAATATCCTCTTGCTTTTAGTAGGCGTAGTGCAAGTGGTAGGGCTGCTATCTTAGCCGCATTAATTGAATGGTTAATTAATTAAGTTTATAGAGAGGGAATGAAGATCATTTAATAGTTGCATGCATCCTATTAATTCGATTTAACGCTTGAAGGTGAAATGTGGTAGGGATTGGACCAACCACCCTCTTATCTTTGGTCCATATAATGTGTAGATGCTTTATAATTGTTTGTTTATTTATTTACTTTAGTGTGTAGGAATAAAAGTTTGAATCTTGATTATTCTTATAAAAAATTTTAATTCTTTATTATCCATAAATTTCTATAAAATATATTTTTAATATGTCCATTCTGATAATTTTAACAGTGTCAGTACGAGAGAATGAAAGAAATAAACAAGAAGAAGGAAATATTTTTTTTATATTAATTTATAGCATAAATCAGTAAATATTAATTACTTATTGAATAATAAAAGAATATTACAAGTTATGTAGCTGTAGACCTATCCATAGATGTACAATTAAGAAGAAAAATGTACTCCAATACTACCCCATTAAATTCGTAATAACTATATTAATTAAGTTTCATATTATATTTTAAGTTTTTAACTACGGCTCTATTTGTTTTATGAAAAAATATTTTTCTTAAAAATATTTTTTGTATTTTTTTTTATGTTTGGGGCATTCAAAAAAATTAATCAATAAAAAATATTTTTTTATCAAAAGGAAAATTAAATCATTTTTAAGGAAAATAATTTTTATTTTTCAAAAGAAAAAGTTATTTTTCATTTTCTAAATTTTGATAATCTTATTAAAATATGAATACATTTATACATATATTAAATAAATACATATTATTAATTTAATATTATAATCAAACAATAAAAAATATTTTCAACAAAAAATATTTTTTATGATAAATATTTTTCATATATAAATTATTTTTCATAAAACAAATAAAATCTAAATTAAATCATAAATATCTTAAAATTAATCGAACTCCTCTTAAAATTAATCAAACTTAAGAACTTTTCTTGAAAACAGCATATATGAATTTATGCTTTCTATTTTTATTTAACGAGAATTAAAATATAAATTCAAAATTTCATAATATAATTTTAAAAATAATTTCTATATTACTAACTTAAAATTTATTTTATCTAAAATTTAACTATTAGTCCCATTTAAAACATCTCTAAGCCAGTCCATGATCAACCTAAGTTAATTGTGTGAGCATAATGGCACGGCCATGAAAAAAGGTTGCAACATGAACATTGTCTAAGTCATGCCATCTCCCCAAAGGCAAATTAAAAACGATCATGTGTTTTAGTACCGACGGTTCCCACTATGACTCACGACACCTGTAAATTACAAAAGTTTTTTTTTTTTTTTCATTTTTATTCTCATCTTATTATATTTGTTTATATTAAAATTAAATTTTCAACATTAAATTTAATTTTAAATTAATAATTTATTTTAGTTAATTTTTATATTTAATTATAGTCTGTTAATTAAATTAAGAGATTTAAAGTAACTTAATAAAAACAATTTTGACAGCAAAACTAATAACAACTCGACTAATCAAACGATTAATAATACAAAGATTCAACTCAAATATAGTTTCCTTTTTAATTTTCAGTTTTTGTGTATTTTAAATCCAATGATTTTTCATTTTAATTTCTAGTATAGTAATTTTCAATTCCAAATTTGGTATTCTTGTTTCAAGTATTTATTACAAAATTTCATTTTTATTTTAATACATACAATAAATTTTAGTTAATTGCAATTTATTTTCAATTCACTAAATTCTAATGGCAAAACTATGTCAAATTTTGTCAGTATCCTATCATTTAACTTTTAGAAGTTAATCTTTAACGCATTTTTAGTTGACATACTTAGTGTCTAACACATTTGTAAATTTAAGTTGTTAGCTAGCCGATTGTTTTCAAATAAATAATCTTATAGTACAATAAACTTGAATTTTAACTAAAAAATTAAATGAATATTAAAAAAATATTTTGAAATAACCCATAATTTATAAATTAATTTAAATTAAATCTAAAATATTTTATGTGTAATAATTCGATGAGTAATTCAAACTCATTCTCAATTATAATAAATATATATATATATATACACACACACGCAAGTAGAACCATTATAGAAAATGTAACACCCATAATTTTTAAATTTATTATTTTATGGATAAATATTAATATTTTATTTTATTCAAATTTAATGAAATTATTTGAAATTTTTCGGATTTTAGAAATCGGGTTTGATTTTCTGAAAATATAAAACTTTGATATTTTTAAAAATTAATTTAAAGACCACATGGCAAAATTAAAAATATATTTGGACTCTACGAATTTTTTTTGAAATTTCTAGAATTTTTTCGAAATTTTTGGACCTCGTTTTTTGTCCCAAGATAGAATAAAAATTCAAAATTTTATATCCTGAATATGACCGGCCGAATTGAACCGAACCAGATCAGACCAGTCGAATCGGACCGGCCATTTCTTTTTCTTATTCCTTCCCCGCGTGCGCTCGACACTCCCTCTTTCTCTCCTGTTTTCTCTCTCCTCTCTCCTCCTCTCGCCGCGCCGCTGCCACCCCAGCCTTCTAAGCTCCCCCGCGCACCGCCCCAATCCGTCCCCCTCGCCGACCGTCGCCTGAGGCCCTGGAAAAATGTGCCCGAAGACGCCCCAATGCCCAGCGCGTCGTTTCGTCTTCTCGGGCCGATCTGGCCACTAATCGGACCGGGTCTTGTGTCAAACCTCTTCTACACCTCGAGAGCTTTTCATAGACACCAAGAACATCAAAATACATTAAGCGGTTTACCCAATTTTTGTCCGAAAAGTTTTAGCCCATTTTGACTTTTGGGCTAAATTTATCGCAAACCGTGAACCCTACAAGAAAACTGAGAGTAACAGAGTGCTTCACTCATCGAAAGCTTCACGGCAATACCAATTTCAAAATTTTTCGATACCGTTTTTCAGTGGTTCTCACGAAACTTTATAGTGTTTTTCTGAGCACTAAATGAGCTTAGAAAATTTAGTAAAAATTATATACTAACCCCCGTGTTGTGGCCTTTGTGTAGGTACCTTCAATTTGAGAAAATTCAACTGCTGTCCGAGTCTGTAAATTTCGGGCCGGGCAAACAGGCTAACGAAAAAATCTTGGAATTGGGTCGAGATTTTGGCTACCCCACCATTGTCAAACGTCCTGAGCGTGTTCCTGGGGTTGGAATCAACATAGGTAAACCCGAACCTTACTTTTTCTTAATTATCTAATGTTTGAATTAGATTAAAAATTCATAAAATATTCGTGGTAGCTTAGAAAATTATAATTCCTTTTGCATTAGCTTAGTAATAATGCTAAGGACCGCGGGGCAAAGTTTTAGAATTTTTAGAGCTCATTTGGGTAGTTTTTGCAAAAGGGTTAATTAAAAGGATTAAACTGTAATTTTTCATATTGTGATTGTTGACTGTTTGGATGGATCCAGAAGGGGCTATGTGATGTGATTGAGTTGTGGGTGTGTGGTTTGTGGATATAGAAGTGCGTTTTAAACCCTTTTGCAGGTTGGGCAGGTCCTAGGTATAGGGGAGACTCTGCTGGATTTTTAGCACAACTTAGGACATCATTGGTATTTTCTTAGTTTGTATTGAATCAATGTATTAAATAATTATAATAAAATTATCAAGTAAGCCGGGACAGCCTTCCTCCTCCGCCCAGCGGTCACAGTGACTTCGGTTAAGTCTGTGAGTAAAATATTAATTTTAATTGTAATTTCGATATTATTATATGTTCAAGCATGCCCATGCATTACTTATAAATATTTATTTTATGTAGTTAAACACTAGGCACGTTTTATATTGCATTCATAATTGTTGAAGTGCTATGAATATTGTTTGTGGTAATTTGGAGCAGTGTATGTGCGTAGCGTGTGTGTGGTATGGTATTGGATATGGACAGGACGAGTAAACAAAGCTTGAGAGACACTCGCTGGGACCCGGTCCTTCGGGGTAGACACGGCTTGAGAGTCACTCGCTTGGACCCCGCATCTGGTTTATTAAGCGAATCCGGCTTGAGAGACACTCGCTGCAGAGGTTGGATTAAGAGGGCTGTAAAGGGGATCAACTCCCATATATCTATTGCTTGACAATATTGGGTGTGTGAGTACTCCAAATTGCCTTTTTGCTGATATGATAAGAAAATTTTGACGATGTTGCATTTCATTCCACAAGGTGCATTAGCTTTAGATAGCTATAGAGATTATGGTTAAAATTGATATTTTACTCTCTGAGTTCCAGGCTACAGGATGATTATTTGTTGTGGCTAACCTGCTCTTCTTCTTCACAGGTCCATTAATAGTATTTAATTTATTTTGTACAATTGAGTTAAATTTTAGACTCCACAAGTGTTAGAAGTATTTATTTTTATTTTGGGTCTGTATTATAAAAGTTATATTGGACCTGTAAAATTTTTAACTGTATGTATGATGGAATTGGATAAGGGAGCTGAGCTCCCATTTGAATTATGATATTTTGATCATGTGGAGGGTGAGCTGAGCTCTCCAATTTATTATATATTGTGTTTACAGGTCGGGCGAGTCAAAAACTCCCAGTTAAATGGTCAATTTTATGGCCGGACTCTTTCCAGTTGAATTCTTGAATTTGGGCCCAAATGGACCTTAGAGTTGAGTTAAGAAATAGTTAGGTTTACTACGGGCCTCGGAGACTTTAGGCTGGCCCAGGTCCTAGTGCCGGTTCGGCCCATAGGTTGAGTCGTGACAGAAAAATACATAATCTGAAATCCATCTGATAGAATCTGTTAGCCACCTCAACATATAAACATAACAATATAAATATATTAGCTACTTATTTAAACTAATTTATAAATTCAATTATTAAAAATAGGTCATTAAATCGTGAGAAATTAAATTATAATAAATAACTACGTGCGCTTATCATTATCAAATGTTCAATCTTTAATGATTAGATCTTTCACCAGGCATAATTTTTCTTAAAAATAAATAAATATCTAAACGACCCGAACAACCGTCAAATTTCCTCGAATTGAAGGTACCTAAACGAAACCCAAAACACGGGGATTAGTATATAATTTTTACGAAATTTTCCAAGCTTATTCAGCGCTCGGAAAAACACTACGAAGTTTCATGGGACCCATCAAAAAATGGTGTCGAAAAATTTTAAAATTTATATTGCCGCGAAGCTCTTGACGAGTGGAGCACTCCGGTACTCTCGGTTTTCTCGTGGGGTTCACGGTTTGTGAGAAATCTAGTCCAAAATTCGAAATGGGCTAAAACTTTTCGAACAAAAATTGGGCAAACCACCAAATAGATTTTGGTGTTCTTGGTGTCTATGGAAAGCTCTCGAGGTGTAGATGTGTTTTGACACAAGACCCTGTCCAATCGGCTGCTAGATCGGCCAGATTTTGACCGGAAAGGTGAAGCGTCGTTGTAACACCCCTGATTTTTTATATATTATTATTGGGCTTCGTGTAGGTATCCTCAATTCGCGGAAATTCGACAGTTGTCCGGATCTGTGAATTTCCGGCCTTGAAAAGTCTCCGAATTGGATCGAGGTTTTGGCTACCCCACCATTGTCAGGCATCCCGAGCGCGTTCCCGAAGTCGGAATCAGCAAAGGTAAACCCGAGCCTTGCTTTTTCGTAATTTTCTAGTGCTTAAATAGGATTAAAAATTCATAAAATATTCGTGGTAGCTTAGAAAATTACGATTCTTTTTGCAATAGCTTAGTAATATTTCTAAGGACCGCGGGACAGAGTTTTATAATTTTTAGAGCTTATTTGATTTGCAAAAATAATCAATTATAAGGACTAAATTGAAATTTTACATATTGTGATGAATGATTGATTTGATGGGCCCAGGAGGGGCTGTGTGATGTGATTGAGTTGTGGATATATGGATTTTGAGTATAGAAGTGTGTTTTGAACCCTTTTGCAGGTTGGGTAAGTCCTAGGTATAGGGGGGACTCTGCCGGATTTTCGGCACGACTTAGGACGTATTGGTCTTTTTCTTTGTTTGTATTGAGTCAGATTGTATTAAATAATTGTAATATAATTGTCAGGTGAGCCGGGACAGCCTTCTTCCTCCGCTCAGCCGCCACAGTGATTGTCGTCAAGTCTGTGAGTAGAATATTAATTTTAATTGTAATTTCGATATTATTATATGTTCAAGCATGCCCATGCATCACTTATATGCATATATTTATGTAGTTAAACTCTAGGCACGATTTATGTTGCATTCATAACTGTTGATGTGCCATGGATGTTGTTGTGGTAATTTGGAGCAGTGTGCGTGCGTTGGCGTGCGTGTGATGTGGTGTGAACTATGGATAGGACGGGGTAGTCACGGCTTGAGTAATTGGGGACCCGATCCTTCGAGGTAGTCACGGCTTGAGTAATTGGGACCTCGATTTGGTTATTAAGTGGAAGTCCGAGCTTAAGTAATTTGGCACCAAGTTGGATTTAAGAGAGTGTATAGGATCGGCTCCATATGTTATGATTGATACTACAGGGTGTGTGAGTGCTCCAATTTACCTTTTTGATGTTATGATGTGAAAATGTTGTTGATGTTGCATTTCACTCTACAGGGTGCATTAGTTCTAGATAGTTATAGAGATTATGGTTAAAATTGATATTTTACTCTCTGAGTCGAACGCTCACTCCTGTTCAAAAATTTTTACAGGCCACAGGAGGATATTTTTGAGGTTAACCTGCTTTCTCCCTCGCAGGTCAATTATTACTGTTTGTATAAACTTGTTAAATCTTAGAATTTTCGCATGTGTTAGAAATGTTTATTTGATTTGGGTCTGTAAACTAAATTATTATTTTGGGACCTGTAAACCTAATATACTATGCATGTTTGATGGATTGGATGAGGGAGCTGAGCTCCCATTTATTATTATGTTGATGAGTATGTGGAGGGTGAGCTGAGCTCCCCAATTGACTATATATTGTGTTTACAGGTCGGGTGAGTCGAAAACTTCCCGTTGGTAAGTCCATTTTATGGCCGGACTCTGTCCGTTTGTTTTCTTGATATTGGGCCCAAATGGGCCTTAGAGTTGGGTTAATGAACAGTTAGACTTACTACGGGCCTCGGGGCTTTAGGGTGGCCAGTCTAGTCTTGGCCCATAGGTTGGGTCGTGACAAATGTGGTATCGAGCTTAGGCTCCAGTTCATAGGGAAAAATTATCTAAGTGTTGGGAAGAGTCTACTAGGAGTCACATGCGGAGTATAGGATTTTTCCTGTAATTCTTTGTTTCTAGATTCTACGTTATACCTCGGAAATATAAGATTACCTCGGTTAGTGTCTTGATTTTCGTGGAGTACACGAAATGTGAAATAGAGTTAGTAGACATGTGAGGTCTATCATGAGGATACGTACTCAAGAAATGTTATATTTTTGTCAAGATGGGTTTAAATGGTGTGCCCATTTCAAGGCACGAGTACATAAAAGTGAGTCTTGAAAGTTTGCCTAGATAAGGATGAGGATACCATTCATCGATGGATGACCAGCAGAATAAGTTTATGATAATAGAAGATTCAAGAGAGATAAGAGATTAAGAGACCTAGTCTGCCAGGACGTATCGTAGTAACTATACAATATTCTCGATGTATTATAGTGCCGACATGAGATTATTGTGTAGAGTACTTCCTGTAGTGCTTATGATGAGGATGTTTTTTGGTATAGTAATACCATAACAGAGTTCTATATCTGCAGAGGAGTTGGGAACTCCTAGTTAGGGGTCTAGAGTTAGAATATCGAGAGGTCACAGTGGGGT
The DNA here is from genome assembly GCF_030052815.1 of Hevea brasiliensis. Taxonomy (NCBI): domain Eukaryota; kingdom Viridiplantae; phylum Streptophyta; class Magnoliopsida; order Malpighiales; family Euphorbiaceae; genus Hevea; species Hevea brasiliensis. The sequence continues at coordinate 764,512 of NC_079496.1, read as the reverse complement.
GATAACTAGAGTCAGTGACTCAGTTACCCTAGCATGAGCTAGAGTTACAATAAGAATTGCCATCAGACCAGAGGTTTCGGATTAGTTGCAAAGTAAAGGTGACACCTATAGAGTGAGATTATCTAGTATTCAGTATGGAATTTTGGATGGTTTTGCAAGATGACAAACATTTGGTTAGAACTTAGTGAGAATAGTATACCTTGTGTGTATCAGTATGAAATAAAGTACAACCCTACTACCTAGGGAAAGTCAGAACTATGAATTGATGATTCACAGAGCTATAATATGATAGGAGAGTCATTAATTTGACATGGTTTTGGGCAAGGTGGTAAATGTAGTATCTTTGTTGCAGCAAGTTAGGGTATAGTCCTATCTTTTTAGAAGGGATCGAAAGTTATTACTAATAATGGTGACCCACAAAATAGTGCCCCAGATGGAACTGAAGAGTGTGGTAGAGAGTAGTTGGCTCGGGTATCCTGGAGAGGATACAAGTTCCATTATAGGAATCATATATAATCAGATCACGATGGATGTAAATCTTTTGAATTGGATGACGGGTTTGGATGCCCGAAATCTTAAGTTTTGGAATTGAGTAAACATGGAAAATAATAATAATAATAATAATAAAAATAATAATAAATAAAATTACTGCAGAATCAGTTCTCGAGGTAGTAAGGGTATTATGTAAGCTAAAGGATAAGAATAGAAATCATACGATAAAGGTATGACTGCAATTTCCTGAGTTCCTTTCTGACTTCATATTGTTCAAACAGTAGTATAATCTAATTATAATAGTGTTAAGAGTAATAAATTAGCGAAGATAAATCACAGAAGGCCAGTAGATAGAGAAAGTGTAGAATGAAAATTGGGATAATTGATTACAGATGCAATATAATCTAAGTGCCAGTGGGAGTACTAGCTAGAGTGGTCAAAGGACCAAATCTGAGTAGCACAGACATATGATAACGCGATAGAGACTCTGAAAGATATGGTTAGCAAGTACAGCTGTTATGTTAGGAAGAAGAATGGAACCAGAGATAGAATAGTCAAGTTCTATTTTGGGTAAGACAAAGGAAATAAATGAAAGGACAACCTAAAGAGCGCATAATAAAAGGAACAAAGTTAAGATATAGGATAGGCTAAGTGTTATTCTTGGCAAGGAGAATGACAAGGATGGAAAATCCAAAATGGGACCACATTAGTGAGAAAAGTGATGGAGGTATGGAATACAATAATAATGAGTAAATGTTAGAAGGTGTGCGATGGTATTGCGGACTACCTAAATAGGTAGAGAAAGAGAAGTTAAGTTGAATAAAAGTCAGTCTAAGGGATCAAATAGGTATGATGAGAGGAAAAGAATGATAGATAATGACACATAGGTTTTAGGTTAGACTTTTGAGATAGTGAGAAGGTAGTTAGAGGTTCATTATGAATGTCAGGCAAACATTTTTAGTGTGATCAACAGAATCACTTTGCAGTAACGCAGAGCAACAAAGGGGTAGAATAAAAAGTGACAAGTATGGATGGTAATAAATCACTAGAAAGTTTAAGGATCAAATTAATGACCATAGATAAGGGTGGAATTAGTGTTTGAAGAATCTATTAGCGAGAGAAATCTTTCAGGATTCAACAAAGGTTAAGGGCACAATATAAACGATGATAGATATGAATCATAGGTCGAGTATAAGTAAAGTTAATAAATTATAAAATATTATGTCAGGAAGGACGATGATATAGTAAAGGGTTCATGCAGATGATACCTTATAGGTAGAGCACAATTGTGCTAGGAGATGATGAAATTTGAAGAGAAAAACTAAGAAACATAGGTTAAACATTATTATATGGACAATCCGTAGTTGAATATAGAGGATATTTTTCTTTCTTTTCAAGTTTAGCTCGTGTTTTGATTCCAGAGCGTTATATAAGGAGCAGAGGCGAGGCAAGGAGACCTAGTTATTTGAGATTTTGATAGGCACCAATTCATATACAATTTCTGATATGAGAATGACAGTAAGTGCATACCTAGTGTTAAGTATGAAAGGACGATCGAGTAATGACAGAGTTAAATTGAGTTAGCTACTAAGGCTTTTTAAACTATGAGCTAGATGAAGTACTATTTATGGATGAGTTTCAATAGATGAAATTGTTGCTAATGGGTAATTTGAGGTTGAAGTTTAGAAAGCTATGGGCGATATATGATTATATTAAGGAGAATGAACACGTGAAGTATCTTGTTTGGAATTAAGGCATGACACATATTTCCTACAGTTAGTTCAGATGGAACTTATAGTTTATGGGGCTCATATTCATCCAGATAAGCAATTTCCTACTAAGGTGGTAGGGAATGATAATGTTCTGATAGTTAAGTTGGAAAAAAAGGATACAAGAAAAATTTTCTATGGGTAATTATAAGTGTTACATAAGGTGAAGAATGTGTAGGAGTAAATCATAGGGTTAGAATTCTCAAGTAATGAAACTAGTAATCAAGATAAGACTAAGAAATAAAAGAAAGTTAAAGTTGATGATGGGATAGACATCTTTGAAGGAAAAGGTGTAAGGATGAGATAGGACTAAAATTAAGGAATAAGTACAAAGAGTTGAAAAGATACCAACAATACCAAAAATAGGAAAAGGGAAGTGGATAAGATGCAAAGGACAGAAGAGAGCTAGATAGAGTCGCTTATAATGATGAGGATAAGAAGTGTCTAACCATGTTAACACTACCTATGAGCGGTGAAGGATACACCGTGTCGTGACGCCTTGAGTTGGCCTAGGGTGTGTTTTGATGCAGAATGGAAAAGTAGTGGCTTATGCTTCAAGGCAGTGAAGAGGCATGAGCGAACTATCCCACCCATGATTTGGAAATGGCGTGTAGTCTTTGCACTAAAAATGGAGACACTACTTGTATGGTGAAGTGTGCGAGATATACACCGACCATAAGAGTTTGAAGTACATCTTCCAACAGAGGATTTAAACTTGAGACAGAGGAGATGGATGGAGCTTCGAAAACTATGATTGCACCATCGGTACCACCAGGAAGGCCAATGTAATAGCAGATGCTTTAAGCGGAAAATCTTTTGGCGCACATTTAGAAGAGACCGTTGATTCAGGAAGTACATGAGTTAATGGATCAAGGTTTAATCCTAGATCTTTCAAATGAGGGGGTCTTGTTGGCTCATTTTTCAGTGAGGCCAGACTTGCGAGATAGAGTTAGAGTTTCCCAATACAGAGACCAACAATTAATGAAGATCATAGAAAGAGTACAGCAAGGTGAAGGTGGTGAGTTTGGATTTGCCAATGATGGTGCCCTAGTGCAAGGTTCTAGGATGTATGTACCCGATGTGAACAATCTCAGAGATGAAATCATGCGAGAGGCACACTATACACTGTACAATGTCCACCCAGGTTCCACCAAGATGTACCATGATGTGAAAGATAGCTATTGGCGGAATGGCATGAAGAGAGACATAGCAGACTTTGTGTCCAAGTGCTTGACTTATCAGAAGGTGAAGTTTGAACACCAGAGACCGTCAGGGAAGTTGCAAGAGCTCCCTATCCCAGAATGAAAGTGGGAAATGATTTCTATAGATTTTGTGACTGGGTTGCCTCGTACCACGCGAGGATATGATTCGATATGGGTAATTGTAGACGGCCTAACCAAATCAGCTCACTTCTTACCTGTGAAGACTACATATTGCTCTACATTCGAGAAATAGTCGATTGCATGGAGTTCCATAATATCAGGGCCCCGATTCACTTCTCGGTTTTGGAGAAAGTTGCAGGAGGTACTTGGCACACAGTTGAACTACAGTACGGCTTTCCACCCTCAGACAGACGGACAGTCCGGAAGGACAATCCAAACACTGGAAGACATACTTCGCATGAGTGTTTTGGATTTTGGAGGTCAATGGGATGAGTAGCTAGCTTTGGTGGAGTTTGCCTACAACAACAGTTATCACTCCAGCATAGGGATGCCACCCTATGAGGCACTATATGGAAGAAAGTGTAGGTCTCCTCTGTGTTGGACGGAAATGGGGGAAGCGAAGGTGCATGATGTAGACCTAGTGCAGTACACTTCAGAGATAGTTCCTTTAATAAGGGAACGAGCGTAAGAGTTATGCACCCTGCACGGAGGGATGTGGAGTTTGCAGTGGGCGACTATGTATTCCTGAAGATTTTTCCAATGAAGGGAGTCATGAGATTTGGAAAGAATGGCAAGTTGGCACCTCGGTATATTGGACCTTTTGAGGTTACTGATAGAGATGGAGCAGTTGCCTACCGGTTGGAGCTACCACCCAACATTTCTCACGTTCATCCCGTGTTTCACATCTCTATACTCAGGAAATACATTCCCGATCCTTCTCATGTACTACAGTCGGATGTAATAGAACTAAAGGAGAACTTGACATTTGAGGAGCAACCTGTAGCCATAGTGGACTACCAAGTGAGACAGCTAAGATCAAAACAGATCCCTATGGTTAAGGTTTTGTGGAGCGGAAGAGTGCACTGAGTCGAGCGGGACATGCGTAGCAAGTTCCCTTATCTGTTCAATGTGTAATCATGTAATTTATTCTCGCTTGTGTAAAATTCGAGGACTAATTTTCTGTAATGGGAGAAGAATTTAACACCCCTGATTTTTTTTATATCTGATTATTGGGCTTCGTGTAGGTATCCTCAATTCGCGGAAATTCGACAGTTTTCCGGTTCTGTGTATTTCCGGCCAGAAAGACCAGCTACCTGAAAAGTCTCCGAATTGGATCGAGGTTTTGGCTACCCCACCATTGTCGGGCATCCCGAGCGTTCTCAAGTCGGAATCAAAAGGTAAACCCGAGCCTTGCTTTTTCGTAATTTTCTAGTGCTTAAATAGGATTAAAAATTCATAAAATATTCGTGGTAGCTTAGAAAATTACGATTCTTTTGCAATAGCTTAGTAATATTTCTAAGGACCTTTTATAATTTTTAGAGCTTATTTGAGCGCTTTTTCCAAAAAAGATCAATTATAAGGACTAAATTGAAATTTTACATATTGTGATGAATGATTGATTTGATGGGCCCGGAGGGGCTGTGATGTGATTGAGTTGTGGATATATGGATTTTGAGTATAGAAGTGTGTTTTGAACCCTTTTGCAGGTTGGGTAAGTCCTAGGTATAGGGGGGACTCTGCCGGATTTTCGGCACGACTTAGGACGTATTGGTCTTTTTCTTTGTTTGTATTGAGTCAGATTGTATTAAATAATTGTAATATAATTGTCAGGTGAGCCGGGACAGCCTTCTTCCTCCGCTCAGCCGCCACAGTGATTGTCGTCAAGTCTGTGAGTAGAATATTAATTTTAATTGTAATTTCGATATTATTATATGTTAAAGCATGCCCATGCATCACTTATATGCATATATTTATGTAGTTAAACTCTAGGCACGATTTATGTTGCATTCATAACTGTTGATGTGCCATGGATGTTGTTGTGGTAATTTGGAGCAGTGTGCGTGCGTGTGATGTAGTGTGGACTATGGATAGGACGGGGTAGTCACGGCTTGAGTAATTCGCTGGGACCCGATCCTTCGAGGGGTAGTCACGGCTTGAGTAATTCGCTGGGACCCTCGATTTGGTTATTAAGTGGAAGTCCGAGCTTGAGTAATTGCACCGAGTTGGATTTAAGAGAGCTGTATAGGGGATCAGCTCCCATATGTTATGATTGATACTACAGGGTGTGTGAGTGCTCCAATTTACCTTTTTGATGTTATGATGTGAAAATGTTGTTGATGTTGCATTTTACTCTACAGGGTGCATTAGTTCTAGATAGTTATAGAGATTATGATTAAAATTGATATTTTACTCTCTGAGTCGAACGCTCACTCCTGTTCAAAAATTTTTACAGGCCACAGGAGGATATTTTTGAGGTTAACCTGCTTTCTCCCTCGCAGGTCAATTATTACTGTTTGTATAAACTTGTTAAATCTTAGAATTTTCGCATGTGTTAGAAATGTTTATTTGATTTGGGTCTGTAAACTAAATTATTATTTTGGGACTTGTAAACCTAATATACTATGCATGTTTGATGGATTGGATGAGGGAGCTGAGCTCCCATTTATTATTATGTTGATGAGTATGTGGAGGGTGAGCTGAGCTCCCCAATTGACTATATATTGTGTTTACAGGTCGGGTGAGTCGAAAACTTCCCGTTGGTAAGTCCATTTTATGGCCGGACTCTGTCCGTTTGTTTTCTTGATATTGGGCCCAAATGGGCCTTAGAGTTGGGTTAATGAACAGTTAGGCTTACTACGGGCCTCGGGGGCTTTAGGCTGGCCCAAGTCCTAGTGCCGGTCCGGCCCATAGGTTGGGTCGTGACAGTCGTGCGCGTGCAGGGGAGGACTTCGCGCATCATTTCCAGCCACCTGGAGTGTTAACTGGCAGTGGGGAAGGGCTGGGGCGGCGCGCCGGCGAGATAAGGAGGCTAGGGTGGCGGCAGCGCGGCATGGGGAGGAAGGAGGAGGGAGCCCATTAAATGCAACGTCGTCATAATTTTCATATCATAACAGTAAAAAGGCAATTTGGAGCACTCACACACCCAACACTGTCAAACAATACATTTATGGGAGCTGATCCCCTATACAGCCCTCTTAATCCAACCTCTGCCAGCGAGTGTCTCTCAAGCCGGACATTCGCTTAATAAACCAAATGCGGGGTCCCAGCGAGTGTCTCTCAAGCCGTGTCTACCCATCCTGTCCATATCCAATACCATACCACATGCACGCCATGCATACACGCTGCTCCAAATTACCACAAACAGCATCCATGACACTTCAACAATTATGAATACAATATAAAACGTGCATAGTATTTAACTACATAAATATATATATTTATAAGTGATACATGGGTATGCTTGAATATATAATAATATCAAAATTACAATTAAAATTAATATTTTACTAACAAACTTGAACTGAAGTCACTGCGGTGGCTGGACGGAGGAGGAAGGCTGTCCCGGCTCACCTGACATTTTCATTGCAATTATTTAATATATTTGACTCAATACAAGTTTAGAAAAGACCAAAAACACCTTAAGTTGTGCTGAAAATCCGGCAGAGTCTTCCCTATACCTATGACCTACCCAACCTACAAAATGGTTCAAATAACACTTTTAAACTCAACCCATATCTCATCATCATTATATGTCCCTTCCTGAGCCCTCCAAACCAAGCAATAATCACAACATCAGACAATTCAATTATAAGACTTTAAAACTAATATTTTTTAAAAACTATCCAAACTAACTTTAAAAATTCTATAAATCTGTCATGCGGTCCTTAATAATATTATAAGGCTATTGCAATAGGAATCGTAATTTTCTTATCATCCATAAATATTTTATAAATTTTATTATAACCCAGTACAAGGCAAAAATTGAGTAATGTAGAGTTCCAGTTTACCTATGCCAAATCTGACAACTTGAACGCATCCAGAATGTCTGAAAACGGTGGGGTAGCCTATAATCTTGATCTGGTTCTGAAATAATTCCAGCAGCTTATCTGTTTGGCCTGAAATTACAGATCAATGGTCGAATTTCTATGAAATGAAAGTACATACGCGAAGTCCATAACAACAGGGTTAGAATAAAATATATATATATATATATATATATATATATATATATATATATATAATAATTATTTGAAAATTATGGATATTACATCTTTTATGTGTAATAATTTGATGAGTAATTCAAACTGATTCTCAATAATAAAAAAAAATATATATACGCAAGTAGAACCATTATAGAAAAATACATAATCTGAAATCCATCTGATAGAATTCGGTAGCCACCTCAACATATAAACATAATAATATAAATATATTAGCTACTTATTTAAACTAATTTATAAATTCAATTATTAAAAATAGGTCATTAAATCGCGAGAAATTAAATTATAATAAATAACTACAAGCGCTTATCATTATCAAATGTTCAATCTTTGATGATTAGATCTTTCACCAGGCATAATTTTTCTTAAAAATAAATAAATATCTAAATATAGGTAGCTATAGGCAACTCAAGAATTGGTGGAAACAAAATTGACAGGCATATTGCTTTTAAGTGTGAAACTTTTAGATATATATATATTCAAGGGAATGATATGATTGTATGCAACTTTAATAATTGAAAGGATTCCATATTTGTGTTTTTATAAACACTTTGTTTCGTCCCATTAAACCACACATCGTGGGAAGCTCAGGTCTACAAGAAAATTTTATTAAAAAAAAAAAAAAAGAAAATTGTAATAAGGAACAAACTAGCTAGATGCCAAATACAAAAATATAAAATTTAATTAAATAATTAATTAACTTATGTTGTGGCATGCACTTACTTTGTTGTTGGGATTAGGTTAATTAAAAAGAATCGTTGAAGATAATTAAGATTACGTGAAGATCGCGTGTACATGGATAATTAAGCTTGTTTGTCCCTTACAGCAGGGGACATCTTGTCTTAATTTCTAAAATCTTTCTTTGTTTTTTTCTTGGTCGGAGTAGCACCTATATAAATTAATTTCTTTTCTTTTATTTTTTATGGTATATGTTATATACGGATAATATTTTTTTTAATTAATTTATCATTTATTTATATAATACAGAAAAAAATATATTTACTTCTTTCTAGTGTATCTGATGTCCTTTTAAAATAAATAAATAATATATCTGATGACATGTTGCATCTTTCATAGGCCTAATGTATAGATGCTACTTGAATAATTGCCATCTAGGAAAGCAAAAATAAAGGGGATGATCATTGCATCCCAAAAAAGAAAGGGAACCCACAAATTAAAACATGCATGCACTAATTAAATATAAAAATAAATAATTAAAAAGGAAGGGGATCCTTTGCTTATTATCATAATCACATACATTAATCCCTTTGTGAACCTTAATTAGTGGTGCAGATCTACCAGTGTTTATATAATATAATTTTAGAAAGCCAATTATAAGTGTGAACGACAACCCATACTGTTGAGAATGTGTACTTGGGGAATGAAATGCTGCTGCTTCTGCTGCTGCGTTTTAATTAATAAAAGATGTGGAGGATACAGAACTCTTACATATTAATTAATTATGAGCATGTTCCTCAGCCATAATTGAGTGTCTATTGAAAAGCAATTAATTAAGTAATACAATAAATGTTGGCATTTATCTTATATTTTTAAAAAAAAAATAGATCAAATTTAATTTAAATATTTATATAATTGTTTTATAATAATTTAAATATTTCTTCTCAATCAATATTGGATAATAATTTTTCAGTATTGATCAAATTAAGAAGAAATTAACCATCGTATCGGCGACTTCTTGAGAAAGACAAAACCACCCATCAATCATCAATTGCAACATCAATTCATTCCACTGTACAGTTTTCCTCATTAAGTTAATTACTATCTTATTATTTTAAAACTTGTTGTTATTGCATCTTTATTAAAGTAAAAAAAAAAAAAAAAAGCAGTGAAATTATTTTAAAAACAAGTGGATAATATTTATATATTTATATATATATAATGCGGTGCAAAAGGAGCTTTCTTGTAAAAGTGGAGAGGTTCTAGATGTGGATATTTAGTGCTACAGCAACAGAGAAATTAACAACCTTTCCCTGTACTCCCCCAAAGGAGACTGTAGGCTTAAAAGCTATACTCTTTAAACACCCCTCCATGCACCTTTCAGAACTCATTCTAATTTAATTATTTAGTAATGAAAAGAATAGTAAAATATCTTCTTATTATTATTATTATTATTGGACTTTAAGAATTAGTTTTGGATTTAATTATATAAATCATCATAATAATATTCAATTAAAAAAATTTTAATTTTTTGAGTCGTTTAAAAATATTTTAAATTTTATATAAATTAAAATAAATTATTTTAAACGAAATAAATTCAAGGGTGTCAAAATTTAGCACCACTGGAGATGATGCATTAGTCTATCTGATAATTATAGCCCTTTAGAATGTGTATTGCAGTGAGGAATGGTGATTGGTGGAGTGCAACTAATAATCCCTTGGTTTTCTAACCTAATTTGTTTATTTTTTTATACAACGTTGTTGACATTGATCTCTCCGCAAATTTCAAGTACCCAATTGTCCAAACACTATTTTTTTAGGGCTTAGAGTCCTCGAGCAACGCCCACACAACTAAAAAGTCTATGTCTCCAAAAGGAATATATGTGCACCACTGCTAACAATCACCATCACTGTCACAGATAAACGAAAAAGGAGTGAGAAGTGAAAATTTTTCTGTGTACAAATTATAAAAGAAATTTGATGATTCATTAATAAAAATTATAAAATAAGTATATTGTCATAATTGCTTCTGAACTTAGCTTACTCTGTTCTGAACTCAATTAATTTTTATCGGCGCTGATATCGTGCGGGATAGGAAGAAGGTCTGTTGCCTTCAATTTCTATAATTTATCCTATATAATAATATATTATTATTTTTTATTAAAAAATAATGATATATAAAATGTATTATTAAAATTTTGTTTAAAACTTACATATATATTTCTTATTTATAATTTATTTTTTTATAAATAAATTTATATTATATAATAATAAATTAAAATTAAAAAAATAGAGAAAAAGTTTATATTCAGAGATAATATGAGCATAGAAGAATTATTTTTTAATACTAATTAATTTTTTTTCATTTAAAAAAATAAAAAATAAAAAAAACCCTTATACAACATTATTTTTTCTTTTCGGAATTGCTATCCTTAACTTGTAAAAGAGATTAAAAATTAAAATAAAAATGAGAATATACTAACTACTAATTTTTTTTTTTTTTTTTATCATATAATAAATATTTATTTTAAATATAAAAAAAAAAACTAAAAAAAAAAAAAAAAAAAATTAAATTTTTTTTTTTATTAACTCATTCAAATAAAAATAAAAAAAAAAAAAAAAAAAAAGAAAGAAAAAAGAAAAGGAGATTAAAAAAAAAAAAAAAATAAATATTTTAATAAAAAAATAAAAATAAATATAATGGATATAGATATAAGAATTAAAAACTAGTAAAAAAATAAATAAAATTATCTGAGAATAGCCACCAAAAACTCATTGTAGTATATATATATATATATATTTAAAAAAAAAAAAGAAGAGATGAAAGGAGATTTTTTTTAGTTTGGCTCCTAAGTTGAATAATAATAAAAATTAAATTAATCTAAGTAATAAAATGAAGTTTTTATTTTTTATTTTTATTAATAAAGATTCAGTTCAATTAAATAGTATTTTCAAATTATTTAAAAAAATTAAATGCACCGTATTAATGTGATGGAATGCGTGTTTATAATGATTATTCGAGAAAATTTAATTTTAATATTTATAATAAAATTAATTTAAAAATAATATCAACCATAAGTATATAAAAAAAAGAATATATTAATATGGGAGCTCTAAATATCGAATTAAATTTTTTTTTTTTAAATAAAATTAAAGTAGTGAGACTTTAATTGAGAATTAGGGCATATCATCAATTCTATTATAAGATTACCGATAAGAAGGATAGTATAAATAGACCAATCTTATAAATTTTTTTCATATTACTTCCTTTATGTGTTCATATATAGTTAATAAATTTAAAATTGTTAAATTAATGGTAGCTTTAATTGAGTTGTACGACCTGAATTAACTGTGATGGGCGTGGAATCTAAACAATTTTAATAAACCCTTTTGAATTCCAAGAAAGAAGAAAGTTGAAAAGAGGAATAAAATTAAGGTTCATGAGAGGGACACACATGGATCCATTGTTTTGCTGGGATCTATTTTGTCAAAAGCTAAGCGGGTTTTAAGGTTAATGGAGTTGACATTTCCACTGGACGGTGTTCATATTCATATATATCCACTTCCTGCAAGAAAGCTCTACCCTTAGCCCCCCCCTTTTTTTTTTTTTAATTTTTTTATTCAAATGGAGCTAATAATCAAACGAATAATGATAATCACCATGGATTAATCCCATAGTTTTTTCATTATAAAAATAAAAAGTTGTAGATTTATTCTCTACTTGTTGTCGTAATTCTTTCTTGTTAAGGTGAAGCGTCTTTGACCCAAACATGGATTTTTTTTTTCTTTTTTGACCTATAATTTAGAAAGCATGCGTATATATTAATTTCTCTCACAGCAAGTATCTGTTAGGTATAAAAATTTTATCCATGTTTGACAAGCGTATTTCTTGTTAGAAAATTTTGCATACACTTGGATGATAAAGAGCATGCCTTCATAATTTATTTGTTTTTGTCATATTCATTGCACTTGAACCGTTTGCGTTAAACACATTGGCCAGACCCCAATATAATTATTTATTTCTACCATAATACTAATTGAATATGCCCAAATTGGAGCCTAATTAAGATTTTTACAATAATTAAATTTAATTAATTTTTTAAATAATTTTTATGTTTAAAATAAAAGAATTTATTTTTTTTTAATTTAAAAAACTTATCTTAAAACACTAGAGAAATAAGTATGACCGTATGAAATTTTAATTGAATGCTTTAATTATAAATGATTTATTTCAAAGAAAGTCAATAAAATGATTAATTTTATTTAACTATTATACAATAAAATATGACTTCAAAATCCTAATAGGATTTGAAATTTATAAGATTAATATGAGAAAGAAAAATTATCATAATAAATCTTCGATCTCATAATGAATTCACAACAAACATTTTGATTTTTCCACCATAAATATATCCTTTTTGTATAAAAAAAACTTATCATTTTTTTTTAATTTTTTTAATAATTATATATATATATAAACAAAAAAAAAAAAAAAATAATTAATATATATTTTTATAATATTTTTTTTTTTTTTTTTTTTTTTTTTTTTTTATTAAAAAAAAAAAATCTTTAATTGAATGCTTTCGAGTATGAAAATTGATAAAGAGAAATCAACTTAATTGAATTTTTATAAATTTTAATTTCTAATCGAGAAATAATAAAATTATAATATGATTTGATAGTTAAAGTTAAACTTTCGGCGAAAAAGTTAACAACATATCATTTCTAAACTCTGTAATTAATTATAGATAATGGGTGTGCTCGGAAGACCATTGTCATCAATAATTATTTCAAATTGCGTAAATAAATCATAATATAAACCATAAGAAACTTATTTTAATATAGATTAATTAATCAACTCTTCTTGTTGAGTAGCTGCTTTCCGCGTTTTCCCTTTCAGGCCTAGCCGCATTCTTGCGTGGCCACGCGGTTCTTGGTCCAAAGTGAATATCGATAACTCAATCAATTTGCTATTGTTAATTTGTTTTTTTCGATCAAAATACATTAAAATTATGTCGTTATTAATTGTACTGTGAGAATGAATTTGCTACAGAACTTCTTCAAGATTGTTGGCTCAGTCTATTTGATAGCTAAGAAATTAAATCTTCTAAATATGATGAATTTCTTTGTTGAAGTGTGCTTTGAAGTCCTTAGTTTGCAGTTGGTAATGACACTTTTGTTACATTCTATTTCTACTCAAAGCTTTAGTTTAAGAATGTCTATATATTGGCTAGGACTCAGATTATCTATTCTATGGGTTTTATTCCATTATTTAAACTATTTATTCCCGTAATATTCTAGCATGATTAATGATATTTCCTATTTGTTTTTTAAGCATGATATTTCATAGTTGTTAAAAAATTAATGGAGTATATTAAAATTTTTTTATAAAAGTAATTAATTTTCTTTTATCAATTACATTATAGTCTTTTCGTACATGCAGATGTGATTAATTTATATTTAGATCAGAAAAAAATTAATAATGATAGATTTCAGAATTGAAACCTCTAATCTTAAGATAAAATGTATCAGGAATAATTATACTTCTTTGATCCAATTACTTGTTGATTTATAGAGATAATTAATTAATGAGCAAAGAAATGGAGAAAGCCGGCAAAGCAAACCCAGAAAAAGGACGACCACCAGTGTCTCATGTAGCAGACGCATGCCTCCGTTTAAAGCTAAGTTTTATCATTTAAGTATGCGATTGTGTTCCCTTAGTCTTTGCCATTTCTGCTACGTAACTATGTTGGTTTCCATCTCTACACAAGACATATTATAATTAAATTAAATTTTTATTGATTAATTTTTGCGCTAATTAATGAAAATGAGTTTACAACAACTGTATTTATTGCTTTGCGGGAGAGAAAGTGTAGACCACCATCTTTCCTTTCCTAGTCAGAGTTCAGACTGATGGTGGATGAAGCATGGAAGAGGAGGAGGAGATCTGATACGGTGGATGGATGACATGACTTTCTCTTTGCATCGACACATGTTTATTGTTGACCATTAATTAGAAGGCGGCATATAGTTTTTCTTTTCTTCTGCCACGTTAACAAAACTTGTGACCTTTTAGGTGATAAATGGGTCTTTTTCTTTAGGACCTTTGAGTGAAGTTGATCATCTTCCCATTAGCGTAGTACTCCCTTAAACTTAATTTTAATTGCATGTTAATTAATTTAAAAATACCGTTAATTATAAATATAAAAAAATGATAAAAACAATAGAGATGCATAACACACAAGAAAAACAAATTAACAAACTCTAACATAAGTTATACCAATACGATCATATTCTAAACAATAACATAACTTATAAGAATGATAAGTATCAAGAAAAATGAAAAATTAAATGATATCGAAGACGTTTTTAAAATTATAAAATTATAAATTTAAATTTTAATTAGAGTCATTATAAAAAAAAAAATGACGTATTTTATAAGAAAATATATGATTTTTTACTAAATTTTAAGGTTAGAAGAGAATCAAAAGAAGATATGGGAGGATCTTGTATTAGTTAACCGTCCACAGTTACGTTTTAATGTGGCGAATTGACCTTCCAAAGATGATACATCCCTTCTATACCCTAGCTGTTCGATCATCATTATCACTTTGTTATTGAAAACACGTCTACATTTTTCTATTTCTTCCCAAGATTATTTAATTGGATTTTACAATAATGACAGCGATAATGACGATAAAATTCACTTGGAAATGACGATAACAATTATGATTTTAGAAAATAAAATAAATATTTATATAATAATATAAACGGAGGATTGTGACTTGTATATATTGAGTATGAATTTATATGGAGATGGAGATATGAATAAGAAATAAAAGAAAGAAATTATGATTTTTGTTTAATCAGTCCAGATTCAATGGCACATCTTAATTAGATTTCAAGTCCACGTTGTAAAAGGACTGCTTATCTTTTGGAATTTTTTGTCTACTTTTCTATTTATTTAATAAAATTATTATTAATAATAAGAAGATATTTATAATATTTTATTGCACTTCTTATCTTACATTGAATTAAAATAAAGATTTTATGTTAAATATAAAATTAGAATAATTTTTTTTTTGTTTGAGGTTGCTTTTGGGTGAACTCAGACTCAGATCATTTTTTTATTGGGTCACTCATAGATGTATTTATCTATAAATTTAATGTTCTAAATTCTTATACCTAAATGTGAAAAGGATATATTATCTCTCATTAATTTTGAGATAAGAACTTTGAGCTAAATATAATATTAAACAAATCTCCTCTTTTTTAACTACATTTTTGGTGGATGGAGTTAAACCCTTTTCATTTTCTTAATAATGTTTTCTATAAATTTCTTCAGAATCTAATTAAATTTTATTCTATTATTATTATTATTTGAATATGCTATTTGAAATTATTTAATTTTATATTCAACTCAACTAAATTTTTATTCAAAAATTTTAGGATATGCTATATGTATTCTCTTTCTCCACTCTAAACAATCCAATTTTGGATTAAATTCTCGGAAATATGTAATATTTATAGGTCATGTTGTACTACTCTCTTCCAAGTCAATTTTAGTCTACCTCTTATTTTATTTCTATCCTCTAACCTCTTGTACTCTACTTATTTAACTGGAGCCTCCATATGTCTACACTTCACATAATCAAACTACCTTAATTTCTCTTCTCTCAATTTAACCTCAATTGGCGCAATTCCTATCTTTTCTCTAATACTCTCATTACGAACTTTATCTAGTTGAGTATAGCCACTCATCCACCTTAACATTTTTATCTCCGTAACTCTTATCTTGGATATATATGACTCATTCATTATCTAACACTCATTATCATATAACATGACCAGTTGTACGATTGTATGGTTGAATTTTCCTTTCAACTTATAGGGGATCTTGCAAAAATTATTTAATTTTATATTTATTTTAATTAAAATTTTATATGAAAAATATATTATATTTAAAAATTTAATAATCCTATATGAGATTAAATTCTATTTATTTAAAATATAATATTAAAAATTCTATAAATATTATTTTAGATTATATATTTTATATATTAAATTATAAATTATTTAATTCATTTTATATAATTCAATCAAATTGATAAATAAATAACTTATGTTTCTAGTATAGCCACGTCAAACCTTCCATGGTTAATTTATTACAACACCTTTAATTTCTATATTAATTATCCATCTTGGTGCATATATTATTCTAATTTATAATTATAATTCTTGAGAAACTGAAATAGCTAGCAAGCATCGTTTTCTTAATAAATAATTAAATTTAAATTATCACAAATTTTTTTTAGCCTCATCATTAATGTTTTCATTTCAACAATAAAACCCACTGATAATTAAGTGGATTTTCAAGAATTTTAGAAAACTTTGTACGGTCATCCAATTAAGTTAAAACTTAAAGTCCATTTATGATTTTTTTTATTATTATCATGGAGACTAAATGGCTCCGTTTTAAAGCATGGGCAGCTGTACTATTACAAGTCAGCATAAGTTGGCATTACTCTTTTTTTTTTTTTTTTTTGGTTAGTAGAAAAAAAAAGTTGGCATTACTCTAACCTTCTATTTAATTAAGGATTAATTATTAATTAAGTTTAATGAAAATTTTCACAGAAAATAAAAAGGCAGTTTTTATTAGCTTTTGAAGAATTTAAATCGACCATCCATGGCGCTAATTTATTTATTTATTTATTTTTCAAATTCAAGTGTATTTATCTTAATTACGAAGTCTTGCTAGTGCTATGTTTATAATTAGTCTTAGAATGATTAGATAAATGTCTCCACGTGAGGCATCAGTCACGTGCGGCCGCCTTCTATGTCTAGATAATCGATAAATCGATGACTTAGATTATACTTAATAAGTTGAGCATATCTCATTTAAAAACTAAATAATATTAACACTAAAATTTTAAAGATCTAATTAACTTGTTGATATTTAATTATTATTTAAAAAAAAAAAAAGAAAAAGATACCACTATACAATCTTGAGACAACTTTATGATAGATAATGATGAGATTTTTTTTTTTTCTGTAATTAACTTTTGGATATGAAAGACAAAATAAAAGGTTGCGCATGCATCAACCAACATGGGTTCCCAAATACTCTTGAAAATAAACATTTTTATATATGTGGTTGTAAAGTAATTAAGAAAGCATTATGAACTCAAAGCGATGCCCCCAAAATCAAAGGCAGAAAATAAAAAGCAAAGTAGGTTGGAACATGCTTCTTTGTTTTTATCTCCCAAACTTGAAGACATTGTGTTGCTTAAAGCATAGCCAACATAATGGTTGGAGTTGAAACAATGCATCATCTCACAGCCATAGGTACTTGTGCTACATATATACATGTTCAAATCTTTTCGCTTTTTGTTAATTATATTGAGATTTAAATGTTAAATATATATAAATTATAAAAATACAACAAATTTTGACTTATTTTTATAATTAAACCATTGCAAATAGAGCAATTATTCGAAATTTACACCTAAATAACTAGGCTTCTTTTCTTGTATAACATTATCCCATCCTAAGTTCTCATATACAAACCCTGCAAATAGATTAGATTTGGAGCTACGTGCATATTAGCAAGCAACAAGCTTTTTGTGAGCAACTTTAGCCACCATCAACATATATATATATTATATATATATATAAAAGCCATCATGGAAACACCATTCCAATCGTGTGTGCTTTTACCTAGTTTATTGTCAACAAAGGATGCTTATTTCATTATAATATTACTTACATTACAAATATCTAAGACTAATTTAGCATCATAAATTAAAGGGGGAACAGAATCTTTCAGCTTAAATAAAAAAATATTAACAACTAATGAAACTACTCACTAGTCCATCAATAAAAATTGAAGTATTAATTTAATTGAAAAGTTAATTTATTCTTAAATATAACTATAATAAGATTTATAATAAGCATATTTTTAAGAATCATATTTATTATGATCTTTTAAAAAAATTATTATATAAAATTATTTCAAGTATTGAGAATGAAACCGTAATCGTATTGAATTATAATTGAAAAATCAATAATCGCATCAAATCGAAACTGAAAGAATAAAAAACCGAACTAAAAGAATACCAAAATTTCAATTTGATTTCAATTATTTGACAAACCCCAAACCGAACTATAATCCCACATCTCTAATAAAAATTAATCCTAACAATACCTTATCATAATAAAATAAAATAAAAAATCTGTGCCCAGTCAACAAGCTAGTTATTTACAAATTAATTTAAAGTGAAGTTGGATTCATGTTTTGTCTATTGCATGACTCAAGCAAGCTCGACGGATATCCTACCATATATAATGATTCTGTTTATCCAAGTGTATAACCATAAACTAATCGTAACCTACCACTTACATTACATTAATATGAATTTAATTAGCAGATGAAAAAGGTTCAACCTATCAAGTCAAAACCGATTCTTCACCCACCTTAAACAAATGGGTTGAAACACGAGTCAAAAAGGCCTAAAATGTCAACTACCAGAGCACGCAGTTATGCACAAAATTGAACCAAACTCTAAGTGGGTAAGGCAGGAGTCAGCTCAATAACCATTAATCTTCCCAGTTTGAATTAATAAACCTCTAATAATGATAACATGCATGCAAATTTCTTAGTTTGCAGAATTAGATTCAGGACTCCATGAATATATAACTTTGCAACAACACCTAATTTCCTTTGACATTAATTAATAAGCCTTGGACTTTTATCTCTATCCACTTAGATCGTACAAGTATCCATGTGATTGTGCAATGTCAACCCTTAATTCATGGATGCTTTTTCTTTTTTTTTTTTTTGCTCACCAACTGTTTGTTAGAAGTCTCCAATCACTCGCACGAGAAGTTTGTAATTGTAATTTGTACTATACCTTCAATGTGGGCCTTTTCTGGGTCTAATTTTAATCCATTGTTTGATCCAGATAAGGCATCATAATAACTTAACCATCTGCCCATCTATTTAATTTTTACAAGCCACAAGGCTAGGCCCATTTATTTCCCCACCCAAGAGAATACTGATCTCGGCTTTCATTTTATTTGTTGCTCTTGGATCAACTTCTTAATTTTGATGAACTTACCCTCATAGAAAAAAAACAATAATGAAAATTTAATTTTAAATTAGTTAATATTAATTATATGGATTTTTTTTGTTATTGACTTTACTTAAGATTAATTTTATATTAATATTTAAAAATTATAAATTTGTATAGCAACATTATAATCATGTCAAAATTATATAATTAAGTCATCTTAAAAATTATGAGATATTAAATTGGGATGATAATTATATTAGACTCCAAAGTATGGAATTACTTAGCCCTTGAAGCTTTTGAGCCTGAATCCTGGTCGTGCGTGGACTGTCGTTTTTGTTTACAATATAAACGAAACGGCATTAAAACTATAGTCTTGCACAATTCTCACATACGCATATGCGGCCTTTTTGATCTGTAACTTTTCGGGTCCTTCTCTTCATCTTCCATCTCCACTCTGCCAGAGAAAAAGCGCGTGAAAATTCATAAACTTCTCCTCTTCTTCAACTCTCCTTTTGCTTTCCTAAATCAAACACTAATTTCTCCATTCTCTCTTTTTTATTTTCTGATTATTTCACTTCGGCGATCCCTTCATTTTCTCTGATCATAGCCTATTTTGTCAACACAAGCCTTGCCTTGAGCATCAGCTGTCTCTAATCGATTCTTAAACCTCGAATTCGACGGCGTGGTTGATTTTTATTCTCGTAGGAATTAGGGCGTAAGTTAGCTGTGTCGACTCTGGGAGGATGTTTTTTACCGGTGATCCAACCACTCGGAAGCGAGTTGATTTGGGAGGCCGGAGCTCCAAGGAGAGAGACAGACAGAAACTTATTGAGCAAACTAGATTGGAGCGAAACCGTCGATTGTGGTTGCGCCAACAGAATTCGGCTGCAATAAAAATTCAGGTTAGGTTTAGCTCGATAAAGAGTTTTTGCTTTTGTTTTATCAACTAGACTGTTTTTATAACTTGTGTATACTTGCTATTGTAATTGATGGAAGCTTTTTTTTTTTTTAATTTTATTTTTTTTTTTATCTTAGTAAATGGATTTTTTATGGTTTGGAGTTGGAAACTGGGTGTTATGTACATTGTTACATTTTAAAAGTAATAGTGTTGTTTACATACGGATTCTATGTAATTTTTAAGATGTGGGTATAGGATTGGAAGGATTTCCAAAGGTTGGGGTTTTTACTGATTAATTAAGTTCTGATGGAGAGTTATGACGGTTGATATTTTATGGTTTTAGCTCAGGTTGATGCGTAGCAACTTCGTTAGATACTTTTAAGTAGCTTTTGTTGGGAATGGAAGAGTACTGGTTACAGAAATCAAATTGCTATGCTCAAGTTAACTTTCACAAATGTGTCTAGAAGCATTCAATTGGTAGCAAACTGTCTCTTTGATTGGAAACGTGATGTTTAGGTGGCAAGCTGCAGTGATTCATGGGCCCAATTTGTGCAGTGATCCTTTAGCAAGGATACATGTGGAAGATAATGGGGGAAATTACGTTCAAGAGACTGAATATTTTTTTTTTGGTGCGAAGCAATTTATTTGCATTATTTGTGGATGGAATGTTGTGTAATGTGATTACAATTAGCATGTGTTGTTATACCAAAAAACAACAGGGGCACCAGATTTAGTCAAAATCAATTTATGGAAATGAATCAGAAAAAGTTGATTTTGGTTACCAATGTACATATGTTACACGATATAGTCAGAAGAGGTTTAAAATAAGTAAGAGGAATTCATACTGATTTGTCTTAGGGCTAATAACTGTTTCATTTCAATACAAAGGACATGATGCTTTTCTGGTGAACGCAAATAAGAAGAATCAGAAAAGTTGATTTTGGTTGCCAATGTACATATGTTACATGACATAGCCATGAGAGGTTTAAAATAAGTAAGAGGACTTCATGCTGATTTGTCTTAGGGCTAATAACTGTTTCATTTCAATAAAAAGGACATGATGCTTTTCTGGTGAATGCAAATAAGAAGAATCAGAAAAGTTGATTTTGGTTGCCAATGTACATATGTTGCATGATATAGTCAGAAGAGGTTTAAAATACGTAAGAGGACTTAATGCTGATTTGTCTTAGGGCTAATAACTGTTTCACTTCAATAAAAAGGACATGATGCTTCTCTGGTGAATGCAAATAAGAAATTATCAAGTTTACTCATTCCCATGATTCTTACCACTTTAAATGGAGAAAAAAAAATTGAGGAATTCTTTTCTTATCAGGCTTAAAAATTAGATTAAGCTTTATATTTGTACCATAACTAAATAAACAGTTTTATGTTGTGAGATAGAAAATCTGTGGCAACTTTATTCATAATTTTTCAGAACAATCATTAGACTGGACACAGTCTACATCTCATTTACAGCGAATGGAATCTAAAATACATGCAGCTTGAATTAGTTAATTGATATTTACATCAGCAGTAGAGTTTAGAACTTGATTATGCATTTATTGCAAAGTGTTGACTGATTAATGACTACAGAAATGCTTTAGAGGGAGAAAGGCTGTGGAAGCTGAGCATGATAAGGTGCGAGATCAGTTCTATAGAACCTATGGGAAGAGTTACCTAAATATTAACAGGTTCACTGTTGTATATTTATTCTTATTTTAGTAAAATGCATTAAGCACTGTCAATCTCTAATGGGCATTACATGTCTGATGTTCTAAGTGGATTTTTCCACTTTACATTGTTTATGCATCTAGGCAATCTTTTGGTCCAGATTCAGAGTTCCTACGCAATCTATTCTTTTTCTTCAATGCACAAAATAATGGTGATTTTACTGTCCTTGTGGAGACCTGCCGATTGCTTTTGCAACTTGTTCAAGATAATGGTATCTATGCTCTCATCGAACTACTTCTTTACGGATTGATCATTGCTTCCTTTTTCCTAAGACTACTGTCTGCTTTGCTAACAGCTGTCTTAGGAATGGTCTTCTTTGCATTCTCACCTGTATTAATATAGTTGATATACTTCGCTGCTGGAAATTTTTTTGTTTGTATTAACAATTTGTAATTGCGTGACAGGGGATATCATTAGTCTGTTTGGTGGTGTAGATTATCTGACCAATCATGCTTTGGTGGACTATAGGGTGAAACAACTTGCGTTCTGTTGTATTCAGGCTGTATATCATAATAGGTTGGTTCCATCAATACCTTGTTTAAATATCTCTTAAAAATTTTGAGCAGTCAAATATACTGAATTTGGTTGTCAGTTGCTTGCCAAAGTTTTAACTTAATTATTTAAGTCTGTCCTTAGCTCTTGGTACATGAGAGGCATTCAAATGTTCGATTTATTTTCATGCGAAGTTGCCATTGGGCAATGGTTTTGACTATAATAACTGTAGAGTGGAGACGTTCGATTCTAGAAGCTCCAATTGTATCTGTCCTTTGCAAATATTCTTGATTAGTGGGCATAATTTGTTAATCTGTTGTGAAATTGTGATGCTGTCTGACCTTACTTTGAAAGGCAAGAGATTTTGTGGAGTCCTTGCATGAGAGATGTTTCATGTGCTATGTTTGTGTGTATATAATTCAGGGATATTGAAATTGTAAATAATTGTTTGAGATCTTCCATGAGTAATCAAGATTGCATGAAATTGTAATAAGGTAGTTGTGATGTCTGCTAAATTGGCATGATGTTCAGATATTGAATCTTAAATGTACACAGTACATATTTGTGTCAATCTTAAGTTGTTGTATGTCAGTTTCTCTGTATTTTTCAATATCTCATATTGAGTATGGACCTTATGTGATCATCTTGCAATTCACAAGTGGCTTTCATTGCATGCTTAACGTTTTTGGGATTTCTAGAAGAAAGGAAATTGAATCATTTCATTCTTGATGGTTAATTTGGCAATATAATTCTGCATGATCAGATATTGCTATTATGTCACTTGTCAATGCGGTTGATTTTCATTCTACTTATTTACTAGAATATATTTTACTTTTTATCTTTTGCTTAATTTATGAAGTTCTCTTATTTTATTTTATATATATATATATATATATATATATATATATATATAAGGCCTAGGATATCTAAAATTGCAATATGCTCAATTAGCACAAATCTTTTTGGACGATGCTGTTGGGTGTTCCCCCCCCCCCCCACCCCCAAAAAAAAAAAAAAAAAAAAATTGCTATCTTTATGTTTAAGTAGTTGTGTGATGCAAGTGTTGCTCATGCAACATTTCATTTTGGAGCAGAGAACAATTGAAGGATCAAGTATTGATGACACCGTGGGAATCTAGTGAACCGGCAGTTGTCTTGCTGGAAGTTGTAGTTCTGTTGATAGATCAAAAACTTCCATGGGCATGTAAGATTGTCGGCTATCTATTGCAAAGAAATGTCTTCACTCTATTTAGAGAAATTGTTCTTGTGGGGAAGGTATCATTCTAATTCCTGCAAACTTTCTTTTGCTTTGTTATCTGATGTGGTAAAATACAGTCTGGAAGTATTTTGACACTTTGGAAACTTTTAAATGGGAGAGGGCTTCTAGGGTTTGACCCTAACTTCTTGTTTTACAAGATAGGCACCCGACCGTTGGGCTACTAGCTCAATGGTAAAGTATGCATATTTTTATTGTAGTAAAATGCTGGATATAGACCATGCTCTATACTATCCAATTCATCATTTCCTTTTCCACAACAATCATCATGTCTCTTATGCTTTTCTTCAACCTTTATAAGATGATCTTTTTAATAACCATTGCAAACCTCTGTTTCCTTTATGCCTGTCTGGATATTATGTTTCCTTAAGTCTGGAGTTACATATTGTTCCTCCCCTTAACGATGTGCAGGAAAATAGAAGGCCTAACAATTGTGTTGGAAAAGCTCCTTCATTGGAGCGCATGCTCTCTATGATAATTTCTCATGTTGGTCAGAAGCCATGTATTTGCCCACATATTGATCCGCTATGTAGTTTCTCCTCTCAGATGCTGACAATTCCTTTCTTATGGCAGCTTTTTCCAAGCTTAAAAGAGGTATTGTTTTTTCTAATATTCTGGTGGGATTAGTAGATTTTCTTCATAATATTCTGGTGGTGTGCTGCTCATAAAAGAAAACTTTATTGATTATTTCATCCTTTTTTTTTTTTTATCTTGTTCCCTAGAATTTATTTTGCCAATGCATTTCTGTGTTGGACATTCCTTAATGTTATCTTCACTGCTAATTGTTGAAATTCTGTAATTGTTATATATTATAATTCGAGTGACTTTCCCGACCCAGGTCTTTGCAACTCGGGAGCTGAGCCGACATTACACTCATCAGATGGCACTATGTGTGCAGGGTCATGCTAATGTACTGCCCAATGATGTTTCAGCAGAATATCCTGGTTATGCCTGTCTCCTTGGAAACATGTTAGAAACTGCTGGAGTTACTTTATCGCAGCCTGATTGTTCATTTGAGATGGTGAGGAATCCTTGAAAATCTGAGTGGCTATGCATACATCTGTGCATGCACACACACACATTCATACATGGGAAGTGGAACTAATAGCTTTCTCTAATAATGAAACTTTGCGCTTTTCTTATTGACATTTCTAAGTCTTTCTCATTAGTTATTCCTTTTTTAAGTTACTTGATATTGGTTGCTGTTTTGTTCCTAATCGAAGTTACTTAGTTTGTTAGTGTTTTAAGGGAACTCATCAGGTTTTGAAGCTGATTTGCAGTCTTTTTTTTTATTTTAATTAGGCCATAGACCTTGCAGCTGTTACAACATTCTTGTTGGAGACACTTCCTCCTATAAAATCATCAAGTCGGGAAACTAGAGAAAGTATAAATGCTCACTCTATTAATTTTTTATTTGGTTATTCTGTTTAATATGAAATAAATTTATCTTTTACCATTATTTTAAAGCTGCTCGATCGAAATGTATAAATACCTGTAACTGCTGTTCTACAGATTCCACACTGGCTGAGGATGATGCCGCACTGCCTGATGAGATGGAAATAGTTTTGAATAGAGATTTGGAACAACAAATAACCAATGCTATAAATTCACGCTTCCTTTTACAATTGGTAAGCTTTCCAGTTTGACACTTTTCTGATGACTTCTTTCTAACAAGTAGAGCAGTATTCACCCTTTGATATGCAATCCACTGAGCAATAATTAGAAATTTTGTTTTGGGGCAGACAAATGTTTTATTTGGAGAAATTTCACTCAATGGTTCTCATTATGGACTGGATGAAAAAGAGGTTACAGCTGTTGGTGCTGCATGTGCTTTTCTGAATGTCATTTTCAATACTTTACCGCTCGAAAGAATCATGACTATACTAGCTTATAGAACTGATCTGGTTCGAGTGCTTTGGAATTTTATGAAGCAGTGTCATGAAAAGCAAAGATGGTCATCCTTGCCTGAGCAGTTATTGCATCTTCCAGCTGATGTGCCTGGCTGGTTACTGCCTCTGGCTGTTTTTTGTCCTGTATACAAGTAAGTCTGCTTCTGTATTTTTTTTTTTTGGTTTCTTCTGATATTGGTATTTGAAATTTTGTTCATTTCTGGGTTTCATTTACATATTCTTTTTCAATGCTAGAGTGCCATATTGCTTTCTGGACCCAAGTGAGGCCAACAGTTTTGAACCTTGACTGGGCCTGGCTTGTACAATAAAAAAATATTAATTTTTTATTAATCAGGTGTGCCTGTTCATATGTAAACTCAAATCCCAGACCCAGAACAAGCCTGGCATTTTTTCAGGCCGACCAGTTTCCCAGGCCCATGAATTAGTCTATTTTCCCCCTCATTCTCATACTTTTACATTTCAGGGATGTATATATTTCTTACTTCTATCTCTGGTCAACAGGCACATGCTTATGATTGTTGATAATGAGGAGTTCTATGAACAGGAGAAGCCACTATCATTAAAAGATATCAGATGCCTAATTATTATTCTGAGACAGGTAAATATTTGTTGACAAGTTGTAGTTTAACATCACAGAAAAGGGAAATGTAAACCGTACGCTGTTACTTTCGTTAGTCAGTGACTTTGTGGGAACCCATTTTTAAGTCTTGGTAATTTACAGTTATGTTTGTTGCATTTACTATTCTCTGCAGGCCTTATGGCAGCTCCTATGGGTGAATCCTATGGCACACAACAATGCAGTGAAACAGATGATGAACACTTCTGCTTATAGGCGGAACCCTGTTGAATCTATTAAACACAGAGTTAGCGTCGTAGCTTCTGAACTCCTCTCTCAGGTATTTGTTGAATTTCTAATGTAAAGAGAATGATGTTGTTAGTTGTTATTTGCAATTATTGGTTTTTATTTCTTAATCTAATCAAGGTAGATTCCATGGTTATTCTTCACTGAGGGGGAATAACTGGTTGCAGTAGACTATAATAATAATAATGCGGGAGGTAATATACTTCTTATTGTCTTATATCTTAAATAAAATGTTGTAGTTGCAAGATTGGAACAACAGACGACAATTTACTCCACCCAGTGACTTCCATGCTGATGGTGTTGATGATTTCTTCATTTCCCAGGCAAGCATCTTCAATGCATCTTTTGGATCCCTCAGACCCAAGATATTCTGTTGCTTTTTTATTTTTTTTTTTTTATTTTTTTTTTTTTTACATTTGTTTTTTCAGGCTGTACTAGATGGGACGAAAGCAAATGACATAATGAAGCGAGCTCCATTTTTGGTACCTTTTACAAGCAGGGTTAAAATATTCAATGTAAGTGATATAAGTTGTCTAACTTATTCTGGAATAACTGAAATTTTGAGAAATGGATTTAGAGTGGGAGTCATCGCCTTCGGCCATCCCCTCCCCCTCCCATCCATCCATTGATAATCTATGTTTTCCATCAGCCACAGTTTCAAATGTCCAACTTTCTCTCTGATATTTGTGTCAGTTCCTAACATGTAAATTTGTCTTGCAGTCGCAATTATTGGCAGCCAGGCAAAGAAATGGGGCCCATGGTGTTTTTACAAGGAACAGATTCAGAATTCGACGGGATCATATTCTGGAAGATGCTTATAATCAGATGAGTGCTTTGTCTGAAGAAGATCTTCGAGGATTGGTATTTTCTTTGGTTTATGCATAAGCTTCTGTTTGTAGATGATAAAAAAAAATTATGATTTCTAGCATGTTCATGGTTAGTCTGCTTACACACAGATTCGTGTGGCATTTGTCAATGAGTTTGGAGTTGAGGAGGCTGGCATTGATGGCGGTGGAATTTTTAAAGATTTCATGGAGAACATTACTCGAGCAGCATTCGATGTGCAGTATGGATTATTTAAGGTTTGAAATGCATGAGTTGTGATAATATTAGATGGCTCTCTCTCTCTCTCTCTCTCTCTCTCTCTCGCACACACACTTGCACACTGACACACACGCACTTGTATTAAACTGAACACAAAGGCACATTTCTGTGAATGTTTTGACCAGAATTGCAGATAAAGCACTGCTTTCTAATATGGTTTAGACTTTGGTGCTTCTTTTTCATGTATTCTAAGTATGTTTTGTTTGCTTCACAATTTCTCTTTATCGGTTAGTATATTTTCTCTCTTCGTCTCCTGCCTTTGTGTGCAGTCCAATGGCTGGGCGGTCCCTCCCTTAACGATTAGGCTTAACGCGTGTGAGGAATTGTCTGCTTTAGCCCTTTGGCGTTATTGTTTTAACCTACCTAAACCCTCATTATAAAGCCTAGATATCCTTAGCATACGCTCGATGTGGGAGTCAGCACAGTCCAACGCCCACATGACAAGATCTCTAACATCCTCGTTAGAGGTGATGAAATGTCACTGAGGTGGCTTTGATACCAAATGTAAATGTTAGGCCCGGCACATGTGAGTGATTGTTTGCTTTGGACCCTCGGTCATCACAGCTGTGCCCTTAAAAAGGCACCTCACAAGGTTGGAACCTAAACTATCACTATAAAGCCAGATCTTCTTACCATGTGCCTGACCTGGGATTCTACCACACCAATGCCCTCATGTTAGGCTCAGTAATCACCGTTGCTTGATGTTAACTCTCTACCCCCTCCTCAGTGCCTTGTTTTTGTGCTGAGTTTTTTTTTAAAAAAAATATTTGTTTATTTGAGGTGCTGACTTTCTGTTGCAATGCTGCACTCTTTATTTATTAACTTTCTGCTGGCACTTTACATCCAGGAAACAGCAGATCACCTACTGTATCCTAATCCGGGTTCAGGAATGATACATGAACAGCATCTTCAGTTTTTCCATTTTCTTGGAACTCTTCTTGCAAAGGTTTGGAATCCTCCCTACCTTCATATTTTATACGTTTGTCAATAATGTTGTGGTTTCAGTAACATTTATAGATTGAAGATCAACTGCTTGATGTCTCTCTGTTAGCAGCATATAAATGCTAGCGAGCAGCACATCTGACATGAATTACTTTCTATCACTAGCATTTGAATTTCCTGTGTTATTTACTCTGGGATGGCATTAACTATTAGCAAATCTTATGGTTGTCCATTGTATATTTAGTTTTGAGTAAATCAGTTTAGAGCGTCTTTGATAGGCTTTCTTGGACATCTCAACTCTTATGGATGAATGAGCTTTCACTATAAAGTCACTGTTATGTGAGCATGCAATTATTTTAAGCATTGCCACCAGTTGGCAGAAGGCACTGCTACTATCTTGCTTTCTTCACAATCCTATTTTTGGTTCAACATCATTGTATTTGCTGATGGTTGGTGCAATGGTAAGTTTCTCGTAACATGTGGGCAATCATGTTTTTGAAACATGGAAACAGCCTCTGTGCAACATTGCTTGAAGGCTGCCTTCTCAGAACTTGCATTGGCAAAAACTTGTGTGCTTGGCTACCATTCTAATTACTTTTGAAATTTTTAATATGAAAATCCATGTGGGTGGTTGTCATTTGTCTCTTTTACATGGATCCAAAATTTTGCCCACATGGTGTAATTGAATGTTTCATATTTAATTTCTGTGCATGCTATCAATTTTAATTCGTAATAGTGTTAATTTTCTTCTTTTTGCAGGCTATGTTTGAAGGTATTCTTGTTGATATACCATTCGCAACATTCTTCTTGAGCAAATTAAAACAAAAGTATGATTTCTAATGCTATCTATACTCTACATTCCTTCAGTTTGTATGTATTTTTGCGAACATCCTCCAATTCCCTACTTGTATATTTATGAATTTTGTGTGTTTTCTTTCAGTTTACATGGTTTTATCTCTAGTTAATCTCTTAGCATGTTGTGTTGAGATCTTGGACAAGATTGATGCTGTTGAATGTGCTATTGCAAGTTGGGTTATAATCACTATGATATTTACATGGTTTTATCTGTAGTTAATAATGCCTTTAGTCTCGAATCTTTGTCATCAATTTTCCTATGAAGCTTGTTTATTAAGAATTATTTATATATGACTACTTTTGTCTGGTGCCTACTGATGATGATGGCATGGAATAAGATCAAATCATCAATTAGTTAGCTTGCTTGCTGCTGTGGATATTTCTTTACGCCAGTAAAATTTGCAGTATCAATTTACATTTATTTGTATTTCTTTCTTGATCAGGTTCAACTATCTGAATGACCTGCCTTCCTTGGACCCAGAATTATATCGCCATCTTATTTTCCTGAAGGTACATTTTACTTAAACTAGATGCTTATGCTTTCATATGTATTCTTTTAAATTTGGAGCCCTCTCCTTTTACACACACCCACATGCTAATATTTTGCACTTTTCTTTATTCTTATTTTTGTGATTTACAGCACTATCAAGGTGACATTTCTGAATTGGAACTCTACTTTGTCATTGTAAATAATGAGTATGGAGAGCAAACAGAAGAAGAACTGCTTCCTGGAGGAAGAAACAATCGTGTTACTAATGAGAATGTTATTACATTTATTCATCTTGTATCCAACCATCGTTTGAATTTTCAGGTATCCAACCTTTAATTATCATTAATTTAGTCCATTTCAGTTTTATTGTGAACTGTCTTTTGTCATATGATCTTGTTATGATATTTGTTAATATTTCAGATACGCCAACAAAGTTCTCATTTTTTGAGGGGCTTTCAGCAGCTCATACAGAAAGATTGGATTGATATGTTCAATGAACATGAACTTCAGGTATTCAACTTCGTTATGAATAAAGTGCTATCTTTGGAGGAATTCAATTTGCTCATCAATGAACCTATGTTTAACAGCAGTATTAAATCTTTCACGTTAATGAATTGATTAGTCGGTATTCTTAATATGGAAAAATGATGTGGTAAATACAATTTGCTCATCAAATAAGTCAACTTCAGTTGGTGCTTGTGAAGCGCCAAATGGCTATTACGTGTAACACACTGTTATTCCAAAGTAGTTTATGCATCATTCATACTGCTCCCAGGTGCATATTGTCTATTTAATGCTCTTCTATAATTCTTAATATACATATGTTCTAGTGTTCTATGAAAGTTGAGCTACTGCTAAGTAGAATA
The DNA here is from genome assembly GCF_030052815.1 of Hevea brasiliensis. Taxonomy (NCBI): domain Eukaryota; kingdom Viridiplantae; phylum Streptophyta; class Magnoliopsida; order Malpighiales; family Euphorbiaceae; genus Hevea; species Hevea brasiliensis. Next base: position 733,693 of record NC_079496.1, on the reverse strand, counting down.
CAGAAGCAAATTCTAAATCCATAGTAATATTAAATCTTTGGTGTAATGACCCAATCTGATTAGACAAAATGACAAAAGTATTAGTTGTGTGCAATGCACGTAGTCTATTCACTTAATGTTTTTCAATTCGGTCATCTTTCTGTTGCTGATGCATGGGGTAATGCCTTTTTGACTGCCATAACTGTGAAATGGTTGTTATTTATTTTACTTTTTTTTTTGGTTTTGGGGAAGGGGGGGGGTAGAGTGTTGATGTTTTTTCCTCCGAGTATTTTATCTGACTCATTGGTTTTTTTTACAGCTCTTGATATCAGGTTCACTTGAAAGCTTGGATGTTGATGACCTTCGTCTTCATACCAATTATGCAGGAGGTTATCACAGTGTAAGTTATTTTTTCATTTGTTTTGACTGCAAAGCTCTGATGGGAATTGGGAATCAATATGTGGTACTGTTATTTTTTTTTTAAACTGTTGCCTCAAATGTGTTGGTTATTACCAGTTGTAGGAATTCATTCGATTTTCTTCATTTTCTTTTTTATTGATGGAAATACACACAGAGAAACGTAAACCTCATAAGAAAAATGTGAGATAAATGGCAGGAAAAAAAAAATGCTCTGGGTCCCCACGTGTGCTATTACTCTCCTGATTTTTTGATACATGAACTCTCTTTTTACCATTTTGTAACTTGAGAACTCTCTATCTATACTTTAGTGTATTATCGAAAGTCGATTGTAATGTTGTGTTCTTGCTGTTGTGCTACTTATTTTATTGTTTCTTGATGTTGATAGGAGCATTATGTCATTGAGATGTTCTGGGAAGTTCTCAAAGGCTTTTCCTTGGAAAAACAGAAGAAATTTTTGAAGTGAGTCTTTTATCTATTATATTTGAGTGTTCGTGTATTGCTGTCTCATTTGTCAGGGTTTAGTCAGTTTGAGGACAAACTATAAAATGATGCAACTATAATGACTCTTTTAGGTTTGTTACTGGTTGCTCACGAGGACCACTGCTTGGATTTAAATTCCTTGAGCCATTATTTTGCATACAGAGGTAAGACTTCTGTCAAATTAAATTGAGAGGCACAAAGAAATACTGAGGTTAATCTAAGCCAATTGGTTGGCAAAGTGCCTGAAACCAAATATCAGAAATTATTATTCTGTATTTTCTTTAAATTTTTAATCTATTATTGATTTTTTTCCAGGGCTGCTGGCAGTGCTTCTGAAGAAGCTCTTGATCGTTTGCCAACATCAGCTACTTGTATGAATCTTCTGAAGCTTCCACCATATAGAAGGTTTGTCCCTGTTTGTTGGTTAAGTAATATTTTTATTTTAAAATTTCTGCCGTTTTAGGAAAGGCAACAGTTGAGCTTCATACAATTAGATGTTACAAAGAAAAAAAGATTGAGAAACTCTAGGGTATTTCTAGGATTCTAGTACTGGTTTCACCCTGCAGCTGTTCAGAGCAAAATTTGGCGCTGCACTTCCATTTTCTAGACTGAAATTTACTGTACAGATAAGGCATATATGCCATTGAATTGACAATCCCATGCATTTCATCTTTCATCTTCTTTCTAATCCAGTTTTTAACATTTTATCCATATTAACCATTTCAGGTATTCTTGCATAAATTTGAAGCAGTTGCTCTTTCATTTACTGACATTAGTAATTTTCTTATCAAATGTTTACGGTAACAGCAAACAGCAACTGGAAACAAAATTGCTCTACGCTATAAATGCTGAAGCTGGTTTTGATTTGAGCTGATAGATTGTTTTTGTTTGGATAATACGAAGTGGAGAAAACCAATCTATTGACCTTGTGATGGTCATCATAATCCATTTGAGTGACTAGGCTTCAGAGCCACCAGGAGCTGTGACAGGAGACATAAGATTTGTGATAGCCCAGAGTGAAGATGAATTGGAACCAACAAGTTCGATTGGAACTGTAAATGAAGGCACGTTAGAATAGCATTAAGGTATATGTGATGGTCAATTTTCTGAAAGGGTTTCAAATGTACATATTTGGGAACATCTGCAGTAGGTATAGTGTTTGTAAAGTTGGTTCATGGTGGAGCTGTCACTGGTTCAAGTCCTGAGAGGGCAATCAATTAGCGAACTGTATCTTTGTCTGAGGAATTTCCCCTTATAATATCTGTAAATGTGAACGGGTAGTCTCTTCTGATTTATGTCCTTCCAAAAGCTTGTACGTGTACAGAATGGCTTTTGTCTTTTGGTCTTTTTTTAACAATCATCTCGTGTCATTATCTATTGCCGAGGTAGATAAGGGCGGACGGAGTACATGTTTCGATTATCTGAATGCTGTAATTAATTGATAGGAGTAGGGGGAAGCTTTATCTTGTTTAGGGAGAGCATTCGGTCGGTTCGGTTTCGAACCGAATTGAACTTCAAAAACTGAAAAATCGAATCACTAAAAAAAAATAAACTGAATTAAATCGATTATATAAGGATAATTAAATCGAACTAAATGGAAAAAAACGGTTCGGTTCGGTTTTGTTCTATTGTATTAAATTTAAAATATTTTAGGTTAATTTCTATTCTTTGACCTAAGCTTGAATAAATAATTGGATTGGATAAGGGTCTTGAGACTTATGCATCTTGGCTTGAAAAATTGCTTGGGTCATTTTACTATTTTGTTTTATTGATATTAATTGATGAAAAATTGAATCGAACTGAAAATTGAATATGCTGAAAATTTTAAATCGAATCGCACTGATAGAATTAAAAAATTGAATCGATGGAATTGAAATGGCTCAGTTCAATTCTATTTTTTGGTTCACACTAAAAACTGCTCAGGCCTAGTCTTGTTACTTCTGTCGGGGAGTTCTTGTTGAGGTGAAGTCATTTTTGACATCCTTGGGATGTTTTCTTATGTTTTTATATAATTTAAAATTTTGTAATCTTTTATATATATATGGAAAGTATGGCATGTGATATTATCTTTTATAGTATTGTCACGTAATTAATAATATAAGATATTCTCTTTAATAGTATTATCATATAAATTCTTTAATAATTATATTATTAATACTATAATAAGTAGTAATTATTATAGGGCAATTATATATATTAATATATATGTATATATTTTAATTATTTTATTATGAAATTTTTATTAAAAAGTTTAAAAGATAAAAATAATAAAAATAAAATGTGAAATAATTAATTAAAAATATAGATTATTTTTATATGTTAAAATTAAAAGTAAATATATAAATTAAAGTTATTAATAACATGAGCATTTATCCGGGCAATTACCTAGTAATTTTTATATAAGCAAAAGGCCATTTTAAGTCCATGTGAAATAGTTCAATAGTTACATAAACTTTGGCCAATCTATTTGTCTGTTTAAGCTCTTAAAATTCAAACAAACGTACAAAAAGGTTTGGACTTGAGACTGTTTAACTTTCTGTTAAAAATTACATTTTATCTAATGAAATATAGTTACTAGGAGAATTCACCAACCAATTGCCACTAATTTGACCATTGAAGATAAATAAACTTTAAAATTTTATAAAAGGCTCATCATTGAGTAAAAAGAAAGCAATAATGGAAAAGCTATTTTAATTACCAAATAAAAGAAATGTAGAATTGTTTATAATTGACCTGTAGATAAAGATTCAAAAAAGTCCACAACAATTTTTACCAATAGTTTTTGCAATTGCTATATATATATATATATATATTGAGTGCATACCACCAATTCATGCTTGAAATAAATATTATATTTAATTAATTTTAAATTTTATTTAAAAAAATTCAAAATTTTACTTGTTTTGTAATTATAGTTAATTTTTTTTTGTCAATTTTGATTTAATTTAAAAGTTTAGTATTTATTGTGAACATATCAAAATTGAAGATTTGGAAATGCTGACGTGGTATTTGACGTGATAAAAAATATTATTTTTTTAATATGTTATTATTGATATAGTATGTGACTTGGCATGAACTTTTTTATTTTTACTTATGTGGTGGTTAACGTTGAAAAAAATATTATTATTTTGTATGTTGGTATTGACGTGGCATAACTTAAATAATTAAAAAAATTTAAAACTTTTTGACCTTTATTAATTATTGTCAATTCTATAAGTTCGTTTCATTTATAGCCAATTAACTAATCTTGATTTAATTTGATTAAAAATTAATATTTTATTACCCAATACAATTATAAAAATAAATATTTATATTACTTAGTATAATAAAAAAATATAATTTTCTCCTCTCTCTTCTCTCATATTTTTTTATTTATTTAAAAATTAAAAATTCAAGTAAAAAAGTATCAATAACTATAGTATTCATTATTTTAGTAAATAATAATAATAATCAAAATATAGGTGATTGTCTATATATATTATTGAATGACAGTGTGTGAGAGGAGAGACAAAGAGAGAGAGAAGAAAGGTGGGTGCAGTTAATAAAAATTTACCTATTTTCATAAGTAAGCTTCATAAATATTGCAAAAAAATAATATATTCATTTTTAACAGTAGTATTAAGTAACAAAATGTAAATTTTATATTAGGTTATATTAAAATTAGTCAATTGGCTATAAATAAAATAAACTTATAGAATTGGCTATAATTAATAAAAATATAAAAAATTTAATTTTTTTAATTATTAAAGTTATAACACGTCAGCAATAATATATAAAATAGTAATATTTTTGTCATCTCAATACCAACATATTAAAAAAATATATATATTTTTGCCACATCAAGTGCCACATTAGTGCCTTCTAATTCCTAATTTTGACCTAGCCATAATAAATACTAATGTAACACTCTGAATTTTTAAATAATTATTTTATGTATAATTATATGATTTTTTACTGGTTTGGTGGGCCCAGGAGGGGCCATATGATGTTAATGAGATGTGGATATGGGAGATTGTTTTAGAAGTATTATTATTTGGATCATTTTGCAGGTTGGGTAGGTCCTAGGTATAATGTGAACTCTGTCGGATTTTCAGCAAAACTTAGGATGTCCTTTTATTCTTCAAAGTTTTGTTTAAGTAAATATTGATCAATTTGTAATGTAATTGTTTAGGTGATATGGGTTAACTCTTCTCCTCTACCCAGCCGCCTCAGTGATATTCGGTTAATCTGTAAGTAGATATTGATTTTATTTATAATTTCAAAATTATTATATATTCAAGGTATGCTCATGCATCACTTATACGTATATGTATATAGAAAAAATTAGGCACGTCTTATATTGCATTTGTTCATTATGATATTGCTATGATTGTTGTTTTATAGCGATCTAGAGCTGTGTGCGTGAGTTAGTGTGTATGTGGTGTGTATATGGATATGAGTAGGACGGGTAGGCACGGCTGGAGCTTGACTCACTAGGGCCCAATCCTTATTACTAGGGCCCAATCCTTATTATAGTTAAGTCGGGGTAGATACGACTTTGAGTTGATTTTGCTGGCCCCCACATTTGGATATTAAGAGAAAGTTTTGCTTTGAGTTAATCTCGCTGGCAGAGATTGGAACTAATAGAGCTGTATAGGGGATTAGCTCCCATATATATATATATATATATATATATATATATATGTGTGTGTGTGAGTATAGATGTGACACAAGGGTGTGTGAGTGCTCCAGATTGCCTTTAATATGATTATAACTTGATTTCTCGGAAATGTGTGAAGATCATGTATTTCACTCTTAGATTGCACTAGACATAGATAGTTATAGAAATTGTAAGTAAAATCAGTATCTTACTCTATGACTAAAACGTTCACTCTTATTCACCCTATTTTTCTAGGTTATAGGAGAGCTTATTCTTGTGTTTAACCTGCTTTCTTCCTCGTAGGTTTAGTTAAAGAAGTTTAATTACATTTTTATTTTTTCTTATCTTCATTTTAGAACTCTGCATGTAATAGCAGTGTAATAATTATTTGATTTGTAATAATTAAATTCTAAGGATGTAACATTAATTATATAAATGTGTGTGGATATATGGGATGTATTGTTCTGACGATAAGAGAGTTAAGCTCCCATTTGATTATATGACTGATTGAGGATTGTGAGGGTGAGCTGAGCCCCCAAACTTAATAAATTTCGTATTTATAAGTCGGGTGAATTAAAGACTCCCTGTTGGGTATGTCACGACCCAACCTATGGGCCGAACCGGCACTAGAACCTGGACCAGCCTAAAGCCCCCGAGGTCCGTAGTAAGCCTAACTATTCATTAACCCAACTCTAAGGCCCAATTGGGCCCAATTTCAAGTAACCAACCGGACAGAGTCCGACCATAAAATGGACTTTTCAACGGGGAGTTTTTGACTCACCCGACCTGTAAACACAATATATATAAATTTGGGGAGCTCAGCTCACCCTCCACATAATCATAACAACATAAAATAAATGGGAGCTCTGCTCCCTCATCCAGTCCATCAACATGCATAAAATAATAAGTTTACAGGTCCAAAATAAGAATTTATATTACAGACCCAAATCAAATAAACATTTCTAACACATGCGGAAATTCTAAGATTTAACAAGTTTATACAAACATTAATAATCGACCTGCGAGGGAGAAAACAGGTTAACCTAAAAAATACCCTCATGTGGCCTGGAAAAATATTGAACAAGAGTGAGCGTTCGACTCAGAGAGTAAAATATTAATTTTAACCATAATCTCTATAACTATCTAAAACTAATGCACCCTGTAGAGTGAAATACAACATCAATAATATTTTCACATCATAGCAGCAAAAAGGTAATTTGGAGCACTCACACACCCAGTAATATCAATCATAATATATGCGAGCTGATCCCCTATACAGCTCTCTTAAATCCAACCTGTGCCAGCGAAGAACTCAGCTCGGACTTCCACTTAATAACCAAATCGGGGTCCCAGCGATGAACTCAACCCGTGTCTACCCCGAAGGATTGGGTCCCAGCGAAGATCTCAAGCCGTGTCTACCCGTCCTATCCGTAGTCCACACCACATCACACGCACGCACACTGCTTCAAATTACCACAACAACATACATGGCACTTTCACAGTTATGAATGCAACATAAATCATGCCTAGAGTTTATCTACATAGATATATGCATATAAGTGATGCATGGGCATGCTTGAACATATAATAATATCGAAATTACAATTAAAATTAATATTTTACTCACAGACTTGACAGCGATCACTGTGGCAGCTGGGCGGAGGAAGAAGGCTGTCTCGGCTCACCTGACAATTACATTACAATTATTTAACACAATTGACTCAATACAAATCATAAAAAGACCAAATACGTCCTAAGTCGTACCGAAAATCCGGCAGAGTCTCCCCTATACTTAGGACCTACCCAACCTGCAAAAGGGCTCAAAACACACTTCTATATTCACAACTCATATATCCACAATTCAATCACATCGCACAGCCCCTCCTGGGCCCATCCAAACAGTCATTCATCACAATATGTAAAATTTCAATTTAGTCCTTATCATTGATTATTTTTGCAAAAACTGCCCAAATAAGCTCTAAAAATTCTAAAACTTTGCCCCGTGGTCCTTAGCAATATTACTAGGCTATTGCAAAAAGAATCATAATTTTCTAAGCTACTACGAATATTTTATGAATTTTTAATCCTATTTAAGCACTAGAAAATTACGAAAAAGCAAGGTTCGGGTTTACCTTTGCCGATTCTGACTCTGGGGACGCGCTTGGAATGTCTGACAATGGTGGGGTAGCCAAAACCTCGATTCAATTCGGAGACTTTTTCCGGTAGCCGGTCTGTTTGGCCGGAAATTCACAGACCCGATTAACTGTCGAATTTCCGCAAATTGAAGATACTTACACAAAGCCCATAACACGGGAGTTAGTACATAAATTTTTCAGAATTTTCTAAGCTCATTAAATGCTCGAAAAAACACTACGAAGTTTTGTGGGACCCACCAAAAAACAGTGTTAGAAAAATTCGAAATTTATGTTGCCGAGAAGCTCTCGATGAGTGGAGCGCTCTGGTACTCTCAATTTTCTCGTGGGGTTCACGGTTTGCGAGAAATCTAGCCCAAAAATCAAAATGGGCTAAAACTTCCCGAGCAAAACTTGGACAAACCGCTCAATGGATTTCGGTGTTCTTGGTATCTATGGAAAGCTCTCGACGAGTAAATGGATTTAGACACAAGACCCGGTCCGATTGGTGGCCGGATCGACCGAATTTCGGCTGGGAAGACGAAGCGGTGCGCTTGCACATCGCGTCGCTTCGGGCGCCGTTTTCCAGCGTTCCAGGCAGCGGCCGTTGGGCTGGGACTGCTGGGGATGGGCGCCGGCGAGCTGGGGTGGCAGGGGAGGTGGTGGTGCGGCAAGGGGAGGAGGGAGGAGAGAGAAAACGGGAGAGGAAGAGAGGAGGGTCGGGACGCGCGTGGGGAGAAGAAGGAAGAAAAAGAAAAGGCCGGTCTGATTCGACTAGTCCGATCTGATCCGATTCGATTCGATCGGTTCGATTCAGGATACAAAATTTTGAATTTTTACTCTTCCTTGGGACCGAAAACGAGGTCCAAAAATTCTGAAAAAATTCTAGAAAACTCAGAAAAATTTGTAGACTCCAAATATATTTTTAGTTTTGCCACATGGTCTTTAAATTAATTTTTAAAAATCATTAAAGTTTATATTTTCGAAAAATCGAACCCGATTTTTAAAATCCGAAAAATCTCAAATAATTTTCTTAAAATTTAAATAAAATTAAAATATCAATATCACTCATAAAAAAATAAATTTAAAATTTTTGGGGTGTTACATTCTTTCCCCCTTACAGAAAATTCGACTTCGAATTTTATACAAGGCAGAATAAAGTACATGATTAGACATTGAACAGATAAGGGTACTTGCTACGCATGTCCCGTTCTGACTCCCAGGTGCACTCTTTCACTGACTGGCTCCTCCACAAAACCTTAACCATAGGAATCTGTTTTGATCTTAACTGTCTCACTTGGTAGTCCACTATGGCTACAGGTTGCTCCTCAAATGTCAAGTTTTCTTTTAGCTCTATTATATCCTGCTGTAGTACATGGGAAGGATCTGAGATGTATTTCCTGAGCATGGAGATGTGAAATACGGGATGAACATAAGAAAGGTTAGGTGGTAGCTCCAACCGGTAGGCAACTGCTCCAACTCTATCAGTAATCTCAAAAGGTCCAATATACCGAGGTGCCAACTTGCCCTTCTTTCCAAATCTCATCACTCCCTTCATCGAAGAAACCTTCAGGAATACATAGTTGCCTACTGCAAACTCCACATCCTTCCGTCTGGGGTCTGCATAACTCTTCTGCCTACTGAAAGCTATTTTCAATCGTTCCCTGATTAAAGGAACTATTTCTGAAGTGTACTGCACTAGGTCTATATCATGCACCTTCGCTTCTCCCATTTCCGTCCAACACAGAGGAGACCTACACTTTCTTCCATATAGTGCCTCATAGGGTGCCATCCCTATGCTGGAATGGTAACTGTTGTTGTAGGCAAACTCCACCAAAGCTAGCTGATCATCCCATTGACCTCCAAAATCCAAAACACTCATGCGAAGCATGTCTTCCAGTGTTTGGATTGTCCTTTTAGACTATCCGTCTGTCTAAGGGTGGAAAGCAGTACTAAAGTTCAATTGTATGCCAAGTGCCTCCTACAACTTCCTCCAAAATCGAGAAGTGAACTGGGGCCCTCTGTCAGATACTATGGAAGCCGGAACTCCATGCAATCTGATGATTTCTCGAATATAGAGTCGGGCGTACTGTGTAACAGAATATGTAGTCTTCACAGGCAAGAAATGAGCTGATTTAGTTAGGCGGTCTACAATTACCCATATCGAGTCATATCCTCACGTGGTATGAGGCAACCCAGTCACAAAATCCATAGTGATCATTTCCCACATCCATTCTGGGATAGGGAGCTCTTGCAGCTTCCCTGACGGTCTCTGGTGTTCAAACTTCACCTTCTGACAAGTCAAGCACTTGGACACAAAGTTTGCTATGTCTCTCTTCATGCCATTCCACCAATGGCTATCTTTCACATCATAGTACATCTTGGTGGAGCCTAGGTGGACACTGTACAGTGTATAGTGTGCCTCTTACATGATTTCATCTATGAGATTGTCTACATCAGGCACACATATCCTAGAACCTTGCACTAGGGCGCCATCATTGGCAAATCCAAACTCACCACCTTCACCTTGCTGTACTCTTTCTATGATCTTCATCAATTGTTGGTCTCTGTGCTGGGAAACTCTAACTCTATCTCGCAAGTCTGGCCTTACTGAAAAATGAACCAACAATACCCCCTCATCTGAAAGATCTAGGAATAAACCTTGATCCATCAACTCATGTATTTCCTTAATCAACGGTCTTTTCTCTGCTGAAATGTGCGCCAAACTGCCATAAGATTTTCTGCTCAAAGCATCTGCCACTACATTGGCCTTCCCAGGGTGGTACTGGATGGTGCAATCATAGTCCTTTAGAAGCTCCATCCATCTCCTCTGTCTCAAGTTTAAATCCCTCTGTTGGAAGATGTACTTCAAACTCTTGTGGTCGGTGTATATCTCGCACACTTCACCATACAGGTAGTGTCTCCAGATTTTTAATGCAAAGACTACAGCCGCCATTTCCAATTCATGGGTGGGGTAGTTCTGCTCATGCCTCTTCAGCTGCCTTGAAGCATAAGCCACTACTTTTCCATTCTGCATCAAAACACACCCTAGGCCAATTCTGGAGGCGTCACAGTACACGGTGTATCCTTCAACGCTCATAGGTAGTGTTAACACAGGGGTGGTGGTTAGACACTCCTTAAGCTTCTAGGAACTCTCCTCACAGTCATCTGTCCAAATGAATGGAACATTCTTCCGGGTTAACTTAGTTAGGGGAGCCACTATCCTAGAAAAATCTTGCACAAAATGCCTATAGTAGCCAGCTAGACCCAGAAAACTTCGCACCTCAGTGACTGTTGTAGGCCTAAGCCAATCAGTTACAGCTTCAATTTTCTTGGGATCCACTTGAATACCTTCACTAGAAACCACGTGTCCCAAGAATGAGATACTTCCTAGCCAAAATTCACATTTTGAAAATTTGGCATACAGCTGGTGCTCCCTCAAAGTCTGCAACACCATCCTCAAGTGCCACACATGTTCCTCCTCGGTCTGAGAGTATACCAAAATGTCATCTATGAATACAATGACAAAACGGTCCAAAAACGGCTTGAACACTCTATTCATCAAGTCCATGAAGGCTGCTGGTGCATTAGTGAGTCCAAAAGGCATCACCAAGAACTCATAATGACCATATCTTGTCCTGAATGCCGTTTTGGACACGTCCTCATTCCTGATTCTCAACTGATGGTAGCCTGATCGCAGGTCTATCTTGGAAAAGAATCTAGCCCCTTGGAGCTGATCAAACAAATCATCGATCCGAAGAAGTGGATACTTGTTCTTCACAATCACCTTGTTCAGCTGTCTGTAGTCAATACACAACCTCAATGACCCATCTTTCTTTCTCACGAATAGAACAGGAGCGCCCCAAGTTGAAGTGCTCGGACGTATAAAACCCTTGTCCAAAAGCTCCTGTAGTTGCTCCTTTAGCTCTTTCAATTCTGCTGGTGCCATCCTGTAAGGTGGCATGGATATGGGATTTGTACCTTGAACAACATCAATGCAGAACTTTATTTCCCTTTCTGGTGGTAACCCTGGAAGCTCCTCAGGGAAGACATCCATAAATTCTCTGACAACAGGAACATTTTCCATGCTGACACCTTCTACAGATGTATCTCTCACCAATGCCAAATACCTTTGACATCCATGCCTCAACATTTTGCTAGCACTAATTGCTGACACCAAATTATATGGAGCCACGCTCCTGTCACCGTCAAAGCTAAACTCTTCCACACCAAGTATGTGAAAATACACCTTTTTGTTCCTGCAGTCTAAAGTGGCATAATGAGTTGCCAACCAATCCATCTCCAATATTACATCAAAATCTATTACTGGTAGAGGAACCAAGTCTGCTAGGAGGATCTTTCCATCCACTACTATTGGGCTACCCGGAAAAACCATATCTACATCAATGTTGTCACTAAGTGGGATAGCTACCGACAAAGGGCATTCTAAAGTTGTAGGGTTCCTACCCAACCTCATGGCAAACACAGGGGAGACAAATGAGTGCATAGCACCCGGATCTATTAAAACACGAGCCTCATAGAAACAGACCAGAAGAATACCTGCCACAACTGCATTTGAAGCCTAAGCACCCTGATGGGTCAGGGTGAAAACCCAAGCTTGACCCCTACCCTGAGTGGCAGAACCCTGATATTGACTTCTATCTCCTGATCTGCCTCCAAATCCACGTCCCCCTTGTCCTCGGCCCTGTTGGCCACTAAACTGCCTACCTGCCATGCTGGAAGCACCCGGATACAACTGACGAGGAACATTTGCAATAGAACCCTGTGACCCCATCTGTGGCTCGCTGAACACGGGGCATTCCCTAGCAAAGTGACCTGATTGGCCACATCTGAAGCATACTCCTGAACCCATCATACAAGGTCCTGAATGTCCTCTTCCACACTGTGCACAAGGTGCCAAGGAGGATCCCGAACCAGACCCAGAACTGTTGTACCCTGAACTGTGACCACTGCTGGATCCGTACCCTGGTCTGAACCTTCGGGATTTGTGTCTAAAACCACTCCTCTTATTCCTGCTTCTTCCTCTGTAAGTAGTTTGGCCACCACTATCCATAGTACCCATGTGGGAAACACGTGAAGAACCCTCTGCTCTGTTTTTCTTTGCTCTTCCGCTGTCATCCACAGTATAGCTAATCTCTATCTGTCTGGCTCGATCAACTACTACATCAAAAGACTGATCAGACATCATGGCCAGGTTTGCATACCTCCTGTCCATCCCCTTTAGGAATCTCTTCACCTTCATAGTTTCTGTAGATACTGCTGTAGGGGCATACCTGCTCAATTCCAGAATTCTGTAGCATACTCATCTACAAACCTGCCATTCTGTCTTAAGGCCTCAAAGGCCCACTGCTTTTGATCCCTGAAGCTTTCTGGCACAAACCGATTGATGAACAGTTCCACAAACTGAGTCCACGACAAACCCTCCATCCGAGGTAATATGTAGTCATTCATCCATTATCTAGGCATAAGCCCCATGACATGCTGCATATACTCTATAAGTCTTCTATCGACCAATCAGACTTCTCGCACATGCGAGAATCCAAAAACCGATATGCATCATGTGACATATCATAAGTACCAGGCACCAACTTCTTAAAATTGATTATCTGTTTGTAAGGTTCCCATCTTGGTGCGGTGAACTGCTGCTGCTATGGAGGGTAGACCATATACTGCGCCATCATGTCGATGGTTCTCTGCAACCCAGCTAGAGTAGCTGCCATGGGGTTCATGGGACCCCGTGCCATGAAAGACTGATCCTGAACTGTTGGCAGCTGCTTTTCTACTTGAGCAGCTCTAGGCCTCCTACCCCGCCTCCTCGGGGCAGGCACCTCACCCTGTGCTGACACCTCGTCAGGCACATATAGTTCTGGTGCAGTGACAGCTCTCCTGCTTCTACGCATTTTCCTGAAATTCAGCAGCATTAGCCCACAAAATTCAAAACTACACATTACACAGCTCTATAGACTCATATTTACACACAATATATATGAAGCAGAAACTAGAAGCAAAGATGACAATGCAAGACGAATGTGGACCCTATTTTCCGCATGTGACTCCTAGTAGACTCTTCCCAACACTTTAGACAAATAATCCCTAAGAATCTGGAGCCTAAGCTCTGATACCACATTTGTCACGACCCAACCTATGGGCCGGACCGACACTAGGACCTAGGCCAGCCTAAAGCTCCCGAGGTCCGTAGTAAGCCTAACTATTCATTAATCCAACTCTAAGGCCCAATTGAGCCCAATTTTAAGTAACCAACCGGACAGAGTCCGGCTATAAAATGGACTTTTCAACGGGGAGTTTTTGACTCACCCGACCTGTAAACACAATATATATAAATTTGGGGAGCTCAGCTCACCCTCCACATAATCATAACAACATAAAATAAATGGGAGCTCTGCTCCCTCATCCAGTCCATCAACATGCATAAAATAATAAGTTTACAGGTCCAAAATAAGAATTTATATTACAGATCCAAATCAAATAAACATTTCTAACACATGCGGAAATTCTAAGATTTAACAAGTTTATACAAACATTAATAATCGACCTGCAAGGGAGAAAACAGGTTAACCTCAAAAATACCCTCCTGTGGCCTTGAAAAATATTGAACAGGAGTGAGCGTTCGACTCAGAGAGAGCGTTCGACTCAGAGAGAGCGTTCGACTCAGAGAGTAAAATATTAATTTTAACCATAATCTCTATAACTATCTAAAACTAATGCACCATGTAGAGTGAAATGCAACATCAACAATATTTTCACATCATAGTTGCAAAAAGGTAATTTGGAGTACTCACACACCCAGTAATATCAATCATAATATATGGGAGCTGATCCCCTATACAGCTTTCTTAAATCCAACCTGTACCAGTGAAGAACTCAGCTCAGACTTCCACTTAATAACCAAATCGGGGTCCCAGCGATGAACTCAAGCCGTGTCTACCCCGAAGGACCGGGTCCCAGCGATGAACTCAAGCCGTGTCTACCCCGAAGGACCGGGTCCCAGCGAAGATCTCAAGCCGTGTCTACCCGTCCTATCCGTAATCCACAACACATCACACGCACGCACACTGCTCCAAATTACCACAACAACATACATGGCACTTTCACAGTTATGAATGCAACATAAATCGTGCCTAGAGTTTATCTACATAGATATATGCATATAAGTGATGCATGGGCATGCTTAAACATATAATAATATCGAAATTACAATTAAAATTAATATTTTACTCACAGACTTGACAGCGATCACTGTGGCGACTGGGCGGAGGAAGAAGGTTATCCCGGCTCACCTGACAATTACATTACAATTATTTAACACAATTGACTCAATACAAATCATGAAAAGACCAAATACGTCCTAAATCGTGCCGAAAATCCGGCAGAGTCTCCCCTATACCTAGGACCTACCCAACCTGCAAAAGGGCTCAAAACACACTTCTATATTCGCAACTCTTATATCCACAATTCAATCACATCGCACAGCCCCTTCTGGGCCCATCCAAATAGTCATTCATCACAATATGTAAAATTTTAATTTAGTCCTTATTATTGATCATTTTTTTCAAAAACTGCCCAAATAAGCTCTAAAAATTCTAAAACTTTGTCCCGCGGTCCTTAGCAATATTACTAGGCTATTGCAAAAAGAATCATAATTTTCTAAGCTACCACGAATATTTTATGGATTTTTAATCCTATTTAAGCACTAGAAAATTACGAAAAAGCAAGGTTCGGGTTTACCTTTGCCGATTCCGACTCTGGGGACGCGCTCGAAACGTCTGACAATGATGGGGTAGCCAAAACCTCGATTCAATTCGGAGACTTTTTCCGGTAGCCGGTCTGTTTGGCCAGAAATTCACAGACCCGGTCAACTGTCGAATTTCCGCAAATTGAAGATACCTACACGAAGCCCATAACACGGGGGTTAGTACATAAATTTTTCAGAATTTTCTAAGCTCATTAAATGCTCGAAAAAATACTGCGAAGTTTCGTGGGACCCAACGAAAAACGGTGTCAGAAAAATTCAAAATTTATGTTGCCGCGAAGCTCTCGACGAGTGGAGCGCTCTGGTACTCTCGGTTTTCTTGTGGGGTTCACAGTTTGCTAGAAATCTAGCCCAAAAGTCAAATAGGGCTAAAATTTTCCGGGCAAAAATTGGACAAACCGCTCAATAGATTTCGGTGTTCTTGGTGTCTATGGAAAACTCTCGACGAGTAGATGGATTTAGACACAAGATCCGGTCCGATTGGTGGCCGGATCGACCGGATTTCGGCCGGGAAGATGAAGCGGCGCGCTTGCGTGTCGCTTCGCTTTGGGCACCGTTTTCCGACGTTCCAGGCGGCGGCCGGTGGGCTGGGAGTGCTTGGTATGGGCGCCGGCGAGCTGGGGTGGCAGGGGAGGCGGCGGCGCGGCAAGGGGAGGAGGGAGGAGAGAGAAAACGGGAGAGGAAGAGAGGAGGGTCGGGACGCGCGCGGGGAGAAGAAGGAAGAAAAAAAAAAGGCCGGTCTGATTCGACCGGTCCGATTCGATTCGACCAGTTCGATTCACGATACAAAATTTTAAATTTTTACTCTGCATTAGGACCGAAAAAGAGGTCCAAAAATTTTGAAAAAATTCTAGAAAACTTAGAAAAATTTGTAGACTCCAAATATATTTTTAGTTTTGCCACGTGGTCTTTAAATTAATTTTTAAAAATCATCAAAGTTTATATTTTCGAAAAATCGAACTCAATTTTTAAAATACGAAAAATCTCAAATAATTTCTTAAAATTTAAATAAAATTAAAATATCAATATCACTCATAAAAAAATAAATTTAAAATTTTTGGGGTGTTACAGGGTAGTTCAGTTTATGACTGGACTCTGTCCGGTTGATTTCTTGAAATCGACTTTGGATATGGGCTTTAAGGTTGGGCTAGAGAATAGTTAGGCTTACTACGGGTTTTAGAAGCCCTATGCTGACCCAAGTCTTAGTGCCGGTCCGGCCCGTGGGATCGGGTCTTGACAATAATGGTATTAGAGCCGACGTTCCTCAAGTACAGTGTGGTTCGGGGACGAACTAGGAGGAAGCTGATGAGCCTGTAACAACTC
The DNA here is from genome assembly GCF_030052815.1 of Hevea brasiliensis. Taxonomy (NCBI): domain Eukaryota; kingdom Viridiplantae; phylum Streptophyta; class Magnoliopsida; order Malpighiales; family Euphorbiaceae; genus Hevea; species Hevea brasiliensis. The sequence continues at coordinate 716,928 of NC_079496.1, read as the reverse complement.
GCCTCTTCGGGATGGTAGTGGCCATGTAGAGAATGTTGCGGTAAAGGGCTGAGCATTACTTGAGGTCCAGGGCAGGGGCCAGGAATGAACCGAGTCCCACATCGAAAAGGAAAGAAAAAGTGATGGGCTATATAAGTGGCAAGTCTTCTAACCTGGATAGCGCGCTTGTGGGCCTCAAAGAAGGGGTCCAAAGGATAAAGCTGTGAGGTCCAGTGGGTCAAAGCGGACAATACTATCTCTTGGTCCAAGAAGGGGCATTATATATGATATCAGAGCCGACCTCCAAATTATACTGTAGTTCAGGGACGAAATAAAATAAGTTTGATGAAATAAAGAACACAATTAAAGCCAATAAAGGACGACTTATTACCATTAACACTCATATTAGACACGTTTGTCTACAAAAGAGTCAAAAGTAGACTAAACAAAGAACAACCTTGCAGTCATCACCACTTGAGCCATCGACCATGACCACCAGAGAGAGTAGTAATCCAGAAGTCCTGCTTCTTGTTCCAATGATAGAATTTACCCCAAAAAAGAATGAAAGGAACTTCTCTGCCTCATCTCCCACCATTTGATTACTAGTCCAAGCTATAATGGACCCTTGATAGATGAGATTCTCTGGAAATGGAAGAAGAAAAGAAAGAAAATTTCCAGGAACAAGAAAATCAAGAAGTGAAGTTAGAAAATAACTAGAAATTGGCATGTTGGTGGAGGAAGCAACAATCGGAGAGACAATATTAGAATATAAAAGAACAAAAGTAAAGGCAGAGAAGGCACAAACTGAGGGAGAAAGAGGGAGGCAGAGAGGGACACCATTTAACTAAAAGGGACGTTATTTTGACATCCATCAATCATGTTAATTGCATTAAAATTAGAAAATATTAATTTTTTTTAGTTGGATAAATTACTCGTTTCAGTCACGTAATAGACTAAAATTACACTTAAAAACAAGTATATGCAAATCTTACTTCAAAAAAATATTTTACAAAAAATGTATTAAAAAATTCTTATAAAAAAATAATAATTTAAAATAGAAGGGAGGAAATTGTCCAAAGATTGTGGACAAAACGACGTCGCAAGGTATGTCGGAACTGAAAATTAAACAAGGCGCAATGCCATAAAAGCTTGCTAGGGGGCAGAGCGGAGATCCTTCTCGAATCGTTTGAAATCCTAAAGCAACTCCTATTGCTGCCGATAACTGCCACAATTCCGTTCACAAAACATAGAGAGAGAGAGAGAGAGAGAGAGAGAGAGAGAGAGAGCGCGATCGTTGAATAGGAAGAAGATATGGTGAAGTTACGGATGAACACGGCCGATGTGGCCGCAGAAGTCAAGTGCTTGCGGAGGTTAATCGGCATGCGCTGCTCTAATGTCTATGATCTTTCTCCAAAGGTTCTCTTTCTTCCTTTCCAGCCATTTTTCTAACATGGAACTGTAGTTGATCACCAATTGTTCGGCGAATTGCCTTGTTTAATGATCTGTTGCTGAGTGTGTTCTTTTCATTGCTTGTAATGTCTTTGTACTTGATTGAATCCAAAGAAGCCATTAATTGTATTTTTTTTTTTTTTTGTTTCTGTGTTCCCTAATCAATTGGCAGACTTATGTATTCAAGCTAATGAATAGCAGTGGCGTAACTGAATCAGGAGAGAGTGAGAAAGTTTTGCTCTTGATGGAAAGCGGTGTCCGCTTGCATACTACTGCTTACGTTCGGTAATGCTTCACTATTCCTTGTTCTATCTATGATTTGTATTGAGTCCGAAAGAAATGAAAAATTAGATTATTGAGTGCTGTTCTTCATGGTCTCTAGGGACAAAAGTAATACACCTTCTGGGTTTACACTAAAATTAAGAAAGCACATTCGTACGAGGAGGCTTGAGGATGTGAGGCAGCTTGGATATGATAGGGTATGTAACCTTGCTGGATCCTTTAAATTCTACTCCATTTCCTTTTACTGTTCCTTGCTGGTGGTTTTACTGATTGGGTATTTTTATTTTTCTTTCCCTTTTTTCTCCTCAGATTGTTCTGTTCCAATTTGGACTTGGAACTAATGCACACTATGTTATATTGGAGTTGTATGCGCAAGGAAATATTCTGCTCACTGATTCTGAGTTTACAGTTCTCACTCTTCTTCGGTCTCACAGGTTGGTGGTTCTTGTTCATTTCACCCACTTCCCACTTTACCACATTCATTAGTAGAAGAAATTATTAAATATTTCATACATTTCAGGGGTAATTTAATTGCTTAATTATAATCAGAGTGACAACTTATTGATGTCAGGGATGATGATAAAGGGTTTGCAATCATGTCAAGGCATCGATATCCTACTGAAATTTGCCGAGTTTTTGAGCGAACAACTACTGCTAAACTGCAAGAAACTCTTACATCCTTTAAGGAGCCTGAAAACATTGAACCTGTTAATGACGATGAAAATAATATGTCTGATAAGGCTCAAAAAGAAAAGCAGGGTACGCATAAGGGTGGTAAATCTTCTGACTTGAGTAAAAATGCTAGTCATGGAAGTCGTGCCAAACAAGTCACACTAAAGAATCTTATTGGGGAGGCATTGGGCTATGGTCCTGCACTTTCCGAGCACATGATATTGGATGCTGGTCAGATCCCGAATATGAAAATTTCTAAAAATAATAGGTTAGATGATAATGCAATGCAGGTTTTGGTTCATGCTGTTGCAAAATTTGAAGATTGGCTCCAAGATGTTATTTCAGGAGACAAAGTTCCTGGAGGATACATTTTGATGCAGAATAAAAATTTGGACAAGGACCGCAGCCCATCTGAATCTGGAAGTGCTTGCCAGGTTATTGTTATAGTTGTCTGTGATTCCTCTGCAACGTCACATGCACACACACATAAATAAACTCTCACCCCTGCTCTCTTTTCTTTGTGTTGGTAGTTTTGGGTGTTCATCAAGTTCCTATTAATGCATGTTTGAAAGATAGTTGATTCCTCTCTCTCTCTCTCTCTCTTAACATTTTGGTTGATAAGAATCAAATATTGAATATGTTCCTTTACTTCTTGAGCCACACCCAAAGGATGGGTGGTTAGAGTTGTAGTTGCATAATAGTTTTAATTAGCATATTGTCGATATACTTTGCAGATCTATGATGAATTCTGCCCCATATTACTGAACCAATTCAAGACGAGGGAACATATGAAATTTGATACATTTGATGCAGCATTGGATGAATTTTACAGCAAAATTGAGAGTCAAAGGTCAGAACAACAGCAAAAGGCAAAAGAGGACTCTGCCAATCAGAAACTAAATAAAATACGCCTGGATCAGGTCTTTTTTAATTATTATTTAATATGCTTTTTAAAAATTATCCTTACGCTGTATACCATGTATGATTGTGTGCATTTATACACCTCCTTTTATCAAATTTTCAGTGCTTCCTGGAGTGTTTCTACATCTGAAGGCATGCTTACTACTGGCTTGTTTCTTGTTTATGGGTTGTGAGGCCAATTTAACATTCATTGATTTGACGCTTGCATCTTATGTTCACATATATGAGACTTGAATTTGACTCTTTGATTTGGAATTGTCTTTTTTATCATATAAACTGTAAAGAGAACTCTTCTTGGCTTTTTGGGATGAAGGGTGAGAAATGTGTTTCTTTGTCTCATACATCCATTAATATTTTATTGGGATACCTGCTAGAGTTGAGGCGTAAAAGATGGTGGCTATGTGGAACTACATGTGTTCTTTGAGGCCACTTGTTAAAGTGGTCTACTCTAAAATAAAGTGTTAGTATGGAGGGAAGTTTTGTATTATTTCATTAAACTAGCTTTCTCTGGAATTTGCATTTATTCGAGGAGTAAGACCGCCTTCAAGTTGCTATATTTTTCATCATATATTTCATCAAGATAATGGTGTCCTATGAATGAGAATTTTAGTGTTTTATGTTATGCTTGCTTTTACAATGAATTTTTAACATTTGTGGCTATCTTTTATTTTAATATGTTTAGATTCTGTGTTACAGGAAAGTCGAGTGCTAACATTGAGGAAAGAAGTAGACCACTGTGTTAGAATGGCAGAATTAATAGAATACAACTTAGAAGATGTAGATGCTGCTATATTGGCTGTTCGTATAGCTCTTGCAAAGGGAATGAGTTGGGAGGATCTTACTCGTATGGTGAAGGAAGAGAAGAAGTTGGGGAACCCTGTGGCTGGCCTTATTGACAAGCTCCACCTTGAAAGAAACTGCATGACATTGCTTTTGAGCAACAATCTTGATGACATGGATGATGATGAAAAGACGCTTCCGGTTGACAAGGTGCTAATTGATTGCAAACTAGGACTTGGCACACTTTAAGCACTTGCACTAAGAGGGAATCATGAAATCCTTTATGGCCTTATCCCCTTTCTGCTATCAATTTTAACTCATACATTTTTTTTTAATCTGATTAATCTGCTTCTGAACATTGAAGGAATAAGCTTTATCAATTTTCTGGTTTTTATATTTTGTCTCTTCATTAATGGCATTGCCATGGCACTAAAATATGACTAGGAAAATTAATGTCGGTTCATCATTTACATCTGTTTTATAGGTTCATTAGATTAGACCAGAGATTTATAATAGCTCCTTCATATTGATTTGTTCTTATAATTATTTTCATAACATTATCATCATTAATGTATCTTCTATTCGAAGCATAATATTAGGCACATGCTTACATTGGCTTTAAGAACTGTGTATTTTAATATATATATAAAATACCATCATTATTAATATTTACTTCCTTTTTTTTTCCTTGTGCAGGTGGAAGTGGATTTGGCACTTTCTGCACATGCCAATGCTCGGAGATGGTATGATCAGAAGAAAAAGCAAGAAAGTAAACAGGAAAAGACTGTTACAGCTCATGAAAAAGCTTTTAAAGCAGCTGAGAGAAAGACTCGTCTCCAGCTTTCACAGGTTTACTTAGATTGGAAATATATGCATTTTCATTAGTGGCCTGCTGATGCACATAGGTTCTTTTGCCAATCAAAAGGATATGCATTATCAAAAATAAAAATTCATCAGTATCAACATTAAGTGTCATCATGTTAAATTGGTGACTGGCTCAAATATTTCTTATGATGGATTTCACGATTTACTAGTAGAATGGTAGACGGTTATGATATTTAACATGAGTTTTAAAAGGATAATAAGTTACCAATTGCAATGTAAAATAGTTCCATTATGAAAACTTTATGCATGCTTGTCAAAAAAGCAATAGGCAAGTGTCATTGTGTATATGGTATTTGTGTTCTTATTGTTATTTCAACACATTATATCTAAAATTTACATTTTTTAATGTGCATTTTTTTCACTTGATGTACACAGGAGAAATCTGTTGCCACTATATCACATATGCGCAAAGTTCACTGGTTTGAGAAATTTGATTGGTTCATCAGCAGTGAGAATTATTTGGTTATTAGTGGACGTGATGCTCAACAAAATGAGATAATAGTCAAGCGTTATATGTCAAAAGGAGATCTGTAAGTGTATTTGTAATATTGAAATTGTTTTCAGAGGAATTTCAGTTAATACTTTGCTCGGCAAGCTAGAGGACCTACTAATAAATTTCAGATAGTAATCTCTCTAATAAATTTCAGATAGTAATCTCTCTTTTTGGCGCGCAATTTGCAATGAAGTGAATGCAGTAGTAATATCCTTTCATTGAAACTGTGGAACAGGTATGTCCATGCAGATCTGCATGGAGCTTCTAGTACTGTGATCAAGAATCATAGGCCTGAACAACCTGTGCCTCCTTTCACTTTAAACCAAGCTGGATGTTTTACAGTAAGTTATTCTTTCTACTATTGTGTTCATTTTATTTCATCCTATTATAGTGGTAGACTGAACCAGTATATATGCAGCATGATTTGAGTTGTTAGTTAAATTTACAATGTAGGTTTGCCACAGCCAGGCATGGGATTCAAAGATTGTCACTAGTGCTTGGTGGGTGTACCCTCATCAGGTCAGTAAAACTGCTCCTACGGGGGAGTATCTCACTGTTGGAAGTTTCATGATACGTGGGAAGAAGAACTTTCTTCCCCCACATCCTCTTATAATGGGCTTTGGGTTGTTATTTCGCTTAGATGAGAGCTCTTTAGGATCACATTTAAATGAAAGGAGAGTACGTGGTGAGGAGGAAGGGATGAATGACTTTGAAGAAAGTGGACCTCTCCAAGAAGTTTCTGATTCTGAGTCAGAGAAAGAAGTAACAGACAAAGAACATGTGTTAGAATCAAAAAATATTACTGTTAACTTGAATGTCTCCAATGCTGAAGTTATGCATCCACATAAATTTCTTCCACAAGACACTACCAACAGTGGGGACAAGAAGGAAGATTCATCCAATATTGTTGGAAACAGTGTTGCATCTGTTACACCACAACTTGAGGATCTCATTGATAGAGCTCTTGGACTGGGACCTGCTGCTGTATCTCAAAAACATTATGGAGTTGAAACATCTAAGGTTGATTTGTCTGAGGATCATGGTTGTGAGGAAAGGAAGGCGACAGGGAGAGATAAACCTCATATCTCAAAGGCTGAAAGAAGAAAGCTCAAGAAGGATCGCAAAAATGGTGCTGGAGATGCAAACATTGAGTCGGAAAAAGAAGAATCAAAAGAAACTGGTGTTTCTGTCTGTCAACCTGAAAAGAGTGTCCAAAATAAGGCTGTAGGTGGAAAAATCAGCCGTGGGCAGAAGAGTAAACTTAAGAAGATGAAGGAGAAGTATGCAAATCAAGATGAGGAGGAGAGAAGCATTCGGATGGCTTTACTGGCTGTGAGTACAAGAACTTCAATTTCCCCCTTTATTCATTTTGCACCAATTCAGATATTTTTCTTCTATCCTTAAATGGTATTTGTGTCTCTAGGGACGTGAAGTTTTTGTTTTAACTTACTAATTTTACCTATCACTCTCAACTAACATAAGATTCAAGTTCTTTTTATAAGATTTGAGTTTTTTTTTTCCTTGTAAAAAATCCTACATTAGGTTTTGTTTTTCTTTTCTTTTCTTTTCTATTTCAATGGGATTTTAGCATGGTAGTGAGACATGACATATTTTGCTAAACTAGGAGCCACTGGTCTTCAAAGTTGTAATTTTGGTAGTTTTACAACTCCTTGAAAAGATTGTGTCTGTTAGGCCCTCCTGCCATTTAACATGTCAAGCATTTACATCGGGGTTATATTTTTCTTTGGAATAGTGCTGCTGACTGATTCATTGTTCATGCTGAAAGTAACTGTGCGTTTGAATTTTCAGTCTGCTGGAAAGACACACAAGAAAGATGAAGAGACGCAAAATGTAACAGTCACTGCTGGCAAAGACAAGATATCTGTTACCAGTACGTGTTCCATGCTTCAGTGGCTTAGGTTTAGGAAAGATCATTTGATATTTTATTTCTCTTTTTGCTAAACCTAGATACTTGAATGTTTATTCTTCTGCAAGTGCCGTCACTTGATACTGATGAAAACCTTTTGAGTTGTTTCATTGTGGCAGGTCCTGAAAATGCACCAAAAGTATGTTATAAATGTAAAAAGGCAGGTCACTTGTCTCGGGATTGCCCAGAACATCCTGATGATAGTTCAAACAATCATGCAAATGGACAGACCAATGACTCTTGTGTTGGTTTGAATCGTATCACTTTGGAGGAAGAAAAGGTGGCACAGGAGGAGGATGACATCCATGAGATAGGTGAAGAAGATAAAGAGAAGTTAAATGATTTGGATTACTTGACTGGGAATCCCTTGCCTAGCGACATTCTATTATATTCTGTGCCTGTCTGTGGTCCCTACAATGCAGTGCAGTCATACAAGTACCGAGTGAAGATTGTCCCTGGCACAGCAAAGAAAGGAAAAGGTATCTCTTTCCTTTCCAATGCTTACATTTTACTGGCCTTTCCGGCTTTTTGCAGTTCAACAATGTTGTAAGGGGTTGGGCAAGCATTTGGCCCGGTCCTCCAACTTCAATTTACAATCATCTTTTTCCCTTAGAAATCTGACTAATCTGTGGGGCTTGATCTGTTTCAGCTGCAAAAACTGCCATGAACTTGTTCAGCCACATGCCAGAAGCAACTAGCAGGGAGAAGGAATTGATGAAAGCATGTACAGATTCTGAACTAGTTGCTGCAATTATTGGCAATGTAAAGGTTACTGCTGCAGGCCTCACGCAATTGAAGCAGAAGCAAAAGAAAGGTAAAAAAGGCGGTAAAGAGGAGAGCTAGAGAGTTTAGCTTCGGTTAGGCGTTTGTAAATGCAAATTTTGGTGGTTAACAGAAAGGCTGTATTTCCTGTATGTTCTTTGTAGACTTCTAAGATATGAGTTGTCTTCAGAACTGCAGTTACAGTGCAAATATTGTACGAAATTATTATGGGTGTGTTTCTGTCATCGAAACAAAAGCTTTTTTCAGGTTAAATGCCAACTTGATGCCGGTGAAAGAAAACTACGGAACTTCTGCTGAGATTTGAACACTGATGGTCTTACAACTGTTCCAAACAAATACGCATTGATTGTTAAGTTAATTTGTACCAAGTTGCAAGTAATGAAATTTAAATTGGGAAAAGTACCCATTACACGCTTTTGAAGGTGAAATAACGGGATGAGCCATATTGCTACAAAGATGAGACTGCTCTTGAAAACCAGACTTTGTTTATTAAAGAAAACTACGGAACTTTTGTTGAGATTTGAACACCGATGGTCTTACAACTGTTCCCAACAAATACGCATTGATTGTTAAGTTTAGTTCGTACTAAGTTGCAAGTAATAAAATTTAAATTGGAAAAAATACCCATTCACGCTTTTGAAGGTGAAATAACGCGATGAGCCGTATTGCTACAAAGATGAGGCTGCTCTTGAAAACCAAACTTTATGTATAGCATCTTTAAGTTGATTTTGAGGAGCAATTGCACCAGAAGATAAATAGGTGGTGGATTGCTAGTCGCCCTTGGACTCTTTACTGCGTTAGAAGCGCATGCATTAATTTCCTGTTTTTCATGTGCACATACACTTGTTCACAACAAAATCAAATGGAATACAATGGTCAACTCTATAGCTCAGGCTGAAAGGAAGCCATTTGTACAAATTTCATTTTACTGACCAAATCAATGACTCGGTCATCAATCTTCTGCAGTGGGAACATAACTCAAGTCTAAACCCTCTGCTGGCATGTCCGACGTTAACGGACCCAAGATCCCATCAGAGCTCAGACTTAGTCCACTCTGTTTAACAAAGGTAAAATTAGGTTATTGGATGAACATATCTTGAACATTTAATATGATAGAACTCCCTACCCACCGAATTGATTTGTGACCAATGCACGTCCTAACAATTAAGCAACTAACTGACCCTGATAAAATGAACAAAGACGTTCCGATGATTCTAATCCATCAGCTCTATTTTGTAAAGCTCCAAAAGTTAGAACCTTAGATTTCCATCTGACCAAAATTTACTTATTTACTCCTACGAGTGAGAGAGTGCGACAGAGAACTATTTTCCATCTTGTTATTTTTAGAAAGTTCAAATGACAAGAAATGTGATTGAACAAAACCTCAGGCTGGAATCTCAGCATGTCTGCACGAGCCATAGCTTCTGCTTGAGCAATTCTCTGCCTGAATGTCTGAGCCATCTCCTCTGCCTATTAAAACAGGACAAAGGTAGGGAAAAAGATATATATCAGGGAAAATAACTAACACAAGCAATGGGAATTAATTTTAGAGCACCCTCCATCTCAAGTACTTTGAAACTACAAAAAGATAGTCATACTCTGAAGAACAGGGTGCCAGGATACCTCCACCATTTAGGATTTAAAGAAATGCTAATGATGATACAATAACTAATATAACCAACAACTGGTAAAATTGCTGGTCAATATTACCTTCTCGAAAACAAGCTTTGGATTGCGAATCATATCACCAGGAGTAGGTTCTAACTTTTTGGTAGAAAGACTTACTCTACCTCTCTCACGGTCATGGCTCAGTATCATGACCTATATAACACGATGCAGTTAAAACATGTTTAACTCTACAAAATGGTAGATCTCTAGACAGTGGCAGAAATAATCAACAACAACTGACCTTGAGAATATCACCAGGTTGAAGAACTGTTGCAATATCAGAGACCCGATCATGACTAATCTGACTGACATGAAGAAGGCCATTGATTCCACCAATGTCAATGAATGCACCATATGGTTTCAGGCTCTGAACAGTTCCAATGACCACCGATCCGATACCCAGCTGTGCCTGACTGTCTGCCATGGCCTTGCGGTTACTGAGTACTAGCCTAGACTGTTCCTCATCAACATCAACAAATTTCAGTGGAAGTTCCTTGTCAAGAAGTTCTTCTGCAGTTGATTTCTGACACAAGGCAGGGGAAAAGTAACAATTTGGAATACAGAATAATGTACTCCTATGTACAGTGGAAACAAAATACAACAATAAAGAAGCTGAAAAAGGAAAAAAAAGGCTTTTTTTTTCTCTTAAATTACACAAACTGACGAGCATAAAATCAAAGCCATACTCATTATCTTGCTGCCCTCTGTAACTTGCCCAGTCTGATAACTCATAATTCATGAAACCAATTTTAAGTAAAATCCCTAGGTCCATGTTGAACGAACTTAACAAAAGGGTTTTAAAAAATGCCTGTAAGTTGGGACTGCTTTGAATAAAGAAAAATATTTGTTCTAAATTACAAGCAAGGTTAAGTACCAACCGATGATAACTGAGAGAAAGGGACAAATCCTCGAAGGCCCTCCACTAGAGCAACCACTCCACCTTTGTTTGCACCAACAACCTACATTGTAATCCAAATTTCAAATGGCATAACTAAAAGAACTAACAATAGAATGGCACCCCTCCTTATCGGATGGAACGTTCATAACTTACAACATCCAGCATGACTGCATGAGAGAGGGAAATTGCAACATATATAGGATTGTAAGTACATTTCTTAGATGTGAAAAAGTACCCACCTTACCCTTCACAATAACATCCTCAGCTTGAAGCTGACTACACCTTTCCCAGGCAAGGTCATACTGAATTGCCCTTAAGCTCAAGACTAAACTATCATCAGCTTCATTTTCACCAATAATAACAAACTCCTCTGTCAATCCAGGAACTATACCAGCTTCTTCTACGTGTTTTATCTTGTGAATGCATGCTTCTTGGACTAGTAAATACGCAGAAGATTTTGCAGTAATGTCAACTAATGCACCATTGGCATCAGTCATGAAAACTGTGCCCTTGACCTGATACAGAAACATACAAGAAGATCATCAAAATATTCTGTCATGCACAAAAATACAAAATTTCGAACTTTTTTTGAAAAAAGAAAAACACCAACTATGATACAGAAATTTTCCAACTTTAAGGCTAAATTCACTGTTAAAGGTCAGTGTAAACTCAATAACACATACAGCACTTGAGCCCATTACTGATAACAAACTCAAATTTGCAGGATACCCAGTTGCCAAACATCACTTGAAAGTATATTCCGTAGAAACCACATAAATTCCACATAAAATCGAATATTCTCATCCCATTTTCCAGTCTTAATTTGAAAACAAGTGAGGTTAACTAACCGTGGTACCAATCTCGGAATTGAAATCATACTTATCAAGAGCAGAGTGAAAATCATCGAGAGTGAAGGCAACGCCTTCCATAGGGGCAGTACGACAGCGTTCGTAAGCTTCTTCTAAGAGCTGTTTGAGCTTTTGTCTCTCCTTGGTCTGGGCATTTGATATTGCCACCGCAGATACTACAAAAGGCAACTTTCTGGGTTTAGGAGAAGATAATAGGGAAGGTCGATTGGAGAGGCGAGAAGTTGAGAGCGGTGGGCATCTGAGGCCTGTGAAATGCTGAGCCAACGATGTCATCTCTGTTTTTGTTCGATTGGTTTTCAGTCTTGACTCTTCTGTTTTGTCTATTTGGTGCAGTCCATTCAAGGATAAGATAACTAAAGCTCGTTAGCTAGCAAGGAAGAGCTCTTGCACTCGCCAAAATGGAAATAAATAATAATAATAATAATAATAATTAATTTACTTTTAATAATATATATATATATATATATCAAATTAATAAAATTTAACTTTTATTGTGAAATTTCTTATGAAGCCCAAAAAAAATTAAAGGGTTGAGCCCAACTATAGAAGGAAGCGTGGTAGGTCCAAAGCAAGTTTGTTTTTTTTAAATAACAAAAGGTAAAATATAAATTTTCATATTATTATAATTTTATATAAAATAATTTAAGAAAAATTATTTATATAAATATAATAATTATTTTAATTTAAAGAAATTAATCATATTGATAAAATATTTAAGTTTACAATTCAATAAAAAAATATGCTTTCACTCAATTATAATCAATTGTAAAATCAGAATTTATTTTAGAGCCAAATTTAACATTTTATTTTATTCCAGTATTATGCATTTTATTTGTTATTTTAATTTAATAATATAATTTAATATATATTTTTTATATTTAATATTTTCATATTGAGAAAACCATTATCATATTAATATAGGAAAAATTATTATTTACTCCTTATATTTAATGAAATTAATTACATAATTTTATTTTAAAAAATATATCATTTAATTTTTCATTATTTTAAAATAAATTTTTTTTCTCTAACTTAATTATTTCATTCTTATGATTTAAATAATACAATTATTTAATTTCAGTAATTTTAAATTTATTAACTATTTAATATCTATTTATGATTATTCTCACTAGTTTAACTAACTTAACAAAATAGACAAAACATTTCATAAAGTATAAATAGAGATATTAAATAATAAATTTTTCTTTACATAAAAGAACAACATAATAAATATTCTTAAAATGTAATTTTGCCATTAATATAAAAGTGCTAACCACATTGAATGTTTTAAGAATACTCTTTCAGTAATTAACACTCCTCGATTGTTTTGGTATTACGCACTTATACAAGAATTTTCCATTCATATTTGGTTTTATTGTCTTTTAATCAGAAGATCTTTACTTAGGAGGTAGCCATGGAATGGAGATTAATTATATGTTTAAATCTTTTGCGTTATTTTTTATTTTAGTTATCACTAATTGGAATTTGGATTTCAAATTTTATAATTTTGAAAACGATTTAATTATTATCAATTTTTTTTTTTACATTTTACAATCTATATTTAGATAAATACAAAATTTTAAATAAATAAAATAATAATAATAATAATAATAATTGAATGTTATAAAAGTGTGAATATCTACTTGGAATAACAAATGGGACAATGAAAAATGATGTGAGAAAAAAAAAATAAAGCTAAAATAATACATACATTAAAATCTTTGAAGATTTCTATGCTTCTTTTTATTTTTACTCTTGATTTTGGTATAACTAAATAATCAAATTGTTTAATGTTATTTGGTCTTTTTTTACTTGATTTGCTTATTGATCAAGTTCTCAGAATTTGATTCTCATAATTTGTTTACTTCAATTTATAGTTTGAAGTTTGTAATTTTAGATAATTAACTAAAAAAAATTTAATTATTTTAATTGAGATTCAAATAATTCATAATGTTATATATTGATCATTTCATAAATAATATTGTTGTTATTGTTCTAATATTAAATTAATTTTTTTTTAAAGAAAATATGTTTTTTTTCTTCTTAGTTTTGTCTTCAATATATTTATTAAAATAACTCAATAAATTTATGTTTTTATATGCTTCTATTTATAAGCAATTAATTTATAACTTTTTTAAATATAGTAAGTTCTTAGTCGACAAAACATAATTAATTTAGGATTGAAACGATTTTACTGTGAAATTCTTTTAATTTAAAGTATGTACACAATGAGACTTAGGTATAATGGTCTATTTATATAAATATTATTAAATTTGTATTGGTTAAATATATATATTGTCACGACCCAACCTATGGGACGGACCGACACTAGGACCTGGGCCAGCTTAAAGCTCCCGATGCCGGTAGTAAGCCTAACTATTCCTCAATCCATGACTAGGCCCACAATTTATGCCCAATATGCATATAAAATAATTTAAATTAAACTGTTATAATTGTATTTTGGGCTAATTTAACCCAATAATTATCAGAAACTAAAATTAGGGGAGCCGAGCTCAACCCTGTTACACCATTTACAAACTATTTAAAACTCATAAAAAATTTTCATTTGTTAATACAAAAACTTAAATTCATACAATCCCTGACAGGCTTAATGTTACTACTAGCACATGCGGAGTTCTAAGTTACGAATTTAGATAATAATAATACAGTTAAGTAATCTTTTTATAACCTACGAGGAAAGTGACAGGTTATTCTGAAAAAGGTCTCCTCCTGTAACTTGGAAAAATATGGTAAACAGGAGTGAGCGTTCGACTCAGAGAGTAAAATATCAATTTTAACCATAATCTCTATAGCTATCTAAAACTAATGCACCCTGTAGAGTAAAATGCAATATCGTCAATATTTTCACATCATAACAGTAAAAAGGTAATCTGGAGCACTCACACACCCGATAAGGTTAAACAATACATATATGGGAGCTGATCCCCTATACAGCCCTCTTAATCCATCCTGTGACAACGAAGAACTCAAGCTGGACTTTCGCTTAATAAACCAAATCGGGGTCCCAGCGAAGAACTCAAGCAGTGTCTACCCTGAAGGACCGGGTCCCAGCGAATATCTCAAGCCGTGTCTACCCGTCATGTCCATAACCAACACCATACCACACGCACGCCAACTTACGCACATTGCTCCAAATTACCACAAACAACATCTATGGCACTTCAACATTTATAAATGCAATGTAAAACGTGCATTGCATTTAACTACATAGATACATACATATAAGTGATGCATGGGCATGCTAGAACATATAATAATATCGAAATTACAATTAAAATTAATATTTTACTCACAGTACACCGATGACTATTGTGGCTGCTGGATGCAGAAAAATAGCTGACATCGATCACTTAATAATTAAATTATAAATTTATTAATACTAAGTCAAAATAAAACTCTAAAGAGGCAACAAACAGCCTAATTCATGCCGAAAATCTGACGGAATTTCCCCTATACCTGGAACCTGCCTAACCTGTAAAAAGCTTCAAAATACACTTCTATATCCGCCAATCACACAATCAAAACTCAATCACATCACAAGGCCCCTCCTGGGCCCATCCAAACAGTCAACAACCACAATTCGAAAAATTATAATTTAGCCCCTATAACTAGCCATTTTGCAAAAACTATCCAAACGAGCTCTAAAAATTCTAAAATTTTGCCCCGCGGTCCTTAATAATATTATAAGGCTATTGCAAAAGGAATTATAATTTTTCGATAATCCACGAATATTTTATGAATTTTATTCTAAATCGATATTAGCCGAAAATGAGCAACTTGGAGTTCGGGTTTACCTATGTCAATTCTGACACCTGTAACGCTTCCAGAACATCTGAAAATGCTAGGATTGATTGTAATATCGACCACATTCAGAGACAGGCTGTCGAGCAGCTAGATTTGACCGAAAATGCGATCCCGGCGCTAGTGAGCTATCATCGATCCGATTGCACCTAAAATAAGTCCAAATTGTGTTAATAATTATTATAAAATTATTGTTAAATTTTTGAAATCGAAAAAGTTCAAAAATCTTACCAAGCGATTTGGACCGTCCGATTATTGCTTTTTCAAACGGTGTCCGATCGGAGCGAGACCAGTTCTATCTCAAAGATCTCGTTGTCCTGAGTCTATAAGTGGCCTCAAATTTCCGATCTGACTGTCGGATGGCCAGAAAAGTAGCCGGAAAGCCACTGCCGTCACTTTCTCTCTCTTCGAATTTCGCCGGAAACTCCACCATTCCGGGCATGGCTGGTCGGAAAATGGAGCTGGGTTCATGGGGGGGTTGGTGGCACCTTGGATCGCCGGCGTTGGTGGTCAGAATCGGCAGGAAAACGGCCCGCTTCTCTCTCTCTCTCTCTCTCTTCTTTTTCCTTCCATTTCTTCTCTCTTTTTCTCTCCCTCCCTGCCGCCTGCTGCCGTGGCTGTCGCCGCTTGACGCCATCCTGAGGTGGGAGAGTGCCACTGATGCCTCGCCGGTGCTAGTGCTGGTCGGAAGCTAGAGGGAGAAGGTGAGGGGGAGAGGGTGACGTGGGAGAGAGGGGAGAGGGGCTGCTGCATTTTAAATTTTATGTGTTTTTTTTTTTTTAACTTCTAATTACACTATTAGTCCCCCAACTTTTTAGGGGTTTACAATTAGGTCCAAAATTATTTTATTATGTTAAAATTTAATAAAATTATAGTAATGATAAAAATAAATATAATTTAGGAAAATTTAATTATTTTATTCTCATTTACTAAATTAACTTTAATTAATTAATTTATTATTAATTTATTATTATTTTTAAATTTTTAGGTTGTTACTTATATATATATATATTTAAATTAGTTATTTAATTTTTTTAAAATTCATATTGCTTATTTTAATAAATTAATATTAATTATTGTTTGATAAAAATATAATTTATAATTTTTTTATTAATTATAATAATTATATAATTATTTAAAATTTGGCTTTCCTCTATATTTAATCTTGCATCAAATTGAAAGTGATGATTAATTGTTCAATATGTTGGTTTAATTAATTCCCATAGTAGTAGTTGGCTTACATAGATAGATATACCACTCAATCATTTCATACAGTAAGGAGAAAGGAAAGCATCTCATGAGAAATGAAAGCACAAAAAAAAAGAGAGTAATTTAAAGATTCCAAATTTCGTTAACCTCATCTACACCTGTTGCCTCATCACCGCTAGTATATCCGTGGCCAACTATTTTTGGTATCAAAGAATAAAACTGAAAATGACTCTAAAAAAAGAAAGTTTATTGTCCTTTTCATTTTTCAGAATTTCTATTTGCAGGATATATTATATATACATAAAAGAAAATAATTATAATCATGTATAAATAAAATAATACAATAAAATTAAAACTTCAAAGGTTTTAATTTCTGGATCTTTAGTTAAAATTTCAATAACACTTTTATTTCTCTATTGATAAAATGATTTCTCTGTTTATATATTTTTATTTAATTTTTATTAAAATTTAAATTTGATATTTAATAATTTTAAAAACAATTTTAGTATCATTAAATTAAAGTTTACTGACTGTGTATATTTGTTTGTTAAATTAATTACGTAATATATATTTTTTTTTTTAAATTTCAGTCCAATCCCTTTATTTTGTATTAATTATTTCATAGATACAGTCCAAAGCAAATGGTTAATTGTCCAGTGTGCAAATTCATCCCTTTCCAGCTTCAGCAATTGTGTCATTATTCCTTTTTGAAATTGTCTTTTATATATAACTTTTGGTATATTTTATTGAACTTCTTTGTGATATATATTGAAATATTATTTGTGATACTTAAGGGCACTAAATAAAGAATTGCATCAATTGATATGCATAGATTAGAATCCTCAGCTTTATTTTGTTATAAATAAATATATTTATTCTTGATAATTAAGCAGTGATATCCCTACAGTATCTTAACTTGGTCCAGGAAAAAGTAATCCATAATCATAAGAGAATATCCCTCCAGGTTTAATTTATTATTTTACCCGATCTCTAAAAATAATGCTATATTACTTTCCCTAAATAACTATATAAGAATAATTTTTTTTTTTTTTTTATAAAAAGGGAAAAACAATCTTTAAGAGCAGCAAAGAAATTAGAAAAATATTACGGTAACCACAAGGATATTGCCACTTTGCAAAACACCTTATCATAATCAACTGATAAATTTTACTTCAGTTGTTTTAATAAGGTATTCAAATTTAAATTCACTAAATGAATGATATATATATATTTAACCATTGAACAGCATAACATAAAGCTATTCTTACTTTAACGTGTCAATTTCTCAAAACCACTAGTGTAAACTTCCACACAACGGAACAACCATAAAAATCATTGTTCCTCTAATAATTTCTCTAATTTCGCTTTTACTCTTACCATTTTCATCAACATCACCACCACCACCACCAGCACCAGCACCACCACCAGCACCAGTAGCTTCCGTGCTTATAAATAGAGGCACCCGCCAGCCATATACCCAGCATCTCGTACACAACTTTCTTGGATCTTTCTCCCAGTATTATACTCTCTTTCTTCTTCGATCTTTACCCTCTTCCTCTAATCTTTAAAGATGTCTCCTAACGCAACAATGGAACCTCCCATGGACTCCAAAGCCAGGGCATATGTGACTTTCTTGGCTGGCAATGGGGATTATGTGAAGGGTGTGGTAGGCTTAGCCAAGGGTTTAAGGAAGACAAAAACTGCATACCCTCTTGTGGTTGCTGTTTTACCTGACGTCCCAGAGGAGCACCGCCAGATTCTTGAATCTCAGGGCTGTATTGTCCGTGAGATTGAGCCCGTGTACCCACCGGAGAGCCAGACCCAGTTTGCCATGGCTTATTATGTGATTAACTACTCAAAGCTGCGTATTTGGGAGGTAATAATTAATTATCCGATACATTTTTCTTGTTTATGTCACTATAAGCTTGAGGTGTGATCCTGGCATGCATGTGTGCTAATTTTGGTAATGGTATGTGTAGACTCCACGTGTGATCTTTCATAGCGTAAATAAATTATATATATATATATATATTTATGGTTGCAGTTTGTTGAGTATGAAAAGATGATATACTTGGATGGAGATATACAAGTCTTTGAGAATATTGATCACCTATTCGATTCACCAAATGGGTATTTCTATGCTGTTATGGATTGTTTCTGCGAGAGGAATTGGAGGTTCTCTCCACAATACAAGATTGGTTATTGCCAACAGCGTCCTGAAAGGGTTCAATGGCCAAAGGAGATGGGCTCTCCGCCTCCTCCCTACTTCAATGCTGGTATGTTTGTGTTTGAGCCTAATCTTTTGACCTACTCTGATCTCTTGGAGACCCTCAAAGTCACCCCTACAACTTCTTTTGCTGAGCAGGTACTCTTTATTTTGCTCTAAATCCAATTAAATTAACATATTTAATTATATATAGTTATGATGTGATGAATTGGGTTTAATATTTGGGGTTTTATATATGAAGGACTTTCTGAACATGTACTTCAAGGATGTGTACAAGCCAATCCCTCCAGAGTACAATCTTGTTTTGGCTATGCTTTGGCGCCACCCTGAAAATGTGGAGTTCGACAAAGTTAAAGTTGTCCATTATTGTGCAGATGTGAGTGATGGAATCAGAGAAATTGAATGAATGAATTAATTTAAACTAGAGAAATAATTGGGTGAGAATTAAACATTTTTGAAATATATATATGTGATCTCTTGTAGGGTGGAAAGCCATGGAGGTACACAGGGAAAGAAGAGAACATGGACAGAGAGGACATAAAGCTGCTGATGAAGAAATGGTGGGATATATATGAGGATGAGTCATTGCACTACAAGAATGCTACGGCTGATCATGGAAAACTTGGCTCCATAATTGCTGCACTGACTGAGGAAGAAGTGGTTGATCACCAGAGAAGTGCTCCATCTGCTGCTTAATTAAAAAAATACATTAATTCTAATTACTATAGACAATAGTACTTAGTTCTTGAGCAGTAGAGTGCATGTTTTAAGGTATGATGTACTAGTGGCTTGTGTTGTGTTAATTTATACATGGTAATTGCAACCTTGGCACCTAAAATAATCCATGTAATGTATTAATCATCAAGTTTGATTATTATTATTATTATTATTATCCATGTACTCCAAGGTAATTATCAGTATATGTGCATGGATTATTATTAGACTGAACATCGAAATTATTTAAAATTAAAATTGAATAAATTATTTTATTTTTAATATAAGAATATGTGTTTAATTTAATTCAATTGAAAATTATATTTATTTTATTTAAAAATTAAAAAATAAAGGTTAAATTTAATTAAAATTAAAATCGAATCAAAATTTAAAAAGATATTATAATTTTAATTTCAATTTGAAATCAATCTCAACGTATTCGATGATAATACTCATATAAGATTTTAAATCTTGAATTGAAATTGTGAATTTTAATTCAAAATAAGTGTGATCTAATCATCCTAATATTTATTACTCATGAGTTTGTTTGTAATAAAAAAAAAAAATCTCCAGCTCAATTATTACATTATTTATTGGCATAAACGTTGTCACATATGTAAAAGATTTTTTTTTTTTTTATATATATATTTCTGGAAATACTCATTGTCCAGTTGCTTAAGGAAGCAGGGGCCAAGAAAGTTGAATGGATTCCATTTTTTTCATTTCGTCTTTTCAAGGAAGTCATATTCATGTCAATCCATGATTTTTTTTTTTTTTTTTACAATTTATTCCGAGTCCCATTCAAAATCTCACAACCATATATAAAAACAATTCTAATAACATAAAACTAAAATTTACTAATATTTTTTATTTAATAAATTTTTTTATGCATGGGAAAAGAATTTTTCTTTTTAAATGTTATAATTAAAAAAAAAAAAAAACTAGTAGTGATTTAAGATTTGGAATATATCTTTAATCTCAATGTTAAGAATTCGATATATTATATGGAAATTTATATATGAGAGATAGAAATTAATAACTTAAGATATGAAAAACTATTTACGTAATTAAGAAAATTAATAAGAATCTGGAAATCAAGATTCACAATCTTTATAGAAAAAAGATGATGAGGTCAACTCATATATTATTTATTTTTGTTTCCATGTGCTAGAGCTTTAACAGCAATATTAAATAATTATCTGAAAAAAAAAAAGCAATATCAAATAAAAAATGATGAGTTAAGTCTTATTAATAATTATCTGTGCTTCTTTTTTACTGGGTTTTTTTTTTATAAATTTTTTACACCTTTATTGTTTAATTAACATAGCAGGCTAAAAATTACCATCAAGTAAAACATTCGCACCATTTGATAGTTTAAATACTTTATTGACTTGATATGCTTTTTCAAATCAACATAATTGTTCATTTATTTGATTTCAAGGACTTATATTGAATTTATCTAATAAAAAAAATTTAATATTGTAAAAAGTTCTTATTGCTCTAATAATTTGTACTGTTTTTATTTCAATTTTATTTTTCTTTCTCAAACAAGAATATAGTGTGAAAAATGCATGCAATAAAAAAAAAGTGCAGAATGACAAATTTGTGCTCTGATAAGAAAATGATTTTTTTTTAAAAAAAAACCTAATATAATATATAATTTTTTCCCCCTTGAAATGGAGGCTATATCAGCACGTACGTATACATTTAGGGCAAAACTGAATCAAGTTTTCATTGGTCAATCATGGAATACTATACAATAACGTATGCTTCCATTGACTTTCCTACAATATCTTGTCTTTTCGGTCAAAAAACGGCTACCCATTTAAAATCCTATATTCTAATGATTATTAATTATAGCTTGAAGGATGAACTCATCGGTTAGCTCTTAATGCATTTCATATCGAGCTCAAATTCTACTAACTCTGTTTGAATTTCTCTTGGGTGAGCAATACATTATACATAAGTTCTACTCCTTAATGATTTTTAGACTTTTCTTAGCCTAAAATGAGAATACGTCTCCTACCCGTAAACCTTTCAGTGAAAAAAAAAAATGTTATGGCAATAATGCCCTGGGATTGGTAAAACTAGTTAGAAAGAAGCTTTCAATCTGATCATGGCATCGAATAGCAGACAAGCCAAGTAACTAGCAAGACCTCCTAATTAATTGGTATGGCTGCCAAAATGGACCCATTTTTAATTGGGCTAGCTCCAAGTAATCTGGTAATTGGGTTACATTTCAAAATTGTTATTATTCGAATCACACTCGGGCCATATGGATTGAATAACTGACCCTGTCTAATAGGTTTATAATGGCAGTCCTTTTACAATGGAACGGATTGGGTCCATCATCCATGGCCTTCGAAACATCTAGAGGGTAATTTATCCTATAAATTGAAAGTTGGATCATTAGAAAAATTCTGAAAGCCAGGAGGACAAATTTGATTATTTATTCAACTTTAGCCGTTAAGAGCCCTATAAGTATTTGGTTAAAGAGGCCAATGAAGATATCATCACAAAAGCTAAAAATTAAACACTTGGTTAACAGAGAGAGAGAGAGAGAGAGATATCAATGGCTGAAGCAAAAGGAGTGGCAGTAGCAGAAGCAGAAAGAGTCGCTAAGCACATTGTTTTGGCAAAGTTCAAAGAAGAAGTTTCAGCTGAAGAGATTCAACAGCTCACAAAAGGAATATGCCAGTCTCGTCAATCTTATTCCACCCATGAAGTCTTTCCATTGGTAATTGAGACATCAATATATAGATATATATATTACTTGTAATCTTAATGTTGAAACAATTAATGAATATGTGTGGTGAAGACATTCACAGGGGCACAGATGCAGGCATTGAGAACCTGACAGAAGGTTATACTCATGTGTTTGAATCCACCTTTGAGAGTACACAAGGGATTGCAGAATACGTAGCTCATCCTGCTCACATTGAATATTCCAATCTGCTAGCTCCTGCTCTGGAGAAAGTCCTTGCCATGGACTACCAATCCAATACTGTTCTACTCTAAGGTAATATAACTGTAGAATGAATTTATTTACTGAGTATGCATTTGTAAAGAATAAAAGGTTGCCGTAAAGGCCATCTACCTGGAATAATTTGGTGGCGTTGAATCTCCCGATTTGTATTTAATTAATTTTTTTTCTTTGTTTGTAATGGTCAGTTAATTAAACACGTGATTATTGGAAATTTGTTCTCTTTTCTTTTCTTTATCTTTGCATTGTTTAGCTCTTAGTATGGAAATTTGTTCTGTCAGTTTTTACATTATGAAGACACTTTAATTAATTTTGTATACATTTTAATATAAATATTTATTTTTATAATTATTAAATTTATTTTTATATAAATTTAAATTTATATTAGATGCCCTTAATATTTGTTATGAAATTGATCACTCAACGATGAAGGGAGTCTCAATGCATAGCCTGCAAATTATTATTCCCAATGAGCATTCATTAAATAAATAAAAAAAAATTCAGTGGAAGACGCGGAGAAAAATTATTGAAACAGAATGCAAACGACACCGTTTAACAAGGATTTTGGATAGGTGATAGGCTGACCCACATTCTCCAATGGATGCTGCAGTGGCAAAATGGGAATGGAAAATCAAAATTAATTCTCCTTGATAAATAAATCGGCACATAAAGGAAAAATGACAAAAGAGGGAGCTTTAAGTAGAGAAACCTTCATAGATTGCCCAGGACGAAGAAGAAGAAGAAGAAGAAAAAGAAAGAGGAATTCTGCGTTAGCTGAAATAGATCATCATCATCATCAATTCATAGTCCGTTGGTATTTATATATCTGCCCTTCTGGATAATGATTTTAATTAGGGTTTTCTGTGTTTGCACCTTTTGTACATGAAACGCATTTAGGTTTTTATATGAATTTTATTGCTTGCTTCTTTGTTCTTCTCGATTCAATTCATCTAAATTGTTTTGATTTTTAGACAATTTTTCTCTAATAATCATACTATATGGGCCTTTTTCTGCAGCAGGCTGAAAAATTAAAACTAAAATTAAAATCATTTAAAGGGGACTTTTTATTAATTATCTTTGTTAGATGAGAAAGCATTGGACTTTACATGGCCAAGTTGGTCCTTCTGGTCGTTTTGAATGGTGACTTAATTTTTGAGAAGTAAAATGTTGGGGAGTTTGTTAAAGTGGGACTTGCTAGTTCGCTAGGGTTGAATCATATTTGGTATTGAAGTAGTTGGAGTCTTGTGTTTCTTTCAGGGAAGATTAATGTAAAGGATGGATTCTCAAATTGAGTCTTCACAGAAAGTTGATTCAGTTTTGAGTTCAGAGCCAAAACCTGCAGAAAGTGGTAAGAACTAAGGATTTTTTATTTTTTATTTTGGGGGGGTGGGGGGGGGGGGGGTGTGGTGGGTGGGTGTGGGATTTCGTGTTCAATTCTATTGGAAATGTTTCATCATTATCAGCTCTAAACAATACATTTGTAATGGATTGTTCTTTCCTTGATAGATATGGAAGCTCGGGTGCAAGCAATGTGGGAGCAAATGAATAAAGGGTTGGGTAATAAGCCTGTCAAACCCATTTCAAATAAACGTATTAGTTCAACCATGAATACTAATTCACAGAAATTCAACGATGTAAGGATTCTCTCTTTCACCTATTTTAATGAATTATTTGGATGAGAGTTGTATTAAGTATAGTTGATTGATTTTTTCTCATGTGCTAGAATTGGATGACATATCTGGGTCTCGCACCAAAGAAGGCAGGATACCCTGGACAAGGTGACCAGCAGAATGGAGGAAGTGGTTTGCAGGATGGTACCAGCAAAGATGACAAGGTTGCTGCCAGGTGGGACCAAATGAATAAGGAAGTATCTAATAAGACACTTTCAAGCAAGTCTTCAGATAGAACTTCACAAAATAAGTCTGATGTGAGTACTATCTCTTTTCTCAGTATGCAGTGAAGCGATCCAGCCATGTCATTTATTATAAATTTGATACCATGCTCTGATTTCATAGAATTGGATGGCTTATCTGGGTCTGGCAACAAAGAAATCAGAAAGCTCTATACCAGATGCATCACAAAAGGGATCTAGTGTTTTGCAAAATGCCACTAGTGATGAGGCCAAAAAACTTGCTGCTGCTGCTCTCTCAGCAGTTAAGGATGCTGCAGCCGCTGCTTCAGGCAGGGGTAAAGTTGAGGTACATACAAACTTTTTCTTCCATAGGCCTTCTTTGTTGGACTTAGTTGGTTGACTTATGGCCCTGGCTAAAGATTAGTGGTTGTTTTAGCAATATGAAGATGGACAGATGGTACTACTTCCTAGATTATGTGAGATATGAAATTCTGAAAAATAATGACAACTCTTTCAATTTGATTTGCCTGTCTTGTCTTAATTGCAGTTCTGTTATTTGTTAGTTAACCTGAATCAACTGGGATGCACCCTTAGGATAACATGTTTGGGAGCTTTGGTTACATATGCAAAATCAAATGGAAATTCTATTTTAGCTTGATGGTTTGTGAACTTTTCAGTTTTGTCAGCATTTTTTTTTTGGGGTCATTCTTTAAAAAAGTTATTTCCTTTTGCAGATCTCAGAGGTACGAGATTTTGCAGGTCAGGAAATTGAAGTTAAGAAGCTTGTTGATGCAGAGTCAAAAGAGGCTGCTGAAAAGGCCAGAACTCCTCCACCTTCTGCAGTGGATGCTGTTCTAGAACAAATTAAGAAGAAACCTAAGCTCAGTGTGCTTGACAAGACGAAAAAGGATTGGGGAGAATTTAAGGAAGAGAATAAGGGGCTAGAAGAGGAGTTAGATGCTTATAAGAAAAGCTCAAACCAGTATCTGGACAAGGTATCATTCTTGCAACGAGCTGATTACAGAGAATTTGAGAGGGAGAGAGATGCACGGCTAGCTCTACAGGCCAGGAGGAGGACGGATATGCGAGAAGATGATCTTTAAATTCATAAATTCTATCTTGCTTAGCTATCGTGAGCATGTGGAAATCAAGGGATTAACCTGGAATTTTTTACAATGTAGTGAAGGCCTTCTCATAGGGGACCATTTGTCAATGAGCTGTATGAATTTGTGATGCAGTAGAAGTCCTGTGATACATTGTTTTACTTTTGACGGCCAATTTTTTACCAAATGGTTTTGCCTCTTATTTCTTGGAGCTAATGGTAACAGTTGACACGATTATGGAAACATAATCTTCTTTATTTTTCTTTTTCAACATACAGTGCATGTTGGATTTATCTAAGTTTGTGGGCGGTCAATGTGAGACACGGACTATAAATGCAGAGTTCAGTTTGAAGGAGGCTCATAATTTCAGACTAAAAAGACTCCAACATGAACAAGGATAAAAGCTCATTTCCCTCATAGTCTTCATACTCGGGAAGATTTGGAAAGGTCGAAATCTCATTCTCTTTCAGAATCAGCTCTCCTTGTACCCCGTCGTAACCATGGCTTTGAAACATGGAGACGACTTCCTAGCGGCAAGAAGCCCAAAGTACAAAGCACAATTCCAATTCTAGTGCCACAACTTTGGGAACCTCCCAACCAACACTTGGTTAAGATTAATTTTGATACAATAGGGAATCGAGCTAATGGTATGGGAGCCGGTGGCAGCGCGAGACAGTAAAGGCTACTCAATGGGATGGACATGCAAGCGATTCATGTCCATGCAGGATCCCTTGGTGTTGGAAAGCCTTGCATGCATGGAAGCTGTCATCGTTGCCCAGGACAAGGGGTTTCGGCGAGTCATTATGGTCGAGTCGTTATTAATAGGCTCAGTGTTGGTCCAGTTTCACTTGATATTGAAGTAGAGATTACCACCGGGTTCAGGAACTGCTGATTCAAGTTAAATGAAATCATAATCTTGAACTAAATTGTCATGGGGTGATTTGAGAGAGTTCTTGAATTGTCGGTTCTGATTCGAGCTTTGATTTAAAATAGTTTGAAGAACAACAGTTTAAGATTGTTTGAATGATAGTTTAATGGTGCTTTGGACAAAAAAATTAGAAAAAAAAAATTATTTATTTTAAATTAAATTATGTTTATAAAAATATTTTAATTGAAAATTTTCTAAGAAAAAATATAATTTTTCTTAGAAATTTTAATTTTTCTTATAAATTTTTTAATTAAAATAAAATAAGAAAAAATATAATAAAATTAATTTATTTTTAAAAAAAATTAATAAAAAAAGACTTGGACTTAATTAAAAAATTAAAGATGGAATTAATTTTTTCTAAAAAAGAAGTGCATGAACTTAATTTTGACTTCATATGATAAAATTTATAATTAAAAAAAGTATAAAAGAGAAAAAGAAATTAAAATAGAAGGTATTGGAAATTTTATTGAGAATATAAAATAATAACAGAGTAATTGAAATAATATTGAAAATTTTAATAAATATAGAAAATAATAAAGTAAAGAAATTAAGAGAGTATCAAGAAAGAAATAGAATGTAAAAAATAATTATTTAGAAAATTTTAGAAAAATTGATGAGGTATTGGGAATTAAAAAAAAAGTAGAGAATAATTATATAGAGAATTTGAGATTTATATAAATGAATTAGGAGTAGGGTGGGGTACTTATTGAGTTCTTTTTTTATTTAAACTGTCAGTTAATCCGGTTTGGAATCAATGGTTCAATCTAATTAGAAATCACTATAAATCTAAATCAAACTACGAAATTAGTTCGAAGTCAATTTTAATTTTAACTGATTTTAATTTAATTTTAATTGAGTCAACTCTAGTTCGAAACCGAATGATGGCCACCCCAATATCCAAAGCATTATACGGGATATGAATCATTTCCAAAAAGAGTTTAATGAGATTCATTTCCGCTTTGTTAGAACTTGTTGTTATAGGGTGGCTTCTAATTTGGTCTCCAAAGCTTTTAGAGATGAATCTTTTTTTGTAACCCCTCTCAGTAGATTTTACTTGTATGTTCATCGATGCTAATTTTAAGGCTTATCTGATGAAAATCTTACATTAAAAAAAAATAAAATGAAAAGATGACATATAAATGATTAAATCGTAATATTAAATTAATTATAATTATTTATATAAATTTTAATTAAAATAAATTAATTCATAATTTATTCATTTTAACACTGCCGATAAATTCCAACTTCAGGGAGAAAAAAAGGGCACATGGATTCTTTAAAAAATTCGTAGGCAGGAGCGATGCCACTGGAAGTCATGAGCTGGCAGTGAGATTTTACGATCACTCTAAGTATTATTTAATTAAAACTCATAAAATTCTTTTTTTTTATGAATCTTTATATTTTCAATTTTAAAATTATCATAAAATTATTTAAAAATCTTTTAATAAAATTTAATTTAATTCTTGCCTCAACTGAAAAACACACCCCTGTTAAAAGACAGCAGCCCTCACCAAATGGACCGGCGATGCACATAGGCTCCATGATGCAACAAGGAATTCAAGTATTATGACATAATCCATTAAAATAATAATAAAGGGAAAAATGAGAAAAACGCAACCCAACTCGCATTGATATCGTTCTCTAATATCCCAGCCATGTTAACACATGAAATTATTCTGTAAGAGAATGGACAAAAGCAAATTTCTACTAAAGAATTTCATCTGCTTCAATGACAAACAAATAAGAAAAGGTCAATTGGTCAAGTCTTTGCTTAAACCATTGCAAAAATCCTGAAGACAAATGAAAACAAGTACTCTTCAATCTTTTATATGTGAATGGGCTTGTCATGAGCGGCCATGGCAGCTTCCTTCAATGCCTCACTCATTGTTGGATGTGCATGGCACACACGTGCTATATCCTCGCTTGCAGCATCATATGTAAGGGCCACTACTGCCTCATGAATGAGCTCACCTGCATTAGGCGCCATGATATGGACTCCCAATATTTTATCCGTCTCCTTCTCGGCCAATATCTTGACTATCCCTTCAGCATCATCAATTGCCTTAGCACGGCTATTTGCCAAGAAAGGGAACTTTCCAACACGGTATTCAATACCATGTGCCTTAACCTGCTCCTCAGTCTTACCAACAGAAGCAACCTCAGGGTGTGTATAGACAACTCCAGGAACCTTGTCATAATCTACATGGCCTTGTTTACCAGCTATGAACTCCACACAAGCAACTCCATCCTCCTCTGCCTTGTGGGCCAACATTGGTCCTGGAATTACATCCCCAATTGCATAAACACCAGATACGTTTGATGCAAACCTTTCATTGACTAGAATTCGTCCCAACTTGTCTGTTTCCACACCTATCTTGTCCAGCCCAAGTCCAGCAGTGAATGGAGTCCTACCAGCAGAGACAAGTACCACATCAGCTTCAAGTGTTGTCTGGTCACCACCAGATGCAGGCTCAAGCGTCAGCTTTACACCATCTCCAGAAGTATCGACTCCTACCACCTTAGTTTTGAGCATGAATTTCATTTTCTGCTTCTCAAGTGTACGCTGGAATTGCTTGCGAATTTCCCCATCCATGCTTGGGACGACATCCGGGGCAAACTCAACAACAGTGACTTCTGAACCAAGCCGGCCCCACACTGAGCCCATCTCAAGCCCAATGTAGCCTGCTCCAATGACCACAAGTTTCTTAGGAATTTCCGACAAAGCCAAAGCACCAGTAGATGATACAATTTTCTTTTCATCAATGGTGATCCCAGGTAGAGATTTGACATCAGAGCCAGTCGCAATTATGATATTCTTGCCTTTCACAACAGTGTTCCCACCATCAAGAGTGTCTACAGACACCTCAGAGGGGGAGATGAATTTGCCATACCCTTTCACATAGTTCACTTTGTTTTTCTTGAATAAACCTTCAATACCTCGTGTAAGGTTAGCTACAGCTTTGTCTTTTTGGGCCATCATGGCTGGTAAATCAACTTCAACAGAAGAAAACTTCACGCCGTGGTTGGCAAATGAATGCTGGGCTTCGTGGAACATATGGGATGAGTGAAGAAGTGCCTGAACATAAGAAAAGTTAGAAAATTTTTCAAAGGCGGCACATATTGAACACATCGAACATATCACTGAAGTGAATAAAACAGCCCAATACCACATGCATACAAGTCCTATATTTATGTGTGAACACTACCATGTTAGTAATGGATTAGCGTAGCAGAACTAATCAAAAG
Source organism: Hevea brasiliensis (assembly GCF_030052815.1). Lineage (NCBI taxonomy): Eukaryota > Viridiplantae > Streptophyta > Magnoliopsida > Malpighiales > Euphorbiaceae > Hevea > Hevea brasiliensis. Next base: position 687,238 of record NC_079496.1, on the reverse strand, counting down.
GAAGAGCACTGATTATTCCACAAAAGGAGGAGTACAACATACCCTACTCTACAGATTACAAGAAAGCCAACAATCTGTCCCCTTTAACCAATCAAATTCTTTCAAAGAACGAAACAAAGACATTCATCACATTATTAACAAGCGTTTTCTGCCAACCATACTTGGCAAAACAATTTCTTGGCCATATAAATGCGCTCTGCTCTAAGTGTGTAAATGGAACAAAGAACTCCAACTTCAAGAGCCAGAGAGAGAGAGAAAGAGTTCATGAGACAAGATTTCTCAAATAAAATAAAAGGGGTTCAATTGAAATCAAACCAACTTTCCCAGTAATCAGTAAAGACACTCAAGCAAGAACAAAATCCTCCACGATGAATGGAGAAATGGTAATCAAGTTAAGCTACCAGATCTGGGCCTAAGCTCAACAATCAGCCAAGCAAATCAAACAATCCTTTATTTACAAAATCAAGAAATAAAATTAAAAAATTGGAAAAGAGATCGAACAAAGAAAAACTAAAATCCCTGAGACATAAGAACGTATACCTTAGAAGGAATGCATCCAACGTTGAGGCAGGTGCCACCGAGAGTTCCACGTTTCTCGATGCAAGTGGTTTTGAGTCCAAGCTGAGCGGCCTTGATAGCTGCAACGTAGCCGCCAGGACCGCCGCCGATAACGACAACATCGTTGTCCTCAGATCCCAAGGAGGCGAATCCACGGGAGAAGCCGGTGAGCGAGAAGGAGTACCTGAGAGCATCAGGATTGGAATTGGAGAAATTTCGAGCGAGAAGGTATGCCTTTCTTCTCGCGAAGCTAGCCATCGCCATTTTTTTTTTATTGTGTTTATGTTTGGTCCTTGCCAGCGCGAGCTCGCTTCGCTTTATATATATATATATATATATATATATATATATATATATATATATATATATATATATATATATGTGTGTGTGTGTGTATATATATAGATATATTATTGATGTTTTCTATTCTATATGCCTTGAAAACAAAGTATTATTCATGCGTATGTTACAAGCTTGATTCAAGTGAGAATAACATGCAATCGTCGCCCTTTCGATGGTCTGGATCAATTTGACTGGTTATTTTCCATTTTTTTTTTTTTCATGATTGGATCTGAACCACTGATGGTGAATACATTAGCAGGTCAACCTTCAACCTAATTCATGGAAAGTGGGAAAGCCTTGTTTGATTTTGATTCCGTTAGTTCAATAATTAACAATTATTCTCAAATTAGGTTTGCCGCTCCTGCAGATAATAGATTGTTTTTCATCGGTTTCTTTCCTCCATTTTTGTTTATTTATTGACTCATTTCACTGAAACCTTTGGTTTTGTCAAGCTCAAGCTCAAAATGTTTACTGATTTGTTTTTTGAATTTTAGAAAGCTAATTATTGATTTATTTTACTCTCCTCCTTTGAATAATATATATATATATATATATTAAGAAAATAATTATCATAAGCGAAAATTCTTATAATCCATCAATTTTTCATGACAATAAAAATATCAAATCACCAAAAATAAATAATGAATTACCCATAATTATAGTCATCAAAATCAAGCATCATTATATTTTTATCTTTGAAGAGATTTAACAATCACGTAAAAAAAAAAAAACAATCACGTAAATCTGAAATTTTTTTTAAATTAAAAATTGAGGAAAAAAATTGTGAAAAAGTTAAAAGAAATAATAAAATGTATAAAATAAGATGAGAAATGGAAAATGATATAGAGGAATAAAGTGAAGATGTGTGCTATGAATATGCACGAGAGATGTCAGAGAGTCACACTTAAAAATAGCAACAACAAAATGAAAATTATGATATATGATTTCTGAAAATATGATTTCGCTTTTTTAAAGCAGTTACGGAAAAAAGATTTTTGAAAATAACGAACAAGTTTTTTTTTTTCAAAATTAAAAAAAAGCAACGTGGCCTCAATTGGTGGGACAATGTATAGCGTTGTAGCACGTAAGGAATAACCACACTCACTCAGTCCATTATTTGGAGTTTTTCTTAGTTGATAATATAAAACTACAAGGTGTAAAATGGTGGCCTCTTATTTCCTACCGTTACTCTTCACCGTTTCTCGAGTCTCGTGGTAGCTGTGTTCTGGGCAGATGGGCTTCTAGCTAAGATGAAGAGGCCTTTGTGTGACTCCAACCCATATTAGTAAATGAACAAAATCCCCTACGCCAGAATCAGACACTGCCTATATGCCAACTTCAAATGACAGCGCAACTTGACAATTCTACTTCCATTCTCCATAACACATAAGACTGAATATTAATAAAATAAAAAAATGACAGAGACGCATTGCAGTGAACTCAATGATATCAAAATATGGCAAAATAATCTGGCCTTTGCCATTAAAGTTACCAATCCGAAACATATACTTTACTTGACACTACCGCCACCCCAGTATCCTCATCTACCCCTACAAAAATGCTGGCTGCTTTTTCCAAGCTATCTGAAACAGCCACAAAACAGATAAAAAAAAAAAAATCCTTTATTATTAAAAATCTCAGGAAATAAATACAAAATAATTTGTCTGTCTGTATATTCAATTGCCTTCCATTAACCTTTTCAATCTATTTCGAGTCTCCTCAGAAAAACTGCACCACCTCAACCTCCTCCTCTGAGGGGGACATGACTCTACAACACTAGGTGAAGAGAAGCAGATGATAACCACAGTGAGATTATCAGTTGAATGAAGACGTGATGCTTCCATAACTAGCTCTCTGGCGCACAACTCTGGGTCATCATGCCGCCTAAGCCCACGCCGGACCAAGCTGACAGCATCCTGGCTTGACATAACATCCCATATGCCATCACAACCAATGATCAAGAATTCATCATCCTCTGTTAACACAAGCTGTTGAACATCTGGCTCAGCAATCAGAGGTGAGGCGGCCCCAAGAGGAAGTTTCAAATCCCAGTCTCCAAGAGCTCTAGTAACAGAGAGATAACCATTAAGATATTCATCTTCAATGTAGCCACCCAAGTTCTCAACACGCTTGCGTTCTGGCAAATAAGAAGGCCTGTGATCTTGTGACATATCAACAGCTACCCCTTTCCTGCATAGAACTGCCCGGCAGTCGCCAGCATTTGCAACCAGTAGATGTCTGCCAAGAACAAGAGCAGTCAGTGCTGTTGTTCCACAAGAACTGCTAACACTGCTTTCATCAGCTAAGGCAACGTCTGCCAGCAAAAATGCCTTCCTATGGGAATTCACCAATGCTTCTAGGAACATGGCATCAATATCAGATGTTTGTGGCAACTCAGCATCTTCAAAAAATAACCTCATTGCATTTTTCTTTATATAAGCAGCAGCATCAGGCCCACCATGACCATCAAACACTGCATAAAAAGCACTTGGCCACTTGAAGAAAGAACCCAAACAAGCAGATAGATCATCAATTCGAATGTGTTCATCATCCATAGAGGGCCTTGTTCCAATGTCAGCATAGCTACCAGAGCGAATGCTTGGAAAAGACTTAGCAGCAGACGAGTCAATAGCTGCTTCTTTCATGGTCTCTGTGCGACTCACAGCCTAGAGTGACATACAGGATGTGGTTAGTCCATGTTCTGATGTGTACACAAGAATAAAGAAATACAAAATACCGAAAAATTCACCATACAGCAAGAAATAATTATAATGACAAACATATGGTAACAATCCCATAATTAAGCTAATCTAATATAAAGTACCATAACCCAGTGACTTCACCAACACCACTGATTCAATTATTTAATTAGAGCTACCTTGCTTTTCACTCTTTTAACTTTCTAATCCTTCTTCTTAGCTTCTTTGAGCCGCATTATGTTCTATGGTTTATCATACTAATGAATATGCAAAGCCACTAATTTAATGAGCTAGCATTCAAACATCTTACAAATTAAGGAAATAGACACTGCAATTGTTAACAAGACACTATACTGCAAGAGTAGCTTCAATTTGATAATCCCCATCAAAACTATTGATCCAAATGTAGCCTAAAATCCATGCAACAATTCAATTCCTCCACGTAAGAATCCATACATGTAACAAGTAACATGATTCAAACATCCAAGCCTTAATCCCAAACTAGTTGAGGTCAGCTATATGTATCCTTTTTTTGCCATTCAAATATAAGAGACATATCAGCATCAATATTCAAAACTTGCAAATCCTTTAATGTTATTTTCCCCCACACCATCTTAAGGCTCCCCTTTCCCCTTCTCACTACTTCCCAGCTAAGTTATCACGCTACCCATAAATCAGAGACGTACAACTCTGGATTGAATTGCCAAAAAAAAAAAAAAAACTAGTTCTAATATCGCGAGGAAAACCCTATCCAAATAATATTTTCTTGTTCAATAAAGGGCATCAGAAGCTACTCCAATAAATCGACAACAGACAATCTGTGGGCAAGACGAGAAAACCATCTAACAAATCAACAAAAGACAATATCGCAGCAAGAAACCCATGAAAAATCAAAATTCTGACCAATACTAACTACAAATATACCCAAATATAAAGAAAGTAAAATCATCAAACCCAGTAATCAGTCGAGCAATCTTTACTCACGAATCAGTAAATCGCCATAAACAACATAAAAATAAAATAAACCGAGAAAATTCAAGAAATCAAGGAAGATTAAGGAACAAAAAAAAAAAACGCACTGATTCAAATCGCGAGATATCAGTGGAGATTGACTCAAAGATGGGAGTCGAAGGAACTGTCACATCTACGTTCAAGTTCTGCAGGTGATACTGCACGTCAAGAACCGGAGGAATGCTAGGTTGACAGATAATCTCTGCTTCCGCAACCATTTTTTCATTCATTATCATCTTTGAAACGTCGTCGCTTAAAAGGTTCTTCCCCTTCTAGCGCTACCAAGAACAAAGCTATGGCTTCAAAGACAGAAATCCAGAAAACCTCACGCCACAAAGTCGAAGGAAAACGGAATTTGTCTCCCTCTCTTTCTTGTGCAAAATAGAGTAACTTCTTTCGAAGCAATTTAGGGTTTCAAATTCTGATTCTCTTGCTCTCACTCTTGCTTTCTCTCCTCTCCGCTCCGCTCTCTCGGTGGATATCGTAAGGGCAAGAGTAGGTATTTTATACATCTCAGATCGGATCTATCCTCCTGGGATCATTGGAAGGGTGAATTACAAAAGCCTCCCTATACTTTATTTATTTTTATATTTGTGTCTCATTTTTACTTTTTGTATTTTGATCATTAAACCCCTGATAAATGATAAAACTGTCCCTAATATTTAACAAGTATAAAATTAAAATGTATATAATTTAAAATAAATTTTAATTTAAAATAAATAAATAAAATAAAAATAAAATGCTTAATTTTTATTTTATTTTTAAAATGATTTGTTTATATAAAAGTTATAGCTTTAGTATTTATTAATATTTTTTTCAAAATACATAATATTATAAGTTGTAATGTTTATGTTAAGAATCTGAAATTAAAAAGTATTTTAAATTTATATTTATTGATTATTTATTTATAATATTTGTATTTTAAAAAAAATAAAATCTAAATAAGAGTTAGATCCTTTCATTTTTAAAATTTATTATAATTAGAAAATACTATAATTAACTCTTTTATTTTACATTATTATAAAAATTTAATGAAAAATAAAATTTTTCGTGGTGGCGTGTCAGACACGCGAACACCTTCTTCTAATATAAGAAACGCTGACGTATTAACTTTTGTAGAAATGTTTGACTACGCAGCTGTGGTGTGTACGCGGTGCTAAGAGCTGTTTCCAACTCTTGTAAACGAAAAGGTCACTGCGGATTATGCTGTGATCTCTTTCCTTCTATTTGAAGCATTTATTTAAGTTAGAAATACTCGGTCATAGAAAAAGTTGTCCCGTGTTAAAAGAATTATGTTTATTTTTTAGAAGATATTAAAATAATTTATTTATTATCAATAATTATATTTATTTTAAAAAGTATAGGTGGATAGATGTGATTATTTTAAGATATATAAAATAAATTATTATATTTATTTAAAAAGATATAATTAAATAAAAGTAATTATTTTAATATATACAAAATGGGATACACATATTTTATAAATAGTAATTTTAAATAAAAATTTATTAACTTTTCCTCTATTTTTTATTTTGTTCACTTTCATTTATAATTAAAATTATTATTTTTTAATTCATTATTTAGAAAATTCTATAATTATGGTCTAAAAACTTTGTTATATCGGAGGAATTTGCTCAAATTACTCACTAACATTATAGTAAGGGATATAATTCCTTTAAAGAGAGTGAGTACATGATCAAATTTATTGTTATTGGTAATTATTTTTCTAATGATTTATTTTTATCCAAAATATAATAATTATATGTTGTGAATTTACTGTTAAAATAAGAAAAACTCACGTTTTTAAATACATTCAGTTGCATTTATATAACTAGACTTGCTTATCTCATTCATAGCAATGCTAATCCGAAATGTCATTAATTAGTGAAGAAGATTGATGTCTACCTATAAATTAACAAAGATCCAAACCATAGAGTAATTAATCATAATTCAATGGACTATTATACTAATCTATGAGCACTAGCATTGCTTTCCACAAGTAACATATGCAAATTTAACCTCAATTATTTAGCTTTGACCTCGTCATCCAATTTAATATATTACTTAACGACACTTGTTTATTAATTGAGTTTCACAACAAGAATAAACACATTTCTTTTCGTAAATTCCCATGCATATCATAAAAAGTGCGGAGAAATATTAGAAATATAAAATTATTTTTGAAATAAATTTATATTTATTAATTAAAGATTTTAATATAAATAAGTATATATTTATTCAGTTGAGCAATCACATCACTATAAAATTATTTTTATATTATAGCTTTCATTTATAAATTTGAACTATTAATATATAAAGTGTATTAGATATATATAAAAATATTTTTATGGCAATTTGAACTTTAAATTGTTATTATTTAATCATAATTTAATTAATGAAAAGGTCACTTTCATTAAGGGGCAAAAAAATTAACCAATTAATCTCTAATTATCTAATGGTGCCATGCATAATCACCCAAAAGGTTGCGTACGTGGACTTAATTACCGGTGATTTCTAGTGGCCGCCGCCTGCCGACGTATCCTAAATGTGAACATGCTTAGGGCCAAAGCTAATAAGATTAACTTATCTTACAATCTCTCTTTTCTAATTTTATTGCCAGACACAGCCCATCAAGATATTTACCTCTTTTTTGTGCGTGCCTATTAATATTGCCTATTTATTTTATTAATCACCTTTAATTTAATAACATTAAAATTATTTATAAATTTCTCAAATTTTAAATTTTATAAACAAATAAAAAATATTGCCTATTATTTTAAAAGCGTTTTAAGATAAAATTTAAAAATTCAGTTAATCAGCTGTTAAAATTATAATTAAAAATATTATATATTAATCACATACTGTCAATTAAAAAAAAGGTGATTTTGGGCAAAGAAGGTGGTGCTTGTAATTTTAAACGAGTAACAGATGGCAAATTTAGAGCTAAAGAGTAGGCGGACTTTTTTTTTTTTTTTTTTCCTTCTCATTTTCCGAAGAAAGAAAGCCCTAGAACGTGGAGTTTTGCGTGTGGTTGGTTGTAAAGGTCCTCCTAGACATTATATACGTGGCAGAAAAGCATAATTTTATTTTGAAGGTCAAATTTACCTTTATTTCTTTGTATGTATTTATCATGTTGATTAGTTTAACAAACATGGATATTTTTCTGTGTCCTATAATTTTTATCTTGAGAAAGTTGAGGCACCCTACCTTTTCTTTGTCCAAATCTTATCTTGTACGTGTCTTGATGGAAATCACTAGTCAAATAAATCTCAAAAATATCAAATTTTTAAGAGATTAAAATACTTTTTATTGAAATTTTAATTTCGTAATTTTACTAAAATTTAAAAACCTGTAATTTTAGAGAAGACTTATGTAACATTTTTAATTTTTAAATAATATATATATATATATATATATATATATATATATATATATATATTTTATTCTAATCCTGTTATTGTGGACTTTGCGTATGTATTTTCATTTTATAGAAATTTGATCGTCACCCGGATCTGTAATTTCAGGCCGAGCAGATAAGCTACTGGAACTATTTCAGAACCGAGTCAAGATTATAGGCTACTTCACCGTTTTCAGATGTTCTGGATGCGTTCCAGTTGTCAAATTTGGCATAGTTAAACTCGAACTCTATATTACTCAATTTTTACCTTGTACTGAGTTAGAATAAAATTTATAAAATATTCGTGGATGATAAGAAAATTACGATTCATATTGCAATAGCCTTATAATATTGTTAAGAACCGCGGGGCAAGTTTATGGAATTTTTAAAGTTAGTTTGGATAGTTTTTAAAAAATATTAGTTTTGAAGTCTCATAATTGAGTTGTCTAATGTTGTGATTATTGCTTGGTTTGGAGGGCCCGGAAGAGGCCATATAATGATGATGATATATGGGTTGAGTTTAGAAGTGTTATTTGAACCATTTTGCAGGTTGGGTAGGTCATAGGTATAAAGGAGACTCTGCCGGATTTTCAGCATAACTTATGGTGTCTCTGGTATTTTCTAAACTTGTATTGAGTCAAATATATTAAATAATTGCAATGAAATTATCAGGTGAGCCCGGACAGCCTTTCTCCTCCGCCCAACCACCGCAATAACCTCGGTTCAAGTTTGTAAGTAAAATATTAATTTTAATTGTAATTTCAATATTACTATATATTCAAGCATATCCATGCATCACTTATAAATATGTATCTATGTAGTTAAACACTAGGTACGTTTTACATTGCATTCATAATTGTTGAAGTGTCATGGATGTTGTTTGTGGTAATTTGGAGCTGTGTGTGTGGTATGGTATTGGATATGAACAGGACGAGTAGACACAGCTTGAGAGACACTCGCTGGGACCCGGTCCTTCGGGTAGACACGGCTTGAGAAACACTCGCTGGGACCCCGCATTTGGTTTATTAAGCGAAAGTCCGGCTTGAGAGACACTCGCTGGCAGAGGTTGGATTAAGAAGGCTGTATAGGGGATCAGCTCCCATATATGTATTGTTTGACAGTGTTGGGTGTGTGAGTGCTCCAAATTGCCTTTTTGCTGTTATGATATGAAAATTATGACGATGTTGCATTTCACTCTATAGGGTGCATTAGCTTTAGATAGCAATAGAGATTATGATTAAAATTGATATTTTACTCTCTGAGTCGAACGCTTACTCCTGTTCATCTATTTTTCTAGGCTACAGGAGGATTATTTGTTGTAGCTAACTTGCTCTTCTTCTTTGCAGGTCCATTAATAGTATTTAATGTATTTTGTACAATTGAGTTAAATTTTAGACTCCGCATGTGTTAGAAGCACTTATTTTTATTTTGGGCTTGTATTATAAAAGTTATGTTGGACCTGTAAAATTATTAACTGTATGCATGATGGGATTGGATGAGGGAGCTGAGCTCCCATTTGAGTTATGACATTTTGATTATGTGGAGGGTAAGCTGAGCTCCCCAATTTATTATATATTGTGTTTACAGGTCGGGCAAGTCAAAAACTCCCCGTTAAATGATCCATTTTATGGCCGAACTTTGTCCGGTTGAATTTTTGAAATTGGGCCCAAATGGGCCTTAGAGTTGGCTTGAGAAATAGTTAGGCTTACTATGGGCCTTGGAGGCTTTAGGCTGGCCTAGGTCCTAGTGCCGATTCAGCCCATAGGTTGAGTCGTGACAAAAGTAATATCAGAGTTAGGCTTTAGATTCCTGGGAAAGTGTGCACCTAGAGTTGTCACATGCGGAGTATAAGATTATGCTTCGTCTTTTTTTTTGTAATTCTTCATTTCTAGATTCTGCGTTATTCCTCAGTTAATATAAGAGTGCTTCAATTTAGCACCTCAGTTTTGTGAAGTACATAGAAATGTGAAATAGAGTTAGCTGACATGTTGAGGTCTGCCATAGAAATACATTCTCCAAGAAACAATATATTTCTATCAATATGGGTCTAAGAGTTATGCCTATCTGGTGCTAGGCACGAGTATATAAAGGTGAGTTTTGATAGTATAATTGCACTAGATAAGGGTGAGGATACCACTGCTGGCAGTTGTCAGTGGATGATCCAGTCAGAGTAAATTTATGATAATAATATATTCAAGAGAGATAAGAGATTAGGAGACCTAGTCTGTTAGGACGTATCGTAGTAACTATACAATGTTCTCGATATCTGCTATGTAAGCTGCAGATTACAGTACCGACATGAGATTACTGTGTAGAGCTGCGTGCATTCCCGTGGTGCTCCATAATGAGGGTGTTTGCGGATAGCCTCTGTTTTGATACAATTATACTAGAACAGAGTTATATATCTGCAAAGGAGTTGGGAACTCCTAGTTAGGGATCTAGAGCTAGAATATCGAAAGGTCACAGTTGGGTGGTAACTAGAGTCAGTAACTCGGTTACCCTAGCCTGGGCTCAAGTTACATCAAGAGTTGCCATCAGACCAGAGGTTATGGATTAGTTGCAAAGTAATGTGACATCTATAGAGTGAGACCATCTAGTCTTCAGTATGAAATTTTGGATGGTTTTTGCAGTACGACAGACGTTTTGCTTAGAGCTTAGTGAGAATAGTATACCTTGTGTGTATCAGCAAGGTGTAAAGTACAACTCTACTACATAGGGAAGGTCAAAACTATGAATTGATGATTTACAGAGCTATGATATGATAAGAGAGTCATTAATTTGACATAGTTTTGGCAAGGTGGTAAATGTAGTACCTTTATTACAGTAAGTTAGGGTATAGTCCTATCTTTTCAGAAGGGATCAAAGGTTATTACTGATAATGATGACTTATGGAGTAGTGTCCCATATGGGATTGTAGCGTGAGATAGAGAGTTGTTAGCTCAGGTGTTCTGGAGAGGGTACAAGTTCCATGTAGGAATTATAAAATGTAAAATCAAGATGTATGTAACCCTTTAAATTGAATGATGGGTTTGGATACCTAGTATTTTAAATTTCAGCTAATTAAATATATATGAAAAATTAGAGTTGCTATAAATCCCCTCCCTAAGGTAGTAGGGGGTAGTATGTAGTCCAAAAGGGTAAGAATAGAGATATTCCCTAAGTTCATCCTTAGCTTCTTAATGCTTAAGACTAAAGTATACTCCAAATAAAGTAAAAGAAAAAGGACAAAAGTTAGCATCGATAAATCATAGAATATATATATATATATATATATATATATATATATATATATATATATATATATATATATGGAGTACGATTCAAATGCAGTAGGAGAGATAGCCTGAATGCTAGTAGAAGTCTAGCTAGGGTAGTTAGAGGATCAATTCTGAGTAACATTGAGGTATAGATGACGTCGTAGGGATAGTGGAAAGGTATAAGTTTATGATATGACAATCAGGTTTAAAAAGAAAATAGAGCTAAAGGATAGAAGAGTGAAAGTTCAGATTTGGGTAAGATAAAAAGAGTTGGCTAAAGAATAAACTGGAAAAACAAATTAGGATAAGATTAGGAAGAATAAAGCCAAAATACAATGTGGTTCTAGGAAGGGTAAACGAGATAAAAATAAATAAATAAATAAGGATAGAGAGCGTAGAAAATGATGGCATTAGGAAGAACATTGTTAAGTTATGGAACCCAGAAGTACAGGACTTAGAGCAAGTCATAATTGATGTAGTGTTGCCTGAGCCTAGAGCTTAGAGTTATAAGATCTGGATTAGACCTTATCTATTTTCTACCCCCAGGGTAGGATAATGGGGCAATGACATAAGAACCCTTTTGGTTGTTGATAGTATAATGGAAATTAGGTGAGGTGTGAGACCAAAGTAGGTAGTAAGTGTTGAGCGTGCTGTGGTAGCTTGAATTGTATTGTTAGATAAAGAAGCAAGATCAGTATGGGTAAGTTGGATAAAATTCAATATAAGGGATATAAATATGCAAGATAAGGGATAATGTCACAGAGACTTGATATTAAAATTTAGAGTGGTGAGACCTAGAGTAAAAAATTAGAATTAGACATATATTTTCAGTATGATCGATAGAATAATTATGTAAAAAAAAGAGTAATAATAAATAAATAAATAAATAATAGTATGATAATATGTAGCAGAACGCTAATAACGGTCATAATAGGACAAGATAGGTATAGGTATAATTATAAGATATTGAGAAGGACATGGATTAGAGGAGTGATTGTTGGTAAGATTGGAGTAGATCTGAAAGAATCCGTGAGTGTTTTATCTTTTAGAATATAACTAAGTATAAGGAGAATTGGACAAATAATTATAAGTATGGAAGATAAATGGAGAGTAAAAAGGAAATAGTAAATTTTAAGATGCTATGTCAGGCAGGACAACAGTATAACAAATGGTAGATACAACTGATATCTTGTAATAACGCACAATAATTACAAAGAAATAATGAAACTAAAAAGGGAGACTAAGGGGTATGAGCTAAATATTGTTTATCAAACAATGGTATACCATAAATGGTGGGAGAACATTTCTCCTTCTTTTTAAATTGGCTCGTGTTTCGATTCTAGGAGATTATGTTAAGAAGAGAGGTCGTGTCAAAGTGACCCAATTAATTGAAAATTTGATGGGCGTTAGTACATATCCAATTTTTTGAGGCAAAAATGACGATAATGGTGTACCTAATACTAAGTATGAAAGAATTCAGAGAGGTGACAGGAGTTAAATCGAGCTAGTTACTAGGGCTTATAACCCTTTTAAACTATAAGCAGGAGGAAGTGCTATTTGCTAATGAGTTATAGCGAATGAAATTATTGCTAATGGGAAAAGTTGAGGCTGAAGTTTGGAAAGCTATGGGCAGTATATGTGATTATATTAAGGAGAATGAACACGTAAAGTATTTTGTTCAGAATTAAGGCATGGCGCATATTTCCCACAACCGTGTTAGTTCAAATGAAACTTACAATTTCTGGGGCTCCTATCCATCCAGGATGAGCCAGAATGAGCAATTTCCTATAAGGCTGGTAGGGAATGATAATGTTATAATAGGTAAGTTGGGAAAGGGGATACAAAAAGAATTTTCTATGGTTAATTACAAGTGTTACATAGTGTGAAGAATGTGCTGGTAGGAGTCAATCGTAAAGTTAGAATTCTTGAAGTAATGGAACTAGTAATCAAGATAAGACTGAGAAATAAAAAAAAAAGAAAGTTAAAGTTGATGATGGGATGGACATCCTTGAAGGAAAAGGCGTAAGGGTGAGATAGGACTAAGATTAAGGAATAAGTAAAGCATATTGAAAAGATATCAACGATAGCAGAAATAGGAAAAGAAAGTGGATAAGATCCAAAGGATAGAAATAAAGCTCGGTAGAGCTAGTTATAATGATGAGGATAAGAAGGAATATGTATGCTAGGAACACACTAAGAGATTATTGAAACAAATGAATGAGGACTAAAGTCACCAAGAGATACGTTAGGGCGTAATAAAAGTGAGGTAAGTGCTAAAGTTGATTAAAGTTATCAGATATCAAGTCGAGAGTAGTAAAGTTATAATGAGTACTAGAGATGACAAAAAAAAAGAGAGGTAAACGAGTAGTCAGATGTGATGGTTTAGACTCAGAAGGAGGATGGTAGCTGGCATACTACGATAGGGGCAGATAGACATAAAATTTTTTAACCATCCATGCAGATCCAAGGCGAAAAGATGTAAAATTTGCAATGGGTGTGTAACACCCCTATATTTAGTTGTGCATTCTACTGTTCCGATGACCGGTGTCTGTCTGAACAATTAGAATGTCGGAAATTATACTTAAATGCTAGTAAAGAGAAATAAGATAATGAAATACAATAGAGGTAAATAAAAGAAAAACAAATGAAAATAAGAGCAATGAAATGTAATTAGGTTAAACGAGCCAGAAACCGCAGCGATGGGTGACCGTACCAAGAAGTTTTAGCGGAGACCGTTGACTAGCTCTGGACCGCGGGGAACCTTGAAAAATATTTTTGGGACTTAAATAAACATCTATCGAGGTATAATTGACTTAGAAAATGTCAAAAAAAAATTAATTAATTAGTACAAAGAAAAATGAAAAATCAAGAAACCGATAAAAATTGGTGTTACTGAAAAATCAGGAATACAAACCGAATAAGAGCATTTTGGTCAATTGATACCCCGAGTTAACTTTTAACCTAAATGTCCATTAAAAATAAGTGATATTAAACTTTAAAAATGTCAAAGAAAAATAAGAATTTGATACATAATGTAAATAGTGGAAGTTGGTGGTAAATTTGTAAATTATGGAATTTAGAAATTAATTAATCATAAACTAAGCTTAGTGGAGCACTAACTACACATTATGGGACATATATAAATCTATTTGAAGACAAAAATTTGCCTTTTAGCATCTTGTTCCTCAAACACTCTCAATTGCCGAATTCCTTTCTCCCTAAAATTCCACCATTGCCGTCCACACACCAAGCTCCATGCACCCACTTTCAAGCCATTTTCCATATAACTTCCTTCACTAAATTTAGTCTACACAGCTTGGGAAGTGTTAAGGCAGCAAAAAGACGCAAGATTGGTGAGGTTTTAACAAGCTCCAAATAGAAGTAAGTGTCCATTTTCTTCCCTTGCTTAACTAAAGTTTGTGTTGAGGTTGTGGTGAGTTAGATTATGGAAGAAATTGTGGGATTTGATGAGTTATGGTGCTGTCCCAATTTCAGCAGCTTCATGTCTATGGGAGTATGATGTAATTTTTCATGTAAATGGTGAATTAAAAGGTTGATTAGAGTGTTTAAATATATAAGAGTGTAATTAGCATGTAGGTGTTTGAATTATGTATGTGAACAATTGAAATTGGGAGTGCTTATTGCTTGCAGGTTGAGTTGTTATTGAATCCAGTAGCTTATTATTGTCATATCTCCCTTTGTGTTGCCTCAATTGGTATGAGGCCAATTGGAGGTGTTTTGGGACATCCAAACCTTCATTTTTCAAGAAGAAACCCTATCCAAATTTTGTTCATAGGTTGGTCAAATTTTAGCTTGAATACGGATAGCTTGCTGGATTAGGCTCAGAATTGACCATATGAACAATATGTGTTTATATGGCCATAACTTGCCCTAGGAAGGTCAGAATGAACTGAATTTGGAACCATTGAAAAGCTTAGACATAGGGGAACACTTTTCATGACACTTGACCCAGTTTTGCCTTTAATCAAGTCAAACTGTTATAACAAATTGGGTCACCAAAACTGTCAACCCAGAAATTGACCAAAACACTATTCCATTAGTATGTTTGACCAATTTTGGCAAAAATGCCATAACTTGATCTCTAAAGCTGCAAATTGAGTGAAACTAGTGCCAAAAGTTTTATAAGACATAGCATAACAATTTTTATATTTTGACCAAGCTCCAGAACCCATTGCATCCTAGGAAAAATATTAGCTGAAATTAAGAATTGATATATGGAAAATGTTAAGTTGAACCCAGAATGCCATTGATACCCATGTGTTCATTTGGCTATAACTTCCACTAGGAAATTCCATTTGGGATGTGCCAATATCATATAGAAACATGATATTTAGGGCTACAATATTGATTTAGACACCTTTGTTAAATTCTAAGTGTAAAGACCCTAAAAAGAGGGTCAAACATACTGCCCTAAAGTGTGACTATTGCCTTTATAGGATTAAGAGTCTAGGTCAATACATTGACCATAACTCACTATACCAAGCTTAAAAAATTATGAAAATTGTACATGGGGTCCCTAAGACATAGAGGAACATATCTTATGAAGGAACCTATGTCTAAAAATGACATTAAATGTGACCTAATCAGGAATTGCAACTTTGCAAACCCAGAATTTGACCATATGAACAGTAGCCATTCAATTGGCCATAACTCACTCAAAATAAGTCCAAATGACTTGAAATTTATACTGTTGGAAAGTTTAGATATAGAGCTACAACTTTTATGAAGAACCTAAGCCCAGAAATGACCAGAAAGAAGTTGAAATACTTGCCCAATTTAGGGTACCAAATCTGCCAGAATTGAATTTGACCTAAAATTGATCTAACTTTGCATTAAAAAATGCAATCTGTCCAGTTTTAGTAAATTAACTATATCTTGGTCTATACAACTCAGAATGACTTGAAATCAGTGGCAAAAATTCAATAAAACATAGACCTACAAATTTGCTCTTTTGATCAGAACTTAAAAACCAAGGAAAATAAGACAATTAGCTAGATCAATCTAGCATACAAAATCTAAAAATTTACCATTACTATACAATAAAGCCTTAGAAATAAAATTGGCAATAAATGCCAACTTGTGAGAATTATAAAATGTACTATATTGGCAACATATTGGAATTATTATGAGATGTGATACTGAAACACTGTAAATTGTGTGTTTCAGTTGAAAATGATATTGAGAAGCATAAGGAACATTGAGTCAAGGCCTAGAGGCGACTCAAATCAGGTCTGTGTACAATACCTTTTATATTCACTGCTTTTACTAGAAAATTTATTTGGAGAAATGAGTTGTGAATAATTTTTTATTGTTTTGGCTTTGAAAATTTTATTTGAAAATTATTGTGTTGTCTACTTTGTAAATGAAAATTTTGAGATAAAATGCGATTTGTGGTTTGTATGAAATATTTAAATATTGTGATTTAAATTTTTTTTTGATTTACACTTGGAATGGCAATATCACTAAAAATAAATGGGAGTTTTTGACAGAGCCCAATTTCAAGAAACCAACCGGACAGAGCCCGACCATAAAGTGGACCTTTCAACGGGGAGTTTTTGACTCACCCGACCTGTAAACAAAATATATCATCAATTGGGGAGCTCAGCTCACCCTCCACATACTCATATCAAAGATAAAATAAATGGGAGCTCAGCTCCCTCATCCAATCCATCAAACATGCATATAATTTTACAGGTCCACATGACAATTTATATTACAGACCCGAATCATTTAAATATTTCTAACACATGCGGAAATTCTAGGAATAAATAAAATTACAAAACTATTGATAAACAACCTGCGAAGGAGAAAAGCAGGTTAACCACAATAAAATCCTCCTGTAGCCTGAAAAAATATTGAACAGGAGTGAGCGTTCGACTCAGAGAGTAAAATATCAATTTTAACCATAATCTCTATAACTATCTAGAACTAATGCAACCTGTGGAGTGAAATGCAACGGCAACCATATTTTCACATCATAACAACAAAAAGGTAATTTGGAGCACTCACGCACCCTGTAACATCAATCATAATATATGGGAGCTGATCCCCTATACAGCTCTCTTAAATCCAACCTGGTGCCAGCGAAGAACTCAGCTCGGACTTCCACTTAATAACCAAATCGGGGTCCCAGCGAAGAACTCAAGCCGTGTCTACCCCGAAGGACCGGGTCCCAGTGAAGATCTCAAGCCGTGTCTACCCGTCCTATCCATAGTCCACACCACATCACACGCACGCCAACGCACGCACACTGCTCCAAATTACCACAACAACATCCATGGCACGCTAACAGTTATGAATGCAACATAAATCGTGCCTAGAGTTTAACTACATAAATATTTACATATAAGTGATGCATGGGCATGCTTGAAAATATAATAATATCGAAATTACAATTAAAATTAATATTTTACTCACAGACTTGACGGCAATCACTGTGGCGGCTGGGCGGAGGAAGATAGCTGTCCCGGCTCACCTTTGCCGATTCTGACTTCGGGAACGAGCTCGGGATGCCTGACAATGGTGGGGTAGCCAAAACCTCGATCCAATTCGGAGACTTTTCCGGTAGTTGGTCTGTCTGGCTGGAAATTCATAGATCCGGACAACTGTCGAATTTCCGCGAATTGATGATACCTACACGAAGCCCAATAATAATTTATAAAAAAATCAGGGGTGTTACAAAATTTTACTCAGCGATAGCTTTTTCATTGTTGTCGCAGGTAGACAGACAGATAAAGCAGCAGAGTAGGCTGCTTGTGACTTTGCTTTAGGATTTTGCTGGGTATGTTGAGTATACTACTTCCTTGTAAATATTATTGTAATGTATGTGAACTGTATGTATATATTGTACTTGGTCTTGAGCAGTTGTAAAATAAAGTTGTAAATTATTTTGGGCTGTCAAAATGTTGTATTATAATTCTCTTATTTCTGCTTTTGAAATACTCAGTTATTTTGCACTTTATTTTTGGAATTACTGAATTTGAGTTTGACTTGTGTTGTGAAAATTGAATTGAGTTGAGCTATTATTGGAGTTGGGGATTGAAACAAATATATTGGAAGTACTTTTTTATAAGTTTTTGAAGAACTGTTTTCACAAAATACAGACGGCACTCTGTTGAAATTTTTATAAAATTTGTGACTATTTCAGACCTAATGTGTGATTTACTTTCTGTTAAAAGTTTTTAACACCTGTCAAAAGTGCTCACCACTTTAAAAAGAAGTAAGAAATTGTTTAAAATCCCTTGTAATGTATTTAATGGGTTATCAGTAGGCGAAGTTTGGTAATTTATTATGTATACTACGGGATCATATTATGCCTTATGGAAGGGTAAGGTGTGACAGGGTAACCGTGTTCTTGAAGGTTTCTCCTATGAAAAGGGTTATGAGATTTGGAAAGAAAAGGCAAATTGGCACTCCATTATATAGGACCTTTTAAGATCATGGACAGAGTGGGAGCAGTTGCCTATCAGTTAGATTTGCCACCAAACCTTTCTTATGTCCACCCAGTATTTCACATTTTCATGCTTAGAAAGTATGTTCCGATCCTTCTCATGTGCTACAACCAGACACAGTGGAGTTAAATGAGAATTTGATCTTTGAGGAGCAACTAGTAGCCATAGTAGACTATCAGATGAGACAACTTTGATCAAAGCAAATCCCTATGGTTAGTCCTGTGGAAGAGTTAATCTATGGAGGAATGCACTTGGAAGTTAGAGCAGGATATGCGCAGCAAGTACTCGTAAGTTTGATATGCAACTATGTGTCATTGTTCTGCCTTGTGTAAAATTCAAGGATGAATTTTCTATAAGGGGAGAAGAATGAAACATCCATAATTTTCAAATAATTATTATATATATATATATATATATATTATTCTAAATCTGGTATTGTGGACTTTGAGTATGTACTTTCATTTCGTAAAAATTTGATCGTCGCCCGGAATTTTTAATTTCGAGCTAAGCAGATAAGCTGCTGGAACCATTTCAGAACCGGGTCAAGATTGTAGGCTACCCCACTGTTTTCAGACGTTCTGGACGCGTTTCAGTTGTCAGATTTGGCACAATAACTCAAACTTTACATTACTCAATTTTTGCTTTGTACTGGGTTAGAATAAAATTTATAAAATATTCATGGATGATAAAAAAATTACGATTCTTATTGCAATCGCCTTATAATATTATTAACGACCGCGGGGCATGTTTATAGAATTTTTAAAGTTAGTTTGGATAGTTTTTGAAAAATATTAGTTTTGAAGTCTTATAATTGAGTTGTCTGATATTGTGATTATTGCTAGGTTTGGAGGGTCTAGGAGGGGCCATATAATGATGATGAGATATGGGTTGAGTTTAGAAGTGTTATTTGAACCATTTTGCAGGTTGGGTAGGTCATAGGTATAGGGGAGACTCTGCCGGATTTTCAACACAACTTAGGGTGTCTTTGATCTTTTCTAAACTTATATTAAGTCAAATATATTAAATAATTGCAATGAAATTATCAGGTGAGTCGGGACAGCCTTTCTCCTCCGCCCAGCTGCTGGAGTGACCTCGGTTCAAGTTTGTGAGTAAAATATTAATTTTAATTGTAATTTCGATATTACTATATGTTCAAGCATGCTCATACATCACTTATAAATATGTATCTATGTAGTCAAACACTAGGCACATTTTATATTACATTCATAATTGTTGAAATGTCATGGATGTTGTTTGTAGTAATTTGGAGTAGTGTGTGTGCGTGGCTTGCGTGTGGTATGGTATTGGATATAGACAGGACGGGTAGACACTTCTTGAGAGACACTCACTGGGACCTGGTCCTTTGGGGTAGACACGGCTTGAGAGACACTCGCTAGGACCTGGCCCTTCGGGGTAGACACGGCTTGAGAGACACTCACTAGGACCCCGCATTTGGTTTATTAAGCGAAAGTCCGGCTTGAGAGACACTTGCTGGCAGAGGTTGGATTAAGAGGGCTGTATCGGGGATCAGTAATATATGTATTGTTTGACAGCTCCCACATATGTATTGTTTGACAGTGTTGGGTGTGTGAGTGCTCCAAATTACCTTTTTGTTGTTATGATATGAAAATTATGACGATGTTGCATTTCACTCCACAGGGTGCATTAGCTTTAGATAACTATAGAGATTATAATTAAAATTGATATTTTACTCTCTGAGTCGAACACTCACTCCTGTTCATCTATTTTTCAAGGCTACAGGATGATTATTTGTTGTAGCTAACCTGCTCTTTTTCTTCGCAGGTCCATTAATAGTATTTAATGTATTTTGTACAATTTAGTTAAATTTTAGACTCCGCATTTGTTAGAAGCACTTATTTTTATTTTGGACCTGTATTATAAAAGTTATGTTGGACCTGTAAAATTATTAACTATATGCATGATGGGATTGGATGAGCGAGCTGAGCTCCCATTTGAGTTATGACATTTTGATTATGTGGAGGGTGAGTTGAGCTCCCCAATTTATTATATATTGTGTTTACAAGTTGGGCGAGTAAAAAACTTCCCGTTAAATGGTCCATTTTATGGCCGGACTCTGTCTAGTTGAATTCTTGAAATTGAGCCCAAATGAGCCTTAGAGTTGGGTTGAGGAATAGTTAGACTTACTACCTGCCCTTGGAGGTTTTAGGCTGACTCAGGTTCTAGTGCCGGTCCGGCTCATAAGTTGGCTCGTGACAACTTAAATATTGTTCAACTAAAACTCATATGCAGATTAAAATAACATCTTAATTTACCTTAGAGTTTAGGATAAAAATATCCAATAAAAGGTAAATTTAAGCTAATTAAGAATCCATTTCTGATTCATTTATGTCACGTGCCGTGAATTTATGAAATTAATAACCTCAAATTGATTCACAACAATCTTGATTTAATACCATTTGAATCAGTTTAATAATTGATTTTTTTTTTTAAAAAAAAGCTATTTCAAATCAAACTAAAACCGTTCAATTTGATTCAAAGAGATAAGAAAATGATTTGATCTAATTTAAACATGCGAATTGGAATGTTGTTTCAATGCTTTCTTAAATACAAAATATATATATATATATATATATATATATGTTAATTTGAATGAATTGAAAACGTCCAATCCCGTTTAAAGAGGCTGGAAAATGGTTACTATTCGGTTCCAACTCGTGAAGCGCTAGTTTGATCTAGTTCCAAACTCGAACCGGGACCGTGGTCCACTTTGCTTCATGGTACAAATACGGCAAAATATGAGGTAAATTTGAAAGGAAAATCCTTGCCTGAAGTATTACATCAAGCCAATGTTACATACAATTACGAATTTAGGATTCATCGGTCACGCATAAAACATCAGAAGTATTGATTTGGTGCAATACTCTTTGATGTAGACAAGTAAAATTCAATTTAAAGAATAGAAAAGAATTTATATTAACTTAGTAACTTACACCAACAAGAAGATCCTCAACATTTGCTAATCAATCATTTCATCCGTCATATGAGTGTGATTAATGTCAACAAACAGATATGACGACACCAAACACACTAGAGCCAATCCTAAAAAGCTGTGACCCCAACACAGAATCCTTAGTAGAGCTTTTAATTCTAGCTTGGCCTAAGAAGAAAATCACTCTTGAACGTTCAGCTATTTTCACGTGATTACTCGCAGCAATTAGGCTGATGCTCTTTCTGCAACTTCTCCCAAAGACATAATACCAACCTTGGGCTTTGGTAATGAGCAAGAATATAATTTGATTCACATCCAGTATTGTGAAACCTCTCGTCACTTATGTAATGCACTTCTTGACCGCTCTTCTTGAACTGTTCAATCCATATTCCCATTGCGACATCTTCCAGTTTAAATAACTACAAAAAGCATAGACATGAGAGAAACAACACGGCAACTTTGTCAGATTAACTTCGGTGCTCATTATTATTTTTATTTTCTTCATCATAAATCGAAGCAACAAGGAGTTGAATATCAATGGCGGAATGGAGTTTGCAGCTCATAAAGCATATAGCCTGTTGAAACCTAATTGCTACACTATTTCACCAAAGATTTCTTCTATCATCTAAAGGTCAAGTCTTTGCACTTGCCTAAGGGTTTGATTGGCATTACTGTTTGAGCCATTGATAAAATATTATTGCAAAACAATTTAATAAGAAATTTCAAATTTTGATTTAATTTAAATTTGATATATTTTAATAATTAAAACTCAAAACAACAAAACAACTTTTTCAAATTGCTTTTTCAACATCCAAAATGGTGCTTACTAGTTACCATCCAACCACAATCCCAAATGGAGCTTAAATATTCTTTTGGACTTTCTGCTTTCTTTTTGCCCTTTTCTTATCTCTCTTTCAATGCTATAATCTAACTGTCTTATCAAGCTGAGGAGGCATGTTTTGGACAATTCAAACATACTAGCATTAAACATATGATAAAATTTTCTAGTAACAAGTAAGCAAGAGATATTTACCTTGAGATCTCTTTCTTGGTGGCCCTGAGCAATGAACTTTGCAACATTTCGAGAGACAATATATCCTGGGCCATGTGCCCATGGTGGATACGAAGAATGGGGCCACTCCTGCACAAAAGAATGCCTATCCGAGTAAAATGGCAGTTGAGAAAAGGAAGAAGTAATATAGCAAAACAAATATCATCAATATGTGACTTTAGTTATGAATATAAGATTATGGTTACCTCATTACTGATATACCATTTGCTGTCCTTTTCCCTATGTGGTGATGAGTCGAAGGACATAAGACCATATAACAGGCCATTAGATGCTTTTCCCTTGAGACTAGTAAGAACTTCATCAATCCTAACAAAAGCATCATCATCTGTTTTCATGATATATTTAGCAGGGAGAATTTTGGTCTGCATATTGAATAAAAAAGATTATTCAAAAGTTAAATTTGATGAGTTTGGAAAATCAAATAAATGGTTTAAATGTATTGCTAAAGTCCATAGTCTATACCCCCATAATACAAATTCCAATTGTTTTCAAACTAATCAGACTATAATAATCAACAAAAGGCATCAATTGCACATCTCCATATGCTTGAGCTTCTTTCCACAGCTCAAAATTGACTTGACTGTTCTTGTGCTGCACGAATGAAAATACCAAATTATTTACCAAAAAACTTTGAGATCAATCTAAATGATTAATGGTGAGTATCAAAATCACAAAGTGGTAAATAAATTTTTGATCGTCCAAACGATAAATGGTAAGTAGCAAAATTACAAAGCACGTATTGGAGTCCAATATGCACATCATTTTGCTGTGAATTCTTTATTTCCTTGATTATTTCATGATTCTATGAACATAAACCCCATACTTTAAACTTGGTACTGGAAATTGTTGTTGTGAATTCAATTTTCACAAAAGTTGAGTCAAGTTGGGCTGACTATTACAAACAGATAGAAGAAGTTCAATTAAGTTTTCATTTTACCCTGCACAAGCTTTCCAAGATTAGCAATCTCATGAAAGATGCACTGACAAAATTATATATTTACTGATAAATCAGGAATTAATTAGCACATATAGAACATGAAATACTATCTAGATATGTCTTAGTTGACAACTTGTCACTTACAAGACCAATGAAAAATCGGACAGCTACATCCCCTGAATGTACAGCCTCATACTGCATCCAAGACCTTCTCAGTGCCATTCGGCGCTCAAAATTATTTCCAGTGGAAAAAACCCCAACCAACATTGCTAGTCTTTTCTTTTTTGTCACTGGGGCTTTGAGGAGCTCAACATCAACGACTAAATCATGATCTTCAGAAACAGGCAACCCTTTGGCTAAGACAGATAACATATCAAAACCACCGTCTACTTTGACTCCACTCACTGCCCATGGTTCAAGTTTCTGCAATTTTATAAAATCCATCCATGGTGGGAGTGTTTACTCTTATCAAAATGGTATAGCCTTCAAATTGTTAACAAACTTCTTATTCAAATTTGTAACAGCAGACAAATTCATACCTTACCTCCCTATATGCAAAAGATGTTTCGTGCCTTCCATTCACAGTCATATGGAATCCCTCTGAACCAACCCAAAATGTAGCAGTGAAAGGATTCCCCTTAGAGAATGGGAAATTAGCACTTGCATAAGCGCTTCCTTGGGAAACATTAGCTAAAATGTCTCTACCAGGATGACTTGCATTTAGAGTCTCTTCCACCGTGCTTCTGACAATTTGTTCATTGCAAAGAACAAGTCCATCAACTGTAATGTTAGCTAATAGGTCAGAAAACTGATTTAAGAATTTTTCTTTGAATTTGTAAAAATCAAAAAAGTAAAATAGGCATCAAGATATTTTGCAAGATGGATTAGTATTAGAATTAAGATCTAAATTAAAGTATAATGCAAGTCTGTTAGCATGGAAAAGAAACGTGGGATGAAAATATTGTCCTTCAAACAGGATTATGCTATTCTGTGCTAGTTCTTTTGATGAGTGTGCTTCAATAGATGACAAGATCTACATGACAATAATGAATATAAAGTTCAGCAATGAATTTGTCCTGAACTATTAAAAGAAAGAAGAACAAAGGATAATAAAGGTTAAGGCCACTTCAACATGGGCTACTTGTTTTCACATTGTGACATAATCATGAGCAAAATGTCCAATTAAATATTGTTCAAGAAAAGTCCTTAGCTTTTCTCCTTCTCCTCCTTTCTCTCTAGTTTCTGTTATAAACAACTTAGTATGTGCATGAAATGAATTGGTGTTAGATGCAAATCACCAATCACCATTACAAAGAGGAAGTCAAATTGGTGCTAGAATGCTAACATAGCCGAACTGATTTACCCTCAATGCATCAAAGTGAATACGAGAATTGTAATGATTTCTACCTTTTGGCTTTGGGTTGTTAGCAGATCCATGAGCAGGACATTTCTCCTCTTTGCCCCAACCATGTTCATTAC
Source organism: Hevea brasiliensis (assembly GCF_030052815.1). NCBI lineage: Eukaryota > Viridiplantae > Streptophyta > Magnoliopsida > Malpighiales > Euphorbiaceae > Hevea > Hevea brasiliensis. The sequence continues at coordinate 662,043 of NC_079496.1, read as the reverse complement.
TCCATGTATTCTGAACAATAAAAGGCTCGTCTGTCATATTGTCTCCAGGTAGGCTTACTCTGTAATGCAAGATAATAGGATGGTTTTGCTCTCCTCGAAGCTGGGAGCCTTCAAGTTCAACTTGAAAGCTTCCATTGTGCCCATTAGGAATGCCAACTATTGTAATGGAGGAATCTTCAACAAGACCGCAAGGTATATCAAAAACTGTTCCATTGCTTGATGTCATTATATCAATAGCATTTATAGAGTAAGGACAGTTTTTATCTTCCTGTTTGTCAATGATGCGAGACTTGGCAGCTTTCTCTTCCTCAATTATGGACGATCAATCCTTCCATGCTATTGAAGCCTCTTTGATCCCTTGAGCTGTTTCAGGCAAAGCATCAGACCTGGACAATAGCAAACGCATCTGACTCCATACCAGCAAGGCCTTTGACTCTTCCTTGGAAATACTGTTTGGGGCATACAGGTCATTAAGTCCTTCAAAATTTATAAAATGTAGTTTTTTTGATAATTTTGTTGCTTTTCCTACTTCCACTTGAGGAGGTCTAATGCGAGAGGTGTCCGTCACATGAGAATCATTAGCTGGATGATTTCTGAAAAAATCATAAGCTGACTGTTTTTTCTGTGGCTGGGTTCTCAGTAGGCTATAACTAAAAACCAAGATTACAGCAAGAGCTATAATCACCATGCCACCAGACCATTTCTTCATCCGGAACAAAGGTAAAGCTATCTTGAAAATTTTCATTCTTACACATCAGACTCTTTCCCCCAGTAGCTTTATGAAGAATGAACACATGTAAAACTGTATCCTGGCTCTTGAATTGTTGAATTTCATATCTGGTGATCTTCTACTCTTGCCAGAAACAAATCAACCTGATATCCAAGGAAACAGAAACACTCTACTCAAGTGCGCCTAACACAATGAATCCTCCGGTAATTGAGAAATAAATTAACTAATAAATTGCTTAAGCATAAATTTTTCTCTCACCGACAGAAAAAGGGTATATTATTATATAAAAGCCCTGGATCAATTGCTAGATCTCTTTGGCCACGAAAGCACCATCTTACCAAATTTGCTACATGTAATGTATCTTAATTAACATTACATTTTATATTTTCTACTTATAAAATGAATAATTATTTACCCAGCGTTTCAATTTTCTTGAAATAACGAAAAAGACCTACAAGCTTTAAGCTTGTCAGTGAGTAGCTTCTCTGATATAACCACAAACTAAAGCTAACATTTAATTACTAAATTCGAAGGTTTTACAATCTTAAACAGAGTAAATTATCCATACCTTGTTGTGGTCCTCCTCGACTAGTTTCTTTATGTTTCAACTTTCATATCTGTAGCAAATGAAGTAAACATTAGAGATCATTTGTGACCTTGGAAGCAGAAAGCATAAAAAACATAAAATACTGTAACAGACCTCTGGAATGGTGAAATGGGTTTTCAGGGTTGGTAGTGTAAATCTAAAATCTTCGAGCTTCGGATAAATGGCGAAACTTCAGAGTCGGATAAAGCCAGAGATCTTTTCAGAGGGTCCACCCACCACCCACTACTATTACTGCTGCTTGCTCCTGCTGCAGCGAGTTAAGATTTCAACCGCTTCTTCAAGTGTTCTGTAAGTAGACCACAACGACGTCGTATCAAACGCTGTCTGAATATACTAGTAGTTGTCCAGTGCGTATATAACTTCTAGGATGGATTTGTGACAATGTCTTAAATTTTTTTTTTTTAAAAAGCTATGGTCCAATTAAACTTCAACTTTTAAAAAAATTAAATACTCTTTTAAATTTTAAAAATATATAAAATAAATTTTCATGAATAAATAAATTTTTTAACTTTTAAAATAAATAAAAAATTAAATTATAATTTTACTATTTAATTTTTTTTTATATTAAAGAAAATAATAATTTAATTTTTTTATTAATTTTTGAAAAATTAAAAAAATTTATTTAATTCTTTTAAAAGTTAAAAAATTTATTTAGCTCCGAGCCAATTTAAGTATTTATAAACCTTTTGCCACGAAAAAAACTTTGTTCTCATGAGCCATCAAATTCATTATTCTTGTCGACGCGGAGGGGCCCACATTCATGTTCCATTTAGCTTAAAACAACAGATTGAAAATTTTGATGGACGGTTTGGTTTAAGCCATTAGCAATGATGAAATATGTTGGTGGCTCCGTGATTGAAAATTTTTCTTTCACCAATTTAGCCACAATATCATTAATAAAATAATATATTTTTCATAAATAAAAAATAATATTTATCAAACTGATAATAATAGTATTTAAATATTACAATTTAAAAAACATATGTAAATTATGCTTTTTTTTTTTTAACTTATATTTTTATGTTAAAAGGGCAAAAATGGATGGAATAATAAACTGACTGATGTAACACCTGGAACAAATGCCCTTACGTGATTCTTGTCCACGCCAACGTTCGCGAGAGACCGAAACTATATTTTCTCCTCCTTCCTGTCACGTCTTCAAACCGTCCGCTTCTCTTGGCCTCTTTCTCTCTGTGCAGATCGAACCCAACGATGCGTTTCAACTCTCCACAAACCCTAACTTCAACCTGATAATTGGACACCACTTCGCCGCTCTTCAATGGCGTTTTTTCTACATCCATCATCATCTTAAATTTTCTAACTCATTTTCCAACTTTTTCAATCACCATGTTCGAAGCTCACGTAAGTCTTTTTTTTTTTTTTTTTTCCTTTGCATAATTACAAATTTTCTTATATTTCCTTTGCATCAATTAGTGGATTAGGTTCTTCAATCATTAGAATTCGTTTCCTTGAATAATTTATGATATTTGATTGGCATTGAGAATAATCAGGCTCTTTTGTTTTTCCTTCTTTTTTAGAACCATTTTTGTTTATTCGATTGTTATTGGGCAGTTTTGTTTCGCTAATTTTGTTTAGAGCTAGGTGGTGCTTGTGAATATAGGAGCTCAATTTCCCACATCACTAACTATTTATGAGTAGAATGGAACTGAGTTTGAGATGCCACACCACAACTTAGGGCGAAGGAAATTAAAATGCAACTGGAACCTCACCATGTATATATCTGAGAACTGCTAACTGCATGCTTCTATTAGTATATTGGTGTGAGTTGCTTACTAGGCTATATTAAGGCAGTGTTGGTGTTTTCCCTCAATTTTGTTTGACAATAGGACCAAAACCGTGGGAGTTCATTTGGTACTGCTTTGTTGCATGACACGTTGGGATAGATAATGCTTGATGGTCAGTTTTAGTGTGATGGCATCAGTTCAAAACATAGTAAAGCCTGTTGCAAGGAGTAAATGATTGTCATGGAATTATGTTTTAATTAGGTTACATTTTGGAGATTTTATAAATGTGCGTGCGGTGTTGTCTTTATTGGTTGATCATGTCTGGTGGATGTGTTTCAGAGAAAATGTCAATGGAGTAGTTTTTATTGATATTTTTCCTTGTAGGTTCTGCATTTGCTTCGAAGATATTTGGGTGAATATGTCCATGGGCTTTCGGTAGAGGCATTAAGGATCAGTGTTTGGAAAGGTTTGTCATTTGATCTCCTTTGCTGTGACTTTAGGCTAAGTTACTGTATCTCGTATCATCTGAATTTTTGTAGAAACAATGTATCTGTTGGGCATTCTTTGATGGAATATATTTGATGGTCACTGGTGCCAAAATAGCGTCTTCATGGATGCCACTTTTTACTATCTAATGCTTTAATCTTTCAGTTACTTCTTTCGACTTTTTGTAGGTGATGTTGTCCTCAAAGATTTGAGATTGAAGGCAGAAGCACTAAATGCACTGAAACTTCCAGTCACAGTCAGAGCTGGTTTTGTTGGCACTATCACATTAAAGGTAGGTACAAAATTTTATGTTCTGATATATTCATTGGTTATGCTTTTTGGGTTTTGCTATTACCACATAGAGTTTTTTTTTAATGGTTTTTATATTGGATAAGCTTTTATGCTTTTATTCTGTTTATGAGGTGATACGCATTATGTTTATAATGATCCAATTCTTACTTGGTTTTGATTTACTTGAATAAAAGAGAATTATTCTAAAGGTCCCATAAGCTTTCTTACTTGTTTTTGATTTGTGCCTATTGCCTGCGGATATGTATTTTTTTTTCCTTTTGGTTTTAATTTGCTTGAATAAGAGAATTACCCTAAAGAGGGTTAAAATGCGGTGGTTCACATTGACTGTTGGTGATTGGTGGTGGTGGCAGTAAGTGGAATAGCGGATGTGTGCTTATGTAGTTTTTCTTTAATAAGTTTTTTGCTATTTTAAATAAAAATTCTTTCCATTTTTACGAGTTTTTGGAATTTTGGCAGTGACTTCCTGTTTTGGAAAGGGGAAAATGACCTGGCAATGGGAAGTCATCTACTTCTTTTTTTTGTCCCTGGGAATATCACTTAGTTTTTTTTTATTAACTAGGAAAAAATTTTATGTTCAGCAACTTTCCTATGTGCCTCAAACATTGGAAAATGCAGAAAATATTTTCCGTGAAATGATGGAGTGTAGGGTGGTGCTCTCTGCTGGAACCTAGGTTCAAAGCCTATGAATCACATGCAAAAGGAGGAAAAAGTGTCATATGAGATTTGTTCAACTTGCCTCATGGTTATAAGATTGGATTACTATGGCATGCATATCAATTTGTGCTAGTTCAGGAATGAATTTGGAATGATTACTAATAATTATTTATATTTAAATGATCAGGAAGTTAAAATTTAACTGGATTGCAATGTGAAAGTTTGTGAAATTTTCTTTACATTGGTCTTCTTCTGCAGGTTCCGTGGAAAAGTTTAGGCAAGGAACCTGTGATTGTTCTCATTGATCGTGTCTTCATTCTTGCTCATCCTGCTTCTGTTGGCCGGGCTCTCAATGTAAGATGGTGATTTGTTTAATGTTAATGATGACATACCTATTGTTTTGTTTAACCATGATCTTCTTTTCTTTTTGGTTCTGAGTTTTGTTTTTTTCCAATATTTACTGCAGGACGAGGACAGAAGAAAACTTTTTGAAGCCAAACTTCAACAGATTGAGGTAAAACTCTGTGTCTCTGTGTGTGTGTGTGTGTGATAGAGTTAGCAACAGAGATATTGAAGTTGAAATGAAAATGTAATAGATTAAAGTAATACTAACTCAGATTCAAGAATTACAACAATTACAACTCAAAAACGAGGGAAAAGAAACAAAAAAGATAAATGCTTCATAATAAACCCCAGGAACCCGTTCCTCTGCAGAATTACTCTGCCCCCATGAAAACAGAGAGCAATGCCAGATTTCATCGATGCCCCCTTTCATCCTCCTCTTCTTCTCTTTACACTAATTTTTGCCTGCTTTGCTAGCTGTCCCTCCACATATCCAACCTCAACAATTCCCTCCAATAGCTCATCCATTCTGTTACCGATCCTTCTATAATTCTCCTTGCTCAACCCTACATTCCTGTAAGTGTGTGGGTGTTTGCCACACACAAACACATATGTATTTGTTTTAGATTGATGTTTGCTTCCTTACTAACCACTAAAATATGTGCTCTATATTTTTACAAGGAGTCTATTATTTGTCAATTTGGTTTGTTTCCCATTCATGATATGTTTAAGCACTTAACTGTACTATTTCTGTAACATATAGTGCCACTTTCTGCACAAGATTTTTTCCTTTTATGAGCTTTTATTTTTGAATTCATTTTATTAGTTGTGTTGACATTACGTTCCCCTCATTCCCTGGCGTTCCCTAATCTTTTACTTTCCCATTATCCTTTCATAAGATCACTAGCTAGTTATTACTTTGTTGCTGTGCTGCTTTTTTTTTTTTTTTTTTTCCTTCCAATGCTGCTGCAATATATACTCCTCCTCCTCCTCTTCCTCCCATACATGTCATCCTCCTCCTCTTCCTCCAATACATGTCATCCTCCTCCAAGCACCTACAATATAGATGTGAATAAATCGCCAAATCTTGCATATCTCCTAAATGTAGAGTTCTTGCAGCGTTTCCTCAAAAATTTGTTTTGATGTTGGTCTAGGGTGTTGATGTTCTTGATGTTCATTGCATAGAGAAAGAGAATCTGGAGCGTTATCTGCTGATGAACTTATTATTATATTTTGCTTTTTTACCCCTCTGTTTGTGCAGGAAGCAGAATCAGCAATCCTTGAAGCAATGTCTAGGTCAAAGTTGGGAAATGTACAGTCTTTGGTTTCGGTTCTCCTTTTACTCATGTATTTTAGTTGCTTTAGATAGACACTTAAAATGTTCTGTAAGGGCAAATTCCTTTAGTAATCTTTGTTCAAATGACTGTTCTTGTTTGGGGATGTATTGATAGAAGCTTCTTTTTTATCAGTTATTGAAACTATTATGGCCCTTGCCAGTGTATATTGATTGTTTGAACATTATGATGCTTCTGTTTGAAACCGTTCATTTTGGATCACCCTTATCTTTGGATTATAATTTGTTTATTATCTTTAGATGCTGCTCTTGGTACAATTTATCCATGGAAAAATTTAGGACAACTTTCTTAGCTCTATGTAGAGAAGGTGGCAGAGGCATCTTGTTCATAGGCTTGTAGTTCTCTGTTTTATCCTACATACTTGTGATATTTTTAAGTTATAGCACCATGTGCCAGAATGTGCATTTCTTTATTTATCTCTTTTAAGAAAATTTGTTGATATTAATTAGCATGCTAAGTCAATCTGATATCTGATCCTTTTGCAGCCTTCTCCTGCAAATTCATGGCTAGGTTCTTTGATTGCCACTATTATTGGAAATCTTAAGATTTCAATTAGCAATGTGCATGTCAGATATGAGGATGCAGTCAGGTTGGCATTCATTTTATTTAAAAGTTATCATTAATCTCTCTCTCTCTTCCTTCCTTCCATTTCTGTTTCTTGGTCTCTATGGTGGATTTATTGTAGAGTTATTGTGTGACAATTATTATCATTATTTTTATTTTTGTGCTATTTATTCATGAGTCTTTGTTATTCTATTCCATCCTTTGGTACTCTTTATTATTTTAAGAATATGGATGATTTTGCAGTAATCCAGGGCATCCATTTTCATGTGGTGTTACCTTAGCTAAGCTGGCAGCTGTGACGATGGATGAGCAGGGAAATGAAACTTTTGACACCAGTGGTGCATTGGATAGATTGCGGAAGGTTATTGCTTGTCTTTTTTTTAGAGCTGTTTCTGCTGAAAATTTCGTCTTATTAAGGTTAAATTTTGCTTGCTGTCAAAATTGTGGCTAATGCACATATTTTCTTAAAACAGTCATTGCAGCTTGAGAGACTTGCTGTTTATCATGATTGTAATAGCCTTCCCTGGAAAATAGATAAGAGATGGGAAGATCTCAGTCCCAAAGAATGGATTGAGGTTTGTAGCTATATGTGAAATCATTAGTGTCCAAACTTCTGTAGTAGCTTGCTTTCGTTGAATGGTTGATCAACTAAAATATTATACATTTCTTTGATTCCACCCCCCGCCACCCCTTGTTGATTTGTCAGATATTTGAAGATGGTATAAATGAACCTTCTATTGGCTATGGAATGGTGTCTAAGTGGGCTGTGAATCGCAAGTATGTGCTCTCGCCAATCAATGGAGTTCTTAAATATCATCGTCTTGGAAAACAAGAAAGAAGTGATCCAGAAATTCCATTCGAGAAGGCCTCTCTTGTTTTAAGTGATGTTTCGTTAACAATTACAGAGGTGCAAACTTTTTTTTCCTTTTATTTTATTGTGGTTTATGCCATCTATAAGTTTTGCAATTGCTGCTTATGGTTGGCTATGGAGAAACATGGCAAATTTGAATGTCCATTTTCTTATAGAACAGCCATTTCGCTTACTTGGTCACCTCTTGCAAGGGGTCTCTTTGGTTTATTACTCGGATAAAAAGAAAAATTAAGTGACAATTTCTACCTTCAATTTTTTTTCCCTCTAACTTTTGTTGCTTGTTATTGACGTGCTAAATTCATGTGCTACTTCGTTTTTCTCACAGGCACAATATCATGATTGGATAAAACTTTTGGAAGTTGTTTCAAGATACAAGACTTATGTTGAGATTTCTCATTTAAGACCTGAGGTGACTGTTTCAAAGGATCCTCGTCTGTGGTGGCGTTATGCAGCTCAAGCTGTCCTGCAGCAGAAGCAAATGTGGTACAGACATGCTATTTTTTATATGTTTTGAGTATTTGAATCAACTGCAACTTTCTTCTCCCCCTTTTGTTGTGTAATTGTAATGAAATTTAAGTAACATTCACATATGATTTTTTTTTGGCTGGTCAAAGCTTGACTGCAGCAGATGAAAACGTGCTATAGATATGCTTATCTGATTGTTTGACATTTTGGTTAAAGTAGATTTAAAGAATCTTTTAAAAAAACAAGAATAATCTTTGTGTATGTGTTCTTCATCTATTCTGTAAAAGAACTATAATCCACATGGATATATTTTTGAAGTTGAAACTGACTTTGCATTTACTATCTTGGCTCAGCTACCGATTGTCATGGGATCGAATCCAGCACTTTTGTCAGCTTCGCCGCCGTTATGTTCAGTTGTATGCTGGTTCACTTCAACATTCATCTAATGCAAATGTCTCAGAGCTTGGAGAAATGGAGAAAGATCTTGATTCCAAGGTTATTCTTTTATGGAGGTATGAGAACTTCTTGTTATTTGTAATTTTGTTTTTATTTTATGGGATACACAATGTGGTAGCTCTCTCCCTTCCTAAGCCTCATCCGACTGAACTCAACAAGAACAACCCATGGGGATCTTAGCAAAAGTGAATCATGTTGTCTTTTAGAAATCACTCCTTACACTTACCTATGGTGCTTGTTATGATGTTGACCACAACCAAATCCCATAATAATTGAACTGTCATGGCCCAGACCCTCATTAAAGGCTGAGCAAGTCCTGATTCGTGAGTTTTATGCTAAATGTGGTTTTGGTATCATAAATCCATGTGAAAAGTTTCCATCTTGCATTGTTGCTCTGAAAGACTATAGGTTAAGTACTATTTAAGTATTTGACACTGCGCATCAGACATCAGTTTTAGTGCCTATATTAATAAATGGTGATGGTTAGTTCTGAATGCTATCCACATTGTCCCATTTTCTCTCAGCATAGCCATATCTTGACATCTGAATTTGATGTGTGTATCATTTAGGTTGCTAGCACATGCCAAGGTTGAATCTGTAAAATCGAAGGAAGCAGCTGAACAGAGGAGGCTTAAAAAGAAAAGCTGGTTTTCATTTACATGGTTTGTTGGGACTTTTTTTTTTCTTGTTTCTAATATTTTGTTTTTTATTTTTTTATTTTTATTTTTTCTTCAGCTTTGATGAAGTCTATATTTTACCTGTAGTTTTTACTTCTGAATTTCTGCCTATTTATCTTGAGTTTGCATTTCTTGTAGGCATACAGACTCAGAAGATGCTAATAATGTGGATGCTTCTGAGGGATCACGATTAACAGAAGAAAGATTGACTAAAGAAGAATGGAAGGCTATTAATAATTTACTTAGTTACCAGCAGGATGAGGAGATAATGCCACACGTAGGAAAGGACATGCAGAATATGATTCTGTATTTGGTGACTGTATCTGTCAGACAGGCTGCTGCTAGGATCATTGATGTAAATCAGAATGAGATTATTTGTGGTAGATTTGAGCAACTACATGTGTCAACCAAATTTAAAAATCACAGTACCCACTGTGATGTGTTATTGAAATTCTATGGTTTGTCAGCTCCTGGAGGTTCACTTGCTCAGGTTTGTTGGCTGTGATAGTTGTGACAAGGTTTTGAGTTGATAATTAAGACGGTTTTGGATTGGGATGGAAATTTGGAATATTGAGTTTATACCATTTATCTGTATTTTTACAATTTTCAAACTTTTTGTTTTTAATATTTTCCATTTTACAATGTTTTTGTCTCTCAATTCATTTTGACGGTTGTGGACTAAATTTGTTCCTACAACCAAGATTTAGATTTTTTTTTCCTCTACATATATATCACACTTTTCATTGGGCTTATATGCACTTTGCAATTTGTTTCTCAGAGTGTATCTAGTGAGCAGAAGGCAAATGCATTATTTGCTAGTTTTGTACATTCACCAGTTGGGGAGAATGTGGACTGGAAGCTGTCTGCAACAATTTCTCCTTGCCATGTCACGGTGATTTCTTTGTCCATGAGAGAGAGAGGGAGTAAAGTGATTTATACTTATCAAGTTGCTTACAATCGTTACTTGTACTGCTCACCTTGCCTATGGTAGGGTGATTTCTGTTTATTTAGTAGTTTTAAACAATTATCATTATTGAGCGGATGGAGGCAGTAGTATTTACATTTGCAAATCAATCTATTGCTAATACCCTTTATTTCCCAACTTGATGCTTATATTTCAAAGTAATTTTTTTCCTTTAATGGTAAAAATACAGTTTCCTTATAAGAACCTGAAGCTTCTATAAGCTTTTCTTCCTCCATTGATAAAAATACAGCTATGTTAGTACAAACAACATGAGTTCACAACTTGAAAGAAGGCATAGTGACATTAGAAATCTTGATTTGCCTGAATTCCCTTCAGATTATGAACCATTGTTTCTAATTTTAGCAACAGAAGCCATCAAATTGATGTTTAAGAAAGCATTTGATGTTAGAGGTTCCATTAGTAGCCTATATATTACTGTTGAAAGTTAAGAAATTCATCTGATTGAATATTTGAAGCTGCCAATTGCCAAACAGAACTTGGCTTGATTATTATTTTCTGGTTCATTTGATCTCACTTTTGTGAAAGGAAGAGTGACAACAAAAGGGAAAAAAGGGCAAGTATAAGTTTAATTAAGAAGTGCTGAATTAAAATCTTTCCTTTGCCATCATTTTGCATGCGCAGTTGACCCTATCATACTTTTTTTTAAAGGAAATTCCCTTCTTTTAGTGTTTCTTACTTTGAGTTAGTTGCTTCTGTGAATCTAGGTTTTATTTTTGCAAGTGAAGTGAGAACAGGGAAGAGCCTAATAGTTGTTCTTCTTTCTTCCTTGAGATTTTATAATTATTACACTTGAGAGAAACATATATCTCACTGCATGTCTTTTAGTTCCTAGCTCAAAGAATTATATATGGTCTCCACTATGATTTCAATCATTTCCATTTTCTATCTCATGCTGTATCTATAACATGTTGGGAAGGGAATTTTACTGTTTGCTTGTTTGTTAATATTATTTCCTTATTCCCTTCCAAAGCTTTGTTGTCCCTTTTCTTGTGAAGCTTGCTTACTTATTTTTTGGACACAGGTTTTAATGGAAAGCTTTGATCACTTTTTTGAGTTTGTAAAGAGGAGTAATGCAGTTAGTCCTACTGTTGCATTGGAAACTGCAAATGCTTTGCAGGTATTGATTTAAATACATTGAATGGCATAGCACAGTCAAAAAATCTAATTTTTTCACCAATGCCAATTGCAGATGAAGCTTGAAAAAGTTACTCGTAGAGCACAAGAACAATTTCAGATGGTATTGGAGGAACAGAGCAGGTAATTATTTTCTCTTTTTTTCCCTTTCTATTCTTGCTTTATTGGTCTATATGGTTGCTGAATTGTTCCACTTTTTAATGATTTGAGCTTGTCTTCTCAATGTAATGAAATTCTTAAATACTGAATAGGGAGTATATGGCTTACAGATTACTTATTGTAGTGCAACAGATTGGGATGCTTGATTTCTTTTATCCACTTACCAACTATTGTAAATATTCTTCTTCATTTATTCTGAAGTTACCATCAATAGATTTCATAACAATTTTTTGTTTACTGTTTTGGGATTGTACTTGAATTTTATTCTGTCACATTATTAAGTCCAAGCTTGTTTTGTCAATACAATTTTACTGTTGATATTATTTGTTGATGCTAGTCTTGGAGGTGGGTTGTAAGTGGTAACTAGTAACTGATTTTTCTGTATAAGTATGTAACATAATATTATTGGGAAAAATGTTCATCTTTGTGGGGTGTGCACAGTCTTCTTGCTTCTGATTGATGGTTTTCATAGGAAATCTGTTGATCATCTAATGAGGATATAGCATGTGGATGATTATATATAATATTGGAGGTTTCTTTAATATGATTGAATTGTAATTACTTGTTGATTTACCTTGACCAGTGGTTGCAGGTATTCTTTACTTTTCATTTTTGTCTCACTACTATATATGACATATTTGTGCCAAAAATGGGAAGCAAATTAACAGTTATGTCTGCTTGTTTTGTCAGATTTGCCCTTGACATAGATTTGGATGCTCCAAAAGTCAGGGTTCCTATAAGGACAGTTGGCTCTTCAAATTGTGATGTGCATTTTATTTTGGATTTTGGTCATTTTACATTGAACACTGCGGTATGCTTCTTATTAAGACCTTTTCAAGCTGTTTATACCTTTTGCTTAAGATCTATATCTATTTTTGCAGGAAAGTGAATCTGATGAACAAAGGCAGAGCCTTTATTCTCGTTGCTACATATCTGGAAGAGATATTGCTGCATTCTTTACAAATTGTAATTCAGACTGTCAGAACCCCACGGTGGTTGTACCAAATGATAATAGTCAGGCAATAACATCTCACGTACTGGAAAAAAATGACAATTTCTATTCTCTCATTGATAGGTGTGGAATGGCAGTAATTGTTGATCAGGTATCATATTTTACTTTATTCATTCCCAATTAATGTCATTTTGATTTATCTCTTGATTTCAGGTACCTTTTTTTTTTTTTCCTGGATATCGACACTTTGCATATTCTTACCTTACCTATATAATATTAACACTTTGGTACTCTGGATTTTCTTTTAGAAGCAACTCTTTGTGATAGCAATATGATGCACATGTTTGTTAAATATGGGATTTCCTCATCAAGTATCAAAGCTCATATCTTCAAGTACTAAATATTAATTGAGATATTGCTGTTTTTTTATGTTGAACATTGTACATGTTAGCATTTACATTATATATTTTTGCATATTTTATGAATTGTTAAATCTACTACATAACAAATTTTTATTGACTTTTCTGTACTCTTATGTATCCTTTGTATATTAATTGACAGTCTTTTGTGAAAAAGTTGTGCTTTAGTTTTACCAGTGAGACTATGAAATTATGTGGTGGTGATACTTACTTATCTATTTAACTGAAGATCAAAGTACCTCACCCAAGTTACCCATCAACACGCATATCCATTCAAGTGCCAAACCTTGGCATTCACTTTTCACCAGCAAGATACTACAGAGTTATGGAATTGTTGAACATGCTGTATGATACAATGGAAAACTGTGGTCAGTCAACTGTTGATAATTTCCAAACTCAATTCGCCCCATGGAGTTCTGCAGATATTGCTACTGGTGCTAGAATCCTTGTTTGGAAGGTATGACCTCATGTTTTCAGTTATAAGGAAAATAAACTGGTTGGATACATTAGTAATGAGCAAGAAATTGTTAATATATCAAATTTCTTGGTTTAGGGGATTGGCAATTCCGTGGCTACATGGCAGCCCTGTTTTCTTGTGTTATCTGGATTGTATCTCTATGCTATGGAATCTCAGAGATCTCAGAGCTACCAGCGATACATGAGGTTTTCCTCTTCAATCATCTCTTCCTATTATTTTCCTGTTTATAGGTTTCTTTCTGGTGCTTCGGATTTAGGTCTTAATTATGTTGGCTTTTCAATTGATGAAGGAAATTCTTCTACTTCAGCTTAGCTTTTTGTTTTCCTTGATTTAATTTAATTGTTATTTTACTAGATCATTTGTTTTCCCTTTCAATTATTTTCTAGTTTGGGGTTCTTCTCAGTTTTAATAAAACTTCACTTTTGCAGCATGGCCAGTAGACAGGTAATTGAGGTTCCTCTGTCAAATGTTGGTGGTTCCCCATTCTGTATTGCTGTTTGTTCCAGGGGAATGGACATTCAACAGGTGAGTCAAGTAGGTTTGAATCTATATAGTTTTTTTTTTTTTTTTTTTTGTGTGGGTGCTTCATTCAACTTGATCTTATTGCTTAAGGTATATTTTGTTCTTTGTTATGATAAATAACAAAATGACGTTCGTATTCCTAAGTTGGATTGGGTAAAGTAAATCTTTTGAATTGAACGACTGAAACAAGCAAAAAAAAAAAAAAAAAGAAAATAAAAGAAAAAGAAAGCAAGCAGTTTTGTGGTATAAAACATGCCACAAGGAAAAGGAAAGATTTTGTTAAACAATTGGAGATTATGTCACTGGCTTAAACTCTTTTCTCATCCTGGCCCCCAATAAACATTTATGGTTTTTTCTTCTGCTGGAGTATATAAAATTCTGAAAGCATTATGTTTGGAAGTTTTAAATACTAATTCAAATATGGGATAAACTGTAATAAGTTATGTCATGAAATGACTTCTCTTGCACAATGCTATTTTATTTCTGGAGACAAAGTTCACTGAAATTTTCCATATGGTTAATGGGAGTGAACGTTTCTGCCACCCGATTACATCTAATATTATTTTCTGGTTATATGGATTTGTTGTGTTATGTAAATTTAGTTAAGTTTCTTATTTTCCCCAGGCATTGGAATCTTCTAGCACCTGGATTTTAGAGTTTCACAATGAGGAGGAGAAAGCCATTTGGTTTAAAGGACTTATACAGGCTACTTATCAAGCTTCCGTATGATGATTATATTATTCTAGATTTATTCTTGGCAATTTATTCATAATTTAAGTGCTTATTGCTGGAATTTACATCAATTTTCCATAAAGGTTCCTTCATCAATTGACGTACTTGGAGAAACAAGGGATGCTGCGGCTGAATTTGGGGAACTCCGGACCCCGAATTTGAAAACAGCTGACCTTGTCATTAATGGGGCAGTAGTAGAGACAAAGTTATGTATATATGGAAAGGTGAGATTTATCATTTATCCCATTGTCCTTAAAAAGGAAAAAAATGTTTGTGTATGTACAAATCCATTTTCTCTATGCTTAAGAGGTCTGAAGTGAATTTATGTAGCCATTAGCTTTGGGTACTGCTTGGGGTATTTAGTTTATTGTTGCAAGTACCTGTCCAATTTTCCATTCCTTCCAAGATTCAATAATTTTAGCACTTAAATTTTTTATCTTTTTATTGAGCAGACTGGAGTTGAAGTTGATGAAAAACATAAGGAGACTCTAATCATAGAGGTTCTTGCCGGTGGGGCAAAGGTTGGTGCTATTAGTCTGCATTTTATTTTGCAAAATTAAAATTATACTTATGGGTGTACGCAATTTAATTTAGACCACCAATCTGAACCAAGTCATATTGAATTTAGTAGTTTGGTTTCATTCAGCTTTTTAAATGGTTTAATTTGATTTGGAAAAATTGAAAAAAAGTTTGTAGTTTAATATGGTTTCTAATCTTAAATGATAAAACCAAACTGTTTAATAAAAAGAAATGATAAAAATCAAAGACAAATTATATTTTAATAGATTTTTTATACCTTTCTATAACCAAATAAAAAGTATTTTGTAATAATTAAATGATTACCAATAAGTTGTCTAATCTAGAAAAGAGTATTAATGTTTAACACTATAACCAGAATTTGATAATAAAAATTTTTATATTTTTTTCAATTTAAATGAACAAAATTATTGTGTAAATGAGCTTGCTATAATTTTCAAATTATTTAATATATGTTTTAAAATAGTGGATATAATATTATAATCATAATTAAAATTTAAATTAATGTGAATATCTATTAGGGCTTAAATAAACTTAAGTTACTTATTATTTTTTTTTTCCTTAGTGTATATATTGTTGATAAATCATAGTCAGAATTTTATTTTGCAAAGATTAGTTAGCGTAATCATATTATTGTCCCTTCATACTTGCTCTATTGAAACTCTGAAGTATATCTGAACAATTAAAACATATATTGTTTTTAAATTATATCGGTTTGCAGGTGCACATGCTTCGTTCAGAGGCTGACCTGACAGTCAAGATGAAGCTGCACTCATTGAAAATTAAAGATGAACTTCAAGCTTGTCTGTC
The DNA here is from genome assembly GCF_030052815.1 of Hevea brasiliensis. Lineage (NCBI taxonomy): Eukaryota > Viridiplantae > Streptophyta > Magnoliopsida > Malpighiales > Euphorbiaceae > Hevea > Hevea brasiliensis. The sequence goes on along the minus strand of NC_079496.1, from coordinate 646,051 downwards.
TACAAGCCCACAATATTTGGCATGCTCTGTGCTGAAGAATGATAAGACACTTGCAACTCCTAGTCCTAGCCCTCTTGACCTTCAAGGGAGAGAGATCTCCGTGGTACCTCATGATGATGATGATACTTTTACAGATGCTTTGCCTGAATTTTCATCTGCATCAGATCCTGCTGTTTATTCACCCAGAATAGATGTGTCTCATTCTGGAACAGTGGGAGTTATCAGTGACTCTGTGGAATTTGAGTCTGCTGAAGCCTTAATTCTTGAGCAGGATCTGTTACATGGAAAGAGCATTTCTAATGAGACATTTTATGAGGCACAAGGTGGTGATAGTTTGGATTTTGTATCTATGATCTTTTCAACAAGGAGCTCCTCTTCGTCTGATTATGACGGTGTAGATACGCAGGTATCAAACTTGGTTATCAAGGATATCTGTTACAATTCCTTGTCAGCGATTACATTGCTAATTCTGATGTTTGCATTTGAAAATTTTCAGATGAGTATCCGCATGTCCAAATTAGAGTTCTTTTGCAACAGGCCTACTCTTGTTGCTTTAATTGGTTTTGGCTTTGATCTAAGTTCTGGGAATTCTGTGCAAAGTAATGTAAAGATGGATGGAATCTCAGATGACAAATCTTTGATGAACAAAGAAAAGGCTGAAGATAATGGGCGTGTTAAAGGGTTGCTGGGATATGGTAAACATCGTGTTGTATTTTATTTAAACATGAATGTTGACAGTGTCACTGTCTTTCTCAACAAAGAGGACAGTTCTCAGCTTGCTGTGCTTGTGCAAGAAAGCTTCCTGTTGGATCTTAAGGTGAGGAGACGATCATTAGTAATGAAATTGAAACTCCATTGTGAAGTTTGTTATTGACTAACATGACTGCATTTCTTGCTTTTTGTTGTATCACTATTTTATCTATTATTTTGTATTTCTGCTATAGTTAAATCCAATTATCACTTTTATTCACTGGGCTTTATTTATTTATTTTTTTTTCATGCTTTGTAGATCCTTATTCCCATGATTGCTGTTATATTTGACTTTATTTAATTCTTTCTTCAAGATCCATCCTGGTTCTCTTTCTATTGAAGGCACATTAGGAAATTTCAGACTCTGTGATATGTCACTCGGAACTGATCATTGTTGGAGTTGGCTTTGTGATATACGTAATCCAGGGCTTGAATCCCTTATAAAGGTAGTTACTAACTTGACTTAGTGCCTGTTTGGCATTGAGTTTGGAGTGCCCAAACTGCTTTTCTGAATAAAGTACAATTTTAGATGCTGTTTAAAAAAATAATTTGAAAAAAGCTGTTTTATTATTTTAGTATTCTTATTATTAGAATATTTTAAATTTAATTTTAAATTATTTTTTAATATTCTCTAACTAGTATATTTAAAAAGGTGATTTTTTCAACAGCAATACCAAACAGGCTCTTAGTGTTGGCTCTGGTATTTTATAACTTCTAATCATACATAGCGGCTCTGTTTTTCTTTTCCAGTTCAAGTTTAGTTCCTATTGTGCTGAAGATGATGATTATGAAGGATATGATTACAGTTTGAGTGGCCGACTATCTGCTGTACGCATTATTTTCCTCTACAGGTTTGTCCGAGAGGTATGTTGGAATATTACTGGTAATTATATAGGCTTGGTGTCAGCATTTATGTTTCTTCAAATGCAAATTAAATTGTAGTTAACCTTGCGGAAAAGAGAGAATTAACTCTAAATTGTATTAATCTCAATAATAATCATAGTCAATCTACTGAATAATAGAAAATTAGCTCTATTTATAGGGAGTTTACAACCCTAATCAAATTAGCATTAGGAACCCTAATTCCTATCTAATTAGGAATATAAGATAAACTAGGAAACAATATACCTAACAATAATGAACCTCCTAAATAATAAGAATACTTTCCTAAATAAAATATTAATATAATTCCTAAACAATAAAAACTTTTTAAATTTCCTAAGTCTATAATAATCAAAATTCCTAAATAGAATTCTCTTCCCATACTGCATTACTCAGTTTCATCAATATGCGAAAAACCTATTTTAAATAATCCAAGTGATGGAACAATGAGAATAGATGGCTCTTTCCCTTATGGGAGACTATTTAACACACATTAGGAGATAATACGTGTAGATCTTTGCATTGCTTTAGTAACAGATTCTCAGTGTTAGTCCTATTTAGGGACACCAACCAAACAAAACCTTTATGATTCCATTGCAAGGAAACTGGGGTCCCACATTGAAGGTATGAGATTTCAATATGGGGCATATATGGACTTGGGCTCTCCAACCTCAACAGCTAGCTTTTGGGGGTATGGTTCTCCTATGTTCGTATCACACAACATTTCAAATGTGATTAAGCATGGACAGAGCTAGATCTTGGATCACAAACAAGTTGTGCTAAGAAACAATCACATGAAATAAATCCTACAATGATGCGAATTTTGAGTCCTCCCAATTATACCCTATAAAAATAAAAGGAACCATGATTATTAAGCAATAAGATAACTTCTATCTCTGTTTAGCATTTTGAAAAAAAAGTGAATATCCCTAGGAGTAGTTTCTCCATCCATCAAAATAGAAATTGAAATAGGAGTGTTATGAAAATTGGACGCTAAAGGTGCTGAGAAATATTTGATTATATTTAATTATTTTATTCACTTTATTTTCTTTTGTCTAAAAAGGTTGAATGTTTTGAACTTAAAGGTATTTTGGACTGCTTGTTTCTGCAGATAACTGTGTACTTTATGGAACTTGCAACTCCACATACTGAAGAAGCGATTAAACTTGTCGATAAAGTTGGAGATTTTGAGTGGTTAATTCAGAAGTATGAGATTGATGGAGCAACTGCATTCAAGCTGGACCTCTCACTTGACACTCCAATTATCATTGTTCCCAGGAATTCCATGAGCAAAGAGTATGTAGATTTGCAGTTTAGTTGTTATGTAATATTCATTGAAGTGACTTGCAAAATTTTAGTGGAAATGTCATTGCTAAAAGAAGTTGACACAAGAAATTTGCAGGGGTTAAGTCAATGAAAAACTCTCTTTTCTTTTGTTTCCAGCTTACTCCCAATTATTGTTCTGTGGAAATCGATAAGCTTGAATTGGTATCATGTTTTGCCACAAATCCAAGTAGTTCTGAACATGACTAGAATGTTATGTCATGCAGACATTTCCTGCATTGGGGATATCTTCTCAATTTCTTTTATCTGGCATTTTGAATTCTGCTTTTTGATAAGGAGCTTCATTTAAGCTATTTTTATTTGATGAGGTTTAAAATTTGTCTAGTTGCCTTGTATGATATTGCACTCTTCCGTTCTCTCTTTGTTATCCTTTCAACTCTAATAGGCCCTGATGAGTGGTCTTCTTGCTTTTATTTGGAAGTGTGGGTTTTTATGTTTTTCTGCAGTTGCTTAACCTGGTTGATGTCGTAATTTCTTTACATATCCATGATAATTGCAGTTTTATTCAACTTGATCTGGGTCAGTTAGAGATCACAAATGAATTTAGTTGGCATGGCTGCCCAGAGAAAGATCCTTCAGCTGTCCACATGGATGTTCTTCATGCTAAGGTGTGTTTATGTCTCTGGTCTGGTTGACTGTGAAATTAGAATTCCAGTTTCTGAATGGAAGTACACTGCCTTAAATTTCAGATTCTGGGAATCAACATGTCTGTAGGAGTTGATGGTTGTCTGGGAAAGCCAATGATACGGGACGGAAAAGGACTAGATATATATGTGCGCCGCAGTTTGCGAGATATTTTTGGGAAAGTTCCAACATTTTCTCTTGAAGTAAAGGTAATGGTTGGGTCCTATGATAATCTTTTGTTGTTATGGAATTGCTTTAGGTGGAATACCTTATTTTATCCTTTTTCTTTATTCAGAGTCCACTTTTCTTTTTTTTTTTCTCCCCTTGAAAGATATTATTCTTGCAGTGGCTTGCCAATTTTTCAAATGGTAAAACCTTTCAGTTCCATTCAAACTGCATTGGTTGACGTGGATTGTTTTACTCTGTTTTGCTTAAATTAGGGTTTTCTAACACTAAATCCTTCTTAATTACTTCACCTAATGTTGTCCTTAGGTACCTCAGTTTTTCAACTGGTTTAACTTAGATACACTTAATGTTGTGCTCTGGTGCATCTGTAGGCTTATGCTACGTGGCTAACAATCTCCATTGCCCATCTCTCAGCTATCTTCAGCGCATGCATTTCTACCATTCTTCGAAACCACTTCTTTCTTACCCGATTCTTGCATTTTCACACATCCATCTTAGCATCTCTACTTCTACATTGCACATTTTGTGGTCATCACCTCCTATCTTAGGAGAATTGAACTTCCTTGATTGATGCCTTCTAAATTTGTTTATTTTCTGTAACCATTTGTGGGTTTCTCCAAGTGTTGTGTTTCATTTGTGTGGCAACTCTTTTCTCGAATCTTTGAGCAGGTGGATTTCCTCCATGGTGTTGTGTCTGATAAAGAATACAACGTAATTCTAAATTGTACATTCATGAATTTATCCGAAGAGCCAAGGCTTCCTCCAAGTTTTCGGGGTAGTAAGACTGATTCGAAAGATACAATGCGAATGCTGGTTGACAAGGTCAACATGAATAGTCAAATATTATTATCACAAACTGTTAACATTGTGGCAGTTGATATCAATTATGCACTGTTGGAGCTATGCAATGGCATTCATGAGTCACCATTAGCTCATATTGCTGTAAGTCTTATTCATTCACTACTGCCAATTTAATATCACAAATGCAATATGCATATTTTTTCTTTTTTGTCCATCTACTGTATTTATATTTAATGTTATATGAGCTATGCTTGTGAGTCCTAATTGTCTTCATTTTCAGTTGGAAGGTCTATGGGTATCATACCGGACATCTTCATTGTCTGAAACAGATCTCTACATAACTATTCCTAAATTTTCTATATTGGACAATCGCCCTGATACAAAACCTGAAATGCGCTTGATGCTTGGGTTGTCTACTGATATTTCTAAACAAGCTTCTAGTGGAAATTTTTCACACTTGCCGAACAGAGCCAGCTTTAGGAGGATAAAATCTGAATCTGGCCTTGATATGGATGTACCATATTCAACAATGTTTTTGATGGACTATAGATGGCGACTTTCGTCCCAATCATGTGTGGTTCGGGTTCAGCAGCCTCGTGTCCTTGTTGTACCAGATTTTCTTCTAGCTGTGGGAGAGTTTTTTGTGCCAGCATTGGGCGCAATAACTGGAAGGGAGGAAACTACAGATCCTAAGAAGGATCCCATCTGTAGAAGCAATAGCATAGTACTCTCAGAGCCTGTTTACAAACAGAGGGAGGACGTTGTGCACTTGTCTCCAAGTAGGCAGTTAATAGTGGATGCCAAGAGAGTTGATGAATATACATATGACGGCTGTGGAAAGGTTATCTGTCTAAGTGAAGAAACCAATATGAAAGAATTTAATTCTGTGAGATCCCAACCGATCATAATAATTGGGCGTGGCAAGAGGCTGCAGTTTGTTAATGTGAAGATTGAGGTACTTATGCTTCCCACTTTTTCTTTATATTGTCTCACTTTATGAACTTTCGTATCTTTTTTTTAACAGTTACCGTGCATAGCTTTTGTTCAGCTTGTAATCTCTCAATCAGAAGAATCTTACACTTGTCTCTGTAAAAGTCAAACAAACGTTTTGAGCAACTCAGTATCTGATTAGAAAAACGTGTGAATAACTGTTATAATATCAATAAACTTGTCTCTAATACATTATTTTATTTGGTGGTTACTTTCTGGGAATGCAATATCTACTGTGAATTTTGAACCTTTCAAAATAATGAGCATGGTTCTTTATTCTTTAAGCTGTGGGATGTCAGTGCAAATGAGCTTATTTATTTAAGTAATCTTTTATCTTCAGAATGTATTTCAGACAAATTAATTCTTTTAATTTTCTCTCATTGAAACTGTAAAGGAAGAAGAAGATTAACATTTTACCCCATTTATTAATACCTTATTTAAATTTTTTTGCTGGCTTTTGTGGCATGTGCTTTAGATGTTTCTTCTCGATTTTGAATAACAACCAATTGAACAGCTGACATTTGGTAAATATGATGCTTGGTTATTCCTTATTCTATCAGAATGGTTCCCTTTTGAGGAAGTATGCATACTTGAGTAATGATAGCAGTTACTCGGTTGCCATAGAAGATGGTGTTGACATTTTGTTGGTGGACAATTCTTCACCTGATGATGACAAGATTCTGGATGACATGCATAGATCATCAGACAACTTGAATACCTCTGATTCTCAAAATGATTCAAATGGAATGCAGAGTTTCACTTTTGAAGCACAGGTAACTTTTTATGGTGTTGTCTCCTTTGTTTTCCTATTGGAGCTCTTAGTATTGGCATCTACTATAATGACATTGTTTATTGTGTACGTTTTCATATTAATTTCTGCTATCTGCTTTGCTTATATAAAAATATGACATTTTGGGTTGCTGGCAATATATTATGTGCTGCTATATTTTTTTCCTTTGTCGTTTTCTATCACATGAGAAGTCAAGACTGACTTCTACAAGGCTTATCAGACGATGTTGCTTCTAGAAATTTACAGTTCAAGGGATTTTATTGTTCAAAGAACAATATTCACATTTATGAGAAAAGTTCTTTCACCAAACTAAAATGTTCCTAATTTTTATTGAATTTAGTCACAATTGCAGAAATCATCCCCAGGGCTTTATCAATTTGGTTAAGATAAATGACAAAAATAAATAAAACAGGAGCACACAATAATTTAGCGTGGTTCGGCTTAAGGCAAATGCCCATGGGTGAAGACAATAAAAAAAATCCACTATGAAAATAGGATATTTTACAAGACACTCAAATTTCTCTCTACCCAATTGACCTATAATACTCATTACCCACACTAACGCTTAGAAGCTCAAGTATTTGTACTACTCACTTAAGAATTTTTCCTCAACCCTGGGCTTGCTTTGGCTCTCACTGTCTCGCTTGCTGTGCACACAAGCATTGCTTCCTGTGGCCATTTGCATGAGAGATTGAGAGAGTGGCTATTCATAGCCATGTAGCGCTTGGGCATCAAGGATGTGGGTTCCCCACTCAATTACAGATTTTGGCTTGGTTCATGTGTTCACTGAAGTCTTCAAGAAATTCCACTTGCTTGGTCCCAACTCAAACCAAAAGCTAGCTTCCAAATGGTGGTCTGTCAGCTTTAGTTAATGGGAAAATTTCAATTCAGGACATTTTCTAACAGTCACTACTGACTACTGAGTCAAGAGTGCTTTATAGCAAAGATCTTAAATCATCCCTTAGGGCTTGGTTGTGTTGTGTGCAATTTTTCACACGCCACCTTTCAGTTCTGGAATGCGGAGTAGAAACCAGAGAGTTTTTGCAAAGGAAGAAAAAGGAAAGTGAAGAGGAAGAAGAAGAGTGAAAGTGAGATTAAGAATGAAGTTGGTTTCATAAAAAAAAAAAAAAAAAAAAAAAAAAAATTGAATGAGGCAGAGAGAGAGAATTCCCTTTTAACAAAGGCCAATGGATGTTCAACTATATTAACGCTAATAATTGTTGCAATAGTAATAAATCAACCTAACTAGCTGCTAAGCAAATCAAATTCTTAGCTAAATTCCCATCTCTTTAATATGCTGATCTATGAATTCTGTTTACTCTTTTGTTTCCTCTGTCTCTGTCTCTCTCTGTCTCTGTCTCTTTCTCTAAGTTTTCTTTTTAGTCAAAGTCTCCTTACAATTTTATGGGCCATTTGTTGTAGTATAAGGTGCACTCGTTGGTTTCAAATAGAGCTGGATGGCGAAAAAAGGATCCATATTCCATATAGTTGACCCCAACTAGTTTGTAAGGCTTAGTTGTTATTGTTGTTGTATAAGGCGTACTCTCTCCCTTTTTGCAGCATTCCTATATTTGGAACTTCATTTGAAAGCTTTATGAATTGGCTTTTGGCATGCAAATCTATCAACTGAAAATTTGGCCTAGCTAATTTTATTTAAGAGTCCTTATTGCCAATCACATCCATGGTATTCCTCTTTTTCATGTTATTAGAAACCTTTAGTAAGGATTCCTCATAGTATATTCACAAATTCAAACAGTGCTGCCATGTCTTATCAATGATCACTGCCTAATGTTTTTAATAATCTAAATCAGGCTCTATTTTTGAGAATATTTTTTCCTGAAATGATTCAGTGTTTTTTATTATTTATGTATGTAGGTTGTTTCTTCTGAGTTTACCTTCTATGATGGCACAAAATCTTCATTAGATGATTCTTCATATGGCGAAAAGCTTCTACGTGCAAAAATGGATTTAAGTTTCATGTAAGACATACCAGTTTATTAATTTGCTTTCTTTTTTCTGTGCTTGTACTTTTTGCAACCGGTTTTGGTACCTCATTCCCTTTTTCTTGATGATAATATGTTGTGTTTTTTCTGAAGCACATACTAAAATATTATTTGAAATATTGCCCTTACTGCAATTTAGTATTTCCTTTATACTAATTTGGTACTTCTCCAAAAAGCTACTGCTACTCAAGTTTCCAGTTCAAATTTAAAACTTTTCAAATTTTATTTTCTCTTTCAAATGGTACCCTTAGCTCAATGGGATGGCAATCAAGGACTCTGAATTCCACAGGACAGAGCTGACCCAATAGCATATATATCTGTATTGAAACTTGCAATGAAGTTTATGTATCATATACAAAAAGGTAATGGCAACCAGAAAGCAAAAATATGCTGGAATAAAGTCATCAATTTACTCACTATTTTCTGAAAGGCAGGATGCTATCTGATGACAGGGCTACATTGGATGTTTTCATGGCCGCAGCATACACTGTTCAAAGAATACAGAGGGGATAAGATATTTAAAGGAAATTTGAGAATACACATCTAAATGCTAGGTTATTTATGTTTCAAATTTCTGAGGACATTTCAAGGGCAACAGTGTCTGATATCAATACTTCCCTCAAATTCCTCCAAGTCTTTTACTCTTTGGAACTTCCCTATAATTTCTTTGTGAATTACCTTGTAATGATATACATTTGAATTCGATAAAAGGATTGGTTATTTAAAACGCATTCACATAGATGTTGGGTAAGACAGCTTTTTTCACTTTTTTTGTTCTTATCCTTTCTTTTATTTACTCTTTCGTTGCCTTTGCTAATACCTTATTTCCTGACAAATAGATGAATTTTAACTTTTATTTTATCTATGGCTAGAGAACATTGTCTCCATTTTATTTTAATAATAGCAGATGCTGATTAAACTCGGTTAATTGTTTTGCTTACCAGGTATGCAACAAAAGACAATGACACTTGGATTCGAGCACTGGTGAAGGATCTGACAGTTGAGGCTGGTTCTGGTCTCATGATTCTGGATCCTGTGAATATTTCAGGAGGGTATACATCCGTGAAGGAGAAAACGAATATATCTCTGATATCTACAGATATATGCTTCCATCTTTCCTTGAGTGCCATTTCTCTTTTACTTAACTTGCAGACTCAGGCAGCCGCTGCATTCCAATTTGGAAATGCGGTTCCTATAGCACCTTGTATCAACTATGACCGAATTTGGGTGTCGCCAAAAGGTTTTCATCTATTTAACTGGAGGATTTGATGCTAACATATTAGCTTTGTTTGCTGTGGAGTTATAGAACCTACTTGTACAATTGATCAACTCTTTGGTAATCTCTTACCATTACTTTTGGACATTTTATGCAGAAAATGGCCCTCGTAATAACCTTACTTTCTGGAGGCCTCAAGCTCCTTCAAACTACGTTATATTGGGAGATTGTGTGACATCAAGGTAAACTTTATCTGGACTTCATAAGTTTTTAAAGCTTCTTCTGTTTCTGCTTTAAAATTTATAACAAAGAGAACTGATTGCAGCTGAACATTCATTAGATTCAATGGCCTTATATTTACATTATAGGATTATTTACTGAAAAGATAACGTAATCTGAGCTGGCATGAATTTTGCTTGTTCATTAGTGATAAGGGAGGTGCATCTTGGAGTGTTAATTTCACTTCATAATCATCAAATTTACTTAAAAGCAATTGTCGACTTTCTTGAGTCCTTCAACAGGATATGTGGGGATACAAGATGCTAGATTACTCTTGCCACTCATGGTTTGAATGAACATGCCTAATTATTTTAAATAACTTTATTATACTTGCCTAATTCAATTTTCAATTCCTTTTGTTCTTTCTGCTTCAATGACTTTTATTATCACCTTCCAATGGATCGTTTGAACAGGATTTTCTTTCATCAATAGCTAACATGCCAATCATGGAATTTTTTTTTTTAATGAAACTGAATTTTGACAATTATTGCAATTAATTTCTAATTTTACTTTCATGTACTATTGAAATTGTATTTTTGTTCATTATGTTTGTTTTATTTGGTCTCTCTAATCAGGATGCATCTGAACTTTCATTTTTTTTTTTGGTATTTTTTCATTATTTTTAATGTTCAGGTCAAATCCTCCTTCACAAGCAGTCATGGCAGTGAGTAACACATATGGACGTGTGAGAAAGCCTATTGGATTTAATCTCATTGGCTTGTTCTCTGAAATTCAAGGATTTGGAGGTGAAGGCCATTCTGATTCTGACAGTGATTGTTCTCTTTGGATGCCTGTTGCGCCAGCAGGATACACAGCTCTTGGTTGTGTGGCCAATATAGGAAGCCAACCTCCACCAAATCATATAGTTCATTGCCTACGGTCTGACCTTGTGGCATCTACAACATATTCTGAATGCTTATTTAGTGTGCCACCACATCCGTTGTCTGTATCTGGGTTTAGTATTTGGCGCATGGACAATGTTATTGCATCTTTTTTTGCCCATTCTTCAACTGAATATCCTCCCAGAGTCAATAGTTGCAACCTTAGTCATGTTCTCCTCTGGAGCTCCATGCGGCATCATTCTTTGTCTAAAGAAACTGCATCAGATTTGACTGTTGACCACGGCCATAAATGTAAGCAAAAAGGCAGTGAGACAGAAAATTCATCTGGATGGGACATTATCCGATCAATTTCAAAAGCATCTAATTGTTACGTATCGACCCCCAATTTTGAGAGGATATGGTGGGACAAGGGCAGTGATGTACGGAGACCTGTTTCAATATGGCGACCTATTGCACGTCCTGGTTATGCCATACTAGGAGATTGCATTACTGAAGGGTTAGACAATTTTGTTATGCTTTTTTTTCTTTAGTTGTTTCTAACTATAGTAATGGATCTTATGTTTTCTTTTTAGTCAACATGTGGGATTACCTTTTCTTCTTTGCAGCTTGGAACCACCTGCTTTGGGCCTAATATTTAGAAATGATAATCCTGAACTCTCTTCAAGGCCTGTGCAATTTACTAAAGTTGCTCATATTGCTGGGAAAGGTTTTGATGAAGTCTTTTTCTGGTATCCAATTGCTCCTCCTGGATATGCTTCTCTAGGATGTGTTGTCACCAGAACGGATGAAGCACCTAGAGTATCTTCATTGTGCTGCCCAAGGATGGATCTTGTTAACCAAGTGAATATAGTTGAGATGCCCATTTCGAGATCTTCTAGCTCAAAGGCATCTCATTGCTGGAGTATTTGGAAAGTTGAGAATCAGGTTAAGATGGAAGTTGCTGAACTCTTAGGCAGAATTGGTCTTGATTTGTGTGGTTATGTGTATCGACAGTTTAAACTAAATATTTACCTTAAGTTTACTTTTTTAAATCTATTTTTTCTTGATCTTATGGATCAACCCATTGCACTTTTATTTGAACCTGAGGAATCATATGTTTAATTTTATCCTATGTTTCTGTAGGCTTCCACTTTTCTTGCCCGCCCTGATCTGAAAAAGCCATCAAGCAGGTTGGCATTTGCAATTGGTGATTCTGTGAAGCCAAAGTCACGGGAAAACATAACTGCTGAGCTGAAGCTAAGATGTTTTTCTGTAACTGTTTTAGACAGCTTATGCGGAATGGTTTGTAAACTCTGGAACTAGACGGTAGACAATGGCCTAAAGATAGTTATTTTTCTTTCTTATTTTATTCTTATGTTAAGTTCCTTTCCAGATGACACCTCTGTTTGATACTACAATAACCAATATCAAGCTTGCAACACATGGTCGACTGGAGGCAATGAATGCTGTACTCATTTCTTCTATTGCTGCGTCAACCTTTAACACACAATTGGAAGCATGGGAGCCACTTGTGGAACCATTTGACGGAATCTTCAAGTAATGTTGTTGGTTATGCTGTTTACACTGTTTATGTTTCAGTCGATGCAATACCCTTGATTTTATTTTATTTTTCCTTTACAAGGTTTGAAACCTATGATACCAATGTACATCCACCATCAAGACTTGCAAAGAGAGTGCATATCGCCGCAACCAGTATTCTGAATGTAAATTTCAGTGCAGCCAACCTTGAAACTTTTGTAGGGACCATTCTTTCTTGGAGAAAGCAGCTAGAACTTGACCAGAAATCAATAAAGCTAAATGAGGTTAAATGAGTTTGAAATGCTCTTTATATTTCAAAGAATCTTCTGCAGCTATTTTATTTATTGAGACTTATTCTTTCTAATGCAGGAAGCTGGTAGTCATCGTAGAGGAGAAGAGGATCCAACTTATTCTGCTTTGGATGAAGATGATTTTCAGACTGTAACAATTGAAAATGAACTTGGATGTGATATGTATCTGAAAAAGGTTGAGGATGATGTGAATGCAGTTGACCAGCTACATCCTGGTGGCTGTGCTTCTGTGTGGATCCCACCTCCAAGATTTTCTGACAGGTTAAAAGTTGCAGATGAATCCAGGGAAGCACGCTGTTATGTTGTTATCCAGATAGTTGAAGCTAAGGTTGCAACTGTTGAAGTTCATTTAGTTCATCCCATCCATCTTATATAGTAAACACTGTTTGTTGTCGCTGGAATTAAAGATAAATCTTCCTATTTTCTGCAGGGTTTGCCCATCATTGATGATGGTAATAGCCATAACTTCTTTTGTGCTCTACGCCTTGTTGTTGATAGTCAGGGGACAGATCAGCAAAAGCATTTTCCTCAGAGTGCAAGGACAAAATGTGTGAAGCCTGTATTTCCTAAAGAAAATGAACGTAATAGTGGCATTGCAAAGTGGAATGAAGTTTTCATATTTGAAATTCCTCGAAAGGTATTCTTTGATCAAGTAACTTGTACTTACCTGTCATATCTTCTTATTTGTTGTTATTAATTAGTGATAATCTTGAGATAAGTTTTTTTGGGGCTTTGTATGCTTTTTTGCATTTGATTTTTTACTTTTATTTTTTATTTTTTATGGGAGATTGCATGCAATTCATTCATGATTCATCACTCTCTCCACCCCTGACCGTTGTTATATTAAACCGGATTCAATACCCTTTAGCCAGAGATGCCATTTATTCCTGCAAATCCAATTAAGGGTTCTAATGCCATTTATTCCTGCAAATCCAATTAAGGGTTCTATCTTCATTCAGGACACAATATTTTAGCTTTTCAAATTGATTGGTTTAACCTTGATATCGACCATTTGTTTTAGAAAAAAGCATTTTTTTTCTAAACTTCTTGTTTTGAATTCTGCAGATTTCTGTTTAATGTTCATATTAATATAAAATGTTTTTGCAACATCTCTGCCCTTTATGAGCAATGCTGTTAACTTTGTACAATCATACTGATTTGATGATGCATTGATGCTGCTGGAATGGAATTGCAGGCTCAAACACTAAAGTGGAATATTAAATCCTTTAGTTGCTTTTCATCTTCCTTTTCCCTTTATCTCTCTTTTATTTTGCACTTTTTGATATATCCCTTAATTTGATCATTGATGGATGGCTGATACTTTTTTTTTTTTTTCATTTAAAATAAAATTAGAGGTTGTTATTCATATTATCTGCTGGTTGCAATGGTCATTCTAATTATATTGTATGCATTTTCAGTGTAATTAAAGAGATAATGTTTTGTTGAAAAAATGATTAACGATTAGTAGTTTGGAAAAGTGTGATGGAAGAAATTATGGTTTAAATAAAGGTGCTTATTTGTGATTTGAAATGAAAAAAGAGGGATTCTTGAATGAAGAAATTGTATAAAGTTCTAGCATGTTGTGGGATTACAATCAGCTGTTGTTTTTTGGTGGGATAATTTTCTAATATGCTTCTAAGTGATAAAAACATTTTATCTTTAATTTGTGAAAAGAAAAAGGATAAAACATTGACTTTTATAAGCATTTGTAATGTATGCTGTTTTGCAAAGATTCTGCAAATGTGAATGGCATTTTCCCCTATGCGCCTATGCATGTTTACATTGTTTCCAAATAATCTTAATTTATAATATCTATTGTCAAATTCCTCATAATCTTTCCATTTTATTTCCTTTTGATCATATCAATTTTGAGAGGATGTGCAGCATTTGCTTCCATTATCATTATAATTTTGAGGAATACCTGATGTCCAGCATTTTGTATATTTTATCAATCTTTGAGCTTTTAATGTTTCTATACTTTTTCTACCCTTGTTTGAAATTCTTCATAAATCATTAATATCATTTTATTAAAATCTTTTTAACTTAAGCAGGGGCTGACTAAGTTAGAAGTGGAGGTCACAAATCTTGCAGCCAAAGCTGGAAAGGGTATGCATTATTGGTGATTCATACATTGGTCTACAACTTTATTTCTCATGAAGTTGCGTTAAACTCGATAAATCTTATTCTCTGTCTTTAGCTCTTAACTATATCTTGGATTGTTGATCGAAATGATTTCTCTAATCTTTGAAACCTTTGATGGCCAATCTGCTAACATTTTCTCCTTGAGACTGAGAGTCCATTATTGCCTACTTTTTGTCTCCCAAAACTCCTTTAATGCATAACCTTTTTTTTATGTCTGGATTCATTTAGAAATGTTATAGAAAGTCAATCACTATATTATTTCTCTGTATATTCTGTATTCCTATTTAGGATTTGTTTTTTAGGATTTCTTCTTAATTAGTAGAACACAATTATAGGAATCAATTGTATATATATACCTATGTACAGATTAATTGAAAATAAGGAGAATCATCTCTTTCTACATGGTATCAGAGCAGGTTCATTAAGGAATCTAAATCTGGAATTTCTTTCCTGTCTATTTCTGGACTGAAACCCACTGTTACCCTAGGTCATCTATCTAGGGTGACTATTTGTTCTCACCACCTAGCTAAGGAGAGACCTTGGCCGCCGACTGGCCGTCTCCTCTGATTCGGTCGCCGAAATCCAAACGCGTGAGGCTCACGTGCCCAACTCAGATTCTCGCCGTTTCTTCACTCGCCAGTGCGTGGAGGCGCGTCAAGCGGCCATTTTGACTCCGATCAGCATCGCCGGCGTCGCCTCAACCCTCTCATTCCACCACTGTGTGCTGTTGCCTGATCCAGTATACCATTAAAGGACTTCTGAGGTTTAGCTCTTAGATCATATTTCGGTATTTGCTTGATTTGTGATTTTGAGTTATTTTGCGGCTGTAAGCACTTTGGATTAGCGTTTCGGTTAGTTTTCTTTGTCTCAACAAATGGCAGACAATAAGAATGTTATTTCTGATGTGATTCCGGTGATGACTAAGATCACGGAACACAAACTTAATGGTTCGAATTATCTGGAGTGGAGTAAGACTGTTAGGGTCTATTTGCGTAGCATTGATAAGGTTGATCACTTTACTAAAGACCCACCTACTGATGATACACGGCAAACTTGGCTAAGAGAGGATGCTCGGTTGTTTTTGCAGCTTCGGAACTCGATTCATAGTGAGGTAATTAGTTTAATTAATCACTATGAATTTGTTAAGGAATTGATGAATTACTTAAATTTTCTGTATTCTGGTAAAGGGAATATCTCCCGTATTTATGATATTTGTAAGGCATTCTACTATGCTGAGAAGGAGGATAGGTCTCTCACGGCTTATTTGATGGATTTTAAACAGGTATATGAGGAACTTAATGTATTATTGCCTTTTAGTCCTGATGTGAAAGTTCAGCAGGCCCAACGGGAGCAACTGGCTGTTATGAGTTTTCTTGCAGGCCTTCCTTCAGAGTATGAGACTGCTAAATCTCAGATTCTCTTCAGTTCTGAGATTTCCTCTTTGCATGAAACGTTCACACGGGTCCTTCGTACAGAGAGTACTCAATCTTCACAGCCTGCCAGTAGTGTTCTTATTAGCCGTAATCTAAATGGACAACAGGGTAATAGAAGAGGAAGTAGAGGAGGATTTACAGGCAACAGAGGTAATCAGCGTAATGGGGAGGCTAGTTCTAATCAGGACTCAAGAGGAGTCATTTGTTATTATTGTCATGAGCTTGACCATATAAAATATAATTGTCCACGACTTCAGAGGAAAAATCAGCAATCACAGATGGCAAATATGGCAGCAGAGGATTCTACAGTATCTTCCTCTGAGAAAACTGTTTTGGTATCTGTAAAGGATTTTGCACTGTTTTCCTAGTATCAGGCATCTCTAAAGCCTACCAGTTCCCCTGTCACTGGTATCGCTGAGTTAGGTAAATCCACTACATGCCTTGTGTCTTCCTCATCCAAATAGGTTATTGATTCTGGTGTGACAGATCACATGACAGGTAATTCTAGTCTTTTATCTGCTTTTCAGTCTAATCTCACTTCTTCTACTGTTACTTTAGCTGATAGTTCTACTTCTTGTGTTATGGGTTCTGGAACTGCGAACTCGACTTCGTCAAATTTTTTGTTATCTGTTTTGTGTCTACCAAAATTCTCTTTTAATCTACTTTCTGTTAGTACACTTACTCGTACATTAAATTGTTCTGTTTCCTTTTTTCCTGACCAGTGTTTGTTTTAGGATCTTACGACGAAATAGATTATTAGTAGAGGACATGAGTCAGGTAGTCTCTAAATTCTGAAAAATCATGTACCGCGATCGCTTGTTTGCTCTAGTACCTTAACACCTCTTGAAGTTCATTATAGATTGGGTCATCCTTCTTTGTCTACCATGAAGAAGCTGTGTCCTCAGTTTCAGTCTTTATCAGTACTAGAATGTGAGTCGTGTCAGTTTACAAAACATCATCATTTGCCTTCTGTGTCTAGAGTCAATAAACGGGTTTCATCCCCTTTTGAGTTAGTTCATTATGATGTTTGGGGTCCTTGTTCTGTTCCTTCTAAAACTGGATTTCGTTATTTTGTTACTTTTGTTGATGATTACTCTCATGTTACATGGTTATATTTAATGAAGAATCGTTTTAAGTTGTTTTCTATCTTTTGTGCCTTTTGTAATGAAATCAAAACTCAATTTAATATTTTTGTGCACATATTAAGAAGTGACAATGCCAAAGAATATTTTTCAGCACAATTTCAGTCTTATATGACACAAAATGGCATTCTTCATCAGTTTTATTGTGTTGATACCCCATCCCAAAATGGCGTGGCCTAAAGAAAAAATTGGCATCTTCTTGAGGTAACTCGTGCTCTTCTTTTTCATATGAAAGTTCCTAAACACTTTTGGGCAAATGCAGTTTCTACGGCATATTTTTTTATTAATCGTATGTCGTCTTCTGTCCTTAATGAGGATATTCCTTATACTGCTTTATTTCCTACAAAATCTTTGTTGCCCTTTGAACCACGTATTTTTAGTTGTACCTGTTTTGTGCGTGATGTTCGCCCACAGGTTACTAAATTGAATCCGAAGTCTCTCAAATGTGTCTTCCTTGGGTACTCCCGCTCCAAAAGGGTACTGCTATTTCTCTCCTACTCTTAATTGTTATCTTGTTTCTGCAAATGTCATATTTTTTGAGTCCACTCCATTCTTTCCTCAATCATCTATGTATGAGGTTAGGGGGAGGAGGATGATCTTTTAATATATACTGTCTAATCAATGTCTAGTCCTCTCCCACAGCCTGTTCATTCTGTCTCTAGACCTACTCGACCTCCCGTTGTTCATATTTATTCTAGGAAATTGGAGATTCCTGACTCAGATCCTCCACCAACTACTTCGTTGGGAGATCCTGTACTACATACTGATCATGATTCTGACCTAAACTTACCCATTGCTCTTCGTAAAGGTAAGCGTTCATGCACTTATCCTATATCTTCTTTTGTTTCTTATAATCAATTGTCTTCTTGTTCTCGGTGTTTTGTTACTTCTTCAGACTCTGTTCCTATTCATAATATTGTTGGTGAGGCACTGTTTCATCCTGGCTGGTGTGCTGCTATGAAAGAGGAAATGGGGGTTTTAGATGCTAATGGTACATGGGAACTGTTGCCTTTGCCCACTGGTAAGAAAGCTATTGGTTGCAAATGGGTATTTACAGTTGGTAAATCCTGATGGTTCTGTGGCTAGGTTAAAAGCACGCCTTGTGGCAAAAGGACATGCTTAGACATATGGGGTTGATTACTCTGACACTTTTTTTCCTGTAGCTAAACTTACTTCTGTTCGCTTGTTTATCTCTTTCACAGCTGCATATGATTGGCCCCTGCACCAATTGGATGTCAAGAATGTTTTCCTTCATGGTGATCTTCAGGAGGAGGTGTATATGGAGCAACCACCTAGGTTTGTTGCTTAGGGGAGTTGGGTAAAGTTTGTAGGCTTCGAAAGTCTCTTTATGGCTTGAAACTAAGTCCTAGGGCCTGGTTTGGGAGATTCAGTGAAGTAGTACAAGAATTTGGTATGCAAAAGAGTAAGTGTGATCACTCAGTATTTTATAGGCAATCTAAGGCTGGTCTAATTCTCCTGGTAGTCTATGTGGATGACATTGTCATCATTGGAAGTGACTCTACAGATATTTTATCTCTTAAAACGTTCCTCAAAACCTAGTTTCAGACCAAAGACTTGGGATTGTTAAAGTATTTCTTGGGTATTGAGGTTATGGGAAGTAAGAAGGGTATTTTCTTGTCTCAAAGAAAATATATCCTTGATCTATTGACAGAGACAGGAAAATTAGGTGCTAAGCCTTGCAGTACACCAATGGCTCCAAATTTATAACTGTTAGTAGGGGATAGTGAGTTGTTTGAAGATCCAGAGAGATACAGGAGATTGGTAGGAAAATTGAATTACCTTATAGTCATTCGTCTTGACATTGCTTATGCTGTTAGTGTGGTAAGTCAGTTTATGTCTTCCCCAACTGTTGCTCATTGGAAAGCCTTGGGATAAATCTTGTGTTATTTGAAGTGCGCTCCAGGAAGAGGTTTGTTATATGGTAATCATGGACATTTGAATGTTGAATGTTTTTCAGATACCGACTGGGCTAGATCTAAGGTTGACAGGAGGTCAACTACTGGATATTGCGTTTTTGTTGAAGTAAATTTGGTGTCTTGGAGAAGCAAGAAGCAGAGTGTAGTTTCTCGATCTAGTGCTGAATCGGGATATAGAGCCATGATACAATCAGTATGTGAGGTAATGTGGATACTTCAATTACTAGATGAGACAGGTTTTAAGACCTCCCTGCCTACGAAATTGTGGTGCGATAATCAAGCTGCTCTCCATATTGCTTCTAATCCGGTGTTTCATGAGCGGACCAAACATATTGAGATTTATTGTCACTTTGTTCGTGAAAAGATTCAACAATAGATCATCTCAACAGGACACATCAAAACTGGAGAGCAGTTAGGAAATATTTTTACAAAAGCTTTGAATGAAGCTAGCATTGACTACATTTGTAACAAGTTGGGCATGATTAACATCTATGCTCCAACTTGAGGGGGAGTGTTATGGAAAGTCAATCACTATATTATTTCTCTGTATATTCTGTATTCCTATTTAGGATTTCTTCCTAATTAGTAGAACACAATTATAGGAATCAATTGTATATATATACCCATGTACAGATTAATTGAAAATAAGGAGAATCATCTCTTTCTACAAGAAAATTATCAAAATTTCGTGAATTCTGGAATTCTGTTGTTATATTAAGTTTATTCTTTATAACATTATGAGGGGGAAAAAATGATGGTCATCAACTAGTTAGGGTGTAAATGAGCCTAATTGAGCTAGTATTTGGCTATTCGGGCTTGCTTGGTAACTCTTCAATGAGTCTTAAACTTGGCATGGGCTTAGCCAAGCTTTTGGGAGCAAAGCTTAAACTTTGCCTAGATATTTAAGGTGAAGGTGAGCTTGAATTGAATTATACTTTGCTTGACGTCAAGCCATCAACTGAACTGAATGAATATTATTCTTAGGGAGCTTCCCTCTTTTATGCAGGCAGCAGGTGCTCCCTTCAGATTTTTTAGTTAATGCATCTTCATTTAGTTTTTGTTATCATTGTTGCTTGGCTTATATGCTTATATTTTAACAATAATATCTTCTAATTTCATTCTTGGGCCTAGTAAAGACCTGAAAGCATAATGTAATTTAGAATCAGTATCCTATCAAATATATTGCTTTAAGAGAAAATTTTAATAGCCTAAAATTGGCTTCTAATAAACTTCAAATTAGTAGACAAAGAATCATAAACGATCTACCCATGAGCTATTAATGAGTTTGTTAAAGGCATCTTCTTTTTTTTTTTTTTTTTTTTTTGGTGGTTTGGGGGGGGGGGGGGTGGGGAGGTGGGGTGCGGCATTTTTCCCCAATACCCAGCTAATGTGGGACAACACATCCTCCTCACGCCTAAGATTGAACATTTGGAGCATGAAGTTTGCAGAACTGGACATATGGGTTGGCTTTGATACTATGTTAATAAAGTGAACCGTGCTGAACAACACCCCAAAAGGCATCTTGTGGGGAAATGACTGCCTAAATTATAAATGAAGTAGTTTTCCTCAACAACCAACAATGTCGGATTTAACAGTGTTTATGTTCAGTTGGCTTATTACATGAGCTGAATATTAATGTTTAAAATTGTATATTAATTTCATAAGCAAACACAAATGAGTTTTTATCATGCTTGTTCACAAGCTTTTTCTTGAGCTCATTGGTTTGCTTACAACCTCACCAAGTAGTGTTTTTCAAGGACTAAGAGATGACAAATTGACCATCAAGACCTAATGTTTTTTCTCCTTATCATTTGCACTATTTTCAATTGGGTTACAGCTAATCTTATGGAGGCAAACTGGATAAAAAAATGCATTTGATGTACTTGGAATTGGATACAGGTGAAGTTATCGGTGCACTCTCATTACCTGTTGTATATGGATCAGCCATGCTGAAAAAGGTTGCCTCAGCAAGGATGCTTCACCAACCCAGTAATGCCCAGAATATTGCGTCATATCCTCTAAGAAGAAGGGTGAGATACGTTTATTAGCAAATTTATACACATGCAGTTGCACATATTACATGTGCTTTTGTCTGTGGTAGTGAATATGAGCTTGCTTAATGTGTATATGTTTTTATTCTGTTAGTGAATATGTTTTCGGTTCTTTTATCATTATCACTTTCAGGCTCAACAAGACAATGTTGAAGAGTTGCATGATATTGGAAGCCTGTTGGTTTCTACTACTTATTTTGAAAGGAATATGGTATCAAACTTTCATGGAGGTAAGGAAACTGAGTATTCTCATCATAGAGACATAGGTTTCTGGGTTCGGCTTAGCCCAGAGGGTGCTTGGGAGGGTGTTCGTTCATTGCTACCGCTGTCTGTGGTCCCCAAATTGTTAGAGAGTGATTTTATTGCCATGGAAGTGGTCATGAAAAATGGCAAGAAGCATGTAATTTTCAGGGGCCTTGCAACAGTCATGAATGATTCAGATATTAAACTGGATGTTTCTGTATGCCATGCATCTTCAGTTTCTTCTTCAGGGAGAAGCAACATTAATATTGTGATAGATGAGATCTTTGAAAATCAATGTTATCATCCTATTTCTGGTTGGGGTAACAAGTGGCCTAGCTTTAAAAGTAATGATCCAGGGCGATGGAGCACCAGAGATTTCTCATATTCATCAAATGTTTGTATATGTTTAAAAAGCAACTCTTTCTTTTATCAAAGTTTGGTTATTCCATAATATCGAGTGTATGTTAACCTGGCTCATGTTTCATTTTGAAGGATTTTTTTGAACCTTCCCCTCCTCCTGGATGGCAATGGACATCTTCTTGGATTATTGATAAATCTTCCCCCGTTGACGATGATGGCTGGGCATATGGTCCTGATTTCCACAGTTTGAAGTGGCCTCCAACTCCAAAGTCTCGCACAAAATCTAATCTTGATGTTGTGCGCCGTAGGCGTTGGATTCGTAGGAGGCAACAAATAACTGGGCAAGGATCTGATAACATGAATGGCAATTTAATTTCCATAAATCCTGGATCATCAGCTGTTTTACCATGGAGAAGCACATCAAAGGATTCTGACCACTTCTTACAAGTGCGCCCTTGTGTTGATCATTCTCAGCCTGCATGTTCATGGGGTCGACAAGTTACCTTTGGTTCTGGCTATGCATTTGGAAAGGAGCAGCCTTTCATTGATCAAGGCTTGCTCACTAGACAGAATACTTTGAAGCAGGGAAGTAAAATGCCTAACACTTTTAAGTTGAATCAGCTGGAGAAGAAAGATGCTCTTTTTTGTTGTTCTTCTAGTAGTGGAAGTAAACTGTTTTGGCTTAGTGTAGGCACTGATGCCTCAATTCTTCACACTGAACTTAATTCTCCCATATATGATTGGAGAATATCTATCAACTCTCCGTTGAAGTTGGAAAACCAACTTCCTTGCCCGGCTGAATTCACAATTTGGGAAAAAACGCATGACGAGGGTTGCATTGAGCGACAACATGGAATGATCTCTTCACGCAGTGGTGTACATATATACTCAGCAGATATCCAAAAACCAATCTATCTCACATTGCTTGTTCAGGGTGGTTGGCTTTTAGAAAAGGTAATAATTGTTCTAAATTTGCATGTACTCCTTGCATCTGAAATTCATTTCAAGTTGGATGACCATATTTGATGCACATATTCTCTTATATCAAAAGTTCAGTTTGTGGGATCTTTCCATTTAATAAGCATTAATTTTTATTGGCAGGACCCTGTTCTTGTTCTGGATCTTCCTTCCAGTGATCATGTCTCATCATTCTGGATGTTCCACCAGCAAAGTAAAAGGTTGGTGGTGCATTCATTATTTATTTTCCCATCACAAAAAAAAAAAAAAAAAAAAATACATATTGGGCATTTAAAGAATTATCTCAATCCTGGATTTTGTTTTGTAAGTATCAAACACATACATTAAGATCCTTCCTAAGTATTTTATGTTGTGGGAGGAAAAGGATGCATATAGCTGACCCAATTGTTTAGGCTAAGGCATACTTGATTTCAGTTGAGGGTTCCTTCCTTCTCCTGTTAAATTATGTTGTGTCTCTTTTTGATATAGATTAACACATAGCAGTCTGAAATTTCTAAAGTTTCTTTAATAAATCATCCTTTTCCTGTATTTTTTTCCTAGCAAGAAACTTTCTCTAGTGAAATATATCAACTGCTAATGAATTTAGCTTGATCTATATGGTTCTTCTAATTACTTGGAAATCAATGTATGCATTAATGAATTGATTTATTGTGTTGGTCAACAATATCTTAATAAAACTATAATTTTCATGAACAGACTTCTCCATATGTTTTGTTTATTTCCATAGTGCTGCCCTCCTTGTCTTTTTCCCCTATCAGTGTCTAGTATAGCTTGATCTAGGTTGCATTAAGATCGTTATTACACTAATCCTAACAGTTCAGAATTGAGATTGCTTTCAAATTTATGTTATTTATTTATTGAGAATAAGATTGCTTTCAAATTTGATGCTCCTTATGAAGTAATTCTTTTGAACATTCATATTTTACACCTGTGGGTTATGGTATTCATCACATATGTTGGATGTTCAGGAGACTGCGTGTGAGCATTGAACGAGATATGGGAGGAACCATTGCTGCACCCAAAACAATTAGGTTATTTGTTCCTTACTGGATAGTGAATGATTCATATCTGCCATTGGCATATAGGGTGGTAGAAATTGAGCCATCAGATATTGCAGATACAGATTCTGTCTTTCTTTCAAGAGCAGTTAAGTCTGCAAAAACAGCTTTGAGAAATCCCACAATGGAAAGGAGACATTCTGCTTCAAAGCGAAACATTCAAGTACTTGAAGTAATCGAGGATACAAGCCCCCTACCTAGCATGCTTTCTCCACAAGATTCAGCGGGTAGAAGTGGCGTTATGCTGTTTCCATCCCAGAAAGATGCATATATGTCCCCACGAGTGGGTCTTGCTGTTGCTATTCGTCATTCTGAGTTCTATAGTCCTGGGATTTCTCTTCTTGAGCTTGAAAAGAAGGTGAGTTGGATGGGCATATAGCTTAACTGTGTGTCTAATACTTAGATTTATCTCCGTCACTTGAAATTTCTCTTTCTTTCTTCTCTCTCTCTTTTTTTCTCCATGGTTGAGATTTTGTTTTCCTTTCCACTTTTTTCCTTTTTTTTTTCCTGGTTTGTGATGCTCATTGAATCTTCTTCAGGAAAGGGTTGATGTCAAGGCATTTAGTTCAGATGGATCCTACTACAAGCTTTCGGCTCTACTCAAGACCTCAGAGAGGACAAAGGTTTTTCTCTAGTATTCTGGCATTTGTTTTGTGTTTGACTCCTTTCATTTGTGCGCCATTGCAAAATAGGTAACTGCATCATGCAATTTATTTAAATTCTTAGCTTGGCTTGGAGAATATGTTGTCATAGAATGTAAATTTAGGCCATTGTCATCATTTATGAATGCCTGTTATTTTGTGTGAGTTAGATTAGTAATAAGTCAAAAAGTAGGCTTTTTTTTTTTTTTAAGATAAAGTAGATGAAACAATTAGATTAGTAATGAATCAGAAAGTATGCCCTTTTTTTTTTTTTTTTTTTTTTTTTTTTTGCTTTTAAGATAAACTAGATGAAACTAAGGATTGGATTTTAGTCAAAGACTGATTTGCAACTCATGTTTTTTAAATAGTCAAAATATGATACCCAATGCTACCTCCTCCGGGTGATAAATGACAGGGATCTTCTTTTAAAACAATGTTCAAGAGAGATCCTCGCATGTGGATTTTCATGTTATTGTGCCTATTCTGGTGCGTTTGCTTGGTTCTTTTAGGCCAACAACCAGACAAGGGTGTTGAAGAAATTCAACAGGTTATATGCATGAGGATGGTAAGGCATTGGGTTGGTCCTCCAACAAACACATACTTTTTTAAGCTTGAATATGTAAATTACTTAACCTGAAAAGTCTGGTGAGTCGGTGACACCCTTAACTTTTATTATGACTTATTTAACCATTAATAGTGTTATTTTTATGACCAATAGATCCTTAGTTGATTAAATTATTGGTGCTTCTGTCTTGCTTGTGCTAATACAACAAAAATATTGATATCTTTGATATTTTTTTTTTCACTTTTTCACTCCTTTTCCTCTATTGTTTCCCCTCTCTATACTGTTTTTTAAATGACAATTCTTACCCATAACAACATTATTAAAATGTGACATTAGTATGATTATAATAGTTTCACTTATCTTTCCTAATGTGCATTCACACAACCTGTTGATTAGATAAATTTGTATTTAATAGATATTAAAATAGAAGTTGAGGTACTTGATAGGTCAAAATGAAAGCTTGAGGTGCCACCAGACTTCTAAATGAAGTACAGTGGGCAATTTATGTAGTTGGCCATTTTTTTACCCATGCTTAGCATTAGCTTACAGAACTCAAGTTCACATATATTTACTGGCGGTCTACCACTACCAACTCAAAGAAACTCGTTAGTCTGGAATCTGTAAAATTTATTGAAGTATTGATCATTTTAGCTTTTGTTGTCACAGCACTAGACTCATATAGGAGAAATAACGATGGGGGAAGAAAATTCTAATTACTGTCTCATGTTTAAAACTTGAGAGCTACATGATTTAAGGCAAAAAAACTCAGTAGTGTTTATTTACTTTTGGACAAAGAAGCTTTAGTAATTTGTTAATATTTCTGGAAGAGATTATTTATTCATAACAACTTTCAATTCATATTCAGGTTGTTCATTTTCAGCCACATATCTTGTTTATCAATAGGGTTGGTTTCAGTCTCTGCCTAAAGCAGTGTGATTCTCAGTTGTTCGAATGGATTCATCCTACTGATCCTCCAAAATCATTTGGATGGCAGTCTTCTGCTAAAGTTGAGCTATTGAAGGTCTGTGCAAATAAATGCTTTTGATCCTGATTGGATGTGCAGGTGTTTTTACCTTATGGTTTTCTGTCCTTTTGACTTTCAGTTGCGGTTGGATGGATATGATTGGAGCACGCCATTTAGTGTTTGCAGTGAAGGTATGATGCGCATTTCTTTGAAGAAAGATACTGGAGGTGATCAAATGCAGCTAAGGGTACAAGTAAGAAGTGGCACAAAGAGCTCTCGCTATGAAGTTATTTTCCGTCCAGACTCTTCATCCAGTCCATACAGGTTCCCCATATACCCATGGCCACAAGTTTCTCTTGTCAAACTTTCCTTCTTTGTTCCTTTTCTATTCTATAGATTTTAGAAACTTTCAGGTTTTATGTACATCTATAGTTCTCATGAAATGCATATATTAGCTTTTCCCATTAGAGCCTTAAATTCTGGTCAACTATTTGTTTTCTAATTGATATCAAATATTAATTGTGAAAAGTATAGGAGACTGAAATGTATAGTTTGGTAATGAAATATTGTTTATTTTTGTTTTATTATACAATTTATGAAAATAAAAATTTAAGGCTTAGTTGTTGTTGTTATTGTTATGAAAATAAAAATTCTCATGTTCAGGGACTGGATGCGTAGTTGAATCAAGAATATACTATTTTTTTTCCTTGTTTTGTTTCATTATGCATGTGTTCTTGCCCTGGTCATCTATTAGTTGGTAGTGATGATTAACTTTTATAACAGGATTGAAAATCGTTCTATGTTTTTACCTATCCGTTTTCGGCAAGTTGATGGTGCTGGTGATTCATGGAAGCTTCTTCTTCCTAGCACAGCTGCTTCATTCTTGTGGGAAGATCTTGGTCGACGGCAACTGTTGGAACTCTTTGTAGATGGGACTGACTCGTCAAAATCACTTATATACAATATTGATGAGACTTCTGATAACTTGCCCATCCATATGGGTGGTGGACCTACTAGAGCTTTACGTGTTACTATTGTGAAGGAAGACAAAATGAATGTTGCTAAGATCAGTGATTGGATGCCAGAAAATGAGCCTACTGCTGTCACAAGTACCGGAGTCTCTCTTCAGTCATCACAGGTTGAAGGAAATGATTCTCAACAACATCAATTGCCATCCACCACTGATTGTGAATTTCATGTTGTTCTTGAGCTTGCTGAGCTTGGAATATCAGTAATTGACCACACACCAGAAGAAATTTTATATTTATCAGTGCGGAATCTTCTTCTGGCATATTCTACTGGCTTGGGATCTGGGTTCAGTAGGTAGGACTTGCTTTTAATTAATTCTTAATTCCTTAGAAGAGCTTTTCTTCTATAGACGCCATCAAGGGTGAAGTAAGGAGAGAAGAGACTTGGATTTTTTGTTGTTGATTTGATAAATTTCTGAAGGTGTCTCTTCTTAGAATTCCTTTATAAAATTCGTCGTCAAATCCTTCAACTTATCTAATAATGAAAATTATGAATCAGTGGCATTTCATGAGACATGAATGTGATCCATGCCATTAATTTTACGATGACAATAATTTTATATTTTTCTCCCAATGAAAATGGTAGCTTCTTACCTTTAAATCCCTGTTACTTTCTATAGATTATTGGTAATTTTTGTGGGACATCCAATGCATTCTCTTCCTACTATACCTTAAGAGTGTCTTTATGATTAGCCGGTGTATTTATTTCATGTGGTGTTTTAGAATTATATTCTATTGATAAATTTTATGGATGTTTAATAACTAAAATACTAAATATATGTTGGTAGCAAGAGGAATATGTAGCTCAGTAGCTGTTAATGTTCTTTAACCATTGAAATCTTTGTACAGGCGCTCTATAAATCTAGGATTATTTCATTTCCTCTTCCTTTTCCTTTCTTTTCTCCCTGAAAGGGTAATTTGCTTGTGAATTAAACAATTGAAATTGCAACTTTGAACAACTCTAGTCTGTCATTATTGCCATTGATGAAGCTCTGCTATTTTTGTTTTCTGCATATCTCATGGTTCAAACTTCACAATCATCAAAAATCATTGAAAGTGGCAACTTCCACACTATTTTCTTTTGCAGGTTCAAATTGAGAATGCATGGAATACAAGTGGATAACCAGTTGCCATTAACTCCAATGCCAGTTCTCTTCAGGCCACAGAAAGTTGTGCATGAGATGGACTATATGTTGAAGTTTTCCATGACACTGCAATCAAATGGTTCATTAGATCTATGTGTTTATCCATATATTGGTTTCAGTGTGAGCTTGCAGAACTTTAATCTTTTTAATTTGTAATTATTAGTTTTTTCTTAGTCATTTGTTTATGTTGGTCATATTTGTGTTTATCAGGGACCTGACAACTCTGCTTTCTTAATAAACATTCATGAACCTATTATCTGGCGCCTTCATGAAATGATCCAGCAGGTCAATATCAGTAGGTTACAAGATACTCAAACAACTGCTGTTTCAGTTGATCCAATCATTCAAATTGGGTAAGCTTGGGCCTATTTTCTAAAATTGTTTTGTTTTTGCCCCTTCTTTATTTGATTACTTGAGCTCATCCAAAACATACCTGGAATTACAGTGTTCTTAGCATCTCAGAAGTTCGATTCAAAGTGTCAATGGGTATGTCACCTGGTCAACGGCCAAGAGGAGTCCTTGGTTTCTGGTCGTCCTTAATGACTGCTTTGGGAAACACTGAAAATATGCCAGTAAGTGTTAGGATAGTTCTCTGTAGGTTTTCCAATAGTAAGTGTTGGGAAAAGAGCAAGATGCTAAAAGCGACAGGCATATTTAATGAACTCCAAATTTTGTATTAAATGCATACCATTTGTTTTGTCAGCTTTGGCTAAGGTTACTGCTACTATCAGCTTGGTGATTTGTGTTGGGTTGATGTTTTATCTTGAACCATACTATACTATTCTGTCTGTTGGGCCTACTAGTTTCATTTAAATGCAGTGTTCAATGCTAGACTCATTGTTTTTGCTCTGCTATATGATCCATATCAATTTAGGGCCAGTATGACTTGAGATATGTTCCCATGTTCTCGATTCATAAGATATTGATATGGTTTCATAAGCTGACGTGTCTTTCTTAGATTATAATAGAAAATTTGCATAGTGTTATTTTCATCTTCTCATATTATAATTGAAAATTTGAATATTGTTGTTTTTATGTATGTTTATCAGGTGAGAATAAACCAAAGATTTCATGAGAACATATGCATGAGGCAGAGTGCTATGATTAGCATTGCTATTTCAAATGTTAAAAAGGATCTTCTCGGCCAACCTCTTCAACTGCTTTCTGGTGTTGATATATTGGGCAATGCTAGCAGTGCACTCGGACACATGAGTAAAGGTGTTGCTGCCTTATCAATGGACAAGAAGTTCATCCAAAGTCGACAAAGACAGGTTTGTTATAAATTATGATGTCTATGTTATCTTGACTGCATCATAGTAGTTAGGAATCGTAAACATTTCCAAAATGAACTTTTTGTTTTTACTGAAGCACAATATTTTGCATGTTTTAAGCTTCATATATGTTGAAGGCCAAAGCAACTGATTAACATCCCACTTGACATGAATTGAATTGTATTGGAGATATAAAACTATTCTTGAAGATCTCACCTATAAGCTTGAGCTTTTAGGTTGAATGGTTCCTTGACATGGTATCAAAGCCTCTTAGACCAAAAGGCTCAGAGTTTGAATGTTGACTACCCCTATTTATTACTTAAATATTTCAATGCAAGACTTCAAGCCTAATGGGTATTCACATTGGGTTAAATGTTATGGAAATTTTGCGGCTGCCCCATCTTGGACTCTTGGCTGATGGGGACGCTCAAAATTTTGTCTATGCTGGGGTCAGACCGTCAGAGAGCCATAATGATGTTCTCGTACACTCTTTGTTACAGTTCTTATCCTCTAAAACATTTTGTGCTCATAAATTCTTTTAAAATTTACTTTTCCTAGCAGGAGAATAAAGGTGTAGAGGACCTTGGTGATGTTATCAGAGAGGGAGGTGGAGCTCTAGCAAAGGGTCTATTTAGAGGAGTCACTGGCATTTTGACTAAGCCTCTTGAAGGTGCAAAAACCTCTGGCGTAGAGGGTTTTGTTCAGGGTGTTGGAAAAGGGATAATAGGTGCAGCTGCCCAACCTGTTAGTGGGGTTCTGGATCTCTTGTCAAAAACTACTGAAGGTGCCAATGCTATGAGAATGAAAATAGCATCTGCTATAACTTCAGAGGAACAACTCCTCCGCAGGAGACTGCCTCGTGTAATTAGTGGTGATAATTTGCTTCGACCTTACAATGAGTACAAAGCCCAAGGACAGGTACTTGTGTATTTGCATATGCAATTGGCAATTGGTAGTTGGTTTATTTATTTTTTTTAAGGTTTTCTGAAGGACTAGTAACTTGGCTTGTTTATTTTCCTCACTGTTATGATGTTTGAAGAATGGAAGTAGCTACACATTAGCAAAGCTGAGAACTATAGATATCTTGCAACATATATTACTATAATCACAAGATTTAAAATTTATTGGATTAATGCTTTAGTATTGATTGACCAAACAAATTAGTGTTTTCGTATAATAACCCATGAATTATAGTCAATTCATTCACGCCTGTTTTGGTATAATTGTTTGAATCCATTCTTATATGACTGCAAAGTACGCTATCAGCCTGTCGCATTTTTGTGACATTCTCCTGCTACATGAATAAAACTGCCCAACATTCTTTTTGGATTTTACTGTCTCAACATAGAAACTTGCGTTATTGTGCATTTTCATGGGGTTGAAGTTGCATTTATTTTAAGCCTTATGTTACATTAATGTGATGATCACTCTGAGATTCTGTATTTTTGCCATCGTTAAGGTTATATTGCAGCTGGCAGAATCAGGCTCATTTTTCAGTCAGGTTGATCTTTTCAAAGTACGTGGGAAATTTGCCTTATCAGATGCTTATGAAGATCATTTTGTGCTTCCTAAAGGAAAAATTGTCATGGTGACCCATCGAAGAGTAATGTTATTGCAAGTAAGTTACCTCAATGAGTAACAAAATACAGTGCCTCAAGTCAATGCTTGTCCATTATACTAACACCTGAAGGACCCTAACTTTAGCGTGAAATTTTTTATTTCTTTCAGCAACCCTCTAATATTATTGGTCAGAGGAAGTTCATTCCAGCAAGGGATCCATGTTCGGTGCTGTGGGATGTGCTGTGGGATGACTTGGTGACAATGGAATTGACTATTGGAAAAAAAGACCACCCAAAAGCTCCTCCTTCACGGCTGTTGCTTTATTTAAGGAGTAAACCAACAGAGGCAAAGGAACAAGCTCGTGTAATAAAATGTAGCCATGAAACTGATCAGGCTCTTGAGGTCTACTGTTCAATTGAACGAGCAATGAACACTTTTGGAAAGAACCTTCCAAAGGTTAGTTTCTAATTCCATTTTTTCATACAATTCAGTTTGTTGTTTAAACAGATGTTGGAAAGCATGGAATTTGCGCAGATCTATGAATTCTTAGACTTTCCATTTTCCAAATATACAATTATCTAAACCGAAAGATTGATTGGCTTTCCAGAGTTGGAGTATAAATTGAAGACTCTGATCTTCTCAATTAGAGAATGTAACATTGATTGAACATGTAGCACCATAAGACATTGCTACGCATGAGATAACAACATTCTCGTTGAACAGTTGAGTTTTTTCTCATATAATAATTATTTTGATCATATTATTCAGGAAATGTTGAAACATAAAGTGATGAAGCCATATGCGCCTGGTGTAGACGGAACCAATAGTGAAATGATTTCAAAAGAAGGGGTTGTTTCCTGGTCGCCACAGCAGGTGCCTGCATCAGTTCCACTGAGTTCAACTTTTGGTAGCAGCTCCAATTGATACGGCAGCCTTTTTTTTTTTTTAAGGCTTTGTGCTGAAGTCAGGTCATAAATTCTGCGTCAATATATATATGGGCTGTTGGAACGGTATGCCATTGGATTAATTCTCAAGCAATTCCTTTATAACTTAAAAGTAAAAAAAAAAATAAAAATAAAAAAAGGTTGATTTTGCAGTAAAAGATCACAACCAATCACTACTGAGGTTTCTTTTGTTTATGCTTCTTAACTGATCTATTCAATTAATTAAGAATAATTCTGTTCTTGTACTATTTTTTGCACCAATCTGCCATACTACTATGTTTTCACAGTGAAAGGAAAGAATGATGAAGAGCTCACTCTCTTAACATCCTTCCTGTGCCTCCTTTTAAGGTGGGGAAAGAGGTGCTTTAGTTGAACTAAAGATGAATCTGACGGAGAAACTCAAGTGTCTAGTGAAAAAAGCTACATGCCTGATCCTTTTTAGAAGCATGGAATTCAATTGAGAATCAATCAATGGCCTGCGAGCTAGGAAAAAGAAACTCAATGTTTGACGATCAAAGCTTGTACAAAAAAAATACCTAGCTAAATTTTACATAGCAGCTCCTAGAAATGTATAGTTTTTGACGCTTTTTCCGCATGCCTTCTGTGTGGCATTTGTATACAGAACATTTTGCAAAATATAGCTTTGAATTCGTATTGAGTTGGCCACATTGTTAGGCAATTGGAAAGCAAATACTGTTTTTAAACATTTCTATATATGGCGTATGGTTTCTGTCCAGGTTCACAATCCAAGTTATTGTCGCTTTAAAATGGACTGGCAGGATGAGCTCAAATTACCAGTTATTGGTACTTCTCAAATTCACAAGGGAAGGAAGGTGCCTAACACGTAAGTGCAAATATTGTTTAAATATTATCTCAAAAGAATAGTGGCTTGATGGCCTTTTGTTTATCTAATCATAGTGGCACGTGATAGAAATCTCTCATTTTCTTTCCCTTCTTTTTAATAAAATATAATTACATAAATGAGGTAATGGCATCTGCATATCCTGTGCAACTTTTATCCAAATATTGATGAGATTTAGATTAAACATCTCTTTAAGTTTTTGAAGATACGAAAACAGGATAGAAAAACAAAATATAGTGCTAGTATAATCCAGTAATCCACAGCCCATATGTACTCTCTCCAAGCTGCAATGTGATGCTGATGGTTACAGGGGACTTCTTGTTTCGTGAAGTTTATGTGCTATATCTTTGGATGTGAAGGTGATGCTTTTATTTTTGAGCTTTGTAATCTGACCGTATGGAGATTGGAGATGTCTCATTTATGAAGTTAGTCTTTTGTCTTGTTGCTTGCTTACTCATAGTGACCTTATGAATATGAATCTTTATTTTAATGGATATTCATTTGTTCCAGCATTTGGTAAATCATGAGGCCTTTGCTTTTTTCTTGGAAACCAATAAATGAATCTGCTTTTTATAGTCTGTTTATAAAAAATTATATAGTTTAGCGCCTCATATTTTATTTTACTTTGAATTTAAAACCTTAAAATATGAGAGATTAAAATGAAATGGAAATATTTTTTTTTTAAGATTATTTAATTTACTATTTAAAGAAAAATAAAATAATTTGTTTTTTTTTTTTTTTCCTCAAAACGAGCTTCAAAATGTGCGGCAGAAGCCCCGCAGTACACATTCCTAATTGACTGAAGAGAAGGAACAGAAACCATAATATTATTTCCACGTGATAAGTGAGGCGTAGCTCTGGCAGGCAGCTTTTTCATTTTCAAATGTCCCCATTTCCCAAATAGAGAAAAGAACATAAGCTGCAACAACTATTTTCCAGTTTCCTGCTCTCTTCCTCTTCGTGTCTCCGCTTCTTTTCTTTTTTATTCAATCTTCCTATTTCAACTCAGATTTGCATTATTATGCACATCTATTTGCATAACTCTTCACTTTAATCTATAATTCATCGTTTCAATTACCCCCTCCCCTTTGTTTGGATCTTAATAGTGTAGAAAAATTGAATATATTGTTTGAATAAATTATTCAAATAAAAGAAAATTGTAATTTGTTTTCCAAAAAGGAAATAACTGTTATACTATTTTTTTTTTCTTATGTCTAAAGGTAGCTAAGTAATTTTAATATAAATCACACCTTTATTTTACATTCCACTCCATTTTAGATCAATTAAGAAGATTAGAAAAATAAAATTTCTCTTTTGTTCTCCTTTCTCCTTATTTCTCTCATCTGTTTAATATCTAAATAAGAAAAGTTGACAAAAAAATACTTTTTGTTCTTTTCTCTTTTTTACATTTCTCTAAATCTAAATAAAGGGTTAATTTCTATATTTGTGATTAAATATTCAAATTTTGATAAACTCTACTTAAGAATTTTTCAAAATAATAATCACAGCTCTTTTTAAGGATTCAAATTGTGGCAAACCCTGTTTAGAGATTTAAAAAAAAAAAAATACCGCTATGACAATGAAATGATGGGGTTTAGGCTTACTAAATTGATGCAAGAGACTGCTAAAAACCAGAATGGTCTATTCTATGTAATGTTGGATTAATAATCTAATTCCCCTCTTTAATCCTCTCATCACCCGTGACACCCGTAAAACACCAACCCGTGAATTCTTAATCGACACGTGTCTCCTCCTCCATTCATCCTTTTATCAGAATAATCAGAATTGCATAGCTGCGTTGCATGTGAATTTTCGTGTTGGAACTTGATTTTGCACTGGCCC
The DNA here is from genome assembly GCF_030052815.1 of Hevea brasiliensis. Lineage (NCBI taxonomy): Eukaryota > Viridiplantae > Streptophyta > Magnoliopsida > Malpighiales > Euphorbiaceae > Hevea > Hevea brasiliensis. The sequence goes on along the minus strand of NC_079496.1, from coordinate 611,349 downwards.
CACAAGTCAGCCCATGACAACCAAACATATAGAGCGTGTGGCGCGTGCAACTAGCTAAATCCGACTTGTCATAGCTGAACACCACAATCATCACCTTTACTTTTCCTGCGTGCAGTGCAGTACAGTACAGTAACCCAAACCAAATTACATTTTGCACATAAACCCACCCTTGACTTTTTTAGCTGATTAATCCACCACCCGTGAGTGCGATTAGGCCTCCCTTAGCTTCCATTTTGTTTACAGTTTACATTCTCTATTAATAAATAATGTTTGATTAACTTTACACTCGATTAGAAGTTGATTTTTTTTTAATCTCAAATGAAGTAAATTTAGTTCTTATAATTGGAAAATTTTTATTTATTTATTGGGTTATGCAGGACCATGTATAGGATTTGGACAGCTCGTGAATGGTTTAATTCTATTGTCGAGTACCTACTACAGGCTTCCTACTTCCATGATCACAAAGTTGGCTAAACAACAATAAAGAGTCACGAGACTCTCTACGTTTTTACATCACCACATTGCCACAGCTCCGATTATCATTCATTTTCATGTAATATTAAACCTTTAATCTCTTTCTCTCTCCCCTTTCTTGACTTGATAATTGATATCATAAAAGAACAAACACCTCATGTGCATTGCAATTTGATGATGTGTACATGCATTAGCTGGCTGCACATCAATTTCAGCAGAATTCCATCAGAATAATAAAGCATTTAATGCTTATTCCAACTTGTGAGATAGGGAGAAAGAAGAAAAAAAAAAAGAAAAAAATTGGCAGGCAATTTTATGAACCTCAATAAGGGTTTCCCGTGCATGAAAAGGTTAATTTGTCTGGCTGCAGCTTATGGGTTCTCTCTCTAATATGGGAATTGCTATAACTTCTATCTTTTCCAATCTCATGGATCTGTTTCAGCTCTCAATAATCCATACATATAGGATGAACAAATTCACATTTTTATTGAATTTCTTGCATGCTTTAGAGAAAGGCTTTAATTAATAATCAAAATTTTTTTTCTTAATTAAGATTCATTATTCTAAAACATAGTTTCTTGTCCAGTTATTTGAAAGAGTCAAGGTGGACAAGTAAATGAAACCATTTTGCCTTATAAGCACCGGCAGACATGCAACTCCCATCATTTCAATGAAAGAGTCAAGCCAGTTTAATTATGTCTTTAGCGTAGATGATATATGTAAATTACAATTAGAATAACCTCTTAGTTCCAGGGCTTCAACCTTAGTTAGTTTTAGCAGTAGGCTGCATTGGTAGACGATACATGATGGAATTCACTAATCAAGTTGTATTTGTTTCGGGAAATTCTATGCATTTGATTTTGGCACTCTGCTCTAGAGAAGCAGGGCCTCAAAGCAGTTCACAAGCTAACACTGTTGCAGATGAAATTCTTTCCTAGTCCCATCCCACTTTAACCTACTAGGCAACAGAATAAAAACAACAGCAGAAAATCCAAACAAATAAAAAATTAAATAAAAATGGAAGAGGAAACTAGACCACATAACTTAGAAACCAATGCAGAGCAAATATTATAAGGGAAATAAAATGCTGGAGATCAACACATGGATTTCCACCCAAGAACCCATAAACACTGCCAAATTTGCCACACAATTCCAACCTCCCTAAGCCTCTTCAACCCTTCCTCCCTACAGACAATGATGTTTCAATCAGTGCAAACATGACACGTGTCAACCTTGTGCATGAGAATAGTTTCTATGGGGAGCTTTTCTTCCATTATAAAATAACGCCTCTGCTTCATAATGGTCATTAGCCATCATCCTTCTTCCCTTGAGGTTGAGGCCTTCACTTGTTGGTCTTGCATTCTTTCTTCTCTCTCTATCCTGTTGGTTCTCCTCCATTAAATTTGGCATGCAACAACAACATCCATAAAGTTCAAACTGTCTTGTGGTCACTCTTCAGAGGAATCATTTGTGGTTCCTGCTCCCACATTAACATATTATCGGTTTTTAGCTCGTTATATTATAGTGTTGAAGATTACATACAGCAGTATCCTTCCAAGTTCAATTCATCGCTTCTAATGGAGATCGTTCGTGGTTTGGTAGTAATTTCAATTGTAGTAATTATTGTCGTTCAGAATTCAAGCAATGTACAGGGAAGATACCATTATCACAAGACAAAAAACAAGTCCTCCAAAAAAGGAGGGTCCCCTGTTGCTCCATCCCCTGATAATGTCCCTAATCCTCAAGATCCCTCTGTTCCTTCCTCCCCTGTTAATCGTCCTTCTCCAATCCCTTCAGACCCATATCCGAATGATCCTGGAAACTCCAGTTCAGATTGCACTTTCGACGTGACATCTTATGGAGCAGTTGGAGATGGTTCCACAGATGACACTTCCGCATTTGTAGAAGCATGGAAGGCAGCTTGTGCAGTAGAATCAGGGGTTGTTTTGGCTCCTTCAGGTTATGTTTTCATGATCACTTCAACCATTTTCTCAGGGCCTTGCAAGCCAGGACTTGTGTTTCAGGTAAATTTTTAATAAAGAAATCTCAAGTTGATCTTTTTCTCTTTTTTTTTTTTTTTTTTTTTTAAGTTCCAGTCTGGGAGTTGTAATTTCTTTTTTGTGAAAAAGGTGGATGGGTGCCTAACGCCACCGGATGGACCAGATTCCTGGCCAGAAAAAGATAGCAGAAAGCAATGGCTTGTTTTTTATCGAGTAGATGATATGACTCTCACCGGAAAAGGAACTATTGAAGGCAATGGAGAGAAGTGGTGGGATCTCCCCTGCAAACCTCACAGGGTAATTTTACTTTATTCCACCCTGCTTCACATTAGTTCTATATTTGCACAAGGGAAAAAAAAAATACTAGACCTCGTTCATGTTTGCCAATTTAACAATATCTGGTACAATCTTTTCTCCATTGCACCATAAATGCTTACCAAATGTAATTTCAGCAGGGTCCCAATGGAGAGGCATCCAAAGGACCGTGTGAAAGCCCTGCAGTAAGTGAAAATTATCCTTATAGAAAAATTTAATCTTTTCTCCAGTGCATAATTGATGAATTATACATATAATTTTCCATTATTGACATTTTTTTTTTTTGGCTTTTTGATTCAGTTGATTCGTTTCTTCATGAGCTCCAATCTAGTAATAAGCAATTTAAGGATTCAAAACAGTCCTCAATTCCACATGAAATTTGATGGCTGCGAAGGAGTTCTGATACAACAGCTGTCCATATATTCTCCCAAACTTAGCCCCAACACTGATGGGATCCACATAGAAAATACAAAGACTGTTGGAATACACAACTCTATGATTAGCAATGGTAAAGCAAAAAGAATCTGTCTTTAATACTCAATTTGTCAATTAATTGTCTACTATAAAATCTAATTAACGCCATTTTCTAATAATGCATCTTTGGCTTTATGCAGGTGATGATTGCATATCAATTGGAACTGGTTGCTCAAATATTGATATAGAGGGTGTGACCTGCGGGCCTAGTCATGGGATTAGGTACAAAGTCTCTGTTTTTAACTGAATTCATATTCTTTCTCGAGTTATCTTTTGTATTTTGATGCCCTTCATGGCTTTATCTAATGAAGTCCACTTAGGTAGCCAAATTATTATTGTTCTAAATGTTGCTTGCTTTCTATATTTTCTGTAGCATTGGAAGCCTAGGAGTACACAATTCCCAGGCCTGTGTCTCTAACATAACAGTGAGTAATGCAATTATAAAAGATTCAGACAATGGAGTGAGGATCAAGACATGGCAAGGAGGCACAGGTTCTGTTTCAGGCATATCCTTCCAGAATATACAAATGGAGAATGTTAGAAACTGCATGATCATAGACCAGTATTACTGCTTGTCAAAGGAATGTCTAAACCAGACCTCAGCTGTGTACGTGACAGATGTATCATACAGAAACATTAAAGGCACTTATGATGTGAGAACCCCACCAATTCACTTTGCCTGCAGTGACACTATCCCTTGCACAAATATTACCCTATCAGAAGTTGAGCTTCTCCCTGAAGAAGGAGAGTTGATAGATGATCCGTTCTGTTGGAATGCTTATGGGACAGAAGAAACAGTCACTATACCTCCTCTAAATTGCCTCAGAGATGGGGAGCCTGAGAGTGAGGGAGAGGTGGCTTCCTATGGTTGCTAAAATAATACTTGTGATTAATTATGGTTAGGATACTGTATAGAGCCCAAGAACCATTATCTTTCATGGGTCTTGATTACTATTTAGGGTCCATCCCTGTTAGGGTATTTCCCCTCATTGTGTGATGAGATTGTAATAGAAGATGGGTATAATTTTTTGGCCCTCGATTGGATTTTTACATGTATGATTTTAGTGATTTTGTTGGATTTTATTTTACATGTTTTTCATCAGTGGATGTGCCCTCTCTGGTCTCTTCCACCGCCAACTTATGTAATTATTTATTTTACATGTTTTATCACACCATTATAATTTTAATTAATAAATTTTAATTTAGTCGTATAAAATTGTAAAATATGTAAATTATTACCTCTATCAAAATCAAATGATCAGAAAAATTACATATTTTCCATTAAGAAAAAAATGCCACCAATGAACTTTTTGCTTAATGATATTTGAGTTATTGTCAATCTTCACATCTATAAAGCATTCCGTTCAATCCCAGTAAAAAGGAAAGAAATTTTTTTTTTAGTTGTATAATTAAGGCTTTATATATATATATATATATATATATATATATATATATATATATATATATAGTTTTTTATTAAAAAAATTAAATTATTTAAAAAATATATTATTTTTTAAAATTTTAAAAATTTTATTAAAATATAAAAATATTTATATATATATATAATATAAATACATATTATTAATTTAATATTACAACTAAACAAATAAAAAATATTGTTGTGAAAATAACAAATGGAAGCCTAATGGAAATTATAAATTAGGAGTCGACCATGCCACGGATACGAGGAACTTTGAAACGTCATGTCGTTCTGGAAATCTAACTCTCATTGTCTTTTGCTTGGAATGCGCCGCTTGGTTCACAGTTCCCTAAAGGAAGTAGGAAGTGAGAAGTAAGGAAAGTCTTTCTCCAATCTCGCGCTTTTGCTCTCCGACTCCGACGAAGTAAGCTGAGGCTTGATCTTCTTCTTCAAAATCAATCCATTACAGTATTGTAGTCTTTGCTATGTTCCCACGGCATTGATCGCCATTTCTCAGCTTCATTTGGAAGAAGAAATTGCCCAACGATGCCTTCTCTGCAAACCGCTTTGCCTCCTGAACTTGCCAATAACGCCATTAGGGTTAAGTATCCTTCTCTTCATTTTGCTTCCCCCTCTCCCACTTTTAATTTCACAATTTAGCTTCATTATTATTGGGTTTTCTTTTGCAGCTTTACCGTGAGTGTCTTCGACGAGCTAAATATATTGGACATCGGGTAAAACAACAATCTTTTTTCCTTTTTCTTTTATCATGAAGTTTTAAAAATATTATGCTAGTAATTGCCTTTGTCTATATGTTTCTAATTGAATATTGATTCTTACTATTTTAATTTCAATCATGTTAGATTCTCTTAATTTCGTTTGCCTACTTATTTTGGTGCTTTAGGTGATATAAGGATTGCAACGGTATAGTTAGGGATGAAATGGCCACTGAAATTTGCTTAAACTGTATTAAAGTGCTAAGCTTTAGCTTTTTATATTTTTCTGTTAAAGGAAAGAAAAGGTTTTTATTTTATTTTTCACTGTCAACTACATTTTTTTTTTTTTTTTGCGTGTGTGTTTCTTGGTTTGTGCTTTTTCCAACATTGGCAGTTGAGTCTTTGCTCTTCACAGCTCTTAGCTGAGGAAAAATGGATGGATATAGAAGGTTTTGTTAGTGAAGTTAGTGATTGAGAGATAAGATGGGCCCTAGCAAATCAATGGCTTTATCTAGTTCCCATGGTGGTTGCCAGCTTAGAATTTCTAATCAATTTGTTGATCATTTATTTCATTCTAACTACTGAGAAGTCACAATGGATATTGATATAGATTGTTCAAGAACCAAAAGTGAAACTCTTTTCATTTTGAACTGTAGATGTAAAACATAGCATTACGAACCTCTTTTCCCAATGTTCTCTAGAGAGTTGTACTTTTGTGGCAGAGAAAGTTAGAACTCAAAGTTTAAGATATGGAAAAGGAGCATAATGAGGATGAGAATGACCACCAACAGTCAATGTATGTCCTGAATGTACTTTTATATCTGAAACTATTTTCGTACTGCTAGATTATGGATCATGTACTCATTGTTTAAATTCTTGGGATATTCAAAGATTAAGGGTCAGAATATTTTGACGAAAGAAATTGGTTATTTTCTTTTTTTGGGAACATTTTTCATTCAACAAAAACAGGATCCATATTTAGTTAAGTCACATAGTAATTAGTATATTCTCAAGCTCTGTGGTCCTAAAAATTGTATCATGTTTTAAACCTTATGGGGTGTTTGGTACAAGGTTAACAAGAGATAATTGTTACCTTGTAACTTTTAACCCTCATTAAAGTTGTTACGATACTTAAAGAGGTTAGGTTAACTTTTCATCTCATTAATATTTATGCCTTTTTAGGGGGTTAAATGTTAACCTTAAGGGGTCTAGGTTAATAATTACCATCTTTAAAGGTTAAAACTTATAAGTGTAATATTTAACCTTTAATTTTTTAACCTTTACTCAACACACCCTTGGATTAAACATTATAAAATTTCACCAGCATAAATTCCAATATGACGCTTTGTACATTTTCCCATGTTGTTTGGCATAGTTGAAAGGTAAGAATTTGCTTCCAGGATTTTTAGCGTCTGGTTTCTGTTTAACTGTCTGTATCAGTTATGCTTATCAATTTAAAGTTGGGAAGTCAAGCCTTTGTTTACTTACTGTGCAGCAACATAACACACAACTTCTCATTGATATGGTTAGACAGCAATTTAAAAAGAACATGCACGAGACTGATCCAGAAAAAATTCAGAAATTGAAGGATGAGTAAGTACAGGTCCACATTTGTTGCTCCCATGTCATTATCCATGTTTTAGGAAGTGTTACTTCATCTTGTGTATTTATTGTGCACAGCTGGAGTAGAGGTTGCTAATACATGCATTCACACATACAGTTTTGTTATTTCATTTCTCTGATAGCAACACCACTGTAAAGTTTAACTTGATTTCTTCTGGGTTTTGTAGTGCTGCAAGAGGACTTATCAACCACATAATTTATGAGTCTGAGAAGGTGTCTGGTCGTAAATTCAGCAAAAGCACATGATTTTTGTTTGGAATTTTTCGATCTATGATTGAAGTTGGTTTATTAGATGAAAATTTTCAGTTAACATATAAATAAAGAGCAAGACCTCTGTACTGTTATCATCTTCTGTTTATGTTTATGACTATCATCTGGTGAGTGTTCAAGCTTCTTGTGCTGAATGAAATATCACGGCAGGATTTATCATACTGGCTTTCTGTATGTTGTTTTCTTCAATATCATAAACAGTAATGAATAATGTGCATGATAACAGAGTGAAGGGTAGCAAGTCAAATGCTCATTAGGTTATTGATAATCGTTATGTGATTCTGAAATTTAATGCAGCAGGGGGACCAATTTTCGCTGTTTTTCTTTCCTGGATGGTTTCATACAGGAGTTGATGTTATAGATCTGCCCGGTTATTATACTTGTCATCTTCCATGTCATCATTATAGGCTGGCGTCAATATGCTCTGACAAGTTTCTTCCAGGAAAGTCTGTGATCTGTCTCGTATGCTTTTAGGATCAGGTTTAAGGTAACTGTGCGTGCGTCCTTTTCACTTGACTTGAGAACAGTGGAAAGTTGGTCTATGGAGATTTATATTCGTCTTTGTTTTTAAAAGTTTCTGCGTCATTTTTTTTTTCACTTTTTACCAAGTTACATCCCATTGCTTGAAGGATCTTGAAGCGAAAGAAAGGTCTTCCCGTATACCATATCCAATTGGGCCACTGCCTCTTTAATCGAGGACTAGGACCCAAAGTTCTTCCATTTATGAACACGAACCCTGTAGAATTACATCCACTCTTTAACTTCATTCCTGTCCTGGTTGTTATTTTATTTTGCGTCCTCTGAACAAGCACCTTACTCGTTTACTGCCAGCTTCATTCAACATCGCTAGAATGTCAAGTAATTGTCACTTGTGTGAAGTGGACTGATATGTGGATGAACCGAGTCATATTGCAAAAGTGCTTGCTACCAATCCAGGGTGGCTGGTGCCTGGTAATAACTTGAGTTCTTGCCATGATGTCACGATATGATTGAATACACAAGTGGCAAAACAAGCATCCTCGATTTATTTTGCTGTTGGTGGAATATATATATATATATATATATATATATATATATATATATATATATATATATATATATATTTTAAGTTTTCCAAGCACTATAATTTATTTTGTACCGGTTGATTGTAGGCCCAGCCAGGGGTTGGTTTAGGCCCTTAACTAGATCAGGACGGGCTTGAGTCAGTGACTCAAGGTTCTGAATCAGAATAGGACCAGCTACAGGGATTGGTTTTGATCCCTGCTCCTCAAGCATTAAACCGGAATCAGCAATTCAAACCACTGGTTTTGGCTGAGCTTAAACCAGATTTAAAAAGGAAAAAACAAAATGGCGGCGCTATATGAATCAAATTGTTTATTAATCAAAACCAAAACTGTACAAAATTAGAATCGAAATTGAAATTGAAATTGAATCGGACTAGAAGTTGCTGGAATCATGGCCAATCAATTTGATTCCGATTCCTTAGTCAAATCTTGAATTGCTGATTCTGGTTTGGAACCGATCCAATGGCTAAGCCCAGTTTAAATGGCAGAAGGGTAAAAAAAAAAAAAAAAAGTAAGACAATAATAAGAGCAGCCGCAGCTTGTCCTTGATGCTGATGGAGTGGGATGTGGACTAATACGAGGAGCCAAATTCACACATCAAACTCGGGTAAAGTCTTGGCCCCCAACTGCAATATTATGCCATTTGAGGTCTGAAATGTAATAATTCGCATTGAATAATAATAATAATAATAATAATAATAATAATAATTATTATTATTATTATTATTATTATTATTATTTCAGGTAATGTCCATTTTGTTCTTGCGTGCCTTAAATGGTACTGCGCTGTTTATGTTTTCATCGGTTTCTTTGACACTGACATGTTGAGTAGGGATCAGTTTCATCAGTTTTCATGGCAGTATACCTATTTCTCTAAGGCAAATCAATATTCCTTCAAATGGCACTACTATAGCTTCTGATTTTCTTGCCTTTTGCCTTGTGTCTTAACATGGAGAATAGTGAAAATGATTTCTCCTTAAGAAGTAATCTTTGATGTTAAGAAGCAGCACTTAGTCTGCGCAGTGATGGCTACCCATGCCTCTGCCTCATTGGTAGTACACTGGTGCAAAATGTATATTCTTGTCAATTGATGGTGGAAATCAATAACATGCAATTTAATTTCTTTGCTTGCTGGCTTTTCTGATTACAAATTTCTTCCTGTTAGGTAAACATTTTACAACTACTAACCTCACTAACAACAAAAAAATAACAAAAGACCTAATGTGAATTCCCATAATACACTTCCTACATTAAACTATCCATGACTTGTGATTCTTTTTCCTGGTTAATGAACAAGTGGCCATCAATATTCGGTAATGATATACCATTTCTAACCAGTTTTTCCCAAATTGGAAGGTCTTGCTTCTCCTGCTCTTGGACTAAATGGTCCTCTTCCACCTTGACGAGGACTTAGCTCTCCTCTCAGTTCACTAACACGAGGGCTATATACCTTATCTGAAAACCGTGGGCTGTGAATGGTCTTGAATTCTTTGGATGGAGTTGAAGTGGAGCTTGCAACCCTGGGGCTGCGAATGCTTTTTATCTCACCTCTGCTTCGAGTGATCATCCCATCTAGAATTTCCCCATCATCTGCAAATGAGGCTGACCTACTCATCTCTGCCTCCTGGTATTAAACAATAACAAACCCAAGAAACATAGGCTCCCGTAAGTAACATATGACATCTCAAACTATAGGTATCGATAAATTTTCTTGTTAGTGCTATCAAGAATAGGCAAGGTTGATATTAATATTTCACTTGATGCTTGTAAATAAATAGAAAAGTAAAAACTCACAGTTGCTAGATTGAATGGTAAGGCTGGAGCCTCTTCGTACTCTGCAGCATCCAGATCCTGGAGGTGGGCTCCTTTGAAAAACTTGGGCAAAATGTATTGTCTCACAGGAACCAAAAGCATGATCATTAAAGGGAAAAGAACCCCAGCAATTGGAATCCATGTAATGCCAAAACAGACAAGCAAGTAAGCAGTCTGAAAGATAGTGAAAATTGCAATCGTCTTGAAAGGCACAGTTTCCACAAAAGTGGCATGGTATTCCTCAAGAACTCTGGAAAGGGAAAATAAATGGGAAATTAGTACGAGAAGGCAAAAAGATAGAATCACATAATTTTCTGCACATAGGTAAGGTAAAACAAAGAAGAAAAAGGAATGAGTTGGTTACTTGTATCTTCTGCTTGGAGCTGTGAAAAGCAATAAGATTCTCTCCCAAAACTGGTTACCCGGTAAGCTCTCAATGGCCATGAAAGCAAAATAACCCCAGAGAACTGATGTTGGGATCTTTTTTATGAAAGGCATGGCCGCAACACATCCTCCTACCATTATAGCTTGAAGCAAGTTACTAACCCGTTGTTCTTTCACCTCAACAGGCAATAAATCATCAATCTCCTTCTCAACATCAAATACTGTCTCATCAACCGGAGCATCAATATTCCCAATTGAGGCCATCTGAATAGTTGAATCTTTCAATTCTTTTAATCCCTGATCACATGAAAAATTTAGGCAAGGTAATAGTCAGCCCCATATTCACTGATCAAACTAAGGAATATATATATATATATATATATATATATATATATATATATATTGAATCATTCACTGCAAAAACAAAAAATCTATAGATAGTCATCCAAGACTTGCATAATCCAACTCAACTCAACTCAACTAAACCTTTGTCCCAAAAATTTATTGAGGTCGGTTATATGGATTCTCTTTCTTCACTCTAAACGATTTTGGGTTAAATCCTCAAAAATGTATAATGTTTCTAAATCATGTTGTACTACTCTCCTCTAAATCAATTTAGGTCTACCCCTTCTTTTCTATCCAATATATAAAATTTTGATACTTATCACTGTAAATAGAACCATTGGCTTATTGTCCTAAATGCTTGGTTTTGTCAAGTTTCAAAACCATGCTATTTACCATTAATTGTTACGCACACAATTGGATCACCAATAGTAACCTTTTTATGTATGAATTAACTTAAAAACAAGTCAATATACCTGGGCAGAGGGTTCCTGATAAATCAAGGGGGTCTGCATCTGTTGGTAGGCTTCTTGCATGCTTTCATACACTTGTCCCAAGGTTGACTTCTTACTCATACATTTGCGAGCTGTTGCCACAAGTCGATTACGAAGCAACTGCATAACATGTAGATACTGATGTAAAATAACTAATGCATGCGCATGTGACCTGATACATTTGATTTTTCCATCTTTGCTCATCACTCATCAGGATTTTAGGGGCAATTTTACTGCTTGTAAAAGAAAAACCTCATAATCACAAATTTTTTTTTAAAAAAAGGTGGCAAAAGCACTTCAGATGTAGGTAAGTTTAAGTTTGGAGTCACAAAGAATGCAAAATGCCTACGCCTAGACTATTTATGCATACTTGGTGCTTTAGTGTAGCCAAACTCTTAGTGTGCATGGGAGATTGAGGAATGACACCATTTGATGGAGGGATTCCAATAAGACCACATAAAAAGACCTGCCAAACCATTACACGATTTCAGAAATTTAACAACACAATATTTTTCAATCATATACTAGCGGTATGCATCAAAAAGAGAGGTGCTTGTACCATGAATCCTAAAAGCAGTAAATCATAATGGAAAGAAGGCGGTTTTCTCAAATTGAATTCCTTCTGCTGAGCAAGCTGAGATGCTACACTGTGGTCAAAATAATAGAGCACTGCAATCATTGTAGCTGGAACAAAAGCTCCAATTATATAAATAACTGGCACATTTAGCATATCCTGTCAGTTTTGTGCATAAGCTGTTAGTGTTAACTCAATATTTGGGTCTAAGAAACAGGAGAATTACAGACACAGAATAAGAAAAATGAATGCCATGCCTTCATGACAGTCCAGTTCTCATATGCCCCTGTTGACCATGGATTTGGACTGAAAAGACGCCTTGGGATTCCTTTTGGAATACTTCCTGACGGAATATAGGAAACAGCAGTCCAAACCAGCACCATCAATGGCACACCATAATCTGCTATGCAGCCTCGAAGAGACCCTGTAAGAAAGTAATAATAGCTATTCTAATCAATGTTTTTTATTTTTTTATTATCAAATATACAAAGTTGTGATTGTGAGACTGAGCTTTTCACTGAGATTCAACCCACTTACCAGAACCATAGCGCCAAGACCTTGCTTTTCTGCTTTTTAATGCTGTCAGCAGAAGGCCAAACGAGAGAACCAAAGCAAACATCCCATTTGCAAATCTCCATGAGTATTCAAACTGAATTGACTTTGGATTTTCTCTTTCAGGTATGCGAATTTCACCAATAATTCCCTTTCAAAACCAACTTAAAATTCAAATATGGTACTATAGAGATGCAAATCAACAGTAAAAGCATCATAATCTTCTATGCATAATGTAATTGATTAATTGCTTTTGCAAAATCTCAGGAACTGAATTGAGAATAGCAATTTTAGGAATTCCATTGATTATATTATTAGACATAAGGTGTAAAGAGAAGAACAAGGTTTGTCATCTTACTTTGATAGCTTCCTGCATGAAAAGCATGGCAATCAGAAGACCAAACAATTCTCCAGCAAGGCGAGTAAACCTATTGATAATGGAGCAAGCTCCTAAAATAGCCAGTAGAAACAACAAGATCGCTGTCCACACGCATACCCTGCTCATCCAAACAGCCATATAATGGCAGCAGACATTTAAATGTTGAGTAAGAATACAAAAAGAAGCCTAAAACTAACAAAAGTCAGTAAATATCATTGTGATAAAAATTCAAGCAGAAATCACATAAGTACATTTTGAAAGGCAAAAGCAAAGACTATAGTCCATACCATCCCGTCCATGCCAGGAAGAGCTTTGATCCCAAGTCAGGTCTACTTTTAGCAAAATTGAACATGAACGTGTACATAATTACAGTTGGCTCTGCAACTCCTAGGATCAGCAAAGGCTGACCTCCAATAATGGAATGTATAGTTCCACACAATGCAGTAGAAGCCAATGTTTGAACAGCTGTGAGAACCCCGTCTGCCAAAAGAAAGGAAGAATATAAGAACTTAAATTATATACTTGTCCACACAAAGAGAGTAACCACTTAGAACAAAATAAGATTATGTAAATTACCTGTATCTCTTTCCAACTGTTCTCCGAATGAAATAACTGGAATTGCTGAGGCAAAAAAAATGTATGTGGTGGGTGCTAAAATCCTGAGAAAATCATAACAGGATACAAAAAAGAGCGCATCATTTGAAGACAAAATTGCTTTCAAAAAAAAAAAAAAAGATAAAATTCAGCAGTAGAAATCGAAAAGGCAAACTTTCAAACTGAACCACGTTGATAACACAATCCTATAATAAATGATAATATTGAAATTTCTCTCATGGCAAGAGAAAGATGTACCTGAAGCCTGCCCTGAAACCACCCATCCAATCCTGCTTGTAACACATCAATCTCCCTTTTAGATCGTTCTTGATTCCACGAAATGGCACAAAGCTCTCTTCCATAATTCCTTACGCAATTAGGACAACAATATCAACTTATTTTATGCTTCAACTACGTACAAGACCAAAACGCAGAGTTTTCAACAAGGAAGTTGCATTTATGGCTATGTTTCGGAGGTAAATAAGGTTGGCATTGGACGAATAGATAATCTGTACCCTAAGATAAACAAATAAATACCTCAGGCATTGGAAAGAGCTCAGATATCATTTTGATTAAACAAGGAAAATATCTGTATAATACAATACGGTCTAAATTGTGCCATTTAAAGTTCTACCCAGAATCTAAAGACGCCGGATAATTGCATCCTTATGTTGAGGAGAGAAGTTAGCTCATGGGCAAACAAGTTCCAAACCCAAAATAAAATACCAAGAAAATTTAGGACTAAGGCATTTACTGTTTAAGCTGCAAACAAGACAAGCATTTTGCTAGTAAAGACTATTTACCTTGAAACAATGTGGATGGCGACACAGAGGAGGGTCACAAGGAAAGCTCCAAATATATCGGCCTGAAAGAGTAGAGGAGAGAAATATTTTAGATTTAAAGCTGATCTAGTGTAGGTCAAAAGGAAATGGAAGGAACAATACTGCAATGCTTCACAGCGGTACAGTAAAGGAATCCTAGAAAAGCTAAAAATGAAGATAAAGAAGAAATGTAAATAATTAAATAGAAGAAGTCCAGAGATTCAAGAGTAGATGCATCGTAGAATACTTACCCAACCCGAAGAATTGAAAATGCAAAAGAAACCAATTGTCTTTTTGGTTCTTTTATCTGGGCTTAAAAAAGAGAGGTGCAGAGAAAGCTGGTAGAAGGGTACTTTTCATGTGTGTGTCTCTGCAAGTCTGTGTGAGTGAGAGAGAGAGAGAGAGAGGATGCCAGTCCATGACAAGCTGGCCTGGAAAGAAGCAACCAAGTCGCTTCATTTCACTGATCTCTACAGTATCCTCCAAATGGTCTCCCTTGCTCTTTGTAATTAAATAATTTAATTTCCCTATTCTCAATAAACAAATATATTCTTTGTATAAATACCTTTTGATTATCGGAGAACATATCTCGTTGAAGACTTATAATGGTTATTGACATCTTGCATATTTATAAATATGTATGTACAGTAATCATGTCTTGAATACAAAACAACCTTCTCCTCACCTGTATGGATTTGATTCTCCATTCTCCATGCATGCATGTCGGATTCACATTTATTTCAGAAACTATTAATTATGATCCTGTTTACATTGTTTAGGTTAAAAAAATCTCCATCAATTAATTTAATTTTCATATATATTATATGCCACCTGATATAATCAGAGTAAGTGATTGAGAAAAAGATTTGGCTCTCCATCAAGTACGCAAATTGGGTTCACATTAGTTAAAGAAGCTTGTAATGATAAACATAATTCTTAGAATGTATTGGACTTTGTGCTAATTAATCAATCAGAAATTGATGAAAGAGTTTAAATGAAGATTGTGAATTTGAATTCTAATTCAAATTGCTATCCTTCTTTTTTCATTTAAGAAAAAAAGCTTTCTTTTTTTTATTTATTTATTTATTGAAAATAGTCGTCTAGCTTTTTAAAAAATATATGTATATTGAGGAGAGAGATTACAATAGTGAGATTTAAATTACAATTGACAAGCCTCACCTTTATTATTAAGGCACCAATTTGCGTCGCTAGCCTTTTTAACATAAGACACAAATTGTTAAGGTATTTTATCATTAAAAGTGACAAAATACAAATATTTTAAATAAACATGGTTAACTTTTTCTTTCCTATTCCTTTTTTAAGATTGGGATTTAGATATAGGACATTCTCATAGTTAATAGTATTAGAGATCTCATCTTCAGACAAAAAAAAAAAAAAGTATACGAGAATTCATAATCAAATAAAGATAAATATCTTTAGGAAAAGAAAACGAATAGACAAAAACGATAAAAAGAGAGATAGCGCTACCAACAACATAGCAACAAGCACCATTTGCAAAACTCAGATAAAAATATATGTGGGTTGTAGAGGTACAGATACCAGTATGTATACTATGATCCACCCACCTCCAAAGCTGAAAGAAAGAGGCGTGTAGGGGCCAGAAAATCCTAAATCTTCGAATAACCCAACTTTGGGCCACCCACGTCCATGATGGCTATATTGGCTATTATTGCCCATGAATTGATACAGAGATTCATAGATGTCCAAAATGACTGGTAAAGGACAAACCAACACGAGCACTTTAGTCAGCAGAAAAGTCCAACTTATTTCACGGTTTCCATTATTTTATCAAACAAACAAATTTGTTAAATCTAACTTTCAAATATTCGTTGGTAATTCGGATCCCACGTCGAGTGTGTGTATAACATTTATATGAAATACATAATATTAGTAAAATTATCATGCTTTTATCAAAATATCGGATCCTGTTTCTGAATATTGGATGCGTACGTTTTTACTTTTGAAAAAAAAAAAAGCCAAAAGAGACCCACAGTAAACAATAAAGGGTGAGCCGAGTGTCCCGATATGATCCTGATTGAGGTTTATTAGTGTGTCACCGTACCCAGAAGCTAATCTTTAGAATCCCACATCTAATGTGAAAAGTCTTAATAAAATTATTATGATTTTATTAAAATATTAAGTAATCTCTCTGGGCATTGAGTGTACGCATTTTTACCTTGACAAAAAAAAATTCAAATGATCATACTTTGTTCCTGGGAGATTTTGTAACTACCTAGCTGACTTTCTAGTTACTTAAAAAAAAAACATTTTTTTTATTAAAAATAAAACACTTATTTTCGAATTTTTTTTAATAAAGGATGAAAATATATGCTAATGAGACATCTTATTTCAATTTTTAAAATAATAAGAAATAATACTGTATAGAAATTGAAGTAAATACAAAGGGGAGGCTCACGAAAATAAACTAGATGTTTTTCAAAATTTAGGAAAATAAGCAATTGGAGGAGTCGCAATCCAAATGATTTTGTCCCACACAAATGACTAACCACCAAAGCTTGACCTTCACTTTTCAATCTTCAAGTTCGTGTCCTGAATCACGATAGTAAGCCTTTTTTGGGCCTTTTTAGGGCCAAAGACCAACCCATATCATGCAATTGGTAGACCCCGGAGAGCTGTGGCTCACCATTTTGTGGGTTTCCTTTGGTGCCATCATGATCAAGGTGAGGTGTGAGTTTGCGGCCTATAACAATGACAGTTGGCATGGAGACAACCTTTTGTACAAAGGCTTAAGGCCCAATGCAAAATCACTTATTTTACCTTTCAATAATAATAATAATAATAATAATATATTATTATTATTATTATTTTATTTATAATGTTAATAATATCAGACTAATCTGATTGATTTTTCTCCATAAGATAATAAGAGTGAAATAATAAGAAAAGATCAATCATATTCATAATAATTAAAAAAAAACTACCTCTTACAATGTGACACCAATTATTACCCACCTCATTAAGCCTCCATTGAAGAAAAAAAAAAAAAAACCACATTCATTTTCCCCCCTATTCTACCAACTTCATTCTACTTCTATATTTAAAGATTATAATAAAAAGTAACAGAAGGTAGCTTAGTGAGGATGAAAGATTCGTGCACAGTACAGGGATCCAAAGAAAAATTACACATCCGAGTTGTGGGATCTCTTTCACTGTTTTCCTCAAAGTGAGACCTTATAGAGTTTGAAAAGATAGTTATTATTAAACATACTGGAAATAAACATACAAAGGAAAATTGGTTACCTCTTTCTTTCCATTAGACTCCTTACAAGTTGCAAAACACGAACAAACTCGCAAAACAATGAGAAGTCAAAACCCGATGCTTCATCACCCTGTGTGCCCATTTTAGGACTTCTTGAAGAGTGAGTGCATGGGCTCTGACAGATGATGAAGTCAAAACCACCATACTTCTCAATCAGTTTATCAATCTTGTTGCTGTTTAGCTTTTGGATGTCTTCTATCTGCTCTAGCTCTCCAGTTTGGCCGCTAATTTGCCACCACTTTCTTAGAATTCTCCGCTTTGTTTCACTAATTTCCACCGAGACAACGCCCTTCATATGGATTCCAAGCCGGTTTAAGGCAACTTCTGCCCCACCTATTCCACTAAAAATTGACAACATTGTTACTCCATCTGGGAACATAGATTTCAATACAGAGAGATGATGCCCCAAAGTGTCTATCTGGAAGCTGTATTTAAGTGAATGAAGCCTTTCAGTTAAGTTACTCTCCGTAGCTTGAGTGTGATTCAATGGGTAACCTAGAATTATTTCCAAATACTCTGGCTCTATACGGCCAAGTTTGTTCGGACCTACCCATATAAGATTTAATTTGTGGCAGTGAAGAAGAATGTCTCTCTTATTCCGTTCAGATGGAAGCAAACCTCCAGAATCACTAAGCATCCTTCCAAGCCTCTCACAGAGCTGAGATACTCCACTAGTTTCAGAATTGATGCAGGTCAATTGCTTCCTCGTATCCCATGATGGCCACCATTTCTTCCTTTGTGGCATTGCATCTTCTATGGACATTGGTGGCTTTGGAAGGATACAAAACCTACTTTCAGCAGGAAGATTGTGCACGTAACCTTCTTTCCTTCTCAATGCGGAGAAGAACTGAGTATTAACAAATTCAGGCTCCACAGCATATAAAAACTGAGATATTTTGCCCCAGGTGTCAAAAGATACAGTTGCAACATTTCCATAGAAAAAATATGGAGGTTTAGCTACCATTCGATCAACACTCTTGCTTGAATTTGATTTTGGTGCTTTGGGAATTTTGAATCCAGCAACTTCATCATCAACTTTCTCTTCCACCCATGTAGGTTCAAAATAGGAACTTAAGTCATCAGTATATTCTGGTTTAGGATAATTGTCCACAAAGCCAATGTTGCCAAACTGAGTGTCAGGATAGTCCTCAATGTACTCTTGTTTTGGCCTTTTTCCCCTATGAACTTCCTCCATATTTAGATTGTTTGACCGAGAGACAGCATCTTGGCTAAAATCCTCGGTTTTCAGTTTATTACCTTCCATACCCACATTAAAGGTTTCCCAATCACTTGCAGTGCGTGAACGATTCATTCCAGAACGTTTTGAGGAATACTGCACAAGATTAGGAAAAAGCTTAGTACAAATAAAACACAATTGAGTCTTGCTTTGTAACAAACAAAACAAACAGATGCACAAACAATTTGAGAAAAGCATGCATGCATAACATCTTAGGGTACGAGGAAAGAAACAGCACTGAAAGAATAATTTTTGAACTATTACTTGAGTGCTGACAAAGTGCACAAAAAATGCAGAAGATATCATCTATACTCTCATACACATGATCTATCATTTCTAAGGCACTCCAATCACCATGGCCACTGAAATTAGCTAGAAAAGGATGTTGCCATGTACATTCCCAATGTCGGCCCATGCAAAACCAATTCAAACCAACAGAAGTATTTGGCCCTTTCTGCTATTGTAGGACAATTTTTACAGCATATAATTGATAAGCTTAACAAATTATTGAGTTGCATCGATGATAGGCACTTAATGTTAATCATAAATATTACAGTCAATCAGGTAGCAATGAATCAGACATTTATCATGTTTCTCAGATAACAAAGTAGAATTAACTTGTTTGCTTTATCTCATAGCTGTGCATTTGGCATGAGTTATGCATCAATTAGAAGTACTTAATGACCATCATGAAACAGTCAATGGAAATGCTAGCGTCAGTTGCAGGTGACATGACTAACACATCTGAACCATTGATTCGTGGGGGTCCCACATGCATTAAATGATGGGACCCACATGAATCAATGACACAGATGTGTTAATCGCATCACTCACGACTGACGCTATCACTCCTCTTACAGCCAATTGACAACCATAGATCAGGCATTTATCTGTCAAGTAGACAATAACATAGAATTAATTTATTTACTTTGTCTCATAGCCATGCATTTGACTTGAGTTCCTTTATTTACACCTACAAGCTCAAGAGAATGATTTAAGAAAATTGAAAACAAGTTTCTTGATCATCCAATCCAAAAGACACAGAATTTTCAAACTGAAAATACAACTGAAGACAAGGCCTATAAAATAAGAAAATTGAAAATGCTTGTTCACTGGAAAATTCATTGATCAAGAGAAAACAAACACCTTATCTTCTATAACGTACTTCTCTCCAACTTGCTCTGCACAAATTGAGTTAGCTAGCTCTAATACTGGAACTTCTGAACCTGGAACACATGAAAAGATTGATAAATCTTTGCAAAACACTAACATGGGAGGCAATTCTGGTAACAACAACAATTTGTTATATATCTCATCAGCATCACCAACAATCAAGTCTTTTTAAGGATGGAATCAACAAAAAAAATATCACTGTAATTTCAAGAGGGGAGGTAGATCAGAATAAGAACATAAACAGGGCTTCCGGCAGGGTGACTTTATTAGACCGGACATTGAAAGTTAAAAGAGTTATAGGATTGGAACACTCGTCACTTTCCAAAATGAAACAGAACAATATAAATGAAAAAAGGAATTGCAAATTAATAACTTTTAACATTTTGCCTTTACAGGTGGAGCAGAATTGGTAATTGAACAAAGTTATGACAAACAATAACCACTCACCAAACCTATCAATTGCTAATGAAATTTCGTTCTCAGAGAAACCCATTTCAAGCAAATGAAGTGTCTTCTCCATAGTCCCAAATAAAGTTTCGTTACTAATATCCTGGAAATTTACAGGTCAATCAATATTAGATTGAAGCAATATGAAATAACATGAAAATTACATATGCATAGAATTAATTACCAAATTTGACCATTTAGAAAGAAATTATTATTAAAGAAAAAGAAGAAGAGACTGCCAAACTAGACAACAGGTTGCCATTAAAAATTCTCTTGCATCGCCTTTTTATTACTTGGAAAATCATTAAAGACAGCAGCAACATAATGTCAGCAACCCAGAAGAACTAAAGGAAGCTCCCAAAAAAAAAAAAAAAATTACTATGCAAGTGCCAATTGTCAATTTTAGCAGCAAATGTGGTAAGAGTACATTTGTGTTCTACAAAGTTACTAAATATGCTGTTTGTTTCCTAAACATTCTAAAATGCCATTGAATACATACCTCATTTACTTCTGCAGTATCATCAAGCTTGTCATCTATTTCCTCACTAAAATCTGCAGCTATCTGGGCAGCAATAATGAAGTCTACCATTTCATCAACTGAAGCATCTACACCTGATATGTAACAGCATGGGATCAACAGAACTTTCAGAGCTAGGGCAATTTTAGTTTGTTTTCAAATTGGATAGACAAATTCTGATGAGAATTAATTAAGTGAAAACATTAAAAAAAAGAGTAGGAGGGAGAGAGAGAGAGAGAGAGAGAGAGAGAGAGAGAAAAAAAGAAAACTTCTGCAAGAAATTTGTTTTCAAATTGGAATAAAAACTCCATTGGAGGAATTCAATTGAATGTCAGGCAAGCATTAAACACTCAAAAAGATCAGCTTCATCTACTCCAACTGAAGCATCTCTACAAAGTTGCTTTATAGAGAATCAAGAAAAAAATTTTGCTGTCACTCAAAAATAAAGACGTAAAACATGCTAACTATCACTAAATTGGAAACAAAGAAGCAACAATAACAATAACGGCAAAATTATACTCAAGCTTGTTCGATGCAGAAAACAACATTCATGATGCACAACTCTCCAAGTGCCTGAGATGTTTCTTTGTTTCAAATATATCTCCAACCTAGAGGCACCAACTGCAACCCAATTTATTGATTATAACTAGGCATCTATATCAGTTTCAGAGGATGTCTTCTCACCTGTTTCACAATAGTGCCTGCTAATATTTGGGTGTTCCTACACTAATTTTTTTGGTGTTGTTTCATCCTTACTAAGCAATTGCTTTAAGAAATTTAATATTAATTCTATTTCTTCCATCAGGTGACATGGCCAACTGCCAACTTATTGTTTGAATTTTGAAAGCCGGTTTTTAGCCTTGGCCATCAGGTGAAATAGAGAACATGAGCATTCTCTAACATTCATCAGGTTCAAAAGGCTACCAAAACAATATATATTTGTCCATAAAGTGAACAATTGGACACTTTTACATACCAAGCTTTTCCATTGCAAAATCAACTTCCTTTGCTGAGAAATTCATCTTCAGTAAGGTTGCCCTTTTGTCATCATCAACTCCATAAATATCTGGCTCCTGCAGAAGATTGATTTAACCAAACCAAATGCGATATAACTCTCCTAGGCTGTAATTGGCAATCAGCATGAGATAGTCACCCCGCTGACATGGCAATCAAAATAATGTCACCCATAAATTAGGTAGCAATGAAAACCAGACTTCTTGCGAGCAACAAAGCATGAATAAATTCAAATGCATGAATTTTAAACAGCTATGCAACTGATCATCCTAAAAAAGAGAGATTAGGGTAAGATGATATCTCATTTTCAGAGTTCTGTTTTATAAGCCATGATTCCTGGCATGTGCAAACACATCCACTTGCCAAAAATTCTATGCTTGATACAATGAACAATCAGAAAAATTCTGTGCTTGATACAATGACCAATCAGAAAAATATTTGCAAACAAAAGAAAATGCATCAGCTGAAAATAAAGATATCACGAAGGTTAAAAAGCTTTTACAGGTGCAGAGAACATGGATGGAGAAGGTACTCACAAACTTGATCAGTAATGATTAAGCAGATTGAAAGAGCCTTCATAACATACGGAAACATGCTGAGCATTGACCTTAAATATTTATCATATATATTCAAGTTAAGTATGACAGGAGTTGACATGGATATATCACAGCTTATTACCTCTTTTGGTTGAACAAATGTAGAACATTCTGAAGGATTGGTTGCATCCTCGTCATCAAACAAGCAATCCAGAGAATCTGATGACTGAGAGTTTGAATTTTGAGGACCCTAATAAAAAAAATAAAAAAAAAAGAACGGTTTTTCTGAGGCCCAAACCTCCATAGATGAAGTTAACATAAACAAAATTTTCTCAGAAGAGGTATAGGAAACAAAAAATGATAGGAGAAGCAACAGCAGCAGAAGAAGAAGGAGAGGGGAGATAGGGAGAATGATACCACAAAATTATTGATTACTTACAGAACATTCCATGAGAATCTCTAATAACAAGTCAACATTGTCTTCACCTAGATATAAGAGAAGATATTAACCAATCAAGATTGAAACTCAACCATTATCTCACACAATTCTTTGGGGAATTAATGAAAATGTGATAATAACTACATGCAAAGTTATCCTGGGATGTAGTTTTATAATTGATTCCTATGCAACCAAATACTGATTTATTTCTGTTGAATTAATACATATGACACTATTCACCACATCCATCTATGTCCACTTCAAACAAGATTAAAAGATGTGTTTATGAATTAAATACCATTTTCTTCAATTACTTTGTCAACAAGCGCAGGTGAGAATCCCATCCCAGTAAAAAATGATCTTAAATTGCTTCCAGATGAACTTGCAACATTTTCCTGAAATTCATGAAGAAAAGGCATCATCCAAGTACAAAAAGAAGACTATTACAAGTGAGGGAATCAACAGACCTCCCAACGTCAAAAGCATCCAAAATTTTGCTTGATGTTTTTTGTCCTAAATGTAACAATTAATTAATTCTCACAAGAAGTTTTTTTTTTTTTTTTTTAATTTGTTGCATAGAATTTCTGTGCCAAGTTTTAAGTTCAGCTAAATGTGCTTAATAACAACGATAAAGATTAAACACCCTAATATCTGGCAAGTTAGATAGGGAGAAGAAAACATTGAGCAACTGTTATGCAAAGCTCTAGAAGATTTGAATGTAACATACCAACACAAAGAATGAATAAATAAATAAATAAAACAGAAGTCAGTGAATGATATATCTACTTTGTTAAATAGGTCATAGAAATGTGAGCATACCCCGAGTTGCCTTGAGTACATGGCATCAGTCTGCAACTCAAAATCCAACATCTCAGGCTTTGGCACTATGGTTTCATTGATATCAGGATTTGATGAACTCTCAACATTCAGAATTTTTTTAAGTTTACCCTGTATAATATGGATTGTGAGTATAGAAACAAGTACGGTCCAATAATTATCCCCTGGGGACTGGGGCAAAATTAGATTAATACATGGTTCATACCATTTCAAAAAGAATGGAGTTCTACAAAGAAAGAAACTGAGCTGTATCTCTAACCCTGCAAGGTAAATCATTCAAATGAACATAATTTAGTTATAGAACGTGAAACCTCTTCTCATGGATCTCTGGGGTGTTTTGTTGCAAACTTAAAAACAAACATCTAAATCAATTTCTTCACAGAAAAGCCTTGAGCTGCACATGTAACTACAGCCATCTAAAAAACTCTAGAATACCAAGATGAAAGTATGATAAGGTAACGTTCACGGGGCAAGGCAATTGAGAAAAATCAACAAGAAACAGAAAATTTAAAGTAAGGAATACCACAATTCAAATATATGTAACAATGTTTGTAACCATTACTAAGCAAGCAAAAGAACTATCACAAAAATTAAAGAGCAAAGCTCTCATAGTCTAATGCAAAACCACCAAGCTAACATGACCTTGGGATTAAAGTTTCTTTCAATTTCTTCCTTCATTTTTCTTAGTAACCAAACAGAGTGATATTAAACCACTCAAATTCAGAAAGAAAAGAACACACAGAGCACAATAATCAACAGGAGCAAAGATCTCCCGTCTACGCCTGTAGGAGCTAAGACAAGGAAGTGCAAGTGAAGCATCACGATCAGAGACATACCTGATCAGAGACTTCATAAACTCCAGACAGAAGGCAAGAAGTATCGGAGAGCTGAAGTAGGTAAAAAATTACCCGACGCAAATATGGGCACGGAGTCAGGTGTCCACTTTACATGCGAATGGGTTAACCGGTGGATGGTAACTTGCCCAAGAGGCGCCCCTGGCTTGTAAGTTTTTGACCTCCTCCTTATTTGAAAAAACAAACAAAAAAATATTATTTAAACAAAACTACCTTTATTTTCAAAATACAGTATTTAACTTATTATTTTTAATTCGTTACATTATTAATAATTTATTTTTATATATGAAAATAATAATATTAACAAAGATATTTTTATATCTTTTAAATATTATTTTAATCATAAAAATTTTAATTTTATAAAATGAGTCATAATAATAATTAAATTATGATTAAATATTAATAATTTTATTAGGTTAAATTATAAATTATATTGTATTGTTTGTATATATAATTAAGAATTTCATATATGATGTTTTTTTCTTATGTTGAATATTTTATATATCTATATCATGAATGTGTCGTGAAATTTTATGTATAAATATTATCTATTTTCACAAAGTAGGATATTTATAATTAATATTTTCAATTGAATATATATACTCAACTCAACTAAGTTTTTATCCCAAAAATTTATTGGGTCAGCTATATGAATTCTCTTTCTCCACCCTTAATGATTTTGAGTTAAATCCTAAAAAATGTGTAATATTTCTAGGTCATGTTATATTACTCTCTTCTAAGTCAGTTTAAGTCTACCCCTTCTTTTCTTTCTATCCTCTAACCCAACGTGCTCTACTTGTCTAACTAGAGCTTTTGTATGTCTATACTTCACATGACTAAATTATCACAATCTCCATTCTCTCAACTTATCCTCAATTAACAATACTCCTACCTTTTTACTAATACTCTTATTACGGACTTTATTTAATCTAGTATGACCACTCATCTACCTTAACATTCTCATCTCCGCAGCTCTCATCTTAGACACATACGGTTCCTTCATTGTCTAACACTCACTACCATATAATATGGTCGGTCGTATGGCTATATGGTAAAATTTTCCTTTCAACTTATTGGAAATCTTACAATCACATAAAACTCCCGTGGCACGTCTCACTTCAACCATTCGGCTTTAATCCTATAACTAACATCATTTTCACATCCTCCATCTACTTGAAGGATTGAGCTGAGATATTTAAAGTGATTACTTTAAAACAATACCATTCTATCCAAACTAACTCATTCCCTATTACCAGTTCGGCCTTCACTGAACTTGCAATGCATGTATTCTGTCTTTGTTTTACTTAACTTAAAACCCTTTGTGTCACACCTTACCCCTCTATAAGGCATAACATGATCCCGTAGTATACCTAATGAATTATCGACTCCATCTACCAATAACCCATTAAATATACTACAAGGAATTTTTAAATAATTTTCTTACTTTTTGAAAGTGGTGAGCGTTTCTAGCAGGCATTATAAATATTTAATTGAAGTTTAAAAGTTATGTAAAATTTTTGTCCATTTTTATTTTTTTCCGTAAATTTTGAGAAAATTTCGGCAGAGTGCCAGTTGTAATTGAGAAAAATAAAAAATTTTACCTGTGGAAAACACTTCCAAATATATCACTTCAACCAATCTCAACCACCATTTCAACTCAAATCAACACAATTTCCTCAACTCCATAATTTAAATCAATTTGTCACAACTCATAAATTTCAATTTAAATATTTCTGAAAATAGACATAATTAGCTTCATGCACATTGCATTAGGGGAAATTTAATTTACATACATCAGTATAAATTTACATCTGAAAATCCAAAATAAAATTATTACAATTTCTGTATAACTGCTCATGACCAGTCTATAAAATGTACATACAGTTAATTATATCAAAATAAAATGAACAATCAGGGTATAAAATTATACCCGATAAAAGATCCAAAAGTAGCTCTGAAATCCTCAGCAGCTTACTCCGTTGCTCTACTAGTCTCTCTATATGTGACAGCAATAAACAGCCATCGCTGAATACTATGACTCAATGGTGCACAACATACTAAAATAAAATTTTATACATAAATCAAATCAAAATTATTTAAATATGGAACTGAAAATGAAAAACAAATGCAAAACATAATTTATAATTTTAGTCAAAACAGTCTCATTTCGGAAGTCACAAAACAGATTTCATAAAAATACACAGTTATATCATGCCATCAGTACAATATTCATCTCAATAGCCGGAGGATTATGAGGAATCTCAAGGCTAGCTAGCTCAAACTATGGGTACCCATTCAATTTCTTCCTCTACTGGCACACACTTCAACACATCAGTCAGAGAGGGAATCAAAATTCAAATTTAATTCCTCCCACTAGTCATGCTAGTGAGGCATTCAGATATATGGCCATGATACTGTGGTTTCAAAACTATCTTAACAATTTACTAAACCTTTATTGACAATTCAAACACATACAATTAAATTTCCTACAATTTAGGTCAAAAGCATAATATTCATTTCAGTCACAAATTAGCAATCAAAATAAATCATAATTTATTCATCAAAACAAAGTGTCAAAGAGAATTTACGGAAAAATTTTATGTTGTGCACAAACCTCGTGCAAGTCGCCTCTTGGCCTTGACTCGATGCCTCAGATTCTTTCTCGGTATTCTTTTCAACTGAAACACATAATTTTACAGTGTTTTAGTAACATAACGTATAATAAATTCAATAATACGTTCACAATTATATATGTCTAGCCCTAATATGCTTAATTTAACGTTCTTTAAATTTTGCATTCCGGAGTTACTATTTACGATACTATTCAAGTCAAATTTTTGACTTTCTTATGCTTAATAGGTATGAAAATTTCAATTACACCCACATACCACGTTTTAGTTACCAAATATGTTGGTTTTAGTTGCCCTTTTAATTTTTAGGTCTCCTAATTGCATTTTCAAATTTTCATATTTAGTGTCATATTTTGCACTGTTCCATTGTTCCATTGATCAAGTTGCTGTAGAAATTTGACAAAATATTCTTCACAAAAGTTGTTCTTTATTGTCTTAAATTTAATTCCCTTTTTGAATCACTCCATTTGGAGTTTTGTAGCCCAAGATATGACCATTTGAACATGGCTAGCCGGATTGGCCTAACTCAGATTTTTGGGCATCTACTTTAGTTCTAGTAGTTTTGGGTCTCTAATTTTGAGTGGCAAAATGACTGGGTTGTGGGCAGAATTTGGGTTGGTATTCTTTATGGAAGTTGTAGTGCTATGGCATACCTTTCCAATGCCACAAAAATCAGGTCATTTGGACATATATAGCCCAAGTTATGGCTAAATGAACAAATACTATTTATTTGGTCATTTTGGTACAGTGGCAGTGCACTGTACCCAGGTTTGACCTAATTATTCACTATGTTAATGTCATTTTCTAGGCATGGTTCCTAAATGAAAAATGGGCCATTATGTGTCTATTTTCATTCTCAAGTAGCCTCACACCAATTGGGTTGGTAAATTTTCAATTTTAGTCTCTGAAAGAGACCTAGGTCAAGCTGCCAGAATAGTGACCCTAACCAATCCGAATTGCAATTTCATTCTAACAATTCAAACATACCACAAATGGTCCCAATTGACCATTTTCAACCTCAATTAAGGTCATTTGCATCATTTGACCATTTCCTCAAATTTTCCCAATTTTCAAGAGGTTAAGAACCCTAATTATTCAATTGTGTATTCTAATGCAATTAAAGTTCATAATCATTGTCTACATGCTTAATTCAACCTAATTAACACTTTAATTCCATCAATTTCTTGTAAATCAAATCCCCCCCCTATAGTTGGCCGAAAATCATAACTAGTCCCCCATTGATAGTTTTTGTTTGAATTTAAGTCAAAATAACTCAAAACATATATTTTAAACTAAAAATTTCAATTTAAATTCTTACCTCAACATTAATGTTCAATCTTCAAATTTTCTCCTCTTTTCTTATTTCTTTCTTGCTAAATCTCTTTCTCAAGGGAAGAAAATAAGGTTTTATGAAGTGATTGGGAAAGAAATTAGGGTTTAATGGGGGATTTAAAGCTTGGAGCAAACTTTCATGGAGGTGTGGTAATGGTGGTGCTAAGGGAGAGGTTTGGTCGGCTCACTCTTGGAGAAGAAAGTGAGATTTTTTTTTTTTTCATTTTCTTTGTTTTTAAGTTTAATTAAACTAAATTGACTTGGTCAAAATTGGTGGGAAATAAAAAAATTCATTTATGATGTCATATATATGAGGTAAGCATGATGATGTAATTAAAAGCTTTTCTCTCTTTTTTTTTTCTTTTTTATTTATTTTTCCTTGTTTCTTTAATTTAATTATCAACTCCGAAATTTTCTTTTCTTCGATTTTATTGGACAGTTAGGTCAGAAATAAGCTCTAGGGGTGAATGGACCAAATTGTCCCTCGTCAATTTGATCCGGTTTGCAAGTTATTCGATATTTTCTTCCAAATTCCTGACCTAATTATTTGACTCGTTTAACAATTCTTTTCTGTAATTTTCTCTTTTCCAATGTGTTCTCAGTAGTCCTTAGGACAGCGGCGTCACAATTTTCGGTTCAAAAATAGGGTTACGATGGCCTTCGCAGTCACTTCCCGGGAAGGTTACCCATCGCTGTGACTTTTAGCTCATTTAACCTTTTATGTTCTGTTTTTTTCATTTATACTTAACTATTTGGCAATTACTAATTATTTATATTCAGAGTTTATCTAGGTATCTTAGATATGTTTCTAATCTCCTTAATTGTCCAGACCGATACCGGTCACCGGAACAGTGAAATATACCAGGCTATGCAAATAGGGGTGTTACACTTTGATTCTAGTATACTTCTCCAAAGCTCTAACTTTCTATTGACTCTTTCTCGCGTCTCATCTATCAGAACTATATCATCCATAAATATCATGCACCAAGGGATACTCGCTTATATATATTTCGTCAATTTATCTAGAACTAATGTAAAAAGGTAAGGGCTCACAATTGAACCTTGGTGTAATCCAACTGAGATAGGAAAATCTTTTGTATCCCCTCTCATTGTACACACGATAGTAGTTGCTCCTTCATACATATCTTTCAACACTTGTATGTACCTAATAGATACCCTCTTTTGTTCTAACAATCTCCATAAGACATCTATTGGAACACTATCATAAGCTTTCTCCAAATAGATAAAAACCATATGTAGATCTTTCTTCACATCTCTATATTTCTTCATCAAGCTTCTAATGAGAAAGATCGCTTCCATAGTTGAACGATCGGGCATGAAGCCAAATTGATTGGGAGAGATAGAAGTGTCATGACGTAATTGATGTTCCACAACTCTCTCCCGCAACTTCATAGTATGGCTTATAAGTCCTAAAGTTTGAACAACTCTATATGTCTCCCTTATTTTTAAAAATAGGTACTAAAATACTCCTCCTCTATTCATCAGGCATTTTCTTTGAGTTTAGAATCTTATTAAACAATTTAGTTAATCATGCCACTTTTACGTCTCCCAAACACTTTCACACTTCAATTAGTATTCCATCGACTCTACGCCTACCCACTTTCATTCTCTTAAGTGCTTCATTTATTTCTGAAAATTTAATCCTTATAGTGCAATTTACATTCTTTTCTATTGCTCTGTAGTTTATATTCACGCTATTACTACTTTGACTATTATTAAAGAGATCATCAAAATAATTTATCCATATTTACTTAATGTCCTCATATTTTATCAATATTTTTCCTTCTTTATCCTTAATGCACCTAACTTGATTGAGATCTTGATATTTCTTTTCCCTCCTCCTTGCTAATCTATAAATATCTTTCTCCTCTTCTTTAGTTCTAAGTTTCTCATATAATTTTTCAAAGGCCTGCGCTCCAACTTAACTAACCCCCTCTTTTTTTGCTATCTTGTACTGTTCATAAACCTCATTATTATCATACTTAGGCAATTTCTTATACCATTCTCTCTTTCTCTTCACTACCTTTTGTACTTCCTCATTCCACTACTATCTCTCTTTTGAGGGTAGTCCATGTCCTATAGACTCTCCAAGTACTTTTCTAACTACTTCTCTAATGTTTGATGCTATCTGTATCCACATACCATTGGCCTCCACATCCAGCTTTTATGCTTTGGACTCGAGAAGCTCATTTTTGAACTTCACTTATTTTACTCCTTTGAACTCCCAACACTTTGTTCGAGCTACAATATTTCTTGTAGCCTTACTTGAATTGTTCCAAAACTTGACATTCAAGACCACTAACCGATATTGACTTGTTAAAACATCTCTCGGAATAATCTTGCAATTCTTACATAGAACTCTATTTGTCTTCCTGGTTACAAGAAAATTAATTTGGCTTCTATATCGTCCACTTTTGAAAGTCGCTAAATGTAATTCTCTTTTTATAAAGTATGTATTTACTAGTATTAAGTCGTACGCTATGACAAAATTCAAGATGCTTTTTTCCTCTTCATTTTGGCTAATAAAATCAAAACCTTCATGAATATTCTCGTAACCTTGCCTATCACTTCCTATATGTCTATTCAAATCTCCACCAATAAGAACATACAATTGATCGAACATATAGATATTTCTTCAATACAACATAAGTTATAAAGTCATCGAATACATTTTTAATAATAGAAACTTTATATTTTCATCATAAACTCTTTACCATAATTGATTTTCTTATGCTTAATCCATATTTTATGATCACATAGTTATTGTCTTAAATATTTTATGATCACATAGTTATGGTCTTAAATATTTTATAACGTCTTCCAAAAATCATGATTTTACATATAGATAATTTCTCGATATTTTATTCATTCACAACAAAATATTTTCTAAAGAAGACTCGTTATGCAACCAAAGATTAGAGCTAAAATTTATATTTTTCAACCAAAAAAGAGCTAACATTCACAGTACACTAGCGAGTAGTTACAATGACAGAATCATCCTTTGATCTTTAATAAAATGCTGAAAGGAAAAATGATTACATTGCATTAGCACTTTTGTAGCAATAACAAAACCCCCAAATTAAATCCAAGAGATCAACACAAGTTCATCAAAATAATTGCATCCTGTGAATCATACAAGGGGGGTTAAAAAAATCACAATAATTTAAGAAAAACAAGAAATTCAAAATTTCTAACTTCTGTGGCCTAAATCCAAATTGAAATGCTCAGGTTTATCATGCAAAAACTACAATTTAGAACATGCTCAAACACAATGAGATCCCAGCTAATGATAAACCTTTCACGTGATTCATACTAAGACCGATGATTAGCAATAGCATCGCCTTTTCAAAGCTGTAGCGCCCTAGGATCAAGTGGGATACTACCAACTCTTAGAATACCAGAAGATTCAGCAAATCCATTAACTTTGACAGACATTGATCCTACTGTAACAACACCAACAGGATCAGAACTAGAAACACAAGTTGCGACATCTGAGGAGGGTTTAGGCTCATCGTGCTTGGGTTTAATACTAAGCGAACCAATCTTTAAAACAGATGCAATATCACTTCCCGATTTTACTATTGTTTGCCCAGAAATTTCACTCTCAACACTGGTATCAGCAGCATCAGAATTTGAAGAAACCTGTTCGGTGCTAGGGGCCTCAGTTTTCTTCATGCAGTTAGTACTATTCTGCTCCATAGTTTTCTCATCTTTCTTTGGAGCTAACTCAACAAGACAATCCAACTTGTGAGCAGGATCTGATGCAGGTACTAAGAATGGAGTTTCAAAGCTTTTAAATATAAGCCTAGCTTTCTCTTCCTGCATAATTCTCTGACGATTCTCATAGTACATGAAGTCATCAATTAATGAGGTCTTTGATATGTGGCTTTTGAATATTTTCAGTATCTCCACACCTTGCTTATACATTATCTACAGGAAATGACAAGTACATTAGAAGACCATAACTACCAAGCGGCATTGCGTTAATCAAGGTCATGATTCATAAGGAACTAAAAAAATCATACAACTGTACTAAAAAGAGAATCTACAGATCATTCAGACAATAATGCACAAAATATCTTGGTTCTAGATAGTAGAACATTATCCATATACAACCAACCAACCAACAAGATACTGCACAGAGAAAAGAAGTTCCAACAGCCAACCACAAATAATGACGTAATTGAAAGATGCTTTTATATGAGACATCACAATGACCAAACAATTAACAAATTGCAAGCGAAACATGAAACACAAACCACCACAACACAAAGACAAGCTACCATGAAAATCAACCTACAAATACCTCTTGAGTGTCTCTGCTATTAGTCACTGGCTTATTCTCATTGTTCTCTAACATAATATGTCTAAAGCTGGAATTTGGTACGTCTTTAATAATATGCCACTTGACAGGAAAGCTACCGCTCCATTTATCTTGCTGCCAAAAATCCATATCCTTTAGAAAGTCAACTGGGCCAATCATCTCAGCAACCCCACAGAATTGACCACTCGCATTTACCTGTATGAAGATGGGATCACATCACAATAGCATAAAGAATGTATGATAAGATGCCTAAATAAGAATGCATTCTACACATTAGTCCTTGATCACCAGACTAAAATTTCCATTACACTTTAGTCCCCAACATAGTAACCTTCTAAATTAGAACACACTCTAGTCCCTGAATTTTGAAATTTAACCGCACTTTAATCCCTGAATTGTCATATCATAGACGTTAGAACACTTCAGTCCCTCAAAATCTTGTGCTTTCCATTGGTGCTAGTAGGACAAATTGCTAAATTTTCAACAACCAAAATGTATATATGGAAAAACCTAAAGAATTTTTAGTAATTTATGTGAACAAGTATAATTAAAAAAAAAAAAAGATTACTGCTGCTAATCTAAAACTCACAGAAAAGAACAAGAAGATAGGGAATGCTCTAGGTTTTCCTGCAGCTATTTTTTGAGTATCCTCATAGGCACTTTGTAGCTTCTTGTTCCCATGGGGTGTGGATGACCAAACACTATATTTGATGCTCTTGTGGACATCATCCTCACTATAAGACTTTATTACAAAAAATTTTGCATCAATATAGTCAACAGGGAATTCATCCTTGTTATACTGATCAGTGTATATTATAATGTTTCCTTGAGCATTATTATCTCCCACTTTTGTTGTGTAAGCTTTAACAGCGAAGTGATTCCTTGATTTGTTTGTTCTAGGTCCACGATTCTGCTCACTCAGAGCATCTGGGCCTCCATTTAAATCATTGAGAGTTCTACCAGCATGAGTATTAGATCGAAGCTTAGCCACTACAGCCTGTCCAGGTGCACTTGATCCAAAATCAGAAAAACCATTATTGACAGGGACAGCAACTTTTAATTGGTTAGAATGAGGCAGAACTTTCCCACAGGAAAAGTTATCAACAGGTTGAATTGATCCAGAAGCACCTCTACCCTGTAAAGTCAAAACAGTTCAACAAACTTTCATCAAATCTTTAAAAAAAAAAAAAGTTCAAGAGTAACTAAGTTGTTGATTAAACAAAACCCATAGATGGAAACCCAACAAATTTATCTAGTCTGGATGGCAGACATGCATACCCACACATCTCTTGGTAATGAAGGAATGACAAAAAGGTTACTCATAATTACATAACTTCCATTCTTTGCACAGTAAGATAGTTATCTGGTAACATCCTAACCAAGAAAGAAAAGTTACCTGAAGCATGTGCACTGAAGCTGAAGTAGGAAAACTACCAAAGGAAACACTCCCTTGTGTTAGAGACTGCTTGCTAGGTATAGCATTAGATCTTGGCCCTTCTGATATCTTGGGCATGGTATTAGTCTGATTTGATGTGGGTTTTGTTTGGTGTTTGGGAAAGGCTGCAGATGATGAAGCGAGACCGTGTTTTAAACTTCTTCCATCAGGTCTATTGGTAAATGCTAATCCAGCTGCATCTAACAAGGGGTTTGCGTTTGTCGAATTGTTTGGGACAAAATCTGGTTGAACAACAACAGGGACATAACCAGGTGAACATACAGTGTCTTTATAAGGGGGCATTGCGTAATACTGTTGTGCTCCTACATATGGGCCATCAACGCCTATCATGGCACCAGGTATGTAAGGATTGTATGGGTTATAAGGAGACTGTCCATATCCATAGCTAAGGGTATAATATACATAAGGTAAACTTTCAGTTTGTGCACCCTGAGCAAACAAAAGAACATTGAGAAGAGCAAATGATGAGTAAATAACTCATGTAACAAAAATCATCAACATAAACAATTAACAGCAAGCGTATACCCACCGCATACTGAATTTCTGGACCATCTGCACCAAAAATCCTATGGTGGTCCTCCCATTCACCGGGTGATTCAGATCCTGTTCACATTCAATCAATATAACACAAATGAGAATGTGTACAGCATCAGCTGGATGGATTCAGGACAGGACTCACTTTCTAATTACCTGTACAGTAGTATCCATAATTGGTGGCAGTAGGATAATACAAGCCCTGATCCACAAAAAACTCAGGGGACCCTTCGTTGTACATAGCTTCGACTTGTTCAAGAAGTGGACTTGTCAGAATAGGGTTTATCTCAGTACCTTGAATCTAGAAGGCAAAACATCAAGCAGAACAAATCAATAAACCCAAAAAATAGCAACTTAAAATGACAAAACCATTGAAATAATTTCTTGATTAAGAGAGTAAATAAGCAGTTAATTGCAATGAAAGTACCAAATAGTTTTCTGCATTTCCATGTCCAGAAACACTATACATTTCCATTCCGGAACTGCCACCCTGTGGAGCAAATAGATAAACCTAAGCACATATTATGCAGATCATCATCAATTGCAACGTAGAGATGGATGGAAATATAGGAGTAAGAGAGGGAGCCAATATTTATATTTCAAAATAAATGGAACAGTAGCAACTTTGAAAATGTGTGAACCCAACACATCTCAACTACATAAATAGCGATCGAAATGCATCTTTTGGCTTAACAGGCAAAAGAAAAATCAACAAAATAACCAAACAAAGCAAGAAATTATTACTGTACTGGACTAATTATACTAAACTAAAAAATATTTCAATCAGTATATGATATCTCAAAAAATTTAAATAAACCCAACAAATAAGAGCCAACCATAAAAGTTAACAAGGTGCGTGTGCCACCAAACAATCTGATAATAAAGACATAAGAAAAGCTTCTATCATTAAATGCTTACAAATATTCCCAAAACCTGTTCAGGGAAACAATAACATTAAAATACAGTAATAGACAAATCGTACATGCATACCCCGGTCAACACCAAATCATAAAACTTATACCCCAAATCGATATTCAATCCATTTATCAATAATAGCTCAAACACAACAAAAATCCAGTGTGTAGTAGACAGGAATCCCAAAATCAAAAACCTCAACTCTAAAGCACATGAAACTAGGAATTAAAAAACAAGAAAAGAGAGCATACTTCAATTCAATCGATAATAGCAAGAAACAATAGAAACCCCAAGGGGAGAAAAGAATAAAAGATTAAAAAGGCAAAGGTTATGCAAAAAGGATTAATTACCACAGAAGAGCGGAATCAAGCCATGCTTGACCTAGAATGTTCTTCGAAGGAAATATTAATAAATTTGAAAGGAAAATAAGAAATTATCCGCAGCATTTGTCTTTTGAAATTTCAAAGTAGACGCAACTAAGAAACCCTAACCCTAAGAGAAGAAACCATATGAGAGGGAAGGAAGAGAGGGAGAGAGGAAGGCTTGAAAAGGCGGTTTTGATGCGTGTAGAGAGCGAGCAAAGAAGGATGATTCGCATCCACTACAAAACGTTGCCTTGGCCCCGCAGGTGTACTGTGCATGGAAATACCAAAATTGACCTCCCGTAATTAAATAAACATCATGACTGCCAATTGGAAGATTCCCGGGAATGTGAAAAGATAACGAATTCAAACGGCGTCGATCGAATTTAGGCCTAACGGAATTAACGATGCTGATCCAGTTCAGCCCATTCGTCGTATGCGGGCGGTTGCCCTAGGCCCTAGAGCGAGGGCAAGCCTTATTGAAGCCCAAGTAAGCGCTGCCGGTGCCATCGCCACCTAAACATCCCTTTGGTCTTCCCGTGCAACGTTTTTCATTTGCTGATATTCAAGAAATAGGTACCGGGTCGCAACTTCTTCGAAGTTAGTTCTTGCATATAGAAATATCAATTGGGCAAGGTATTCATCTTACAACCCTTTTTACCCTTCGACTCAAAAAATAACTTAACTGCTCAGCAAGCTCTGCTAGATTCAACTGCAGTAGTAAAATGCAAAGATCTGATTCTGGACTCCCTCACTGGCGCGTAATCTTTCAGGCATATAGTACATCCAACTGCATGCAGTAGTGAATACCAGAATGCAAATAGCTGATTCTGGACTCTCTCACAGGCCTTTATTCTTTGCATTCAGGCATATACTGAGGGATGATGGCATTTCTACCATTGGAATGCCCGGTAGAGTACTTGCATTGACATCACTTGAAATGTTCAAAGATATGATGTTTGAAACACACTGAAGTGGCTAGATATGGCAGAAGCAATGCGTGTTGGCATTGCAAATTAATGGAGTGGCAGGCATGTTGTCAACTTTTGTTTCTTGTGTGTACTTTGTGCCTTTGGATGTGATATGTAGTATTTTTTACTTCCCATACATAATTCTTATGCTTTGTATGAACTTATTTTTCTTCAAAGATCACAACAGTGCCTTCGGAAGGAAAGAAATTAAAAAAAAAAAAAAAGAAGAAGAAGCTAATATGCATTGATTAAGAAATGAAGTTTCAATAGAATGATGGTTCTTGTAGTGATTAAGAACTGGAGATTCAATAGAGCGATCGAGGACAGCGAAGACAGTGACTGGAGTTGGGGGGGATTATGAAAGATTGTATTTCAGTCATTATGTAAAGTCATGGTAAGGCTGAAGAATGGAGCAGGTAGACTGGCAGGAACGTAAACTGCCAGTTTTCTAATTGTAGTCGATGTTCTGAACTTTTTAGCTGCCAGAAGGGGTTATAAAGGACAAGTCATCATTCCTGCTGCGGCGACTCACACCCGTCATTGACGCCGAAAGGGTAGTGTACATGTCAACGCTGCCACAGGAGGTGTCGAGTTCTCAAGTCTCCCAAGAGAAAGGGAAAAAAAATTGTAGTAATTGGAAACCAGAAACTAAGATGGATCACTTTAGAACTCTGTTTTTTTTTTTTTTTTTTCTGGTCTTCTGTTAATAAATCAGCTGTTAAATCCAGCTCAAATGCAATATATGATCATAACTAGTCTCATACAACCGATATAGCAGGATTGAACCCTCAATTTATTAAACTTGGGCCTTTTTTAGCACTGAAGCAATAATTTACAGCGTCTAGGTAAAGGCAGACAGCATATCTAATTAAGGCGTCTGAAATTATATAGCATTACATAAGTGAGAATTATACAAAGAGAATCTACATTGTATATAGCTGGTGATGGGTAGTCTAGTAGACATTGGTAAGGCGCATGTATTCCTTCCCTGAAGGAAGGTCAACAGTCTTGTATTCCCGGGGAAACATCTTTTTGGCCTCATCATTTGACACACTAGGAGAGATTAGCACCGGATCCCTTGGTTTCCAATTTACAGGAGTCGCAATCTTGTGTTTTGCTGCCCTCTTCAGGGATTCCAAGACCCTTATCACTTCATCCATGTTCCTGCCCGTACTTGCTGGATAAAGAAAGCTTAGCTTGATCTACGCTATTAAATCCAAGAAAATAACCGTTACTTAGCACATATCACTTACATAATAAAATCAACTACTTGTAAATTGCAGATGAAAATTAGTTATATTGTTCCTTTGCACCTTCTTATCAGAACCCAAAATATGCAGAGCCCGAGATGGGAGATTGTCCCCCGAGGAGTCTTTCTCATCTGGATCCACCATGTTAAGTTGATTAAGGATCTGCAATAATTGGATACGTCACCTTGCTTCCTGGGGTGTATGCTTCAATGTCCTTAATCCACTCAATGTGGGAAAGAACATCATCGCAGGACAAACCCAATAGTTTAACCCCTCTCTTACTGAACTCTGGAGCATAAGCAGCCATCTGGCCAAGTTCAGTGGTGCACACTGGCGTGAAATCGCCTGCACCTCAACCACTATTATTAAACAATTATCCAGAAGAGCAAAAACGGAAATGCATATAATATACCAACCTGGGTGGGAGAAAAGAATGGTCCAGGTATCTATATAATCATGGAGTTTGATGATTCCATGGGTGCTTTCAACTTCAAGATTCGGAATAGTGTCTCCAAGGGTGAGTCCTGGCACGTTGAAGACTAGAAATAAACAAAGCAAGGCTTGTGTTTTCCTTTTCTGAAGTGGCAGTGAGGTTGAGAGTGGAGAATGGATAGAATTGAAGAGGACTATAAAGAACGGAAAGGCCTGTGCATGAAGGGAACGTGGCAAGTGTCGTGGCCAAGTGTCCAGGCAGTTACGTGCATGTAATCGTCAGTGGCTGCTTCTGTCCACGTGTACCGTCCTGATAACGTTTCCGGCTTAGAATTACTACCTAGCTAGAAGCCAGCATGTCTGTTGACTTCCAAACTACATACCTGTTATTTTTTTTTAACAGAAAATAAATTTGCAATAATGACTCAATTCAAGCCCAGGCCCTAGTAGGACCGGGTATGACCCGAAACTCATCTTCATGTCGGCGCCAACTCCTCTTCATCGATGAGAGTGTCGATCAAATTATAATTAATTTATTTTAATTCGGGTTTATATAAGTATAATATCCTAAATGTTTAAATAATTATTTTATATAAGAATTAACT
This sequence comes from Hevea brasiliensis, assembly GCF_030052815.1. NCBI lineage: Eukaryota > Viridiplantae > Streptophyta > Magnoliopsida > Malpighiales > Euphorbiaceae > Hevea > Hevea brasiliensis. Next base: position 571,854 of record NC_079496.1, on the reverse strand, counting down.
GGTTTGCCAAGTCCAGGAGGGGCATTGTGTAGTTGTTGTGTTGTGGGCCTGAAACTTTTTGGATTGAGAAGTATTAGTTAAGTTATTTTACAGGTTGAGTAGGTCTTAGGCACAGAAGAAATTCTGTTGGATTTCCTGCATAAACCTATAATGTCTTAGACTCTTTAGTTCTTTGTTTTGAGTTAATATTGATAAATTTTTTGAATATGAATGTTTAGATAATCCGAGTCAACCTTCCTCATCTTTTTAGTCATCTCAGTGACATTTTGATAATTTGTGAGTAGATATTAATTTTTTTTATAATTACAATATTATTATATATTTCATGCATGCCTATACATTCACTTATAAATATATGTATATAGCTAAATCTTAGGCACGGTTTATATTGCATCTTTATTTGATGAAATTTTGTGTGTGTCGCTTTAAGGTAATTTGAAGTTGTGTGCGTGTACCAGCGTGCGTGTGGTGTGATATTATATATGGGTAGGACGGGTAGAATGACTGAAACTTGACTCGCTGGGACCCAATCTTTTTTGTGGATAAGTCAAAGTGAGTATGGCTTTGAGTTGATCTCGCTAACTCTCACATTTGGATTATTAAGAGAAAGTCTGATTCGAGTTGATCTCGCTAGCAGAGATTAGAATTAAGAGAGCTGTATAAGGGATCAGCTCTCATATATATATATATATGACATGAATAATGTGACACACAGGTATGTGAGTACTTCAAATTATCTTTTGAGCGAATATTGTTCGACTTGTTTAGTAATATGTGTGTATGTTACATTTTCATATATGGGAATGCACTATGCTTAGATAATTATATAAATTGTATTTAAAATCAATTTCTTACTCTGTAAGTCAAACGCTCACTCCTGTTCAACTATTTTTTCTCAAGTAACAGGAGAGCTATTTGAGTTTAACCTGCTTTCTTCCTCACAAGTTTACTAGAAGCAGATTTATTATATTATTATTTCCTTATTTATATTCTAGAAACTTCGTATGTACCATTAGTGTATTAAATTTTCTAGGGTTGTAATAACTTTTTCTGTTGGATGTTGTAAAGGTTATTATGTGATTGTGCTTGGATGAGGAAGCTAAGCTCCCATTATATTATATATATTGTTTGAGGATTGTAAGAGTGAGCTGAGCTCCCCAAAATGAGATATATTGTGATTATAAGTCGGGTGAGCTATTACTCCTCGTTGGCTAGCGCAATTTAAGGTCGAATTCTGTCCATTTATTTTCTTGGATTTGGACTACAGTGATAGGCTTTATGATTGGGCTAAGAATGGTTATGCTTACTACGGGCTTTGCAGGCCTTATGCTGACCCAAGTTATAGTGCCAGTCTGGCCTAAAATTTGCGTTGTGACAAAGTTGGTATCAGAGTTTAGGCTCTAGATTCATAAGAAAGTGTGTACTTAGAGTTGTCACATATAGAGTATAGGATCCTGTCTCATTTTCTTATGTAATTCTTTGTTTTTAAATTCTGCGTTATTCCTTGGTTAGTATAAGAGTGCTTCAATTTAGTGTCTCAATTTTTATGGAGTACATGGTGATGTGAACTAAAGCTAGCAAACATATTGAGGTCTACCGTGGGGATACATACTCCATGAAATTTTGTGTTTCTGTCAGTTTGGGGCTAAGTGGCGTGCCTATATAGCACAAGGCATGAGTAAATAAAGGTAAGTTATGAAAGTGTAGCTGTCTTAAATAGGGGTGAAGGTATCATTGCTGGTAGTCATCAGTGGATAGCCCAATCAAAGAAAGTTATGGTATTAGTGAGTTTGAGAGAGATAAAAGATTGGAAAACATGGTCTATTGGGACGTAACGTAGTAACTATGCAATATTCCTAAAATTTATACTGTAGCTACAGATTATAGTACCAACATGGGATTATTGTATAGAGCTGTGTGCTTCCTCGTGGTGTTCCATAATGAGGGTGTTTGCAGATGACCTATATTTTGGTACAGTTATGTCAGAACAAAGTTTTATTTCTATAGGAGGGTTTGGAACTCCTAGTTAGGGGTTTAAAACTCTTAAGCTAGAATATCGAAGGTTACAGTTTGGTGATAACTAGAGTTAGTGACTCTATTATCCTTGCATGAGCTAAAGTTATATCAGGAGTTGCCATGAGACTAGAGGTTTCAGTTTAGTTGCAAAGTAAAGGTAACGCCTACAAAGTGAGACCATCTGGTCTTCGATATGGGATATTGGATAGTTTTTTCATTACGATGGATGTTTTGCCTAAAGTGTAGTAAGAATAGTATATCCTTTGTGTTCAACGAGGTGCAAAGCACAACGTTGTTGCCTAAAGGAGATTGGAGGCTAGAAATAATGTTCATAGCCTGTGAGATGATATTTTAGAGAATTTTAGAGTATGATAAGAGAGTAGATAGCTGATATGGTTATGGCAAGGTGGCAAACACAGTACCTCTATTGCAGTCAGTTGTGATGTGAGGTATGATCTTATCCTTTCAGGAGAGACAGAAAGTTACTACTATTGATGGTGATCTACAGAATAGTGTCCCAAATGAGATTGTGGAGTGTGGTAGAGAGTTGTTGGCTTAGGTACCTTAGAGAGGGTACAACTTTCAATGTAAAAATCATAAGTAATCAGATCATGATGGATGTAAAGCCTTTGAATTTAATGACAAGTTTGGGTACCCAGTACCTTAAGTGTGGCTATTTAAGTTGAAATGAGAAAATAAAAACCCTATAAATCTCCATCTCGAGGTAGTAAAGGGTAGTATGTAGTCTAATGGGCAGGAATAGAGATTACGCAATGAATGATCAACTACTATTCTCTGAGTTCCTCCTTAGCCTTTTATTGCTCAAGATAATAGTACACTCTAAGTAAAGGAAAGGATAAGATCAAAAGTTAGCATAGATAAATCATAGAATATGTATATATGTATAAGAAGTGCAGAAGGAAAAGATAAAATAGTTGGATCAAATGCAGCAGGAAAGATAACCTGAATGTTAGTAGAAATACTAGCTATAGTGGTTAGAGGACCAATTCTAAGCAACATCAAGGCGTTGATAACTTAATAGAGATAGTGAAAAGATATAAGTTTCTGACATGACAGTTAGGTTAAGAAAGATAATAGAGCTAAAGAATAAAATAGTCAAAGCTTGGCTTTGGATAAGATAAAGGAGTTGGCTAAAGAATAGATTGAAAGGCCCAAATTAGGATAAGATTAGGAAGAATAGAGTCAAGATACAGAGGAGACAAATGCAATTCTAGGAAAGGAAAATGAGGTAAACAATAAAGTAAGAATAGAGAGCTTAGAAAAGGGCGATAATAAATAAATGTTTATCAAGACATGAAACCTAGAAGTGCAGAACTTAGAACAGGTCATAATTGATATAGTGTTAGGAGCCTGAACCTGAAGTAGGATCTAGATTAGACTTTGTCTGCTTTCTATCCCCAAGGTAGAATAAGGGGCAATGGGATAAAAACCTTTCAATTGTTAATAGTATGAGAAAAGTTAAGTGAGATAGACAACAAAAGTAGGTAGTAACTAGAGGGTGTGCGATGATAACTTGAACTGTCTTATCGAACAAAGAAACGAAGTTAGTAAATAGTAAGTTGAATAAAACTCAACCTAATGGATTCAATTATGCTTGATGAGAGAAAAGAATGAGGGATAATGGCATAGAGATTTGATGCTATGATTTAGAATGGTAAAACCTAGAGTCTGTAATCTGGAGTTAGGCAAGTATTTTCAGTGTGACCAACTGGGTAACTTTATGAGGAAACATGAGTGATAATTTAATCAAAGGTAACAGAACAATAGTAAAGGACAGAACAGGTATAAATATTGCTCACAAGTTACTAAGAAGTATAAAGATTAAAGTAATAAATGTAAGACTAGAGATAGTTTTGGAAGGATTTAATAGTGAGAGTTATCTTTCGAAATATCGCAGAAGACAAGGACACAAGATAATGATGCTAGATATGAATTACAATTGGAGTGTAAACACATATAGTAAATTATGAGATTATATACCAAGCAGAGCAATAGTACAATAAGGAGTTGGTGCAGTAAAATCCTGTAGGTAGGTACAATAATTGCAAAGAGATTATGAAAATTGAAGAGAAGGATCAAGAGATATGGGTAAATTTGAGGCTGAAGTCTGGAAAGCTGTAGGCAATAGATGTGGCTATATCAAAAAGAATGAATGTGTCACACCTTACCCCTCCATAAGGCATAACATAATCCCATAGTACACCTAATGAATTACAAAACTTCGCCTACCGGTAACCCATTAAATATACTATAAGGAATTTTAAAACAAATTTTCATTCATTTCTAAAGTGGTGGGAAATTTTGAACAGGTATTAAAAACCTTTAATTGACACTAAGTCATAAATCAAATTATTATTTATGATAAACTTTTCGTAAATTTTTCAGAAATTTTGGCAGAGTGCCAGCTATAATTTGAGAAAATAGTTCTTTAAAACTTGTGAAAAACACTCCCAATATTTGATTTAACTATAACTCCAGTAATTTCAATATCATCCCATAAGTCAATACCATCAAACTCAAGTTGAATTAAATCAAACACTGAAATATCTCATTTCATTATCATAAATTTAATTATAAAGAAATTAATTCATCCTTCACAAACCTTGAAAAGAAATTTAAATATCACATTCAGTGGGGTAATAAAATTAAGTTTAAAAAATATACGGGTAAATAAAATTACATATTAATATTATAATAATTTGCATTTGATTATATTCCAAAATAATATTACAAAAGAGTTTATACAACTGCTTGAATGAAATTACACACATATAATTACATGATTACATCAAAACCTAATGTACAAGGATATATCTATGTTTTACCCGAAAATAGTCCCAATTAATCTTCAAGTGGTCTCACTCAGCTGCTCTATATTTTCTTTCACCTGCAACAGAATACAAAGTTATCGCCGAGCGGTGAACTCAGTGGTGCATAAACTAATAATTTAAAACTTAATACAAGTTATGCTTTGCCAAATCATAACAAATAAAAATTTAAACATTTCTAAATTCTTCAAAATTCATGATACCCAAAAACCAATATTTTCAATTATGCAAATTATTCATTTGAACAACCTTTTGATCAGATAGTAATAATTTATCCACAATTCTTTTAAATCATAAAACAATATAATATTTTTCAATCACTGTCAAATATTTATTTCAATCACAATTTATCAAATTATCATAATTTAAAGGATATTGAAAATATTCACACAACTTAGAGCATGACATTAAAACAATGTCGGGTTGTACACCATGATAAAGCCAATTCTCCCAATAACCAAAGGCTAAAGGGGTATACACGGGTTAGCTAGCAAAGATGAGTACTCATTCAATTCTTCCTCAACTGGCACACACTTCAACATTTCAGCCAGAGAGGAAATTCAATTCATCCATTAGACAAACTAATGAGGAATTCGATCATATTGCCATGCCAACTGTGATTTCAAATCATATTCAAAAAAATTTCTATTCACAAATCACTAAACATATTTAATCATTCTAAATTCATGCACAATATTGACAATACCTCAAATGTACAATTCACAATTTATAATTCTCAAAGCATGTAATAAATCCTTAAATGCATAAGAGAAAACATAATTAAATCATATAAAGTCATTCAATAAATTACAGTTCTTGTACACAAGAGAAAATACAATTATCAATTTCATTCAAAATCCATTATAAATTTAAAACATAAAAAAAGGCTAGTTGTGCGCAAACCTCTTATATAGGCTTGTCTTGGTTCAATTCCTCCTCCTTCCTTGGAGGGCTCCTTTTCCACTGAAACACATAACTAGAGTGTTTCAATATCTATTTAATTTATTTCTAATTAATAAATTCAATAATTAAATTTTGTATACTTAATTTATCCACTAAGATTTATAACTTTTGGGTTCTTTGCAATTGTTGTATTTGTGGTTACTATTCATTTCACTATTCAAGTCAAAATATTAACTTTTTCATACTTAAAGGGTATACTAGTTCTAATTACACTCACATACCACATTTTGGGTTACAAATGTGTTAGCATTGATTGCCAATTGAAATTCAAAATTACCTAAGTAGAAATTCTAAAATTTCAGTTTTAGGTTACTTAATTTTACTATTCCATTGGACCTTCTACAGTAGAAATTTGGCCGACTTTCCTTCATTAAAGTTGTTCCTTATTGTCTTAGCTTTAATTCTCTTTTTAAATCACTCTATTTGGAGTTTTTTAGCTCAAGTTATAGCCATTTAACCATAACTGGCCGGATTGGTCAATTCCAAAATTCTAGGCAAATTTAGGGTTCGGGCAGTTTTGGTGACCCAAATTTGGTTGGCAATTTAACTAGGTTATGGTCAGAAATTGGGATTGTTTTCTTCATGAAAGTTGTTCTACTATGTCATAGATTTCCAATGGTATAAAAATCAGGTCATCTAGACCTTCCTACACCAAGTTATGACTATTTGAACATGTACTGTTTATATGATCAGTTTTGCCCAGTGGCAGGGTACCTAATCCGGATTCAACTTAATTTTATCCCAACTTATGATCAATTTTAGAGCAAGGTTTCTGCATGAAAATTGTTGCTTTGGGTCTTAAATTTCATCTCCAATTGGTCTCACACCAATTAGAGTAATAGAATTCCAGTTATACTTATTTGAATGAGCAAGGGTCAAGCTGCTAGCATTGACCCCTTACACATTCACCATTCCATTCCAATTCTAACCATTCAAACAGACTCTATTTTACACCAATTGACCATTTTAAGTCTCAATTAGGTCAAATTGCATCAATTACCAAAATTCTTAATTTTTGTCCCAAATTTTTAATTGCCATAAACCCTAATATCTCTAATCATCACAATTCCATGAAATTTGATGTCTCTTAGCATACTAACCATACATATTACATTATTTAAATTCTAATTCGTGTTTAATTTAAATAAACACCATCAAAACCCTAAGTACCATGGTTGGCCGAAATTTACACCATTATTTTCTTGCATAGTTTTCTCAAATTTTCATGTTATCTCCACTCAATTTCACTTAAGCTCAACTAATATACAATCAATCATGCTTAGAAGAACTTACCTTTACTTGAGCCTTCAAATCTTCAAATTCTTCTCCAATTTCTTTATTTTTCTTCTCCCAATCTTTTTCTTGGAGTTCAATTTGAGGGTTTCTTTAAATTTTATAAGAGATTTATGAGATAAAATAAAGCTTTGAAAGCTTGAATTGTGTTGTTAATGGAGGAAAGTTGAGAGAATTTCTTAAAAGAGAGAGAGGTGTTAAAATAAGGTGGAAGAATACCAATTTACTTTTTAATTTTTGTCTTATTTTTGTAATATTTATCCACCATTTTTCATATTTAAAAATTATAATATTAATGAGGTCATGCTTGCATCATGATGATGATGTCATAATTCTTTTAAATTTAATTTTCTTTTCCTTCTTTTTCCACTAACCTCTTAATTTCTAATATGTTTTTTATAATTTTAATTTCTTACATTTTATTTGACATTTAGACCAAGAGTCACCTCTAAGGGTGAATTAATCAAATTGCCCCTTACCAGTCTGATCCGATTTTCCAATAACACTGTATTGCTTCCTAAACCCTGATCTAATTATTTGACCTTGTTCTCAACTCTTTTCTGTGGTTTTCACAATTTCCCTAGCTTCACAATTATTCTTAGGCCTGGGGTGTCACAGCGTCCCACTCGAAAATAAGGCAGCGATTGGTCTCGCAATCACTTCCTGTTTCGGTCACCCATCGCTGTGGCCTTGGCTCATTTAACCCATTATGCTTTGTTTTCTTGATTTATACTTTACCTTCATGTAATGACTATTAAGTTTCATTCGTGGGTTTTCTAGATGACTGAAATATGGTTTTACACATCTTGACTGTCCGGATAGACATCGATCGCCGGAATAGTAGACTGTACGGTACCACCTAATATGAGGGTGTTACAGAATGCATAAAGTATCTTATCTAGGATTGTGGTACAACACCCATTCTCACTACCATGATAGTTCAGGTAGAAATTATAGGTTTAAGGATACCTATCTAACCATGAAGAGTAATTCTTTACAAATGATAGTAGGGAATGATAATGTTTTGATGGTCATGTTAAGAAAGAGATACAGAAAGAATCATCTATGGTGAATGGTCTATATTCCATAAAATGAGTAGTAGGTTAGTACTATAGTATGATACTATATAGTGGATGTGCTGGTGAAAACCAATCACAGAGTTAAGGTTAAGAAATAATAAAAAGGTATATTTTCATATTTATGGAGTAGAAGAGTTTAGCTTTGATGGTGATAAGAGTGTAGCTCCATACAATTGACTATCAACCATTAGTGCCAGAAAGATATCGAGGCATGGATGTCAGGGGTATTTGGCACTAGTGAGGGACACATCTATTGAAGGTACTGATGTAGAGAATGTACCTGTTATCAGATAATTTATAGATGTGTTTCCTGAGGAGCGAGCTTCTAGGATTACCACCGGATAGGGAGATAAAGTTCTGCATAGATATTATACTAAGTACAAATTCCATTTCTATGCCACCTTACAGGATGGTACCAGCAAAGCTAAAGAGACTGAAGGAGAAACTACAAGAGTTGCTGAATAAGGGATTCATTTGGCTAAGTACTTCACCTTGGGGTGCTCCCATTCTATTTGTGAGGAAGAAGGATGGATCTTTGAAGCTGTGTATTGACTATAGACAGCTGAATAAAGTGACAGTTAAGAATAAATATTCACTTCCTCAGACTGATGATTTGTTTGATCAGCTGCAAGGGGCTAGATACTTTTTAAAAATAGACCTACAGTCGGATTATCACATACTGAGGATCAGAAGTGAGAATGTACCAAAAACATCATTCAAGATAAGGTATGGTCATTATGAGTTCCTGATGATGTCTTTTGGACTCACTAATACACTAGTGGCCTTTATGGACTTAATGAACAGGGTGTTTAGGCCATTCTGGATCACTTTGTCATTATGTTCATAGAAGATATTTTGGTGTATTCTCAAATCAAGAAAGAATATGTTTGAACATAAGGATAGTGTTGTTAACTCTAAGGAAGCATCAATTGTATGCGAAATTTTGAAAGTGTGAGTTCTAGTTGGAGAGCATCTCATTCTTAGGACATGTGGTATCTAATGAAGGTATTCAGGTGGATCCCAAGAAAATTGAAGCAGTATCTAATTGGCTTAGGCCTACTACAATCATTGAAGTACGGAGTTTTCTAGCCCTAATAGGCTACTATAGGCATTTTGTGTATAATTTTTTCAGAATAGTAGCTCCTCTGACACAGTTGACTTGAAAGAATATTCCATTATTCTAGTCAGACGAGTGTGAGAAAAGTTTTCAGAAGCTTAAGGAATGTCTAACTACAGCCTCTGTGTTGACCTTGCTAGTGAATAGAGAAGTATATACAATGTACTATGATAATTCTAGAGTTGGGTTGGGGTGCGTTTAGATGCAGCACAGTAAGGTAGTGACTTATGCTTCAAGGCATTTAAATAAGCATGAGGTGTACGAAATATACATAGACTATAAAAGTTTAAAGTACATCTTCCAGCAGAGAGATTTAAATGTAAGGCAGAGGAGATTAATGGAGCTTCTAAAGGATTGTGATTGTACCATCTAGTACCACCCGGGTAAGGAGAATGTGGTGGCAGATGCCTTGAGCAGGAAATCTTCTGGCAACTTGACACATATATCAGTAGAAAAGATACCATTGATTTTGGAGATACATGAGTTGATGGATCAGGGTCTAATCTAGGATATAATAGATGTGGGTGCACTTTTGGTATATTTTAGAGTAAGGCCAGATTTGCGAGACAAGATTAGAGTTTTCCAGCATAGGGACCTATAATTAATGCAGATTGTGGAAAGAGTACAGAAAGAAGAAGATTGTGAATTTGAGTTTAATGGAGATGGTACCCTTATGCAAGGCTTCAGGGTATGTGTGCCAAATGTAGACAACCTAAGAAATGAGATTATGTATGAGGCACACTACACACTTTACAGTATTCACCCAGGATCTATAAAGATATACCATGATGTAAAAGATAGGTACTGGCGGAATAGCATGAAGAGAGACATAGTAGATTTTGTGTCAAAGTACTTAACTTATCAGAAAGTAAAGTTTGAGCATCAGAAGCTGTCAGGGAAGTTGTAGGAGATTCCCATTCCAAAGTGAAAGTAGGAAATGATCACCATAGATTTTGTGACTGGGTTGCCTCGTACTACATGTGGGTATGAATCTATATGAGTGATTATGGATCTTCTGAATAAGTCAGCTCACTTTTTGCTTGTACAGACTACCTATTTTGTTGCTCAGTATGCAAGGGTGTACATTCAGGAGATTGTCAGATTGCATAGAGTTCCTGCTTCCATAACATCTGACAGAGGGCCCCAGTTCACTTATTAGTTTTGGAGGAAACTTTAGGAGGTACTTGGCACACAGTTGAATTTTAGTACGACTTTCCACCCATAGACAGATGAACAGTCTGAAAGGACAATTCAGACATTAAAGGATATGCTTTGCATGTGTGTCATGGATTTTGAAGGTCAATGGGATAATCAGTTACCATTAGTGGAGTTTGCTTCTAATAACAGCTATCATTCCAGTATTAGAATGACAGTCTATGAGGCATTACATGACAGGAAGTGTAGGTCCCCTCTGTGTTAGATAAAAGTTGAAGAGGCGAGATTTAGATCTGATGCAGTACACTTCAGAGATGGTTCATTTGATCAGGGAACATTTTAAGATAGTTTTCAGCAAACGGAAGAGTTATGTAGATCCAAAGAGGAAAGATGTAGAATTTGTAGGGGGTGATTATGTGTTCTTAAAGGTATCTTCTATGAAAGGGGTTATGAGATTTAAAAAGAAAGGCAAGTTGGCACCTTGACACGTAGGACCTTTTGAGATAATGGACAGAGTTAGAGCAATTGCTTATCAATTGGAGTTGCCACCAAACCTTTCTCATGTTCACCCAATGTTCCATATTTCCATGCTTAGGAAATATGTTTTCGACTCTTCTTATGTGCTGCAACCAGACACAGTGGAGTTAAATAAGAATTTGAATTTTGAGGAAAAACTAATGGCTATAGTGGATTATCAAATGAGGTAGCTTTAGTCAAAACAGATCTCTATGGTTAAAGTCCTGTAGAGAAGTAAATCTATAGAGGAATGCACCTAGGAGTTAGAGTGAGATATGCACAACAAGTACCCATACTTATTTAGTATATAACTCAGTGTATTTGTTTTACCTTGTATAAAAATTTGATAACGAATTTTTCATAAGGAGGGAAAAATGTAACGTTTTGAATTTTTAAATAATTATTTTATATGAGAATTAACTGGTTTGCCAGGCTTAGGAGGAGTATTATGTAATTATTATGTTGTGGGCCTGAGGCCTTTTGAATTGAGAATTGTTAATTGAGTTATTTTGTAGATTGGGTAGGTCTTAAGTACAGAAAAAATTCTGCTAGATTTTTGGCATAAACCTAAGATGTCTTAAACTCTTTAGTTCTTTGTTTTGAGTTAATATTGATAAAATTCTTAAATATGATTATTTAGGTGATCCGAGTCAACCTTCCTCATCTTCTCAGCCACTCCAGTGACATTTGGATAATCTGTGAGTAGATATTGATTTTATTTATAATTTTAATATTATTATATATTCAAACATGTCTATGCATTCACTTATAAATATATGTATATCGCTAAATTTTAGGCCCAGTTTATATTACATCTTTATTTGATGAAATTATTGTGAGTATCGCCTTAAGGTAATTTGGAGCTGTATGTGTGTGTCAATGTGTGTATAGTGTGATATTAGATATGGGTAGGATGGGTAGAATGGCTGGAGCTTGACTCACTAGGACTTGATCCTTTTTATGGATAAGTCAGGGTGAGTATGGTTTTGAGTTGATCTCGCTGACCCCCGCATTTAGATTATTAAAAGAAAGTCCAGCTCGAATTGATCTCACTGGCAGAGGTTGGAATTAAAAGAGCTATATAGGAGATCGGCTATATATATATATATATATATATATATGATTGATATAACACACAGGTGTGTGAGTGTCACACCTTACCCCTCTGTAAGGTATAACATGATCCCGTAGAATACCAAATGAACTACTGAACTTCACCTACCGATAACTCATTAGGTACCCTACAAGGGATTTTAAAATAATTTTCTTATCTTTGACAAATGGTGAGCATTTTCTAGTAAGTACTTAAAACATTGTAATTAAGTTGAAAGCTAGTTGGAAATTTTGGCCCATTTTATTTTTCGCAAATTTTATAAAAATTTTGACAGAGTTTCCTCTGTATTTTGAGAAAACAGTTCTTCAAATACCTGGAAAAAGCACTTCTAAAAGTTTTTCTCAACCACTACTTCGGTTTCACAATCAAACTCAATTAATTTGATCAATTCCACAATCGTTTCAATCAATTTCTCAAGTTCAAAATTCAATAATCCTCAAGGTACAGTCAATCAATTTCATACATTGATATTTCTTTAAGGATAAACAATTTATATATACATCATACAAAAATTTACATTAAAAAAATCCAAACTAAAATTTATTACGAATTTTATACAGATTTTGTACAAGCTGCTCAAGACCCATTTTAACATGTCCATACATTTCTGTGCATTACATATATCAAAATAAATATTTACAATCAGGGTATAAATTATACCCGGTGACTTCAAGCTGATAGCTCTTCACACCTCAGCAGCTCAGTTTGTTGCTCCTCTAGTTTCTGTATCTGCGACAGCAATAGAAGCTATCGCTGAGTACTAGGACTCAATGGTGCACAACATACTAAAATGATCTTTATGCAAAACTTAAATCATATTTATTCAAAAATTTGGCTGAACATAAGAATTAAGTACAAATTATGCATTATGAGATTTTAAATGCAAACCAAGTTCATTTCAAAGTATCAAAACACATTTCATAAAACCCACAGTTAGATCATGCCATTCGAAACAAATAGAATCTCAATAGCCAGAGGCTAAAGAGAAATCACATCACAAGGCTAGCTAGCTCAAATATATGGATATCCATTCACATCCTCTTCTACCGGCACACCTCAACACTTCTCCAGAGAAGGAATCAAAATTCGAAACTAATTACCTCCACTAGTTGTGCTAGTGAGGTGTTCAAATATATGGTCATGGCACTGTGGTTTCAAAACTTATCTTAACAATTTGTTAAACATTGTCATTTCAAATATACACAATAACTTCCAACAATTTAAGTCAAAACATCATAACTAATGTCACAAATAAATTCTCAATAATTCAAAGCAAATGTAAAACACATATTTCATTCACTTTATCAACACATTTTAAAGCATAGTGATGTTGTGCACAAACCTTAAACTAGTCGTCCCTTAGCCTCGACTCGGTTCCTCGGGTTCCTTCTCGATATTCTTTTCAACTGAAATACACAAATTTACAATGTTTCAGTACTAGAACTTAACATAAATCCAAAATAAATTTAGCTTCACAATTACCTAGCTCTAACGTGCTAAATTCGACGTTCTTTAAATTTTGTGTTTTGGGTTACTATTCACTGCACTATTCAAGTCAAATAGTTGACTTTCTAAGGCTTAATAGGTATGGGAACTCCAACTTCACCCACATACCACATTTTGGTCATTAAACTTGTTGGTTTTGGTCATTTTATCAAAGCTTAGGTCATTTTGGCAAAATTGCAAATTTTCGGTTTTGGTGCTCCGAAGTTGCACTGTTCCATTGGTCGATCTACTGTTGGAATTTGATAAAACTTCCTTCATAGAAAATGTTCCTTATTGTCTTAAGTGTATTCTCATTTTTGGATCACCTCAATCGGAGTTTTGTAGCTCAAGTTATGGCCAAAATAAAATTACTGTTCACGCAATCGCTCATGCTGAGATTTTGGGTTCTGGCAGATTTTGATCCAACTTTGGTCAGTAATTTGATTAAGTTAAGTTCATAATTTGGTCTAACTTTCTTCATATGAAATGTTCTACTATGTCTTAGGTTTCCATCGGTTCAAGAATCGCCTAAATCGAAGTTTTGTAGAGAGAGTTATAACCCTTCAAACATTACTGCTCAATAGAAATTATGCAGAGTTGCAGGTTTGGTAACTCAACTTTGCTCAATAATTTGAATGGGTTAATGGCATAATTTGGGGTGGTGTTCTTCATGACAGTTTTAGATATATATCTTATCTAATTGCTGATAAAATTTCAGGTCAATTTGACCTTCCTAGCTCGAGTTATGATCATTTGGTCAGTTTGGTGCAGTGGCAGCCTGCTCTCATTTCACTTTGGTCAATTTGTTCACCCAGTTTTGGTCAGTTTTTGGGCATGGTTCCTTAATGAAAGTTGTGCTCTTTTATGTCTATTTTCATCTCCAATTGGTGGCATATCAATTCGACTTGTAAAATTTGAGTTTTGGTCCTTCAAAGTGGGTTTGGTCATGCTGCCAGCAGCATGACCATTTGACCTACGAATTTGACTTTCCTTCTCACAATTTCCACACATCTCTTTTGGTCATTATTGACCATTTTTCATCTCACCATAGACCAAAGTCATCATTTACCAATTTCTTAAATTTTCTCCCAAAACCCTAAGGGTCAAGAACCCTAATTCCTCAATTTCCTCAATTCATGAATTCTAAGTGTGTAAGTCTCACTTACTTACTCAATCAAGCATGAGTATCTCTTTAATTCTAACAATTTCTATCAAACCCTAATTAATTTCATGCTGACAAACTTTCATAAAGCTTCATACATGAGTGATTTCTTGAGTTTCTATGTAATTTGCTACTTATTCAAGCTCACTTCTATGCATTTTACTTAAATTAAGTTAGAAAGAGGGACTTACTTGTTGAGAAGAATTTGTAATTCCAAATCTTCACTTCTTTTTTATCCTTCTTATTTCAAATCTCTCTATCAAAGCCAAAGAGCAAGACCTTACTTTGGTGAGTATGAAATTTGTGAAGAAATAATAGGGTTTAAGAAGCTTAAATGACCATTAATGGAGGAAATTGAAAAGAAAAAAGAAAGAGAAAGGAATGGGAGTCGGCTGAATTTTTTTAGGGAAGAAGAAATGACTTTTTCTTCTAATTTTTTAAGTATTTTAAGTGAAATTTTATGTATTTGACTTGGTCAAAAAAGTTGGGAAATTAAAATTGATTTTTGACATCACAATGATGTCATCCACATGATGCAATAAACCTTTTTCTTTTCTTTTTCAATTTTCTTAAATTTTTCATTAGTTCTTTAATCTAATCCTTGATTCAAAAATTTTTATTTCTCCGATTTTATTAGACAGTTAGGTCAGGAGTCAGCTCTCGGGGTCAATTGACCAAATTGCCCCTCGCCGGTTCATCCCGGTTTGCAAATAATTCCATATTTCTTTCGGTTCCCTAACCTAATTATTTGACTGACTTAACAGTTCTTTTTTGTGATTTTCTCTTTTCCACTGTGTCCATAAGGGTCCTAAGGACCGCAGCGTCACTTTGTACGGTTCGAAATTTGAGTTTAAAATGACTTCGCAGTCGTTCCCGAGGAGGTTACTCATCGCTGTGACTCTCGGCTCGTTTAACCTCTTATGTTCTGTTTTTCTTATTTATAGTTAACTAATTAAACATTACTAATTATTTGTGTTTATGGCTTCTCAAGTTGTCTTAAGTGTGGCTCTAATCTCCTTAATTGTCCGGACCGACACCGGTCACCGGAACAGTGAAATCTACCAGGCTATGCAAACGGGGGTGTTACAGTGAGTGCTCCAAATTATCTTTTGTGTGAATATTGTTTGACTTGTTTGGTAATATGGGTGTATGTTGCATTCCATACATAGGAATGTACTAGGCTTAAATAATTATAGAAATTGTATTTAAAATCAATATCTTACTCTATGAGTCAAACGCTCACTCATGTTCAACTATTTTTCCTTAGGTAACAGGAGAGCTCTTTGAGTTTAATCTGCTTTCTTCCTTGTAGGTTTACCAGAAGCAGATTTATTATGTTCTTATTTCCTTGTTTATATTCTAGAAACTCCACATGTACCATTAGTGTATTAAACTTTCTGGGACTATAATAACTTTTTCTATTGGATGTTGTAAAGGTTATTATGTGGTTGTGCTTGGATGGAGGAGCTGAGTTCTTATTGGATTATATGTATTGTTTGAGGATTATGAGGGTGAGCTGAGATTCCCAAAATGAGATATATTATGATTATAGGTCGGGTGAGTTATTACATTTATTTATTTTCTTGGATTTGGATTATGGTTAGACTAGGAATAGTTAGGCTTACTATTGGCTTTAAGGGCCTTATGCTAACTCAAGTCCTAGTGTCAATCTGGCCTAGAATTTGGGTTGTGATAATAAGTAATTAGATTGCTTTACACATCAAAATGACTAATCAAGTCAGTGTTACAATCCAACCACTTATATATTGCCCTTTTACTTCATATTCTTTCGATGTGGGATTTCAACACCACTAGACTCCAAAAGAGAATTGAATGTCAACTCAAGCAAGGGAGAATGAAAACAAACGACATAAGGAGTGCTTAAGCACCCCACTCAAATAAAATGTCTTCCATGCTTAAAAACTTTAAACTTAGAGGAAACAGGGAGATTTATAGCAAAATACTGAAAGAAAGTAGTAGGAGTGTGTAATTGATCGGGTCGATTCCAAAGAACCATAAAACTTAATTTAAAATCATGAAAATTAAAAATCGAATCAAACTGATTTGAAAGAATAATCAAATCGAACCGAATTGGTTAGATTAAACTCAGTTATAAACCATCAGTTTTTAAGAAAGCCCAAACTCATAATGTTTTCAAACCAAATTCAATAATCATCCCAATTCATTCATCAAACCAAAAAATCTAAAAATTGAATCATTAATAAACATCCAAATACATAAATAAGTGTACATTGAACACAAAAACAGATCCATGCAAGTAAAATTCAAAGTTTAAAATTGAATCTTCAATTGAAATAAACAATGCCCAAAAGGCAGAAATGGAAATCAACAATACCCATAGCTTTCTACAAATTAAAAACAATAACCCATTTTCAGCGAGCTAGGATGATGATATATGGAGGAAGAATCAAGGAAACAATATCAGTGAACAAAGAAAAATTGAGGAAAAATCAAAGAAACAATCTTAGTGGATGATAATAATCTGAGGAATAATCGAGAAACACTCTCAGTGCCTAAATGGAGAATGACAAGGTAAGAAGCAAGGAACTTATGGCTGCCTCGCTGGGAAGAAGATACACACTAGGCCGAAGAAGGGAGATGAAGGGAGATTTATGAGGTGTGAAGAAGGATATGTTTTATTGTAAGGGAGAATTGTGAGTCTATGAGGTTCAAAGTGCTGAGGGAAAAAATAGATATTTTATTGAGAAATAAAGAGAACGTAGACCATCAAAGCAAAAAGAAATGTGTATATATGACATATGAAAAAAGATGCAGCATTATTGGGTATATACATATATATTTTTTTTTGGTTCAGTTTCGGTACTTTAGTTTTTTAATATTAATAACTGAACTGAACTAAAAAATCAAAATTTTTTGAAATCACCAATGGAAACTGAACCATTTAACCGAACAGTTGAAATGTTTAACCCCTAAAAAGTAGTGATAGGACCAATGTTGGATGAACAAGAAACAAGCCTTTCATACTTGCCCTAAATGAAAAGGGTGACCAACTCAATATTACTACTTTGAGACTGCCAACCAACAATCCACTCCTAAAAGCTTCACAACAAATAGCAGGTGAAGACAACTATTACATGCGGAGCAATGCTTCACTAAAGTCCAACAAAAGTCTCATCCAAAGAGGGGAACTAAGACTCAGAAGCTAGGGAGTGAAAATAAACAAGGAAAATAGAACTAAGACTCAAAATCTAGGGAGTGAGAATAAACAAGGAAAATAGCTAAGATAATTACAAAAAAGCATATCTAAAGAGAAGGTATGAAAAGAGTCAACGGCCAAACAACCGGACCTACCCTAAGGCAAAAATAGAAATTAAGTCCTTTTTAAAAAAGGGGAGGAAATATGTAATAATCTATTTCCAAATTACAATCTATCTTTGGCTGAAGCTAGCTAGAGCTTTTGTGATTTTTATTACCTCTTTAATTGATGACCAAATTAAAGATAAACCAATCATGGCTAAAGCAAAAATTATAGGGGCTACTTTAATTTGCAAATTAGGATCTTCATAAAATACGACATTAATTTCTTCTTATTTCTTGCATTCTCATCGCTGACATGTAGCTAACGAATTTTTATTTGATGAACCTAATATAAATAATGATTTTATTATAATAATTGATCATGATAAAATTTATATGAGATTTATCATAATCATTGTTTATGATAAATTATTTGTATGTATATTACTTTCACAATATAATTTATTGCAACTATATTTATTTTTTATTTGGTATAAGATTAACAAAGAGAAATTATTACTCTTATTATTTTTAACCCCTTATTACTCTTATTTAGATGCTAATAAAAAGCTAAATTAATTTTTTAATTTAGTTAATATTTATTTATCTCTTTACAAATTAAATATTAACTTGGAGAGTTAGATTAATAATGCTTAAAAATTGCTAATAAGACATATTTTAGTGTTTTTCTATCGACAACATTTAATGTTACATAATTAATTATTTATTTTCTCCTACTAAATATCATTAATTACTATAAATTTATTTTTTTTTTACCATTTTAACAATTATTAACAAAACACAAATTTAAACTTTTAAACTTTACTTCATGTTAATGTTAAGCATCCATACTTTGCGTTATACATTTTAAACCCCTTAAACTTTCAAATTTGTTGACATCATATCCTTTGTTAACTGTTCATTTGCACGTGTAATTCATTTTTGGTATACAGCGAGTTGAAGGAGAAAGTCATTTGATTAGGAGGGATACCATTACATTTAAGAAAGAGAAAATTAAAAATTCTAAAACTCAAACCCTAAAAAATTACATAAAATCATTTTAATATATATATATATATATATATATATATATATATATATATATATATATATATATATATATATATATATATATATAATTTAACATCTATCTTTATCAATTCTCTCACCTATATAAGCAAGGAAAATCCAATTTTATGTAGAAATTATAGATCGATTTCACTTGGAATTTGCCAATTGAACAGCACTCTCGAGTATCATTTTCTCAAAAACCCTAGTTGGTACTATAAACAGTTATTAAAAAAGATACAAAATTCAGTGGTGGGACTTCTTCCAACTCATGCTTCAAGTCTACAACATTCCTTTTCATCTTATTAAAAATCATTACAGGATAATCATTGAATATTTCATTATATGCCATCTGAAGAAATCACAATGGCTACCTTGCATTTACATGAAATCCGAAATAAGTAACTAGATAAATTTCCCAAATCAATTACCCAAATTACTTATCCAAATTATTTGTCCAAATCAATTACCCAAGCTAGCCATATCATGCTTCAACTTTAGGTTAATGCATAAGGATTTAGTGTACATAGTATGAACAACCATAGAACCACCTAGCTAGGTTTCTATATATTCATGATGTTATTAGCTTAGTAGATCTCCCACATAAGCATCTTACTGGACATCCAATAGCAACATCTTCCTCTACCCTTACACTTTCATTGAGCTCTAATTGTGTTGCAATCAACTAGTTATTGGTTTCTCCAAATGAGTAAGGTTTTCTAAAGAGAAGACCTAATTTTGTAGAATGAAGAAATAGTTTTTTAGGTTTTATAAACAAATAGAAGCTAGTTTATTTTTTTCCTTTTCTAACTTCTTTTAACATTTGTCTATTTGTTTAAGAAAAAAGGATTTACTTTTGATATGGATTTCCTCTTATTTTATATTAAAAAAAAAGATATAATGTTAATAAATTTAAAAGTTTAAAGGTTTAAATGTAAAATATAAAATATAAAGACTTAATATTAATACGAAACCAAGTTGATATGCTAAAATATGCGTTTTGCAATTATTGCTTTAAAATTTATAGAAGAAACACTCACCTTCAATTTTTTAACTCATATCAAATGCTTCATTAGGATTCTACATATCACTTCACTGATTCATCTACATCCATGTCATGTTACTGTGGCCAGTCTCAATCGCATCTTATTGTGTGTGTATATATATGAATATATTACTATTATAAAATATTTGGTATAAGATTAACAAAAAAAGTAATTATTACTTTTATTATCTTTAATCCTTTATTATTCTTGTTTAGATTTAAAAATTTAAAGATTTAAAATGTAAAACGCAATAATATAGAGACTGAAAATAACGTGATGCAAAGTTAAAATGCTAAAATATACACTTTGCAATTATTACTTTAATAATTATAGAAGAAGCACTTACCTTCAAATTTTTAACTTACATCAAACGCTTCTTCGGACTTTGCAAATCACTTCACTTTTGCATCCACATCCTTGCATCTTACTATGGTCAGTCTCAGTCGCATCATAAGATGGAAAAACGAAGCGTGCAATTATTTCCATGTTGTTATTTTTTGTCTGCAAGGGATGGGAAGGACCATCTAATTTGTGTGTTTTGACACTAATTACCGATTAATTATTAGATATATAGGGAGCATTAAAAAATAGTACTTATTCTTTAACAGAAAAAATAGACCCCTCTTATAATATAGAGAATGAATCTCACATGATTATGAGAGACAGTATATATGTACCTAGTGCACATAATAATTACTCTAATCGCCAATCAACAGTATAGTGATGTCTGTTTCGAGGAAAAAAAAAAGAATGGTATTGCCTGTATTTAGTGATGTTTTAACATTCATTAGAGGATGAAATTGTTCATACTTTATTCATTTATTTTTTTTTCTAATCATTGCCTAATTATGTTTTATACGATAAACTAATACATATCTCTATGAATACGATGATCTTAAAAGAGTAAAAAATCAGACTAATTTAATTGTTAAGAATATATTTTTTTTTTACTAAATATAAAATCACCCAAAAAGATAACTAAATTAAGAGTAAAAAAAAAAATCAGAGAGCAAGAGGAACTTTTCTTTTCCGAAAAGGAGCCAAAGGTTCCTCGAACTAAAGTGTTGGTTATTTTAAAATCAAAGAAGGATGTATTACATTTAATATATCTTTAATTGTAATGAAATAGCAATTATAATACTCGAAAATTACTAAAAAATAAAATCTCAATTAGCTAAAATTTCCCCAGAAATTTCAGTTTCAAATGCCTTTAGTTGTTCAGGCCATTACGATGTGCTGAACATTGGCCCATTAACAATGATTGAATTTAAAGCCCACCTTTAGCTCTGGGCATTGTCTTTGAAACGTTGGATCTCCACTGAAAAAGTTGTAAATTGTGATCATTGCCCAGTATTATTTTCTTTTGCCCCTTTTTCTTTTTTGTTATTTTAATCATTGTCTCCTTTTTATACCGTTCAAAAACTTCAATCATATGCTATTCTGATTGCATATCTATCTTCTTTAAATCTAGCATTACTATTTACTTCTCTTTTTTTTTTTGGCAAGAAAAAAAAGCATTACTTGTCCTTTAATAAAGGAGATTTCAAGCTAATTTGTTACCATTTGATAAGATTTGTTCATCGAAACCCACCAGGGGATAGGGCCATTTTAAAAAATTGTAAAAAGTGAGAGGTATTTCCGTAAAAACAACGAAGTCCAAATTTTTTTTTTGGTTAAAAAAAAATATCGAAGTTCAAATTGAAAATGGGCGGCCCGCTCTGGTTTCTTCATCCAAACCACCCCTATTCTACTACAGGTTGAAGCCATTTGTGGTCAGCCACTGACTCTATCAGCTTCAGCTTCCAAACTTTACTCTGACACTTCAAATCTCTTCATTTCTGGTTTTCGCTTCGCAGATTCTACACAAAACCTTTCATTTTTGGTCTTTAATGGACTAATAAATCCACGAATTCCAGTTCTTTTTTTTTTTTGTAATCTTTGGATTCATAGCTTCAGCATGTCGAGAGAGGCCTCCAGTTCTCGATTCATCCATCGAAATGCTCTTTCGAGGACTCCACAACCACAAGACGAAGCAAACGAGAATGAATTCGAAAACTCGCTGAATTCAGTTCACTTTCCGCCTCCCAGAACACCACTAAACGCTATTCCTGATCCATCTCAGTATCACACAGAGATTCATGAATCCGATTTCCATTCTAAGGGTAAACTAGAAACAGTTCGAGCTGCTAGATTATCAGGCAAGAAATTTGAGCCTGTCGATAGAGCTGCAAGTTATGTGACACCTAGGATTTCGACTCGTCATGGTAAAGCGCATTCGGAGCCAAATTCTGCGCAGAGTGCTCCGGCGAGGACTGGCTCCAGAGCTTCTCTAGGTGGAGCGTTGGGAGCTTATGCTGTTGGGCTTGGGGCTAGAAGCACACACTTCGCTAAAGGAAAAGAAACAAGCTCTATTTACAGGCTTTCAAGAGGGATTTCCGTAGAACATTCTGATTTTTCAGTGGAAGTTCCGCATTTTGAGCTTGATGAAGATCCTTCATTCTGGGCGGATCACAACGTACAGGTTTGTCCACTTATTATTTTATTTGAGGATTTCGTAGTAGTGACTTCTTAGGAGACCATGTACCTAAAGAGATTTTTCTGCCTTAGGTCCTGATAAGAATTCGGCCACTTAGTAACATGGAGACAGTTGCGCAAGGGTATGGTCGGTGTTTGAGACAGGAGAGTGCACAGACATTAGTGTGGCTTGGTCATCCTGAGACCAGATTCACCTTTGATCACATAGCCTGCGATACCATTTCACAGGTGCCATATCGATTACCATTACCTTTTCAAACGAAAGATATGTGCATAATGCGGGACTATATTTCCTAAGGATGGGTATTTTTATTTTTTCTTTTTGTGGTATTAGAACCTTATATATGTCATTTTGATTTGAAAGCCAGAAATTGTCAATCAACTAACCTCAACATTATTGTTAGTTTGTTTTGTTAATGCTAAAGCTAAAGAGCAATGTACCTTTCTTATTTTTTAAATTGATTTTGACATAGGAAAAGCTATTCAGTGTTGTTGGGATACCTATGGTGGAGAACTGTATGTCAGGCTATAACAGCTGTATGTTTGCTTATGGCCAGGTAAGGATTCTTTATGTTTGGTGTATGATAGGATTTGGCAAATGGTAGTCTTAAAAATGTTATGTTGCAGACGGGTAGTGGCAAAACATATACCATGATGGGTGAGATAAATCAGCTGGAAGGCAACCTCAGTGAAGATTGTGGGATAACCCCTCGCATGTTTGAGTATTTATTTTCAAGGATTAGAGAGGTATGGTAATAGTTTCTTCTGCTTTTTGACAGATAGATTATCCACGTTAATTTGATATTCTTTCCCCTTGTATTTTTTGGGTTAGGTGGGGAGGAGGTTTATGTTAATATGATGCATATTTTGTAGGAAGAAGAAAGTAGGAAAAATGAAAAGCTGAGGTTCAGCTGCAAATGTTCTTTTCTGGAGATATACAATGAGCAGATAACAGATCTGTTAGAGCCTTCATCGACCAATTTGCAAGTAAATCAAAATTTTCAATTGGATTCCTGGTTAGGCTTCTTCATACATTTTTACGTGATAAATTCTAACACAATTTCCCCCCTTTATCATAGCTAAGAGAAGATTTAAGGAAAGGTGTATATGTTGAAAACCTTACAGAATATAACGTGAAGACTGTTAATGATGTCACCAAGCTTCTGTCACAGGTGGGTAAAATTTTCTCTGTATGATAACTTGTTATGTATTGATGAACATGATTGATTACTTTTATTTCATGTATACAGGGTGCTGCAAATAGGAAAATGGCAGCAACCAACATGAACAGTGAAAGCAGTCGTTCCCACAGTGTTTTCACTTGTATCATTGAAAGCTGGTGGGAGAAAGATTCTATGAACCATTTTAGGTTTGCAAGGTTAAATTTAGTAGATTTGGCTGGTTCTGAAAGGTAAAATCTCTCCTTTTCACCATTACCTTTTCACACTTTATGTTTCTTCAATGCTTGACTAATTTTCCATCAATTAGGCAGAAAAGCTCTGGTGCAGAAGGAGATCGCCTAAAAGAAGCAGCAAACATAAACAAATCTTTATCAACTCTAGGGTAATGAGATTGAGTGCCTGTTCTTCAGATATGTTCCTTTGAAGAATATAGCGCTTAAGAATTTTCATTTTCCTGTTATGTTGTTCCTATTTTCTTTATGGAAACCAGGCAGATAAATATTTACTGAGGTTTTTGTAGTGATATTACTGGTTAACTTGTACCAATATAGTGGTAAATTGCACTTGGTCTAACAAACAAATGGAGAAGTACCTTACTAAGGAAGATAAACAGAAGCTCAATCTGAACCACCTTTAGTTAGTCAAAAACAATCTGAAGATAAAAGAAACTAGGTTATCACCATACAATTTTTAAGAGCAAACCCATCTTTAGGATGACTGGGGAATGTTGAAGCAATGCACTATGTGAGAATTCTGGATGAATCCATTACAAACATTTTTGTGCAAGCAGTTGGAGCTATCATCATTGATTGGTAAAGTTTTACAAAATTTTGAGTTTTCCAACTTTCCTAGGTTTTCAGTTTTTTCATGTTCCCACTGCAATTGATTTTCAATTTTAAGTGGTTGAGCAAATAGTTGTACCTTCAGATGTTATAAAAAAACACTATGAGGGTCATTTGTCTTCTAGGGGAGGTGAAAAAGGTATGCTGAATATTACCAAAGAGTGATTGGCCAGAGAGTCTTATCCTTGACGTTATAACCTTAGTATCAAGTAAGATGATAGGCTTCATAAGCATTTACCAATTATTTATTTTTCCTCCCTTTTTCTTCCATACAATTCTGTTATAGTTGAATTTTGAGTTGACTACCTAAATTTTCTTCTTTAGATTGGTGATAATGTCTTTGGTCGATTTAGCACATGGAAAACAAAGACATGTACCTTACAGGGATTCTCGGCTGACGTTTCTACTTCAGGTTAAATAATAAATACAGATTTATATGCTTTAGTAGTTTTTGTATTTCACCATAAAAAGATAATAAGTTTTGCATCTTTGAATGCAGGATTCTCTGGGTGGAAACTCGAAAACAACAATTATAGCAAATGTCAGCCCATCTATATGGTGTGTCCTAAAGCCAAATTTTTTCTTTGCATGAAATTCCTCACACTTTTTATTTACATAATTTTAAATTCTTTCTTTCCTTGCAGCTCTTCACACGAAACACTAAGCACTCTGAAATTTGCCCAACGTGCAAAACTCATCCAAAATAATGTATTAACTTTGATATTGGTATATGTTTGAATTTTTGTGAAAATTAGCATGCATTTGATTTTCCTTTTCTCCATTTATCATCTAGGCTAAAGTAAATGAAGATGCTTCTGGTGATGTTAGTACGCTTCAGCGGCAAATCCAACAGTTAAAGGTAGAAGTAGCAGTATTCTAACTTTTGTTGGAAGCCTGCTGGCTATTAGAACTGAAACATTTTCAATGCTCATGCAGGAACAACTGTCCTTTATAATAAAGCATCATAACCTTTCCACATCTCTATCTAGTTGTGTGCCAAATTTTGAAGAAACTATATTGGCTAGCTACCCTGAAATGTATAATTCCTCAAAAGAAAATAGAGCAATCGATGGCCATAACTTAACAAATTATGCATATGAGAAGGTGAGATCTTCATGTCCACATTTGAATATTTGTTTTGCCCAAGGAATCTATATGTTATTGCTTTGGTTTAGTAGTGCTAATATCTCTCTGTCAGGTAAAATGCATGGAAGCTACTTTAGTTGGTTCACTTAGGAGAGAAAAGAAGGCAGAAACAGCACTCCAGAAGTTAGAGGCTGAAATTGAGCATGTGAACCAATTTGTACGTGCTTAGAACATGCAATTCTATATTTTCTTAACTTTCAGCTTTCCCTCAGATTTAGGAGTAGAGTTTTCTGAGTACCATTCAACTTTCTAGCAGCAGAAGCAAAAATGGTTGTATGCATTGGGTTAATTTACAGTTGAGGCGTCACTTGCAGGCTTTCCAAAGGGAGGAAGAATTGAAGCGAACAAAGATGATGCTAAGATTTCGAGAAGAGAAAATTAAACAACTAGAGTTTTTAGTGGATGGTTCATTGCCTGTTGATCATTATCTCATGGAGGAAAACAAAGCTTTAAAAGAAGAGATTCTGCTACTTCAAGCGAGAATTGACAAAAATCCAGATTTGACACGTTTTGCTTTGGAAAATTTAAAACTTCTTGAGCAGCTTCAATTGTAAATACCATAGATGATATGCTGATGCTCTAAATGGATTCTCTCCATTCCCTTTATGGATATCCGTGGCTCATTTCACATTCTATTATTTCAGGTTCCAGAATTTTTATGAGCAAGGAGAACGGGAAACTCTGTTGGCTGAAATCTCAGAATTACGTGAGCAGGTTACTGGATATCTTTTTCTTTTTCTTTTTTTTTAAATGGCTCCATGGAATTCTATGGGGTCAAAATTTTTTCTCTTTGGCATGCAGCTCCTGGACATGCTTGAAAGAAAGCTCAAATGCTCCTCTGCATATGAGAATCAGGTAAAGCAATTTTCAAATATTTTTGTAATTTTTTTACATGCTTTAAAGTCTCAATGTTTCTAATCAGTCCACACTCTGAGGGAACAGGATAACAATATTTTAGAAGAGTTCGATGATTGCAGGAACATGAATTCCAAACTGATGAGGTATTACCTTAATCCGGTTGCTTTTTGTTGCATATTGTGGTCTGTGCTGCAGCACACTTCCTCTGATCGCCCATTTAGAAATAGGGGGCTAGCCAAGGAAATTTCTGGTGATGCTTCACTCAAATGCTCTCTTTGATTAATGTAATTGAGTTTTAGCATTGTACTTCAGCGCTTGTAATAATCTGCACACTGCCCAAAGAGGTTGTTGGCACAAGAAATTGTTTTGGCCCTGGTTCCATACATTAAAGGTCTCAGATGACCATTGCATATTGATATTGGTCCAGTTAATGGGTGCTGGCATGTCAGTTTATTGAGGCCTGTTATGTATATGAACATCTAAATATCCTTTGCCAAGTTTTCTGGTCATTTATAAGTTTTCCTTTTTCTCTTTGATTTCAGTAGTTCCATCGATCACTTGTATCTTATTTTTTTCATAAAATAAAAATTTTAAAATAACATTCATTGATTAAGGCATCAATATTTTTTCCCTTGTTCCTTTTTTGAATTTGTTTATGGTTTATGCTTGCAGAGAAGTAGAAGAATTAAGAGGGGAACTGCAAAAATTTTCAAGCTGTACTCAAGCTGCTTTTGATACTGTAAGCACATCTAATAGATTATTATGAGTGACTAATGACGTGGCTTAACCTTATCCCTCATTGCTAATTTGACATCCCTTGCAGGTAATGGATTCTTTTTCCAAGGATCCTGAGGAAATTAGGCATACAGATAATTACTCATTAGTAAGCAACATATAGTTGTTAGTGCTTGCTGTTCAAATTATTTTCATGGTGTTGTTAGCCATTGCATATGATGTTTCATCTAGATTTAGATATATTTGACTGAAGAAAACTTATCATAGATAATATATTGCCTTTGTTTTGGTAGTCGCTTTAAATTTTCCACCCCTTTTACAGGTCGAGACAGTATCTATTGAAAGTGAGTCTGGAGATGAGATGGCATCTTATAGGCTGGCTGATGATGCAGATCCCAAAAGTAAAAATAATTGGAAGATGGATGCTAGATTCTTAATTGAATCAAAGGAAACTGAGCATACCCATGTAATTAAAGAACTGCAACTTACACAGGAGCAGAATCTCCAGTACAAAGTAGAAACAGAATCTGTTGGAAGTGGGTGTCTAGAATTACAAAATTTAGAGAAGCAGAACAAAGGTCTGGCAATGGAGGGTAGTGAAGATATCAAAAACATGATGTTGCAAGCAAAGTTGGAGAAATTGACTAAAGACCTTGAGCAGGCCAGATTACTTAATTGCCAATATCAAAAGGATCAGGCTTCACGATTATCTCACCAGCATCAAGTTGAATTAATCCATGAACAAGTTGAGATAGAGACTGCAAGAACAATTCTTCATTTACAGGAGGAGGTTGCAGCCCTCCAATTGGAATTTAATGAGAAATTTTGTTGCATGACCCAAGAAAATATGAGGCTAAGAAACACCATAGAGACTAAAGAGGAAGAAATAAGGGTGCTTTGTCGGGAGTGGGAAAGGGCAACCTTTGAACTGACAAGCTTCCTTGTAGAAGGTTCAAAATCCCTCGAAGATGCCTCTGGTCAGATTGAAACTATTATCTGTTCATTTCCTCAAGTGAATGTTTGGATTAGAGAACATGTTGAGAGGGCTGCCAGAGCTTGCATTGACAAGGAGGAAGCAATTTTACGGCTAGAGAAAAGCTTGGAAGATGCACAGAAGATGGTGATAGAAATGGAGCTGAAGTTAAATTCCCTGAAGGAGGCAACAATGGCTTTGAGCGGATTTCCTCAACCAGATAATGATCAAAGCATGGAAGAGGCAATCAACTTAGGCATGCTGTTAAACGAGAAGATCAACGTGATAAAAATGCTGGAGAGTAAACTCAAATGCCAGGAGAATCACATTATTGAATCAGAAAAACGAGCTGATGCTGCATTCCTGGTGATGAAATGGCTATCTGATCATCTCAAGGTTTCTTCCAGTCATGACACTGGAAGAGGTATTCACATCTCAAAGCTGTCTTCTCCCACTGCAGTGGGCAATCATAAGATTCTTGAGACTAAAGATGATGCTAATGCTCTGACTGTGGAAGATATTGAGGCTCAAGTTGAGTTGGAAAGTTTAGTTTTGGAGTCTGAAAATGCTATTAATTCATGTTACATGGATGTAGAGATGCATATATCAGCCCTCCAAACAGGTATTCTTCAAGCTTCTACCACATACACTAAGTGGGTTAAAGACTTGGTGAATGAAATCCAAGAGTTGAAGAGTAAATTTATGGAATTAAAGGAAAATTATACGGGCTTTCAGTCTTCTACAAACAAATTTCAACAATCAGAATCACTCATGTTTCAAAAGTTTGAGAACCAGTTGCATGTTCTGCGTCCAATAAGAGATGAACTTGCTACAATGAATGAAAGACTTAAAATCATTGATGATTCTATAAACAAAAAAATAAGTGCAAATGGTTACGAATTAAAGGATGAATATTTAGCAGAAGCAGACGGCTGGAGTGCTGACAATTCTTCGTCAGGTTATTCCACATCTGGTTCTGATTTTTCAAATGAAAGTGCTATTTTAGGGAATCAATTGGATGGATTCTCACACACTTGCAGCTCTAAGTTTCATGGGAAGATAACAAAACAGATGATGGATCTGAAACTTCCAACAGGCTCATCAGTTCAATCTGGATCAGCAAATTCAAAGAAGCTGTTTGAAAAATTATGTCATGATGAAGCAATGACATTCTGCCTGAGAAAAGAGCTGGATACGGTATTTGATGCATTTAACAAACTCTATATTCAACTAAGCACAATTCTCGATGAGAATGATATTGTGAATATTTCTCACCCAGGAGGTACATATTGTTCTGAACTATTTGATCTGTAAATAATTATGAAAACATTATGTTAAGTTTGGTCATAATGAGCAATTGTATGGCAGAGAGGAACAAAATGGTTCAATCTTTTGGCTTGATGATGGAGATTGGAGAAGCCTCCTGTTGTAATGCCAGAAAGGTAATAGATTTATTTTGAATGGTGAATTTCATCTTTATCATTTGCATATTCTTTTTGAAACTAAATATCAAAATGGGTAGCTTCAGTTTGATTGTTATCTTTTATGAGACAAGAAATATCACTAACCTTGAACTATGTGCAACACTTTTGAATGTGTAGGTAGTTGCTGATGACAAGGTTAGTCAAGCCAGTATTTTCTTAGGCAAATGTGAGGAAGCCAATGCAACAATGAAAGAGGCTGATCATGTGTTGAATGCATTGCTAAAAGCAAATGAAAATGCAAAACAATTGAATGGTATGTGGAAGCAAGCTAGTGAGGAAATGATGATGGAGAGATCACAATTACTTGAAGAAAATAAGCTCCTTAAGTCTTCCATATACTTGAAAGAAGAAGAGAACAAATTACTACTGGATGAAATTTCTCATGGTCTGGTAGGAGTAGCAAAATGTGTGTCTTTATTTGAAGAAAGTTTTCTGCGAGTGCAGAGAGAAGTGGAAGACAGATGTGAGGTTTTGTATTCCGATCTCTTATCTATGGGCAAAGAGATACTCCACTTTGTTTGCAGCTCAAGATCGTCACTTGAAGATATTTTCTCTGATATGATGGAGAAGGAATTGGCCCTTTCTATCATGTACCATTGTGGTGTATCTATCCACAAAATTCCATGCTTCAATTTACAATCTGGAACTCACCCATTTGGACAGCAAGAATATCAGTTGATAATAGATCCTTTGCATAAGGTTCGCTCCAGCGGTCAAGATGACTTTATGATTTCTAATAAAAAGGTCTCTGAGGGAGAGGAAATGGTCACAGACTTGGAAGGAGAGCTGGGTCTATCATGTGATAATATGATGTATGAAAATTTGTCTCTTAAGAAAGAATTGGAAAGGAAAGAAGTTTTATTAAAGGGTTTGCTTTTTGATTTTAGTTTGCTGCAAGAAGCGGCCTCAAAGAAAAAGGATATCAAAGATGAAACTGAAAAGCAAATTTTGGCTTTGAGTGAAGTTCGACATGAGCTACAGTTGAAAACAGGTCAGCTTGATAACCTGCTGGTTCAGTATAAAAAAGTTGAAGGCCATCTGGCAGATACTGAAAATGCTTTATCCATATCAAAGTCTGATCTTATGCATGCTAAGGAAAGATTAGATATTTTGTCAGGCCAAAATGAAGAGTTAAGAATGATTCTAAAGGATCTCTATCTCAAAAGATCCGAAGCTGAAGAACAACTGGCAGAACAAAAGGAAGTTGTCAGAGGGCTGGAAAAGGAAGTTATTCACTTAAATTCTTCTTTTGAGAAAAAATTGCGCTCTTCGGTTGAAGACCTTGAAGAAGACCTACTTAAGGCCACTAATGAAAGAGATCAACTCTGTGAAGAGATTTGCTTCTTGAATGATAAGCTTGAGATGTCACGTGCATTAGTAGATGAAAATGAAGCTATTGCTGTTGAAGCTCGGCAGGTATGTACTTTACAACTGATTCTTTCAAGATCAAGCACATGATTCCAGATGAATGTTAATTAATATTGAATCTGTATTTTAATTTTTATAGGAGTCAGAGGCAAGTAAAATATATGCTGAACAGAAGGAAGAAGAGGTCAAGATTTTAGAACATTCTGTTGAAGAGCTTGAATGTACCATAAACGTACTGGAGAAAAAGGTTAGTTTCTTGGTCATTAAAAGTCGTCATGTTAATAGTGACAAACAAATGTTGGGGAGGAGGTGGCCTTAGATAATTTTTTTACTTATATATGCAATGGCAAACTTAGTGTAGATTTGTGCCTTCTGAAATTATTTTGCGCTTTCGGCTGTATTCTTCCCTTAATTATTATATCCAAAACAACTGAAATTCACTGTTTCCTTCAATCAGGTATATGAAATGGATGAGGAGGTAGAAAGACATCGGTTGATCAGGGAATCATTAGAACTGGAACTTCAAGCTTTGAGACAGAGATTGTCAACAGTTGATAACTTCACTGACATTGTAGATGCTGATAACACAAATTCTTTACAAAACGAAGACCTTATATCTAGGTATGGAGTATTGCTTTCTTTATTGATGTAAAACACTGGTTTCTTCATCACCTTAGATTTTGAAAATACTTTTGATGCAGGAAATTGAACAATGAACTGGAACTTCATGAGGCACATAATCAGATACGATTTCTTGAGAGGAACATTGCAGAAAAGGATGAAGAGGTGTGCTCTTGTCTTGCTGCTAAGTTACAGCCTTCTATTAAAAAATTTCTTGGCTGGTACAATATATGCTTGATATCATCTATTTCCCATTTTTTAATATTGAAATTTTGTTAATATTTTGAAGATCATGCAATGCAAAGAGTACATCTCTGAACTTGTATTGCACTCAGAAGCCCAGGCATCACAATACCAAAAGAAGGTAGTTTTCTGTATCTGAACCATCTTACTTATGCCATTAACTTTACCGTATGAATTTATTAACATGGTCTAGTACTAGTACAATCTATGCTTTTCAGTACTGTTTCCAGAACACCATTTGATACAGAATTCGATAATGTTGAACTGGAGAATTTATAATTCAAACTCTTGTTTGTAAAAGCAGTATCTTGTCTTTTGGCACATAATCTTGAATGCAAAGTTACATATGTGTTGCCTTGATATTATACTAAACTGAAGCCAAAGATATGTCATCATTTCAGAATATAATGGTAGATTCTACATGGCTAACATCATACATGTTTAGGAAATTCTTTAGTACTAATGGAAGATTCTAATGATCAAAGACAAATTTAGATGTCCTGTTGATCATACTAAATGTTTTTACTTTTACATGCTGATTATTGATGTGAGAACTTCTACACATTTTGAACAGTATAAGACTTTGGAAGCCATGGTTCATGAAGTTAAAACAAGTTTATCAAATTCAACATCAGCAGCTGCAACACAGGATAAAAGTGAGAAAAGCTCAATGAAAGCAAGGGGCTCAAGTTCACCATTTAGATGCATTTCAAGTTTGGTTCAGCAGATGAATTTGGAGAAGGATCAGGAATTATCAGTGGCAAGGCTTCGCATAGGAGAGCTAGAAGCAGTGTTGGCTAGTCGGCAAAAGGAGGTTAAGTGCAATCGTAGCAGTTCTTCTTCTTTCTTTTTTTTTTTACCAAAAATTACTTAGTTTAGAGAAAACATGTGGTCCAAGTTAATCATACGCATCTATACATAATGTGATAGTAAGAATTTGGTTGATTGATTAGCAATGAAGATTTTTTTTTTCCCTAGTTTATAATGTCAGAATTTATATAAGGCTTATAAACATTCCACTTTTAGAATTTTTTCACAGCATAATTAGGACAAAAATTCAAAATCTTTCATGAATAAAATTCTCAAATGTCATCAATACAATTGCTTATCTTCATTTAATTCCTTTGTGAACTAAATCAAATCCTTTTCCATTTTTTAATTGACAACAAAGTAATATTGATCCTGATATTAATTGTCCTCTCTCTTGCACTCACACAAACAAACTCATATAGATTTTGGATACTGTGTCAAGATGAAAATATTCATGCAATCATTAGCCAACAAAAAGAAAATTTTGACTTTATTAATACTGGATCAGGCATGTATGCTAAATGCAAGACTAGCAGCAGCAGAAAGCATGACGCATGATGTCATACGTGATTTACTTGGTGTCAAATTGGACATGAATAACTATGCGGTAAGCTTTCAATCAATTTTAGCTCTTGAAGGTCATAGCTGTGTTGCTCAATCAATTGTATCCATCTTTCTTTTCTGTATATGTCAGAACTTGATTGACCAGCACCAGGTTCAAAAATTAGTGGAGGCAGCTCATCAGCAGACAGAAGAGTTCCATGCAATGGTATAAGTATCACAAAAATTTTGTGGATTGTTTATTTGATTAATTTGGAAAATTAATTACTGTTGTTTTCATCATGTTAGGAGCAAGAAATCCTGAACTTGAGGAGACAGATTAATGATCTCATCAAGGAAAAAGAGAGGTCAGGTCCTCCACAATCTGAAATCATGTTTCAATGATCTTTCCTTTCCATGTACTGCAATCACTTCATCAATATGAAGATTAAATCCAGAAGACAATTTCATATGTCCAAAAATGTGAAGACAAGCATAAAAAAGTGAAAAAAAAGCAGCTACTTTGTTGAATAAAGTATCTCCATAAATTTAATTTAGCGGTGATTCTCTCTTATATGCCTCAACTTTCGAATAAATCTTGTGACTGCAGTTGCATGTCTGAAATAAATAAGAAAGTAGCAGATATACTTGCTGCTCAGATGACTGTAGAGCAACTACAAGAGCGGGATCAGTTGCTTTCTGCACAGAATGAAATGTTGAAGGTGTGGATAGTCGAGATAACCTTTTTCCTGTAACCATTATAATGTTACTGAACAAGTCGTTTTTGATGAATTTTTTGCATCGTGTTTTCTACTATATTTTCCTACAGATAGACAAAACCAATCTACTGAGGAGAGTTGCAGAACTGGATGAGATGGTGAAAACCCTTCTTGGAACACAAAGTACCCAACAGCAGATTCAACAGACATCAAAAAATAAGGCATGTGTCTACATTGCCACATTTTCAAATTCTTTACTACTTCCTACACGAGCTAAAAGTTTTCATGACCTTACAGGAGAATGGCATGTTGAAAATGGGTGATGCTGATTTAACCAAGAGGCTAGCGCACTCGGAAAAGCTTCTTGATCGTGTGAATAATGAACTTGCACAGTACCGCAGATTTAGTAGAAATCATCCACATGACAATACCTATGGACATGGGACTTGGAATTAAAACAGAGTAGGTCCGCGGGAATGGTGCCTTTTTTTTTTTCCTAGGTGTCGACCAATGTCAGAATAGCTTTTGCATTCAACCATCTATGCCAAAATTGGGGGAATTTACAAGGATTGTGAATACTTTCCATGTGGTTTGGCCCCGAGAAAATGACAAGTACATAACAATATGTGCACGTATACAATGTAACTGTGCAGTTGTGGATGGTTTTTTATTTTTCTATTTGTTTAGAATTGTGGTGGAGTGGTGTTTTATGGATTAAGGGGGTGTTTTGGTTCACATTTTGTACGCAATTGATAGTTGATAGATACTAAAAAAATATAGGGTTTGGTAAATTTAAAATAATATTTTATTAAAATATTTTTTATTAATAAAATAAAATATAAAACAATTATTTATTATAAAAAATATATTTTTTACATCTAAAAACTTAAAATTAATTATAAGTTTTTCTTTATCAACAATAATTATTACTTTATTATTTTATAACTACATTTTTAAAGTTATTTAATTATTTTCTTATTTTAATAATAAAATAAGTAATATAATATAATAAATCAATTATTATACATTTACTTTAATAATAAAATAAATGTAATGATATAATAAATTAATAATTATATATTTATTTTAATTATATAATAAATGAAATAATATATTAAATTAATAATTATTAATTTAATAATAAAATAAATAATATAATTAATAAATTTCTAATTTTATATTAATTTTAATAATAAAATAAATTATATGATATATCTCTTTATTAGTCATTTTACATATCAATAATAACAGTTAAATATAGTTTTATCAAGTACTTAACATAAATTATCTGTCATAGTTATCAACTATTGACTAATAGGATAGATAAGGTAACGGTTATCAGCTATATCTAACAGTTAAATTAAACAGTCGTGAGCAAAACAGGCAAAGAGAATATTTTAATGATTGGGCAACTCGGGGCTAGGAGCCATTCCTGCTCCCCCTGTTGATGGGTTATTCTTCTCGCATCCATCCCCGTGTAATCCTTGTCCCATTGACATTGAGACCCCATTAATTGTTTGATTATTATTATTATTATTATTATTATTATTATTATTATTTAAATGAGAACTCAATTGATTGGATAAAAATTGATATACTACATGGTAAGATTTTTATTTTATTTTTAATTAGAAAGAATATTTTATTAAATGAAATAAAGATTACAAAGTTCAAACCTACTTCAATGAAGCTCAGGAAAAAAAGGCTCAAACCCTAACAAACAAGGATGGTTAGTCCAAACGAGCATGACTCAATAACCAACTTCAACCGTCACTAATATCTACTCTAGCAAACTCTTCATTGGCCTTCAAAGGGAATTGGCAAGGCAACTTGAAACTCAAACATGTAGGACAGGAAATCATCAATCTGCTCAACACTTGCTAGTCCAAAGGAAACAGGAGGATATGCAACAAACACTATAAGAGAAATAGGAACTAGGGCAAGTGCTGGACTAATCGAGAAAGGCTTGGTAAAGGTGACCGAATCGATGCCAAACTCCAACTACCAGCCAGCAGCTACTTTGAAAAGCTTCACAACGAACAATAAGAGAAGTCAACTTCAACATACAAAGTGTTCCATAGAAACCCAACAAAAGTCTCATCCAAAAAAGGGTACTTAAACTCCGAATTGAAAACTAAGAAATATTAGGAGAATGAAAAAAAACAATTAAGAATCTAAAATCGCTATCAAAAGAAAAGGGTAGGGGGGGGGTCAATGGCCGAACCTCCCTCTTATATTGCACTGTGTTGAAGGCCTTGTAGAAAAAAGGGAGAGCATTTTGGTTTAAAGAGAGTTAAACCTATCAACTTGGCTTATTATTATTTGGTCAGTACAATGAGAATATATGGAGAGATTTAAACTTGAAGTGTCTTTACTTACAACGCTTTAAAAGAGTGAAGAAAGACTAATAAATTATTATTATTGTCGACAAAATATGAATGTGTTCTATCTGTGCCCCATAAGAGGAGAGAACAAAAAGGAACATTTTCTAAATAAAAAAATATGTTGATAATTTCTTTCATTAACTTGGAGAACTATAGGATCATGAGGACCTTTATACCGATTTGGTTGACTACCAGGAGGCCGGTAACGAGCACTTCGTCCTCTGCTTTAATGAGAATCGAGAAAAGAAAAATGCTTCTCTTATAAGGAGTACTTATTTGTTTCCCCAAGTTGAAGCCGCGTGTTCAAATTTTTGTACTTATTTTCCTTGGATTCGTCCCTACGCTTTACATTGAGGTTGAAAAAAGACGTAAAGATAAAAAGCAACTTCTATTTTGATGCATTCTGCGACCAGGCTACGCGTGATTCTCGCATACAAGCCTTTACTCGTGTAGTTCATACAATATGTAACTCGTACACATTTGCTGAGGAAGCACTTTACTCTTCTACATAAATCATAGCCAATAGCAATATTGGGTATGCTACGATTTCCGTTGCAAATTCCCATTCAACTAATATTTTAGATGCTTCTGGCAAATTACGATTATCCGTCAATGGATTTCACCAATTAATTACCCTAGAACCATCATGCCTTCCAGCCTTAGCACCGGAATTGCAGAATGCACGTTGCTAAGCAATTAGGTATTTTTCGATGGTAAGATGGAATTTTCAATACAATTACTTGAGTGTAAATTGTGCAAAGCACTGTGGAAAAGCAAATACCGAAGAATGAGAATCACAGATACACTTGCCATATGCTTTGTTGAAATCATGATAACACTGATGTTCAGCTTATGAACTCGAATACTATTTTCCCTGTCCTCTGGTTTTGATCGAGAACCATTACTCTATGCCAGCTAAACATTGATTAGAATTTTAAAAGGAAAATCACATGTAAAAATTCCAATTCCCCACCCTTCTTTTCCCCATTATCCTCCATCGGTCTTGGTCACTACAAAACCAACATCACATGTTAAGATGATACTAAATAAAAAATTAGCATGCCCGATGAACAGCAGACCTCCTGATTCCATCTAATATTCACATCAATTTACTGGATAATTTGATCAGAGCCATGAATGCATGCAAATCCTCTCCATTCTCCTCTATTGTCAACTTTCATCTTGCCGTGATACACTAATCCCTTCATCACTCATCTGTTGAACATGCCATTAGCATACAACAGTCAGCAGTGAATTTGAAAAAGTTCAACAAACCAAATATAGGAATGATCAAAACGCAATAATAAGAGTGGTGCATGTGTTAAGAGAGTCAGCTGATTATTCTCCATATTTGTTATGTAATGTTGTCACCTAGAGAAAATTTATGAATGCGAATTCCATGTGGCAGGAATTGGCATCATTTCCATCAAATATGTTCCATTTTCAATAAATAGGTTACAGTTTGCAACAATATAAATCAGATATAAGATAGGACTGATTATGGCAGCTAATTACCCAGCTACATTTAAGTTTAATGCTGCCAACACAAACACTAATAAATTACCTTGAGATGCTCTGATTTTGTAATAAGCCTCATGTACTGGTCACGTGCTACAGGGTCTCGAACCATGGACTTGACCCTTGCTAGTGCCTTTTCAACTCCAGCAAATTTCTGTTTGCGGCCAATCCTCAGAAACTCGTACTCATTAGTTTTTTCAGTTTCCTGTATCACATCTCCAGATAGCTTTTCCACCCGAAACCCTCGCAAACCAGGTCTTTTCCGCCTCCAACGCAGTATTGCTTTTTCAACAATACTAACAGACCAAATAACTTTTTTATACTGCCTGCGTACTCGGTGTCCCCTCACATGAGCCTGACAGAAAAGAGCAGACTGCATAAGTATTTGCCTGTACTTCATAATGATTTTACATAATTCCAAAAAAAATGAAAGCAAAAAGACCTAATCTTCTTAGAAATGACTAGCCTGCAAACCATTGACTTCAAACAATTATGGAATTCCTTGATCTTAACACTTGTTGTCATCATCCTTCAAGGATGGGCACAACCACGATTTTAATTCAACATTTGATGTCAGGAGGTAAAAGGAGAAAAGGAAAAGAAAAGAGAAGAAACTATGGAAAAGGTCCAGATAACCACTCAGGAATATATCAACAAACAACAAATGGCTTGTAAAATATATTTGATTTAATCAACTCAGATAAGCATATTAAGTCATGATTCAATACATAAACAACACTGATTCATAGTGAAGAAAGCATTTTATTGTAAAAAATTTTATGAGTCATGATAGTACCAGATATGTTTCAATACCTGAATTTTTACAATTCGATTACGTATCTTCAAAAATTCTTTTCTTCTCTTCCAGCCGCGATACTTTTGTTGGATCCTTACAGCTGCAGAATGCAAATAATCTTCAAAATGACTCCTCGACTGATCTTTTTTCAAAGGACCAAGAGCAGCCAGGTCAAGTGAAACTTCAGAATCATCACTGCTCTTAGGAAATTGTCTATAACGGAAAGAATAAGAGCGGTACGCAGCTTGAATAAGAGCTGCTGCAATAGTTGATTTTCTGACAGCAGCAAGAGATTCTTTCAAGGAAAACTGATCATCTGCTCCACCACTCAATGGAAAGGCAACTTGGGCTGCAGTCTCAGTAGCCTTTTCTGCCGCAATGGTTGCATCAACAGTATCTGTCACATTTTCTTTGATATTTAATGAGGAAAGGTGACCAGTTAAAAATGCTTCAGCCAAGAACCCAGCTATTCCTTTATGTCCTTGGCTTGATGCTAAATCAGCTGCAATTTTTCCTCCAGGAAATGTTGGGGTTGGATCATCAACAGCAGTTGGATCCACACCCAACCTAACAAGTGCGATGACAGTTTCTTCTCTGAGGTAAGAGAGCAGAAACAGGGATAAGATGGTAAAATTTTAGACACACTCATACAAGACTTTAAGCATTTAAATCAAGATAAAACTACCAAGGTCCACAAGATTATAGAACAAAATCAAATTCTCCATGATAATATTCACACAGTGAAAGAAGAAATCAATAAAAAAATATAGCAGGTTGAGAAATAGAATTTTCTAACAGCAAGGAAACCATAGATAATAGCGCAATGGTAATTACATAGCAAAAAACTATGGAACTACACAATCTTAAACATGAATTAAAAATTAAAAAAAAAAAAGATTCAGCATAGCAGTCTGACCTTCCAAAATATGATGCCCAGTGGAGTGCTGTT
Organism: Hevea brasiliensis; assembly: GCF_030052815.1. NCBI lineage: Eukaryota > Viridiplantae > Streptophyta > Magnoliopsida > Malpighiales > Euphorbiaceae > Hevea > Hevea brasiliensis. The sequence goes on along the minus strand of NC_079496.1, from coordinate 532,010 downwards.
CTTCCTTGTGCATCCCTGAAATTGGGATTGTTACTGGCAGCAACTATAAGACCCATGGCCCACTCATAACCAAGACCAGCAGTCAAGTGTATAACTCCTTGGCCTTCACCATCCAACACATCTGGTCCCTTACCCCCTCCATGAACTTTACAGACCAGCCACTCACAAAGCCTGTCACTCAGCAAACTTTGGATAAATTTATCCCTAGCATCTGTGCAATTGACTTCAGAGACCATGCAACTCTCCCTGGCCCTTGCCAATTCGTTACTTATCTTATTTCTCATTGAATATAAGGTACTTCTTAGCTTACATTTGTCGCATCTGTCAATGGAGCAATTCAGCCATTTCCTCTCCTGTCCCAAATGTAGCAACTTTGCTAGACGCACTTGGAAGCGCAGTTCCTCCTCTTGCACACTGCTGGTAGACATAGATGCAACTCTTGATGGATTTTCACGATATTCAAATTCCCTCACCTCACTGCATGCTAACCTGTTACAACAAGTGACATAGAATGGGACCCGCCCAGTAGCATGTAGAGGGGCCTGACATCTGATAACATTATCTGTTAGAACCTCAGCAGAAACTTCAATTTCACCAAACATACAGCCCCATTTGGTTTCACTAGAAAACTTCTTGCTCCCTAAAAATGTACCAATGATTAGAACCTGCAAAAAAGAACTACCATCAGAAGTCAATGCAATTTATTTGTTAAAGTTGCGCTGGAAAGTATGTTCATGCAACAAGGAAATAGTAAAAAAGTAGTTTGGCCAGCCCCACCCCCAAAACCAACGAGAAAAAAAAAGGGAGAGAAAGTGGAGGGGTGGGTTGGTGGTGGTGGTGGTGTGTGGTTTGGGGTTGGGGGAATGCCAAGTGCACAAACCTTTGTTTCAACACCAGAATAAGCCCAGTCTGGTGAGAAATCTCGAATGCTAAATAACTGCTCCTGGGAAAGAGAAGGACCCAATGATTCAATATCTAACTGCATATGGTGTGACAAACTTGACACTTCCTTATCATCATTCTCAGTATCCAATGTATTCCAATAATTGCCAGAGTCAGAGGCCATCAGAGAATCATCACAATCTCCACCAATTTCTTTATCCATCCATCTTCCAAAACTGTCAAGTTTCTTTAGCTCTCCCAATTCATTAGTACTTGCACCACCATCTTTGGGTTTGTTATCTACTTGTGCAGTAGAAGCAGTTGTTCGAGAGCCAGAATGATTAACGAAATGGGAAGGAATCAAATTAAAAACATGCTCCTGCAAGAACAAATTATGCTACAAGTATCACTGGGTGATTCTTCATCATCAGAAGCATTGACCAATATACATACAAGACAAGATGCAATAAGTAGATTTTAGAACAACAGAAAAAACAACAAGATGCAATAAGTTGATTTTAGAACAACACAAAAAACACCTCAAACAAATCTGATGCATATGTTGCTCTGCTTTTCATATGTAGCATAAATTTAATGAAGAAAATCTAACTGACAAAGAGAAAGGAACAAAAGCAGAATGCAGATAACAGACCAGAATTAATCTCTGAGGAATTGCTGCTAGTGCTTGATCATCTACATTATTGATCAATCTATCTCCAGTAGCTACAGAATCTGGAATGTCACCATCTAATCTAGAATCTGTTAATTTACGAGTAATAACATCAGCTCCTCTAGGTTGTCCAACATAAAATTTTTGGTCAGGAACATGATATGCATATTTGCTGGAGCCGGGAATTTCAGTCCACAAAGATGATCCAGTGCTGTGATCAAATTTGACTCCATTAAACCATGATCCAGGAGGTAATCCTGAAAAGCAGCAGAAACCACATTGCATATTTTAAGACCCAAAAAATACTTTGGGAAACGCATTAAATGAGAAGTGACAAACACAAACCTTAGGAATGTATGATGACGTTAACCTTATATTATTCATAATTAGGTCCACAGCAAAAGAAAAAGGGAAAAATAGGTCAAAGGCTGAGGGACAATAATGTGAACCTCCATAAACTATATGACAGAAGTTGCTTACAAATAAAATAACTCAGCTGAAAACCATACCTTCAACTTCATTTGCAAGTAAAGAAGCATTACGCGACAAAGAACCAATCATTGGTTCTGTGAGAGAAGCTCCTACGTCATCCCTAGAATCAACATCCTCAACTTCTGAAGATAATGTTTGGCCATTCCAGTCAACTCTATTTGGACTTGATACATAAGATATTTGAGCTGTAAAAGCAGGTGAGGCTGTTTGTGCAATGGAAGCAGCAGAAATGGGTTGAGGGCTATCAACCTGGGTACTTCGATCTGCTTGCAAATGAGAAACACCAGACCTGTAGCCCTGCATCACCGAAAAGAGTAAAGCATCAAAGGAACATTGAGGCATGTTATAGCAAACATTATGGTAAATTCATATTACTAATTTAAAGTCTGATAATGAATCAGAAGTACTTCTCAAGTCCTTAAACCAAATACTAATTGGCACAGTAAGGATGTGATACACGAAACAAAGCAAAAAGAAAACACAACAACAATTGATTAGCTTACCATTCGGAAAATCAGAGCTTTGATTTCAAGCACATTGCCACACAAGCTTCATACACAAAAATAACATACAATGCATACATATTCACACACATGTATAAATATAAAGAAACAGAGATGAAAAACATAGATCATTGCAAAGAAATACCTCCTTTACTTCTCTGTAGTGCACAAGGACAATATGCTCTAATTTCCTGAAAATAAAAAGTATAAAAAATTTAACCTTGAAGTTATAAAAGAAAAATAATAAACAAGAGAATAAAACACAAGAGTGCTAGCAGGAAGTAATTGTAACAAAATCCATAAGAGAACAGTCCTGTCGTTGCCAGGCTATCAAGTATTTTCCATGCTAAATATTATCAGCAGTACATAATATAAACAATTCCAAAGCGATATTTAAGTCATTTTTGGATCAGATGCATATAGAATTCATTTGTTAAATCAAATGAATTTTCATTTATGTAAACAAATTGTCATGTTTTGGCACCTTATGTACTAGCTATAGAAATCATTTTAGAACAGTAGTCTTGCTAGTTTCGTAGCCTTGTTAGTTTAGAATCCATTCCATCAAATTTGAGTAATTTGGCTTAGGCTTGACAAATTCTATAAAACATACTAAAAACGTCAAGTGTGTATTTGTACTGAACTATAAAACTTTATGGAATTTGTTCATACCAAAGAAGCTCATAACTTTTCAAATCAGTAAGTCCAACAGTGACACTCACCCATCAAGCATCCAGTAACATCTCCGCTGAAAGCTGTCATTGTCCTCCCCATGGGCATAGTAACAATGAAGAACATCCACACTGCCAGCCTACAAAACGATTAGATAATTAAGTTATTAAACTTCCTAAGACAGCTTATAATACCAAAACCGCCTACACAGCTTTATCCTCTCGCTACAGTGAAGAAATATTATAGCATCAAAAAATAAAAGAGAAATCAACATTTCTCCATGTAAACAATTTGAAATGAAACATCTTCAACTACAGATCTCCTAGCACTACATATAAACAAACTCAAAGATGTAACCATGATTATGCCCTCACAATGTTAAGGACATGCCTTCTTCAGAAAAGTCAACATCACAGCCTACTGACTTTAGTCAACCCTTTTGATAAACCCTTTACATAATTCATTTCAAGACAAGTTACATTAAAACTCAATCTCACTAAAGGAAAGTCAACCCTATACAGGTTGGTAAAAGTTAATAATCAATTTTGCAAAGTAGGTTCTTCGAGAATGCTAAGAAATGTTAATATTCAATGATCTAATTAGTTTTATGCAAAACATAGTGAATATGTTCCCTCAATTCTCAGCACACATTATTGTTTGGCCATACAGGAACAAGTTGGAAAGTAGAAAACATTGGTAATCTGTTCATTAGACCATTTTAGCATCAAGCAGTAAGAAAAAAAAATCAAAATAACCATAAAAGCTAAGCAGCCTAAAGATAGATGGTTGATCTATGGGAAATAATACCCAAAAGACTCTTAAACCGCACCAGTTAGGACTTAGGGCTGACCAAAAAAAAAGGTGAACTTACTAATAACCAATTGAACTGCACACCTTCAACTTTTCATGAGCTTCTCTAACAGTTTTCCCATCCTTTTTCTTCCTCCATCGGTGACCATCTTTACGAAAATATCGAAGTGCTTTTCGATCAAACAGGAACAAAGAACCAGCTGAAAAACAAATATAATTTAGTTGCTGTTTACATGTACCAACAGGATAAGTTGAATATCCATCTCTGCAAGAGAAATAGTAATCCACAAGTTACATTTGATCACAAAGTCAAAAATGAACAACTATGAGTACAAGTGACTAAGCAACACTTGTTCTTAGTTAACTGGTCTTATGGATATATTAGTTGACACCCTTCCAGATCATTCCATCAATCTCAAGTAACCGCAAGACTGCAATTCCAAATCGAATAAATTACACTTAAACCTAAGATACATAAATGCAAATATAATTATGTGCCCACATGACATTGTTTTCAAGGAAAAGTATTTCTCATTCACATGAACAAAGTAGCCCCCTTTTGCGCTCCAAGTGCCACTAAACTTTGGTATTCTGCAAAAATTTTGTCCCCTCATGAAGTTGCTTAACATGTTTCTTAAGGTCCATATTTTGCAAAATGCTACCATATAATGGCTCTTAAGGCTCAAGAGGGCCGACATGGCAACATCATCCAATTTAGCACCGCATTAACATAGTTATGAGCCAGAAGCCCATTAGATACAATTGAAACAAAATCATCACCTTATGAATCAAATTGATAGAACTGAAAGTAAAGGATACAATTAAAATATTCCACAAAGTTCAAGAATTTTATAGGCCATTATGCCTTATTTTCAGCTGCATGAATGCAAATAAAGAAAATAAATAAAGTATGATTTTGGTCATTTACATTAAATGAATAATCTTCTGCTTTATAGCATTGACAATCCTTTCAACTCTATCAGGGTAAAAATTTTTCTCCACAATCACCATTCCACACTTCCACTATCATCAGCAAAGAAGGAAAAACAAATGAGGTTGGGACAACAAAAAACCCAAAGCAACAACTAATGAAAATATTGAGTCATATCAACACTACCATCTACGTATGATGCAAATATATATTTATCAACCACTTATGATTTAAAAATTCATACAAAATTTATTAGCCAAAATAATTAGAAAATAATTGCACAAGAAGTAAATGAAAACCTGAAGGCTGATTGGGTGGCTCTGGAGTCAACTTAAACCTCTGGTAGTTACGAAGTATTTCTAATATTTCATTTGGCCGAAGCCAACGGTGTTTTGCTTCCTCCACTATCTGCTCCAATTCTGCCAAATTTCAAGAAATTAAAAATTGATCTTAAGATTTAAAAGCTCAATAACAGCAAGGAAGAATTCGTCATATCACATGGAGCAAAATTAAAAAATAATAACCTGTCATCCTCACAATGAAGTGTGAGAAACTAGGATATGATAATGTTCATTGATTTTCAATTTCAAAAGAAACATTTAGCAACAATAACACTTAAGGTTTAAATATTTAGTAGAATATATCAAAGTGCTCGTTTAAACCCCTGTTTGGAATCTAGAATTTTAGATTTCTTTTTGGTTAATTCTCATGATGTTTGAAATGAAAGAATTCAAATTTCTTTTTGGTTAATTCTCATGATGTTTGAAATGAAAGAATTCAATTTCTTTAACTTAAAAAAAAAAATCATTTTCAAAGAAACCGAAATCATGATTGTGTGACTTGAAAATGATTTATTCCAAAGGAAGCCTAAATGCAATATGTACAATGTAAAAAATCAACGAAGCTTAATCACCAAAACTTTTAAACTTTTCATCGTAAAATATCAAATAGGATTAAGGATGCTTAAATATAACTACATAATTCAAAGTTTACAGAAAATCAAAGAAACTTGACCGAGAAAAGAAGCCTTGCTGTTGAATATCAATTATCTTGTTTTTATGGCTAAGTTCATGCATGCAAAAGCCCCTGAAAAAGGTTTCACATTCAGATATTTTTAACAATACATTCGTGCAAAAAAGTTGATGAGAAAAGTACCATAAAAAACGTATCACAAAGAGAGAGAGGCTACAAAGCAACACCAAAAAGAAGGGAAGGGGCTAACCAAGTGGTTGATTGGGAAGGTATCTTCTCGTCTCAGCCATTGACATAAAACCTAAATTTCATGAGCGAATCTCCGATTAAAATTGGATAAACCTGCAGAAAATGAAAGCAATATAAAAGCTCTAAAAATAAGGGGAACTCACACAGGTGAAATGAAGATAAATTTGAGAAGAAAGTAAAGAAATACAAAGAAAAAATTGGAAAATTTTAATAATCAAAAACCCTAACAGAAAAAAAAAAAATTGAATTGTATAAGCTGCTGCTTGGAGTTGAGAGGAACGAACCTTCGAACGGGAAAAGAGAGAGGAGGAGAGCGTGTGAAATCCACTGAATTAAAGAGAGAGAAAGAGAAAGAGCGCTTATGTAATCAAAGTCAATGCCTGATGGGTATGCGTCCATACTATATCAAAAGAGAGGACGCGATATATGTATGTGCAGGTGGGGCCAATTCTTACGTGGCATTTTCAGAATTCACGGGATTTTATTTATTTTATAGAGGAGAATAGAAATAGTCCTTCTGTACATGAACGTACATGGTTCAATCTCTGTGCTTGCGTCACTGGAGGAGGATGTTTTTTTGGGGGTCTGAGGCAGGAGTTCTACGTAGGTAAATAATCCTTCTGTATCTTTCAGTACCAAATGTAAAATGTCAAATCTTTTATCAAAATTCCTACACCATCATTTACCACTTAATTATTTATAGCCCGTTTGGCAATATGATTTGAAAATTAAAAAGTTTTTTTTTTAATATTATTTTAAATATTTTAAAAAATAGTTTAAAAAACATGTTATATTATTTTAATATTTTTAATCCTATTTAACTAATATATTTAAAAAACACCTCTCACAGCAACAGCAAACAAACTCTTATTTTATAACTATCTTATAAATCATTAATAAATTTATATGCAGAGAACAAAGAAAAATTCATACAATTTAGACATTTTCATGATAGTCATTGATAGCAATAGCAGAGCTTGATTAATATATCATAAATTCTCAGAGTCTGGAAATAACTCAAATAGCATTGAAGTAGAGTTCATTTAATTCGTTAAGATATACTTATCTAAAAGGAATATCTTATATTCAAACGTTAGCTCTACCACCAGCCTATTCCATTTATGGCAAGAGAAAAATCTACACCAATCATTAGTTTAAACAAAACAAACGAAGGAAAAAGTGCAAGATGAGCGTAGATCAAGAGTTGTATCACATTCCCTGGGGTGATATGGCCCCGCTCTACAGCAGAAACCACATATAGAAGAAGTGAAAGTAAGATAGTAAAGATGGCTAGGTATTTAGGCAGTAAAATATGTATCCATCAGCACAAGCAACCAAAAGAATTCATCATTCAAAAGTAAATAATCTAAATAGTCACACAATCATAAATACAAGCCAATCTAGTGGAAAATGGAGAATAGTAAAATATTACATTTTGCTTTGGCATACAGTCCCATCAAGATATCAGTTGAGGGCTAAAATGAAGTCATGGCTAATCATAATACAGATAACATCCACTGAACCAACAATTATTATGTCAGCATAGGATGTCCAATTATTCACATAAAAGAAACAGAGTTGCATTGCAACATGTTGGCTGAGGATGAGCCTTGGTACAAGGTAAGGTTACTTCACCGTGACCTGGATGTCAAAGGTTCAAACCATGAAAAACCTCCTTGGCCCTTGCAATGCAAGGGATCCAAAGCCTACAATGCCAGAAACTTCATGCACCAGCACACACTTTATTGAGTTGGACATCGTAACACTTCCCATTCAACTGCCTCATCGTGTTTTTGGCTTGGCTTCAAAGATTCATCCTATGGGGAAGAAAAAGGATCAAGAAGTCTAATTATAATCAAATCACACATCTTCTTTGCTTGAACCATTGATGATTGATCAATATTTAGCTCGAATGGATATCAATAAATTATTGACAGATAGCTAAATTGCACCTTGTTCAGGCAAGCAAGCCTTCAAGTTTTAGTACTGTGGACAAAAAGAAACAAAAAAATGGAATAATTTCACCAACCTTTGTGCAAACATAAATGTAGTGAACATCAGGGTTCTTTCCAAGTGTCGCTTCTACTGAGTTACCATTGTCATCAAGCAGAACAGGATTTGTCAACTCCCATATTGGATGCTCAGAGACTCCTCCAGACAAAAGCTTTTCTGCACATTATAAAAAGCAAGATTAAGAACATTTCAAATTCCTGAGTTTTTACCATCTAGTGTTCAAGAAGAAGAGCAAACAGAAATCAACAATTTTTCCTTGATCGAACAATCATGAGAATTAGAGGTGTCCTTGACCATATCTCTATTGTTATTGCAATTTTCTGAAGGGGAGTCTGTTTTGTATGTCAAGGATAAGCGGTTAAGTAGAACCAAGGTCCTCTAGCAATCCCATACATGGATAGCAATCACAGTTCATTCTTCTATATTATTGTAAAAAAAAAAGATTCCATTTCTCCCTTAATTTGGCTTTTAAATGTACTATAGAAAAAGAAGGAACAAATTGTATGTATGAGCAAAAATCTTATCATTCAAAAAAGGAGTATATTGAACCTATCACATGGAGTTTTATCCCCCACAAGCAAGATTCTCTCAACATGCATAAGCGATACACTGGAGCTCCATAAGTAACCTGCAGCATTTGCAAGGCGATTCAAGGCATGTAAGCAAAAGCAAATACAAGTAAAATTTTAATTGCATGAAAGCAATTCCATTTACCAGGATATATACTCCTTTATCCTTGAGGACCCTATAGTTAGTCATCAACTGCTTCAATATATGGTGAACAGATCAAGGAAAAAAGCAAAAATAAAATTGTGAAAAATTTTGACTGGCGTTGTTAGTTTATCATTTTACCTCCAAACCTCTTCAAACATCTTGGCAGCATTTTGTCTTGAGTTATTTCCACACTAGAGAGAAAAATGTGGTAATAAGTACATATCCAGTATACAGAATAAAATAGGAATGACAGCTTAAAACACACAGCACTCACCAAGATAGAGTCTAGAGTTCCTGAAAAAGCCATGTCAAACAAACATAAGAATTATTTCAATGATATTTAACCCAAGTATGGAAATGAAAATGCTGTTAAAAGGGTACCTTTATCAATAACAGCATCAAAGGAACCTGTTTGAAAAGCATTCATATCTCGGACATCCATTTGAATATCTGCATGAGTGTTAAGAGGGGAAAAAAAGGCCTTAGCACGAAAAAAACAATAAATAAAAAAAATCTTGCAAAATTAGTAAGGGGAAGTAGATACATTTCAATTGAGGACGATTAGAGTACTTCTTCTTCATAGCTTCAATAACCACAGAGGATATATCGACGTTTACCACATCCTCGTATCCATCGTCTACCATTCCTTCGCTAAACGCTGAAATCACATTTTCATTTTTTTTTTAAAAAAAAAAAGGAAGAAGCCATAACTGATCTCATCCAAAAAAGCATCACTTTCAAAGTAGGTGGAATAAAATTGGAAGTGTTCCTTCCTAAAGGAAGGGAGAGGATCTGAGAGATGAGATCGTGATTTGATGGTGATATTGCAGAGAAAGGCAAAAGGAAATGAAGGTCACCTGAGTTGCCACATCCAATGACGAGGATTCGAGGATGGTGGTGGCGAGGGGTGTAGAGATTGATGAGGGGAGCCAAGGAAGCATACTTCTGATACCAATCAAAGGGCCCTGATTCATTGGCATATCTGTTATCCCAGTAACATGGCTCACCGTATGCCTGCGTCGGTGTTCCCATTGTCATCTCACACTCTCCAACTGCTCGGCGCTCCTTTGATCTTCTAGGCACCGCAATTTCCTATCGAGCGAGCGACGGTCATCAGTCATCATCATTCCATTTCATCGTTCCGTCGGTGGAATAGATGTGAAGGGTATTGTAGTCATTTCTTCGTCAATCAGAGTGTTGTCATATGTAGCAAACCACGCCGTATTGTCTCACAGTATGAGTCCGACTCGTTCCGATCTTAATATCTGTAACTCATTTCACATAATAATATATTATTTTTTTTATTAAAATTAAGTTATATTTAAAACTTTTAAGTTTATTTTAATAAATAAATTTATATTATATAATAATAAATTAAAATTAAAAAATAAAAAATAAAAAAAAATCTCCACAAAGAAACTTGCCTCGTCGATTCTAGCCTCGACTCATCTTACCCTATTGTCTGTTAAGCAATTTTTTTATCTATATTAAATAAGCAAACAAAATCAAATTAATTCTATCTATTCAGTTTTATTATTTAATATAATAATTAAATTAAATTTTATTAATATTTTATAAATTTTATTAATATTTTATAAATTTTATTTTTTAATTCAATTTAAATTTTTTTTACCAATTAAAGGTTTTAAATTAGGTGCAAGTGGAGAGACTAATGATCGGATTAATTTGGACTCTGTTTCATTAAATTTTTCCTCAATTTTGTTAAGAAAATTTTAGTTTAAAAAAAGTTATGTTTCACAAATTAATTAAAAAAATTGAACCAATCAAAATTTTTATAAGCCCCCTAAAATGAAAGGCCCCATACTCAATTGCCAGACCAGATCAATGTACGCAGGCCCCTTCGGCCTTTTCAGCGGCATGCAGCCCAGCCCCATTTCCCTTTCACTACATAAGCAGCCTGCACGAAGCGATGGTTTCTCTTTCAACCTTCGATTTTTCTTCGTGCAAATCGCTTAAGACTGAGAGGGTCCAAGGCAAGACGCTTCTCCCACCAAATTGCTTAAACTCATTGGAGCACGCTTCATCCTTTCCCAACAGCTGGTAGGTACGAAAACTCAACCTTACGTCTCCAATTGATTAGCCTTGCCCTTGATCTGTGCCGAAGAATTTTGTTTGCAAATTCATGCAATCTGGTTGGGTTATATAATTTTTCTTTTCAGAAGTTCATTGCAAATAAATTTGGTGGATGGTAGTTTTGGGAGTTCTGTCTTGTAATTCAGTTATTTGACCAAATTCCCCGAAGAAATACTGCATTTTTTCTAGAATTCTCCTGCAACTTGTGGCAAATTAATGGTATTCTTTTTCAAAGCTAATTAATTAATATTTTGATTGATTGTATTGGGATGGTAGTGTCCATGATCTGATGGTTCTGTCTACAGCAATGCGGTTCGGTTCTGTTTGCAAATTTAAAGAATCCGGTTATTCGGTTTTGTACCGACTACCTTAGTTAACTATTAACGTGATGAAATTTGCATATTCGTTCGTCATCCATGGTTTTCAGCCGAAACGAAAAACCAAACCTAGATTTTGGTAAATAAGTCTAAAGTCACCCTATATGTTAATTTTTTTATTTTAAGGTGCAACCTTTTGGAAGAAAGCTATCAAAAGAATAATGCGATCGGCTATGAGAAATATAGATAGAAATTGTATTTGCTACGTTAAAGTTTAGGTCTTTGATTACTTGTATTTGGTATACAGGTATAAGAAAGATGGACATAATTTCTCAATTGCAAGAGCAAGTGGATTTAATTGCTTCACTTGCTTTTAACACAATTGGGACGCTGCAAAGAGATGCTCCTCCAGTGCGTCTCTCTCCAAATTACCCTGAACCACCAGCTAACCCTACTGAAGATTTTGCAGATCAACCTAAGTTGATGAGTGCTGCGCTTGTAAAGGCTGCAAAGCAGGTGCGAAATGTTTACTCATAAGAGAACACTTCTAAATTTTAAAATTAATTAATGGATTGGATGCTTCTGCTACGCACATTGGGAGTTTGGCTCACAATTTAGTTGTATTCGTTTGGGTTCTTCTGGGTTGAAGCAGCTGTACTTTGAATGATGGATAAACCCATAATTTTTCTTTTTGCTAGTTACAAAAATATTGCAGATACTTTTAACTTTCTAGAGTTACTTTTGTGAGACTTGGGCAAGGCCGCAAGGGTATGCAGCCTGCCTTCCCATTATTTTCACGATCTAAACCCTTGACCAGTCACAATAGAGCAGCAGACCCTTACCATTGCATTACATTTTACATATTTGGAGATGCTAAGTACTGTATTTGTAAGTTCCTACAAGAATGTTCGAAACATGTGTGTATAAGTAATGCAAGTGCTTTTGAGAAAGACCTACCATAATACAACATTATGAGGATTTTTGGTGTCGAAGTCTTGGAAAATAACTTCAGGTAAGTTCAATTGCCTTAGAAAGGCAAGTATGAAATCGGCTCATTCAAATAGATTCCCTTAACAATAGAGAAGACTTATTACACATACAGCAAAGTTGTGGAGACAAAACGTGATATTGGAACCACACAAATTTTTTGTCCGGCCTCATTCTGACCCGCTAATTGTCATGTGTATAGCTTCTGATATATTATCAATTATTCCTATTATTATGTGATCCAACTACAATCAACTAACTGCTGGATGTTGCTTATATAGTTTGATGCTTTGGTGGCAGCACTTCCATTAGCCGAGGGAGGTGAAGAAGCTCAACTGAAAAGGATTGCAGAACTGCAGGTATGAAAACTGCTTTACCTAACCAAAAATTCCAGTAGTCTGGTTTTTTTTATGGTTTATTTGTGATCTATGGTCCAGGCTGAAAATGATGCGGTAGGCCAAGAACTCCAAAGGCAACTGGAAGCTGCAGGTAAATCCTCCATAGCTTGTTTTTAGCTTGTTTTTATATTTTACCCATATATGGCAATCATCAAGTGGTTTGGTGTAACATACTAGGTGTATCCTAGTCTTTCTCTTTCCTTTATATTACTGTTTGGATAACCTTTTCTGGGTATTTCTGCTCATGCCAATGAATCTGATGTCAAGTTTTCCTTCTAATGGCATGGTAAGCAAACTGACAAATTTATAAGTAAGAAAAAGGATGTCTTTGCTCCAGTAGCTAGGACCTATGTCCTGTGTGTGGCATGCATGCATGAATGGGAGAACCACAAGAAAACTGTTGCCTATTTGAGAGAGAGAGTGAGAGAGAGAGAGATCTACTTCCTGCATGCTAGAGGAGATTGTGCAACTGAACAACCGAATGATACATCTTTAGAGATTCATATGATGTAGGCTGATGTTATATATAACTGAAAATATGCTAAAAAAAAAAACAAATAAATTTATGTACTGGCATTTTTTTCTGTTGTCTCTTATCATTTTCTTTAATTACTTTTATTCATAGTCCATTAGAGGCAATCTACCATCAATCTTGATGTGTTTTTGGTGGTTCTAGAGAAAGAATTGAAGCAGGTCCAGGAGCTGTTTAGCCAAGCAACAGATAATTGCTTGAACCTGAAGAAGCCAGATTAATGATGGTGCACTGCATTTCCGAATGTTGTAGATGAAAAGGGAATGATTGGACCAGATGGAGGAGTCCAATTTCAAGCATCTAAATTTGTCTAAGCATTTTTTCCCCTTTCTTACTAGGATAGCATCTGCATGTGCTGTCATGGGCTTAAGCACTTGTAATATTTTCGTGTCTTAAGGTAGCATATGCATGATAGAATCATGTTAGACCACCTATTGATTTATGATTTGTAAATTCATGTTAGTTAGTCGACAAGTTCAGATTAGTTATCTATTGCTTTTTGCTCTATTTTCATCTTTTTGATCCCATTCTTAGGCTTCTGCTCCTAGATTAAAAAGAACAAAAGTTGTATAAAAAGTGTACTAACCACTTAAGGACCCTGAAGCTACCTGTCTAATAGCATAGGGCATAGGCATTAGGATTGAAGTTTCTGCTACCACTCTGCCTCCCTTGAACCACAAGAATCGAGGAAAACAAAAATTGTATCAGAACTTGCTTGAATAATTCCATGAAAGGTATCTTTACCTAGCGGTCTGTATGGACTGGACTTGAGAGGACTAAAGTTCGTATCGAGTAATCATAGGTTAATTGATAGGAGCTGCTCTCTTAGGCATTCAATGAACCAGCTACCATCAGAGCTACTGCTGTGCGTATTAGTCCTCCCAAAGTTAGTGTTTGTATTTCTACGAAGTACCAATCGACTGATCTCAGGCACTCGAAAACAATCAATCGTCTGTTGATGAGTAAAACCGCAAAATACTTCTGTCTTTTGAATTTATAGGCAAATGCAGATTATGTTTCCCTAATAGACTGGCAAAAAATTTTCAACAGGGCACAACAAGAAGGAATGAGCTAGATTACACATGGCATAATCTGAAGACAAGTATATATCTGGGGATTTTGACATCACGGAAAGTTTAAGCCTGCAACAAGGGATCCTATGTAATGCTGCCAAAACGCATTATGCTCTGATGCATTTGCCATGATAAAACTACGACAATCTCTGTTTTTTCCTCCCTTCCCAGACTTGGATGATCCAGCACCTGAAGTGGATGACACATGAGTTGTTTGAAACAGTGTTTCTTAAACCGGAGAAAAAAAGCCCAAACAGAAACTAAATGTGGGGATGACAGAATATCCAGTAACAACAATTTATCACATGAGATGAATAAAATAAATTACCAGCTCCATAGTAAATCCTTTAATTGGAACTGGCATTATATCACAAATGAAATGTAAACACTTTTGTTCAGGTCAACGGAATGTGTCACTACAATAATTTTGAAGGCCTATCATATGGAAACTCAACAGCAATGAGGAACTGCTCTTTATCACTTGACCAAAGAAAAAAAGCAATAAGGAATCAGCTTGCATGATCAATTCATGTCCCTTGCAAGTTAGAGAAACAGACATTATCTGAATCACGTCCACATCAGTATGATTATTAATTTTTTTCGGATAATCACAGAAGAAAAAGGACAATCTTGCCTTTGATTCACTGCTTTGGGAAAGGACTATGTCCTGATGGAATTGATTTGCTGGTTAGAATTGGTATTTTCATTCTATTGGTTGGCAAAACCAATGTCCTTTGTGGAATTAGCATATTCAGTTTATTAAGCTAACTCTGTTATTTGCTGATCTATAAGGTGTTCTTTTGGGCGGGTCCTTCATTGTCAAACAAATGGTACCAATGCCATTGCTTAATCAAGTTGTTCGTTCTTGCGCCATTGTTTCATATGCGAATAAGCCTGAGCCTGTGCAGAGTTCAGAGCTGGAATGCTTTAGCCCAGCTTATTGATTTTCTGAGCACATTAGATGGTCTAGTTACATTTTTGCCAAGGAGTTAGTCTTTGTTCATTTGTATTTCTGTTGTTATGCAGACGAAATTGGAAATTTCAAAGCTTCAGGTGGTCCAAACTTCTACTCTGTTCTGTTAATCTTCCAGGCTTTTTCTTGCACATTCTCTTCAACTTAAATTTGTTGTTCTTTTAGAGTGTGGATGCCCCTACCATGTACTTCATCTCCGAAATAAATGATATTGATATGGACAGATATGCAAACTCTTTTAATTTGCGAATGACAATTGTGTTTGGTCATCCAGCGGAAGGCTAGCATCTTGTGACGGAACTATTCATGCTCGGAATAGCAGAAAAGGGAAGTCTGTCGCTTTTTGATGAACAATCAGTGTATTCTACATATCTCTCAAGCCCTTCATTCTCTGGATCAAAGATTAATATTTGATCATCCAAATACAATATCAAGTGGATTATTGATGGGAGCTTGTTCACATGTATGCAGTACTTAGAATCTGTTGAAATGCTTGTAGTTGACACTGGAAATGGTTCTCTCTGGTTATGTCCTGCTGTTTCATCAATATTTCATCTAAGTTTTATTGTATCTTGGAGGTCTCCTGATGGATATGTTAAACGACTCGTAGTTTAATTTCCAGCAAACGTAGCGTGCTATTCCTATCCTATTTGACTCTTGGCTCAAGTAATAACCCTCTCCCTGCTCTCTCTCACTCTTTGAGTTTCAAATCTACAAATTGAGCTTGTGTGATTGTGATTAACAATGAGTGGTCAAAATTTTGAATTCGATGGGTTTAATGGCTCTCTTGGAAATCTCAAACTAGAAGAATCATCTTCGTCTTCCGCCCAACAGGACGATGCTGCTGCCGGCGGCTTGCAGGTCAATTGCTTCACCGAAATCGTCGATGATGTTACCCTTCATTTACAGATCATCCGCCTTCACAAACAGGTATTCTTATTTACTTTGCCATACGGTCTCCATAAATTTTTTTCTTTTTTTCTTAAAAAAAAAAAGTGGTTGGCTGTGGATGTAGATCTATGCATGGATTAGCTGTAACTCTGCTAAATTTGGCCACTTGTACGCGGCTGCGCCGACGCGGCCTGTAAGTTATTAATCTTCTGGTTACTGTTTCTTTTCTTTTCGTTTTCCATTGTTGTCGTCTCTGTGTTTGATGATTTGTGGCAGAGTAATACGGCGAGTGTTGCTTGTTTACTCGGAGGAGCTTCTGATAATACGGGATCTAGCATTGCTCGACGATTAGGTAACATTGTGAATTTTTTACTAGTTTATGACCATGGGATTACTGCTTTTGTGCTTCTGATGAGATAATTTCGTGTTTGTTTACAGTGTTAAAGACTGGTCTTAATATAATTCTGGCATGTAATATTCCTAAGAACGCTCCCATGCTTGAGGTTCTCTCTCTCTCTCTCTCTCGCTCTCTCTCTCTCAAAAGGCACATACACAGCGCATGTGAAAACAGCTCTGCGTATGTAAGAGCTATGAAGAAATCAAGTTAATCAACCCCTGGATTTCAAAAAGAAACTAATAGCTGTATATCTATCATTCAACGTATCTTAAATTCTGTTTGTTGATTTTTCTTTTCCTCTTTCTTTGTGTTATTAGGTAAATGCTGAGAAAAAATTAGTGGAGAAGCTAATCTATTTGGGCTATACAAAACCAAAATCGAAAGGATTATCTTCATAGCAGAGAGCTGGAAGGATCCTGCCATGTGATGAAACACATATCCCTACTTAGAGTGGTTAAGATTGCACAGTATGACAGCATAGTCAAACATATAGATCAATTAAGGGAGATTTGATGGATAAAGCTTGTTGCTGCTTCAGTGTTTTTGCTGCTGGCTTGAATAGTTCTACAGTAGATCATAGGATAAGAAATACAATTCTTCTAGGGTTGTGAATTAATTAGCACAGTTGGGTGAAGTTTATGTTTGTCTGTGCTTTTCGATTTTAGCCTTTTCAGCTTTCATTATGAGTTTTGCTGGTGCAAACTGTCCTGTACTTTGTTCTTTCTTGTAGATGCAGTATGAATACTATTGACTGGAGTAGTGCAGTTTGTTGTGGTTTCCGCTTGTTGCTTTTCTATTTTTGGCTGCTGTGCATTATTGACTTGATAAAAATGTTGCTATCTAGACCATGCAATTAAAACCGAACTTTGGAGCTAATACTGGCTGCTGGGGCAATTTTTCCTTTTCTAAACCAAAAATTAAAGGTTTGAGATTGTTCTCATCCATTTTAATGAAGCTTGGGGCTAGCAATGCTTACAATTGAAGTGGTATTTATGTTGTGTATGCTTGTTTTCCATGGCTTTCAGTTTGAGAGTGATGAGAGATGTGCTCATATGCCACTGGATATTCCCAATGGGTTTATATCAGGGATTAGGCTGGATTATTAGACTAGGGAATGGTTTACCTATTCAATGCTAGTGCTCTTTCTTCAACTTCTCCCCTGTTCGTCATTAGCTGTTACTTCTGCCTCTCAACCTATTCTGATTATGCATTGGGTTTTACAAGGTGTAAAGCATATTTCTTGCTTGAAACTTTCAGTTTGAGTCCAGCTAAAGTTGCAAACATCTTTCAAGTTATCTTTTTCTTTTCAGTTTAGCAATGTACCCGCACCTGCAAGGAGGGAATTCAATTCTATTCCAAATTATCAGTATCACAAAACAATCTTCCAATAAATTTTTTTATGTATCCTGAACAACTTTCAAGTTTGGAATAATAATTTTCTACCACTTCTTACTACAAATAGGACAAGAATTTTCAGATTTACACGGATCCACGCATTCTTTTTGTAGATCTCCAACCATGGGTATGCTTTGGCTCTCTTTCTCTCTCTATCTCTCTCTTAAGGTTTCCATTGTTTTTATTGCCCTGACATTTAAATCAAACTTTCTTTCCTTATGGCCAAACTTTCTTTATATGAATATAGACAAGTTGTTATTATAAAGTGATAATATCTTTTATTATTCATGATCTGTAATTAGATGAATCACCTGGCTATTATGTTGTCCAAATACACAATTTTGGAGAACTTAAAAATGCAATGAAGAAATATGAATCAGCAGTTTTTGAAGCTGAAGGCTGCAAATGGTACACTCTCTTTGCTTCCTTTGACTCCATGTGGAGAAATCATTGGATCTTTTGGATCTGCATCATTCTATATATATTCCTTGGTGACAGGAAATTGGTTCTCTATCCAAGCGGAAACAAGACAAAGCATGTGAATCGTCATATTTCTTTCTACTTAGCACTGGCAGACTCTGTTGAGCATGAAGATGAAGAGGTCTATGCAGTTTTCTGCCTGTACTTGCTTGATCAGCAAAACCACAACGACTTGATAGCCCCAGGCCCAGGCATATTTTCCCAGTCATTACTTTGCAAAGAGATCAATTTTACGTTTTACTAATATATTTCTTCAAACTCTTATGTGTCTGGTGATTTTGGCATTTTCTTAAAACGTGCTTTTCTTAAAATAGTTTACTCCAAAGAAACTAATAATTTGGCTGTTTTTCCATGCTTAGATACTCGGGGAAAGGACAGATGCTTTCACAAATCGAAACTTGAATGGGGTTTTGATAAATTCATTGGTATTACTGAATTTTTTGATGCTAGTAATGGATACCTTGTGAATGACACTTGTGTTATGGGAGCAGAAGTGGTCTCTGTGCGTAAGGAAACGATAACTGGCAAACGAGAGTCCTTTACGATGACAAGGGAACTCCCTGATGCCAAGAAATCATGGAAGATCGAAAAGTTTTCCAAGTTAAAAATAGATCCTCTTAAGATGATTTTCAGTGCTGGAGATCGACAGTGGTATGTCTTTTATTTTCGAAGGATGTGTTGGTGCAAGCGAAAAGAAGCTAATAAGTGTCATTAAAAACTAGGCTATGCAATTCTGAATCCAAATTTGACATTTTATTTCAGTTGCATCTGGTTCTAATCGAACCTGACAAATCGCTTTCTTCCCTTTGACTTGAAAGTAATACTTGTGATTTTTACTTTATTTATTGTATCAGGATGATAGAGCTCTATCCTGAGGGAACAGGACTTGGAGAAGGGTCCTATCTTTCACTATATTTAGCTTTGGCAGAACCCATTCCTCCTAGCTCTATAATATACACACATGTCACACTGCGCCTCCTGGATCAAGCCAAGGACAGGCACATTGTTGGTAAAGGTAAAAACACTGTGAGCTCTTTGCCCATTTGCTAGCTACAGTTCCATGTTTAAGCTTAATTTATTATTGGAGCCTTTATGATTTTGTAATATGTAAAAGAACAGGAAATTTCTGCTTCAGTGAGTCAAGCCCAAAACATGGATGGTCAAGATTCACTCCACTCCATTATTTATCTCGATTCAAGAAGTCCCTTCTGGTTAATGATATTTGCATTGTGGAAGCAGAGATCAGAGTGCTTGGAGTTGCTAATAAACACTAAAGTTGTTTTATTTTCTAAAATCACTGTAAAGAATATTACATCACTATGTACACCGAGTTCAAAAGCAAGATTACTTTTAGCATACATTTATTTTTCATTCTTTCAGCTCGGTTACCCTCGGATACCGATTTCAGAGAAGCAATTACTTGAAACGGAATAAGAAAATTCACCCATTAATCAATCAAAATTCAACTTCGAACAAGGTCTGAGAATTTAAGAAAACAATTAAGGTGGTGTTTTTCTTTTAGAAAATCTGATAATGTTATATTATTAGACAAAGATAAGAAAATGAATAAAAATATATTAAGAATAAAATAATAAAATATAAAAAACGTAAAAATTTATCATTTTTATTATATATAAAATATTTGTATTTTAGAATTCAGATAAAGAAATAAACTGTTATGATTGATTTAGTAAATGAAAAACGATTGAATCTCTATGAGAAATCACAAGTTTATGCTTAATATAGATGTCTATTTTAATTATTTAACTATGGTTAACAACATGAGTTCAATTAATGAAATTGGCAATGGACTAATTGATCAAAATTTGAAGAATTGACTTTAGCCTCTTAATTGAAAGACTAATTGAGAATTTGACCAATTATAAATAATTAATTATTATTTTAATTGGACCTAATTGTTCAAGAATATAGCTCATGAAGCCGGTATACAAATTGGACTATAACTAACAAAAAAGATGTCTTAAAACATATGGTAATTTAGATATCTGAATCGATTTTATATTTAATAGAATAGATTTAAATAATATGTAATCCAATTTATTATAAATTTTAGATTTAATAATTGTGATGAATTTAGATTTAAATTTAAATTTAAATTTTATATATTGAATAATTATTATCTGAGTTTATTTTATATAAATAATTAAATATAAAATATATTTTTTTTATGAGAATATATGTGTAAATGAGTTATTATTTTTAAATATTAATGAAAAGTATATTTATATAAATTATTAATTAAAATATATAAAATTAAAAGAATTCAGGTACTATGGACGCAATGATAATGAGATGGGCATGAGTAACTAATTTATATTTACCAATATTGTATATTTATATGAAAAAAGTGTAGGCACATGTAGCATAGCATTACTCTTCCCCATAACAAATGTCACTTGCGAATATACAAATGGGATTAGCTTCACCTTTGCTTGCAAGGAGAGCATGGAACAGGTATTATATTCCAAAATTTGAAGGATCATATAGAAAGCAATCCTCTTTAATAGATTCACCATTTAGAACGTTCAAGTTTGGAATAAACGTCACTGCTGAACAGGAAAGATCAACAGATAACAAAGCATCACAAGAGTTATAAAAACTCCCTGCCACTTGTTATTAACATGCGTTCGATATTTATCACATCTTCAACTTCTCTTTGCAGATTTTGTTGATATGGCTGATGTTGCCCGAGCTGGTATGCATGCTCTCTCTCTTTCTCATTCATTTAAAAAAAAAATGCTTTCTTTTTCTTTTCTCTCGCCAGAAATGAACTTTCTTTTTCGATCTTAGTCAGGCAAACTTTCTTTCTTTTTGATATAAATAAGTGCCAGTATCATTTATTATTATTCATGATCAATATCAGATAGGCTATCACCACTCGATTATAAAGTCGATATACGCAACTTTTCATTAATTAAGGACATGGGAAAATACAATTCAGCAGTTTTTGAAGCTAAAGGCTACAAATGGTACTATTTCTTGCTTGCATGTCACTCTTCTTGCCTCCTTATTCGTGGGATGCAGTTCTTTTTTGGTTTTAAGTTCTGCATAATTATAAATTCTCTGGGCACAGGAAATTGGTTCTCCACCCAAATGGAAACAAAAGCAAGAATGTGACAGACCACATCTCTCTCTACTTGGCATTGGCAGACCCTGTTAAGCTTGGTTTCGAAGTTCGAGCAGTTTTTCACTTGTATTTGTATGATCATCTTAAAAAGGAGTTCTTGAAACCACCAGGCATATCTTAAAACCAAGCTTCAAAAAGATTTCGGTTTAACGATTTCAGCAATTTCCAAAGTCGTGAACAAAGCCAAAATTGTGGTACGTACTTGTTAATATTTTATTGATTGTTGCAGGAACAGATGCTGAGGAGAAGAAAGGATGCTTTCACCTATTGAATCGTGAATGTGGTTTGGATAAATTCGTTGATCATAAGGTATTTAGTGATCCCAGCAGTGGTTTCCTCAAGGAACAAGAAGCTTGTACTTTTGGAGCAAAGGTGGTCTCTGTCAGCGAAGTTCGGACAACAGGCAGAGGAGAGTCCTTGTCAATGATAAAGAAAGACCTTCCTATTACCTACAAATGGAAGATTGAGGAATTCTCTACCAAGCGAGAAGAAGAATGCGTTGATTCCCCAGTATTCAATGCTGGGAAACATCGCTGGTATTTTCCTTTACTTATGATTTAAGTGGGGTGGAGATTAGGGTTTAGGGAAGGGATACTTATGATATTATCTGCGTTGGTTGTTTCAGGAAGATACAGCTCTATCCTAGGGGAGAAGGCCTTGAAAATGACACCCATGTTTCTCTATATTTGGCTTTGGAAGATCCCACAACCCCTGTTCCTAGCTCTAAAACATATGCAGCAGTCACATTGCGCATTCTGGATCAATCCAAGCATAAACACATCAGTCATAAAGGTGAAAATTAATGATCTCTGTTGCCAATTTAACAATTATAGTACTCAACAATGGCTGCCTTATGGAAAATGCTCAGTTTTTGTTTTCTTCTTCCTTTGTCTCTAGATAATTTCTGGTTCAGTCCCTCAAGCCCAAATCATGGATGGCGAACGTTCATTTCAGTTGGTGAATTCGATCGATTGAAACAACGGCTTGTGGCCCGGGACACTTGTTTTGTGGAAGCAGAGATTTATCTTGTAGCAGAGACTGAAGAATTTTAATTACTGATGAGGGAATGTGGCAGTTTTCATGTGCCTTCTCACCGCATGTAATTGTCACGTTTAACACATGAACAAATAATATGCAATTAGCAAATAATAATTATTAAAAATATGATACTAAAAAATAATATTTATAGCAGTAGATAAGTATAAATTAAATATATTAATAGTTAAAAATTAGGTGTAACTGAAGCGGAGGTCAAATCAGTAAAAGCATTTTTATTGATGGAGTTGAGAGCACGGTTTCCTTGAATAAATATCGCGGTCCGGAACAACCCGAGCCACTCAGCCGGGGTTGGTGGTAGTTTGACTGGGCTTTGGTTTGGTTTGGTAGCTTGCCATTAAGATAATAATAATAATAATATAGTCAAATAAAATAGGGTTTGGAAATTTTATATGAATATTGAAAATAATGAAAATTTTAAGAAAAAGGTCTTCTTTCTACGCACAGGCTCTTCAAAATTAAAAGACTTTCTCATACAATCTTTTTAATTAAAGAATTAATGGAGTAAAATAATAAATTAAAATAAAATTTATTTTTTATTTAAAAGATTAAAAACTTAAATTTAAATCAATAAAATAAATGATGTAATTTTAATTATTAAATTAATTAAAAATAATATTAAAAAAAAATTTAATAATCTAACAAAAATTAGAAAAAGCTCACCAAACAAATAAAAAGAACCTCTTGCAAGCCACAAAGAGTTCTCAGAAGAGACTACCGTAATAACCAGCCCCTGAAAGCTTACCAAACCCGGTAGAACAGATTCGAGGAAGGTGGCTGAATGATGATGGGCTGGAGAGAAAGGAAAAGCAAGCCGAGCCGAGTAACCTAATAAAATAAAATATTTAATTTCGATTTAATTTTAATTTTAATAAATTAATTTTTTTTTTAATAAATAAGTCAATCTCCATCTAAAATCAAGTCAAATCAAATGATTTTAATTTAATTTAAAATCAGTTTTAATCAGACTCGATTCTAATCAATTTTAATTTAATTTAATTACGATTTTAAGTTGAAATAAGTTGTCTTATTTCAGGCTGGACTTAGGAATGCTAGAGGGCCTGTGAATTCTTATTTACATTCCCTAAATCCTCACTCTCTTTTCTCTTCCTCTAGTCTAAATCAAAAGTTTTAATTCAATTGGCAATTTGATTTTCCTGATTGCCACTCAACTTTAAAAATTAATGGAATATTCGTATTTACATTATGGTAATATATATATTTTTTAATTTAATATGTCAATTATAATTTAAATTTTATTTCTTAATTAAAATCTTCTAAATAATAATAAATAATTATTATTACTATTAAATTAATTTTCATTCGAATTTTTTTCTTAATTAATTTAATTTAAATAAATTTTTATCAATTTGAATAAGATATTTTTTAATTATTTTATAATGTAATTAATTAAAATTAACTTATTTAATTTCTTTTTATATGTAAATTTTACTTTCTTTTGAAATAAAGTAAAATTATTTTATTTATAAAAATAATTTAAATTTAATTGATATAATTGGTCAAATCATTTGAGTCACATATTTAGAGTTATTACTTAAATATTTTTTTTAAAATTTCCTCTTTTTTTAATTATTTTTGGAAGATTTTTTAAAATATTATTTTTCATAAGTCTTTTTGAAAATTTGTTTGTTTAAAATATTTTTCAGAAGAGTTTTCTTAGAATTTTTTTGAGAACAATTTTCTTTAAAAAAAAATTAAAAAAGTTGTGAAAAAAATTTAAACAAAAATTATCTGAACAATTTTTTTTTAAGTTATCATTTTTTAATAATTTAAATTATTTTGTGGAAAAAGTGCCATAATATAATATAATTTACTAATAAACATAAATTATAAATATATAAATTTTATATAAGTTATGTTTTAATTTTATACATGACATCATGAATTTGCACTTTCCATGATCAATAATTTGTAAATATTGAATAAAAATAAACGAAAGTCTCTACATATAAATTATGGACACAATGCATATGCAGACATTCATTATGTGTATCAGTCATATTTCATTAATGTTGTTGTAATATTCACATAATCAATTAATATAACCCCATCAACAAATACGTGCAGTAATTAAAATTGATAAAAATAATTTTTTTTTTAGTAGAATAATACAATTATGACAAAAAAAATGGTTATTGGCCTTCTACATAATTACAATTAAGATAATTGATTATAATTAATGTAAGAATAAAATAGTTTTTTATTAATTATATCATAAATTAACTATGATTAACGAATATATATATCTATATTGATTATCTATTATTAATTAAATAGAAAGTTATTTGAAAAATAAAATTATATAAGAATGGATAATCAGCAAAATTATAAATAAATTTTGAGAATAAAAACTAATAAATTTTGAAAGAAGTAATAAAAAATAAAAATAAAAAATAAAAAAAATTGATAAAATAAGAACACTCGATATATATCAAATGTCTCATATGACTTACATATATATATATGCAAACAAATGTAAGTCATTTAAATAAAAATTTAATTTCACCATTAAATATTATTTAATTGAAAAATAATAAAAAGGTATTAAGTTTTATTTTTGTAATAGCAAAACATTCTCATTTACTTAGCCATTCTAATTCATTAGCCATAATTTATAACTTAAGACAATAATAATATGCATTAATTAATTTTAATAAGGTGAAATAAAAAAATTAAATTACTAACATAAAAAAATACATACTAATTATAAATAAGTTAAATATCTATATTTTATTTTTATAACTTTTTATATAAATTACATTTTTTGTCTCTCAAATTTTTTAATAAAGACTTCATAATAAAAATAATGAAAAATATAGTAATACTATTAAAGATATTAATAATTTAAAATTATTAAATTTTACATTTATTTTTATCATTTTAAAATATAAAACTTTTTATGTCCTCTTAATATATTTAAAAAATATATA
The DNA here is from genome assembly GCF_030052815.1 of Hevea brasiliensis. Taxonomy (NCBI): domain Eukaryota; kingdom Viridiplantae; phylum Streptophyta; class Magnoliopsida; order Malpighiales; family Euphorbiaceae; genus Hevea; species Hevea brasiliensis. Next base: position 506,410 of record NC_079496.1, on the reverse strand, counting down.
ATATATTCAAATGCTATCTTTATTTAGTAATATTAATATTGTTCTAAAAAATAATACCAATAATCAAAAAAGCATTAAAGTAGTGCAAAAATATAAAAAATAAAAACAAAATTTTATGTATATGCAATAAAATTAAATTAATTATATTTGATAAATAATTTACCACTTGTAAAGCCATATGATAATTTTATTTTTTAGAATGCTACATGGCAGGCTCTTTAAAGAGTTCAATCTTGCTACTAGCAAAATATCTACTTAGCAAGTCACATAGCAATTACTTGAAAAGAGTTTAGCTTGTTTTATATACAAATAGATATAAATAAATTATTTTAACATTATCCCTCAATTTAAATTTATATCAAAAAAATATTTAAATTTTAATTTAAAATAATTTAAAATTCTTTTGGCTGTATTTAAAGGATATGGCTTATGAAAATTATCTGCTTATAAGTTAATTTAAAGTTATAAATATTTAAAATTTTAAGTATATTTATTATTAAATTAATTATATTTAATAAATAATCTATCACTTGTAATGTCATATATTAATTTTTTATTTTTAGAATATTGTGTGGCAGGTTGTTGAAAGAGTTTAGCCTTATTACTAGTAAAATATTTATTTAGCATGTCACATATTAATTCCTTCAAAGAGTTTTGTCGATTTTATATTCAAATAAATTATTTTAATATTGTCCCTCAATTTAAACTTATATCATAAAAATAGTTCAATTTTAATTTAAAATCATTCAAAATTCTTTTGACTATATTTAAAGGGTGCCGCTTATCAAAATCAATTCTTTATAAACTAATTTAAATTTATAAGCATTTCAAAATTTAATAATATTTATTATTAAAATAATTAAAAAATTATTAAATAAAATTTATAATAAAATTTTAAAAATTAAATAAGATAATTTAATAAAATAATTAATTAAATTAATTTGTAAATATCAAAATAAAAATTTAATATCTCTCAAATTATTTTCTTTAATTTATAAGTAAAAAAATATTATTAATAAATAAATAAATTTATTTTCAAATCTTACAAAATGATTTTATTAACCAAGATAGTGAGAAAAACACATGAGATGGACATGTCATATTTCGATCGGCGAAACTAAACCCTCACTTGGCTTGGCTAATGGCTAATGGCTAATGGCTGATGGCTAATGGCTGCACCAAGTCACCAACCCCGTTCTCATAAAATTAAATTAAATAAGAAGAAAAAAAAATTAAAGAATGAATCTAGCCCAGATTATGCGTTTGGGGGCAATTTCCCATTTCTTTTTAAATACGAACGTTTCCCCTCCATTTGAACTCGCAGAGCTTCTTATCTTCACAGACTAGAGGCAAACCAAATCAAACCTTCTAATTCATAGATCTTCCTGCGCATTTATAAAGTATTCAGATCTAAGATTCACTTCTTTTTGCCACAGATATGGAGACCTTCCTATTCACTTCCGAATCGGTGAACGAGGGACATCCAGACAAGCTCTGCGACCAGATCTCTGATGCAGTGCTCGATGCTTGTTTGGCTCAGGACCCCGATAGTAAGGTCGCTTGCGAAACTTGCACCAAGACCAACATGGTCATGGTTTTTGGAGAGATCACCACCAAGGCTAATGTAGACTATGAGAAGGTAGTGCGCGATACTTGCCGTTCTATTGGATTCACCTCCGATGATGTGGGTCTTGATGCTGACAATTGTAAAGTGCTCGTCAATATTGAGCAGCAGAGTCCTGATATTGCCCAGGGAGTCCACGGCCATCTCACTAAGCGCCCTGAGGATATTGGTGCCGGTGATCAAGGACATATGTTTGGTTATGCCACTGATGAGACCCCCGAATTGATGCCTTTGAGCCATGTTCTCGCTACCCAGCTCGGCGCTCGCCTCACCCAGGTCCGCAAGAATGGAACTTGCCCATGGCTGAGGCCTGATGGCAAAACCCAAGTTACCGTTGAGTACTACAATGAAAATGGTGCCATGGTTCCTGTCCGTGTCCACACTGTTCTCATCTCAACCCAGCATGATGAGACTGTCACAAACGATGAGATTGCAGCTGATCTTAAGGAGCATGTAATCAAGCCTGTTATTCCTGAAAAGTATTTGGACGAGAAGACCATCTTCCATCTCAACCCATCTGGGCGTTTTGTCATCGGTGGCCCTCATGGTGATGCTGGTCTTACTGGGCGTAAGATCATCATTGACACTTATGGTGGATGGGGTGCTCACGGTGGTGGTGCTTTCTCTGGTAAGGACCCAACCAAGGTGGATAGGAGCGGAGCCTACATTGTCAGGCAGGCTGCTAAGACCATTGTAGCCAATGGGCTTGCTAGAAGGTGTATTGTTCAGGTTTCTTATGCGATTGGTGTGCCTGAACCTTTGTCGGTGTTTGTAGATACATATGGCACCGGAAAGATTCCTGACAAAGAGATCCTCAAGATCGTGAAGGAGAACTTTGATTTCAGGCCTGGTATGATTGCCATCAACCTTGATCTCAAGAGGGGTGGCAATGGCAGGTTTTTAAAGACAGCTGCATACGGGCATTTTGGCAGGGATGACGCTGATTTCACTTGGGAGGTGGTAAAGCCCCTCAAGTGGGAAAAGGCCTAAGCTTAATTGAGGTCTTTTCTCCAGTTCCAGATAAATAATACTTGTTTATTTGCCGCTGCTCCCTCGCGATTATGAGAGTTTCCTCATTGATTGTAGTATGTTTTAATTTATTTTCCCTCTCTCTCTGTATCTCTCTCTTTATTTATTTGTTTTTGTGCTTTTCGAAAGTTGTTACTGGATTAAACGAAAAAGAAGCGTTATCGATTCCTTAAGCTTAGCTTGTGGTAATAAGGGCATGTAAAAGACAGTGGGTTGGCAGAACAGCTGCAAAATACATGTTAAATCATTTGTTATATATTTGGCGGTGAAGAAAGAAATTGCTTTCTTTTCAATGTTCGTGCCTGTGCCTCTTTGTTTACCAATTCCACTCTTTCTACTACATTAAACTTAAGATCCTTTGTAAGAGTGGATGGATGGGAATGCATGGTTTTGTTAAAACTCATTTCCTGCGCGCTTGTTTTGTTCAATGCATAGTCACTGTAACCTTTTAAAATGGATTATGCTGTGGCAGCTCATGAATTATGTATGTCCATTTTTCTTTAAGGCGCCATTCGGATAAGTATCATGTTGAAATCCTCAATGATTCAAATGCACACCTATCCAACAAAATAAACTGTCTTAAATTCCTCCTAGGGAAATGCAAAATCTTAGGGTTTGTTTGGATGAGGGTGAAGAGGCTAACTATAGGTAAGCAAGGTAAATGAGTTGTATTCCTCTGTTTGGAAAGGGTAAGTGAGTTATGTTTTGAAAAGGGGGTGAATTATGAAGGGTAAAGGGAGGGTAAATGAGTTGTATTCCTCTGTTTGGAAAGGGTAAGTGAGTTATGTTTTGAAAAGGGGGTGAATTATGAATGATAAAGGGAAGTAGGAGTAAGCCTTATCCTTATCCTCGCCTTAGATGAGAGTTATGACTATTTTTATTTTTACACCCTTTAAATTTATCATTTCTTAACCTCTTTTCAAAGATAAATAATATAATCACCTTTCCATTAGTTTACTCATGTCCAAATATGAAAATTTTTTTATTACAACTCTTCCTTATCCTTCCATTTTTTACCTTTTCCTCACCCATCCAAATAGAGCCTTGCAAGGCCATGCTTGCCATTCATAGATGCTTCAGCAATTGTAGGTGTTTTGGGCCTTACTTTGTGTGGAATGTCTATAAAACCAACCTTGTCTTCCTTATTGATTGGTTTTTACCATGAATCTGCATACCTGCTTCCTAAGAACGGTTTGGAGTTTTGGATGCAGATGATTGAAGAGGAGTCTTGTTCTGATATCAGCAGCCTGATGAAGCTTCCAAGTTTAGTTTGTTATTATCCGTAATCATTTAGTGTGCTTCTTTGCAGATACTAGATGGAGAGCATTGTTCGAAGAAAAGCAGGAAACAAAGGCAATGTTGGCAGCTGTTTTATCCCTGTCTTGAATTATATAAGTGCATCTGAGTATATGTTTGAATGGCCTAGCCACCACTATCGCCAGGCCAACAAACTCATGATCATTGTACCATATAATTTAGGACAGATGCACAAGTGTGGTCAAAGAGCTTTTGACGAAAGAAGCCAACGACAAAATTCATGGAAATGACACATGCAGGTCAGTTTTTCAAGAATTTTCATTTTCTTTTTCCTTTGTTATGCAAAATTTTTTGGGGATACATAAGAATCAAAGAAATGCATGGCATGTTTTTTTCATCAGGAATGATCAGACCCAACTCTAAAGATTTTATCAATAAATAACTATTTTTAACTTAGTGCTTATCTATAAATTCTGGATAAGCTAATTGAACTATCAAGATATATTGATACATCAATATAATAGTTACGTTCTCTGGAAGTTAAGCTTTCCTATAAAATATGCGAACAGAGAAGCAAAGACAATTGGAAAGATGATAAGTAAAGCACCAACGCTGGTGAAAGCCAAAGTAATCTTCTAAAAAAGCAGCAACAGTTTTATTCTCACCGAATGCTGATATTTCTTTATTTACATCTCTAAATTGTGAGGTGAGCATACCATTTAGTATCCAAGAAGTGGGGCAAAGGTAATAGAGCCAAAGCCACCACTTGGGAAGACGCTGCAACAAGTAAAATGCATCATTATTCAGTCAATTTTCTGTCTTAAACTAAGTTTTGTTCAATTATATCCTGCTTAATTCATTATAATACATTATAGTCCCCTTAGAAGAATTGAACCAAAATTTTTAGACAGAATCTGCTATCCCATCCTTCTACATATTTATCCCATTTTTTTGAATATTGAAACCTGATAGGGCAATTGTAGAATCTGATTATCTTTACCAAAACAGCCTTTGCAATATTAAAGATTTAATCCACATCTTAATTCTCTGCACACAAGTCTTTGAGGATCAATTTTGACATACTTGAAGCAGAGGGAATTCCCCTTGGAAATAATATAAATAAATGAATTTGTTACTAAAGCTTGATGGTCTTAAAACTTACTGGTTTTGGCACAATGAACCCAGAGAACAAAATTAGTAATTTGTATGCAGACGATGCTAGAATCCAGACATGTGAATATTTGGTGTCAATGATACTAACAGCATTCCTATGTAATTGAAACATTGCAATGAACAGAACATGGCATAGAATGCCCAGAATATGTAGTAGGCAGACATGGAGTAACCAACCATAGGATATAAAATGGCAACATAAATGATTGCTACAGTGAACAAGTATGGTACCTCTACTATCACCTACAAAACTAAATACGAAGTTATTGAAACTAATAAAAGTGGTATAAATGTGAACCAAATCTAAAGAAGTTTTATCCTAGAATTTTGATCTAAACCTTTTTGATGCAAAACATTCCTTCCATTGACAAAGCGATCAAGACAACATTGTTGATTAGTTTAGTGCTCATAGATCTGCAATAGCCTTAAAACTTCTCTCAGGAAAATATCCAAAAATGTTCAAGCTCCCTAGTGCCTCTCAATCAAAAGCTTGTAGGGCTTACAGCATCAAGTCTAAGAAGATTTTGATTTGCAGAGATGTAGAGATTGATGAAAGTGCCTATTGAGATTGGAATAAGGGTCAGGTGGTCAGAAAGCCTACGAGTGATCAGTTGAGCTCCATCAATGAAGAACAAAGTGTTGAAAATGTTGTTCCTAAAGACCTAGAAGAATCTGATTCTAAGATTGACTCACCAACGCCAAAGTTTCTGATGCGTATGAGAATGCAGCATTGCCATTTCAGAACCAGCAGACTATGAAGAAGCTTTCAGGAGTGAAGAATGGGTTAAGGCTATGAAAGAGGAAAGGATGTAATTGGTGTAAAGTAGGCGTTCAGGACCAAGCTGAATCCTGATGGTTCTGTTTTTTAACACAAGGTCAGGTTGGTTGTAAAGGGCTATGCACAGTTAGCAGGAGTTGATTATGGGGATACCTTTGCACTAGGCCAGGCATGAAACCATAAGGTTTTTGTTGGCTTTTGCAGCTTGTCAAGGTTGGAAAGTGTTTCATCTTGATGTAAATTTGCTTTTTTGAATGGTCTGCTGGAGGAGGAGATCTATGTTCATCAACCACTAGGGTTTGAAGTTGTAGGGAAAGATAGTTTACAGGTTGCATAAAGCCTTGTATGTCTTGAAACAGGCTCCAAGAGCCTGGTACTCAATAATTGACACTCACCTATCCACTAGCAGTGAAAATGAACCAACTTTGTATGTAAAGTTGCTTGATGATGGAAATAGGCTAATTGTTTTCCCTATATGGTGAGGACATGCTAGTAAGAAGCAGTTGCCGCGAGCTTGTTTGATGAATTCAAGGTTCAAATAAAAAAGGAGTATGAGATGTTAGATTTGGGCATGATGAATTATTTTCTTGGCATGGAAGTTTATCATCTGAATGTTCGGAATTTTACTGTCACAACAAAAATACTCTTGGGATGTATTGAATAAATTTAAAATGGAGCAATGTAAGCCTATAGCTACTCCATTAGTTCAAAATGTAAAATTCATTGGTGATGATGGTCAAGCTAAAGTGGATGCATCAGTTTACAGGAGTATGATAGGCAGCCTACTGTATTTGACAGCAACTAGGCCAGATTTAATGTTTCCTGCTAGTTTGCTGTCAAGGTTCGTACATTCACCAACCTTGAACGACCTTGCTGCTGTGAAATCGGTCTTCTCGTATTTGAAGAGGTACTATTGCTCTTGGTATATGGTTTGAAAAGGCAAGAATGGGAAATTGCAAGGACATGTTGATAAGTGACAGGTCAAGAAGTGTTGATGATGGAAGGAGCACTTTAGAGTTTCTATTTTCATTTGGCTCAGGTTCATTTTCTTGGAATTCTAGAAGCAAGATTGTGTGGCTCAGTCAACTTCTGAAGCAGAGTATATTGCGGCTACTGGAGCAGCAAACCAAGCCATTTGGCTTAGAAAACTGATGTCAGACCTGGGTGAGAAGCAAATGGATGCTATTGTTACCAAAATTGACAACAAGTCTGCCATTGCAATTGCACAAAACCCTGTGCAGCATGGTAGAACCAAACATATAAATGTGAAGTATCATTGACCAAGGTATGCTGAGAAGAATCATGAAGATTTATTTATTTATTTTTTATTTTTTATCAACAAGTCATGAAGTTAGCTTGATGGTTTTGCAAGTAAGAGCAGCAACTTGCTGAAATTCTAAGTGTAGATTTGAGGACTTGAGAAACCAGCTGTTAGTCTCCAAGAAAAATCTCAAGGAGGAGATGAGATTTTTCTGCAGATACTTTCAGCATTTTGGGCAAGAATTATGGAATTTTCTTGATATAACTTTTGGTTTATTTAGAATGTAACTGTAGTAGTTGATGAAGGAATGGTAATCCTTATTTTCAGGAGATATGTCTACTGAAAGTAGAAATTTATCTTTTAAGTGAGTTTGAATTTTGAAATTCCATTTCAGATTGAATGAGATGATGAGAAACCTTCTCTTCTCTCTCATTTTCCTGTTTTAATTTCTATTTCGTTTGTGACTTGTGAGGTTCATTTTCATTCTTCTGGTGAAAGAACATTGCTGGCAGTAACTCTTTTCACTTTTGTCTCATTTTTCAGCAGCACTCTTTCTTCTCCTCCATAGCTTTGTTGGTCAGAAAGTGCAGATGAAATGCTGCAACAACTTAACACATGACTTCTGAATGATGATCTTATGCTTCTTCCCAACTCCTCTGACTCAGTCCGCAGTGATCATATCTCGTCAGGGCCTAGCACCTGAGCAGCCATTGCTGTGCGAGCTCACTAGTAGGACTTAAATCACATACACACCTGAAGTACATACACATCTGAAGTGAGGTGTATAAAATTTGGAGTGTTGAATAAAATACACTAATTCATTTTTAATATGAGCTTATATATAAGCTGATTACACATCAAAATGAATTAGTCAATTTTGATGATATAATTCAATCATTTATTTTTTGTTCGTTCATTATTTATATTTTCAATGTGGGACTTTTTACCCAATTTATTTCCTAACAAGGTGGAAGTTGATGAGGCAAGGAAATTTGTCACATACGTCCATGTTTAATCGTTCGTTGTGAATTTGGATTATCTGAAAAGAGTAGGACATTATTAAATTTAAGGCGGCAAGATCAATTCAGTTATATACCAAAATTCAGTTGCATTGACTTTCTGTCATTATGTCAGCATCTGATGTTTAAAGTACAAGAATGTATATGATTTTCTATAGTATCCAGAAATTCAGAGGAAGATCGTGTACGACATTGCTGACCGCAGGCCCTTCGATTTACCTGCTTGGGTTACTGATCCTGATGAACCGGGCATGGACATCGTTTCTAGCTGATACAATACTCTTCCTACTTCTGAAGTGAAGCAAATACAAGCAACAGTTAAATCCAGTTCTATGGAGTTGCGAGCACTGGTGGATCAGGATGACCCTCTCCCCAGTGCTTTACATGTTGCTGAGACTGTAAGTGCTGAAATGGCGAGAAAAAAACTTCAACCAGGAGTTGGTAGAAAAGCAAGATGGAAAACACGTAGATGCTATCTGTAAATTCTGTAACCACTGAAATGGCAAATTACAAGGATCATGACCCACCATTACAAAATCATGATGAAAAAGATGTACTTGGAAGGGACGATATAAAGCCTACCTCCTTTGAGGTTTATGTTTTCCTTTCGTTCTATATGCTATTTTTACCATCAAATTACGCTTTAGAAAGGGCCAATTTTTCATGTTACTAAATGATGCATGCGTGTATGTTTGTTTTGTGCATTTACAAATAGTAATATGCAGTTGTGCGACCAACTAGGACATTTATGGCCTTTTGTAAGCTGCCATGGTTTATGCAACAAATAGGAGTGTATATGTCAGCAGTAATGGGATATGCAACAGATAGGAATTCATGGTTGACTATGTGTGTTGAAAGTTGATATACGACTTAAACAAGGATCAGGCTAAATTGCACACTTTAATCAGACTGCCTCAGTCTGATTCACGAGGACCGGCTCTTTCCAGTCAATGCTAGTGCAGCCTACAGGCTACAGCCTAATCCATTGGACTAAGCCGATTACAACACAAGGCTCGGGCCGAAATTGGAATGTCTGGATTCGGTTTCCAAGTTATATTGTTCATTTGTTCTCAATACTGGTTGATTGATTCAAATATTCTGAAGTTGTTATAAGAGGAGAATGTCATATTCCGCGTTGAACCCAACAATGTCCTCAAGTTTGCAGAGGCACTAATCACTTTCACATCAACCTTGTACATCCTACATATGCATAAAACATTGTTTGAAGCAATTCACAAGCAAAAAGCAACCTGAGAGGCACCAAGTGTCATATTCCATCCAGTATCCATTCGTTGAACACAGCATTCGAGCTACTTCCCGCACAAAAGTGTGCTTGATACTTGCTGAAGGTGAAACTAGCACAAACTAGTAGTGCTAGAAGCTCTCAATCAGAAATCAAACAGGCCACTAATGACCTATTCACTTAAAGAACCATTGGGAATCATCCTCTGTTTCTCCTGCTCCAAATAGTAGATCTTGTCGTTCATACCTTCCTTCTTGTATGCCTCCACCATGATAGAGTAGGTTCTTGAATCCGGTTGGCATTGATTATCTTTCATCTGATTAAAAACTCTCTCCATCTCCATCAAATCCTCTGCCTTCGCGCATGCAGAAATAACCGCATTATAGAACATGGTATTCTCAGATATTTCAAACTTTGCAGCCAACTGAACAGTGCTAATTACCTTGTGGAAGAGACCTGCATTGGCATATCCATTAATAAGGGAACAAAATGTCTTGGTGTCTGCTTTCATGCCCTCTGCTCGCATCTGATCAAATGTATACTCCATGTGTTTCACATCCCCCACCTCTGCAAAAACTTCAATCACATTGTTGTAAGTTGAGGTCGTCCAAGGAAACTGAAGCTTGCGCATGTACTCCATTACCAATGACATCTTATCATACATCCGTTTCTTTCCATAAGCACCAATCAAAATATTGAAAGTGCGAGTTTCTGGTTCAATTCCAAAATTGCGGAACTTCTCATACCATCTCTCCATCGAATCAATCTGACCCTTGTTACCAAACACATTGAGGATGATGTTCATTGTCCAAACATCAGGTTTACACCCTGTGCTCTCTAGCATCCCAGATAGCACTTTCTCCATCTGGTCATACATCCCTGCCTTCCCATATCCACTTAAAACTATATTTTGTGTGACTGTGTTTGGAGTGATCAATCTTTCATCCATTTCTCGATATAAATCCTCAACCAGTTCAAATCTTGAAGCATCAACACAAGCCTTGAGTAAGGTGCTATAGGTGAAAACGTCAGGCTGGCAACGAGGGAGAGTCTTCATTTGATCAAGAACGGAAAACGCCTCATTGATGAGATCATTGCGACAATAAGCAGCCAGCAATGCAGTATAGAGTTCCGCTGTGGGTTCCAATCCTTCTTCAATCATTTCATCGAAGAGTTGGCGGGCACGATTGGCCTGGCCAGATTTCCCCAACAGAACTAGCAGCTTCATGTAGGTCCCTTCTTTCGGGTAATAGAATGGTTGTCCTCTTAGCATCTCAAAGACCTATATATCCAAATTGGCGCCGTCACACATAAAAGCAGAGAAACAACCAGTCGTCAATTTGAAGCAAATATGAAGAGCAAGTTTATATTATAAAAAAAAAAAAAGAAAAAAAAAGTGATCCATCGCCAGGAGCTGCTAAAGTAAACAGCCACTAACAAAATGGTAAAGAAATTTGTAAAAGAGATGGGTAACCTGGAGGGCTTGGAACCACTGCTTCTTGAGGATGCGATCAGACAATGCTTCAGTGACAGTGTTGACCCAGGCCTTGGCCTTGTTCTTGCGGTCCAATTTCTTTTTGATATTCTTGATAGGGGTCCTCCTGGGAACGAAAGTTTCAGTAGTTCCAGGGAATTCGCCCTGCTTCCAGTGCTTTTTAGGAGAGGAAACGGAAGTAGACGGTGTAGCAGCGGAAGCAGAATATGCACATCGAACAAGTCTCAATTTTGGTTGATGGGTTTTGAGTTTAGTCTTACTGTTGTTGCTATGAGGGAGAGGAGAGGGAAGCAGCGAAGATGAGAACGAGAGAGAAACTGATGATGCCATTTCATTGCTGGGACTCAGCGCTCACTTTGTCTCAGACAGACGAACCCGATATTTTATCATGTGACCACAACAGAATCTGTAAAATTACCTGTTCATCCCTGGCCTGAAGATGAGTTGGCTGTTGTGCCCTTAACTCTTTGTTTTTTCCTTATTCTTCTATAAATTATGGATGACAACACTTGTTTTTCTAATAAAATACAAATTAAATTAATCTAAATATTAGATTTATTTTGCTCTGACTATATATTTTTGTTTTTGAGAATATGTTTCATATTTTGTGGTCACATAGGTATCATCTGATGAACTACGCTCGCTTGAGAGACCAAAAAGTTAAAAGAAATTTATTACACAACTTAGCAGTATAATATTTCCTACCATACTACTAATATAAATTAACTATTTTTAATGCATATACACATCATCAGGACTTCTACGTTATTTTCCTGGGAAAAATGAAAGAAGAATAAAATAAAAAAAGGTCCAACCTAGCCTAGTGCTGGGAAATTTAGTACACAGATCCATCTCAGCTTGACCCATACTTGAGCAACTCCCACCTGAAGGGCTGGAACACATATAGAACTTCAGGAGAGCTCTTGAAGAGCAGAGCCACACACACACAAACAGCTGCAATGGCAACCATTGACAGCATTGCCGGCCTGTACACCAATGAAGTTCTTGTTTGGCCACAAGCCAGCTTCAGTTCGCATAACTTGCAATGCTGCTGCATCGTGTTCATCTTGATCTTCCCAATTTCCAAGCCAGCAATTTTCGATGATTTGAGCTCATCTTTCTGCTTGGTGTTGCAATCTAAGAGGGCTTTAGGGATATCAAGCACTACATGCCCATTTTCTGATTTCTTATTGATTTTCCTCTGGACTAGATGGATGTAAGAGTAGTAGCCTCGCAGGCATGCATAATCGTTAGGTGTCAAACCTGTACTGTCACGAGCTGTTCTCCATGCCTCAATTCCCACCTGGACAAAACACATCAATATTAGCAGCGCAAAACAAAAAGAGAGGAAGAAAATTTAATGGAAAAGGATGCACAGAAAAACAAAATCCTCATGACACATAGACAAGTAGATACCGATCCAGGATCATCTGTCAAGGCATCCAAGACATTCTCAGAGCCATCTTTACTAGCTGCAACATGGAGAGGAGTCAACCCAGCTGGCCCAACAACATCAGGCTTAAATATGAAGTTGTTATTTTCCCCATCCACACCATGCTTTTGCTCTGGTCCTCGTCTACCAAATTGTTTATCTGGGACAAATTTTAGTAGTAATTCCACCATAGGTCTGCAATTTCTCCGCACAGCTTGATGAAGCAGATTCATATCTAACAATGCAAGCTCAATTGATGAATGTTCCCCCGTATCTACTGTTCCATCAAACAGAATGACCAGGAGTTTCTTCACCACAGCACACCAATCATGATTGATTGAGAATTCTATAAGCCACTTGCACCGTTTCAAAGGGAAGAGATCTGAGTTGGGATCCAAGTGACCTAGCCTAAACTTCAACTGACTTCTATGTAGAAGCCAACCCATTTCATGTATAAAGTCTAGTGCTTGATTCTTGGCTTCTATGCTCTCAGCATTTTTACGAACGTCATCAACAGTCTCAATGACCTCAATTGCTTCCTCCAGCACACGGATCTCCGAACACACTTCTTGCTCAGCAACTATAAATGGAAAGAAGCTGCTGCTAAGGCCGTGATCCTCCACCTGACAGGAATTAAAACCAAATTCTCAAAACAAAACACAAAAACATATGTGACTGCATAAAAGATGGCAAGTGATGGTTCTGTTCAGTAATTGAAAACTAAGCAACAGATTTGCCATTTTATTTAGAACACATAGGGTCTACTACTGAACAAGTTTTCACCTGTACTTCTAAATGGTAATATTCACACACCCACACAGAGAGAGAGAGAGAGAGAGAGAGAGAGAGAGAGGCAAATTAGTTAAGCAAGCAAACTCCTTTCTTCATCATGGGAAATTTAAGGCTATTCAAACCATGGGTTTAAAGGCATATGCCAAGGGAAGAACACAAATGACCGTCACTCACATAATCATCCGCAAACTAGATCTTCCTTTGAAGCTAGAAAGTTTTAACCAAAAAAACTCAATTTACATCCTGATTGACGTCTTTTATCCTCTAATAGACAACAAGATGGTAGGCGTTGGGACCCCAAAAACATTCAGACTGAAAGAACTAACCAGAAAAAGGTTACAGTATAGCACATGTGAATAACAACAGAAGGTTAAATCACCAGATGGATGAACTTTAAAAAAGAACCATCCACGTTACTCACTGAAGGAAAACAAGAGAATAGAACATCATGAAATAGAAGAGAACAATGCTAGCACCTCAATGAAGCCTCTTCCAGTTATGTTTGGTATAGAGCAAGGAAAGCTAAAGCATTGAATCTTCTCATAATCATTGTTTGCATCTGCACCATCCATTAAGTCACAAGAATTTTCCTGGACCAGATATTTTCCTTCTAGAGCACACAGCAACCTGGAATCAAAGGGAGATTGACTTAATTGCATAGCTACCTTCATAATTCAAAAAATTTCTATCAAGAAACCTAGTCTATTTTTCTCCCATTTTCAAAATTGCAGAATGAAAGATGCTATGAAGACAAACTAGATAAATCAAGTCCTCAATTTTCAGAGAAAGACAGAGAAGATTAAATCACCTAGTGGTAGGTCGAGAAATGTTGACACCCTTGACTACAAAATGAGTTCCCTCAGATAAAGACACTGCAACAGGTTTGATGCTTAAGATCCTGCAATTTTTATGGCTCTTTAGAGGTAAGGGCGTGTCTAAAACAACTTGACCTGCATCACAGATATAGCAAATCAAAATGCTTCTCTTCCATCACAATGTCACTGCAGAACTCATGATTCTTGGGGCGCTTTTTTACCTTTTCTTTATATCTTATTTTTATGCCAACCACCCACCCCAATGCTCTTACCCACCCTTTCTTTCTTTCTTTCTCAGAATAACATAAGAATGCATAGAAAAATGCACAGAGATAGAGAGAGAGATACACAAACACAGAAAAAACAAGAGAGAAGAAGAAGAAAGAGTTTTTTTTTTTTTTTTTTTTGAAGAGGGAGGGGGGGCGGGCCGTGGGAAAGACGGAGAGAGAGAGAAGGAACAAACCATTGTAAACAAAGGATAGACAATGCCGCACCCTAGCATAAACCCATCCCGATCTCCAAAAAGAGTCAGTAGATGCATTAAGAAGCTTACTCAAACTGGTGCCCAAATTAAGGCAGATCTGTATGTCATTAATAAGAAAATTAATAATTCCTTTTATGGTGAGGATTTAGCAGTTAGCAATCTGGCATTAGCAGGAAACATCTGAAATATGGATTAGCAATTGTCATTTCCAGTAGTAGAATGGAATCATACCTCCTCCCATTGAGGCTTTCCCAGGCGAAGATATATTGTTAATATGATACAGCCAGGCCTTATATAGCTCTCAATGTCAGTGGGACTGTGAGATAACCAATCAAGGATCTGAAGATATGCCAAGTTACAGAATTAAACCATACATGAGGAAGACCAAATAGAAAATTTTCACTCAGTAGTGCAGAAAATACCTGTGTACGCAGAGCAACAGGAAAATCATTTGGGTCTTTTCCAAAGAGTTTAAAAACAATTCGATCCGTGCGACTCTGACAATATGTAAGAAAAAGCAATCAAGAGATTTAATTCTTTAATGCATATGTAATATTTAAATCACAAGAAGCATTCCTCACCCCTCATAGCTATTTCCATATGCAACACTTATGTACATTTTCCCTTATAATTCAAAAGAATCCACTAAGATTGTTATAAAGAATTTGAAAAAAGCTGTCACCATACCCTCTTTTGAATACAATAGTAACATGAAGTAGATGCTTCTAAAATAATTCACTAATCATGAACTGTAGAATGCCTTAACAATTGTCAAATATGTAACAGTCAGGTTGGTAACACACAATGGTGGATCTAGAAAAAAAAAATTCAGGGGCCAATATTAAAAAAAAAAAAAAAAGATCAAGATTTTTTTAATAAAAGGAGGGTAAATTGACTTCCCATTTGCAGAAATGCATCTGTCACTAAAAAAGAAGATCCAATAATTAAATCTACGAGGGGTCAATTTGGATAAATACACACACATACATAAGAATAATTTAAAATATTTTAAAAAAAAGAGAGAGAGGGGTCAATTGACCCCCCAATTTGTGGTAGTACATTCAACACTGGCAGCAACTAATACATGAGATCTAGAACCAAAAGATTGTTGATTAAAGCTATTACATTATATCCTGTTCACTTCAGTACTCATCCAAATATCCAATAGTTGTTTTCAAGAGAAACTTGGATTCATACAAGAAGAGATAAAGCACAAAACACACAGCAGAAAGTTGAGCATGTTCAATGCAATTAGACAACAACCAAAAGAGGCATATGTGTTTGACCATGGAACCTGTAACAACTGCAAGGTGCAATCCAGACAATTAAAGGATGCAGAAGCTTAAATGGCAAAGATGTGCAATCACAGGGAAAAGGAAAAGAATATATAACCTGTGCCTCTCCATTGGAACTCGATGGTGACTGGGAAGACGTTGAATCTGAGTTTCCACTCATCTGTGGTGGACTTTTTTTATGGAAGTCTGACTGTACCCATAAAGGGCAATTGACAGACCCTGTCACTGGATTTACAGGGGCAACAGACATATCTAGGTTCCCTGTACAGTCTTGCGAACCATCATAAACATTATTCAAGTCAATGTTATTGTACTTGATTCTCCCAACTACATCTGCTGGTTCATTTACTTTGGTTGGAAGGTTGCATCTTAACGGGAACAATGCTGTGGACTGCAAACATGATATGGCTTGTGGAGTTTCACCCTGGAAATCATTGTTGAATATTCTTTTCTGCGCCAAATCAGAAACAGGTACAGTCCCACATTGGCCCAAAGGCCTCATAATGTCCTGAGAATTAGTGCAATCATCTTTCTTAGAAGCTGAAGTAGAAGGCCTGGCAGATTCAGAACCATTTGTAATCATATCTGGCACTTTTTCAAGAGCCCCAAAAGTAGTTCCAGCATTTACCCGACCTTGAGATTCTTGCAACAATCCAGATATGCTCCTTCCACTAGTTGTACCAGCAATATTGGCCAGGTTCCTTAATAGATGAGAAAGAAGATCCTGATCCTTTGTTTGATCAGAGCTATTTGCTGCAATTCATAGAAATCAGAATCTGTGGAGTCAAATATGATTGACAATTATGACACCAAATAAAAGGGAGAGCAAAAAATTGCACAGAAATCAACTGATTATATTAAAATATGATTTTGAAAGTAAATGCATGTCCTTCAAATCCAGTAAGGTTTCGATCCCATGACACAACATGCATGTAAACTGTGCCAAACTAAAAACCCACTAATTGTGAGATTCTATAATGCCATAATTATCAACAGCATTCAAAAGGGATCTCAACTTGATACAAGAATGCTATAGGAAGAATCAGGTGCATCCAACTGAGACTAAAAAGTTGATTCTCACAAATTTTCACATTTCATCATTCGCAAAGCAAGAGGAGCAGTTAACTGGTCCCAGACATATCACATGTGAACTCAGTGTGATGCCACACGAAGATAAGTAAATGTTAATATGTCCAACATCAGAGTAAACCAAAAATATCATGCCACAACAACTGTTTACCAAATAAAATTTTATCACAAGAAGAAAAGCATAATACCTAAAAAAGAAATTAAAAAAAAAATTGCTTACAAAAAATCAAGTAGGGAACCAACTGCCACTTTAGTATATTAATAAAGCAGCCAACTAAAAAAACTTGAGAAGAGGTGTACTTACAATGCAAATTGGAAAGAATTCTAAGTAGACTTATCAATAGGTAGCCACTACCGTTTTCATCATTCAAGGAACCTCCACTGACTACATTTTCAGGATGTGTCTTCCTCCTCCGCTTGTTATGGCCAGCCAAACGCCGACGACAGCTTCTTTTCCCTTCATCAAACTCTTGAAGAACATGAAACCTGCCCATAAGTATAACCAAGTTGCATCTTGTTAATAGTATGCCCTAGAGCATATCATTTAGTATGTATCTTGTACATATTTTATTAATAAAAGGCATTTTCACTTTTCCGTTTACATAATATATTTATGTGTGATAGAAAAGGTTCATTGATATTTTGTTAGAAATTTTATTCTTAAGTTGTTAAGAATATGAGTGACAGTATTTCTAGCACAAACTATCATAAATTGGTTCACAATCGATGATACTTCACACAGGACATGACTTATCCAGAAAGATTGTATTCATGTTTGTTCCCAATATATTTATATGAGATATAAATAAGATGGAATGGTGAGTCTCATACCATATAACAAACATGCTAGGCACTTGTGCATGATAAGTAGGCCGAACCAGTGACATTTATGACCAGCGCATAGAGTTTACTCTTGTCAATGTATTGTCATAAATCATATAAGTGCATATAATCTTTAGACCTGAGATAGCACAGTTATCTTGTATATAGGTGGTTTGAGTTTGATACTGCTTTCATACTTGTACTGTGTATGGGTATATGGGCATGTGTTGGCTCCTACTAGTTATATATGGAGATAGATGTTGATCAATATAGAATCTATTACCCAAAGTAAATAGGGATAAAATCCTATGTTCATTTAGTTGTTCTTGATATTTCAAGTTCCTGACTAAGACAGATAGATTTAATCAGAAAAGAGTTTCTGATGAGAAAATCTTTTTAGTCAAGAATTGGAATTAAAAGAGAACATAATATTCATAGCAAATGGGGTTTTCCATAAACCATAACTCCAACTCGAATTGGGATTTTGTAACAGAGAGATTCTAGTGCATGGTAACATATGATTATAGGTTCATTTAAGGTAAACCTTATTACTAGTTGGGTGGCTATGGCATGCTATGCTAGGTGTTAACCATAGCCTATGAGCTGCCTAAAATGATTTAGAGAAATCATTTATGGTAAGAAAGAGTTCTGATGATATTAAGAGTTGATATCATATATCATTGCCAATTAGTGATGAGCCTAGTAAGTCACACACATACACAAAAGTAATCACCAAGTTAAATGTGATTTAATTAATTAATTAATTAAAGAGTTTAATTGATTAATTAAATATGTTTGGTTTGCAATTAGATTGCAAAGTCCCTAGCATGGCTTGAAACCAAATCTAGGTTATTAGATGTATAGTATAAGTTAAATTTATATTTAAAGTATTTAAATATGAATTTAATTATGAGAAATTAATTAATAGAGATTAATTAATTAATTTATATTTGATATAAATTGATTAGAAGAAGAGAAATAATTATTTTGGGTTGAGAACTCAAAATTAAGACACAAGTGTATTTTAGTCATTTCACGGGGTAACATGTGACACCATGAGATGGTGACACCATGAGATGGTGACACATGACACTACACATAAGCTTGCCATTTGTCTTTTAATCATGTAAGATGATTAAAGTCAAGATTAAATCTAAGTTTGACACGTGTCACAATGTGATTGGGTCAATTAAACTAAGAGTCAATCAGAAGTTGACATGTGGCAAGGGTTTTAAGTGGTGACATAGCTATATAAGGGATTTGATGAAAAAGAAAAAATACAATATGCTATTTCTTCCAAAGGTGCCGCCACCCTTGCCTTGTTCTCCCTCTCTTCTTTTCATCCCTCATCAATTCAAAGAGAATTGCCAACATTCTCTTGAATTAAAAATACTAAAAATCGTTTATAGTATCCTGTATGCATCTGTAACATCTCTAAAGGCAAAACCTAAATTTCTAATTAATTCAAAAGGCTTGAGAAGCTGTTCAAGGGGCTGCCATTTGTGATCTTGGTGTGGACAAGTTAGAGGGACAACATCTGGTGTCCTAGGCGCATCCCAAAGGCGCCAAACACAACTGCAGTGCATCAAAAGGTTAGTGCACTTGTTCTTGATCTAATATAGGGTTCTAATGAATTAATCTGTTAATTTTAAAATCTTAAATGGCAAATGTAGATTCAAAAACATATTTAAAGAGTTTTAATATGCTATTTAACATTGAATTCAAATAGATAAACAATGAATCTTGCATGATGCATAGAAGAAAAATTTTGAATTCAATGATCTAAACTTATGCTTTTCATGCTCCCGCTCCTTCAGATCTAACTGGGACAAAAAAAAATACATCTTTATTCTTTATATAATATTCTTATACCCCAAATGGCAACCAGTAACAAGGTTGAAACCGGGAAAAAAAAAAAAAAAACAGCAAATAGATTAACTAAAGGAATTGTAAGGTACAATTTCCTTTTCTTAATTCTTTCTAGTTCTTTTTATGTTCTAGTTAAAATGCAGGTAACTAAAGCAGCCGCTATACTGATCTGATCCGAGATCAACAAGATTCTAAAATGCTAATTGGAACAAAGAAAACTGACCTGCTACATTGCTGGCAAAACCTCTGCATAACATTTCCCACCAGTGCTTTACTGGCCTTGGAATGCATATCGCAAACCTTATGCCGTCGGTGATAATCCTTGGCATTGGTGAGGTCAGCCCTACAATCCTCCACCTGACAGACCGCACGATTTGAAGCAGTCCCAGTAAATTTTGTCTTCTTTCCACTTTTGGCATCTTCATCCAGGATTGGATAGGCTTGACCACCAAGCTTCAAATTAAGGGACCCAGCAGCCTCGTCAGTAAAATCTTCATCTTCAACAAGAACGACCCTCCTTCTCTTCTCCAATTCTCTCTTTTCTTTCTCTAATCCCAAGTCATTATTATCAGAACAAGAAGCTGAACCGTTGAATAACCCTCCATTAGCTGGAATTTCAGGTCCAACAGGGAACAACTGCCTACTCCTACAATCTGATGGTACGGAATTCAATGGAGTAGCTGAAAAAAGATCGCCGTCCCATTTCCAGTCATTTAAGTCCCATTCCAAACTCTTTTTCCCAACAGCCTTCAAATCCGACACCACTGGACCATAGAAATTATGAGACTTTCCTCTTATCTTAGCCTCCATTTTTACCAAAAGCACAGAAACTTGAGAGGGAAAAAAAAAAAAACTCAACTAAATAAAGATACAAAATTTAACAAACAGAATTCCAATACGAATTTTGTCGTAGAGATCACGAAGTTGAACATAAATGGCCACTGAAATTAAACCCCAAAAAGACACTCCTAGTCCTAGGCATCCTCCGTATGCCCCCAGAAATGAAAAGATAGTAAAGCAAGACATCCATGTATCCAAACAAGAGTTGGCCTGAATTACCCATTTATCACGTCAAAATAAGAGAAACACATCTTCCGATTCCATCAGTCGATAACAAAACATCATGAAACTTGAAACCAAGACAACGACTTTTAACGAATGAGCGAACAAACGAAAGAAAGGAGCAGATGGGACGTTGGGCAGAGGAGGATTGGTGAGAGATTGCGTATGTGAATTGTGAGAGAGGGAGGGAGAACCATATAGGGAGAGGAAATTATGAAAGAGAGAGTAAATTAGGGTTTTCAGTACACTTATTTTGCCAAGTTGGAGTTTGGGAATCTTTCGCTCTCACTGCAATAACCCACCACGTTTGGTCTTTTGCTCATTACGTGTCGAGAATCTATTCGTTAAAAATCTTTTCGCTCTCTTCCGCCCTTGGGAATTTTCACTCTCGGAAATAGGAAAAGTTTTTCTAAAATATGCTATTTGTTAAAAATATTAAAAAATAATTAGTAAATTTTAGTTGTTAAAATTTTAAAATTAAGGTGCAAATGAGAACAATCAAGAAAAATAACATAACATGCAACTATGCAATTTCATTCTTTTTAGATGGGAATATGGACAAATTGATTGAGACCATTCAATTAGCGCACTGGACCCTTTTCCATTTTCCCACTACTGTTCATTATTTTGTGTTAGATGATGGGACCATATATGGGTTTGGATTGTTGAGTAAAATTATAAATTGAGTTGATAAATTACATAAATAATAATTTATGCCTCAATTTAAATATATATATATAATAATAAGATATTTAAGCTTTAATAATATAAAATTTTAAACTTTTAATTTAAGTAATGAAAAATTTTAAATAATTTATTTTTAAGTTATTTTTATTGATGGGACATTTAACATATTAAAAATTATATATTTTTTAATTAATTTGATACTTAAAATTATGCTTATTGATTTTTTTAGCAATTTAAAAATTTATTTATTTAAAATTATTAATCAATGAAAATATAAAATTTTAATTTAATAAATATTATATCAATATAAATAATTTAAAAACCTATTATTGAAGATTATAAAAGGTGTTATATTACTTAATTAAAGATCAAATTTTATATACTATTATATATTTTTAAATTGAGATAATTTACCCTAAAATGGGTCTCAGATTGTAATGATTAAAAATTAAACATGAAGTTGAAGTTGACCAAAACAGAGAGGAATTAGATTAACATTATATTGTATGAAAGAGTCTAACTCCAATCCAATCATCGCGTACTCATTCAAGTCTTCAACAAGCAACACGGCTTGCAAAAGGGGAAGAAAATGAACAAAATAAAAAGAGGAGGAGGAGAAAAAAACAAGTGATTATTGTAATTTTGCATATTGTAATTTTGCATATTGATGAACAGAAAAGCACCACCGCGTGGACCCTACCCTATAATATATATATATATATTGATTCACTCAACAACTAATACATCCACTCATGATAATTTTATATAATTAATTAAGGCTCTTCACATTTAGTCTTCCTATTTGATGTTAACTTAATAAGGGTAGTACACAACAATAATTAAGGCTAAATTATTTGGAATAAGATACATGACTCCAAACTCGAAATTTCATATTTTTTATATTTTAAAAATAAAAAAAAACCAATTAAATTGTTTTTTAATGGACAATAATTTTGATATTATGTATAGCTAATAAGGCTAAATTAATTATTTAAAATTTTAAATTTATTATGAATATATGAAATTTGAGCCAAATTTAAAATCATTTTCATTGAGAATATTCAAAAAATATATTTAATCTAAATTAAATTTATAAAGTTAAATCTCTAGATAGAAACATATTTAATATTATTTTTATTTCAATCTCTCCCTTTTCTTTCTTATTATTTTGTAGCATTTGATATGTAATATATAAATAGATGTGTAACTAAGAAAGAAATAAGAAAAGCAAATGGTGTGAGAATCCAAATAAGGATAGCTATTATGATGTCCCGGACCAAATGGTGGGCAGCTGCTCGTGTGATACTGTATAGTGGAGGATAGTGCTTGTTGCAAAACATGAACCAAGTGTGTGTGTCTATCCCATAGAGACTGATTGCATGAAAAGGACTCTGTATGTCTATCCGATAATATCATTCATTCATTTCAATGTCCAGAAATTTATTCATTTTGTATATGACCATGCCTATATAATTTTTATTATTTAATTGATTTTTATAATTGAAACATGTCATGACCCGATCCCACGGGCCAGACTAACATTAGGACTTGGGCCGACGTAAAGCATTCAAGACCCGTAGCAAGCCTTATTAATCTCAAATACATAAACAAGGCCCAAAACTAAGACCCAACATATAAATAAAATAAAATAATATAAAATATTATATATTTATTCGGGCCAACCTAACCCGATAATCATATAAAATTAAAAATAGGGGAGTCTAACTCAATCCTGATGCCATCATTTACAAACTATTTAAATATCATAAAAATCTTCTTCTATTAATATCAAGGACTTCAATTAACTTAGTTCCTAACAAAATCCATACTACTGCTAACACATGCGGAGTTCTAGATTTCAAATTTAGAAAATAATAATACAAATAAATAACTGTTAATAACATGCGAGAAATGAAGCAGATTATTCTAAAAAAGAACTCTTCCTATAACCTGAAAAAAAAAATAGTAAACAAGAGTGAGCATTCGACTCATAGAGTAAAATATTGATTTTACATATAATTTATATAACTATCTAAATCTAGTACATCCTTAAGAATAAAATATAACATCTTCACACAATTCAAACAAATCAAGTCATAATCACACAAAAAGACAATCTGGAGCACTTACACACCCGTGTGTCAAGTCCATACTCACACATATGTATATGAGAGTTGATCCCCTATACAGCTCTCTTAGTTCCAACCTCTGCCAGCGAGATCAACTTAAAGCCGGACTTTCTCTCATTATCCAAATGTGGGGGCTAGCGAGATCAACTTAAGTTGTGCCTACCCCGACTTATCTATAATAAGGATCGAGTCTCAGCGAGTCAAGTTTTAGTTGCGTCTACCCGTCCTACCTATATCCATATACACACCACACGCATCAAACTCATGCACACAGCACCAAATTGCCATAAAGCAACATATAAAGCAAGTCATCAATTACATATGCAACACAGGGCATGCCTAATAATTAATTATGTATATATATTTATAAGTGATGCATAAGCACGCATTGAATATATAATAACATTGAAATTATAAATAAAATCAATATTTACTAACTGGTTAACTGGTTACTACTGTGATGGTTGAGTGGAGGAAGATGGTTGATCCTAATCACCTAAACAATTATATCATATTTTCATTGGTACTAGATCAAAACAAGATTTCAAAGAGACAAAAAACATCATAATTTATGCTAAAAATCTGGTAGAACTTTCCCTATACCTAAGACCTATTCAACTTACAAAAGAGTTCAAATAACACTTCTAAATTATAATTCTCACATCCATATCCTATCAACATCACATGACCCCTCCTGGGCCATTCAAACCAGGCAATTCTCATAACATAAAATAAAAATTACATTTTAATCCCTAAAACTAACATTCTCTCTAAAAATTCTAAGATTTTGTCCCGCTGTCCTTAACAAGGTTATAAATATATTGCAATAAGAATCATAAATTTCTAATCACCTATGAATATTTTATGAATATTTTAAATCAGGTATTAGGCAAAAATGAATAACTTGGAGTTCAAGTTTACCTATGCCAAATCTGACACCTAAAACGTGTCTGAAACGTCTAAAAATGCTAGGATCAACTCCTTTTCGAGACAGTCCACCAGACACCAGATTGAGTCAAAAACTCAGTCTCGAGGCCGGTGAGCTATCACCTATTCAATCGCACCTAAATTAAGTCAAAAAATTATCTATAATTATCATAAAATCATTTTTAATTTTTGAGAATTAAAAAGGCTCGAAAATCTCACCAAGTGTATGGGCCGTCCGATGATCGCATTTTTTAAACGGTATCTGATCGGAACAGAGCCGGTCCCATCTTAAAGGTTTCATCACCCTGAGTCCATCGGTGGTCTTGGATTTCCAATCTAATGGTCGGATCACCGAAAAAAGTGGCTGAAAAAGTGTTGCCACCCATTTTGTCTCTCCTCTCTCTCTCTCTCTTGTCGAATCTCTCTCCTCCGGCGTCGGCTCCAGGGGCTGCTGATGGGAGCTGGTTGTCATGCATCCACTTCTCTCTCTCTCTCTCCTCGTTTCCACTGCCCCTGCCGTCCGTCGCTATTGTTGGCCGATGCTTGGGGGTTGTTTGCAAGTGGAGGAGCTCGGCGGCGTTGGTGTTGGCCCGCTTGAGGAAGAACAAGAGGGAAAAAGCGAGGGGGAGAAAGTGACGCAGGGAGAGAGAAAGGGAGAGAGGGGGGGGAGGGGAAGGTGCTGTGCAGTTTTTGAAATTTCTCTTTTTTTATTATATTTAAATTTATTTAAACTTTAGTAATCAACTCAACTCAATTCAACTAAGTTTTTATATCAAAAATTTATTGGGGTCGACTATATGAATTTTCTTTCTTCATTCGAAACAATTTTGAGTTAAGTCTTCGAAAATATGTAATGCAAAGAAATAAACTTTAGTAATAATAGAAATAAATATACTCCAAAGAAATTTTATTGTTATTACTTTAATTTAGTAAATTGAAAAAGAAATTTTATTGTTATTACTTTAATTTAATAAATTGACTTTAATTTTTTTTTTGATAAAGGCAATATTACAAATAATAAAATTAAAAATAATAGTAACCATAATACATGTAAAAATAACATCCAATTAAAATATCTTATTAAAATAGTATTTTTAATTTAAGAAAATAGAATTTAAGAAAAATCGGTTGTTACAAAACCCATATATTTATTGAAACATGTATGGTATTAAATAGACTTAGCCATAATTTGATCCAATTTCACTTATAATTTTGATTAAATCAAATAGTTGATTTAAAAAAAAAATCTGTTTTAAATGAAAAAAGAAAAGATTGTAAGTTAGATAAGTTTCAATCCAATTTAAAATTGATTTTAATCAATCCAAACTTAATCAATTTTAATTTAATTTTTAATTTTAAATTAAATTAAAATTACTCGATTTGAATTTAGAATAAACTATGGCTGATTCTAGTATTAAGTATTAGAACTTTACTAGACTAAACTATGACTCGATTTGAATTACAACTTCTAGGACTATGAGTTCCCCGACCAAATCAGTTTCGCTAGACATGGCCTTGCTTGGAAAATTATACTCTGCTAAGGCTGCACATAGTCCACAATAGTATTCGGTATTCCACTGTGTGTGTTTTGTTTCTGAACAAAAGGATGTTGTCGGAGGAGGCTCATGTCCTAGGACATGTTTTTTTGGATGTGATTCGGGCTAATGCATGGCGTTTGGTGAGGCTGAGACAACCTGACCCGGGGATGGTGCATGTAGTGCAGGCGTTTGATGAGAATAGGAATGCAATGGCAATAGTGATGGAGCCGCAGGCTCTTTGCGTCAATAACCAATGCGCTTGGAAATCTAGAGAATGTGGCGACGGTCATTTCCAGCAACCGATCATCTTCAATGTTTAGATTTTCTTGAATTTGTTTTTTCATTTCATTGAGATTTATATATATATATATATATATATATATATATATATATATATATATATAATTTTAAAATCATATTTTATTTTATTTTTTTTTATCTAACTTAGTTGGAGTGATAGAAGGCCATTTAACAAATTTTACAATCGTTGCGCTCTTACTTAAGAATTGAGAGTGAAGTTGAGAAATCAAATTAACCATTTAAACCACAATTTAAGAGTTTATTTGGAGTTTTGCTAATTATTAAACTAATAATCCAAAGAAAAGACAAAAAGAAAGATCTTATGAAGAGGAAGAGGTGGTCATCACGTTCCGTTATGGGAAGCCTGCAAGTATCCCTCTAATCTAACCCCAAATTTGTCTTCCCTTCCTTTTCCAAAATCTCCATGTGAACTCTTAACTAAACTGTTTCTACGTCATCCGTGATGTGAATATTCGACAAAAAATAAATTAAAATAAACGCATATATATATATATATATATATTTTTTAATTATGTCCTTTTCAAGTTGAAACCATTTCTTATTTGTTGCTATTCAATGTTGTTAAGAGCATTTCCTTTCATAATTTTGTCTTGATTTCATTTATTCAATGCATGAATTGCGTACTTGAAAAAGCCCATGATTCTGTCACTTTAATAAGCTTTATTTTAATGAATTTCACTTAATTAGAGAATCGTGTGAAGGTTTTTAATCTGTGGCGTAGACTTTTTTTTCATCATTATTAATTATTATTATTATTAATAATTCACCAACTACTATCTAATCCTATTCACCAACTACAATCATGCTTCATCTATACATACATGAAGGAATATTGAATAGAAACTTTTGGCAAAATGTTTCGTATGGAAAAAGGGATAAGCTATGATATGTGTAGAGATGAGGGTATTGGGCAAGGCACAAAGCGATCTCAAGGTCACACCATGTTTGTAAATATGAACAAACGAAAAAGGACCTCTCAATACCATATTTATTGAGTGAGATGCCTTCTCGTGCAATGCAAACATTTGACAGAAAAAAAAAAAAAAAAAAAAAAAAACGAAAAAGGGCGTGCAATGGAAGCCTATTTTACTTCACTATCTTGGCCCTCTCTGTTTCCCTTCCCCGCTTTCACATGTTACCCCTTAGCGTGGAAGATTCCCACCAAAAGTACACAGCCAAGTTGCCCATGGTTGAGTCTACTTGCACAACACATCTTTTTTCCACATATAAGGAGAGATGCTTATAATTATTCATCTAATTTAATGACATTTGCAAGAAAAGAAAATAAAAATTGATTGCTTTTTCTTTTTTTCTTATCCCTCTCTCTACCAAGGCAAATTCATTATTTTTTTGGACTACATTTATATCAATATAACCCAAAACAAAAAGAGGGAAATATATATATATTTTAAAAACCAAAATTGAAACCAAAATCACCAAGATCTGTACACACCACTCCTGGCAAGGGTGTCCTTTGACAATGCAACTTTCAGACAAACTAATCTTCTCTACACCGTCTGTAAGTAAATACTAAAATTTTTAAAAGAGAAACCATCCAGAATATCCAAACCCTCCAGTGCTTTGGCTTAGCTCCCTCTCCTCAACCACAATTGTCAGACAAGGCATGCCAAGATTTTGGAAGGTCTAAAGAATGTGTGCTTTACCATTGTGCATATATTCAGATTTACAAACAATTCCCATGCCTATGCTCGATGGCTCTGTTGACCATCTGTCTTCGAATCTGGATTGTCTTTCCTGTCAGTATCTGAATTCTCCTTTAGAGACTCGGTCTCAGTGACCCCAGCCTGGCTCCTTCTGTGTCTTCGATCCTGAAATTTCCATTCACAAAACCTTTTAAGGATCACTGCATTAACACCTAAGAAAAAAAAAAATTCAACTTTCAATTTACATATTGTTCCTCAGATGCAACAATTATCCATGTTTCACAAGACCTCAAAACAAATTAATAAATTAATGCTGGATTTATATGCTTCTCTGGGATGCAAATAACAAAGTTTTTCTTTTAAGAGAATTCAAATAACAAAATTAAACCAAGTTGGAACTTGTTTTGAACTTCAAGATGATTTCAGAATCAAACCTCTCTAGGTATAGGATATTCCTCTGATTCAAGCATGCGAACTACTTGACTCATCTTTGGTCTTTTTTCAGAATCTGGATCAACGCATCTTAAAGCAGTTAGAAGAGCTCGTTTAAGAGCACTTGTTGAAGGCCTTGTCTCAATCATTGGGTCTACAACCTCTTCTGAACGCCTTCTTGCAACCATCATCTTCAACCACTCCACCAGATTTACCTGAACGATCCACCCAATAGGATAATCTCAAGATAGTCATTTAATTGTGCTCTCATTATATGTTTCATATACAGAAATAAGCTGCAGGACACACTACGCATGATGAAACAAATGGAGTTTCCAGATACTGCAAAAGATCCTATGGTCTACAAATGCATTGGAAGTGCAATAAAAAATTTAAAAACATTCAATCAAGCAAAGCCCAAAAAAGTCCAAAATTCAAGTGATGGAAACTTGTGAATCGTCCTCAGCAGAAAGATGCAGTATGCATCCAGAAATTGGAATCTCATCATTTATGGTTAAAGGAAATGTTTAATGCATACCTCATTCTCAGGACGACTGTAATCCACTGGATCTCTTCCAGTAATTGCTTCCAAGAGCACAACTCCAAAGCTATAAACGTCACTCTTCTCATTCAGAAGACCAGAATTTGCATATTCTGGAGCCACGTAACTAAATAATCATTAAATACAGGACAAGTTAGCATAAATATAAATACTAAATTAAATACAAATGAAACGAAAGAAGAAACATTATTCCCAACAAAGGCAAAGTTGATTCAATAGCGCAACCAACCTTAGATACAAATGTAAATGTAAAAGCAGAAAGAAGAAGTGTACCAGTAAATTGCAATCTACTGATTGGAAGAAAAGTACTCACCCAAATGTACCCATTACTCTAGTCGTGATATGACTTTTTCCAGCACCCAGCAATTTGGCCAGACCAAAATCAGATATTTTAGCTTCAAAGTTGTCATCAATTAATATGTTGCTTGATTTTATGTCACGGTGCACCACCTTTGGCTCAATGGCCTCGTGCAAATAAGCCAGCCTGAAACACACATTCATGAGTGCAAATGGACTCAAAGCTACTGTACCCATAAACAACTCAGAATAAGGTGGATGAACTTACGCCTTAGCAGTGCCAAGTAGAATTTTCATGCGAGCCTCCCAAGTAAGATAACCATGCTGGCGCATGGCCCCATGGAGCCATTGCTCTAAATTGCCATTATTCACATACTCATATACCAGCAACCTGAAATTTACAGCATAAGACTGACAAATGAGTGTATGCAGAACATTAAAACCAGGCCCTCACAGAAAATTCTGAGTTGGTTCTTTTTAAGCTATAAATGACAAAGAACAGTTTTTGGAGTTGTAATGGTTAGATGTTGCAAGCACTCAATGCAGTAGATGTGCAGCTGAGGAAGTAATTACATTTTCTCTACAGTTCTATCAGAAAATACTCTTTCACAATTCACAAATTAAATAAGTTGATAAGCATTCAACAATATGATAAAGATTTTTATTTTTAAATTGTACACTTAGGAAATCAATATATGGTATGTGTGCATTTGTGTGTGCATGTGTGAGTGAAAGGTCAAAGGTGAACTGGCGATTCTGCGACATTCAAGCACTTGACTTGAACTCTTACACAAGGAAACCTAATTCAAAAAATTTCCACTTTTGTTCCCAAATCAAAGAAAGAACATGATACCTCTGGGTTCCTTCAATGCAATATCCAAGAAGTCGAACTAGGTTTTTATGCCTCACGTGACCAATAGCCTCTACTTCAACTCTAAAATCCTTATCAGCTTGTCCTCTGCAAGAAAAGCAATAGAAGACTGTCAAATAAACTTGCAATCTAAATACAGGGTGATGAGATGAGAGTGTGATGTTATATAGCTTGGAGATAAACTTGTATGCAACTTACGGATTGTTCAGGAGCTTCTTGACAGCCACAGGAGTACCATTCGTCAGATGTCCCTGATAAACAACTCCATATCCACCATCACCAATTATATTATCCTTGGAAAACCGGTTTGTTGCAACTTGCAGATCTCTGAGGGTAAACCAATGACCCCAGCCCAAGTGTGAAAATTCAGGTAGACCAGAAAGAGGCGAAGGGGCAGTCAAGGGATGTGAAGAAGGTCTGTAGGCAGAAGCTGTTCCTGTGGCTCCCTCTTCTCCTAATTGAGATCCAACACCATCTTTGTCAACATGAGTGAAGGAGCCTGACTGGCTGCTATCATCTCCATTTTCTAATTGGATCAATACTTTCTCTGAATCTTTGTCACTGAACTTATCATTAAGGCTCAGGAAACCACCATTATTTGCTGAGTTTTGATCAACACCAATCTCTTTAATTTCCTCTGAAACCTTGGATCTTTGACTTACAGGAAGCGTGCTGTTTGTCCTTTTTTTCTTTCTAAAAGTGAACCATAGTGAAACTACCAGGATCACTATACAAACCACTCCCAAACAGATGGCAACTATTACCCACAACTCTAAACCAATGTACTTCTTGGTCAGGCTATCATTAAGATTGGTAGCCATTTTCTGTTGATGCTGATAAACCTGCACGGTAGAAGACAGATTGAAAAATAAAAACTCAGTAAATTCGCTAATTAAAAAAAAAAATTCACACTTTTCTCCATTTCGTTGTTAAATATTAGTTAATTATATCGCACAAGTTACGGTCCAACTTCCACATCAACAGTTTAACAATAGAAGCCTTCCTTTCACATAGAATATCAATGCCCAACAAATTTCAGACAAACCCACTTCAGAAACACAAGAAATGGCTCATTGGCAGGGATATAGAAAGGAAGTAAACAGAACCCTATGGACATTGCAATATTCCATTTTCCATTGAAGGATCTGCATAAATATCATATAATTGGAAAGCGGAAAAATTTTGAAACTTTGATAACTACACACTAACCAAAACAATTCATCTAAATCATTTGTATGAATAATTCAAATGAAACCTAGGAAAAGAAAGGGCTTTTGAATAAAGGGGAAAAAAAAATACACCTAAGATGAAAACATGCCCAGAAGCTTATGAAATCACGAACCTGATTGTGAAGCTTGTTCCTTATCAACACTCTCACATGCAGAAAATAAAAACCCTAAAGTTTGATACTTATCAACAACCCAGATGGAAATAATCTTGGTGGCAGCCAGCAAAAACAGCTACATTGTCAAAAACTCCCTAAAATGAAGAGATTCATGTAGGGTTTCCATTCTGGGTTTTGAAAATTGGGTTGAATTGGTAAGAGGATGTGGAGTTGTCAGTAGTAGGTGATGAGGAAGGACATGCTTTACATTACATAAACATATTTCCTTATTATTACTTTATAGTTATATATCCTGTGAAAGAGAAGCATCATCTTCCTTGTTGCTTCTTCAGTTTTCCTTTTTTATTTTTTATTTTTTGGGGGAATTTTTTAATGGGAAGGTGACAATTGAACAGAATGCCATTTTAAAAATGAAAACCTGATTTGGGTGTGTTTTGAAAACTAATTTAACTTTTTCCAGTCAAACATTAAATATGAATATAGGAAAAAAAAAAAAAAAAAAGAAAATATTGAGATTATGATTGCAAAGAGAAAAGTAATTAGCGTGATTGAAGATTTTGATAAGCGTAAATCAGTGAAAAGTTTAAAAAGATCAAATGAAGATTTCACATCCAAAGAATATTATTGTATTATTCATACAAATTTCTTCTAGTGTTGTGAGAGCTTTTACATGTTAATGGGTTTAGATAGAGGTAGTCAAACTGTCAAAGAAATGGACTGGACACCATAAACCATGTTTCTCTAGAAAAAATCAAAAACATGTGTTGAGATT
The DNA here is from genome assembly GCF_030052815.1 of Hevea brasiliensis. NCBI lineage: Eukaryota > Viridiplantae > Streptophyta > Magnoliopsida > Malpighiales > Euphorbiaceae > Hevea > Hevea brasiliensis. The sequence goes on along the minus strand of NC_079496.1, from coordinate 474,326 downwards.
CCCATTGTTTTATTTTGGTGGGAAAATGAAGAATCCCCATCTGAGAAGCTGCAATGGTTGAAATGAAATTCATGATATGCGTAAAAAACAAAGAAATAATCATATCAGTAATGGACACTTGGAAGAAGGTAGATCATAGATAAATGAAACTGGAAAGCAAGGAATGTGAATATTTGAGTTATTTAAAGTTTTTAACATGAGGTAATTAAATTACGTGTTAAAATAACAAATTCAAAAAGAGTAGTAAGAATGAATGAAGTGAATAATTGAAGCTGCAATATTTTTCAACGTTTAGCTTTTGAGATGGGTCCATTGATGCAGCCTCAACCACATACATGCCAGATCCTAAAGTCTTCCTTGTCAGATTGCTTCACATTTCAAATACATGCAGACATCAGAGGTCGTGTATTTATGGTAGGATATTAAATTTCGAGAGTTGAGAGAGAGTCACGGTTGATTTCGTCTTAACCTATGCTTTTTTTAAAAGTTAAAGAAAGTGGGTTTAAAGTGGAGTAGAATCCGATGATGATTTTTGGAATAATTAAATGTAATAATCAAAATACATTGCGTAATTAAGCAATGTGTTACGCAGTAAATATTAAAGATCAAAGGAGAATAATTACTTGTTATGATTTGGGGAAAAAAAAAAAGAAAGGAAAGTAGATAAAGACATTAAAAATGAAAATAAGACAGCTGGGAGGTGGTCTTATAAATAATAATAATAATAATAATTTTGTAAAATGATTTATTTGCTCAATCATGAAAAGCACAAGCGCTTCCACTTTTCCCTCAACAAAAAATTTTTTTCTCCATTTTATTTTCTAAAGACATGACTCGGTTACGCCCACAACACGCAATTGCAAAACCTTACGAGGGTCCCATAATCCATTTCTACGAGCAACAGTATTAGTGATTGTCCCATTGAATTTGTCTTTGATTCAATTAATTTTATAAAAATATGATATGAAATTCAACTCTTATTCAGTCCTCACAAATATTCAATTTTGCAAATTTTACATTTTTAAATATTCAGTCCTCTCCAACTGAGAGTAAAAGTTAATTTGATAAAATAGAAGAAACACAGTTTTTGTGTATGGATAAGCTTGGCAAAAAAAAGAAGAAGAAGCAGAATATGCATTCAGTTGTCGGCACGCAATTTGTTTTGACTTGTGTATTCTCTCCCAACTGGGCTTTTTATGCAAACAAAATTTCACAAGGAAAGATAAGATACCTGCTCTGCTCGGTCTATACTTTTTGAAATTACGAAAAAAAAAAACAAATTTATTGTCAGGAGATCAACACAACACATATAAAGGAAAGAAAGAAGGAAAGCAAGCTGTATTTTTTGCAATTCATGAATTTCGCAACAAAAATTATAAAAACATGCCAATATTATTATTATTCTTATTCCAAAGTCCAATCCTATGAGCTGTTCTACCTGCACACTGTCCAACACATCATTATCACCGTCATCATAAGCTACCTATTCTAGCTGTTCAATGAAAACGATAGTTCGAATTATAAGGTCTGGTTTCTATCCAAACTCTGAATCAAAACTAGCTCAATTTTGATATAAATAGAATACTCGACCCTAAAGAACTACACAACACGTTCAATGGGCCACGCCATCTCCGCCACCAGAAAGAGACACCGGCAGCCAGCCTATTTGATGGTTAGAACAAATTTTAATAGAATTAGCAAAATCTGAATATATATATATATATCAGTCAAATTTAGGAATACACGCATAGTTTTGGAAGCACGCTGTACATACGTGACTTAAATATAATCTGTGTCCTCACCCACTGCAAGGGGCTCTCCAAGGTCCTACTCATCTGTATAATTGGACCAAATTCTCCTGATTAAATTAAGCTCAAGGGATTCTAATTTTTTATACAAGAGACACGGTATGCTAATAGTGATAGATTTTGGTTCCAAATAATTATCAATAATATGATTTAAAATTGAAATTAGGTTAAGGGTAGCTTCCTTCCGGCCAAGAAGTCGTTGGTGTATTCTACTAATGCTTTAAATTTTGCGTTGTGGTAGTTAGCTAGGGATGGAGGAGGAATGTTCTTGTAACAAAAATGTCTAATTTTGTAACAAAAATGTCAATATGCAGTTGGTAGGTAGGTTGCATCAACTTAGTCACTTTTATTATAATTATAATCCATCCAATCTTTCAATGATTTTGGTCTCAGCTAATATCCATAATTTTAACCCAATTTTATTATTATTTTTTTAATATTTATAGTTGACATATTCTCTCAAATCAACTTTGATAATAAAATTGAAAATCCCTTTTAAGTGATTTTCATATAATACCTCATCTATTATTAAGATTATTTTTAGTTTGTTAATGGATGCATAAAATTGTAATTTGCTAAATTGTAATTTGCAAACTCATTGAATTTGTTAATGGATGCATAAAATTAGAAAGGATTTAACTGGAAAAACAATGTTTGATCATTAGCCCAAGGGCCTTTCAAAAATTAGGAAAAGGATGATCATCCGAAGAAGCCTCCAAGGTCAAGGGCCTTTTAATATACCTTGGGCTACAAGCAGACCCATGTCATTGCTTTTTGTCTTATTGGGCCAATTGCCTTCAAAGCATTCCGTCCACGACAAGTCGTTTATCATACGGTGTGCTCTGTATTTTATTTTATACTAGTCCTAGCATTAATTTCCGTATTTTCTGGGCCTTTGTTCATCAAAAATCTTATTAGTGAGCATTTGCATTTGCATTTGCATTTGCGCTTGTGGACTCTCCAATACTCGGCGTGCGTTTTCTTTCAATCTCCTATTTTTTTTTTTTTTTAAATTTTTCTTTAAATGATCTTTTATCAAGATTTGGAGCATTCGCATCCAGATTTGTTCTTTTCTACTTGTGATTTGTGATCTTCTAAATCATCCAGATTGGATCAGAGACTCCATTTTCTTGAAAAATCTCGATTAGTAACTGGAAAATTTCATTGGATTTGCTGCCTCGCATTGTCGGTGCTCTAATTAATTGCCTTGGTGATTTACCCTATTTGTCAATTTCCAGTTCAACTTTCGCTTTCAATGTTGATTTTCTACTTTTTTTTTTCTTTTATTTTTCATGTTAATTGCAATTACTTAGGTCTTTATGATATTTTGATTTCGTTTCAGGTATTACATTTCTCTAATTTCGTGGAGGAATCCGTAGTAGACAAGCATATGAATGTGGTTCCGTTTATTTTGTATCAAGATGTTGTAGAGACCAAACACTGATACAGTATCGCGTTTTTTCTTTTCTTTTTTCCTTTTGGTTGATGCAAAGAGTTAGAGCAGGAAAAATGATCATCAACAAGCCGCTAGTTTTGACTTACTTGTACCTTTTGATCTACATTTTGCTTTCATCGGCTGTAATCTTGTATAACAAGGTGATTGCTTTTGCTCCTTTTACATTTGGTGTATATTTTTTTTTCTCTTTCTTGGATTTTATGCTGCCCTCTTGCTTATATCATGACACCTCTCAAGAATGACTAGCTTGTAATCCTAGTGCATTCATGCATTATTAACCACAAGAGGTAATGCTAGTGATTTTTTTTTTTCCTGGGAAATTGTATTTACCTTCACTCCAATGAGTATGAATTCTGTCTGCTTCGTCATCGAGCCTTTAATGTAAATATTACCTTCTAGACAAGTTACTTCGATAATTAGCCAGATGCTGCTTCTTGACATGAATTTCAGCTACTCATATGCTTATTTTATTGTTTGGTCTGTATGAATGTTGGGCAACGGCAGGGTCTAATTGTCGTACCTAAGAAACTAGCTATTTCATTGTTATATTGGTTGAATGATATTGTGGTCTGTGGAACTTATATCCTCTTTTACCTAATGGTTCTTGTACTTTTTCTCGTGGGACGGCATTCTTCCCTGTATAGTATCATAGTATGTCTTAGAAGCTAGTTATGTAGTTGGGTACTAGGACTAAAGCTACTACTTAATTTCTGTTTTTATTGGGTCCAATTAAGTTGGGCATGTCTGGACCATATATTTACTAAAGCACTCAAACCAATTAATTAACTATTTCAAGTCTTCAATACACTGCCGGAGTAAAACTCTTCTGAAATCATACCAAGTCTCATGCCTGGTGATTTCCATGTTAGTGCAAAAACCTATGTGTGCCTGGTATTAATCAAGGACATGTAGTGGCTCTATGACTCTAGGTTATGTTTGGAATAATGTGCAGACCTGCATTTGACCGTTGCTTATATAAGATATTAGTTCATCTTGATTTGCTGTATATTTGCTCTTTTATGTAGTTATGTACTTTCTATGTGCTATGATGGTTATTATGGTTCTCTGCTACATTTTGGATTGAACTATTTGTGGACATATATATGACCTTATGAATTTTGTTGCAGTGGGTTCTCTCACCAAAGTACTTCAACTTTCCATTTCCCATCACTCTTACAATGATCCATATGGCGTTTTCAGGGATGGTAGCCTTTTTCCTTGTTCGTGTATTCAAGGTTTGACTTTCTACATAATTTTGATTCCTTTTATTCATGCATATTTTTTGTTTTTATTCCATGATTAGTTTTTGGCTAAGATATATTTATCAACTAGATTCATTTGTAATCAAGCGAACCTATTAATTACGGTAGTAATTTGTTGAACCTCATTTTTTGGGACTGAACAGAAGATCATTGATGTATGGTTTTCTCATTTGCACTGTAAAGGATATGATTTTTTGCTTTTAAATGCTGTAAAATCTTAAATGCAATAAGCTGAATTTCTCTTGCAAAATATGGAGAATATTGTTGGTATTACTCGATACAATGACTGCATATATTTTTTTTAATTCTGAAACTGACCATATGATGGGTAAAACTGATTCTTTTTAACTAACTACCTATTTATTTCAAATCTAACCAAATAAACTGTTGAAAACTACTCATGTCCATTTCTTCATTTATTAGATCATTTACCAGCCCTTTTATTCTTTAGTAATTCTTTTGAAAGTTGAAACACAAACTAAAAAAACCTGTTAAATTCCTTATCCTTATATTTTATTTTCTTTTCCAATGTACTTTTGTTGCTGTAAGCTTGTTCCAATTAGGCTATACATCATTACACATTCAGTATGTGCTTGGAGATTTACATGTTGCATTTGACTTGTTCTGCAATATGTGCTGCAAATGCATAGTCATATTTCCTCCCTCCCTCAAAACAAGTAAAAAACCAACGTGCACACACAAGTAATGGTAACGCAAAAGAGTTTCTTTTTGCCTAAACAAAGAAGGGTATTGAAAGCTTTGTACATGCTGTATATTTTTTTCGTTGTTTCCTCTTAATTTCTCTATGTATTAAAAGTGATCTTCTGCCTTTCTTTTTAATGAGCAGGTTGTATCTCCAGTCAAAATGACTTTTGAAATGTAAGGGATTTTTTTTCCTTGACAAATCTTGTAATTGTTTTAGTTTGTTATCACTTTCATGTGGCCTACTTATTCTTTCTTTTCCTGAAAGTTTTTTCTTGATGTTACAGATATGCAACATGTGTAATACCGATAAGTGCCTTCTTTGCCGCAAGTCTCTGGTAAGAACTTAAATGTGGTAGAACTGGACTTTTCTTGTTAATCATATGATGTTTTGTTATACTTCTATAGCTGGCATTAAGTGGTGTATAAATTATAAAATATGTTCTTCTGTTAGGAATGTGTGTGTGTGTGTGTGTGTGTGTGTGTGTGTGTGCGTGTGCGTGTGCGTGTGTGTGTGGCTGACAACCTCCCCCACCTGTCACCTCCCACCGCTCTCTTTTTTTAGTTAAAATTTTGTGTGATAAACTTTTTACATGTTTCTATTTTAAATTTAAGTAACTTATCACTATATTTGGATTGTAGAATGGAATAAACTAAGAATGCAACAGCTTTTACACGAGCCATGGAATGACGGAATGGCTATTAATATTCACTTATACGTGGAATTGAGATTCCTCTAATTTTTAATGTAGCTTTGTATGGAACACTTATATCACATTTAAAAATTTTAACCAAAAGTTGAGAATATCATTTTTTTTAATACTATTCCTTGAATCAAACAAAGCACATGTATATATATATATATGTGTGTGTCAAAACTGTATTATTAAATCACATTAGGTCTTTTTACAATTTTAGATTACTTGCATTCACAGGTTTGGTAACACTGCTTATTTGTACATTTCGGTGGCCTTCATCCAGATGCTGAAAGCTTTAAGTATGTGAATACAAAGTACATCTATAATTTTCATTTACATGATAAGTTCTTTAAACCTGCTATATAGGTCCTTAAAATTAATGGATTTGGATGTTACAGTGCCTGTGGCAACATTTCTCATGGCTGTTATGTGTGGCACTGACAAAGCAAGGTGTGACGTGTTCTTAAACATGGTGCTGGTCAGTGTTGGAGTTGTCATCTCTTCATATGGGGAAATTCATTTTAATGTAGTTGGCACAGTTTACCAGGTCACAGGCATCTTTGCAGAAGCACTCAGGCTGGTATTAACTCAGGTCCTCCTTCAGAAAAAGGGCTTGACTTTAAATCCCATCACCAGCTTGTATTACATAGCTCCATGCAGGTACCGCATTTTGCTGACTTAAGTTTTGTTTTTATTCAAGTTAGATACTTGTCTGCAAAAATTGATAGTTTCTTTTCTTCCCCTCAAAAACCCTCTATTTTATTTTCCTCTCAGACAGATCTTTAGTTTACAATTGGCACTAGTTTTCTTTTGAATCTGATTTACATGGTGATTAAAAATTCTGATATTGAGCTGTGTTTATTTAACATCATATTTTTCCCCAGCCATTCGCCATCCTAATGTCCCTAATAGTGACATACCCTTTCCATAACTCTTTCTTTTACAGTGGAGGAATTTGAATTGACTGGCATGTTAATAAGAGCTTCTTACATTGTCTTAGTTTTTATTGCAGTTTTGTCTTTTTGTTTGTGCCTTGGCTTTTACTGGAGAAGCCTGGGATGCAAGTTTCACAGATTCAGTTCAATTTTTGGATTTTCTTCTCCAATGCACTTTCTGCATTAGCCTTGAACTTCTCCATATTCCTAGTAATTGGTAGAACTGGAGCAGTCACCATAAGGGTTGCTGGCGTTTTAAAAGACTGGATACTGATAGCCCTTTCGACTATCATATTTCCTGAGTCTACAATAACAGGACTGAATATACTTGGTTATGCAATTGGTATTTCTCTCCTCATTTGAAATGTGGATGGTTTCCTTCAGATTCTGGAATTTGGTTTAATTTTTTCTTTGTTCTTCCCTCCCTCTTGTGCAGCACTTTGTGGTGTTGTCATGTACAACTACCTAAAGGTTAAGGATGTCCGTGCTTCTCAGCTCCCTGAAACTATTCCAGAAAGAATCACAAAGGTTGGTCTTCTTATTAATCTTTGATGTCTTAAAGCTAGTCATCATAGTTCTATTCTATTAGTCCTTGAGGTGGTTTCGTCATGTGAAACGTAGACATACTGAGGCTTTAGTTAGACAAGTAGTGCACATTAGGCTAGAGGATAGAAAGAAAAGAAGGGGTATATCTAAACTGACTTGGAGGAGAGTAGTACAACATGACCCAGAAGCATTACACATTTTTTAGGATTTAACCCAAAATCATTTAGAGTGGAGAAAGAGAATCCATATAGCCGACCCCAATAAATTTTTGGGATAAAGGCTTAGTTGAGTTGAGTTGAGTTGAGTTGAGTTTTGTCAACACTTCTCACAATTCTTCACTTTAGTAATTAGATGACTATGCTGATATCATTGGAAAATTGAAGTACTACATGGGAAATTGATAGTTTAACATAGGAGAAATGTCTTGCTTTGTATATGGAGGCACAGGCTGTATGGTACAAAGTTAAGCATGGCAGAATTGCATACATTTCGTTAACTCGTCTTGTCTCGTTTATTCATGTGCTCCAGTAGAATCCAATCTTTAGGGGTTTAACAATGTGCATAGATAGATTTTATGTTTGGATAGTAGAATTTTGAAATTGTAATTTGCTAGGCGACTTTGTATGAAATCTTAGTGGGCATTGAATACTTCAAATCTCTGTCAACTTCAAATCACTAGATTTAGAAATTATTTTGATTTAATTCTTAATTGTAAAATTAAGATCTGTAGTCCAGATTTTTTGTTCAATTAAGAAGTTTAGATTTCTATTATTTAGGAATATATAAATCTATTAGGCTTAATATTTTCATATTTAGATTGGTTTAGTATTTTTCTATTTTGGAATTCCTAATCCTAGTACTAGTAGGACTAGTTATTAATATAAATACCTATGTCATCTAATTATTTATGTAGAGTTTATTATTATTGATATTGACCACTGAGAATTAATAGAATTCAAGAGGTTATTTCTTTTTCCCCTTTTGAGTGTTTTTTGAGTTCAGCATCAGCTATTATTATCATAAATCATTGTGATGCTGTACTTTCTTGATTAATTATTGTTCACTGGATTAATAAGTTGGAAAGCACTGAATCTGAGTTTTTTTTTTTTGGTCGAAACACTGAATCTCAGGTGAAGGGAACTGTTTGTTAACTGCTTCTTAGTCCTTAATAATTCATTACAAAAAAAGAAATGCATTAGGAATTCTGGTTGGTTGTTCGATAGACCTGACAATGGTCCAAATGGATGAACACCAACATTTGCTCTTAAAGCTCTGTTTGTTCCATGGAAAATATTTTCCTCAAAATTTTTTTTTTCTGATGTTTGGGATACTCAAGAAAATGGTTCAAGGAAAAATATTTTTCTGATCAAAGTAAAACTAAATATAATGAAAATGACTGTCTATTTTCAAAAGAGGAAGTCATTTTTTATATTTTAGATTTTGATAATCTTATTAAAATGTGAAAATATTTATACATATATAACATAAACACATACCATTAGTTTAACATCGCAAGAAAACATTTTGCATGAAAAACTTTTTTCACATACTAGTTATTTTTTGCGAAAACAAGTAGAGCCTAGGTTATCAAATATTGCGCTATTACTGTAGTTCAGTTACTTGTATGCAGAACTAGTAGCTTGTGTGCTGCCCATTGACCATTTTTTATTTTTCTGTGTTGTGATTTGGTTTCCTTATTGGTTATCACAGGATTGGAAGTTGGAGAAGAAGTCATCTGATATATACGTACCTAGTAACAACAGTGATAACAATGGAGGAGGAGGTGGAGGTAGTAATTCTTCTGATCTAAATGTTGATGAGGAAGCACCTTTAATTCCATCATCAAGGTTGTCACACATCGGACGCACACAGTTTAGCAACCATGCTGCGTGATTTTTGAAAGCCCAACCATAGATTCTATATTCTGAAAGAGACTGAAGAAGCAAAACTGCGAGCGTGCATCCTTTAATTTCAAGAGAACATATATGTTTCTTTCTTTTTTTTTTTTCCCCACATTGACATCGGGTACATCCTCACACAGCAAGGTGAAGGGGCAAGCAATTGTATCTAAACTTGTAGCATTTGCACACATCAATTTCCGGTTATAGTAAAGCAGATGGTAGCTTAGGACCCACCGCTGGGTGAACAAGCTCCCCGTAGCATGATCACCGTCTTTTTGGGTAGTCCATAGGCATTTCGGCCATTCTAGTTGACTATTTTTAATGAAGTTGACAATTTTTACGGCGTTCAACAATCTGCTTCCGTGATAATTTACATTGAATTTGCTCATTGACGACCCTTTTTGGATGGCCCTGTGATGCCCAAAATTAACCAGAAAGCCAGTGCTTAGCTTGCTTATGTAACCTTCCGTTTCTAACAATAAACCTCCATTTGTACAGATCGTGATTTCAGTTAGTGTTGCGTTTTATCCCAAATTTTGACCCGTTTTGCACAACTGATACTTGATAGTGTGGAGAATGTGACGAGGTTGCCATTCAGAAATTAACAAGCATTCTGTATTACCTCAAAGTCAAAAGACTCGAAACCCATTAGCACAACATGTGCAACTCAAAGTAGAGAGAAAAAAGTCCTGTGAATGCATATACTAAAAAAATGTACATCACCGAATAGTTCAAGAACGTTTTGGTTACACATTTTCACAGCCGAGAAATTATTACTTCTGTAACTTTTTCTTCCTAGCACAGCAAGTCAGCTAGTCTCACAAAAGGTTTGAACAAAAAACCATAGCATAACATTCAAAACAATGCAAAAAGCCCTCAAATATGATTTACACATATAATCACAAATGTGATATGCACAACTCAGATGAGAAATGAATTGGGGAGAAGGGAAAAACAATGGTACGAGTCCGCAAATAGCTTTAATCCCACTACTCCAACGGATCATAAAAATTGAGTGGGAAAAAGTACTTGTCTGTGATGATGAATCTAAGCAAAATGTTCTGGATCCCTTAGGTACAACAGCCTCCTTGAGGGGGCTGGAGGTGCCAATCCAGGAATGTCCCTGATATCTTTGTTGTTGGGGTTGACAATCTGAATATTTATAAATTGCAATTAGATAATGGAATTTGTGCAGATATTACATTCACATAATGCAATCAGAAAATTTAAAATAGTGCAACTTCTCCAGTTCAGTCTCAGCAAAGACATATGCATGAAGCACTTCAGCATGACTTGTAAGCAAATATTAATGTGGTGTAAACGCATAGCATATATTGAATGGTCAGACATCTAAATCTAAAAGAACAGAAGTCACTTTCAACCCTTGTCAAAGGTCTTTTCAGCAAAACACCATTGAACTCAAAAACTTTTGAAACCTTTAACTTGTTTGAAAGCTTTAAGGTACTCATAAAAAGTGATCCACCACCCTTGAGCTCCATCAACGTTTTTCAAAAAACACCATGAAGCTCAAACTCCATAATCTTAGTTTGTTTGTGAAGCTTTCACAATTTTTTGAAAACTCCATGCATATAAAATTTCTACAAATGATACTGCCTTCCATATACAACTATTATTTCTTTATACTTCCCTCTCTTTCATTTTTGATGCATAGGAGTTGTTCACTCCCCACCACCCAGGATGCACAAGTTTGCACAAATATTTCTATAATTTCCATAAAATTTTCCATAAAAAGGTTCCTGAAGTGTACCTTAGCAAGAACCACTACAATTAGGTCAAAAAATGACAATTCCAGGATTATATAAAGCCCAGGGCAATTAATAGATGAACTGAAGAGGATACCTTCACAACAATGATGGCTATCACACCGCAGACAATGAGAAAAAGAAATAGCATTATACATTTATCTGTCGCCACCTGGGGAAAAAAGTTTAAAATAAAAAAGTTAGTGAAGAATAAAAAAAAAAAATGAAACAATAAAAAGGGGCAGTAGTTTTGAGAGAACAACAAAAATCAACTAACCTGCCTCCCAATCTCCTTCACCAGCTGCGAAGCCTTCTTAATTGAGAACTGAATTGTATCCAGTTCATTCATGATTCGACCCATTTGTTCAGTCTGGCCAATTAGGATTAACAAGCAAAACATGACACTCATGAGGAAGAGAAGATGAAAAAGGTAAATAACTAGGATGACTGATAGATCACACTCACTTGGCCCTTTAAGGTAACAGCAGTTTGAGTTCCCACTTCAATTGTTTGTTCAACAACCTACAAGGCCAAACCTTGAGTTAATAAAATAGAAAAAGAAAAGATTTAAAGAAAAAATGTCCATGAAGCTATTTACCTTTTTAGAGCGTTCAATGACTTGATCAGTTTCATCCATTGTCTTCACACCCGCACCAATGAGTTCTTGATTTGACATTGCTATAAAGCAGGAATATATATTACACAATGAAGCTAATACAAACTTTCTTTTTTTGTTAAAGACATTGAGCACAAAATAAGCACATATAAATGAATATAAAAATGATATATTCTTCACGATGTTTGATTCTCATTTATCCAAGAGAAGTTTTGGCAACTCATCACTGATTTATTGTATATCAACTGTTGAATTGAATTTTATTTAAAAATAAACCAAGCGCAACTAAGATAATTTTTTTTCCCTTTTTTATAGTGAACACTTTCAAATATGATCTCCAAGCTGCCATCATGCTTGACATTGATTACACCCTTCAGCAACAATCTAAGCTATAAATTTGTGATGAATGCAAAATTTGGCCAAAGATAGGGTTAGTATATGAACACAATAAACTGACCATGTGTAATTGCACATAGAATTGAAGGGAAAATGAAACCAGCTTAGGATCCTATCCATATAAACTAAAATATATTCCAGAAAATAAATACAGTGGCTGATATGAAGCAAAATGGAATATCACCTGATGCCATTTGAACATTTTCTTCAGCTATAGGTTCACTGCCCCCAGCTCCCATGTCAAAAAGTTCAACTCTTTTGTTACCAAGGCTATTCAAAAAACTGCAGCCCCACCATATAGAGTCAGGAGTATGAAGTTTAAAAGTAACCATAAGATGAAATGAAGAAGAAACCCATTCAAAATTTGTTTTATTTTTCTAAAAGGTACACTCATTCAATTTTATGGATTGAATTCTACAGCTAGAAATTTGGCACATCACAGTAACTAAATTTGCTCATCCTCTACATACAAAGGACAAGTTCTTATTGAAGACAAGAGTTGCCTTTCAAGCAAATCACCACCATTATAGAATACAATTGAATTCTACAGTCCAAACTCCATACTCTCACCTCTAATCTAATAATAACAAAAACAGGTAACTTACGTTTTCCTCAGTGCCACATAGGAATTTAGCTCTTTTATCTGCACAATAAGAGAATTACAATTGAATGTGCAAATACATACAATCTGATGCGCATGTTCATGCCATCAGGGGAAAAAAGGTTTTAAAGAACTGACCATGGATTGCTTCTCATCATTGAATTGCTTATTCAGTTCAGGAGGATTTTTGTTCTCCTCATCTTTAATTTCACGATCAAATTCTTTAATCAATCTGACACAATTCATTCAAATGAAAACCTTGTCATTCATAAATTAAAAAAAAAAAAAAAAAAGAGAGCTCAATACATATAATACAAATCTATCTATTCTGATTTTCTTTTTTTTTTTTTTTATAAAAAAAAATGGAGCATAGCATGTAGTCCATAACTAACTTTTCCTTATATCCACAATAATTAGTGATTAAACAAGATGATGTATTTAAAAATCCAAGTGACATTATTCATTAAGTACTAAGAACTGCTATGCTTGATTACTAAAACATTGAAGCTCTCAAGTGCTTAAGCCAAGTTCATCTTCATTTCTACAATGAACTTTCAAGAAACCAAGGAGATAGATCAAAATTTTCCACAGGCAAAACTTATTAGGAGCTTTGAAGATAGAAGGGCATTAAGCGCCACAACTCACATGCATATTCTCTCCTTAGATTATGATTTATTTGGCTTCCAACCGAAGTATAAAATCAGCAAAGAGTAAGATTCAGGAGTACTAAACAATACAACTGCAATGGGATGTGAAAATTGAAAAGCAGAAACCCAATACCTTTTACACTCCCTCATCTTCCCAGTAAGTTCCTCCAGCTGTTTACTTTGTCTGTTGGAATCTTTGATGTTATCCAGCCTCTGGAACCCATTTCTGTATACAAATGTAAAAAATACCATAAATGCTATTTCTTCTTTAGAAGTATATGAGGATAGTAATGGCACAGGTATTTCCCATCTATGCATATGTCCAATCAGACACTGGTAATTCAACACTTCTAGTAATCAAAATGACAGTTGCACACAGAATCAGAGGAAAGAACTTAATCACAATGTGTATTTAAAATGCTCAATCACAAATTAAGGCACAAAGAAGTGGGAAACAGTAGAAAAGTGAACTTCATATTGATTATGGAGAAACCCAAGCAATTGCTTCAGATGGCAGAGGGAATAATCACAAATCTCTTTTAAGGTCCTAGCACTTCAAGACTAAAAGATGGATTTATTTATTTAAAGAAACCAAGTCGATGTTTTGATTGTGGAACTAATAAAGCTCTGAGAATGTTCTGCATGTAAAGAAAGTCAGGAAGAAAATAGTATAACAAATGAATATATTTCGACATAAGAGATGTCATCATCGCCAATCCATTCTAGTATGGAAAGACTGATGACCTAATCTTAGCATTTTGTAACACCATTTCAACAATAAAAATGAAATACGCAAGGTTGAAAACTTCTATTATTTCAAGTTTCAACTAGATTCTTAAGGGGCTCTACTTCAAGTGATCTGTAACATCTACAAAGGCATCCAGTAGGTCCACCACGACTTCCTAAGCAATTAATGCACCCTTCTGTATAAGACAATACTTATTTCTGACAATGCCCCCATGGCTCACGCCATTCACCTTATATAGAATCCATCAAAACCCACTTGAAGACTTCAAAAAAGTTCCATGCTGCAATATTGGAGCTTCCTTCGGTTAGCATCCACCACTAGCATACACTAAAACCAAGAAAAGCCTTAACCATTTTATATTGCTTAGCTGAAGCGGCGACTAAATGCCCTAATAACCACACGAAGTGATAAAAAAACTGTGATATATATTCAATTAAAAACCACAGGGTAAGAAAGCAGAATATTGGTTACAAGCAGGCGAGCAATTGTAAAAAAGTTGCAAAGTAAAATAAAATAAAGAAAATAAAAAGAATGAACATTTGGCAGCAATTAGATGCCAATTAAGATTCATGTTTGCTTAGATGCAACATGCTCCAACTAAAAAGTTCAAAAGAGCAGAGCTTACTTACATGTCAAAACAACGAAAAGAAAGCATAATATGCAGTAAACCAGTTTGGTACCAGATCTCTCCAAGTAAAAAACTTGTCAAAATAAATTACAGAAATTGGAAAAGAAGAAGCTGGAGAGAGGAGAAATTACGAGAGAGCTCGAAAATTGTCCTTAATTTCTCCATGGATCTGCTCCAACTGGGGGCTCATCTGCAATTCGGTAGCCATTTTGTGGATGATAGTGACCGGAAATCTTAAAAATCCCCAGCTAGACGAATTCTAAGAGTGAAATGGATGTCTGTTTATGATCAAAGGGTCATGCGTTTGAGTTGAGGAGAAATTGGAGAAGAAATCCTAATCTAAATTGAATAAAGATAGAGGTACAATTAGGCACAGGGGAATAGAGAGGGAGAAATTTTAGATTTTGCTACAAGCTGAGAAGGAATGAAGAAGAGAGAGAAAGGGAAGCTATCGCTGTCTTGTCTGGTAAGTGGTGACGAATACTTAACATTAACATTATTAATCATTATAATTTTCAATTAAAAGGCAGTTTCCATCTGATTATATTTAATTTTTAATTTAATAATAATAATAATAATTAAATAGATATTAAAAGTTAAATAAGAGTAACAGAACGGGGTCGTTCCTTGCCTTTGTTTGTCGCCAATTCCTCGCTTTCTCGCATCTCATTCTCATGCTCATTCTTGCTCGTACTTCCCACCCACCTTCAACCTTTTCCACCCACTTTCCCATAGTTGGTTAAAAATTTTAAATTTTTCCCCAGAAACAGGCATGCTTGGCCAATGACTTTTTGAAATTCCCCAAAAAAATCGTCTTTTTCTTCCTATGATCAAGGATGGTATAATTACATAATTTTTAGCTAAATTTTAAGACAAGGTTTGAAATTATTTTAAATAAATTTTATTATTTGATATGATATAATTTAAAATATAGAATTTAATTTAATTTTATATAATTTATATTTAATATGATTCTAAAATTAAAATATATTTATTCTCATTTTATAAATTATCGTCAATAATAAAATTAAAAAATTATAATTTTTTTACAAAATTTAAAAAAATTTTATACCTAATAAATATATAATAATTGATATAAGAGATTTATATAATAACATAAATAGTATCATTACTAAGTACATAAAAAATTTGCACACTAAAATATTATGAAATATATAAAATATTTTATACATTTGTCTAAATATATTAATAATAAATCAAAAAATAAAAAAAAGTAGTTTATAGTTTTCATCTAATGGATTTTAATTGGTTGAAAGTATTTTGATAAGAGTATTTTAATTGTATAATTTATTCAAATTTCATGAATTTTAATAGAGATTGATTTTAATTATAACCAAACTTTTCACGGCAAACTTTTTGCTACTCCGTCACTAAAGCTGCCGTTAACAGTGGTTTATATCGTTCAACTCGTCATGAAACAGTGAACATGACAGTGCACTATACTCGTTGGCGATTCAGAACGAGTCAACGCTCAGAGCTTTAATATCCATTGATTTAATCTATAAAATTAATAAACTAATTACATTATAATAAAATAATAACTTTTTACATAGTATTAAGGTCTATTGATTTAAATTATAATTTTTTTAATTATTAATAATTTCTTTTCATTTAAAAAAAAATAATTTTTTACCAACTTATAGTTTATTGTCGAGTATATTAATATTTTTAAATTTGATTGGCAACTATATAATTTTGAAAAAATTAATTAATTATTATTTTTATTTATAAAATTAATAATTTTAATTATTAATTATATAGTCGATGCACAACATCTAATTTCAATGGTTATTTTATTATAATGTGATTTCTTTGTATAATTAATAACTGAGAAAAAAAATTATAGTGTAATTATTTTGTAGTTACTTTATTATTATATAATTTTAAATTATTTATTATATTAAAATATATTTCAATTAGTAAAATTAATTTGTTAATATAAAATTTCAATTAAAAATAAATATAAAATATAATTTATGTAATAAATATATTTTATATAATAAATATTTAAATAATAAAATATTTTATTAATCAAATAAAACTTTAAAAACTATAATGTAATTTATTATTACTCTCTCAATTTTAATTTAATCCCTATGACTATAATTGTGACAATTATTTATAATTAAAAAAATATATATAATTTTAGCTAAAACCGTGACACACTCTTTATTATTATTATTATTATTTTTTTTTTATGTAAAGTTCTTTTTACCAATTGGGAAAGAAAAAATAATGTGCTGTAAGTCAATGTTTTTAATAACGTTATCATTAAGGTGATAATAATAATAAAAAAAATTCCTAAACCTAAAACTTTGTATGAATTGTTTATTTTATATCGTTGTTTAAATTTTGAATAATTAAATAAAAAATTTTAAATTAATTTTATCCAACTCTGAGATTAGAATTTGAGATTTTGATTTTTACCACTTGAAATGCTATTGTAAAAAGTGTATGATTAAAATTAATTATATAATTTCAATCCGTAACAATTTATTTAAAATAAAAATTATATTATTCAAATGTGTGAATGAGGCCTAAAAGTAATTTTATAAATATAAAAATATAAAATACAAAATATTTATCATGTAGTGTTGGCAGAAAATATAAGTTAAAGTTAAAAATTAAAATCCTGATTTTAATAATTAAATAATTTTTTTTAAATTAAAAATTTCTGATCTTATTGTTTAAAATTTGAAAAATTAATAAAAGTTTTGAATTTTTTGAAGCCACAGGCCCAAATAGAAAGCATAAGATGATAACATACTTTACCTTAAAGTACACATTAAGACTTTTATTAAAAAATATATATATATATATATATATATATATTAAATATAGAAAAGATAATAGCCACAACTTTTATTGGAAAGAAAAAGTCCAAAGCCCAACGGCAGCAGGATTCATTTATGATCACACAATTTCCTACGCAAAACGGCCCAGCCCAAACCCTATTCTTGTTCCGTTTTACACGTATCGGCAAGCAGGACATCGTCCCCCACAAGCGTCGCCTCTAATTTCTTCTTAATTAAATAATTTTTACAAACACGCGTCTTCTCTCCTCTTCAGTGCCATGCTTATCTGCTGATTGCTAGTAATTGCGGCTGCGCCGGCCTTGCTCTAGACCTTTGGTTAAAATTCTAACCTAGGTTTAGAGGAGACCTCTCTCGCCAATTTCATTTATTTTCCCCTTTTCCATCTTCAATTTTAATTTTGATCTCGGTATATGTCAGTTTGGCATTTGGGCAGAGCATTGCATGTGGGTGGCGTGGCGTTGGAGGAGTTTCTGTACTTCTATTTCAGGAGGAAAACGGCGCCTTTCAGCTTTTAATACTAATTACCGATGGCGGCTAAGAAGGTCTGCCACTCCTTTTCCAAGACCCTCATAGACGAGGTCCACAGATGGGGTTGCATGAAGCAGACTGGTGTTAGCTTGCGCTACATGATGGAGTTTGGCTCCAGGCCTACCGATAGGAATTTGTTGATTTCTGCTCACTTCCTTCATAAGGAGTTGCCCATTAGGATTGCTAGGAGAGCTATTGAGCTCGAGTCTCTCCCTCATGGCTTATCTGAAAAACCCGCTGTCCTGAAGGTACTCTCTTTTCTTTCTTATTCTTATTATTTTTTTATGTATTTTACGTGGGTTTTATGGGATTGGGAATTGATCGCACTTTGGGGGTTTTCTACGGCACAGGAAAATTATTATTTTATTTGTGCTTCTGTTAGACCTCAGCAAAAAGGGATTTGGAGAGGGTACCAATCTTATCTTTCTTTTTTTTTTTAATTAATATTATAATTCTTTTATCATGTGGTTCTGCATGTCTGTAGAAAAGAATAGTAAAAGATTCTCCATGTTTGATTAATTAATTACTCCCTCCTCTTTAGACTCCCCATTTTAAAGACCAAAATCAAATACATGCTTTTTGCAACTGCTATAGCAAAGACTTCTGGAATAGAACCATATGGCGTATCACTATCATCCAGTAAGACCCTAGAATTTCACTTGCAATTCACAAGGCGGTGTTTGTTAATTGTTTAGCCTTTTGAAACTCCTACCTTGGCTGCTTTAGAAATAAAAAGTTTAATGGTAAAGCTAACATTTTTCAATGATCTTTTTTTGTTATAATTCGGGCATGAAATTGTGACTTTAGGAATAATTTGTGAATGTATTGATTATTGGATTTAACTCCAGTTTTTTCTGGGTGGACACTCATTAAACCTTAACTTTTCATTCTAAGGTGCGGGATTGGTACCTGGATTCTTTCCGTGATCTGAGATCCTTTCCCGAGATCAAGGATTCCAATGAAGAGAGGGAATTTACGCAAATGATTAAGGCAATTAAGGTCAGACACAACAATGTTGTCCCTATGATGGCTTTAGGTGTTCAACAATTGAAGAAAGGCATGGATCAAAAAATTGTTTACGAAGATCTTGATGAGATTCATCAGTTTTTGGATCGTTTTTACATGTCCAGAATTGGAATCAGAATGCTTATTGGTTTGTTCTGACCTTCTATGTCTTGTGAAGTGTGAAGTGTCAACATTTATTCCCGTCAGATTTCTTATTTTTGTTCAGTGCTGTGTCTAAACTTTCTGTATGTTGCTTCCATTTTTTATGTTCAGGGCAGCATGTCGAGTTGCACAATCCCAATCCCCCACCTTATTGCATTGGTTATATTCATACAAAAATGTCTCCTGTTGAGGTTGCACGAAATGCCAGTGAGGATGCCCGTGCCATTTGTTTAAGGGAGTATGGCAGTTCACCTGATATCAATATTTATGGGGATCCCAATTTTACATTCCCGTAAGTTTATTTTTCTCACTTGGTTTAAGTTTGTTCTTTCTTAACATCACTTGCTACTTCGTTAATTGATCTCATAGTTTAAAATTCCTTAACTTCACACCTTTTTTCAATTATGTCTGTATACTTTTTTTTAAATTTATTTTGTAAGTTATTGATTTTGATTTAGTCAAAATTTCTGTGTCACACAATTTGTGGGTCCCACATGGTGGGAGGGGTGAATTGTAATGCTGTATGGATTTACCCAATTATTCTCTCCCTCTCTCTCTCTCTCTCTCTCTCTCTCTCTCTCTCTCTGTTTGTCTCAATTTTTGTTTTCATCATAATGCTTGTTCTTATAATTTGGGTATGCTTCTCCCTAAACTATTTCATTTATCATAATTAGAGATATATACTTATTATGGAATCTTTTTATTTTATAGAAATTCCTTTGTTTGTAAAAACAGGTATGTTCCAGCGCATTTGCATCATATGGTGTTTGAGTTGGTCAAGAATTCCTTGCGAGCTGTTCAAGAGCGTTACATGGACTCGGACAAAGTTGCACCTCCTGTTCGGATAATAGTTGCTGAAGGAATTGAGGATGTCACTATAAAGGTATGGTGCCTGGGTAATTTATTCTTTAATAAACGTTTTATAGTTTATTTTTTAACCATTAGATGAGCTTTTATCAATTCATTCAAGGGCTGTGGTTTACAATGTATGATCTACTTTGTCACCTTGGACTTTTCCATAAATTATTACCTCCTTCTACAATTTGCCATTAGTGAAAGCTTTCACACGTCATTTCATTGTTTCTGTGTGCTGCCGATTTTTCCCTTTGTTTGACAGTTTGAAATGCTACAATGAAGGACCAGTGCTGAACTATTAGTCTATGATGGATTAAATTCTAACAACTTGGTCTTGCTGCTTTCATAGGTTTCAGATGAGGGGGGTGGTATACCAAGAAGTGGTCTTCCCAAAATATTCACCTATCTTTACAGCACTGCCAGAAACCCACTGGATGAGGATGCTAATCTTGGAACAGCTGATGCAGTAACAATGGCTGGATATGGATGTGGGCTTCCAATTAGCCGTTTGTATGCCAGGTATTTTGGAGGTGATCTGCAAGTTATCTCCATGGAGGGATATGGTGAGTTGATTAATCTATAAGATATTGCATTTGGAATGTGTTGGGCACTTGTATGCCAGCTGATATTGAAGCACATTATTTCAGGATTTAGCAAAAAACTTATGAGCTCTTTTACTATCTGGTGTTTGTTACAGTAATCAAATATTTACGTTACTTTGTAAAGCAGATATTTATTTTTATATTTATATTATTATCCAAAAAATTGAAAATGAAAAACATGAATAATTTCTAAAAATTTTATAAATTATTATATTAACTTAAAGTTGGACCTTGTGTGCAAAGATATTGATTGTTGAACTTATGGAGCTGCTTAAAGAATTTGCGGTGTTTTGTGGTTGATTGTTGAGAATATGTATATAAGCTTCAGCCTGTAATAGCTAGTAATTATGTTTTATTTATTCATGATGGTTTACATCTTCTATGAGTTTTACTCTCTTGTGCATCTCTATTCTTTGTTTTCAGTCTTTTATTTTGCATAGCGCACCAGAAATTCCCTTGTAATTTGTGTCTTGTGAATGCAGGTACTGATGCATATCTTCATTTGTTACGGCTGGGAGATTCACAAGAGCCCCTGCCTTGAGCGTTCAACTTAGAAGTTGATCTGAAACTGAAATTGTCTTAAGTGACTCTTGGAAACATTGAATGGTGTTAAAAACGACCGTCAATTGCTTTTTTTTCTATGAACTGGATTGTTAATTGTTCAGTCTAACAAAATAGCAGTCGTTCATGTACATACTTGAGATGCAATATTATCCATTTACCTCCCGTTATTCATTTTTTTCCCTTTTTTATACCTGCACACAGAAGGATATATATAGGCTATGGTCCTCTTTCTTGAATGCCAAAAAGATAAATCAATTCAGGTTTTTTTTTTTTTTTTTTTTTTTTGGGGGGGGGGGGCGGGTGTTAAGGGTAGGGCGGGGCGGCGAGGCGCTGTGCACCGCACCCCCTGCGATTTGAATCAAGAGTGCAGATTTCTTTCACCAAGATAAATCAATTTCCACCGTCAAATTCCAGAACAAGCACTACTGTTATGAATAACCTCGTAGCAAATGAATCTGTTATGACATCACAATAGTCTCACATGATGGCTACCAAAGAGGACTAACATAGTAATAAATGCTAAAAATTTTAATGTGGACACCACGACTATGAATGTATATATAAAATAAATTTGAAGCAATTAAACAACAAATTTCTTCCTCTCCCCAACCTCTGGTTGCTACAACATCTCCAACACATCCTGTTTTACTCTAAAGGAGGAAAAACGTTGAGCTACTAGTGCCTTCTTTCCTTGGCCCGCTTCCTGGACTGTCGACCCTTTATCTTCCACTTCTCATTTCCAGCAGGACGATTTTGTTCTTCTATCTCTTGGACCTTGCGCTTCCTGTAACATGTTAAAAGTAAACATCCAAGCAAGATCAACAATGCTGTATCAAACATTGGCAAAATAAAAGCACTTACTAAGCTTGCTTATCACATGGACTGGATATCAAGCTCATGTATTTTGCACAATGAGCACATATTCTAAAAAAATTTGGACATGCAAACTTACAAGTTGACAATCTATAAAGTAGCCATGCTCATCTGTTCCCTAAAAAATAACAAAGCTAACAGTTGTTGGTTACCCTTATTTGCTAGTATGATGATCTTCTTGTTGGTGTATCTCAGATTATCATTATTTCTAGATGATAAATCTTTTTCAAAAAGCCTATAATTAAGCATTACTTCTACCTTGTTATTAATTGATATTTTTGATATCAGTAACATGCGTAAATGAAATTATGTTCTCTTCTCTATAAGGCAGGGGAGGACTGCCTATCTCACCTGTAAGCTGCGAGAGTAAGATCAGAAAGCACCTCATCTGCAATGGTTGCCTTCCTCTCCTTCTTAGTTAGCCTACCGGAGAAGAAATCTATTGCTGACTCTACAACTGTACCAACCTGATCAATTGTCAAAAGAACCAAAAGCTTTGCTAATTAGCCCAGCAAAATTATGTTAGACTGCAGAGGACACCAAATAGAATAAAATTCCATACACTTATCATCACAGTCACAGCTCTTATTTGTTACACTATCAGTTTTTGATGGACACCATAGACATACCTGGAAATACTTGGGCAGTGTTTTTGATTTTGATTCACCCTTTTTATAGTGTCTCTTTGGATCAAGAGCACCCCTCAGCTGTATCATCAAGCAAACAACTGAAATCAATACTGTGTGACTCCTCAAAACATAAGGAACCGAACTACCAAAACTATAGGTTCTAATGCACATTTTGCAGAAGACACCAAGAATGTCTCACAGACTCGTATCATGCAGTGTCACTCAAGAACAAAGCCGCACAGAAAAATACAAAGAAAAAAAATTGAGGGGGATATGGCACCTTAAGTAACTGGAGATCTTTTTTCAATTCAGGCGTCATAGTAGGGGCAGGCATATCAAACCTACACACACCATTCAGAAAATACAAAATTCAGCCAAGGGAACTTGAAACAAAAAAAATTAACAAAGAAATGGAGATGCCAAGCATACCAATCTTTCCCAAGTGTATCTTTAGCTTGACTTCTGAGCAACCTGTTAACCTTTCTAGGATCGTTGGGTGGCACAAATAGCCCGTCAATAAGCTCTGTATTGGGTTTCCAAAGTGCACTCCTCTCAGGTTGGTCTTGGGACTTGGTATTACTAATTTTAGTCGAAGATGACAAAGGCGGCAACTTCGGCTCCCATGAGAGCCCAATCAACGACTTCTTTTCTCCCATACTGATTCTAAAATCAACCTAAACAAAATTAAGATGTTGAAAACTAAATTTGTTTACATGTGGAAAACTATTTTCTGTTTTCCATAAAATTAGAGTATTTATTTTCTAATGACAACGTTTTTACTTAGTGAAAATAGAAAAAAAAAAAATCCATTTTGGAAAAGTAGAAAACATGTTCACTTATTGGAAATAGAAAATAGTTTTAACTATTCTATAAGATAATACCCACAAATCATTGAAGTCCAGGAAGCAAAATCTCTTTTAACCATTCTAACAAACGTTATTCTTGCAGTCGCACACAAGCCAAGGACGAAACACTGGATGTTTTAAAGGAAGGAAGAAACCATTTTTGATACGTGTTACTACAGGTTATGGTATAATATGGGAAGAACTACAAGGGAAATTTTATATAACAGTAAAGAAGAAGAAGAGATACGCAAATAAACCAAATAAACTACCGAGTACGTTACAATCTAGGAAGAACTACAAGGGAAAGATGAGACCTGCACCATTACAATTGCAATAATCCAAATTGACGAAGAAAGAAGAGAAAAATCAATTCTTTTCAAAACCTCAATTAGTGTTTATGGGCAGCTTAATCGATCAGTTATTAATCGACAAGAAGATAAAAATAAAGAATTTTGAACTTCACCCAAAGAAAGAGATTATATATCACAAATCATAGTACATCACTACCCAAATTCCGCGATGAAAGAGGGACTTACTGATAACAAAGAGAGCAGCGGTGAGAATGAGGAGCAGCGGCGATGACAGAGAGCCTGTGGGTTGGGCAGCGATGAAAGGCTTTGTGGGGTGGGCGGAACGTGAATGCAGGGCGGCGGCTGAAGGAAAAGATTGAGAGATAAGAGAAAAAGGGAGAAGGGTTTCGGTTTATTTGAAAGGATGCAGCTTGTCTGGTGAGTAATGATTGCTCCAAGAGATTGTTGCCGCAACAAGTCGATACACGTTGAACAGGGCGAACTTGCCGATGGACAAAAATGTCTTCATATATTCTCTATAATTATTATTAGGTTTAATTTTATTTATTTTATTTTATTTTATATTGCATAGTTTCTCTCTTGACGCGGGTTAGAAACTTATACCTAATAACAATTCTATTATAGATAATATTTATAAATGTAATTTAAAATGTGGGATAAGATTAAAGTAAGTTTTTTTTTTTAGAAAAATTAAAATTAGTTTTAAATAAATAAGAATTATAATAAGATTAGGAATTAAATTTATTTTTAATAATATTATTAATTAAATATAAATAAATTATAATAAAAATTATATTAAATACATAACAAAATTTTATCCCTTTATAAGTTTCCCTTATTCGTACTTATAGATATTTGCAGTGGGATTTATATATTCTGATTTATTATTTTAATTATACACAATCTAAATATTAAAAAAAAAAAAAAAAACTTGCTCCAGTTATTGACTTATTGTGGCTAATTGCAACAATCTCTTGGAACAAACTCCAAGTCTCTGACAAGCTGCATTCATGTTGACATTGTAATATCATCCAGAATGAACTAAAATAGCAAACATCACGAGGCTTCAAGTGAAATATGCGTTGCACTCAAAATAGTGATAATTCAGGCTCAATGTGTCTCCCAAGGATTTCCCCAAAACAAATTGACAATGTAGGGGGGAAAAAGAACAGATGAACTACAATTTTACATCGACTACAGTAAAGAACTGTCTAAATTCTTTACTTCTGTTCTCCCAAGTCAGCTGAGTCATACCTAAACTTAATCACTCAAATTATCATCAAAAAAGTTATCATCATCTTCATCGTCATCGTTGTCGTCGTCACTGGTGCCACCAGCATTTGCGGGATTAACATCCAAGGGTTCAACATCAGCCATAGTCACAAGCTCAAGAGTTCCCTTGTGAGGTTCCACAATTCCATCATGATAATCAATCAAATCATCACATCTGTCTTCATATGTTGCTCCATTTTCATTGCAAAGTATTTCCTGGACAAAGAGCAAACAGGGCTTCATGTCACAATTCGTCAAAATCAACCACTTTCGCTTAGCATGTAATAAAAAGCATTTTTTCACTTGGAGAATAACAGTTTCCAATTACTCTGAAAACCCATGAACCTTAGTATATTCGGGTTGTCTGCCAACAAATAAATTCATATATTAATAATTCAAACAATAACGTTTACTAAGATAATTCGATTGACATGAATTCAAGCTTCAAGTAAAAACAATGAGTAATTTGAGTTCTTTTTATCGTTTGCACACATCATGCGAGCCTTTTTTCTGAAAAAGAAATTACAGTACACCCATGATGGATATAAAGAAAAAGGGACAATACCTCATCTTCTTGAAAGGGTTGCTTCTCTGCTTCTACAATCCAGTCATTTAGTAAGCGTTCTAGTAACACACCATCCAGGGAAATCGAACTGCTGGACCTTTTCTTTAATTGGCATTCCCTAAGTCGCAAGTTGTAGTGAACAAACACAAGGTCTTCAAATCTTTTCTGAGCAAAACGATTTTGCCTCTGGCTATGGATCTGATCATATATGCTCCAGGAATGTTCACACCCAAAAGAGGAGCAAGTCTGACTTAGTACGCGCACAGCTATTCGTTGCAGCTCTAAGCAGCTTATCCCATGTTGTTGCCACCATGCAGCTGATATGATAAAATTAGTAACCAGTCCAAAACTTACACTTTCATATGACAATTGTATTACATGTCCATGAGTATAAGTTCCTCAAAGACTGAAATTCCATCATGTCAATTTAATGAATCACCTGGGTCAAGCTCTGTTCTTGTGCTAATTGCCAATTCAGTTCCAAAATCGCCTTTTGCAGAATTATAATCAGAAATCTGAGAGATTATGCAACAACATTATTGAAAGGGAAAACATCTAGGGATTTAGCACATCAAATCTAATCTCAAAGCTCTTACTTGCTTGGATGCAGAAATCTTTCTCATGTTATCTGGCTCCAGCCGATGGATGCATTCATTTAGTCCACGTATCACCTCTGACTGCTACAGTCACATATGACTAATTAGCAAAGAATAAGAAGAAGTAAATTTAAAATTAATGAACCTTGTTATGTCTCCTACCGCCAGAAAATCAGATCGATATCTGTATGATGGATTCAAGAAGTAAGCAGCCATGTATAAAGGGTGGTGCAACCACGAGTTCCAGTGATTCTCCAGCACACTCCAGAAAGGTCCATATTTACGTGCATCATCTCCATGAATGGATTTGATTGTAAACTTAGCCCTGCACATGTCACTATATATATATGGCATTGAAGGATTTTCACCACTATCAACCTTTTGAAGCACTTGCATTACTGGATCTACCGATTTGCTAACATACAGCACCTTCTTCCAAAATGTAGCAGTTGCTACAATCTTTTCTACCTCTTTCCCTTCATCTGATTTGGAGAATCTAGAGGAAGTCCATTTGCTCGACTGAAACATTCTTTTTAGACTAGTCCTATTGTCCAGCAAGCTTTGTAAAGTTGAAAAGCTAGAGGCAAATCGAGTAGTGGCTGGCCTCAGAAGTTCCTGCCCCTGGGTAAATTCTTTCATAAGATTTAGTAACCAGATGGAGTTGTAAATGAGTTTTGTAATCTTTTGGCCTTTCACCATGCACTCTCCTACGCATTTGATCTTCAGAAAATCTTCAAGCAATCGATCAATACAGTAGGTGGCACATGGTGTCCAGAATAAATTGTTTCTCTTCTCTTGAAGCATCTTTCCAGCAGCCTTAAAACTGGGAGTATTCTCAGTGATTACCTACAAGAAGAGCAAAGAAAGGAGGTGAAATGCAAGTTAGCGATGACTGTATCATATTTATGTATGGCAAGCTACTTGAGAATTTTAATGAGCAGAGTTGGCAGCTACCTGCACTACATTTTCCTCACCCATGTCTTCCACTACTTTGTCCAATAGCTTAAACAGACTTAAAGCATCTTCTAGCATATCACTGGCATCAACTGAAGCAACAAAGTACACGCCATGGGGGCAAGAAACTAAAATATTGATCAATGTCCTACCCTCAATATCCATCCAACTATCAGCCATTATTGAACAACCAGTGATTGCCCAGGATGCCTTGTACTCAAATAGGTAGTTTTTAATAGTTGCAATTTCCTCCTGTAGGAAGCGACCAGATATCACCTGGCTCTGAGGGCCAACCAAACCCGGTCCATATTGACCAACCAACTCAAGCATCTTATGGAAGTACAGGGAATTTGCTGCTTGTATTGGAATTCCTGCATGGTAAAAAAATTTGCAAATTGCAGAAATAACTTCTTTGCGAGATTTTCTGCAGGACCTAGTTTTCATCTTTAACTGTTTGCAAGATGGTGGCATTATACTATTTGGTGTATTCAGAAAAACAGAGTCCAATCTTGATTTTTTAAATAAAGGTTCAGAGCCATTACTAGAAGTCATTCCCTTGTAAGTCACTCTCAAATCATTCCCCAATATTCTATCACCAATTACCAGCCTTTCCTTGCTCTTACGAAGTAGGGCATCTTGTTCTTGCTCATCTTCTTCATCTTCATTATCAGATTGCTTACAGAAAGCAGATATTGCTTTGGTATCCATCTGTCTTTGTCTCCTGCCAGTACGGTGCCATTTCATATTTTCTTTTATTTTAAGGTACACTTCCTCAGGAGCATTTTTACAAGGTGCTACTTCGCCAGGAATTCTGGCTAGGTGCTGTTTAAATCGGTTGATACCTCCACTAACAACTTTATCACAATAATTACACTTGACCTTTTTCTTCCTCTCATCCTGAGCAACACCATGATCCCACCCAGGGTCAACATATCCTAGCGACCGTATGGGGGTCAAATTTAACATCAAGTTTGTATCACCAATCAAGTGTTTCCCTTTGCCTTTAAAGCCAACATGATGTTCATGGTCTTCTTCATCATCGTATTGGAAATTCAAATAAGCCTGTCCATCATCTTGAGATTGTTTTCCCTTCTTATTATTGGAACGGCTTCCTTCCAAATTTTCTTTCATTCTAAGGTACACTTCCTCTGGAGCTTTATCACAATAAGTGACTTCTCCAGACACTCGAGCTAAATGTTGCTTTAACCTAAATATCCCACCACTAACTACCTTTCCACAATAGTTGCATTTGACCTTCTTCTTCCTCTCATCTTGAGCAACACCATGCTCCCATCCCGGATCAACAATTCCAGAGGAGCGGAGTGGGGCCATCAGTTCAACCATTCAGGAGAGTTTGCTGCATTAAGTATTTGAGCATAATCATCACCACTCAAGAGAAAGGCCAGCAAAAGTTGTTGAGAAGTAGTTCCTTGTGTTGAAGTTGGTAGGCAAATGTTATGTTACATAATGTGCGTCAAACATGAAGAAATTGATGGCCAACACAAATTTATAGACATTTGGTGCAAATACAATTAGTTTAGAATTCTGATTCTCAGGTAAAATTGAATTATTGAAAGCAGCAGATTGTATCCTAACCAGTTAGCTTCTAACATTAAAAGGAAGAGAAAAAGTTGGTAACTTTTATCGTGGGAAAATGGTTAACAATCAATTGCAATAGCAGAACAATAGAGACTGGATTTTGATATAATTAAGAGAAAGCGAAAGAAATACAGTTTCTTTGCATACCTGATGAGGCGTGGGGAAGAACTTAGAATCAGAGAATCGAATCGAAGACCCAATAGATAAATTTGCCACAAAATGATTGGCATTTGATTTTGAAAATCGAAAATTTAGAAAAGAAATTGTGGAGCTTTTCTTAGGGCAAAGATTGGAGGGAAAATGGAGAAAGGAAAGAAATTGACGAGTGTGGGAAGAACGAGACGAGGGATCGGCTGTGTTAGAATCGCGAGTCGCGAGTGGTTATGCCTCAACTCGACCACCAATTTTTCTGTTCAACGCTAGCCTAACCTTATTTTTTTTCTTTAACTAATTTTTTTTAAAACAAGTGTCCGGATATGCCCTCGATTACGAGTACCACCACGCCCCTTCAGGGCTCAGCAGTGCCTTTTCTTATTAAATTTTTTTTTTTCATCAATCCATTAAAATGATTTTTCTTACTCCTGTCCCTCAAAAGGGCACACTGAGTTTGCGCCCAAAATTTGATGGAATTGACTCAGTAACTCATTTACACATAAAAACTTTTTAATGTAGGTATCCATTATCCATCCCCAAAACAATCTTTGCATCCATCCATGTGTTCATTTATTTTATTTTTGTTGTTTTAACGTTTCGTTGATATAACTAGCCATCCATTTCACGGGTATTCATCAAATTTGCCTCATGAGAGGAACTGTGGCAACGTGTGTTTTCTCTTTCAATCCTCCCAATGCTTCGATTGCTCAGCGTTCATGTTTGGCATCAAAAAGGTATTAACATTTGCCTTATGGATGCATTATTATGATACACGCTAAGGTTACATGGTAATGCATAAAAAAGAAAGCATCAAAATTCAAATAACCTTGTCATAAGGAATAGGAGATGTTACATAACAATAAGATAAATAAATAGATAACACAAATTAATACCCAAAAATACCATATTTTGATGTAAGCACCACTGAAGTTTTAAGGAATCCTTATTCTTCATTGTGACAACTGAAGTACTCAGAATTTATTTAAGTCTAACCATGACAACCACCAAATTGTTTGGACCAATCTAAAATACCCAAAAAATTGGAAAAAAACAAGTTTTTTTTCCAAGGAATAAAACAGGTTGTGAAAATAAAAATGGATAAATTTCATTCAGGAATAATAATAATAATAAAACAAAAAAGGCAAATTACACGGTTACAGATAACTACTAATGTTCATTCCATTTCTGTCATGAATATAACGTACGCTTGAGCCTTGGGGCTATTGGGTGTGATCCGGACCCCAGTGAAGCAAACATGAGAAGCTATGATTACTATTCGCATCTTACCCTTTTTATTTTCCTGAACCAGAGAAAAAGCAACTTCAATTCCACATAGATTTTGCTTATCAATTAACTTAATTTACTGTAAAATCAGTACCTGAAATCTCCTTGAGATACTCGTAAAGTGCCATCATCAGAACTCAACTACTTGACATTAGATCACAATACATTTGAAAAGTATCCTGATAACATGTGACTACTAGCAGATCTTCTTCTTTCTTCACCTTGTTGACAGATAGCCCGAGAAGAATTTTACAAATAGAATTTCAGCTCATTTTGGAGACGCATGGTTAAACAAGTTATCCAGGAATCATTTTCGGTACAATTTGTGAATTTCTCATCGGTGCATAGAAAGGTTGCTTATCTAAATTTGATCACCACTATATGACTAATTGCTACAAATCACCCCCATTGAATTTCCAATTAATTCAACAACATCAGGTAACTTTGGCAAATACATGAAGACACAATAAAATAACATTGCTGCATCCAAATGAATAAGAACTACAATTTAACATAGAATCCTATTGTCTAGTTTACCCAGATAAAGCAGGTAAGAGACTTGAGAAAATAAAATGCAACACAGCAGCTAATGATTCAAGGGAAATTCAGATAACAGAAATCTAGAACAACAAGTACAGAGAAAGAGATGGGCTTGAGAAAATAAAGACTGACTAGGCAATAACAAGGAACATCACCTACAACGTCCTATGCTAAAGTGAATCATTTTTACAAGACTATCAAAAAAAAAAAAAAATCCGCTTTAACAACAACAAAAACAGAGGGGAGCCCCTAGTGGATTACCAATACATCTCGTCCATAGCCAAGCTGCCTTATTAGCGTTTCAACTGTCCTGCAGTAGCACTAGCATTTACAACGGAAGAAACAGAATAGATCCCATCACTACCCTTTTCGGTTTGCACAGCACCATTTCTGGATTGCTCCTTACGGATCATTCCATCAACCAGAATCCGCTTGTTGTTGTTATTACTAAATTTATGCTGCTGCTGAGCAGACTCTTTAACGGCTCCTTTGGTTTCTTTCTCTTTGGCGGCTAAGAAGGCGAGTCTTTCCAAAGCTTCTCTTGCTCTCTTCTTAGCCAAAGCAGCCTCCTTGACCCTCCTCTCCGCTTCAACCCTGGCGACAGCTGCGGCTTTCGTCATGGAGACAGCGGCAATTTTGGCAGCAGCGACGAGTGCTCTGGCAGAGTCCTTATCAATGGGCCTCCCACTGTTTGTGTTATCATTGGTGGAGGAGGAGTCGAGGTTAAAAAAGGAGAAATTAGGGGTGGAGCAAGGGGGGCAGAGAAAGGAAGGAGGGGAATGAGGGTGAGAGCAAGGAACGCAGGAGAGGTGGGAGATGGAAGGGCATTTGAGGCACATGAGGCGCTCCTTGGGGGGAAGAGACTCCTCGAACACTTGGAAGCAGAAGGGGCAGAAGAGACCCTGGTGGGTCTTCAAGATGCAATTGGTGCACAGGCGACGGTAGGCGGCTCTGTGGCGGACGTTGTGGAGGACCCAGCGCCTGTCTCCACCGCAACCCCCGCATTGGGACTGGTGATCTCTGTTCATTTGTAAATTGTGATTAATTACTATGAGAATATGAATGGGAGTAGCATGAGGAGATTGATCTGTAAGAAGGAACCCTAAGGAGTAGAGAGAGATTAGGGTTACGAGTATTTGGAAATGGATTGTGGTGCAGAGGACTTGCTTCTGCCAAATAGGAATGATCGATTTCGAAATTTGGAATGGCGAAGCCCAGGAACGAAGCAGAAGCCAAGCGCGGAGAATTTCTTTATTTTATTTTTTATTAGTCAATTTTTTATAATTTAAAAAATTATCAGAGCATCTCGAAATCCATTTCGAGATTTAATGATGAGATATAATGAAAATTTACATATTAAAAATAAAAGTGTTAAATCCAAACATTTTAGTCTGAGTGAATTAATAATAACTTTTTTGTTTTTTTTTTTGAAGTGAGGATGAATTGAGGAATTTTTTTTTTTTGAAAAATGATGAATTGAGGAACTTAAGATATGACAAGAAATAAAAATGAAAATAAATTAAAATAAGAAGGAAAGAGGGAGAGCGAAATGAAAGGTGAAACTAAAAATGGGTATGGAGAGGAAAATTATTATCTAGTCAATGATTAACTAATGTAAAATACAATAATTGACAATTACAAATCTTAAGTAAATGAAATTTTAGAAACTAATTAATATAATTTCTAAAATACAACAACTCAATTATTATTCATTCTTTAGTCATTTATTTATTATCCGCTCTCAACGAAAATCAGGTTCTGCACGTGTTGAACTGAACTTTAATGAGAATGACAAAAAGAAAAATGTTTTCTGAAGAAAATTAATACAAATTTTTTTCATTTTGTTCGCGTACCTCTGGAGCTGTGAACACAAGCCAAAACAAGTTTATCAGACACTGGGATGCACTGAGCTTCTATGTTAGGATGGATGGTCACTGCCAAGTTACTTCAATGAACAACATCAAACCTAGAAACGATTACACTGGATGCATGACAACACCAGGAAGCAAATTCAATGCATTGACACCTTCATATGCAAGAGCCCCAGACAGTAAATTGATAACAATTTTTTAAGAGAAGCTAACCAATGGCCCAGATACCCAAGATCCATATTTATTTGAAACTCTGTTCCCACATCAAATCATGGTTGGCCATTTTAACCTCCCCTTTTTAAATGCAAATAAAAAAAATTACATGCCCCTCCAACAAAATTAACTGGATTGAAAGCCTCAACATATTGCTCAGAAGACACCCCTGTCATGCCACCTGTATTCAATGTAAAAAGTAACGATTGCAATGCAATTAAGCCTAATCAATTAATCCGCAGCCATAAATGGATCTATATCTCCAAGTTCAGCAATTATAGGTTCTGATATATCCTTATCTTCTGCTGCAAGGCAGGTAGGGAATGGAAGTGATGAAATATCAGGCTTCTTGTAAACAGCATCTTTTATAAACACAAAGTTTCCTTCAGCACCAGGAACCTGTAAAGATTGACGGGTACAATATTTTACAGAGATTGCCTCCTCAGATCCATTCAAATTTTAAGCATGTATACAGGAACAGAAACCACACCTGGCCTCTCACCCACATCAAGTTCCTTGCCGGATGTATTTTGTAGATCCATACATTTTTAACTGTTACCTGATTCCCACCCATGCGCCCAGGCATCTTTTTGCCTTTAAATACCTGCCAAAAAATAAAATCAATTTTCACCATTACAACCCAAGGGCAGTTTGACACACAAAAATTCTGCCAAATGCACTCAAAGAAACCATAATCAGAGGATGTCTTCAACAAATCAAAAAAGAATGGTTTACAACAAATGATTGGTGATATGCATTGACCAATCCATCCCAAGAATATGGCTTTGGGCAGGATGGAAAGCATGGAGAGTTGATGCAACTGACAACTAGTTCAGGCTTAATACTTAATTCAGTAAACACGGATAGAACCATACTCCATATCCTTCTAGGAAAAAAAGAAAATAACGTGATATTGAAATGGCGGAATAGTCCAAAGATCCAATATATAATGCCAATAACCAAGAAGGTTCGTACCTAACTCCTAAACTATAGCATTCTGTGATTTAGCAATAGCAGCAAAAAGAAAAGCTACATGCAGAACAAAAAGAAAAACATCCATCTGAAATTTCAAAAGGAAGTGTTCAAGTTCTAACAGCTTCCTAAAGGAACTATTATGCCCTCTTTAAGCCTGAGAAAATGTCAAATAGTTCGATCACAATTGTTAAACCAATGGTCCACAAGAAATTTCAGTATTTGAAAGACAAGCCTGTGAATACTAAAAACAAGATCAAAAGAGTTGTGAATCATGACACCTATGCACCCACAGAATGACCACTGGTCTGCAGTCTGTACATAACATGCAAAAATGTTCATGATTACACAGAGGGCGCCAAAAATACAGAAGCTTTATGAGAATAGAAACTGAAACGAAAGATAATACACATAGCATATTATACTCAATCCACTCTTGAAAAATTTGATCTCTTAATTGCAAAAACTAATCAGTGCATCCCATTTATCTCGCCAAGGCAGGCAAAAGAAAGATTCTGAGATGTTAATCATCATGTTAAAAGAATCACTTTGCACATCTTGTAATCAGGCAATATATTGGAACCAGATTGAAATCAGATAGCATAAGTCCAACATGACAACAAAGTAGCACAGAAAATTTACAGGTTCAACAATTTATCAAAGAGATACACACCTTACCAGGAGCATCCCTTTGACCAGTAGAACCAATACTTCGATGTGACAATGATGCACCATGACTTGCTGGCATTCCTTTAAAACCATGTCTTTTCATTCCACCCTGGACAGAAAAAATAAAAGAATAAGACATATAAAAGGCAATAAGACAAATAAATCTTAGCCTTTTTCTCTTATCTCATAGGATTAACAAGGATTTTGATCCAAGGAATTCCATTTTCTCATACTAAAGTCCACAACTCTTCATAAGAAAAAATTAAACAAACATCATGAAATAGCACATCAATTCAGCTGCTCAGAAGCTCAAAAATTCAAAGTTCAATGGAATTCAATTTGTCTCCTTTGAAGGATATCAAGCAAAAAGTATGGAAACTACAATTGTATTGATTAGATACTCTGAATTGATATGACTCCTTTGAACCTCATTTGGCACTCAATTGGATGCCAAATATGGAAACTGCATTTGTGTTTGCTACAATGTGATACTTAATGAATTCCATCTGATGGATTACACCAGATTCCTCCTTCACACAGCCAGTTATCAGCTAATTTTCATAAAAGGCTAACCTCTGTTTGCTTTTTTTGTTTTGTGATGAGTAATGGTTATTATAAATAGAAGCATGTAAGCATTATAGTGTCAGATTTGATATATATGATTCAGATGCAATTATACTATCATAGGAAGAACCCTATAAACCACAAGCTAAATTGAGTAAATTAATACATTGAACATGCACAGCCAAGAGCTCTACGTGCATTTAAAAGGAAATTTAAATCCGAATAAGAAAGTGGGGCTTTCTTCGATCGACAACCTTTGCTAGTCGACAGAAGGATTTTCAAACTCGATAGCATACTGGCTTAACTACTTTCTGGCCCTTAGGGCGGGGGGGTATTGGGGGGGTGTGGGGGGTTGTGTAGGCGATCATTGTGGATGATAACTACAAGACCAAAAAACTTACCTGAAATCCTTTTCCTCTGGTAATTCCCGTGACATCAACGAATTGACCAGGAACAAAATGGCGAACGCCAATGGAAGTACCAAGAGGGAGAAGTGCATCTTCTGTCACAGGGAACTCCCTCAATTTCCTCTTCAATGGAACACCATGAGCTCTGAAATGACCCACTTCAGGCTTTGTCAAATGTTTTGCCTTCTTCGACCCATAACCAATCTGACTACCATCAGAGGAGAGCAACGAATACAACATTAAACACACCCCCATATTTAACTCAAAAAAAGAAATTATTACTGGTGGGAAATTCAGAACAGTCTGTTCCATATAGAATAGAATGGATATGATATGTATAGTAGTTTGTGATACCTGTAAGGCAAAATGGCCTTCCTTCTCAACAGTCTTGACCTGAGTAACGATGTTATCGTCTACCCGAAGCACAGTGATGGGAACCCTCTGGCCCCATTTATCCCAAAGAGCAGTCATTCCACACTTGAGAGCAATAACTCCAGTTCGCTTAGAATTAGGGGTCATGATGCCGGGCTTTGCTTCAATGATCCGAGCCCCTTGGTTTTGGATCTCGAATCCATCGATTAAAGAGTCGGTGCTAAACCTCCTAAGCAAGTAGAATGGTGCTGGTGTTGCTGTTGGCGATGTCGTTTTAGTACTGAGTGAAAGAAGCTGGTGGAAGCCAGAAATGAGGCCTCTCGATAGGGCGGACATGGCTTAAGCTAAAGATAGATAATGAAGTCTGTATTTATTTTGTGGAGATTGCACAGCGCAGTATGAAAAGATTGTTAATGGGAAAAGGAAGGAGACGTTGAAGATGACATTTTTTTGAAGCAAAGGAAGAGGAGCAGAGAGGCAACTCCAAGAGAAGTTTGGGATTTAGGTGTGGTAGGGTTTTAGGGCGTGGTGTAAGAAAGGAGAACGACTGAATTGCTAAACGTCACCGTCTAGGTTTCTGTTGAAACGACATCGTATTAATGGAGTAGGAAATGACCACTCAAAACATGACACGTTATAGGGGACTTTATTATCGCCGAAGAAGTTGCTCTCTCCTCTCGGTTGTGTAGGCTGTAGCTCGCTGATGGAGCTCTCTCCTCCACCAAATCTCTTAATTCCTAGGATTAGAAGTCCACAACACGTAGTAAGATTGTGGGATCTGAATCTGAATCAGAGTCCAAGGAGGTGGAGGCGGAGGCGGAGACAGAGATGGATGGAAGTTCCAAGAGCAACGAGTGCACTGGAACATGCCGGGGGGAAGATGGTGGTGGAGCTGGTGGGAGTGTTCAACGAGCTGACGGAGAGGATGAATGTGTTGTCAACGAGTTCTTCGCGGATACTCTTCAAGGCTCTGAAGCTGTGCATTCCAATACTGCAGAACTTACCTCTCGCCCCTGATGGCCGGCCTCCTCTCTCCAAGGCTTTGTCTGTGGCTCTTGTTCTAGCCGATCTTCAGGTACCTCGCTCTCCTCCTTCTACTTCTTAATTGAAGTACCGCCTCCATAGAACGTGTTCTGTTGGTCTGAAATGCAGTGACTTTTAGGATTCATAAACATTCTGCCTTGGTTTGTCACTCGTCCGCAACCTATTAGGATTTAGCCTCAATTTATACAATATCAGCTGGGATAACGCCAAGCAAAATTTCCAATAAAGTACGGCTTTTGGCGTCTGAAAATTGCTCATATTCAAAGTATTGTAAGAGGGTATAGAGTTGCTTTTCTGCTCGAGGTTGTAAACTTTTCGAAATTGAGATTTTTCTCCTAAAACTGGATGAAATACTTGTACTTATATTTGCTTTTAGGCAAATTAAATAATTGGGTTAACACTATCTTGCGGGTTTCCGGGCGCTGGATACGCTAATAACAGCCCAAATAACAGGAGTTGATTCCAACTGTCAAATTGGACTTGTTTAGTGCATGCTTGGCAAATGATATGTGGGTTTTCCTAATAATTGCCCTTTCCTTGGTTCTCATTCCTTTGGGTTGATCTAGTTCACTTCTTTGTAGCTTTAGCTTCTACTTTCTTTATTTCTTTTTTTTTTTTTTTTTTTTTTTTTTTTGCTATTTAAAGCTTTTATAGTAAATTGCAGATGGACGCAGAAGTTATTTCGGCCAGTATATTGACACAAGTTTTTGAGGCCGGTGCAATAACCATACATGAAGTCAGATATCGCATAGGTACTGGTACTGCTCATCTACTGCACGAAAGTTTGCGTGTGAAGAACATTCCCTCAAGAATTGAAGTTTTGGATGATGATGGCGCTGCTGCTTTAAGGAAGTTTTGCCTTACCTACTATGATATTCGGGCTGTGATTCTGGACTTAGCTCTCAAGCTTGATATGATGAGGCATTTAGATTATCTGCCTAGATATCAGCAACAAATGCTGTCTCTTCAAGTTATGAAGATACATGCCCCCTTGGCTCATGTTGTTGGAACTAACTACTTGTCATTGGAGCTGGAGGATCTCTCATTTCGCTACCTTTTCCCATATTCATACCTCTATGTGGATACATGGTTACGCAGCCATCAGACAGAAAGTAAGCCTCTAATTGATATATACATTGAAGAGCTGCATCAATCCCTAAAAGCTGATCCTATCTTAGCAGACATGGTGGAGGACATCTCCATTAAAGGTCGCTATAAAAGTCGGTTCAGCACAATGAAGAAGCTCTTGAAAGATGGTCGCAAGCCAGAGGAAGTAAATGATGTTCTAGGTTTACGAGTCATACTCAATCCCAGGTCTACAGAAAATGTGTCAGAATTAGGTGAAAAGGCATGCTACAGGACACGTGAAATTATCCGATCTTTGTGGAAAGAAATGCCACACAGAACAAAAGACTATATTGCCAGGCCCAAAGCCAATGGATATAGGAGCCTGCATATGGCAGTTGATGTGAGTGACAATGGCAAGTCTAGACCACTGATGGAAATTCAAATAAGGACTATGGAGATGGACCTGCTGGCAGTTGATGGAACAGCATCACATTCATTATACAAGGGTGGACTTACTGATCCAGAAGAGGTCAGTCCTCTGATTGTATAGTTGAGATTCATTGTTTATGATGAGTTTCAATAAACCATAATCTTGGGCCAACACCATAAGATTAGTCACAGAAGCAGAGTGGGAGATCTAAAAAGCAAATGGACTATCTGAATGTGAATGATTAAAATTTGAAACCTCCTAAAAATTATGTGAATAAGCCTTGAACGCATCCTAGATTTTAGTATTTCTTTTTTTTTTTTCCTTAATTTTGTTGTATAATCACAGAATGAGGGCTCATTTATCCATGTAAAATTTCCTCCATCAGTTCAAAGTCTAGTCACCAAGTTGGAATGGAAATGAGGAAGCACCAGGAGAGGCGCAGGATTGTTTTGACTCAATAGAAGGATACAGAAAGACTTAATTGCACACCTTCTTTAAATATTTAAAGTGCACAAGCCTTATCATTTGACATGACATGGTTAAACATTAAATTAACCATCTTTCTTAGAAGCTGATTGAGTTGTTGGTCATGTCAGGCAAAGCGGCTCAAGGCTATAATGATGGCAGCTGCTGAACTTGCAGCATTGCGTCTTAGGGATCTTCCATCCGCTAAAGGTATTGAGATTGACCGGAGAGATAGAGTATTTCGTCTTTTTGACAAGAATGGTGATGGCCAGATCAGCATTGAGGAACTTATGGAAGTGATGGAAGAGCTTGGTGCCCCAGGGGAAGATGCAAGGGAGATGATGCAGCTCCTTGATGCAAATAGTGATGGTTCTCTGAGCTCTGACGAATTTGATACATTTCAGAAACAGGTAAAATATTGATTTGTGTTGCAGATAATTAAACATGAAATGAAAATATCCCATGTTTCGTTTTCCATTACAAGGTAGTGGTTCCATGTTGAAATGGGCCTTATTGTTTCTCTGTGCTTGTATCAACAAATTCCTTCATAAATTTAATTCCATATTCCCATGGGCCCATGGCAGATCTTTTGGTTTAAGGGTGAAGTGGCATTGTTGTGTAGGATCAAAATTGCGTGATAATAGCATTACCATCACAACAGTCATGATGACGGGCATGCTTGCTTGCACCGTTATAACCATTTTCGGTTTAGAATACAGTTGTTCTGTACTTCTGTTGTGGGCTGGTTCTACCATTCTATCGAATATTGCCTTTCAGTTAATTTCTTTAGCTTGCAAAATATGGTCCTGTGCCAAGTGCAGTGACTATGTGTGATTCTGTTGGAAATTTGAGTAGAAATCTGATATCTGACTATTGAATTTGAAAATACTCTATTTGTTGATGTGTTAGATGTCAGTGATCCCCAACGACCATGGGAAGTTGCTTGTTGCAGATTATGTAGTTAGCCACCACTGATATTCCATTTGATATTATTTGTATTTGTTTCTAATGCTTGTATGTGTATAATAATGTTTGTACAGGTTGAATTCATGCGGGTTTTAGAGGACAGAGATGATGAATGCAAGACCATGCTGAATAAGAAACTTAAAATGGCAGAAGATAGTGGCTTGATTAAGGTATATGGCGAAGAGCTTGGCAACAGGCTTGCAAACTAGGAGCTGTTAAATGCAGTACGTAATGCCCTCTCACTGAAAAAGTAATTTTTCTTTAAAAAAGGGTATAGGTTGCAACTGTATTCCCAAATAGGCTAAAGAGCCATAACATGAAATAAATTTCCAAGGAAATTAGAAGAGTTTATTCCCAAATGGGAAATTCTTGTATAGAGTCGTCCATCATGGACTTAAAACAGACGTGTGGGGAAATTTACTTGTAAAATAAATGAAATTCGAAATTCACGGTGTTTGTGTTCATGATGGAGGTAAGCATAACTTGAAATGAATTCTCAAGGAAACTGAAAGAATGCAAGTAATTATTTATTAGAGTTGGGAATCCAAGCAGACAAACGAGAGATGCATGGAATGGAGCTAATAGAAGTTCCTTTCCTTGCTACTGATCATCCTCTAAAAGCAAGAATCTGGATGGAGAATTGTTTGCCTTCTCCATCTCATCAACCCTAACAAGCACATTCTTCTTAAGTTCTTCCAAGGAGGCCACATACTGCTCCAGCTCCTCCGAGTCCATCCTCTCTACAGGATCATCCCACCAGAACGTGTCTCTTCCGGAGGCGGCTTCTTTCTCACGATCCTTCCTTATCCTGTCTAACAGTTTCCTCTGATGCTCCAACTTGACAAGTGCCTCCATGTATTGCTTCCTGCTCTTCTCCACTTGGTCTGCGTTTACGTTCCCATTGTTGTTAGAGTCAGAGAGACAGCGATCTATTACGTTGTCAACGGAGGGGTGATCAAAGGCAAATGGTTTGCCGGCTGGGGAGAAGCCGACGACTGCCACCTCAGCTCCGCAAAGTACACAAAGCTCACCAGCCTTATTGAGAAGACCTTGGCGCCGCTTTGCAAAGGTTACATCTGGGGATTGTTTTTTGGTTATTTTCTTCATCTAAATCTTCCGGCGTCGTCCTTCATTTGCCATGGCCTTTTGCTTTAGTGGTTTTTTTTCTTCTTCTTATGTACATAAAAATATATAGATAGATATTATGGAATATCTCTCTATTCATAAATTACTATGATTCCAAATATGGCAATTTAAATCCTTCTCAAAAACAAGAAAAAAAAAGGGCAATTTAATAAAAGATCTCGCGTAATCTTGGCAGATCCATCCCATTAATAAATAAATATATTTATAATATTTATTAATTTTAATTTAACAGTATTAAAATTATATATATTTTTCGAAATATATTAAAATTATATTTAAAACTATAAAATTTTAATTAAAGTCTGAAATAGAATCTTTGATTCCTAAAAATTATTTTTCTTGAGAAATATTGAAATTTATTAATATATGTATTACTTGGAATTCCCGATTATTTGTTATTTTTCGAGCTGTAATTTTTATACAAATGTCTAATCAACATAAACTTATCGTGTATTAACATTGAGTTTTTAAGAAAAAACAAAAAAAAAACTTGAAACTGCCCCGAGATTGAGGGACCGATCATATAATTTACCCTAAAAAACTTGAAAACTATGCATATACACGCACGAAAATTGAGTTATCAAGGAAGACTTGGATTATCATCAACATGAATCAATTTCATTTTCCAATAAAATTATAACTCTTATATTATGAATATAGATTACTACAACAGATCTTTAACCTATTCACGGAGTGACTCTCAAAAAAAGTTGAAAGCCCTTTTTTAATTGCAGGAATCCATTTACCTCTGTCATATTAAAATAATAAAATTTAATTATTAATACAAAAATTAAGGAACCTATATATGATTATACAGTAATTTTACATTTCTTCTATGCGTACTTATTTTTATAGATATTATTGATAGATTATATATAAAGCTATTTGCAGAGGAAATAAGGAAGTTAGGGCATAATTTACTCTTTCATTTCAAGGCCCAAAGGGCATAATTTACTTTCTTTCACATGCTGAATAACTATAATAACTACAAAGAGTAGGTTTTTGCACATGGTAAACAGGGATGTACACTGGTTTCTCCTCTCCAAGGCCTCCCTCACCTAGCAATTCATTATATATTCACACTTGTGTGGTCAACAGTCCTTGACCCGATGGGACGCTTAAATCATTTGATAGCTTTTTACATAACTGCGTTCAAATAATAATTATATTAAAAACATTCATATCTCCAAATTAAATATCAACAATTATTAGGAAGGAAATTAAGAATATACCTGTCTATAAACTGAAGGATCTCCATATGATTTATGTAATTCAACTACATGCAGCGATGGACTTATTTCAAATACCTGATACAATTACATAAATTTCAGCAACTCAACATCTGTGTGCAAATTTCTATAACTTGCAATTACTTCAACAAATTTCAGATACCTCTGCAGCAACTGCAAGACTACCCATACTTCTCTGCTCCTTGTTCTCTTGCACCACTTTCAACTGATAAAGGACACAATTCTCATCATCAAGATATATCAACATTTTATAGTTCTAGCAAGCAAGAAAAATTGTGTATGTCTCAAATTTACAAAAATACTAACCTTCCCATTTTTCTTTTGGATTCGAAATCCCATCCCCGTCACAATATCCTCTATTTTCTCAAGCAAATCCTTCAAAGAGTGACTAGATGTAAATCTAATCTTCCTCTCTGAAACATCCTAAATTGATACAAACCAAATGTACATACACTATGCAATCAGATATTCTAGTCATTTTGTGAACCAGCAATAGAAAAAATAGCCTCTGGCTACTTTTTAGTCACCTCTTTCTCAAAGAACCCAGAGAGGTCTAGACATGAGGACATTCCAATCAACTGAAAGGCATTGATGAGTGCAGGCGATCCTGGACTCCTCTCCCCTTCCAATGGCTATACAAAAAGAACAATCCTTCTAGTTACAGCAACAGAGCACTAAAAATTACACCAAAAGGGTGGTTTATCAAGATAAACATTTCCGACTCATACCATTTCATGCATCGAGAAAGCTTCATTGTCAATATATATATCATCTTCTTCTTCTGCAGGATCAGCAGGAGTATAGTCCTGCTTGAACCATTCATCAGCTTTGATACCTGCCACTGTTATTCTGGTAACTGGATTTGGATCAAGGATCCTCCTTATCATGTTTTGAGCACCTGGTGATAGCCATTTAGGTATCTGAGCGTCACCCTTGAATATCTGCAATATGTGAAAGCAAGGAAAATGAGAACTTCTCAAAATAAAAGTGGTAGGACCATGTAAAAGTTGAAGAGGTCAAGGAGTTCTCAATACCTTTTGATATAGAACTGCAATGTTTCTATCATCAAAAGGGAGATATCCTGTGAGAATTACATATAAAATAACACCACATGACCAAATATCTGATGTGGCACCATCATAACCTCTGTTTGAGAGAATCTCAGGTGCAACATAGTTAGGACTTCCGCAGGTTGTATGCAGTAACCCATCATCCTAATATTTCAGACAATTCAACAAAGGAATCAGCTACCTGAAAAGAAAATGTTTTCATTGTTTGGTTTAGAAGGAAGCATACCCTGAAATGCTGTGGTAAAGCGCTGAGTCCAAAATCAGATATCTTTATGTTTCCTTTTGCATCAACAAGAACATTCTCTAGCTGCAAATTGAACACATAATATTTCTATTAGAAAGACAAGCAAGAATGTTTAAAGAAACTGTCATTTACATATAATTGAATGTCAAGAAGTGCCAAAAACAACCTTGAGATCCCTATGGAAAACACCTTTGCTGTGACAGTAACTGACACCATCAATCAACTGCTGAAAGAGCTTCCTGCCCTGAGCTTCTGAAAGCTTGCCCTTGGATGCCTGTGAGAATAAAGCAGGTAAAGAATGACTAAGGCTTGAAAATGATCAGTTTGA
Organism: Hevea brasiliensis; assembly: GCF_030052815.1. Classification (NCBI taxonomy): domain Eukaryota; kingdom Viridiplantae; phylum Streptophyta; class Magnoliopsida; order Malpighiales; family Euphorbiaceae; genus Hevea; species Hevea brasiliensis. Next base: position 430,366 of record NC_079496.1, on the reverse strand, counting down.
ACAAAAAAAATTTAATTGCATAAAAATCTTAAGAACATATTTGTGAATAAAGATGCTCACTATTCTGTCAAACAATTCCCCTCCATTTACATATTCTAGGACCATGTAAATCTTTGATTTGCTTGCCAAGACCTGCATATTTGCCATAAAAAAATGTAGCACAAAATTACACAGATTCATCAGTCATATGTGAACCTAACTGAAATGTATAGCTCCAAAATAGAAATTCTAAACAGAAATTTGAAAAAAAACGAAGAGAGAAATTAAAAAAAAAAAAGACTTTATGTCATCAGTGTTTGTCCAGAGTGTGATGAGGACTGTGATGAAATGTTAGGGGATACAGCCCAAGGAAACATGATAACGCCATAACTGGAAAATAAACACGGTTTAGTCTGAAAAATCTTGCAATATTTATCGAATTTTTTTTTTTCATTTGACTTCAGTTATCGTATAAGCTTCAACATTATATTTAATTAAGAGTCTAATGCAAGAAAGCATTTATTAGCTGTGGTGAATAATAGTTACTGCACCAAAATATATCACTACTGATGCTGAAATATAATTCATGTGATTAGACCAATTACTAATCCATGAAGAAATCCCTTCCGTCCAAACCAATTGGCCTTATTAGAACCATCCTTTATTAAGCTTTTCCCGATCCATCATGCATACAGATCCAGTTCTGTTTCCTTTACAAAAAGATGCAACATTTTGCTCCCTTTCGTAACACATAAGGATGTTTAAGGACAGACCACGCAATTATTTTTTTAAAAATGGCAAATGGCTTCCGCAAGAGGTCCATGCTCTGACAAATTTAATAGTCGATGCATCCAGCCAATGTGGGACCCACTCTGAAGCTTACTGCCACCAATTTCTGATGGACTCTCAATTATCCGTGGCGTTTTCAGGTTTCTGTAGCCAATTGAATACCGGATGGCTCCAGTTCGCGTGACGAGGACATTTCCGTCCCCAACTTGCCATGCGATGCGCGAGAGAGGGCCTAACTAACACGCACCTGACACAAACCTTTCCAATCCACGCGGCAAATTTTGACCGGAAAATTAAAAGAATTATTTTTATTTTTTTTTGTACGATTTGAAGAATTTTCCTAAAAATAAATGAAAAGAAAATTAATAAAAAAATCCGCAAGTTTCCAAGTAAAGTAGACGAAGTAAATAACCACAAAAATAGGCACAATATTATCCAATGATTGCGGCATTATTATGTGATTTGTGCTTCAAGCGAAGCATCATTAATTGACATTATTCCGTTCCTAATAGTTTTGAGTATGGAAATAAGGCAGATTATTAAAGAAATAAGCTCGCAGAAAAGTAAAGGGGAAGGAGTCCATGGAGGAAATTACTTAATTAAGATGAGGGAGCTGAAAATACCTCATATAATCTGACAACGTTCGGATGTTTAAGAAGCTTCAAGGTGGCGATCTCCCTCTTTATCTGTAATCAAATTCCGTTTAATTTATGAGAAATAATGTAGAATGAAATTAAAAAAAAAAAAAGATGAAATTGCAGAGGAAGGGAAGCAGAAAAAAGGGAAAGATTTAAGAAACCTGATCAGTGATGTTGAGATGGATGATTCTGTTCTTCTCAAGAATTTTAACAGCAAAAGGTTGGCCGGATTCAATGTTCTTCGCTAATTTGACTTTTCCAAAATTGCCTTCCCCAAGAGTCCTGCCGAGCTCGTATTTACCAAGTCGCATTCCCTTTGAGTTTGAGTGGATTCAGAGCAAAGCAAAGAGAGAAGAGGGTTGTATCTTTCTTTCTCACCAGGAGAGGAGAGGAGAGAGAGAGAGAGAGAGAGAGAGAGAGAGAGAGAGAAAGATGAATGTATTTACGGAACTGGAAAATGGGTAGAGATCGAGTAGGGAGGATGAAGGATCGGGATATAAACGTGGCGTTCCGAATGTATAACTGTTGAAACTGTAAATAGATTAATTCGCCCTAAGTTTATAATAAATTATAAATAAAAAAATAAATAAAAGTGTAATTAGGAGTTGGTGTTGCCTGCACGTAAGGCGATCACATTATACCATTTCTGACCAGCATCTTTAACCTTTTGCCACCCTTCAATTATCATAAATCATCTCTTAATTTCCATGCACTCCTCCATTTCTACGTCATCTTTCTTTTCTTTTTATTAGTTTTATTTCAATTTCTGAATAAAAATATATGTTATTAAGGAGGGATCATATTTTATATCGATATCAAGCAGGGTGCCTATTTGATTTCATATGTGTGGTTACAAGTTCATTATTATGTTCAATCTGTCGCGTTGAAGCTTCCTAATGGATTATATAATTAAACTTAAAATTAAAAGCTAAATGGACGGTTTTCCTTAAAAAAAAATATATATGTATATAATAAATGGACGGTGACATGATAAATATTTACATTATTAAAACACATGTAATTTTGAAATTCAATTTAATATTTCTTTTCTTCCCCTCTTTCTAAGATTCTGCTCTATAGAAGAGAAGTAATTTTGTCATGTTGAAATCATGACCTCTTTTTGTAACATATAACTAATATTATTTCACAATGGCAATATAAAAATAATGTTTAATTTAAGCCAACGCAAAGAAATATATATATATAAATTAAATTAAAAAAAGAAAACGGCCCGACCATCTCACATGGAACTTATTATTAATCCTTATAAATTGGTCGTCACAAGCTCTCGGTTAATATTTTAAATCCAATTGAACCTGATTATCATTAAATTCAGTTATAAAATTAAAATGGATTGAAATGACTAAAAATCGTACTAATATTATTGATTATTTTCATTTTCATTCTGAATTATCAGTTTCAATTGGTAGGTGAAGTTTTTCTTCTTAATTGTAAACAAGCCTTAGTCTTGGTCGGAGCAATTTCTTTATTTCGGATAAACACCGGTAGACACGTCATTTATGCGCAAGCAATCATTAATTTTTCTGTTTGGTTAATTTTAATGCTTGCGTTTAATTCTTGCTTATGGATAATTATTGGGGAAGCGTTGAAGAGATCATTAAACTTGAAGAAGAGAAGCACATGATATATTAATTATGTCATCACAGCTGTTGTGCCAACCAGTCCCTGATTGATTCCATTTTTTATTTTTCTAGCTACCTGCTCAAACCTGCACTGTAGGGTTCCAATAACAGATGAAAAATGACAAACATATGTTTGAATTTATCAAGGGAACAGTCAAAAACTAATTAAGAAGAAGAGTAGAAGCTTTCATTTGCGTGCGATGACCATCCTACCATTTCCCTCAAAAAGAATATTCGTATGATCTTACATACACACACACACACACGAAACCTTCTGATTTGGACCAGCCATGCCTTTCATAACATAATCAATGCCATCCAAACTAAATGACTCGATTGTGAGCTGAACAATCAAGAAGAGGAAAAAGATTCTGTTTAAAGTGGTGGTGTTCGGTGACTCGATTGCGGTTAAGACCCAGTTGCTATATAGGCTCGCTAAGCGAGTTCTGCTTCCATTCCAAGCCCAACACTACTGTCAACACTCACCATCAAAGGGGCCAAAATCTGGGATGCTGTTGGCCAAGAAGGTTTCTCATTTTCTTTTAATTTGGAAATAAAAATTTTAATTTCGGATTTTTATTGACTCTATTTTATTTGCTTAATGAAATATTTTGAAGTGGTTATAAGATGATAGAAATTGAGGGGTTTTTTTTTTTTTTAAAACAAAAGCTTTAAAGTAAAATTTTAATTTATTTTCATCGACTTACTCTATACCAAAAAAAAGTACATAAAAAATAATATTATAATATTGTTTAAGATGAACTTATTTATTTATTGGGTTTATTAAATAAATGGAAGAGTTGGTTGGATGCGGGAGGACTCGCAAAATCCACCACAGAGCCGACGGATGAACTCACGATCCACCGCCAGACAATGCAATGGCTGAAGATTTAACACGCATATATTAATGAATACATGGCCAAACTAAGTTCATCCTGGTTCCTGGATATTCATGTCCCTTTACCTAAATCACTATATTAGTAATTAAGTACACTATATTAGTAATTAAGTAGGACCGTGAGATCGACACCGAATATGAGTTTTTAATTATCGTGCGCCACATAAATTACAGGTGTCAATATATGAGAAAATAGGAATAAGAGCTGGAAGGCAACATCACATCACATGAGTCATGCTCCATTTTTATTTTTTTTAAGAAAATTTTTTAATTGAAGTTGAATATGAGAAAAACAGACACATCAAGGCTTTAAGGCTTTTATATAATCTTGAATTCCCCTCGCATGAAATGGGCCAGCAGTTTTGTTTTTGCTAAGCCCAGGATTCTTTTAGATAGTGTTATCCAATAAAATACTCGACCACTCACTAGACCAATACCAACACCAAATCAAAACCCAAAAACAACACACCCCTAATTCAACTAAACTCTTTGAAAAAAAAAAATCAACTAAAATAAAATAAAATAAACTAGTCATTTTGAAGAGCTCAAAGCTCTTCGTCTGCCACCCTACCACCTACATTATCCTTAAGCTCCTGTGATTTCTTCTTTGCAGATTCTAAGGTCTCCCCAGCTTTTTGTTTGGCTATATCAAGACCCTCTTTAGCCTCGTCTTCTGTTTCCGCTTGCTTTTCCCTTGCCTTGTTCCCCATTTCCTTAGCCGCCTCTTTTGCGTCTTCAGCTTTCTTTGCTAACCGCTCCCTCGCCTCTTCCGCCTTCTGGGATGCTTTTTCCTTGGCCGCACCACTAGTTACTCTGGCCTTGTCCTTTGCTTCCTCATATGCCGCCTCTGCTTTCTCTGCCGCTCCCTTCTTTGCCTCGTAAGCCTTTTCTTTTACTTCTTCTGCAGTTTCACTAGCCTTCTCTTTAGCTGCACCAACTGTAGCACCAAGCTTTTCCTTGGCTGCATTCGTCTTCTCTTTTGCCCTATCCGCCATTTCTTCTGCCTTGTGTGTTGCGGCATCCTTCACATCTCCAGCTCTTTCTGCATCGAGCATGTTACATTAACACTTCAAATTTTTTTTCTTCAGATAATCGACGATAAAAGTTAAAAAGTTAACACCATAGAGATTTTGGAAAACTGCAGGGGAAGAGAGACAAATGTATATGATAAATGGCATGGGTTACTGACCAGATGCCTCGTCTTTGGCCCTCTTAGCAGAGTCGGTGACTGCATCAGAGACTTTCTTAGCTTCATCTTGCTTTCGTCCAATTGTCTCAGAGATTTTCTCCTTAGCCCATTCAGTCCAGGACTCCGTTGTTTCTTTCGCCTCTTCAGCTTTCTCTGCCGCCTCTTCTGTTGCTTCTTGTGCCTCTCCCTTCGCCTTAAAGTCCTCACTTTCCTCGCTTGTCGACGGCAGATGGTCGACGCTGGAGCTATTACAACCGATAACAAGCGTTAACAGCATCACAAGCGCCAACCAAACCAAAAGCCTTGAAGCCATTATCACGTATATGACACAGTTGATATACGTATCGCACTGGGAATAACCGAATTTAAGTATTGTGGAGTAGGAAGTAGAAGTGATTACAGGGTTGCTAATAAGCCCACTTAAATTGGAGCAGGATATGATTGAGGGTGAAAATGTTAGTTTTTGTCAAGTTTTAAGATCCGAAGTTGCGGAGCTTGGCAAATGACAGCTGCCACGCAACGTGTAGAACCTAGAAGGCATAATTGTTGGTAGATAGACAAGTGTCATTTAGGTGTCAACTTCTGGGACTTTTCACCGATTTTGGAAAGCTATTTTTCCGCTCTTTCTAGGCATCATTATCCAAATATACCAAAAATAGCTGCTGCACAATAACCGTTTCTCGCATTAAACGATGCATATACATACGATATCCATGATAGCCTCCAGCCGCTGGTGAGGTATTTGGCTAAGTGATGTGCCTGGCTTTACAGCTTAAGTCACCGACTCTCATTCTGCCTACAGATTTTGCTTGGTTAGGTTTGTTTTGCATTTTGGAAACGCTAATGTGGGGATGACCATCGGATTAGGCCGAATAAGACACTCACCCATCAATAAATGATATATTAATTAAAATCATAATAAGTCTAATAAACAAAATTTCATATTAAAATTGGTAATTTTAGTTTTTTACTAAAGCTTCTTTTAAGATAAATTATTAAAAAAAATAATTAAATTTTGATACAATAGTTTTTATTTTTTTTAATTTAAAATTACATTTTTTATATTGATAAAAAAATATAATTAAAAATTCAATTTTCTTTTTTTTTCAGAGGAGAAATTTTAGCATTTCATTAATAAGATAAGTATAACATAACGAAAAAAAAAAAGATAATTAAAATATTTTATTCAGAAATGATCTGGATAAAGTTAGAATAGTTTTCTGAATAGTAACTGATCCTTTTTTTATTTTGGGCGACGAAAGAAAATTTCTACAATATTGCCCTTTCGGGAATTTGTTACCTTTATGGCCCACAAAACATATGAAACCACTAATCATCAATGAAAAAATAGGCCGCATTACCAGGCTCCATCGATAAAATAGCATTGCCCATACTTGAGTAATTCTCCAACCAAAAGAAATCAATGATCCACGTTGTATTTCAAATTGTCAAATAACTCATTCAAATATGGAAAAAAAATCTCACTAAATGGAAAACACAAAATCCCAAAACGGGAAGAAACAAAACCCTAATATTAGAGAGAAAAATCTCAGATCTATTTATAAAGGATACAAATTTAAGAAGATAAACTCAGATATATTCTAAAACGGATATAAATCTAAGAAATTATTAGAAAAAAACAACAAAAAAAATAAAAGAAAAAAGAAATTGATCTAGGTATAGTCATAGGTAAAAAAACTCACTGATAATTGTCCAAAAAAAGAGATTTGAAAGAGAAAAGAAAAAAGAGAAAGAAAAGAGGAGAAGAGGAGGAGAAGATTAAAAGAAATTATGCAAACTTAATTAAAAATTAGATTTTCCAAATTAGGGTAAGGTATGAATTCGAATCAATTTAAATACCGATTTAATCAGCTCAGTTTCTCTCTATTCAAGGGAAGAAAGATAATAAGATTCGAGTTTTAGTTGATTTTAAACCATTTATTAGCGGATCTAATGAATCAATGTGTATTAATTACTAGAACGAATTACTAGAACGAAGACTTCCACTTTTATTGTTTTCTCTCCTTTAGTTCTAGTTTCTCAAAACATTAGGTCTCACCCTTGCAGAAAAACATTGGTTTTCCCTCTCCCCCCTCCCTGACGTGGGTTTCCCCTCTCCCTCTCGGATGGGATTGTAAAAATTTTTGGGTTTATTTTTGTAGACTCATAGGTCTGAGGTTGAAGGAGAGGGGTTGTTTGTAACCTGCACAAGCTGGGTTTCTTAAACTTACCTTTTGTTTGGGAGGGAGTTTTTTAAGGTTAAAAGAAGTTTAACAAGGTTTAAAAGCTCTTTACTCATTTTTGGGAGGAGTGAAGGTTTTATAAGGTACATTTTTTGAAGGTTTTTAAAAACCTCTAAAAACCTCAATTATTTGACTCACCAATTTGGTAGGTTAATAAGGTAAAGTTATTTGATGTTTTTTTTTTATTTTAATTTTCCCTCCTATTTTATTCTTACTTATTTATTATAATTCCAAAAATATCTAAAAGTGTGTAACCTAATAATAATTTCCATAGCCGTCTTTTTCTTCCTGAGTCACGCAATCTTCCACCATCACAGACATCTTCTTCTACTAGGTACAATAACTCTCCTTTTCACCTTTTTTTTTTTTTTTTTAACTTTCTCTCTAACTTATTATTTTCTTTGTCTTCTTGGATAAAGTTACAGCATAAATTATGGTTTTACAAATAGCTATTTTTTATCCACCCTTTTTTTTTTGTCTTCTTTCATAAAGTGATTGCAAATAGCTTTTTTTTTCCAATTATTAATTCATAATATGATTGGATTCTTTGTGTTTATTCATGGAAACTTGACTTTCAGGTGAACCAATAGGTGTTAGTAGTATGCCCTAGAGTATATCATTTAGTATGTATCTTGTATATGTTTTATTAATAAAAAGCATTTTCACTTTTCTGTTTACATAATATATTTATGTGTAATAGAAAAGGTCTATTGATATTTTGTTAGAAATTCTATTCTTAAGTTGTTAAGAATATGAATGACAATATTTCTAGCACAAAGTATCATAAATTGATTCACAATCGAGGATACTTCACAACAAGGACATGACTTATCCAGAAAGATTGTAATCATGTTTGTTTTCAAGTTATTTATATGAGATGTAAATAAGATGGAATGGTGAGTCTCATGCCATATAACAAACATGATAAGCACTTATACATGATAAGTAGGCCGAACCAGTGACATTTATGACAAGCACATGGAGTTTACTCTTGTCAATGTATTGTCATAAATCATATCAATGCATATAATCTTTAGACCTGAGATAGCATAGTTAACTTGTATATAGGTGGTTTGAGTTTGATACTGCTTTCATTCTTGTAATGTGTATGAGTATATGGGCATGTGTTGGCTCCTACTAGTTATATATGGAGGTAGGTGTTGATCAAGATAGAATCTGTTACCCTAAGTAAATAGGGATAAAATCCTATATTCATTTAATTGTTCTTGATGTTTCAAGTTTCTGGCCAGGACAGATAGATTTAATCAGAAAAAAGTTTCTGATGAGAAAATCTTTTTAATCAAGAACTGGAATTAAAAGAGAACATAATATTCATAGCAAATGGGGTTTGACATAAACCATGACTCCAGTTAGAATTGGGATTTTGTAACAGAGAGATTCTAGTGCATGGTAACATATGATTATATGTTCATTTAAGGTAAACATTATTACTGATTGGGTGGTCATGGCATGCTATGCTAGGTGTTAACCATGTTCTATGAGGTGCATAAAATAATTTAGAGAAATCATTTATGGTAAGAAAGAATTCTGATGATATTAAGAGTTGATATCATATCTCATTGCTAATTAGTGATGAGCCTAGTGAGTCACACACATACACAAGTAATCATCAAGTTAAATGTGATTTAATTAATTAATTAAAGAGTTTAATTGATTAATTAAATAGGTTTAGTTTGCAATTAGATTGCAAAGTCCCTAGTATGACTTGAAACCAAATTTAGGTTATTTGATGTATAGTATAAGTTAAATTTATATTTAAAGTGTTTAAATATGAATTTAACTATGAGAAATTAATTAATAGAGATTTGATATAAATTGATTAGAAAAAAAGAAATAATTATTTTGGGTTGAGAACTCAAAATTAAGGCATAGGGGTATTTTGGTCATTTCACAGGGTGACATGTGGCACCATGAGATGGTGACACATGGCACTACACATAAGCTTGCCATTTGTCTTTTAATCATGTAAGATGATCAAAGTCAAGATTAAATCTAGGTTTGACACTTGACACAATGTGATTGGGTCAATTAAACTAAGAGCCAATTAGAATGTGACATGTGGCAAGGGTTTTAAGTGGTAACCTAGCTATATAAGGGAAAGGATGAAAAGAAAAATTATCAGCTATTGTTTTTCTTTTGTGCCGCCACCCAAAAAGCCTCTCCCCTCTCTTCTTCTTCATCTCTTACCAATTCAAAGAGAATAGCCAACATTCTCTTGAATTAAAATTACTAGAAATCGTTTCTAGTGTCCTGTATGCATCTATAACATCTCTAAAGGCAAAACCTGATTTTCTAATTAATTGGAAAGGCTTGAGAAGCTGTTCAAGGGGCTGCCATTGGTGATCTTGGTGTGGACAAGCTAGAGGGACAACATCTGGTGTCCTAGGCGCATCCCAAAGGTGCCAAACACAACTGCAGTGCTTTAAAAGGTTAGTGCACTTGTTCTTGATCTAATCTAGGGTTATAATGAATTAATCTATTAATTCTAAAATCTTAAATGGTAAATGTAGATCCAAAAACATATTAAAAGAGTTTTAATATACTGTTTAACATTGAAATCAAATAGATAAAAATGAATCTTGCATGATGCATGTGACTCTAGAAGAAAAATTTTGAATTCAATGATCTAAACTTATGTTTTTCATGCTTCCGCTCCTTCAATTGGTATCAAAGCCACTATATTTGCCATTTAGATTGTTGATTATATGATTTAATTGTGTGATTTGATCATGAGATGATTGATTCATTGCTGGTTGCAAAGCAAAGGTGGCGACTTGATGAAGAACACCATGGTGCACATGGTTTGATGCATTCATCCATGCGCATGGCTGTTTGGGCTTGTTTGTAGGCTTGGTTTCAAGGCCCATAATTAGGCCCATGACTAATTAAAGTTTTTAATTAGAAGTTTTAATCACACAATTAAATTTTGATTCAAATCTGAATTTTTTAAATTTATTTGAATGTGATTCAAATCTGAATTTTTAAATTTGTTTGAATCATATTCAAATCTGGATTTTTAAGTTGAATATGAGATATTCAATTTAATTTAAGTATGTATATTTTATTTAATTATTAAATAGTGATATGCATGATGGATGATCATGGACAATAAAAGACCAATGTGATTGGATTTATTTCTTTTATGTTTCTTTGGGTTGTAAATTAATTTATTTATTTTAATTTATTTTGGGCATGTATTATAAAGGTTGTAATATTTTTTGGGTTGTAATTTCATTTATTTAGTTCTTGTAAATTTGCCTTGGTATGCCAAGGATTACTATGTAATTGGATTGCAAGAAGATCAAGAAGGTCAAGAGCATTGGTGGGACCAGTGGGAGGAATTCAAGATCAAGTGCTGATTATATACTCCTTCAGCAACTCTTGTAATATGAATAAGTGAAATGCACATAGGAATGCCCTGATTCAATTCTTGGTGGCTCAAAATTGAATCTCTTAGAAAGTCCATGATCATACCATATTTATTATCTATGAATGCATGAGATGTATGGGAATGTATGCAAGTATATGATATATGCATGCTAATTGGATAATGTGCAAAGTGAGACCTTAATAGTAATTAGGACGACCACAAAATCTTCCAAACAAATGATTAAGTTGGAAATGGTATAATTAAAGTAATGATAACATGGGCCCTCCATTGAGGCAATTATTTTAAGAAATTTTAAATACTTGCATATGATGCAATTAATTTAAGAGATTTTCTTAAGAATAATTATTAAGCATGAGATATTGTAAATATGTAAATGGTTTGGTGGCTAATATTGGTGTACCTGAGGACATTAAAATTATTTACATGTTTATTGGCTCAATGAGATCAACTTAACTAATGCAAGATAAGTCAATAATGGATGTACCTGAGATTTTGAGCATTAAGGGCTAGGTAAAGGATTGAACCTCACATGAGATGTGATGGGCAAGAAGTTGCTCACTTATAGTTTATTGTAATTCCAATAATGGATGTACCTGAGGATGATCAATAGGATTATAAGAATTCAATCACCTACTAGAAATCCATCCAACTGAGATTTTCGTTTTCTACTTTAGAAGTGTAGAATTCGCTAAGTTAGAGGGAGGACCAATTTGATTAAAATACCATAATCATTTTGGTTAATTACATGATATATTTACTAATTAATCTGGTTATTTTCTGCAGTTAATTTTCTAATAATAATGAGCACACCACAACCACCACCATCCAATATCCTTGCAAGCATACTTGATCGTAATAAGTTGACAGGACCTAATCTATCTGATTGGCTAAGAAATTTGAAACTTGTCCTGAACCTTGAACATATAGGATATGTTATAGACTCAAATGTTCCTGGTCCCTTACCTCCAGAGGCCACTTAAGAGGAACATGAAACTTTAGACAAGTGGAAGGAGCATGATATGAGAGCCAAGTGTTACATGCTTGCTTCTATGAGTAATGAGTTATAGAAGCAGCATGAGAACATGTAGAGTGCGAGTGAGATCCTCCTTCACCTACAAGAGTTGTATGGTGAGCACAGCAGGAATGCTAGATATGAGATATCTAGACAGTTGTTCCGTATGAGGATGTCTAAGGGACAGAATGTTGGAGATCATGTCCACAAGATGATTCAGCTGATTGAGCAGTTGGAACATCTTGACTTTAACATGGATTTCCAACTACAGACGGATTTGATCTTTCAGTCCCTTCCTGAGTCATTTGGGAATTTTGTGACAAATTTCCATATGACTAAGCAGGAATGCACCTTGGCTGGTTTACTCAACATGCTGGTTATTGTCCAAAAGAATATGCCGGGCAATAAAGGAAAATAGGTAGCTTTGATTGCATCTTCTTCTGCTGGAAAGTCCAACAAAAAGAAGGACAATAAGAAAAAGAAACCTCAGATTCCTGGTCCTTCCAAGAAAATAGCTAAACAGAAAGGGAAGATCAAAGCTGACAAAGGCAAAGGAAAGTGTTTCCACTGCCAGAAGGATGGGCACTGGAAAAAAAACTGCACAGAATATAGTGATCTAAATGAATGCAATGCTATGGTGAAAATCAACTCAAGTTCAAAATATATTTGGCACTAAAGATTAGGTCATGTTGCAGAAGATAGGATTGCAAAACTGGAGAAAATAGAGATTTTATCCTCATTAGGTTCTGAACCTACTCCAACCTGTGAATCCTGCCGTCAGGGCAAAATGACTAGATCACCATTTGTTGGACAATGGCTAAGAGCTGAAAATATTTTGGAGCTAATACATAGTGACGTATATGGTCCATTTAAAGAAATGGCTAGAGGCGATTTTCATTATTTTCTTACCTTTACTGATGATAAATCAAGGTTTCGATATTTGTATTTGATGAAATACAAACATGAATCTTTTGAAAAGTTCAAAGAATTTAAATCTGCAGTAGAAAATCAAACAGAAAAAAGTATTAAAGCTCTTCGATCAGATCATGGAGGTGAATACTTAAGTACTGAATTTGATGAATACTTGAAAGAGCATGGCATTGTTTCTCAGTTGACTCCTCCAGGAACACCACAGTTGAATGGTGTATCTGAAAAGAGAAATCATACCCTATTGGATATGATACGTAGTATGATAAGCTATACTGATATGCCAATCTCATTTTGGGGATTTGCATTAGAATCAGCTTTGTATGTTCTGAATAGGATTCCATCAAAATCAGTATCTTTCACACCTTATGAGATATGGCATGGAAGAAAACCAAGTCTTAAGCATGTTAAGATTTGGGGTTGTCCAGCTTATATCAAAAAGCTGAACACTGATAAAATGGAAACCAGATCAGAAAATGGTTGATTTGTTGGATATCCAAAAGATAGTTTTGGATATTATTTTTATTTGCCTACATCACAAAAGGTTGTGGTAAGTAGAGATGCACATTTCTTGAACAACAGTTTGTTCAAGAAGGAGGCAAAGGAAGGGAAATAGAGTTAGAATTTGAGAATTCTGACCAACCAACAGATCAGATGGATATGGATCTATCTAGTCAATCTACATCTATTGATAAAACATCTACAGCTATTCCTCGTAGAACAACCAGGGTATCTCACCCACTAGTGAGATATGATTTCCTTCATGAAGAAGAACAAGAGTTGTCTACTCATGAAGAAGTAGATCATGGAGATGATCTACTTACCTATGAAGAAGCTATATCAGATATAGACTCTTCAAAATGGATTGATGCTATGAAATTCGAGATTGATTCCATGTATAAGAATCAAGTTTGGGATCTTGTTGACCCACCTAAAGGTATTGTACCTATAGGGAACAATGGGTTTTCAAGAAGAAAATTGGTTCTGATGGAAAGGTAGAGACCTAAAAAGCAAATCTAGTAGCCAAAGGGTTTCCCCAAAGGTAAGGAATCGACTATGAGGAGACTTTTTAGCCTGTTGCCATGCTTAAATCAATTAGGATTCTATTAGCAATAGCTGCATACTATGATTATAAGATTTGGCAGATGGATGTCAAAACAGCTTTTCTCAATTGATACATTAAAGAAAACATTTTCATAGAACAACCTAGGGGTTTTGAATCCCAAGATGGTTCCAAGGTATGCAAGCTAAAGCGATCCATTTATGGGTTGAAACAAGCTTCAAGGAGTTGGAACATCCATTTTGATGAAGCCATTAAGTCATTTGGTTTTATAAAAAATGAGGATGAGCGATGTGTATATAAGAAGGTTAGTGATAGTGCTGTCACTTTCCTTGTCTTATATGTGGATGACATTTTGTTGATGGGTAATGACACAGGTATGTTGACAACTGTAAAGGTATGGTTGTCAAATACATTCTCAATGAAAGACTTAGGGGAGGCAACTTATATTCTTAAGATTCGCATCTATAGAGATAGAGTGAAAAGAATAATTGGTTTATCCCAAAGTCTATACTTGGAAAAGGTGTTTAAGAGGTTTAACATGCTTGATTCCAAGAGAGGATTGTTATCAGTGAGACATGGTATCCACTTTTCTAAAGAGATGTCTCCAAAGACACCTGAAGAAAGAGATAAAATGGCCAGGATTTCATATGCTTTGGCTATTAGAAGTTTGATATATGCAATGTTGTATACTAGGCCGGATATCGTATATGCTGTTAGTTTGACTAGCAGGTATCAATCCAATCCAGGTTTGGAATACTGGATAGCTGTCAAGAATATCCTTAAGTACTTGAGAAGAACTAAGGATTTATTCTTGATATATGGAGGTGGTAACTTGCAATTGGATGGTTATACTGATTCTGATTTCCAATCAGATATCGATTATAGAAAATCTACCTCTGGGTATGTGTTCATTTGTAATGGAGGTGCAGTCAGTTGGAAGAGTTTCAAACAAAGTACGACTGTAGACTCCACTACCGAGGCTGAGTATATTGCTACATCAGATGCTACAAAGAAAGTTGTTTGGATAAAAAAGTTCGTGATAGAACTTGCAGTAGTTTCTTCCATTGAGTCAGCAGTTCCACTTCACTGTGACAACAATGGAGCAGTCATACAGGCTAAGGAACCCCGGTCTCACCAGAAATCCAAACACATAGAAAGGAGCTACCACATTATCAGAGAGATAGTTGGGCGAGGCGATGTAGCCATGCAGAAAATAGCATCAGCTGAAAATCCAGCTGATCCATTCACTAAGCCTATGTCATAAACTCAGCTAGACCGACATCTTGAGAATATGGGTCTAAGATATTGTAATGAATGGCTCTAGTACTAGTGGGAGATTATTAGTAGTATGCCCTAGAGCATATCATTTAGTATGTATCTTGTACATATTTTATTAATAAAAGATATTTTCACTTTTTCGTTTACATAATATATTTATGTGTAATAGAAAAGGTCCATTGATATTTTGTTAGAAATTCTATTCTTAAATTGTTAAGAATATAAGTGACAGTATTTTTGGCACAAAGTATCATAAATTGGTTCACAATCGAGGATACTTCACAATAAGGACATGACTTATCCAGAAAGATTGTAATAATGTTTTTATATGAGATGTAAATAAGATTGAACGGTGAGTCTCATGCCATATAACAAACATGATAGGCACTTATACATGATAAGTAGGTCGAACCAGTGACATTTATGACAAGCACATGGAGTTTACTCTTATCAATGTATTGTCATAAATCATATCAGTGCATATAATCTTTAGACTTGAGATAGCACAATTATCTTGTATATAAGTGGTTTGAGTTTGATACTGCTTTCATACTTGTACTGTGTATGGGTATATGAGCATGTGTTGGCTCCTACTAGTTATATATGGAGGTAGGTGTTGATCAAGATGGAATCTGTTACATTAAGTAAATAGGGATAAAATCCTATATTCATTTAATTGTTCTTGATGTTTCAAGTTCCTGGCCAGGACAGATAGATTTAATCAGAAAAGAGTTTCTGATGAGAAAATCTTTTTAATCAAGAACTGAAATTAAAAGAGAACATAATATTCATAGCAAATGGGGTTTGACATAAATCATGACTCCAGCTAGAATTGGGATTTTGTAACAGAGAGATTCTAGTGCATGGTAACATATGATTATAGGTTCATTTAAGGTAAACCTTATTACTGATTGGGTGGTCATGGCATGCTATGCTAGGTGTTAACCATGGTTTATGAGGTGCATAAAATGATTTAGAGAAATCATTTATGGTAAGAAAGAGTTCTGATGATATTAAGAGTTGATATCATATCTCATTGCCAAATAGTGATGAGCTTAGTGAGTCACACACATACACAAGTAATCACCAAGTTAAATGTGATTTTATTAATTAATTAAAGAGTTTAATTGATTAATTAAATAGGTTTGGTTTGCAATTAGATTGCAAAGTCCCTAGCATGGTTTGAAACCAAATTCAGGTTATTGGATGTATAGTATAAGTTAAATTTATATTTAAATTTTTTAAATATGAATTTAACTATGAGAAATTAATTAATAGAGATTTGATATAAATTGATTAGAAAAAGAGAAATAATTATTTTGGGTTGAGAACTCAAAATTAAGACACAAGGGTATTTTAGTCATTTCACATGGTGACATGTGGCACCATGAGATGGTGACACATGGCACTATACATAAGCTTGCCATTTGTCTTTTAATCATGTAAGATGATCAAAATCAAGATTAAATCTAGGTTTGACACTTGGCACAATGTGATTGGGTCAATTAAACTAAGAGCCAATCAGAAGATGACATGTGGCAAGGGTTTTAAGTGGTGACCTAGCTATATAAGGGAAATGATGAAAAGAAAAATTATCAGCTGCTGTTTTTCTTTTGTGCCACCACCCAAAGAGCCTCTCCCCTCTCTTCTTCTTCATCTCTCATCAATTCAAAGAGAATAGCCAACATTCTCTTAAATTAAAATTACTAGAGATCGTTTCTAGTGTCCTGTATGCATCTATAACATCTCTAAAGGCAAAACTTGATTTTCTAATTAATTGGAAAGGCTTGAGAAGCTGTTCAAGCGGCTGTCATTGATGATCTTGGTGTGGCCAAGCTAGAGGGACAACATCTGGTATCCTAGGCGCATCCCAAAGGTGCCAAACATAATTGCAGTGCATCAAAAAGTTAGTCCACTTGTTCTTGATCTAATCTAGGGTTCTAATGAATTAATCTGTTAATTCTAAAATCTTAAATGGCAAATGTAGATCCAAAAACATATTAAAAGAGTTTTAATATGTTGTTTAACATTGAAATCAAATAGATAAAAATGAATCTTGCATGATGCATGTGACCCTAGAAGAAAAATTTTAAATTCAATGATCTAAACTTATATTTTTCATACTTCTGCTCTTTCAATAGGAAGATCCCATTCTTTTGTATTATTAGGCAACATTTATATACATATATCAAATTAGTCTTGACTATTATGGACATATTATATACCAAATATTTAACAACATTTAATTGAATCCATGTAATCAGCCTTTCAATATAGGCACTTTCCTCGTTGGGCTTCCACATCTTAGAAAGCAAACAGACCTAAAGTTTATAGCCATGGGAGAGATGACACAAACTAACCTAGAGGGTACAAATGAGAACAGTAGGATTCATAGCAATTTCTGCACTAATATGCTGCACTATAAGCTCCTCATGCATGATTCGAAGCATACACAAAACCCGACTCAGAAAGGTTAATAATTTTTTTTTACGATGGTGCGCTAAAAAGGACATTACAAAATCAAAATAAACAAAACACTGCTACTTCATGTTTGTCACTTGTAATCAAACCAAATACACATATTACATGGATTCTAGTTAGAATTTTATTGAATATTATGGACATAATTCATAATTTAATTTTTTTCTCAAATATTTCCTTTTTTCTTCTGCAATTTAATATTTTTACATTAATATTACAGTATATAGTTTTTAGAGTTTAAGATTTTAATAAATATTTATTTTATTTTAAAATATTAGAGTTTAAGTTTTTCAAAATATATGTATTATTTATTTTTTTTAAATAGATATACATTGTACAAACTAAAACATTTTTGCATGTACAAAAAGAAAAAAAAATAAAACAGTTTTTTAAAAAAAGTAATAAAAAACTAAAAATATTTTTCAGTTTTTAAAAAATAAAAAACGAAAAACCAACAATGATACCAAACATTTTATAATTACTTTTGCTTTTAGAATTTGCATCCTTTGTAGATGAACTTTTATTTTTTTTATGCATTAATATTTTCAATTATTTATAATTTATATAAATTTTTATTATAGATGGGGAGTCAAAACATTGAAGATAATGCTTATATTAAATTGATTCGATTGCACCCTAAATCAGTTGCGCATGCTATTGGGCTCATTGTGTACTGGTACGAGATACAAAGGTGACAAAATGCAAGTCAACTTACTCATACTATAACATTTGAAGGAGAAAAAAGAAGATTACATCTAATAACACAAATTAGCCTAGATGATCAAACTCATAGTATAATAAGAATGGGTCCTAAAGCTTTTATGGATTTGTGTGACATCTTAGTTAGAGATGGTGGTGTTAGGCCAACATTACGTGTTTCTATTGAAGAACCAGTTGCAAAAATATTGTACTTATTGGGACATAATGTTTCATATCGTGTACTTGGTTTCTTTTTTTGTTAATCTGGAGAGATTGTTAGCCGTCATTTTCACAATGTCATAAAAGCTATATTAGAGTTAGAGGAGAATTTTCTCAAACAACCTGATGGATCACAAATTTCACCAGAAATATTCAACAGCAATAGGTTCTTCCCATTCTTCAAGGTGAATACAATTTATTAATCATATTTAGCTATCAATTTACTAACATGATACTGATAGAAAATTGGATGTAGGATTGTGTAGGAGCAATTGATGGAACACATATCTGAGTAAAAGTTACTCGTAAAGAAGCTCCTAAGTATTGTGGGAGAAAAGATTATCCAACACAAAATGTGTTAGCAGCATGTACCATTTGATTTGAAATTCACCTATGTGTTGCCCAGTTGGGAAGGAACAACATCTGATTCGAGAATTATGAAAAAAGCACTAACTAGAGAGTACCCCTTAAAAATAACACAAGGTAGTATTTGTTACAAATTTAATATAGGTTTCATATACTATGTCAATTTTAATGATAATGGGTTTTTTATTAGGAAAATACTATCTTGTTGATGCTAGGTTCATATTGAGGAGTAGACTTATTACACCTTATAGAGGAGAGCATTATCACTTGAAAGAGTATTCAAGAAATCCACCACAATGCACGTGAATTATTTAATCTTCGACATGCATCTTTAAGGAATGCAATAGAATGGGCATTTGGTGTATTGAAAAAGCGATTCCTCATCATAGCAAGTTCAACAAAGCCATATTATGGTGTTGATACACAAAAAGAAATTGTTTTGGCTTATTGTATTTTGCATAATTATTTGATTGGTGTAGATCTAGATATGGATATATTTGCTGAGGTTAATGATGAATTTAATAACAGTAATAGCCCACGAGAGCATTGTAGTCACACCGATAGAGATGATAATGAAAATGCAATTAGAGGAGAATTGCTAAGAGATTCCATAGCAAATAATATGTGGGCAAAATGCATTTGATGTTGAGAAATATTTTAGTTATGATTTCTATTGGTATGGTTTAATGTTTAGACATGACCATTTTTTAATACTTTAATTAGTTTGCTTATTGGTTTTGTTGTCTTTTTCTATGCAATATTAACATATGTCAATTGATATTTTGCCTCTTTAAATATTTTGTCTTTTTCTTATGCAATGTTAACATATTTTAATAATTAATTGCTTATTAAATTAATTAATGATATTTTAGTTATTTTTATGTAGTTATAAGGATGCCAAAAGGTAAAAAGACTATAGGTGAAAATAATGGAGATGGTCAATGTAATTGGACATTGCGGATGGATGATACTGTTGTTGATGCATACTTACATCAACATATTTTGAGAAATAAAGTCAATGGAACCTTTACTACACATGTATTGAACAATACCGTGAAATAAATGAAAGATAAATTTCCTGACAAACCATTAGATAAAGAAAAAATCCAAAATCGCTTGAAAAATATAAAAAAGGTCATTACAAAGATGTTATGATATTTTTAAGAATGGGTTGAGCGGCTTTGCTTGGAATCCAATTAATGAAAAGTAGAATGGTGAACCTGAAGTATGGGAAAAGTTAATTGAGCTATGTTTCCTTAATGATTTTGTTTTTGTGATATTTTTATTTATGCAGTTCCACGTTGAAAATTTATCTCAATTATTTTAAGGTTAAACCTGATGCTGTTGAATGGAAT
The DNA here is from genome assembly GCF_030052815.1 of Hevea brasiliensis. Taxonomy (NCBI): domain Eukaryota; kingdom Viridiplantae; phylum Streptophyta; class Magnoliopsida; order Malpighiales; family Euphorbiaceae; genus Hevea; species Hevea brasiliensis. The sequence goes on along the minus strand of NC_079496.1, from coordinate 410,175 downwards.
TACAAGTCTATTCGAAATTATGAAAAGTCAGTACAATTATATGGTCAATATAGAACTACAAGAGAACATGCTGAAAACTGCATCAGAAATAAAGCAAAGAAAAACAAGCAATAGAGGAGAACAATCTGGTGCATTTCAATCAATGGATACTATAGATAGCATTGATTTCATGGTATCTCAACAACAGATAAATTTAGAAAATGTAGAAAATTGTAATGATGATGTTGAAATTTTGACATCTTTTAAAGCAACTATGAGATCTCGAGCTCATTTTGAGGTTAGAAGTTCCCATATACATAAGAAGGCTAACAATAAACCTGTTGATGATGCAACAATGTTAATCAATGACGGACTTGATAAAATATCAGAAGCTATTATGAATTCAGCTTCTAAATTGATAAAATCTAGTCAACTTCCAATACTAAAAAGTGATGTGTGGAGTCTTTTAGTAGATTTGGGAGTTGAACAAAATCGCATTTTTACTTATTATCTTTTTCTTATTCAGAAGTCTGAAATATTGAGAGCTTTGCTTGGATGTCCATGGGAAAATCGCGAAGACTTGTTGTTGGACATGATTGGTCGTAATGCACCCTAAAATTAGTTAAGTTGAGAGTTGAATAAATGCAATGAAATGGAATTAGGTTTTTTTTTTTTTTTTTTTTTTTTTTTTTTTTTGGGTTTTGTGGACATTTTATAATTAGGATAATATGTTTACATTATATTAATATTTTTATTTATGAATGTCATTTACTTTAGTTAATAAATTTTATATGATATTATTATTTATGAAATTTTACATCATAAAATATTTTATGTTATATTTCAAAATTTTTTGACCAAAAAAGCTATTTAAATCATTATATTCAGGTGACTTAAACACTTATAATTTACTTATAGTTATGAAAATAAAAATGTACAAGTCCATTGATTTATTTTGACTTTTTAAAAGTTTAATTTCACAAAATCAGGTGTAAAATATGTTCTTATTTTTATTAAAAAAGTCTATAAAAATTAGCACACCCCATGGTACAAAAATATTAATTAAATCTATCTATTAGATATTAATTTATTTAATTAATTTGTTCATTATTAATTTTAAATTTAATAATAAAAATATTTTCTCATTAGCATTTAAAAACCTTCATTTACTTTATTTTCTAGCCAAACATAATAAATTATTAAATCTAACTTTACTTTAACTTTTTCCCAAAAAATGAGAAATAATAAAATTTTAAAAAGCTTGAAGAACTCTACTCTAGAAATCATACCTAAAGAAATCTTACTTTACTTTTCCTCGTCACAGTGGTACTTCTGTCTTCTTCTATGGCTGTGTTCATTGTTGATGGGTAGGGGTTGATCAGCGACGGTTGCTTTCTGATTTAAAGCTAGGAGATGCTGTGGATCCATGGGTCATCCTTTAGTTGCGTGGTACTCTTGGAGACATTACCGGTGTCACTCTCATCGGCATCCAATCCCTCAGAACCCGAAGATGCTTAAAGGAGCTCTGCCTTGCGCCCATGTGGTCCATTAGCTTCAGATTCAGACTTTAACCTTGGCTTTGTGTTCTTTTCAGTGATGTGTGTGGGTCTTTTGGGTTGCTCTTTACTGAGGGTGTTCATGAGTCTGGAATCACTGAGTTTGGCATTGGATGATTCCCTTGTGTTGCGTTGATTGTCTTTCACTGCTCCGGGATGGCTTAGCTGGATTGCCGGTGCTGAGGATAGCGGCATTGGTCTCCCTGGCATTCAGACCTTCTTCTTGGGTCAAGCCAGAGACTAGGGTGCTTTTTGGGCCTTAGCCTACTTTCGTTCTGGCTGAGGCAATCTCTTAGGGCTCTTTATATATGTGCAGGCCTTGGTCCTTAGTTGTGGTTTTGTTCTATGATTTTTTAGCATGTTAGGGTATGTTTGGGTCTGCCCTTTTCTAGCTGGACACTCTTACGGTGTAATAGGCCTCAGATTTTTTCTTCCATGCAATGAACTTTATCTTAGACAATGATAATAATCAACGCAGGTAGGCAAACGTTGGCGAGCCCATTAACGTTAGGAGGATTGGATAGAGTAAGTTTCCAAGGCCTAAAGGTAAAAAGAATAATCATCATCTCTCTTTCTAAGAGAAATCATCGGAATTCGGTGCAAATAAAAGTAATTCGGTCGTAGGTTTCACTTGGAAAGTTAGAATCTTAAAGTAGTTAACCATTTCTACTAGCTTGACTTCTATAAAATGAAGTCATAAAACAATCTTAAATACACCTCGACCCCAAGTTACTGTACTATTTGTCCTCAGAACTCCATAGAAAAATAAAAAAATGTTGACAAAAACAATCATTCAACAATCAGTCTTGATTTGGACCAGGCACACGTTTCCAAGGAGAAAAACAAACAAACATCCAGCTGAAACATCAACGCATGGAAGAGAACAACCTTTAAACATCACACGCTTGTTTAAAAACATTTAGGTGTGCAAGCTTGCATACACCCTGCTCAAGCGGTTCAGTACTGCTGTTGCCTAACCCTAAGTTTCCTGGGCGGATCTTGGACTTGCTGGTGTTGGGGCTTGGGCTTGTATTTGCTTAGCCTTTGTTTTTATTTATTTATTTTTTGGGTTGGGTTAGTTTTTCTTTGTAAGGGGCCTGAGTTATGCCCATCCTGGGCCGTCAATGAATTATATGAAATCTATCTTCAGATTAAAAAAAAACGCACGAATAAAAATTGCAATGTCATAGCTGAACAATTAGTTTCACTAACAACTAATTGGATGCTTAGCCTAGCACCTAAAATACATAACCAAGGTATGCAGAGTGTGATGCTTGCTAAAAATCATCCCTGCACAGAAACACAAGCCTACACCGCCAATCAAAATTGTTTAAAGTTACAAAGCAGGATATCAGTGACGACTAGATACCTACCTACAAAGCCTAATCATCTAAGCTATGAACCTTTGCATGTCTTCTTATTATGGCCAAGGCCCTTGCACTTACTACACTGAAGTTGACGCTTAATTATGTCGATAGATTCGGCCTGCTTCATCTTCGGCCTGCCAGGTGGGCGCTTAGTTGGTGGAGGAGTAACAATAACTCCCGCGTCACTTGATTCACCCTGAATTGGCCTGTCAACATTTGGTACAGGGTGAATCGACTCGGCATAGGTTGAGCGGTAACTCTCGATGGTGAAGTATCTGGAGCAATAATCATATGGATTCCTACCAATGCATTCAAAGACAGCAATTGCATGGCAGCAGGGCAACCCATTTAGTTGCCATCCTTTGCAGCTACAATCCCAATGATCAGTATCAACAATATCAACAGATTCTCCGCGAACCTCAAATGTGCTACCATGAGAAAGTAAAACTTGAAGTGACCTTGCTATTGAAGTCTCCTTTTGCAATTTTTCCTCTTTTGATGGTGTTAACTTTGTCATCCACTGATTGGATTCCACCCGACGAGTATAAATTGATTCCATAATTTTGCCTCTTAATGCATCAATCATTTGAGTTATTGGCAATTCGTGTGCCTCTGATACCCAACTGTAGAACTGTTGCCCAAAGTTTGATGTCATGTGGTTATACCTTGCTCCTCCAAAGAAGGCATTTGCCCAGTGTTCTGGCTCACTCTGTATCACCCAGTTATAAGCTTCGGGGGAGATGCCTTTTATGTTCTCTACAGATCGCTGGAATCCCTCAAGTCTGGGTGCATATGCTGCAGCATAAAAATCATTTATCATGAAGCGTCTTGCTTCATGAGAAAACTGCCCCTTTAAGTCTCTATTTAGTTTCTCAGCGAGATGACGCAAACAATAGCTGTGGTAGCATTTATCAAAAACTGCAGCCAGTGATTTCTTTAAACCATTCTGAAAATCAGCAACAAATGTAATCTGACGAGATGTAGAGACAGCAGACTTCAGTTCCAATAAAAACCAATGCCAGTTGTCCTCTGAATCAATATCCACTACAGCAAAAGCTACAGGAAAAATACCATCATCCCCATCGACTGAAATAGCAGCCAACAACATTCCTTGATATTTTGAGTTTAAAGAAGCACTGTCAAGGAAAATGAGAGGACGACAACCTTGTTCAAAGCCAGTTATTGATGCATGAAATGAGACAAAGAAACGATGGAAACTCGAGTCATCTTTTGTGGAGAATGTAGCAATACTGCCTGGATTGGTTTCCTTTATTCTTTCACAAAAAAATGGCAACTGATTATATGCCTCTTTATATGAGCCTTGAAGCTGCTCTCTTGCAATCTCTTTTGCACGCCATGCCTGAGAATAATTCAGTTGAATCCCATACTCCCGTTTGATATCATCCGCAATGTCTTTTGGCCTGTAGTTCGGGGCAACTTTCAGTTTCTCCTTTATGATACTTCCCACCCAACCCCTTGTTGCTCGATACCCAGCTTTCACAGCAGCTCCTTCACATGTATGTTCTACATTCATTTTCTTGATACAAATTAATTGAGTGGTTGACAACCTGGATGCATATATCCGCCAAGGACAACCTTGGGATTTGCATTTGACAGTAACACGATGACTGTCATTCTTCTTATATCTGTAAGCAAATCCATGTGCAATTGAATACTTATGCAAAGCTTCTCTGAATTCAGCAAAACTACTAAACCTTTGATCAACACCAGTAATGGTGTTTTCCCACTGTAGAGCAGCTTTACGATGCTTCTCATCAGCTATTCCAATAGGAATGCAGGATATAGGATTTTCATCAGGGACATCCAGGTCAACTCGATCAATATCAATGTGAACATCAACAGGAGTAACATTGACCAGAGGAACCACAGCTTCTGACACAGTCGTCCTGCTTGACCTACTAGCAGGCATGTTGGACACATTCCTAGCAGCAGCTTCCTCTGACATGATAAATACATCAACAGTCATCGTATCCCCAAGAAAATTAACCATGCGCTGTAAATCCTTATCTTTAGAGATAGTGATAAGGGTCTTTTTGTTTCCTGGAAGGAAGTACTTAATGGACATGGTATCAACAGCACAATTGAACATTTCAGCTACTTCAGACTTGAAATCACTCAACTGTGTTTGCTGATCAATGTCAATTGCATAAGCGTCCCCACCATTGTATGACAATGTTCCATCCTTGTTTGTCACAAACTCACCGCCCGACTGGCATATAGCTATTATTTTCTTTGCAGCCATGGCCTACACCAAATGGTAAACGAGAGAGAGCAGCAGATTGGTGAATCCAATTAATCAGAAAGAAAGTACGCATCACATACAAGGAAAGCACCAGGATGCAACTCAACATCGACAGATGAACTCAAAACATATCCATGCAATATGCGCTAGAGAATTTCCAATATCATAAAGTCTAAAGCTTTCATATAATCGAATAGTGCAATAACGACCAAAAAACATAAATCCCATGTCAAGAAAACACATAAGAGACAATACGCGGTCATTAAAGAGATAATTGTCGAAAGACAACCCATTTTCAACGAATTGCCACTTCGCCAGAATCCCGAATTCATCAAAAATAGCATCCCAACCCAGAGAGAGAACTATAAGAATGAACAAACAGAATGTCGAAACTTAGGTAACGGAAAGCAATCAAAGGAAAATAATAATAAAAAGGTATTTCCGATTTCTGTAGGTGTAGAAATTGGGGGGAAACCTAACCCAGAATTGATAAGTGTGACTTGAATTGGCATGATTAAGAGATAAAACCCTAGAGGCTAGAAACAAGATTGCAAAGTTAGGAATTTTATTTACCTGCTGCGAGCCTTCTGGTAGAGCCAAAGGTAAGGACTTGTTTTTGAGTCCCCAACCAGCGCCAAAGGAGGAAGAGAAAGAGAGAAAGAGCCAGAGAGACGAGAATTGTTGTATTAAAGTCTTGGGGGGAACTGGGCATGGGAGGATGCCCAGCCCAGAAACTCGGGCAAGGAAGAGTTCGAAACGAATCGTATTGATTTTCTAATCGTAAGTTTGGTCCACATGAGCATGGGCCTACGGGTCGTCAAATCAGACTGAGGATTTTAGGTGGCTGGGCAATCACTACGGCTAGTCGTTCAGTCCCTTATTTTCCTTTTCCACATGCTTCTTTCTCTCTCTTGAAAATTCCCTTCCCTTGATTTTCTCTCACCCCTCTCTTTCCTTCACTTTCACCTGCTTGTCAAACACAGCTAAGAACTATAACTTTGTAGGGGTTTACGGAAGTTTGTGGTGGAGTTCGATGCCTATTGAGGGGGATTTGGCTGCTTTTGAACGGGGATTGGTATTGTCAACTGGGATTTTCGCCATGACGGTTTCTAGCCGTATTTGTTACTCGGAGCTGTAAAGACCTTTTTGGCTTCCATTTTCTTATCATTCTTTTGGTACTCAAAAAAATGAACGGGAGTGGGAGTGGGAGTGGGAGTGGTAGTGGTAGTAGTAGAAGCAGAAGCTGCAGAGGTATCATTCCTATAATTGAGGTAGTTCACCATGTGGACAAGAAGGTAAACATGATAGGCGTTGTTGTAGAGTTCTCTCTCCCTAGAAAGAGCTGTGGAACAGGTAATTTTTCCAAAAAAAAAGTGTTTTTTTTTTTCCCTTTCCATTTTGTTTTGCCTTTCCCCCTCAAATTGATTGATTGTTTTGTTGTTGCTTCTGTAGATTATGTGTCCACATTGAAGATTGTGGATGAGTCACAACAGAGCCCTGAATTCTCTGTAAATATTTTCACCGAGAAAGTGCAGCATCTTCCGGTTGTAAAATCTCACAGCGACTTGGTTGTCCTTCATAATGTCATGGTACTTACTTTTTCAAATCACTACTTCCTCATAATCATCATTTTCTTTCTGCAGGGTTTTATTATTTTTAGTTTTAATTTCCATTATTACTATATTTTGAATTTTTTATCTTAATTATTTATATTTGGTGCAAAGTTTGTGCCTTCTTATAACAAATTTAGACGGGCTGATTTGGACTCCTTTGGTTCTAACTGTTGTAAAATTATTTGTCACTATCACATATTAGGTGTTTCTTCTATTTTGTTTGAACTTCAGCTTCTTTTCACAATATGATTGCTAGATGGCTGTATGATCGTTTTCTTAAATTTATATCATGCTAGTTGGTGATGACAATGTGAATCATGCAGATTAAAAAGCATGATGGGGAGGTGAATGCTGTTTTCAGCAAAAACTTCTCATCATTTGCTTTGTTTGATGGAAAAAATAGCAATGACTTATCTTGTTATCAAGCTTTGAGAAGTTTCTCTCTATCATGGCGCGAAATGAATTGCATAAAAAATCTAAGGAATTGGTGGCCTAGTGCTCACATCGATTCAGGTGATTCTCAAGAATCTGCTGAGCTAAATATTGTTGTTTTAATATGATTTCCATGTTTATGTTATTGTATTTGGCTCTTCTATACTTTATTATGTATTGTATAATGGAACTTATTTCTTGCACATCCATCAACTTATTAATAAACTCAAACTCAAACTCAACTAAGCCTTTATCCCAAAAATTTGGGGTCGGCTATATGGATTCGCTTTTTCCACTCTGAACGATTTTGGGTTAAATCCTCAGAAATGTGTAATGCTTCTAAGTCATGCTGTACTACTCTCCTCCAAGTCAATTTAGGTCTACCCCTTTTTTTCTTTCTATCCTCTAGTCTAATGTGCTCTACTTGTCTAACTGGAGCCTTCGTATGTCTACGCTTCACATGACCAAACCACCTCAATCTCCCTTCTCTCAACTTATCTTCAATTGGCACCACTCCTACCTTTTCTCTAATACTTTCATTACGGACTTTATCTAGTCTAGTATGACCACTCATCCACCTTAACATTCTCATCTCTGCAACTCTTATCTTAGATGCATACGACTCTTTCAGTGCCCAACACTCACTACCATATAGCATAGCCGGTCGTATGGTTGTACAGTAAAATTTTCCTTTTAATTTATTGGGAATCTTACGATCACATAAAACTCCCGTAGCACGTCTCCACTTCAACCATCCGGCTTTAATCCTATGACTAACATCCTCCTCACATCCCCCATCTACTTGAAGGACTGAGCCTAGATATTTAAAGCGATTACTTTGGGACAGTGCCACTCCATTCAAACTAACTCCTTCCCTATCACCAGTTTGGCCTTCACTGAACTTGCAATGCATGTATTCTGTCTTCGTTCTACTTAACTTAAAACCCTTTGACTCTAGAGTACTTCTCCAAAGTTCTAGCTTCCTATTGACTCCTTCTCGTGTCTCATCTATCAGAACAATATCATCCGCAAACATCATGCACCAAGGAATACTCTCTTGTATATGTTTCGTCAGTTCATCTAAAACTAATGTAAAAAGGTAAGGGCTTATGGTTGATCCTTGGTGTAATCCAATTGAGATCGGAAAATCTCTTGTGTCCCCTCCCACTGTGCGCACAATAGTAGTTGCTCCTTCATACATATCTTTCAATACTTGTATGTACCTAATAGATACCCTCTTTTGTTCTAACGCATTCCATAAGACCTCTCTTGGAACACTATCATAAGCCTTCTCCAAATCAATAAAAATCATGTGTAGATCTTTCTTCCCATCTCTATATTTCTCCATCAAGCTTCTAATGAGAAAGATCGCTTCCATAGTTGAACGACCAGGCATGAAACCAAATTGATTGAGAAAGATAGAAGTATCATGACGTAGTCGATGCTCCACAACTCTCTCCCACAACTTCATAGTATGGCTCATGAGTTTAATTCCCCTATAGTTTGAGCAACTCTGTATGTCTCCCTTATTTTTAAAAATAGGTACTAAAATACTCTTCCTCCATTCATAAGGCATTTTCTTTGAGTTTAGAATCTTATTAAATAATTTAGTTAACCATGCCACTCCCATATCTCCCAAATACTTCCACACTTCAATTGGTATTTCATCGGGTCCGCCAGCTTTACCTACTTTCATTCTCTTAAGTGCTTCCTTTACTTCTAAAGATCTAATCCTTCTAGTATAATTTACATTCTTTTCTATTGTTCTATAATCTATATTCACGCTATTTCCATTTTGACTATTATTAAAGAGATCATTAAAATAATTTCTCCATCTTTCTTTAATGTCCTCATCTTTCACCAACACTTTTCCTTCTTTATCCTTAATGCACCTAACTTGATTGAGATCTTGACATTTCCTTTCTCTACTCCTTGCTAATCTATAAATATCTTTCTCCCCTTCTTTAGTTCCAAGTTTCTCATATAACTTTTCAAAGGCCTGTGCTCTTGCTTGGCTAATCGCCTTTTGCCTCTTTCTTTGCTATCTTGTACTGTTCATATGCCTCATTATTATCACATTTAGGTAATTTCTTATACCATTCCCTTTTTCTCTTCACTGCCTTTTGTACTTCCTCATTCCACCACCATCTCTCTTTTGAGGGTGGTCCATGTCCTTTAGATTCCCCAAGTACTTTTCTAGCTACTTCTCTAATCTTTGATGCCATCTGTATCCACATATCATTGGCCTCCACATCTAGCTTCCATACTTCAGACTCAAGAAGCTCATTTTTGAACTTCACTTGCTTTACTCCTTTGAACTCCCACCACTTTGTTCGAGCTACACTATTTCTTCTGATCTTACTTGAATTGTTCCTAAACTTGACATCCAAGACCACCAACCTATGTTGACTTGTTAAAGCCTCTCCTGGAATGACCTTGCAATCCTTGCATAGAGCTCTATTTGTCTTCCTGGTTAAGAGGAAGTCGATTTGGCTTCTATGTTGCCCACTTTTGAAAGTCACTAAATGTGACTCTCTTTTTATAAAGTAGGTATTTGCTAGTATTAGGTCGTATGCCATAGCAAAATCCAGGATGCTTTTTCCCTCCTCATTTCGACTGCCAAAACCAAAACCTCCAGGAACATTCTCATAACCTTGTCTATTACTTCCTACATGTCCATTCAAATCTCCACCAATGAAAACATTCTCTTCATTCGGTATGCTTTGCATTAAATCATCCATATCTTCCCAAAACCTTTGTTTACTCTCACTGTCTAGTCCTATTTGTGGGGCATAAGCACTAACTATATTTATTGTTTCTCTGTCTAGTACTAGCTTTACTAGTATAATTCTATCTCCTACTCTTTTCACAGCTACTACTGCGTCTTTCAATGTCCTGTCTATGATTATACCCACTCCGTTCTTGTTTCTCTCCTTTTCGGTAAACCACAATTTGTACCCTAAATTACCCACTTCCTTACTTTTCTCTCCTACCCATTTAGTCTCCTGAATGCAAGCAATATTCACCCTTCTCCTTTCCAAGGTATCCACAAGTTCCATTAATTTTCCTGTAAGTGATCCAACATTCCAAGTACCAACCCTGATCCTCCTCCTATCCTGCTCCTTCCTAATTGGTCTCCTTCTATGATATCTTCTATTATTTTCTATGTCTATCTTGTGTTCTGTTCCACTATTTGTTCTATTATCTGTCCTATGGACTAACTTCTTTACCCACACCTGTCCATGATGTGGGAACCCTTGCTCACTTAACACCACACCCGGGCGCCGGCATGGCGCGTCGCTTTCGGTGAACGCCCTACACCCTTGCATATTTATCACTACACCCGGGCTCCGATGTAGCGCGTCGTTAGTAGAGGACGCCCCAACGTTTATATCATTTGAATCCATATCATAGGGTGTGACGAAATTTTTACGTTGGTTGTCACCTACCGCAACCCTCCTCCTTTATCCGGGCTTGGGACCGGCTAAGCGCAAACTACTTAGGCGGAGTTATCAACTTATTAATGCATCACTTTTTTTTTTTTTCCTATTTTGGTTTACTCTTATGCTAACTGCTTGGGACAGCTGTTTGAGTTCCTTCATTTCATTCTCAATTCTAGTTCAATCCGCAGCTGTATGGCTTGCTAAATTATGGGTCATATGGTTTTCCTTACTTTTCTGATAGGCATTTTCTACTCTTTTTTCCTGTTCACTTTCTTCCTGAACTTGAAAGCAGTACTTCATTTTATTAGTGCAGATTTTTTAAAATAGATGTGGCTTTTCACATTCAGCACCCAGGAAAGAAATGCATTCAGTTTTTAGTCTTTCTTTCCTGCTTACTATCCATCTTTCTTATTTACCAGCCTGCATAAAATTTGTTAATCTTTCTTTCCTTTTTATCCAACCATCTTCCAGACATGGCCCAAAACCTATTATTTGCAAATCTGTTGACATATGAGTGGGTAATATGAGAGATCAGAACCCTTCTCAGCTGAGGGACTTGGGTTGATGTTCATTCCATTTATTCGGACATGAGTTGATGGTCAAGCGATCTCTAATACTAATTTATCATTATCCATGTACTGTAGGCAAAAGTGAGTACCTGGTATCAGTGAAAGACATTTCAAGTGATACCTATTTTGACCTTGTATGCAAGGTAATTTGTATATTGTGACATTTAACAACTAAAGGTGCCCTTTGTTGATTCAGTTTGAATAAATACTTTAGCTTTTATGTAAGAGGCATTCAATAATTAATATCTCTCACTCACTCCCTCAAATGGATATAAGGTTTTGCATGCCTCCTTTGATGTTTCTAGAGGCCTATGGATTCTCTTTGTGTGGGATGGGAGTGATGCCCCTTTATTAAGCCTTGATGGAAAGTAAGTATATGTTTTTATGTTTTATAATTTTCAGTTATAATTGTAAAGCACATTAGCTTAGATTAAGACCTGGTGGAAAACTTGAGAGATCTATGTGCTGCAATCATTTTTCTGTGCATTTAAGAAAAAATAACACTCTGTGGGCATTGGTGCTTAAAAAAATGTACTTCTTGAGCATCATATGAAAGAGACTTAGTGAAATAATGGGGAAATGTCTTGTGTAACTAATTGGAGCCAGATAGGTGTTGGTGCTTAGTTGAGTTGTTGTGGTTGGGATTATTGGAGGGTTTCTTTTCTGAAAGATTTTTTTTACTTTCATTTTATGACTAACTCTTGTTTATTATCCCTAGCTTGTTCCCAACTCTCCTGTGGAAGGTTTTATTTTTTTTATCTCATTGTTATGTAGCATTTCTGTACAAGATCATTCTTTGGATTAAATAAATGATTTGATTTCATTCTTTTTTCTTTAATCATTTTTTTAAATGGAATATACTTATTATAGTTTTACCTCCATCTTCAATTTACAGACATATTTTGGCATGCACACGCATTTATTATCTTATTTTTTTTTTCTTATTTAATTTTATTTTTGGGTCACAGACTCAAGGATGAGGAGAAGAATCCGCTTCCATTGCAAGTGGAATCATTTGCATTAGATCAAGACACCCTTTCCAAGTTTTATCGTGTTGGAACTATTTTAAGAGTGATGGCTGATAAATCTCATGAAAATCTTGGTCTACAGTTTCATGGAGTTGGCAAATGGGTGAGAATCCGCAATGTGGGTGCTAAAGTGTTGTCAGGGATGTGGTATGGTGCTTTGAATTCTTTTTCCAGAGTTAGACTTCTTGCTGATGATGACATTATTGTTGTGGAGTGTAAAAGGTAATTTACACATTTTTAGCTGCAATAAATATTTTGAGTTGCATATTTTGGTGGCACAATAATGGATCTTGATTGTGCATTTGTTACATCAGGAAATTTCAAGAGAGAAGATTGGAACTTGGACGGTTACCCTTATGGAGCATTGATGATGACTTAACTGGTAGCTTAATAGGATAGTTTTCTTGTCTTTTGCTTTGGGTTGATGTTTTTGTTATTATTTTAATCATTCTCTAATTCTTGAAGGGAATGCGTAGACTTTCATTTCTTGTTTATTCTTTTGTGACTTTTTTTTTTTTTTTAAAAAAAATTTGGCTCAGTGACAGATTATAATGAGATGGACAACATTCAATTTGGCTCGTTGATGGATATTCTTTCATATGAAAAGGTTCTTAAGCAATTTCTATTGTTGAGTTTTCTTGTCAATTTCTTTCCAAATTTTAATTAAAACTATATTATTTTAAGTTTAAATAAGAGGGGCATTTTGAAATCATTTTCCTATTAGTGCAGTTATATGATTTGAAACATATACTATTTCCTTGATTGTTGAAATTGCTTTAATACGAGTTTCTAATTTTAACTGTTACAGGATGACAGTATATTTTGTTGTGTTGTTCGTGTGATGGCAATCCATCCCTTTCAAGCTGAAGACTTGCATTCATCTGCTGAGAGGGGTGAACATGAGATGAGATTGACGCTAGAGGACCCAACAGCAAGAATTCATGCCTATTTATTAGGGAAAGAGTTGGTATTTACTATATATTATGCATCTGCTTGAAACTCACAGGCCATGCGAATAATATAAAATAGTTTGTTATTAAATCAAAATGTATAGTTGACTTGATTTGTGCAATGATCTCAGGTGGAATTTTTCAATGGTTTTCCTCCTGATTTGCTGGATGTCAAAATGAAGAAATTACTTGGAGTGCCAGAACATGAAAATTTGGCCGATGATACAAATTTTACAAGACATCCACCATTGGTAAAGTGTTGTATAGATTCAATGAAGGATAATTTTGGGAACACACATTATTATGTTTGTCATACTTGGTTGAAGTAGTAGTCTTGGGCATGAACAATTAGGTTCTCTCTCGTTTTCTCGGTAGTTCTCTTTTGTTCTTGTATACTTGCATAGTGGCATAGGATTTGGCAGTATTATTTTTGTTCGAAATGGGGGTATGACTAATACTTTTGTAAGACAAAGTGCTTGTTTGATGACGATGATGATAGTAAATAGTATATTAGTTTTGTACCTGAAGTTAAAGATCGTTTATAGGAGGTTGTTTGTTTGTTTGTTCAAATGTAGTACATTTCAGTTCAGAGAAACAGAAGAAGCTCCTCGTTACCGGATGAAGAGCGCAGAAAAAGTTGCTTTTGTCTTTTGGTGTCAATGCCTTGCCAAAAAAAACTTTCTTTATTCTTATTGAAGAGGATGTATAAATATTGGGTGAACTCAATAATTCCTTTTGAATAGGACTAGCGAAGGCAAAGCGAGCTCTTTTGCATTTGGGGTGTGTTTTCTGCATCACAAGGAACTACCCAACTGACAAGTTGTTTTTAATTATTTTGTTTGTGTTTGAAAGTCGAAAGTCGAAAATAATTATATTATGTTTGGAAGTAAGTTTTTAAAGTAAAGTAGGAATTTTTTTTTTTTAACAATGATTACATATAAACTTATTTAGAGAAAATTTTTTAGAAAAAGTAAAAGTTTTAGAATTTTTTTAAAGTTTTAAAAACATTTAAAAACTTTAATTTCTCAATACATTAAATTGGGATATTGGGAAGATTTTGATAAATTATATATTGTTTATTTCAAAATTATACTCATTAAAATTTACATTAGATTTAGCTCTTCTTTTTATTTATTTATTTCATCTATAACTTATCTTTCTCAACCAAAAATATAAACTTGGACGTAACTTCTTGAATTATGCTAGGACTATCTCTTCTGGGGGCTATAGTGCATATAAGTGGGTGGCAAAAAAAAAAAAAAAATACATACAAGTGAAGTTTTGGCATTACCATCAATAGCATTTTGAATTATGCAAATAGTTTGCTATCATGATAGAGAATATGTATTTTTTTGAACATGCAATTTATTTCGTTAAACAATGCAGTCACGACCTGAATTCTAGGCTAGATCGGCACTAAAATTTAGGTTAGTATAAGGCTTTCAAAGCTGATAGTAAGTCCAACTATTCCTAACTCAACCATAAGGCCCCATAATTATAATTTAATTTCAAGAAAACAAATGGATATAATTCGGCCATAAATTGAATTATCTAACGGAGAGTTTTAACTCATCTCACTTGTAAACATAAAATAACTCAATTTGGGAAGCTCAATTCACTCTCATAATCTTTAAGCAGATAAATAATCAAATGGGAAATCAGCTCTCTAATCCAAAGAAAAAACTCATCTCATGCATCCAAGTACATCTGCATAATAAGTTTGTAACACTTAAAAGATTAAGTTATTACAATCCAATACAAGATTAATATACTACTATTATATGCAGAGAATGTTAAGGTAGATGAATGGCCGGCCATACTAGACTAGATAAAGTCCGTAATAAGAGTATTAAATAAAAAGTAAGAGTGGTGCCTGTAGATCCTTATTTTATGATGAGTATGTGCATTGAGGCTGTGAAAAACCCGATGATGAAAAATTATATGACTGTAAGATGTAATTGGAGGCATAGAGCTAAATTATTAATTCCGTAGCATGATCTTGAAAAAAAAAATAATATGTTTTTTTTGGGAAATTAATTTAATTAAATTTAAATAAAATTTTGTTTTATTTAAATTTAATATGGGTAGTTCTTAAATGGACCTAATTAAGTTTAATTGGGCCTCATGGGCCTAAAAAAGCCTAGTTATGAATTTTAAATAGGATCAATTGAATTTATTTTCTAAAAATTAAAATAAAAAAATATCTTTTTCTCTATCTCTCTCCTATACAAACTCTCTCTCCCATTTGCCCCCACTCTCACAGTTTGGCGACTCCACTGGGGATTAAATGAATAGTTACTCCAACATGTTTCTATTAGTATAATATTATTCGTATGTTAAACTTTTTGCATTGCACTACACTATCACACTGATCACTCTTACCCTTTTAGCCCCGCTAGTACTAGCTAAGAAGACTATAGTTATACTGGAGCTATGATGAATTGGTGAATGCTAGCACCCCATGCCCGTACCTTCGAGTATATAAAAGAGCCACATCTCTGGCTGTTGTGCTTAATGGATAAGCTTTCATATGGGTGACCCTTTTTCTACCCGATGAAGCCCATGAGCCATAGATTTCAGCCCTAGGTACCACGTAGATTTTTATTGTGCAAAGAAAAATTCAAAAAATTCAGAAGGAGGGGGAGAAGAAAAGAAAGGAAAAAAAAAAGGGAAAAAAAGGGAAAAATATTCAGACAATTCAGAGCTATTTAGAGATATTTTAGAGTTATAGGAAGTTTAGAGATATTCAAAACTCTTTTAGTTCTTTCTTGTTTTTCTTTCTTTTCTTCAAGAAGATTTTTATGCAAGATTTATTGAAGGTTAATTTTTGTTGTCTTCTTTTCAAGATCTATACCATGTAATATTTAATTCTATGTTATTTGTCTTTTAATTTATCTTGCATATTCATGTGGATCATTTAATCATGTTTAATTTGAGGGGATGCTCAACTCTGCAAATATTTAGTTTTCTATTTCTCACGTTTTTATTATTTTTTATTATTTTCTGAATCTGTAAAAATTTTAATAAAATTATATTCATATTTTTCACGAAATTCTATTAATTTTAGGCTCAACAATCACTAAAAAATCTTTTATATTTTATAAGTTATGGCTATTTGAAGTTAGGGTTCCTGCAAAATCTGATTTGCAGTATACCCGATTTTTGAAGCATATATCTCCTTTGGTTATTAATATTTTTGTATGAATCTGGTATCTAAAATTAATTTCAGAATTTTATGAATCTTTTTCAATTGGTTTCACATTCATATCTATTGAGATTGATGAGTTATAAATTTTACAAAAAGGTAGTGCGATTCTTTCACTTAGAAAAGTTACGATTTGTGTAGACCATTCGGTTAGGGTTTTATTTAATCTATAAATTTTATGATCTTATATGGTGTTTTGACTGTCTTTTTTAATTTTCTCATAATTTTTAGGCATATCTAACTATTTTTCAAAAATCAAATTTCTTGCTACTATCAATCTGCCAGAATTTGGAAATTGTATGTTTATGCATGTTCTTATATTTTCTTGGGTTTCAATTAATATTTGATATATTTTTCTGCCTTTTTTTTTTAATTCAAGAAGTATTATGAAGTGTTTGAAATATGTTAGAAGACCTGGACCCTTAGGTAGTTGTAACTAATTAAGAATCATAACCCTTTAGGAGACTAGAGTTAGAATCCTATGTGAATTGTTATTAGTATTTTCTTATTTTCTTTACTTCCTTTTATTTTCTTTAAGTTTTCTTTATTTTTTTATTACAAATAAAATTGGTAAATAGTCCTAAGGTAAGTATCAAAGAGGACATTTACATGGAACTAAATGGGAGTAAACCAGAGATATCATTGTCATATTAGAGGAGAATGCCTTTTTTTAAGGGTAGCTTACCCCAATGGCAACTGTAATTATTAATAAGTAAGGAGTCCTAAATTTCTAAAATAATTGTTGGCATAAAAATGTAGTAATAATAGGATTTTTATTTAGTAAATTAAAATTAACTTTGCTTTTAATTTAACTGACTTTTGCATGTAAATAATTTAAATAAATACTTAGTAAATTAAAATTAATCTTATTTGTAAATTAAACTAATCTTGACATGTAAAATAAATTTAATTTAATACTTTGTAATTATAAAATAAATTTGCATATTAAAAATCTTTATTAGGTTGTGATTGTTTGAGCCTTATGTGATATTAGAATAAATTACATATGTACATAATTAATTTAGTTTAATTATTCTTAGGGTAACTTGATGAAAAATTAATTAATTAAGTTAAATAGAAACTTAGGGTTATTTGAAATTGAATTTGTTTGTAAATTAAATTCTCAATAATAAATTAATTTTAGTCATATGGTAAATATTATTTAAATAATTAGCAACCCCATAGATAGGAATTACTTATGCATGAGAATTGATTGTAAACAATAACTCTTTTATGAATTATTTGCGTGTGTAAGATTATAATTGTATTTTTAGAATAAAGTTTAATAGAAGAATAATAAATAGGGATTCTAGAAATATTAGTAGAGGACTGGCACTCGAATTAACGAGCTTAGACCAGGCGTAAGGGGTGCCTAACACCTTCCCCTTACGTACCCACTATCCTGAACCTAGACATTGGGCTATGGTAATGACGGTTATGCAAACTCTGCAAGGATTAAGTTACCATCCATGACCCTTGAAAGAAATACTAAATATATCCCGGTTATTACCCGGGTGGCGGCTCCTGTCTATCTATGCCTTCGTGGCATAAATTCTTAGTACCGTGGTAGTGTTATGGAAGACGGTACTTACCAGTGGTTTGATTTTATTAGGATTGTATGAAGTGTATGTCTAGGAAATGCTGTCTAAGGAGGTGGTACTTAAATGAGACCATTATGACTCCACTATCTTTTTTGGGCATTACCTTATGTATTTTATATAATTCTAGTGAATGATATTTCACCTCACGCTTTACTACGACCACCACCCCCCCCCCCCCCCCCACCCCCTCTTATAGTGCCAATTGAGGATAAGTTGAGAGAAAGGAGATTGAAGTGATTTGGTCAGGTAAAGCGTAGACATACGAAGGCTCTAGTTAGATAAGTAGAGCACATTGGATTAGAGGATAGAAAGAAAAGAAGGGGTAGACCTAAACTGACTTGGAGGAGAGTAATACAATATGATCTAAGAACATTACACATTTTCAAAGATTTAATCCAAAATCATTTAGAGTAGAGAAAAAGAATTCATATAGCCGACCCCAATAAATTTTTTGGATAATAGCTTAGTTGAGTTGAGTATATGCGAAATTCTAGAAAATAAATCAAGAAAAATAAAATACAAATAAGCTACTGTTGTAAACCTACAAGAAAGAAAGCAGGTTATTCACAAAAATTTATCTATCATTTGAGGAAAAATAGTTGAACATGGGTGAGCATTCGACTCATAGAGTAAAATATTAATTTTAAATATAATTTTTATAACTATCTAAGCCTAATGCATTTCTATGTATGAAATAAAATATGCACACATATTTCTAAATAATTCAAATAATATTCGTACAAAAGATAATTTGGAGCACTCACGTACCCGTGTGTCACAGCAAAGTGTATATACATATAGGAGTTGATTCCCTATACAGCTCTCTTAATTCTAACACCTACCAGCAAGATCAACTCGAGCCAGACTTTCTCTTAATAATCCAAATGCGGGGTCAGCGAGATCAACTCAAAGTTGTATTCACCTCGACTTATTCCCATATAAGGATCGGGTCCCAGAGAGTCAAGCTCTAGCCGTGACTGCCCATCCTATCCATATCCATAATCACATCACACACATATCAATACACGCACACGACTCTAAATTACCTTAAGGCGACATTCACAATAATATCATCAAATAAGAATGCAATACAAGGTGTGCCTATTATTTAACTACATACACATATTTATAAGTGAATGCATGGGCATGCCTTAAATATATAATAATATTAAAATTATAAATAAAATCAATATCTACTCACGGATTATTCAAATGTCACTGGAGTGGCTGAGAGGATGAGGAAGGTTGACTCGGATCACCTAAATAATCATATTCAAGAAATTTATCAATATTAACTCCAATCAAAGAACTAAAGAGTCTAAGACACCCTAGGTTTATGTCAGAAATCTGATAGAGTTTTTCTTATACCTAGGATTTACCCAACCTACAAAATAACTCAATAAACACTCCTCAATCCAAAAAGGCCTCAGGCTCACAACACATAAACAATACAATGCCCCTCTTGGGCCTGTCAAACCAGTCAAAATCCACATAAAATAATTATTTAAAAATTTAGAACGTTACATTCTTCTCTCCTTATAGAAAATTCATCATCGAATTTTTTATACAAGGCAGAATAAATTCACTGAGTTACATAACTTCAAGAGATGCGCTTTACATACTAAACAAGTATGGATACTTGTTGCACATATCTTGCTCTGACTCCCAGGTGTATTCCTCTACAGATTGACTTCTCCAAAGAACTTTAACTATAGGGATTTATTTTAACCAAAGCTGTCTCATCTGATAATCCACTATGGCCATTGGTTGTTTCTCAAAGTTTAAGTTCTCATTTAACTCCACTATGTTTAGTTACAGCACATAAGAAGGGTCAAGAACATATTTCCTAAGCATGGAAATATAAAACACTAAGTGGACATGAGAAATGTTTGGTGGCAACTCCAGCAGATAGGCAACTACTCCCACTTTGTTTGTAATCTCAAAAGGTCCTATATAATGGGGTGCCAACTTGCTTTTCTTTCTAAATCTCATAACCCCCTTCATAGGAGAAATCTTTAAGAATACATAATCACTCACTGCAAATTTTACATCCTTCTGCCTCGGGTCTGCATAACTTTTCTATCTGTTAAAAGTTGTTTTTAAACATTTTCTAATAGAAGGAACCATCTCTGAAGTGTACTGCACTAAATCTACTTCATGCACTCTCGCCTCTCTAACTTCTGTCTAACACAGAGAAGATCTATACTTCCTGCCATACAAGGCCTCATAGGGTGCCATTCCAATATTAAAATGATAGTTGTTATTATAAGCAAATTTTACCAATGGTAGATGATCATCCCACTGACCTTCAAAATCCATGACACACATACGAAGCATATTTTCCAATGTCTACATTGTCCTCTCAGACTGCTCATCTATCTGTAAGTGGAAAGCTGTGCTAAAATTCAGCTGTGTGCCAAGTGCTTTCTGTAGCTTCCTCTAGAACCAAGAAGTGAACTGGGGCCCTCTATCAAATATTATGAAAGCAGGAACCCCATGCAATCTGACTATCTCACGGATATACAACCTTGCATACTGAGCAATAGAGAAGGTGGTCCATATAGGCAAAAAGAGAGCCAACTTGGTAAAACAGTCCATAATCACCATATGGATCATACTCTCAGGTGGTACGAGACAACCCAGTTACAAAGTCTATAGTGATCATTTCCTACTTTCACTCTGGAATGGGAATCTCTTGCAACTTCCTTGATGGCCTTTGATACTCAAACTTTACTTTCTGATAAGTCAGACACTTATACACAAAGTTTGCTATGTCCCTCTTCATACCATTCCGCTAGTACCTATCCTTCACATAGTGGTGTACCTATCCTTCACATCATGGTACATTTTTGTAGATCCTAGGTGAATACTTTATGGTGTATAGTGTGCCTCCTACATAATCTCATTCCTTAGGTTGTCCACATTAAGCACACATACCCTAGAGCTTTGCATAAGAGTACCACCTCCATCGAACCCAAATTCACAATCTTCTCCCTATTGCAACCTTTTCACAATCTGCATTAACCATGGGTCCTTATGCTGGGAAACTCTAATTCTGTCCCTCAAGTTTAGCTGTACTCTGAAATGTGCCAAAAATGCACCCGAAGCAGTTATATCCAATATCAAACCTTGATCCAACAGCTCATGCAACTCTTGTATCAATGGTCTCCTCTCTATTGTTATATAAGTCAAGCTACTAAAAGACTTCCTGCTCAAAGCATCTGCCACCACATTTGCTTTACCAAGGTGATACTGAATAGTATAGTCATAGTCCTTCAGAAGCTCCATCCATCTTATCTACCTCAAATTTAAATCCTTCTACTGAAAGATATACTTTAAGCTTTTTATAGTCGATGTATATCTCACACATTTTACCACACAAGTAGTGCCTCTAAATTTTCAGTGTAAAGACAACAGCCACCATTTCTAGATCATGAGTGGAATAATTCTACTTGTGCTTCTTTAATTGTCTAGAAGTATAAGCCACCACTTTACCATACTACATCAAAACTCACTCCAACCTAACTCTAGAAGCATCGCAGTACACTATATATCCTTATCCATTCACAGGCAAAGTCAACACAAGAGTTGTAGTTAAACAGCTCTTAAGCTTCTGAAAGTTTTCCTCACACTCATCTGACTAGAAAAATGGGACATTTTTTCGAGTCAACTATGTCAGAGGAGCTGCTATCCTAGGAAGTGTACAAAGTGCATGTAATAACCTGCTAGGCCTAGAAAACTTTGCACCATGGTGACTGTAGTAGGCCTAAGCCAGTCAGTTACTGCTTTAATTTTCTTAGGATCCACTTAAATACCTTCATCAAAGACCACATGTCCTAAGAATGAAATACTCTCTAGCCAGAACTCACACTTCGAGAACTTAGCATACAGCTGATGCTCCTTTAAGGTTTGTAACACCATCCTTAAATGCCAAGCATGTTCTTCTTTGGTTTGAGAATATACCTGTAGACCCTTATTTTGTGATGAGTATGTGCATTGAGGCCGTGGGAAACCCGATGATGAAAAATTATATGACTATAAGATGTAATTGAAGGCATGGAGCTGAATTATTAATTCCGTGGCATGATCTTGAAAAAATAAAAATAATAATAAAGTTTTGGGGAAATCAATTTAATTAAATTTAAATAAAATTTTATTTTATTTAAATTTAATATGGGTAGTTCTTAAATGGATCTAATTAAGTTTAATTGGGCTCCATGGGCCTAAGAAAGCCTAGTTAGGAATTTTAAATGGGACCCATTTAGTTATTTTCTAAAAATTAAAATAACAAAATATCTCTCTCCTCCTTGGCCCCACTCTCTTCCTCACTCCCTATTGGTGTCACCCCTTTTCCCTCTCTTGCTATTGGTTGGAACACCTCACCCGTATTCCAGTCTCATCCAAATTCATCAATCCTAGTCATTTAAGTTATCTGAACTTTATCACACTAGGACTCCAAACCCTACCACACCTCTTTCTCACTCCCTATTGGTGCCTTCCATTTTTTCCTGTCTTCCTATTGATTGAAACACCTCACCCATATCCCAGTCTTATTCGAATTCTGCAATCGTAGTTATTTAAGTCATCTAAACTTTATCACCCTAAGACTCCAAACCCTATCACACTTCTCTCCCAAAACCCTATAAATACCCTACTAGAGAAGGGAAGAAAGAGATGATGGGAGGAAAGAGGTAGAGAAAATTCAGAGCTATAAGAAATTTAGAGATATTTAAGACTCTTTGAGTTCTTTCTTTTTTTTTTTTTCTTCAAGAAGATTTTCATACAAGATTTCTGGAAGGTCAGTTTTTATTGTTTTCTTTTCAAGATCTATGCCACACAATATTTTAATTCTATGCTCTTTGTCTTCAATTTATTTTATATGTTCATATAGATCATGTAATCATGTTTAATTTGAGGGGATACACAACTCTGCACATGTTTAGTTTCTGTCTCTCGTACTTTTATTATTTTTCTTTATTTTCTTTATTTTTTATTACAAACAAAATTGGTAAGTAGCCCTAAAGTAAGTACCAAAGAGGGCATTTGCGCGGAGCTTATATGGAGCTAAACGGGAGTAAGCTAGGGATATCATTGCCATACTAGAAGAGAAGACCCTTTTTTAATGGTAGCTTGCCCCAATGGCAACTGCATTTACCAAAAAGTAAGTAACTCTAAACTTATCGAATAACCATTGGCATAAAATTGTAGTAATAATAGAACTTTTATTTGGTAAATTAAAATTAACCTTGTTTTTAATTTAACTGACTTTTGCATGTAATTAATTTAAATAAATACTTTATAAATTAAAATTAATCTTATTTGTAAATTAAACTAACATTGGCATGTAAATAAATTTAATTTAATATTTGGTAATTGTAAAATAAATTTACATGTTAGAAATCTTTATTATGTTGTGATTGTTTGGGCCTTATGTGATATTAGAATAAATTACACATGTACATAATTAACTTAGTTCAATTATCCTTAGGGTAACTTGGTGAAAATTAATTAATTAGATTAAATAGAAACATATGGTTATTTGAAATTGAATTTGTTTGTAAATTAAATTCTCAATAATAAATTAATTTTAGTCATCTGGTAAATATCATTTAAATAATTAGCAACCCCATAGATAGGAATTACTTGTGCATAAAAATTGTGTGTAAATAACAACCCTTTTGTGAATTACTTGCATGTGTAGGATTAGAATTGCATTTTTTAGGATAAAGTTTAATAAAAGAATAATAAACAAGACTTCTAGAAACATTAGTAGAGGATTGGCACTCGAATCAACGAGGTTAGACCAGGCGTAAGGGGTGCCTAACACCTTCCCCTTACGTACCCACTATCCCGAACCTAGACATTGGACTATGGTAATGACGGTTGTGGAAACTCTGCAAGGAGTAAGTTGCCATCCATGACCCTCGGAAGAAACACTGAATATGTCCCGGTTATTACCTGGGTAGCGACTCCTGTCTATCTATGCCTTCGTGGCATAAATCCTTAGTACCGTGGTAGTGTTATGGGAAGACGGTACTTACCAGTGGTTTGATTCTATTAGGATTGTATGAAGTGCATGTCTAGGAAATGCTGTCTAAGGAGGTGGTATTTAAGTGAGACCATTGTGACTCCACCATCTTTCCTGGGCATTACCTGGTACATTTTATATAATTCCAATGGATGATATTTCGCCTCACGCCCCCCTCTCCCTACAGTTTGGCGACTCCGCTGGGGACTAAATGGATAGTTACTCCAACATGTTTCTATTAGTCTAATATTATTCCTCTATTAAACTTTTTGCATTGCACTACACTATCACACGGATCACCCTTACCCTTTTTAGCCCCGTTAGTACTAGCCAAGGAGACCATAGTTCTACTCGAGCTATGACGAATTGGTGAATGCTAGCACCCCATGCCCGTACCTTCGAGTATATAAAAGAGCCACAGCTCCGGCCGTTGTGCTTAATGGACAAGCTCTCGCATGGGTGACCCTTTTCCTATCCAATGAAGCCCATGAGCAATAGATTTCAACCCTAAGTACCCCATAGATTTTTGTTTTGTTGGATTTATAACCTTACTGTTTAAACCATAAGTTCTAGTGGTAGTTGAGATGAACCTAGGCCTATGCATAAACCCAATGTGTGTATAGGCCTAAGTTTATTTCAAAACCTGTGTTAAGCAAGAGGATGCTTACTTATGGTTAAACTTTAAGGATATAAATCCTTTGTTTGTGAGGGAAGGATCGTCCTGGACCACCCCCTGTTGGTATGTCCAGTGTACCATAGCCTATGATAGAATTTTTTTTCTTACCCTGCGCATGAGAGTTGAAGGTATAAGGGGGCGAAGATTCAGTTTTGGAGATTTTTTTTTTTTTCGGTTTTGATTCAGTCTTTGGTCCGATTTTAGTTCAGTTTATATGGTCTGGTTTTGGTTCAATTTTGGTTCTATTGGTATGGTTTGGTTTTGATTTTGTAAAAGTAAAGGCAAAAAAAAAAAAAAGAAAAAAAAGAAAAAAAGAAAAAATGGTCCATTCATGCATTGCATTCATGTACATAGCATGCTTAGGTTAACCCTTAAATCCTATTTTTTTGAGCAAACATAGCCTCAAAACACACCAAAGGACTTCCAATCAGGTCACTTAGGTTAGGGAAGGGAAGAGACTAGTAAGGATTTCACCTGCACTACTTAAGATGGAAGAAACTATGGCCGTGCTTGATGAAATATTGAACGCTAAGATGTTTGAGCTAGAAGAGACAATTGAAGTCAACTTTAGAAAGAGGCCCCAAGGTAGGCCAATTAAGTGGCATTAAAGCTATTGGGTTCAAATTGTGTCTCACACCCCAAGGAGATTTTTTTCCAATTCAGCCAACCCTCATCTGAAGTTTTGGAGCGTCTCAAAGTTTAAGACCTCCTGGAGCTCTTAGCACCAGACCACTACCAAATCCACTCCCACCTAGCTATGATATCAACCAATGTTGCCAGTTCTACCAAGCCCACAGTTATGACACCGACTGATGCTTTCAACTTAAGCATGATATCTAAGACCTAATTGATGCCAAAAGGATAATTGACCCAGAAAATCAACCCAAAAGCCCCATGCCTAGCCAAAATTTCCACCTACATCAGATCTCTACATGATCTCCATCACTCCAAATAACCTTAACAGAATTATTGACTTTATCCAACCCATCCAAAAGCCCAATGAACTTATCCAACCCATCTAAAAGCCCAGTGAACCTATCCAACCCATCCAAAAGCCCAATGAACCTCAGTCTATAATGGTTGTTGACATTTGTGATAATTCTAGCTATGATGAGGGTCCTTTGGATGTCTGGACTGATTTTGATGAGGAGATAATTGCATTACAACTAGATGGTTCAGTTCCACTAGTGTCTGATTTTCAAGTTGCTAGGATCTATGAAAACTTGATAGATCCAAAAGTAGGTACTGTGAAGAAAGGGGTGAAGTTTTTTTCCAGCATGGGCCTAGGAAAAAGAATAGATGGCCTAGTGACTTTTCTTGAGATGAAGGGGCAGATCAAGAGTTATGGTTTAGGCTATGAGCCAACTGAAGAGAAAGAAAAGCCAAAGCCTTCTAAGTCCTTGAAAGAGGGGGCAATTACCTTGACATATGATTAGGAGTTATCACATGTGAAAGTATTAGAGCAGAAAATCAGCACCATTGATCTAAAGACTGCATGGAAGCCAAGAACCTAAAGTTACACTCCTAAGTTTGAGTTTGTCTTTTGTAATGCTCACAGTAGTGATACTAATGTTTCCAATTCTGATGTACTTGATAAAGATTTTGAGGCAAAGATCAATAACATAACCAGTCCTTTTACTTACTTGTTTGATGTTTATTCTAATAGTTGTATGCATGGCATTCATAATCATTTAGAATTTATTTCTATTAATGCATCAAAATAAATCTCTATTAATTTGGGTACACCAAATAATCCTAAAGACATTAAGTTAGCTGAAGATTTAACCCAAGAAGAAAGAGATAAATTTATAGCCTTGTTAACAAAGTACCAAGAAGCACATGCCTCGAGCTTAAAATCAGATGGCTGATTCCCAAGCCACGCTGGTGTCCCCATAGGAAAAAAGTGATCAAAAATTGACTTAGCTAGTTATCCTAATGAGGAGTAAAATTTCATGCTATGAAGGATTAATAGTAGCACATGTGGACCTAGAGGGAGAAGGAAAATGATATGAAGACATAAGGAGGTCACTGGAAGTGAGAGAATACTCGCAATAAGCCTACAAAAGGGATAGAGAAATAATTCATAGATTAGCCACTCAATTTACTTTAGCTGGGGGGCAATTCTACAAACTCTTATGTGTGATAAAAAAATAGGCTGAGCAAATAATGAAAGAAGTACATGCAAAAATGTGTGGTTCCCATATGAATGGAAAGGTTCTAGTTAAAAAAAAAATGTTCAAAACATATAAGGATTGGCCTGAAAAATTCCTTATGTTCTTTAAGGTTATCATAGTACTGCAAGGACATCTACAAGGGCAACCCATTCTCTTTAGTAGATGGGACTAAAGCAATGCTATCCATTAGTAAGAGGTTAAATCCTTGAGGGTGATACTAGAAGCTAAGATCCAGGAAAATGAATGGGCCCAGAAAATATATGAAGAACTAGTTTTGATTGATGAGAAGAGGATGCGAATCTTGCATCATATGTAGGCTTATCAGAGGAGATAGCTAAGGCCTTTAATAAGGAGGTGAAGCCAAGAAAGATTAAAGAGGGAGACATGGTTTTGAAATAAGCTCGGCCCATCTCTTTTGATCCAAGAGGAAAGTTTAAGCCAAACTGGGATGGTCCATATATAGTCAAAAAGATTTTGCCAGGAGGTGTTGTAAGAATATCAGACCTAGATGGGAATGAATTTCAAGAATCAGTCAATTTAAACAGGCTTAAATGGTACTTTGTATGAGACAGGTCCGCTAGGCTGAAAACCTGCAAAAGGCGGTCTAGGCAAAAGTAAGGGTCAAAGAAAAAAGAACAAAAGAAAAAAAAAAGAAAAAGAAAAGAAAAGAAAAGAAAAGAAAAAAATGCTAGATTGAAAACCTGTAAAAGGCAGTCTAGGCAAAAGGAGAGATGAGAGAAGATCTGGATGGAAAACCTGAAAAGGCCATTCAGCAGGTTATAAAACTTACTTCTAACTTTGGAAGGTTAGAAATTTAGCAAAACTAAATGTAAGAGGGAGTAATGGTGTACCTGAATAAATAAAGAAGTTTTTATTGCATTAACTAGGAATGGATTTTATTTAATTATGATTGAGCATGTTTGTGTCTTGAGAGATACATCAAATGATTAAGTACTTGAACTGCATTGTTTTTATTTAATCTATGTCTTCTGAGTATGACAAGATAGGTGCTTGATATGAATGCCCTGGCAATTGTCCAATTTCAAAAAAAAAAAAGAGAAAAAAAAAAGAGCTCGCTAGGTGGAAAACCCAAAAGGCCCGCTTAGGCAAAAGTTAGAGCAAGCCCGCTGAGATGAAAATCCAAAAGGACATTTCAGGCAAAAGTTAGGGCACAGAGAATAGAGTTCATGGAAGAGAAATGAGTCAAGGCAGAGCAGAAACCATGGGGGAAGAAAAAAAAAAAAAAAGAGAAAAATCAGAGGGCAATTGTATTGTGACCTTAAGGAAGTCTTTTCGGTGAATAATTTTCCTCAAAAATTTTGAGGCTAAAAGAAAGTTTTTGCAAAAAGAGGTCCCTCAGAGGACTAAGTTTTTTTTTAGAATCTCTAACAAAATCAGCATGCCCATGATAGGAAGTAGCATACAGGAAACATAAAAATCAGAGAGAATTTTGAGACCCAGTCATCCCAATTTTTTCAAATCATGAATTAGATATTTTTTGGTAAGTCCTTAGACGTTGTTTAGGGCGCATGACATAGTTGTGTAAGGCATAGAAGAACATGCATCAACATGTCACCTGTAAGTGTGTAAGGCGTAGCATAACATGCATCACCACAGTTTCAAGTGTCGAACTACGAGGGGGTCTGATTCTTCCTTAGGATAGCGAGGGGGATACGTAGGTAGTTTAGGACTGCGGTCCTAAATACGAACCCACAATATTTCATGACAAATGTTTTTTGGTAAGTCCTTAGACGTTGTTTAGGGCACATGGCATAGTTGTGTAAGGCGTAGAAGAACACGCATCAACATGTCACCTGTAGGTGTGTAAGGCGTAGAAGAACATGCATCACCACAGTTTCAAGTGTCGAACTACGAGTGGATCTGATTCTTCCTCAGGATAATGAGGGGGATACGTAGGTAGTTTAGGACTGCGGTCCTAAATACGAATCCACAACATTTAAAATCACACAGTTGCTATTGTCATGAGACCGTAGCTAGTCTCATGACACAGAGTGTATCGACAGAGCAAGATGCACTCAATTTTTACATGACACAGTTATCACTGTTATGAGACCGTAGCTAGTCTCATGATGCAGAATGTATCGACAGAGCAAGATACACTCATTTTTCACATGACACAGTTATTACTGTTATGAGACTGTAGCTAGTCTCATAACATAGAGTATATCGACCAAGCAAGATATACTTAATCCTCATAGCCAATGTTTCATAGTTATTAGAAATTTGAGTTTCACTTTGACGAAACTTGAGCAATGCTTTCGCATTGATTTCAACTTTTGCCAAAGTGGGGGGCAAACTGTAGACCCTTATTTTGTGATGAGTATGTGCATTGAGGTCGTGGGAAACCCGATGATGAAAAATTATATGACTGTAAGATGTAATTGGAGGCATAGAGCTGAATTATTAATTCCGTGGCATGATCTTGAAAAAATAAAAATAATAATAAAGTTTTGGGGAAATCAATTTAATTAAATTTAAATAAAATTTTATTTTGTTTAAATTTAATATGGGTAGTTCTTAAATGGATCTAATTAAGTTTAATTGGGCTCCATGGGCCTAAGAAAGCCTAGTTAGGAATTTTAAATGGGACACATTTAGTTATTTTCTAAAAATTAAAATAACAAAATATCTCTCTCCTCCTTGGCCCCACTCTCTTCCTCACTCCCTATTGGTGTCACTCCTTTTCCCTCTCTTGCTATTGGTTGGAACACCTCACCCGTATTCCAGTCTCATCCAAATTCATCAATCCTAGTCATTTAAGTTATCTGAACTTTATCACACTAGGACTCCAAACCCTACCACACCTCTTTGTCACTCCCTATTGGTGCCTTCCATTTTTTCCTGTCTTCCTATTGGTTGAAACACCTCACCCATATCCCAGTCTTATTCGAATTTTGCAATCGTAGTTATTTAAGTCATCTAAACTTTATCACCCTAAGACTCCAAACCCTATCACACTTCTCTCCCAAAACCCTAAAAATACCCTACTAGAGAAGGGAAGAAAGAGATGATGGGAGGAAAGAGGTAGAGAAAATTCAGAGCTATAAGAAATGTCGCAAGGGATTTTGCGGTCGCTTGGACGATCACTCACCGAAGTGGGAAAGAGTGAGGAGTCGCCACCTTAGTTTTGAGGGTAACTAAAGAAAACCATTTGTGAAGATGAATTGAAATAAAACCACTTCAAAACAGAGATTCTAGGTTTGGGGTCCGTAAACGGGTGGGGAAGGTGTTAGGCACCCCACCTCGTTCCTTAATAAGGGTAAGTAGATTTAACTTTGCATTAGTTAGAAGGGCTTGAATGGACATGTTGATCCTTTTGACTAAAGGAGCATTTGATTTTTCACTAAATTTGGATCACCCAGATACATAAGTAAATGAGACAACCTTAGTGAGTTACTGTTGCAGGTTAATCTTATCTAAAAGAACTATTTTATTAAAATTTAATTTAAGAGTTGTATAAGAACTCCTCTCCGAACTCTTTAATATTTATTAAAATTTTGAGTTGAGATCGGATAAGAACTCTCCTCCAATCTCTATTAAATCATTATTAAAATTTTGATTTGAGACCGGATAAGAACTCTCCTCCGATCTCTATTAAGTATTTATTTAAAATTTCGTTTTGAGACCGGATAAGAACTCTCCTCCGATCTCTTATTTAATTAAAGTTTTGGCTCAGGGATTGGTAAGAATTTTCCTCCAATTTCTATTTAATATTTATTAAAATTTGGAGTTGAGACTGGATAAGAACTCTCTTCCGATCTCTATTAGGTATTTATTTAAATTTTGATTTGAGACCGGATAAGAACTCTCCTCCAATCTCTTATTTGATTAAAGTTTTGAGTTGAGAATCGGATAAGAACCCTCTTCCGATCTCTTTTTAAATTAACAGGAACCTTAATGGGATTTTTCCGATCTCCAAATTTTAATTTCAACTACATGTCATAAGGTCCTAAAGCTAAGGATTCTGACGTTCTAAGGTGTTGGGGGGGGGGGGGGGGGGTAAGGCTTCCAATTAATAATTTTTGACTGAATAAGAGAAGCTGGACTGAATTTTGCTGACTTCCCCTAAGGTCACTTTACCAGTACCTATTAATGTCCGATCTATTCTGTTTCGTTTACTTTGGTTTTATTCCACTTTATGGCATCTTGCCGGATTGCCATTTACGTCAGCCTAATAGTTTGGCTATTTTTCTGACGTGTTATTCAGGCTCTCTCTCTTAAAAGAGGCCCTTAAGTTGTAGTTACCTACGTTTTACCCAATCACTTATACGCTACTAGGAGATAGAAAACTTGCATTCAGAAATGACGAAGATTAATAAAACGATGGACTGATCACTAAAGAAATAAACTCGAGAGTAACATTCTTTAAGGTTCTTTGGCACTAAATGAACTTGGAGAAAATCACATACATAAAAAGAACAAAGAAAATGCGGAAAGTAAACGTAAATACTTAATAAAACGGCAATATGAGCTCTTACTTGTAAGGAGCCAAATCTATTGAAATAACTACGGGGGGACAAATAGTAATAAGACAGCGGACTGATTAGCTTGAGGGCTGATGTTCGTTGTGAAATGAAGGGTGCTTAGCTAAAATGCAATCAGATTAAGATAAAAACCGAGTGAAATGAAGTTGAGCTTGGACAATGGGAATGAAGACAGAGATGATAAAGGGTTGAAAGTGAGAGTGTGACCAGATAATGAACAAACTGAAAATGTAGAGTTCCAGTATTCAGAATCCTTTTCAAGAAAACACTTCAGAAAACTAGTTTCAAAAGTCTTTCTAATCAAAACTTCAAAGTAGCAGAGTAACAAACTGAATCAAGTTTCAGAGTTCTTCCGCTATAATAACTACCTCTCTTTTTTGCCCCTCCCTTGAACAGTTTTTCATGCAGGTATTTATAGGAATCGGGTGCTCCCCATGAAGGGTCAGGATTTATTTTGAGGGAGATGGAGGGTCAAGATTTCGAAGGACATGATCGGATGTTCAGGAATTAAAGAGAATCAAAATGAATGGCTGAGATCACTCTTCAGAATATTTATCCTTTTCTTCTTTCAATCTGACGGTCCCAAATCTTCTCGTCCGAAACGATCTGAGGGCTAAGAGCGAAAGACGCTGGTATTGTCGTCTTCTCTCTTGATCCAAGGGTTCCGGGTTTGTCCTTACCAGTGAGATCAACGGTGGGGATTGGGATGTACAGGACTGTCATGACATACCGCACTGTCATTGCGAGCGATTCTTAGGCGTGCGGTGGAGATCTCATCTGCAACGCTTTAACTACCTCGGCTCTGATTCTGATGACGGTTATTAGGATTTGTCTTATTCTTTTTGCCTTTCGATCTTCCCTCTTTCTGATCTCTTTTACTTGCTCTTTTCCGATCTTTCATGCTGGTCTCCCATCTTCCGATCTATTATTCCGATCTTTCCCTTTCTCAGGTCCGGTCTGGTCAAAGCATTAATATCCCCTCGATTCGGCGTTAAGCCGTTTTCGATAAATGCCCGTTTTCCCCTATATATACCCCTGACGACAGAGACATTTCCTTCATTTGATTTTCCTCTCTTCCTTCTTTCTTTTCCAGTTCTAGCTGCTCCGGCGGTCGTTCCGGCCATGATTGTGGTTTTTGATCCCTCTCCGATGGACTTCCTTATTCCTCGACTGAAAATTTACGACCCCGGTGATCGCATAACCTTGTCTGATGATGGTGAGAGGACTGGGTTAATTGACCGATCTGGATTGCGGACCTCGACCGCGCCGATCCCGAGTTGTTCAACTGGCATGATCGACAAACTGATTTTGGCTGAGCAAATTGCTGATGCTCCGCTGACCCTTGGCGGTTGCTTCCTCAAGTTCATTCGGCTTCTCACCACATTGAGTGTTCCGACAGCGGTTTCCTTCCACATTGGGTGTTCCGACAGCGGATTAAGCTCCGATCGGCGACACCCTTGGGATCAGTTATAAACCTGGGACTCTTTAGATAGGATGTTCCACCGGTCTCTAGAGATCGCCCAAATGATGTAATCCTTCAATGTAATCAGATCTCTAGAGATCGCCCAAATGATGTAGTTAGACCTTCATTGTAATCCCTAGAGATCGCCCAAATGATGTAATCCGATCTTTTGGAAATAAAAATTTTATTTCGTCAATTATCATTTTATCACATTGATTACTTTCCGAGCTTTGATGTGCTTATCGGATCTGGTTCCTAACTGAACAAACCTTAACTGATCCGCAATTCGAAATATTTATCTTGATAATGCCGATCTCTAGTTAGCCGATCTCTTTATGGAATTTTGGAATATTTGAGAGAAGTGTCAGAACAGCTGGCGAGTCCCACCAATCGATGCGTTGCCTAGAACCTCGTGAGCATTAAATGCTCGGACAAGTATAAATAGGGGTGAGGGGGTTAGCCAGTTGTTCTCTCATTCCATTTTCAGTCTCCTGCTCACAACTTCGAAGTTCTCTCATTTTCTCAAGTTCTTCCGACGCCGATCAGACTCCGGTAAGGGCTTTGATCTTCTTTTTAGTTTAAGTTCTTTATTTCTTTTGAAAATGAGCGGTGCCGAAGGTCAAAGAGCGGCGAGTCCTCCTTCCATTCAGTTCTTGTGGTCGTCTGACGAAGAAGAGGTGGTCGGGCCAAGCGCGCAAACAGAACCTCCTAGGGCCTCTGTTCCAGCTCGGGGGCGGATCGGACCATCAAGGCACGTACCTTCTTCAGGGAGGGAGAATCTCCCTATGGACGAGCTGCCATCGATCTTGCAAGAGTCCGATCTGCAATCGTTCAGCCAGGAGTACAATATTCGTCCCGATTAAATGCGAACTTATCCGGTGTCACGGCGATCACCGAGCCGATCACTTCTTTGAAGAGAATGACCTGGTTATGGTATACGAGGAACAGTTAAAGGCCGGTCTTCGGTTCCCTCTGGATGACTTCTTCAAGGAGGTCCTAAAACTTCACCGGGTGTGCATTACTCAAGTTCACCCTAACTCGTGGCGGATCTTAGTAGCCTTCCGAGGCCTATGCCGAGCTAAGGGAATCAGACCTACGGCTGAGGTGTTCGCCGAATCGCTAACTTCGCCAAAGGACGGCGAGCAGTTCTTTCAGGCGAAGCCTCATTGCGGGCTCTTCACCGATCTGCCCTCCTCCCTTAAAAATTGGAAAAACCGCTTCTTCATTCTGAGGAGCAAAAATCCGACCTGCTTTGAGGACTTCCCCCGTAGCTGGTGGCACCAGGGGCCCTTGCTTCCGAAGCGCATTAACCTGAACCAGGAGGAAAGCTTAATAGTGATGGATCTGAAGAATCAGGCTGCCACTCAAAAGTATTCTTGTTTAGACGCGGTGACCGCCGAGCTGCACCATTGGACCATACAGCTGCTCACCGGCCAAGATCGCGATCTTCCGCTCTCTGACCTCGGCACTGGTATTTTCTACATCTCAGATCTCAGGACCTTAGCGATCTCACTGACCTCTTCTTTGTGCATGTATGGCGGGTGATGAGGGTTCTAGGAAGCGGAAAAAAGAAAGAGAGATCTCCCGGAAAGTAAAGGAGATGAAGCGTTCGGAAAAGCTTCGAACTCCCGGCCATGAACCAGGGGAGACGCAAGGAGGCCCGTCCCGACCTTCGGGTCCGCCGATCAGTCCGATCTCCTCCTCAACAGAAGAGCGGCTCCACCCCTCCAGTTGCTCCAAGCACAGAAAGGGGTCCTTCTCAATCTTCTGTGAGATCCTCTTCTCGTGGCGCTCAAACGTTGATCGAGTCCCTGAAGAATAACCGGACTGTTAGGGAGAACCCCGGTTTTGCCAAAGTCTTGGGGTCTTCCATCTGTCTTTGGGAGGATCGGGACAGGCTATCCCCGGACAGCCTTGACGATATCTTGACTCGCTCCATGAGCCTGAACGTGGAGTGCCTGGTGAACCAGACCATAGTTCGGGAAAAGGCTCATCACCTGGGCAAGGAGGTCGAGAAGAAGAATCAGGAAATGGCTTCCCTCCGATCCCAACTCGCATCTGCTCAGGATTACATATCTCAAGTTGAGGGGCAGGCGAAGTTCTATGAAGACAGAGTGGCCGAACAGAATCATGTTCTGGCTGAAAGGGATCGTGCTCTCAGGGAAGTCGAGGCGCTCCGGGCCAACGAAGCTTCTCAGGTCACCCAACTTATTGAGGAGCTTAAGGCGAAAGACGAAGAAATGGTGACAGGGATAGCTGGTGCCTATGTGAATGCTCACAAGGACCTCTTGGCGAACTCGAGCGTTACCCAGAAGAGGACTTCTCTTGGATGGCCGACCTGGCTCCCGGGGGCGAGGGTAAGGATAGTGAAGAGGAAGGAGAGGATGAGCAAAATGTAGATCAGGCTGGGGGTGATCCCCCAGCCGAATAACTTGTACAAATTTTGCAATG
This sequence comes from Hevea brasiliensis, assembly GCF_030052815.1. Classification (NCBI taxonomy): domain Eukaryota; kingdom Viridiplantae; phylum Streptophyta; class Magnoliopsida; order Malpighiales; family Euphorbiaceae; genus Hevea; species Hevea brasiliensis. The sequence goes on along the minus strand of NC_079496.1, from coordinate 374,873 downwards.
AAAGGAAATAGAATGCCCTTTTGTTTGATGAATGGTTGTGATCGAAAAATTTCTAAACCCTTGTTTGTCTGAGTATATTGAAATAACTGGAAGCGATTATTATCCTAACTGTGAGAGATCGGAAAATACAACATGCATGAGATCGCTAAACGGAACTTAATTGAAAATTTTGGCTTGAACATCTAAGATCGGGATCTTCATTAAACCGGATTAGAACCTTGGCTTGGTTATTTCTAAACTTTTAAAAGAGAGGTCGATTATAAATATTGGCAGCAAGGTTCTGGTGTTAATTCAATCTTGTCTGACAAGAGAGATCGGGAATACAGTTAACTGGTCAGGATATTCGACAATTGGCTTGAGAGATCGGTGAATGATTTGAGAGACCGACAAGGCTTTAACGGATACGAGAGCTTAGCATTGACTCAACTCTCTGTGAAGAGAGATCGGAACTGTGATTAGATGGCAAGAAGAGACTTAGTGCTAGGGATCGGTTTCGAAGTTTATTGATTCTGGGGATCGGTTTCAAGGTTTATTGATTCCGGGGATCGGCCAAAATATGGTGTCGACAAGAAATTTAGAGATATTTAAGACTCTTTGAGTTCTTCCTTATTTTTTTTTCTTCAAGAAGATTTTCATACAAGATTTCTGGAAGGTCAGTTTTTATTGTTTTTTTTTCAAGATCTATGCCACACAATATTTTAATTCTATGCTCTTTGTTTTCAATTTATTTTATATGTTCATATAGATCATGTAATCATGTTTAATTTGAGGGGATACACAACTCTGCACATGTTTAGTTTCTGTCTCTCGTACTTTTATTATTTTTTTTATTTTCTTTATTTTTTATTACAAACAAAATTGGTAAGTAGCCCTAAGGTAAGTACCAAAGAGGGCATTTGCGCGGAGCTTATATGGAGCTAAACGAGAGTAAGTCAGGGATATCATTGCCATACTAGAAGAGAAGACCCTTTTTTATGGGTAGCTTGCCCCAATGGCAACTGCATTTACCAACAGGTAAGTAACTCTAAACTTATCGAATAACCATTGGCATGAAATTGTAGTAATAATAGAACTTTTATTTGGTAAATTAAAATTAACCTTGTTTTTAATTTAACTAACTTTTGCATGTAATTAATTTAAATAAATACTTTGTAAATTAAAATTAATCTTGTTTGTAAATTAAACTAACATTGGCATGTAAATAAATTTAATTTAATATTTGATAATTGTAAAATAAATTTGCATGTTAGAAATCTTTATTAGGTTGTGATTGTTTGGGCCTTATGTGATATTAGAATAACTTACACATGTACATAATTAACTTTGTTCAATCCTTAGGGTAACTTGGTGAAAATTAATTAATTAGATTAAATAGAAACATAGGGTTATTTGAAATTGAATTTATTTGTAAATTAAATTCTCAATAATAAATTAATTTTAGTCATCTGGTAAATATCATTTAAATAATTAGCAACCCCATAGATAGGAATTACTTGTGCATGAAAATTGTGTGTAAACAACAATCCTTTTGTGAATTACTTGTATGTGTAGGATTAGAATTGCATTTTTTAGGATAAAGTTTAATAAAGGAATAATAAACAAGACTTCTAGAAACATTAGTAGAGGACTGGCACTCGAATCAACGAGGTTAGACCAGGCGTAAGGGGTGCCTAACACCTTCCCCTTACATACCCACTATCCCGAATCTAGACATTGGGCTATGGTAATGACGGTTGTGGAAACTCTGCAAGGAGTAAGTTGCCATCCATGACCCTCGGAAGAAACACTGAATATGTCCCGGTTATTACCCGGGTGGCGACTCCTGTCTATTTATGCCTTCGTGGCATAAATCCTTAGTACCGTGGTAGTGTTATGGGAAGACGGTACTTACCAGTGGTTTGATTCTATTAGGATTGTATGAAGTGCATGTCTAGGAAATACTGTCTAAGGAGGTGGTATTTAAGTGAGACCATTGTGACTCCACCATCTTTCCTGGGCATTACCTGGTGCATTTTATATAATTCCAATGGATGATATTTCGCCTCACGCCCCCCTTGCCCTACAATACCAAAATGTTATTTATGAAACAATAACAAAGCGATCCAAGAATGGCCTAAACACCCTATTTATTAGATCCATAAAGGCCGCTGGTGCATTAGTGAGTCCAAAAAGACATCACCAAGAACTCATAATGATCACACCTAGTCCTGAATGCTGTTTTTGGCACATCCTTACTCCTGATCCTCAGTTAGTGATAGCCCAACTGTAAATCTATTTTTGAGAAGTGCCTTGCTCCTTGCAGTTGATCAAATAGGTCATCAATCTGAGGGAGCATATATTTATTCTTAATTATCACATTGTTTAGCTATTTGTAGTCAATACGTAATCTCAATGACCCATATTTCTTCCTCATAAACAAAATGGGAGCACCCCCAAGGTGAAGTACTTCTCTTGCAGCTGCTCCTTTAGTTATTTCAGCTTCGCTGGTGCTATCCTATAGGGTCGTATAGAAATGGACTCTGTATGTAGCACAATATCTATGCAGAACTCTATCTCCCTATCCAGTGGCAACCTAGGAAGCTCCTTAAGAAACACATCCATAAATTCCCTGACAACAGGTACATTTTCTATATCAGTACCTTCAATAGACGTGTCCCTCACTAGTGCCAAATAACCTTGACAACTATGCCTTAACATCTTTCTGGCACTTATGGCTGATACTAGGTTATATGAAGCTATACTTCTATCACCATCAAAGCTGAACTCTTCTATAGTTACAGACAGGGGACACTCTAAAGCCATAGGATTTTTATCCAATCTCAGAGCAAACACAGGGGAAACAAACAAGTGCGTAGCACTCAGGCCTATTAAAACACGTGCCTTAAAAGAGCAGACTAGAAGAATACATGCTACCACTGTATTCGAAGCCTGAGCATCCTGATGTATCAAGGTGAAGACCCGAGCCTGTCCTCTGCCATGAAATGCAGAATCCTGAAACTGATTCCTTCCACTAGATCTGCCTCCAAAACTACGTGCCCCTTGACCACAGTCTTGCTGACCACTAAATTGGCTGCCTGCCATATTAGAAGGACCAAGGAGTAGCTGACGGGGTGTATTGGCAATAAAACCCTGAGACCCCTTCTGATGCTCACTAAACATAGGGCATTCCTTGGTAAAGTGACCAGGCTGGCCACACCTAAAGCATCCTCCTGTACTCATCAAGCAAAGTTCTGAATGCACTCTCCCACATTGAGTGCAGGGTGCAAAAAAGGATGCTGAACTAGATCCAGAACTACTGTAGCCCGAGCTCTGCCCACTGCTGGAACCATAACCTGATCTGAACCCCCTAGATCTGTGTCTGAGGCCACCTTTCTTATTACCTCTGGCTTTACCACTATAGTGACTGTGGTTGCCACCACCCATGGTACTCATATAGGGCGTACCAGATGACCTTTTAGCTTTATTCTTCTTTGTTCTACCTCCATCATCACTCATATAGCTGATCTCCATTTATCGAGCCCTATCTACTACCACATCAAAAGGCTAGTCTGATAACATAGCCAGGTTTGCATATTTATTGTTTAGTCCTTTCAAAAATCTTTTCACCTTCATATTTTCAATGGCCATGACAGTTGGAGCATATTTGCTCAATTCCAAAAACTCAGAGGCATACTCATCTACTGATCTCCCATTCTGTTTTAAAGCCTTAAAGGCCCACTGTTTCTGATCCCTGAACCTCTCTAACACAAACTTGTTTATAAATAGCTTTACAAACTGTGCTCAAGATAGCCTCTCAATCTAAGAGAGCACATAATCAGTCATCCATTGCCCCAGCACAGGTCTCAACACATATTGGACACACTTAATTAGTCTCCTATCTGTCAGTTGTAGCTTCACTGCCTGTTTACAAGAGCCCAAAAACTAATATGCATCCTCTAAAGTATCATAAATTTCAAGCACTTTCTTAAAATTAATTATCTGTTTATATGGTTTGGCTCGCTGAACTATGGGCTACTATTGTAGAGGGTGAATCATATATTAGGCCAACATATCTATGGTCCTTTGCAGACTTGCTAGGGTGGCTGCCATTGGATCTATAAGACCCTGGGCCATAAATGACAATTCTTGAGATTATGGCTACTCTTCCTCCTGAGCAGCCTTGGGTCTCCCACCATGCTTTCTTGAGGCAGGTGCCTCATCTGTGTTGATATCTCATCCAGCACTTCTAACTTTGGTGCCGTGGCGGCTCTTTTACCTCTATGAATTTTTCCTGAAATTCAGCAGTATTAGCCCACAACACCAAACTAGCATACTATACATAACTACATATACATAAACACATATAGGTACACAAGGTAGAAACTAGATGCAAGGATAAACAAATAAGGATGAATAGGGACCCTATACTCTGCATGTGACCTCCTAAAAAAGACTCCCTTTAAAACCTTAGATGTACACTTTCTCATGAATCTGCAGCCTAAGCTCTTATACCATATTATAATGCCCCTCTTAGAACTAGATAGTATTGTTCGCTTTGGCCCAACGGACCTCACGACTTTATCCTTTAGACCTCCTTCTTTGAGGCCCAAAAGCGCTCTATCCAAGTTAGAGGTTTGCCACCTTATAAGGCCCTTCACTTTCCTCTCCCTTTTCGATGCGGGCCTTATCCCTCCTAGAGGATCGCTCCAGCTAAGATCTTCCTTTCCGCACGGGATGTTATAGGCCCACCAGCTTCCACCTAGTTCATCCCTAAACCACACTGTACTAAGGGAGGTCAGCTCTTATACCATACTTTATCACTACTTAAATTCTGGGCTGGACCAGCAGTAGGACTTGGGTCAGCATAAGGCTCCCAGAGCTCATAATAAGCCTAACTATTCCTAACCCAACCATAAAGCCTATAACTATAGTCTAATTTCAAGAAAACAAACGGACATAGTTCGACCATAAATTGGACTATCCAACAGGGAGTTTTAACTCACTCGACTTGTAAACACAAAATAACTCAATTTGGATAACTCATCTCAGTATCACAATCCTTAAACAGATAAATAATTAAATGGCAGCTCAGCTCCCTCATCTAAAGAAAAACTCATCCCATGCATCCAAGCACATCCATATAATAAGTTTACAACACTCAAAAGATTAAGTTATTACAATCTCGGACAAGATTAATATATTACTGGTACATGCAGAGTTCTAGAATATAAATCAAGGAAAATGAAATACAAATAACCTGCTATTGTAAACTTGCGAGAAATGAAGCAAGTTATTCACAAAAATCCACCAGACACTTGAGGAAAAATAGTTAAACAGGAGTGAGCATTCAACTCATAGAGTAAGATATTGATTTTAAATATAATTTCTATAACTATCTAAGCCTAATGCACTCCTATGTATGAAATGCAACATACACATATATTTTTAAACAATTCAAATAATATTTGTACAAAAGATAATTTGAAATACTCACACACCCGTGTATCACATCAAAGTGTACATACATATGGGAGCTGATCTCATATATAACTATCTTAATTCCAACACTTGCCTAATGCACTCCTATGTATGAAATGCAACATACACATATATTTTCAAACAATTCAAACAATATTTGCACAAAAGATAATTTGAAACACTCATACACCCATGTGTCACATCAAAGTGTACATACATATGGGAGCTGATCCCGTATACAACTATCTTCATTCCAACACTTGTCAGCGAGATCAACTCAAGTTGGACTTTCTCTTAAGAATCCAAATGCAAAGGTCAGTGAGATTAACTCAAAATTGTACTCACCCCAACTTATCCCTATATAAGGATTGGGTCTCAGCAAGTCAAGCTCCAGCCGCGACTACTCGTCTTAACCATATCCATAATCACACCACAAATACGCCGACACACGCACACAACTTCAAATTACCTTAAGGCAATATTCACAACAATATTATTAAATAAGAATGCAATACAAGGCGTGCCTATTATTAACTACATAAATATATTAATAAGTGAATGCATGGGCATGCCTTGAATATATAATAATATTGAAATTATAAATAAAATCAATATCTACTCACAGATTATTCAAATGTCACAAGGGCGGCTGAGAGGATGAGGAAGGTTGACTCGGATCGCCTAAACAATCATATTCAAGAAATTTGTCAATATTAACTCCAATCAAAGAACTAAAGAGTCTCAGACACCCTAGGTTTATGCCAGAAATCTGGCAGAGTTTTTCCTGTACCTAGGACCTACCCAACCTGCAAAACAACTCAACAAACACTTCTCAATCCAAAAAGGCCTCAGGCTCATAACACATCAATAATATAATGCCCCTCCTAGACCTGCCAAACCAGTCAAAACCCACATAAAATAATTATTTTAAAATTTGAGACGTTATAAATGCTCATTAGATAAATACATAAAGATGTGATTACATAATTTGCAAAGGCCCAAAACCATCCCTATACAGCAACCCAAAGCCAACCTTAGAAGCACCGCCAACAACCCAATAAACTACCAAAACCATCTGCCCGCAGGAATAAGAAACTGCCATAACCATGACTTAGAATTGCTGGACCCTTATGGCCAAAATTGGTGCAGAGACTAAAGGAGAAAGATTCAGAGGCAACACAGGCAAATTGCAACCTCCAATACTTGAAGATCGAGACAACCCTTGTCACTAGAGGTATACATGGGTGGGTTTGGATGAATTCGATATATTTTGTCAAATCAAATTGAAAAAGTCAATTTTAATAATATTCAAATCAAAATCAATAGATTTAATTACAAAACAACATATATTCAATTTTTACAATAAGTGAGTTGAGTCAATTTGAAATTTTTATTTATTTTAATATTTTTTTTATTTTTATAATTTAACTCTTGTTAAACTTTTTTTCATATACATATTATCATATATTACTTGAAAAATAAAATATTAATTTAACATGTATTATTCAGTAAAAATAAATAAAAAAAATAAAATTATTATATATATATATATAACTTGTATTTAATTTTTATTATGTCAATTCAAAATTTAAATAAAAAATTTAATTTATAATTATTTTTAAACTACAACTAATATTTAAATATATAAAACCACTCATCGATTTGTCGATTTTTTTATACACCCTTACCGGTCACCACCAGATCATCAACCTAGAAGCAGAGGAGAGCAGAGGCAATGGCATTTTAGCCATGGGAAAAACAACAAAGGAATTTTCAAGCACCAGCTTTAAACCCTTAGAATCGCCTTCCTTGAAACCTCCTAATGATTCAATTGCTTGCCATTCCAAAAGAAACAAAAACCATCGACACTAAGAAGAGACAGAATCATGAAAACACGGCTCCCTTAACCATAGAGCCACACTGCAAGACAATAAGAAACCTTCGCGAATATAATCATCCTGCAAGTCAAAACCAAATAAAACTATTCACAGCCTTATCTGGTGATGAGGAGGACAATCCATACTTTAGGGAGGAGATGGAACCATTCCCTGTCTCAAAGGGTATGAGGTGACACTAAATTGCTGAGAAAACTAGGGTAGAAATCTAAGAGAAATAAGACTTTTTGAGAGAAAAATCTCTCTATAAAGGATAAACAGAGAGTGTTTACCCAAGTTGACGACAGGAAATATGCTCCTGCGTTATGCAACATATACATTAAGGAAAAAAAATCAATATTAAAAAATAAAAAATAATATTAAAATAATTATTATGAGCTAGTTTTATTAATTTAAAATAATAATAATAATAATAATAATAATAATAATAATATATAATTATTTTTTTACATTGATATTTTGCATAAATAATATTTTAAAAATAATCATAATTAATTTAAATATTAAAAAACATCTCTTTATTTTTTTTTATAATCTTTATATTACTTTCTCATGAAAACTTTACCTAACTTTCATGCCCTCTTCGCGTAAAACGATGTGTAGTTGACGGCTGTATCATTTTTAAACGATATCTTGTTTTGTACCCTTAGAATTTCTTCCTCTGGGTTTTGCCTTTCTCCCTCCTCCGTCCCGTAAAGAGACTGTTCCTTCTTCAGAAAGGAGGTTTGCTCTGGAGATGATGAAGTATGGGATACTGAGCGTATCCTCTTGTCTACATCCAAGCTTAAGTGTTTCTTCATCCAATAATATCTCGGTAAGGCTATTCCCACACTTTTCCCTAACCCCTGGCGTGGTGGTGAAGGTGACAAGCTTTGTTCTGACCCCGTTGTGACAGGATGTGGGAAATGGTGGCACAGATGAAGCTATCCAGACTGTGAAACACTCAGCCGTTGATGGGTTTAAATGGCGTTTGGTTATTGCTTACGATGGCACCCGTTACGCAGGCAAGGTTCCTCTTTTGCTATTGATTGCCGCTTATTTCTAGTATTTTTCTTCATTTTTCCTTTTTTTATGGAGTTCCTTCAAGGCATCAACTCTGTCATGTTCCATCAAATTATAGCTAGCTTGATTTTAAATTGATCAAAAGGAACAAAATTATCCTTTTTATTTAATTGTCTCTCAAAGTGGAAAGATTAGACAATCAACCCATTTGAAACCTCTACTTTCTTTTAGCATCCCTAGTGCTACATCTCACGATTTCTATTCAGCTTAGTTGAGCCAGCTATGCCTATGGTGGTGATGTATCGGAATTAATATTAGAAGCATGCTCAACAATGCCTAATCTAAGTTTTTCAATCCAAGGCTTGTTACGGAAAATATTTTCTTACAAAACATTTTTCTCATTTTTCTGGCGTTTGGAGGAGCACTAATAAATATTGTCCTGTCAAAGGAAAACTAAGTTTTTTTTTTTTTTTTTTTAAGAAAAGAGGAAGTCATTTTATGGACTTTAATAATCTTATTACTTTAACATTAGTTAATGTTGCAATCAAATAATATAAAATATTTTCTTAGAAAACAATTTCTATGGAAAACACTTCCCATATATTTCCATGAAACAAATGGAGCCTAAACTTTGTCAAATCTTCTAAACTTCATGCTTTTGGCTAGTCAATGATACATTATGTTGTGGATGAGGTAGGTTTTCTTGTTTCATGTAGGAATCTGTGCTACTTTTATCTAAAGATCCCCTATGTCTGGCGTTTGGAGCTCCTGTAATCTAATGACGATGCCTTGAGGCTGTTGATATATTGAACTTCAAGCTTCAAATGCGCCAGCATCCAAAGTCCTTGCCATTGTCAGAACATTTTGTTAAAATTGTGCTATTTTTGTTATTTTTATTGTCAGGTTGGCAATTTCAGCAATCCCCTCCAACTATACAGTGCATTATGGAAAAAACTTTAATTCGAGTTACAAAGCTAGAAAGAAAAGATCTTCTTTTAGTTGGCGCAAGTAGGACAGATGCAGGAGTTCATGCGTGGGGTCAGGTCTGACTTTCTTACTCTTTTGAGGATTCTACAAGCATTAACGGACATGAAACAAACTCACTATCAGTTGAGGTTTCAGGTGGCACACTTTGTTACACCTTTCAATTATGACTGCTTGGATAGCATTCATGCAGCTCTCAACGGTCTTCTTCCTCCTGATGTCCGAGTTAGAGAAATTAGCGCTGCAGTTCCTGAATTCCATGCTCGATTTTTGGCAAAGAGCAAGGTTTATCACTACAAGATATATAATGAGACCATCATGGATCCATTTCAGCGCCAATATGCATACCACATTGCTTATAAACTCGATGTTGATGCCATGAGACAAGCTGCGAAGCATTTTATAGGAATGCATGATTTCTCTGCTTTTGCCAATGCATCTCGCAATGATCGAGTGCCAGATCCAGTGAAGACTATTTTTCGTTTTGATGTCATCGAAAAGGTAATAGAGATTTCTCCTAAAGACAGCTGGTTTCTTTGATTAAACCTCCTGGCTTAAGCTGTTCCTAAATGCATGGAGTGAGTTTCACCCAATATTATATATGGCCTCATTTTACCTTTTTGTTATTTTAGTTTTGCATGAATAAAGAATTTAAAACCGATTATTCAATTATGGAGTAAGGAAAAAACTGAGTTTCAATTGTGTGTACTGTTAGGGGGCTCTACTACAGCTAGAAGTTGAAGGCACGGGCTTCTTGTATAGACAAGTGCGGAACATGGTAAATGAAAGTTAATTTTCTTCTATTAGCCAAGTGATGTCAACAATCTTGACCACGCCACAACAAATTCTGTCAAACATTTGGGTGGTAAGTGAAAGGCATAAGCAAATTCTGTGTCCTTCAATTTTGCAGGTTGCTTTGCTCCTCCAAATTGGGAAGGAAGCAATTCCTCCCGAAATTGTCCCCAAGATTTTGGGGACTCGTGATCGCAAGGAGCTGGCCAAATACACTTTGCCTTCACCACCTCATGGGCTGAGCCTTGTAGCTGTCAACTATAACGAAGAGCACCTTGGGCTTCCCTCAGGTTGCCCCAGAATTAGCTTTGGTAGGCATCGAAGCGTTAGCAAATGCAAGCTTCCTTTGTATTAGATTTAGCCGTTTGGTCATTCCAAATGAAAAGAACCCTTAAACATTCAATATAGTTGAATATGTTGATGAAATTCTAAGTTGAAATCAATTTTGGTTATTGAGAAAGGCTGTAAATTTTGATCATATAACCAAAGAAAAGTTTACCCGCCACACCATCTTTCATTTTGGGAAAAAAACTAATTGCCACTCGCACCCTTGCAAAATGGGCCTGTTCACTCGGGATCATACTTTGCATTGCCCTAATATGAATGCTCTGCCCTATGGATGACTAACATTCATCTGTTTTTTGAGATTGTTCATTTCTTAAGCAGCTGGCTGCATATGACGTGATTTCATTAAAATTCTAAAATTGATCTGACCAGGAAGGCATGAGGATTACGTATCTGTTGGATGCTTCACTTGTTTAAACCAAATGCGAGAATTTATTGGCTGCTGCTGATAGTTGGTTCTCGGTGATTTATTTCCTTAGCGTTGTCACAGGAAATTACAGCTCTACAAACCATTTCCTTCTAACTAATTGCAAGTCGATGTCTATTATTGTATTTTGTCCTTTTCTTTTTGCTCGAGGTATCAAATATCAAATCCATTAAAATAATATGCACATACAAGCAGTAAGTTTATGAAAAGCTGAATGCCAATAGATTTTTCAAGAACAATTTGAGGAACAAAAGGCATCTCCATAAATTACCAAAAAAAAAATTAATTTCTAGACATTCATAATTTAGGTCTCAAAAAACCTAAGTTCCATCATAAATTCTTGTTGCTTTGGGGAATACCAAGCAATAGCTTTCGCTGAACCAAGGACCTGTAATGCATACTCGATCGCAAACACTGGATCATGCATTCGAATATGCCAATCTTTGTTCTGCCAATCAATTACAATTCCAGAATCAACTCTGAAACTGAAGGGTCCGGCAATCTGCAATAAAGCACATGGGAGAATCTTATACATTGCTTCCAGAAATTGTGACCTGGATAAATATCTAAAATATCAAAAAGCATGTAAAATTTGTCATTCATAAAGCTATCGACGATAATGCAGATCTATTATCCCTTGTTTCTGCACAGTTCTTTACATTTCGTTGAAATAACTAATTTCTTCCACAAATAAAGTGTGGTGTCAGAATCAAAAGCCAGAAATGTTCCAAGTAAAATATGGACACAAACTGCTATAAAATAAGAGGTTACTAATTATGCAAGCCAAACATAATAGATTACGAAATAAAACAAAACAATTTCAAACTTTCTAATATAAACAGTAGGTTCAGGCTTAATTTTGACATAATGCAGATAAATAAAAAACAATAATAAATTTGTTGTAACAACTTCATTGGTTTGTATTTCTGTCTGTTTGTATCATACACATTAGACATGAAAACATCTGGCAAAGGTAAACATAAGAGATTACATACCTGCTGTTGAAGAGAAATGGTTGCATTGGGGCAAATTGCTCTCACTGCTTCCACGGATGGCTGTCTAGAATTGAAAAAATCTTGCGCTAATTTAGCAGCACCCGAAACAAACTTGGACCCAGAAGGAAAATCCAAATGAAAATGAAATCGAGTAAGATCTAGAAATAGTCTTTGGAAGTTTCCATGCTGAGCCGTAACTGAAACAGATGAAAATATATCAGCCAACAAGCCAGATCTTACTGCAGGTGTATAAAGACATAAGCCTTTAAAACCCTGAAAATCATCCACTTGCGATCTAACCGAGTTATCTCCAAGACAGGTTGTCATAGCAGCACCTGCATGTGCTCAAGTATTAGCAAGGGTTGAAGATAAATATTTCGAATGAATTAGGAGTTAAATAACCTTCAGAATGTTGAGATAACAAAATAACTATCAGGGGATAGCAGCTACAACTTTTGTAGCATGTCCAAGGCTTGAAGCTACATTTGACTTCATTAATAGACATGTGCAGAACCTGTACATGTATATGTTCCCAAAAGCACCAAAGTTTTCACATTTCTAATGAGGCTATTTGGGGTTTCAAATTTTATTGTGCTCCACCAGAGGGTCACTTGCAAGGTAGATTGAACATTGAAGACAATTTGATAATTTTGAACTAAATGAATGAGCAAACATCTAAATTTCATAGCAACAACCTCATGCCCTCCTCCCTCATCTGGAGTGGACCACAACTAGTATACAGAAATTCTTTCCAAAGTTAAGAGCTTGCATCATTACCAATGATCCCTGATGCAGAAATGTGGGGATTTGAAAGCAACAGATCAAATGGTTGCACCATCTTCAACTTCTGAGCTTTGCTTCTCCAAATATCTATATTTTTCTTAAAGGAAAAAGCACTTTTCACAGAGAAACCAGGAAGCAGTGCTGCAGGAACTCCCAAGGCATGACCACCTTCAAACAGCTTTGGAGATCCCGCATTATGATGCATACACAAATGGTAACTGGCACCAGAGTCAGAAGCAACAGAAGCGAGGTCAAAGGCCATGGAGAAAGGTACATCCCAATAGCTACCAGTCTTGTCAACAAAAAGTCCAGGAGAAACTGCCTCCAGCGTTAAATTGTGATTTGGGAACTACAGGCATAGGAAAAACAAGAACAGCAATAATAATATTTTTCAAGAAAAAAAAGAGTGCCAGTATAAAAAAAAAAGTAAAAAAACACCTGCCTTGTGATGAAGGGTTGCCTTCTTACGGGTTGTCCTATTATGACCGTAAGTTTCAAGGCTGAAGAGAAGCGTATCATCAGGGGTTAATAAGAGCTCTGAACAGAAACCAAGTGCGTATAGGGATTTATCATGAAGATGTCTACAAATGGTATGGAGGCGGGAGGAGTTTGAGGAGTGCCAAGCACCACTCTCATTAATAGAGGACAAAAACTTTTGCAAATTGAATTGACCAAGCAACGTGCCAAACCTGCATTAACTTTAAAACCCTATCAGCCATAATAAAGCAAATCAAGAATGGCCCTTTTTCTTTCAATTTAAATTGAATTCCTTTTATCATTCAAATAAACATGATTGTAAATCCAGAGACACACAAAAAAAAAAAATACCAATTTTGATTGAAAGTGGGAATAGCGAGGACGCTTTGGAGAGAGAAACCATGTCCTCCATGTGGAGGCGTGGGAGGGGAATAGGAAGGGATAAAGGGTGAGGACATGAAACGTTGGAAGAAATGGATCTGCTTGGGCCTGGACAATTTTGTGCCTCTCGAAAGTCCGAGTGGAAGCGGGTCTCCAGGCACCGCCCGAGCTTCTCCTTCCAGAGTTATGGGTGTGGACATGTCCAGCTCCCAAAAGCCTCCGTCCATTGCCCATCTCAGCTTCTTCATTATCGTCTTCAATTTCTCTCTAGTCTTTTGTGGTCACAACCCAGTACTGAGTAAAGAGCGCAAAGACAGACCAATTGACCACTGCAATGAGCGCTTTTGCTGCGACAGCTTGAAAATTTAATTTAGCCACACAGAATGGAGAGAAAAACGATGCGTTTTCCTTCAGCTGGAAGATGGCGCTGGTAGCGAGGAAGTTTATGGAGTGCCCATTGGCATTTTATTACCATAATAAAATGCCCTTCTTTCCTTTTGAAGTGTGATTGATTAAATTAATAATAGTTTTTAATGATGATTTAAAAAAAAATTATAAATTACTTATTATTATTTATTAATGTATTTGTTTTTAAGTATTACCACAACCTTCCTAAAATATAATTACCATAGCCACAACCTTCCTAAAAAATAATTACCATAGCCAAAACATTTTACTTCAACGCTTCCTTCTTCTTTCTCTCTCTCTCTCTATAATATTTTTGTTAAAAAGAATACAGCTAATTCAATGGCTCCTTTTACTTTCACTTGCATTTTGAGAAAGAGGGGACAGTGACAGAACAACATGATGAATTCATCTCTATTTCACACCCATTTCTTCCATTTTGAGCAAAATGATTGAGGATGTCATTACACGATAATAAAAACAATTTTCAGTAATCCCTTTGAAGAAATGATTCCTTCATACGAGGACAAAAACACATCATACACAAAACAATAACAAAATTGGGACACCAACCTATTCCCAAATCCAAAATGCCTACTCAACATCAATTGTCCAAACCTAATGACTAATTTGATGTAATTTCATGTTACTGCCATCACTTCTGCTGTCCTCCTCCACCTTCATGTAATAGCAACTCCAGCAAAAATGGTAACGAATCTAATAATCAAATCTACATTAAGACAGGGATCAGGTGATGTAATATTACTGCCATTACAAATCAGACTGGCTTTGCTTAAAAAAAAAAAAAAAAAAAGAAAGAATCCTTATGGACTTTGCACAAATGCCAGAAACAAATTGAAAGAGTGCAGACACCCTGGCGAAAAGAAGTATAAATTCCCAATCAAAATGAGCAGGTGAACTCTCCAAGCTGTTAATGCTGATCTTGAATTTTCAACGAAACTAGTTCACTCTCTTGCACTTGATTCCTGAATTTAAAACCAGGAGGGAACCATCTTCGCAGCCTGTCTGGCCAGAACCTAGAAAAGAAACGTCAAACCATTAGAATAGATGTATTTTAAAAATCAATAACAATAAAATAAAGCTTCTTTTTTTATTTTTTTTTTCTAAATTAAAAAACAAAACCAAAGATCGTTGCCCATGTGTAATGTAACTTGTATCCTATGCTTCTCAATGTCATGTTCTCATTAGAACTATCACATCTCACTTTTGACACTATCATCAGAATTGTGTTTGAACTGAACAAGGTAGAATTTGGGGAGTTATATTGCAAGTACCATATGGTAGGAACTAAGCAGAAGGTAACTAAATCTCTGTTTCTTTCTTTCTTCCTCAAATAACAACCAAGAAAAGGAATAAAAAGGTGGATTCACATCATGTCTCATATTGCTAGGCTGTCCATCTCCATAACCAAGTGATATTTTATCAACAAATAACTTCAACCAACGTTGTAACATATTTTGATAACTATAGCCACAGGTGCATAACATCATAAGTTTAATGGATAGAAGGCTAGGTTATATTGCATATAGAATTTCCATATATATCACTAACCAGACATTGCAAGGGGCTCACAGCTAATAACTTAAAATTTTGTAACAAGAAGATTAGTTTTCCGTGACTTACAGATCCAATCTTTCACATATTGCCCGACGCACGGAAGAGTTCAGACCATATGCTATCGAGTTGAAGAGTCCCTGAAACATAAGAAAAAGAAAGCTAACTAATTTTCATTTATTGAACTTAAAATCATAAAGCAATCCATTATAGAGACAACATTATCAGTCATACTAACTATAAAATTTTTCCATTTTTCAGGAGCTCCTTTCTTTGTCAATAGTTACCTAGTCCATGAAATCACTTCTGAACAACCAGTAGTCATGCATTAGAGGGCGGGAACTGCGGAATGTTTCAGCAAGGCCATCTAAAACTATAAACCTAAACTAATAATAAATTTGCCTCTAGGATATTCATATCCTGGCTGCATCAAACTCTTCTACTTTAGAAGACATTTTAGCAAATTATCTACTCCCCACCAGCAGTGAAAAAGGGATATCAACATAAATCCTAATCAAGAATCTGATCAGAAGATAAAATGACACTATTATCCAAATTGATAAATTATTTCCATGGAAGGAATTTCCTAGAACTAGTGTCATTTCCCAAATGCAGAAACATGTAAAAATAAAACATTAACTGTCACTGTTCATTTACAATCAAGATAAATAGTTCTTGGATGGTTGGATCTGCAAAATATTTATCAAAATGTGATCAATCAATGTAACCATAAAGATTGTAACCGTTGCTAGGATATTCCAGGAAAAACTTGATTAAAAGAGAATACATTAATGGTCATTGGAATTACCATAAGAGCAGCTGTTCCAACATCAAGAACTGAGAGCCAAAGGATTTTGTGGCCTGGTGCAACAAAATCATGAATGCGGTTGATTGTGCCAAAAGCCCATGATCCTATTAGGATGAGTGGATAGTATCCCCATCGGTTCAAAGCCTATGCAAATAAAGAAATCAGTGCAATGATCCTAAGAGGAAACTTGTTTCCTTTACCTATGATTTAGTCTTCATAAATGAATTAAACACCTTTGAAAAAAAAAAAACAGAGAAGAGACACAACAAGAATGATGGAGGTAAATTGGAAAAAAACTGAAAAGACAATACAACCTTTTGATTTCTAAGAACTGTGGCTTTATCAGGGATATTAGCAGAACAACTTAACAGGTGAAAGAAAAAGGAAAATTCTGAAATACAAAGTTCCATTTCCACAATAAAGTAAAGAAACCGAAAAGTATGGACAATAATCAGGATGTCTCCAGTACATCAGATGTTCTGTTGATATTCTTCAGTCTAAGGAGGATGATACAACAAAAGTCAAACACATAATTTGAATGGTGCATTCTATCAGCAAAAGAAGTATGCACATCTACTGGAATAGAATAAGACATCCAATCTCCTGTTCATATCTTGCCTTGCATCAATTCTAATCCAAGAAACTAGTTGTAAGAAACACACCTTCATGTCTGGTCTTGCATCAAATTGATATGCTCGGTCTGACATGCCTACTGCCATCTGAAATTTCCGATCATGTTGTAAGTGTTGCCTCAACTTGTATACAGTCAAATAGGAAAAGGAAAAGATTAGAGTTCTGTACATACACGTGTTGCATTATTTAGCATGCGTATGACCTGAAAGTATGTAAACCCATTGTAAAGTATTGCACCCCAGAGTGGTGCATAAAATGTTATAAAGTGAATTGCCTGCATATGTAGATAGAAATACATAGGCATGACTAACACATCAGAGATTAAATAAAGGAAACTGAAATTTTGAAGAAATTCATTCTTTGATCGAGGCAACTTCTAACATCCACAATCGTTGACAGGTTTTTGAGTTGGTTTTAAATATGAAAATGGTAAAAGAAATGTCTTGCAGCTTCACTTTCCTGAAGTATCAGAGCTCTAGCTACAAAAGAATCCTCGGGCTTTAAAAATAAAAGTAATATACAGAAAACTATCATGTACTTGCCTTTCTTGTTCTCCCTATTTCTGTCCAACACCATGCACCTAAATGTCCATGATTATTACCAATGGAGCGTATTACAGTCATAACCAATGACGTTCCTGCAGGAAGCAGTCAAACTCTACATCATTTTCCATTACTTGGGAAAAATAAAAGGCCTAACAATATGGAAAAATGTCACAGAAGTCCAAAACATATTTGAAAAGTAAGCAAGCCACAGTAGGATATGTTTCACGTAGGCATCAAGTGCACCAAGTATAACTGGCTCCTTGTTGAAGCCAAAGGTTCATGTGACGTAAAATCTTTTAAACTATTGTGGCATAAATAAATTCATACCCCAAACATACAAATGAAACATGGCCTCCAAGTCTTCAACATCTGTTTTGTGTTTAACAACAGTACGATGAAGAGTAAAAGCAATAGTCGTGGTCCACAGAAAAGATGCTACACAGAAGAAATGTGTGCTGTAGCCCTGAGCAATACAAAAGAATCCTTTGGAAGGATCCCTGCTTACAACAGAAGTTTGTTATGCAAAAGGCAATGACAATGACTTTGATAGTATAGAAGAGTGGAAAAAGAACAAGGAACAGAGTTATTAAGCTGTAGGAAGCATACCCAACTATGCTGAAGAAACTGCAAAGCATGTCCTGCACCCAACAAAATGTAGTAAGTGTTTATAATTCAAAATCGTTTAAGCAAGAGCACAAGAAAGCCAATGACTGGGATCATATTATCAGAAATAAAACAAGTATCTACAACATATATGAGGTAATATGGTCAAATGGTGGGAACTAGCTCCAATTTCCAAGTTGCTAAAATGGAAAATCTAACTTGGTTGGATATAGCATTACAACTTTGAAACTAGTAAATAATACATTCAGTGAATTGATTGAATTAGTACCCAAAACCGAAAAGGGGCCAAAAAAAAGCCACCTTTATTTCTTTAATCGGAAATTAAATTTGAAAATGTGTAAGATTTTCCGGAAGTTAATTCATAAAGAGATTTAAAAAAAAAAAAAAAAAAAAAAAAAACTTAGATCAAATACGCCAGATAACAAGTGAAGTAGTAGGGAGTATAATCAGTGAAAGCAAATTACAAGTAAGATCCACTTGTTAAACAGTTGAAAAAGATTTGCAAATAAAGCAGAAGACGTTATTTCGAAACCAGAAATAGATTTTGAACATAAGATGAAATCAACCATGTTAAAAGATGAAGACAAAGTAGTTAGATCCAAAGTGTGGCAGAGAGAGTGAGAGAGAGAGAAAGCATACGGAGAGGGCGAGATAGAATACAAGCTTGAAGGAGAACTTGCGTAGCTCTTTGAAGAGGACATAACATAGAACTATGAAGCTGGACCCTACAAATGAAAGACTAGATGCCCCTGCGTTCACCGACGTAAGAATCTGCCGATCGTGAGCCGTGAGGTTACCGGCGACCTGCACCATCGCCATTCTCGATCTGTATGTTTCTGATAATTACTCGAGTCTTCAGTTGGCCACTACATAGTAATACGCGCGAAGACGGGGAAGTGGAAGGGAAGAGCCAGGAGGCTATAATTGGTAAAATAAATGCAAATCTACTACAAGTTCCTCGCCTTGGCCGAGTGGCCAATTCATTTGACTACCATGTTAAGAGTGATATTGGCTTCCGCGTTTTAGGTCTAATCTCTTAAGGGGCAAGTTTTTCTTTTCAATATTTCTTTTGCAATTTGATTATTGAATTATGTTTGTGGCCCAAATATCCTTCCTTGTTGATTATTTATTTCCTCATTTATTTTAAAATTATATTTTAAGCAAATAAAAATTATTTTATTCTAATAATTTTTAAAATATCAGTATCATTCTCAATGATATATCCTCTTAGTTATTTTAATAAATTAAATTACTTTTAAAATATTTTTTAGTTAAATATTTAAATTATTTAAAAATTAATTTTAAATAATTTTATTAAATAATTATTTATTTATTTTTAAATTAACTTATAAATTAAAAAATATATTTTAAATCAAAAAATAAATAATCAAATCAAACATCTTTTTAATTATATATCATAAAAAAATAATTAAAAGACAAGAAAAATTATGAATTAAAAAATTTAACCGAAGCAAAATAAAGAAACAAAATCATATAACTTTTAAAATATAAGAAAAAAAGTAATTAATTTTGCCAAAACGTATTTCCCAAAAGAAAATGTAAGGTTTTAATTCTCATCGCAGGTTTGTGCAAGTATTTACCATGGCCACCAACACCTTGCGATTTCTAGCACGACAATTCAATTATGCTAATTTGTTTCAAAAACACCCCATGCACACTTATGTTTCAAAATCTTTATCAATTACATGATACGATTAAATACGACCGTAGTAATTGTTAACAACCTCATTCACACCATCACAATGTAAATTGCTCCTTCTTCGCATGACTGTTAAGCTGTGACTGGCAGTATGAATATGAATCATGAGCTAGCGTCTGCAAAACCGAACAAAATGCTCCATCGCTTCAGTTATCTACCAAAATGCTACACACATATCACCAACAAAAAATGATCAAGAATGCCACACTACCTGTTCCTGGGAATTGAAGTACACAAATGGCGTATAGTTTAGGAAATTTGAGACCCTAGAGGTATATATATCTGCATACCTGCCATTGCAAATTCAAACACATTTAAACATTGAAGAAGAAAGACTTTTAATGCAATCAAATAAAGCTGAGAATTGTATATGTTCAATCTTGGATTAATAGGCAAAAGCACCTACTTCTCAATTTGTCTCATCAAGTGGCTTTTGTCCCACAGGCCTGCACGTGAAAGAAATCCCCACCTAATGCAATATGGCAACAGCATGTTAACTTGATGTTCAAATGTCTTAAAAGAATTGCAGGTACAAAGCAAAATGATCCATTCAATTCCGTGTAATGCCTGATGCAAGACTGCGGTTAAAGATTTTAGGTATAGTGTAATTTAGAAAATAACCATGCTGCATTATTTTGGGCATTTTAGTGATTTAGGGAACTGAATTGTCATTAGGGTTAGGGCTATTCTATCATCCTCTATTACATATTTATGATTTTCATTCATGGTTCTTCACCAATGCCCTAGCCATCTGAAAAAGGATGTTCGTCAACCAACTTACAGGCATACCTACTTATCCAAAGACCACAAAAATCTAATTAAGAAACTGGAACTAAACTTAAAACAAGAGTGCATAACATAATTTGAGACATGAATCGTAGGTAACTAGGGCCACTGCCACATTGCAAAATCTTCTTCCAAGTCTTACCTCCTATTGAAAAGTTCTCCGTCTGCTTCTAGCATGGGAGCAATTTTTTCATCCAGTCTTTGCATGACAATCAATAACTTTTGGATGCTTTCTGTGAGTTCTTGATCATCCATGTTAGTCGCAGCAAGGGTCTGACGGAAACAAGAGAAACATACTACTTGCGTGAATGATATAAATCAACAGATAATCATAGACATAAGCAATAGTTAGGGTACTATGCTAAAACTCCATTTTTTTGCCAGCAGCCCCACATTGTTGACGCGAGAAACTTCTAAACACGTCTAACATTGGATAGTAGGGTGTCAAAAATACAATGCTATAAGCACTGCACCAGACATCACAGACACAAGAAAACTGCATGGAGGATAGAATCATTGAATGCAATTACAAGAATGAGAAAACCAATATATATATATATATATATGCTCACCTGAGCAGGACGCTCTTTATTTCGCCTTTGCAGAGCAAGCCGAAGTTGGTTAAAAAGATCCCCTACAACCTCCTTTTGATTAATAAGTTCGATCAGTGCAGCTCGATGATCCCGACTACGAATTAAAGCAGTGTACTGCAGTTCCAGAATTTAATACACAAGTAAAGAAAACCATGGTCAGAATTCCATACTATCAAACATAAATACAAGATTTTGACCAACTAAAGTGTTGTTTAATATAATATTTCAAGGACCAAAATGCAATTAAATTTAAAAGCGTAGAGAATAAAGTGTGATATAAATTAAAACTTCAATTTTATTATTAAACCAAAAATTTCCCCAATTTTTAAAATAACAAAAAATAACATTAGTTGCACACAAAAATATTTGAGACTGGGCTCTAGAAAATACTTTTTCTAACAGACTTCACAATTCTATTAGTACTTGTTGAGTGAATCATTAAGAAAGTCTAAACTCCAATGCATGTAGAAAAATATAAAGAATGAATCAATTTCCTAACCTCTTCTTCCAATTCTCGACAAATCAATGCTGTTCGCCATCGTAGATGGACTTTTGATTGACTTACATCAGTGTAAATATGATCACCGACATACAATATTTCATCACCATGTATATTTAAGGAGTTCTCAACCATCTGAGCACTCCCACCTGAGTACAAACCTCCTGCAGAAGAAAATAAAACATTAAGATATAAAATTTCATGAAACATGGGCCATCAACTTGTATAATGGTAAATTTCTTGACATTTCAACCAGAGATATGAGATTGCATATTGAAGGTGTAGGATCAGTCAATCCAAGCAACAGTGTTTAAGCATAGCATTGTTTCTAATTCTTTTTTTTAGGTCATTACTTCTTTGAGGCCAAAATGAAGTAATAGCCTTTTTTTTTTGGAGTAGATTGCTGAATCATGCCAACAACAAATAAAACAGGTGTGGGTATGCCACATAATCAAATGTGAAGCTCAAAGCTACAAGAGGCACAAAAACAAACGCAAATATAAAGCATAAATCACCTGTACGAGCTTTGAAACATGGACGCATCAAACCCTCACCCGTCACCACCTCATACAGTGGGTGTGACATTTGAAAGAACTCTGGCTTCCTAGCCGAGACTATCACCTATAGAAGCCAAGGAAAATAATACATCATAATGCAGAGGTATCACTTTCAATCTGTTAGAAGTAGCCAAATATTTCAACAAAATCATGGCAACTTCTATTCTCTAGGTGAAATTGAAATTAAATAAGGTAACTGCTTAGTGGTGTAAGAAAGAAATGAGACTCCAAGTACGCTAAAAGGAAAGAATGGTGCTGGAATGTCTTAACATTGTGGTAGTGATATTTGCAATACGTTTTCAGAAGTAAAGCTTAGACCAAGATTATTCTCTTAAGCTTGTGTGATCACTTTAACAGAAGCACAAATGAAATTATGGGAGACAGCTTGACAAGCAGTAAAATAGCCAAAAGGTTCTCTACTCACCATGTCAAATAGATCACGCCAGTCCATATCATTTGGGAGGAATCTGTTAAAGGAATGCTTCATCATTTTGTCTGTGTAATGATAATCAGAGTTTGTAATAAGCAGAAGCTTTTTACCAGCCTGTCACCAGAAAATTTTAACATCAAATAGATGGCTACAATATGTCACAATTATGTGATATTATAAATTCAGAGCCATACCTCCTTTTGATCTAAAAGTGCTAAAGGCAATTCTGGGTCTGGTTCCACAAACAATTCAGGCTTTGACATTATCTCACTCTGTTGTAGAGAGATTGATCAGCACATTCTTGTGAAACAAACCCTTACACACACAAAATAAAACTCCCTTAGATAAAGTTACCTTAAGCTGGCCTTCTACATGTGCCCGAAACAGAGCCTTCCCAACAGCCTGAAAACCACATCACAAGTCAAAAGACAAACAAATATACTTCATCATAAATCTGTCCTTTTAATAAAATAATCCATAGAGCATGCCTTGTAAAGTCCTTTATAATCAAGCGGACCAAGTTCTGCTGCTATAGCTCCTTCATCCAATCGGTCAACCATCTACGAGTGGAATCCGAAGGCTTTTGAGTATATGGGAGAAAACAAAAGGTAGCATAAATTCACATTGTTGTGATTAGATGGTTTCACCCAAGATAAGAAGATCACAACAATAACACATGCACATAACATTAAAAAAGAATATGGATTTCCCCAGTAGGCTTTATGATGCATGTAATTGCAAACAATGTGAAATTTATTTAAAGGAAACAGGAAAAAGTATACTGCAATTCCGCGCTACAGTTAGAACTTAGATGCTTAAATATCTAAATATTCTTGACTAGTTAATAAGATGGCAGAACATATAGCACATTGAGAACACTACCAATATCAATAATATTCCCTTTGAAAAGAAAAACATATTCTTATCACAATGGAAAGCATGATGCGAAGCAGCCTAACACAAGAAATGATGACACTGAAAATTACCATATTCTACAACTTGTTGCTGACACTATGCATAACCTACCTGCATGTAAGCCACAGCTTCTGAAACGGAGAACAATGTATTCAGGAACTCCCATCGACTCTCCTTCCGCAGGTCTACCAGTTCCCTTCCATACATCTCACTTCCATGCACGTAAAGTTAAACGCCACTATAGAAAATATTACTCCAGTTTTGCAACAAACAGCATATAAAATATAAATTCTGATGAAACTAAGAAGAAGGAACCCAGAAATATGACATCATTCATTTTGTTATTATCATGCATCTGACATGCATGTTTGCATGAGCATGGATATATTCAGTTCAGTCACTTGCTTGTTCATTAATCGAACATTGAACCCACCATTGCCATAGAACAGGCAATGAGATACCCTCTAGATGATAGATGATTATCAATAATCAAAATGAAAAGATTCACAGTTCAACCCATACCTGACAGCTTGAGTAGACAGCATTTTTGTGCCATGCATGGCCCTCTTTACATAACCAAATCGATCGGCTTTAACCAGATTGCCTCTCTCTTTGTCTATGACAAGACCCCTAATTACCAAGTCAGGATCAAATGCAAGTCCATCAACTGGGAAACCCATGTTTCGCAGATTGTCCATGCAGTAATCATAAGCCCGTCCTTCCCAAGCCTGTGATAGTGTAAATCATTGCTCTCATGAATTTTTACTCATGACTAATTTTATTGTAAACAAATATGAACCAATATCTACCATCACATTGTAATGTATCAAAGTGTAGTCCATGTCATATCCAATGGCACTGATGGACCGAAGATTCAAAGTACGGCTACAAAATATACCACGAGGTGAATTCCTTGCTGAAAAAGGACTCTGCACATTAACCATATATGTTGTCAGAACAAAGAGAGCAGCATTGCTGTGTTTAGAACCAAAATCAGTGTGATATTTCCAGCATTTTAGACAAATACAAACTGGTGGCTCCACACTAGTATATCACCTCATGCAGCCAACATCAGAAACAGCATGGACAGTAGGGACCTAAAAGTCTCAAAAGTGCAAATTGCGCTCATTTATTTAGAAAGGCAAAGCTTGTGTAAGTACATGTCAGTAGCATACAAATGGCTGATAAAAAAGCATCTAGTCCATATTCAACAATGTGTGTGCAAAGCAAACCCACAATGTTGAAAGAAAAGTGAATAAGCAAGAATAAGGCTAACGTAAAAAAGAAAAAAAAATTATAGAAAATACAAATAAAAGAACTGGCGATGATTTCATAGACCATCTTCTAAGTCTAGAGCACACTGAGAAGCATCGGCTGTGTTACGATTTGCTTAATGGACTAGCTATTTCAAACCCGCACTGTAGTTTAGCCATCTCAGAGGCATTGCCGGAACCAGGAAGTAACTTGAAAGACAAATAAAAGCCAAGCAGTGGGATATATCTCATAGAGACGTTCATCGCCTAAATAAAAGTGCAACTAGTACAGCTACACTATGCAACTTGAATGTGCACAAAGAGGCTGCTTAGTCAGACAAACAAGAAAAGCAACGAAAAAGGAAATAAGGATGGGCTAACAGCACCAGTATGCCCAAGTCTCTAAGCAAATCCTCAGCTTCTTGAGCTTTCAACCAAGCGACATCCTCAATTGGACCTTCTAAAGTAACCTGCGGATCAATCCCTACGAGGAAAGGAAAGACCAAGAACGAATAGTAATTAAAAACCGAAAACCAAAGAATAATCCCTTAATGAAACACTGAAAAGTGGACACAGTAACAGTAGATTACCAATAGAATCAAGATGATCATAGTTGAGATTCAAATCCCCTTTCGTGCTCTGTCCCAAATAATCAAACCCGTATTTACTGGACGAAGTAACCGAAAACACTTGTTCTCCAACGGTGGAGGGGGACTTGGAATCGAGAGTGCACCGACACATTGACGTCAGAGGTCTGCAGCTGAAATGAGAAATGGGTCTGAGCGGAAGAGGATAGTTGACTGGCGCAGCCATTAGAAGGCCACCAACGGTCTCTCTATGGATGAAAAAGAAGGATCCTTTGCCAAAAAGCTCCGCTGCCATGGGCATATTAGCTTGGCGCTCTGGCGTGCGCAATTATTACGTGCTTGCTGCTTACAGCTTCTGGTAGGAGCAAAAATATCTATCCGAGATTCTGAATTGTAGACAATGGGGATGAGAAACTGAAAGTGAAAGAAGAGTGGTGAGATTAAAAAAAAAAAAGGAGAATTTTGTGGATTGACTCCTTTGTACACTTTTTCTTTGATGTTTGTCTTTGTGCCAGTGTCCGTATGAACAGGAGGCTAACCCTTGTCATCAACGGCTAACAATCCCCTTCACAATTCCCGTGCGAGTCTATGATATGGGCTTTAGCTAACATCAGCAGTGCATAAGAGCCCAGATCCTTGTTTCCCTTGAGCTTGTAAATGCAATTACAGGGCCCAATTAACTATCAGCCTCATGCTGCTGTATCACAGCTTGGAACGCTTAGGCCTTATAGCTCGTTCCAACGTGGGATGTTTTGTTCGTTGTTTTCCAGTGTGCTTGGAGGGAGTTTATAGAGGTTTTTTTAAAGTAAGAAAATGGCGATCTTTCAATCCAGGGTTGAAAACGTGAGATTTTTAAAGTTTTAAAAACTCAAAAAATCTTACCTCTTTCGAAAATAATTTTCCTTCCAAACAAGTAGTTTAAAAACTCATATCTCACACCAAAAACCTTAAGCTTTGGTCAGAAATTAAACTTTAAGACTTTCTGCGGCAGGAGATATCATGCACTCCACCAGGTCAATGGCATCGAACATGGGATGTGATGTGGTCACGGGAGCTGTCACTTGTCTTTTATTTATTATTGTTTTTTCCTTTTACTTTCGAGCAACCAGAGTCCAGACCAGACCCATCCTTGCGTTGCTGATTGCTTCAAGGGTCCGTCCATATCCATAGCAAGGGCAGAAAAATTGGTAACTTCAACTTTAAATATATGCTTTTGAATTCAAATAACAACAAAGAGGCAACAAGAATCACATTGGATGTATCGTAGCTAATTACAAACACGAGAATCCTTTGATGTTATGATGTTATCTTGTCCCTCACTCCCATTGGAAGCATCAACCATTGGCGTTTAACATGTTTGTCTGCGTATAAATCTTTATTTTGGTCTCATCATTTTTACTGTCTTAGTAAGCGACATGCTGCCCTCTTCTCGACATTACCTGTTTTAAGTCCCACACCTAAAATCCAAGTGTGCTTCCTCCACCACTATTTATCCTTGTGTTCCCTTCAAATTTAGTCACATTTATGATAAAAATGTATGATTTTCACTATTCTCTCTTCATTAGTGAATCTTGATACCATATTTTATGTAGCTTCATTTCAATTTGTTGTCTCCTCTTTCTCAAAGTCGATTCAACTTTAGTATTTTTTTCACAATGGTTCCCGTCTGCATGATAATTGATTTTTTCCCCCATTCTTTTTTCTTTGAAAAAAACACATTTCTAGCATCTCTTTCCTGGAATTCCAATGGGACAAGGGCATTGGCTTTGGCGGTTTATGCTTCAAAACTTGCACCTTCATCCTTCCTCTACTTAAGAATTTAAGAATTCAAGACCAAAAACGAAAGTCCCTTCTTTTAAAACTATCTTTATGTGAAGAAAGCCCTTTTAATACTAAAGAGCCTCAATTCCACTGAATACATTTATTTTTCCTGCAAATTAACAGATCAACCTTTAGCTACAAATTATTAACACAAAAAGCTGTATTTCCTTCTCGCAGCTATGATTCAAGTTCTCACAAGGCAGCAACAAGACTACTAGCATCAGCAGCTACAGAGCTATCACATCCATATACACTGGCTGTTGGAAAAAGTTAGAGTAAAGACATGAACAAAGAAGAAGCTGCAGTCAATTCATCAGTGCCAAAGATTAGCAACCAACAAGATTCAGACAGGACCAATGAGAAAAAGAAAGGCATAAACACAGTACCTCATTACAAGTTGTTCTCATTTGCTGACTCCTTGGACATTCTATTAATGTTCATTGGTACAGTTGCTGCTTTTGGGAATGGGATCTGCATGCCGCTTATGACCATACTATTAGGAGAATTAATTGATTCTACTGGCAAAGCTGCGAGCATGACAGTTGTGGCGCATAATGTTTCTGAGGTATCCTTGGACTAGAACTTCAAAACTCTTATTCTTCTCTTTTGCTAAACCTTGAATCATTAATATGAAAAAAATTATTCGTATCATTCTGAAAGTTCTTCCACTGGTTCTCTCTAATCAATTACATTTGTTTCCATGTAGGCACCTTACTGTTCTCAATAAAATAATTCAACTACACCGTCATATGCTAAATTTTCTTGCATTTATATCTTCTAGAAGCTTAGTTATGTTGATTTATAATAACTGGGTTTATGTGGTAATAGCTTGACGAATTGAATCTTCAGGTGTCTCTGAAGTTTGTCTATTTGGCTATGGGGTCTGGTTTTGCTTCATTCTTTCGTAAGTTCACTGGATCCTTGCACTGTTAAAACTTCAACTTTCTGATTGTATAGCATGATGCAGTTTTTAAATTATTGAAAACTAAGCTCTCAGGGAAAAAATTGAGAACTGATATGGCTTCAATCAAAGAAAATAATGGTCCACATGGTTGAATTCCAGAGGTGGCTTGCTGGATGATCACAGGGGAGAGGCAGGTTGCTCGAATAAGAAGTTTATACTTGAAAACAATACTGAGGCAGGAAATTGCTTTCTTTGATAAGGAAACTAATACTGGAGAAGTGGTTGGGAGAATGTCAGGCGATATTGTCCTTATTCAAAATGCTATGGGGGAGAAGGTATTGCTGCCCTGTGCAAAAATTACACAACTATTATCATTTAGTCATTTACTCTGATGATCATTACATTCTTCCACTGGATTGAAGATGTACATACCCTTGTGCATTTTATTTACCTTTTTGCAGGTTGGAAATTCAATTCAGCTGCTAGCTTCTTTTTTGGGAGGCTTCGTAATAGCTTTTATTAAAGGGTGGCTTCTCACACTTGTCATGCTATCTTTAATTCCACCTATTGTCATCTCTGGTGCCATCATGAATAAGCTTGTAAGCAAGTTGGCATCTCGCGGACAAGCTTCCTATTCCCTTGCAGCAAATATTGTTGAGCAAACAATTGGCTCAATCAGAACTGTATGGTACTTTTGGAATTAAAAGGAAAAAAAGGATTTTCTTCTCTTTCTTTTGAAATATGAATATAATGGCCATTTTCCACACAGGTTGCATCTTTTACAGGAGAGAAGGAAGCTATTGCTAAATACAACAAATCCTTGATCAAAGCTTATGAGTCTGGCGTGCAAGAAGGCCTGGCTGCTGGGTTAGGCTTTGGTACTCTAATGTTTATTTTGTTCTGCAGTTATGGATTTGCTGTGTGGCTTGGTGGAAAAATGATACTTGACAAAGGCTACACAGGAGGGAATGTCATCAATGTGATTTTTGCTCTACTGACGGGTTCCTTGTGAGTTGCATGCTGTTCCATGTTTGTGTAACCAACATTGATTTACTGCGTTAAAATAAAGCTTCTATAATTAACAAAAAAATGAAAAAAGTAATTAAAAACGATTGCTCAATTCTTTTCTAGCTTGCTTTTAATAATGTGGAGCTCCATGTCAAGAACAAATATTAGATATATAAAATTTTATTTGGACTTTTTCAAGGTCTCTAGGGCAGGCATCTCCATGCATGAGTGCATTTGCTTCGGGAAGGGCAGCTGCAGTTAAGATGTTTGAGGCAATCAATAGGCAGCCAGAGATTGATGCTTTTGACACCAAAGGACTAAAATTGCAAGACATTCGTGGAGATATTGAATTAAGGGATGTTTATTTCAGTTACCCAACAAGATCTCATGAGCAAATATTCAGTGGTTTCTGTCTTTCAGTACCCAGTGGTACAACCACAGCTTTGGTTGGAGAGAGTGGAAGTGGGAAATCAACAGTGATCAGTTTGATAGAGAGATTTTATGACCCACAAGCTGGTGAAGTCCTAATAGATGGTGTCAATCTTAAAGAGTTTCAACTAAAATGGATCAGAGAGAATATAGGCCTTGTCAGCCAGGAACCTGTGTTGTTTACTTCAAGCATTAGAGACAATATTGCCTATGGGAAGGAAAATGCAACTATTGAAGAAATAAGAGATGCTGCTGAGCTTGCCAATGCAGCCAACTTTATAAATAAGCTGCCCCAGGTTTATATCATTAAACCTTCAGTTCCGAAGATATATACAGTGTTTTATCAACATATGATAGATGATTCCTGTTCAATTAGTGATCTTCTTCACAATGTTGTTCATTGTGGTTTCAGGGATTAGACACAATGGTTGGGGAGCATGGAATTCAACTATCTGGGGGCCAAAAGCAAAGGATTGTCATAGCCAGAGCAGTTCTGAAGGACCCGAGAATTCTACTTCTAGATGAAGCCACTAGTGCTCTAGATGCAGAATCTGAAAGGATTGTGCAAGAGGCATTGGACAGGATTATGATCAACCGAACTACTGTCATGGTAGCCCATCGCTTGACTACAGTGAGAAATGCAGATATGATAGCTGTTATCCAGAAAGGAAAGATTGTTCAAATAGGTGAAGTATTTTTGGTAGCTGAACTCTAGGCAAAATTGACCAACATAAGCTCATATGTTCCTTTAACTTCTGAATCGCTCAATAAATGTTATCAATAATTAGTTTCAAATAACAGATCCTTCCCACCCCCACCCCCCCTACCCTCTCCCCCACCAACCAACAACCCCCTTTCCTTGTCTTCTTTCCAAATAGCCACCCTCTTGTTGTGACACTCACATTTCTTTCAAACTTGCTAATTTGATTTTTTTTTGCATTACTTGTAACTTCAGAATGATGATATGTCCAGTTTACATACATGATTCATCATACTCCTTTTTTAACTGATCAGGTTCACATTTTGAGCTACTCAAGGATCCTGATGGAGCATATGCGCAGCTCATACAGTTGCAAGAATTTGGCAAAGAGCCAGAACAGAATATTGTAAACTATCCAGACAGTAGCCATCATTCGATCTGGGTTCCATTGAGTGCATCCCCCAGAGTTAGCATTTCCGAAAAGGTAGCTGCAAAACCACTTGGCACTACCACTTCAGAGACATCAAAACTGCCTCCAGAAGATCCTCTTCGTCGCTTGGCCTATCTTAATAGGCCAGAGATACCTGTGTTATTGCTTGGTGCTATAGCTGCTGTGGCCAATGGAATAATATTACCAATTTTTGGTCTGCTGCTTGCCAACATAATAAAAACCTATTATGAGAAAGAAGATCAACTCCGGAAAGATTCTAGATTTTGGGCATTTATATTTGTTCTACTTGGTTTTGTGTCTTTACTGGCTATGCCACTAAGCACATACTTTTTTGCTGTTGCGGGTGGTAGATTAATAAAACGGATCCGATCAATGTGCTTTGAGAAAGTGGTAAATATGGAGATAGCTTGGTTTGATGAACCGGAGCATTCAAGTGGAGCAATTGGTGCGAGGCTCTCAGCAGATGCAGCCGCAATGCGAGGTTTAGTTGGAGACGCATTTTCTTTGCTCATTCAAAATAGTGCAACGTGTATTGCTGGTTTGGTCATTGCTTTCCTCTCAAGCTGGCAAGTCGCTCTCGTAGTCCTTGCTTTGTTACCACTGATGGGACTCAGCGGATATGTTCAGTTGAAGTCCATGAAAGGATTCAACGCAAATACAAAGGTTAGCTCCAATCTTCACCATAAAATATAGGTTAATGGTTGCTTTTTGCTTAAAATCCTCAACAGTTGGTGAAAAGGGGATTGTAAATTTTCTTTCACTATCGAAACAACAGTACAAGAATTAATGGAGTGACAGAAGCTAGGAACAATGAATAATAGATATTATAAATGGCTACAGTACAATTGATTTTATCTCTTTTTATTAATAGAATACTTTGTTAAATTTTTACAGAAAATGTATGAGGAAGCAAGTCAAGTTGCTAGTGATGCAGTTAGCAGTATCAGAACAGTTGCTTCTTACTGTGCCGAAGAAAGGGTGATTCAACTGTACCAGAAGAAATGTGATGGCCCTATTAAGGCAGGAATAAGGCGAGGGTTAATTAGCGGGATAGGGTTTGGCCTATCTTTCTTCTTTGTTTTTTTTGTCTATGCAGTTAGTTTTTATGTAGGAGCTCATCTAGTGGATCATGGCAAGACAACATTCACCGATGTTTTCCGGGTAATTTCCTTATGCTATATATACCAAGCCAGATGGTCTAAATTTTGTTTTGTTTGGTTTGGTTTGGTTTTCCATTGTGAATGTGATTTAAGTGCTGTTGTGCAGGTCTTTTTTGCTCTCAGTATGGCAGCCCTTGGGATCTCTCAATCAAACTCTCTCGCGCCTGATGCAAGTAAAGCCAGGAGTTCTGCTACTTCTGTATTTGCCATCCTTGATCAGAAATCTAAAATAGATCCTAGTGACCCTTCTGGAATAATAATAAAAAGGGTGAAGGGAAAAGTTGAGTTTCGCCATATCAGTTTTAAGTATCCAACGAGGCCTGATGTTCAAATATTCCAAGATCTTAGCATTGCTCTTCATTCTGGGATGGTAACTTCGTTATGACTGGATTCCATGTTCAATTCTTTCTGTACTAATTTAATGTCAAGCCACAGTCAACTTTAGATTGCTGAAACTAACAATCTTTATATCAGGTAGTTGCACTGGTTGGAGAAAGTGGGAGTGGGAAATCAACGGTGATCTCATTACTGCAAAGATTTTACGACCCTGATTCTGGCCAAATTACTCTAGATGGAATTGAGATCCGAAAGTTGAACTTAAAATGGTTAAGACGGCAGATGGGTCTGGTGAGTCAGGAACCTGTATTATTTAATGACAGCATTCGAGCCAACATTGCATACGGGAAGGAAGGAAATGCAACAGAGGCAGAAATTATGGCTGCAGCAGAATTAGCCAATGCCCACAACTTCATCAGTGGCCTACAACAGGTTTTATCTGCGTTCTAGAATTAGAAAAATCCATGGAAGAACATAAATGTTGAATGGGATGTGATGCTTTTAAATTTGAAAAAAATGCAGGGGTATGATACTACAGTGGGGGAACGAGGGCTGCAATTGTCTGGTGGACAGAAGCAACGGGTGGCAATTGCACGGGCCATCATAAAGGATCCGAAAATATTACTTCTAGACGAAGCAACCAGTGCTCTGGATGCAGAATCTGAGCGAGTGGTTCAAGATGCATTAGAAAGAGTTACGGTGGGAAGGACCACCCTGGTGATAGCCCATCGCTTATCCACAATTAAGGGTGCAGGCATAATTGCAGTGGTGAAAAATGGAGTTATAGTTGAGAAAGGAAAGCATGATACTTTGATCAACATCAAGAATGGCATTTATGCCTCCTTAATGGCTCCCAAGTCAAATGCTGCTTCAACTTAAGGGAATTCAATTCAGGTATGTGTGTACGTTTAAAAATTTTGATTTTGAGTCACTTTCTTCTTCTAATCATTTTGTTGATCTCTGTAAATTTCCCAATTATGTTAAAAGGTTTTGGGATAAAGAGGGAAATTCTGAAGAGTACAGCTACAAGTATCAGCATATACTGATTGCACAGAGAAAATCAGACCTTGTTGACTTATTGTCATCCATTAATAGAAAAGCCTATCTTTATATTGAAGTAAGAGTAAGAGAAGGGTCTCTTCCCGTCTTCTCCCCCTTCTCGTCATTAAACTTAAAAATATAGCACTTTCAGTAGTTTCTCCATGTTCATGAAGCATGATTGATCTGGTGGCACTGCCTCGCCTTAGAAGGGGATATAATTAAGTAATGTAAATGAGTTGAAACAGTGGATAGGATAATTCCAAATGGTCAATGAGTTGAATTTGGCGGGAGGGATTGACGAATCTTTTGAATGCGTACAATTAATAAATGTCAGTACGTTGGGCAGAGTCCGAATTAGGTAAGTGTCTCTATGCTCCTTATTTATAAATATATTCCATACCCTCTTGCATTATGCAATCTTAAGACCATTATTGTTGTAACAGGTGATAAGAATGGGTAGGAAGAAAAACCTAGCCGGCCAGTGGATGTTTACGTTTTGCTTACTTGAGCAATTTAAATAGAAAATGCGATTGACAATTAAAAATTAATGCAAATGAGGTAATCTAAATTGTCATAATAAACGATTCCTTTTATTGCTCTTCCATTTTCACTGCCTCATCCTATAATAATGCCCCATATTTTATTAGAAATGGCCAACCACAAATACGGACATCAACTGAAGTGCTCCTTCTGACAAGACGCATAAACAAAAACAAAGATGTTAATTGCATTCTAGAAACAAGTCTTGCAGATGACAGGTTTATTTTTGGCTTGACCTATGTTTCCATCAGGGATGACATGGAAACTGTATCTAGATTAAAATTGGATTGATTAAAATCAGTTTTAAACTGGATTATAATTGATCAGCTCATTTCCGGGCCAAATCTAGATTTTTTCCTTTCTTAATAAATGAAAAATTTTGAGAAAAAAAATTTTAACAATTGAATTTGATCGAAATTAAAATGAAACCAATGATCTGTTTGAACTTTGAACGTAGGCTGTCAGTTATATTTTTTTTTTTTATCCAAAGGTATACACGCACACAGGTGATTCAATGACAGGACACAGCTCTTGATAAAATTATAGCAATTTTACCAAAACATGCTAAACTATATAAACCACCAATACACACTATCAACAACTAATTTGGGATCCGAAGGACTAGCCCTCCACACAGCGGATCACGTGCACACGACTCATATGTGGGGGGTTGTCCATGCGCACACCGGCTCATCCTCTCCAGCATTTTGTTTGTTTTAATTCAAAGGTATACACACGCACACAGGTGATTCAGCAACATGATACACCTCTTGATAAAACTATAAAACCATACTAATTTTACCAAGTCATGCTAACCCATATAAATCACCTACACACGCTAACCAACCGGTTACGATTTGAAATCTGGCCCGGACTGGGATTTGACAGGGTCTACACGTATCTATTTTCTCCAACTGATAGTGGCAAATTAAAGCTACTTTTTTCTCCTGTGCTAAAAACAGAAGCAACAGAAAACATTTTGCTGCCCTCATTGCTTGCTCATTAGTTTATGTGCATTTGATATTTATTGTCGCATTTCATTTAGTATCCTCTGTTGGATTTTACAGGAGATAATAACTGGTTACTGGTACAAAAGACAAGTGTTCCTTGCACTCACATATACTTTTACAGATCATGGAAGGTGAATTATATTTATTGCGAGTGGAGAAGAATTCCTCAGTATGTATTCAATAATTTTTCCTTGCAACGCTGGTATATAGAATTTTCATTCCCGAGATGCCCATCATATTCATACCTTTATAAAACAAATACTACATTGCCAAACCAATATGAATTCAGTACAAACCTATTAGTATATGTATATATCGACATCAGGTGATGACAGCAATGGTCCCAACTCCCCATACATTCAGTAAACTCCAAATCAGTTAGGGTATTTGGGAGGCTTCTTATTAGGCAAAACTAAATGGAAAATGCCAATGGTGTACAGGTATAGATTGGCATTTGCTTAAGTTAATATACTCTCAAGGGTCAAGTTCAAAACCTTTGCCAAGCCACTTTCTCATAAATTGGTAATATCGAGTTCCTTTTGTTCTATATTCCAGTGCAGCAACCATGTTTAGCTTTTACAAGTAGTTCATGGGTTTTGATCTTCCCTGTCTTAGAGGGCACTTTGGTTCCCTCCTTTTTCGTTGTTGTTTTGCTATATTTTTTTTTTGGGTGGGTAAACGGTTTGCCAATCTTTCTGTTTGTACAATGTTTTATGATGGACACAGTAATAACCTTTATTGTTTTTTGATTTGATCCTTCTTCAGAATATAATCATGACTCAAAAGAATAATCAACTGGTTCTGTCTGAAAGGAATTCACCTCTTTTCCTTGATGCCATTGTATGCATTTAGATTTCAGAAAACTTAGTAAGAAGAAGAAATTAGAAAACAGATATATTTAAGACCAGAAATTTTATTTCATTATTATCAGTTTATGAGAACTTGTCATAATATGTTGTTTGAATGAAACTGTCTTGGCTTTGATCGTCTGTTGTTAAATGGAACAGTTGATGTTTCTCTCGTAGCAGCAATTACTGTGGATCATATGGCTGAGGAAAAAGGTTTGGAAGGTAAAGTAAACACTGAGCAGGCCACAACATCAATGAGCGAGCCACAAGTCGAGGAGTTAGAGGAAGCTGTGGAGAAAAGCAAGAAGAAAGAGGAAAGCACTAATACATTGCCATTTTACAAGCTTTTCTCCTTTGCTGACTCCATTGACTACCTATTAATGTTTGTGGGCGTAATTGCTGCTGCTGGAAATGGAGTCTGTATGCCCCTCGTGACCGTAGCATTTGGAGATGCAGTAAATGCATTTGGAGATAATAGTGTTAACACCAAAGAAGTGGTTCATGAAGTTTCCAAGGTATTCTGGAACTAAAGCCTGTTAGCCGCTCATTTGTATTGAACTTTTGTCTGAGCTTACTTCCAGTATAGGCAGCCAAGAGAGTTTAATTTTGTTGAATCTCTAGTAAAATGTTCTATTCTAAGCCATTCTTTAACTGTTCCTGCATATTCAATTATAAAATCTGTAACTCCCAACCTCGCCTAAAGCTTGTTTGTACTAATTAGTAGCTTGATCAATCATCTTTCAGGTGTCTCTGAAGTATGTATACTTGGCTTTAGGGTCAACTGTCGCTGGATTTCTTCGTAAGTTCATCAGGCTTCTTTCTCAGACAAAACTCATGGCATAAAAGATATGTTGTGGAAACTGAAAATACCTTGCTTGCTATATACCAGAGGTGGCTTGCTGGATGGTTACCGGAGAGAGACAAGCTGCAAAAATTAGAAGTTTATACTTAAAGACAATTTTGAAGCAAGAAATTGGGTTCTTTGATAAGGAAATTGATACAGGAGAAATTGTTGGGAGAATGTCAGGTGACACAGTTCTTATTCAGGATGCCATGGGTGAGAAGGTATTGACATAATATTTAAAATGCCTAAATCTTTTAACATTTTTCTGCAAAAGTAGGAGTAAAATGGAATTTGTGATACGCTCTCACTTGTTAATTCTCATTGCAGGTTGGAAAATTCCTGCAGCTAATTCTAACGTTTATTTCAGGTTTTGTTATAGCATTTGTCAAGGGATGGAAACTCACCATCGTCATGTTATCTTCTATTCCTCTTCTTGTCCTCTCTGGTGCACTCATGGCTATTTATATATCAAAGCTTGCATCCCGTGGACAAACTGCTTATTCACTTGCAGCAACTGTGGCAGAGCAGACAATTGGTTCAATCAGAACTGTATGCAAAACTGACAAAAGTTTGATTTTCTTTTTGTTCATTTTGGAACTATGATCATGGTGGTTATATCATAAATGCTTTACAGGTTGCATCATTTACTGGGGAGAAACAGGCTATAGCTAAATATCACAAATCTTTGACCAAAGCTTACAAGTCTGGTGTTCAAGAGAGCTTGGCTGCAGGGTTGGGTTTTGGAGTGGTCACATTTATTGTATTCTCCAATTATGCTTTGGCTATATGGTTTGGTGCAAAACTAGTGATAAATGAAGGATATAAAGGAGGAGACATTGTTAGTATTGTTTTTGTGGTGTTGACTGGATCTTTGTAAGTAGCACTCTGCCATTTTTCATTTCCAAAAGATTAGTCTGTTGTGCACAAATTATAAGTAATTTTTAGTGCAAGCTATTAATTAATGTAATATTACATTCTAACAACCAATCAAATCCCAATGAAAAGGCTGTTTTATTTTTTTCCTTTCATGTTCATTCTTCTAATTTGTTCTCCAGGTCTCTAGGACAGGCATCTCCATGCTTGACTGCATTTTCTGCTGGTCAAGCTGCAGCATATAAAATGTTTGATGTAATTGGTAGGAACCCACAAATAGATGCTTGTGACACCTATGGGCGCACATTAGATGATATTCATGGAGATATAGAATTAAAAGATATTTATTTCAGCTATCCTGCTAGACCAGAAGAGCAAATATTCGGTGGATTTTCCATCTCAATACCTAGTGGCTCTACCACAGCTTTGGTTGGAGAGACCGGAAGTGGGAAATCTACAGTTATAAGTTTGATTGAGAGATTTTATGATCCACAAGCTGGAGAAGTTCTAATTGATGGTATTAACATTAAAGAGTTTCAGCTAAAGTGGATTAGACAAAAAATAGGCCTTGTCAGCCAGGAACCTGTGTTGTTCAGTTGTAGCATTAAAGAGAATATTGCCTATGGGAAGGAGAATGCGACTACTGAAGAAATCATGGCTGCTGCAGAGTTTGCCAATGCTGCTAAGTTCATAGATAAACTGCCTCAGGTCTAATTAACACTACCTTTATTGTTGCAATATATCATGTTGTTCTTTTCAGACTTCAAAAGATGAGCAACTTTCTAAAATTTTACGAAACTTGCTTGATTTCATAGTTGTCTCTGCCTCCTATTTTCTGAAATCAATAATATTTCATGCCTACATAATGGGATTTGTTGTTGTTGCTGTCGTCTTTTCCCTTTTTTAATATATTCAGGGATTAGACACGACGGTTGGCGAGCATGGTTCTCAGCTATCTGGGGGCCAAAAGCAGAGAGTTGCCATAGCCAGAGCCATTATTAAAAACCCAAGAATTCTGCTTTTAGACGAAGCTACTAGTGCTCTTGATACAGAATCAGAAAGGATCGTGCAAGAGGCATTGGATAGGGTCATGATCAATAGGACAACCGTTATTGTAGCCCATCGATTGAGTACTGTAAGGAATGCTGATATGGTCGCTGTTATTCACCGGGGGACAATTGTTGAAAGAGGTAACGCGTTTGCTGATAGTGGTTTCTCTTAACTGATTAGTATTGTGTCAAAAGTTCTCCAATTTTTAATGACAATGTCACCCACTGTTGAACAATCCCTGCTTATTTGAGGGTGACAAAAGACCTCTATCCCCATCCCCTCTAACGTATAGATTGCATTGAGTTGAAGTTTTTTCAGATGAATCAGAAAGTAGTGTATGAATTTTCAGTTTTCGCTGTATTTTTTTCAACAAAACCTTTTTTCTGAATGCTTTGCGCAAGAATCCCTTCTAGATTCTAAGCACTACGCCTCCACCTGAGCTCTCAAAAACAATATTATTGTCCTTTCACTTTTCTTAGAAATACATTACTGCATTCTCGTCCATTCAATTGATCAGGTTCGCATTTGGAGCTAACCAAGGATACTGATGGAGCATATTCTCAGCTTATAAGAATGCAGGAAATGAATGCAGTGCCAGAATACAGTGTTCTAAATGACACAGAGAAGCCTGAAATCATTGTGGATTCTGAAAGACATTCTAGTCAACGGTTTTCTTTCTTGCGAACCTTAAGCCAGGGGTCATCTGGAATTGGAAATAGTAGTCGTCATTCATTCTCAGTTCCATTTGGTGTGCCAACTGGAATCAATGTCCCAGAAACAGCATCAACTGAACCATCTACTCTTGGCTCTGCATCATCAGCACCACCTCCAAAAGTGCCACTGCATCGCTTAGCCTATCTTAATAAGCCAGAGATCCCAGTGTTGCTGCTAGGTTTGTTGGCTGCAGCAGCCAATGGTGTAATATTACCTTTCTTTGGAGTATTAGTCTCCAGTATGATCAAAACTTTCTTTAAGCCGGCAGAACAACTCCGAAAGGATGCAAGATTTTGGGCATTCATGTTTCTTGGTCTGGCCTCATTGTCTTTGTTGGTTAATCCGCTGAGGTCATATTTTTTTGCAGTGGGGGGTTGTAAATTGATTAAAAGGATCAGATCAATGTGCTTTGAAAAAGTGGTTTACATGGAAGTAGGCTGGTTTGATGAACCTGAGCACTCAAGTGGTGCAATTGGAGCAAAGCTTTCAGCAGATGCAGCCTCAGTGAGAAGTCTGGTTGGAGATGCACTTGGTCTGCTAGTTCAAAATATTGCAACAGCAGTTGCTGCTTTAGTTATTGCTTTTGAAGCAAGCTGGCAACTGGCCTTAATCATCCTTGTCATGCTACCTCTTCTAGGACTTAATGGATATGTTCAGATGAAATTCATTGAAGGTTTCAGTGCAGACACTAAAGTTAGTTCTGAACTTCTTTCAGCAGCAATCTATTTTTCTACTGTATATCTTTATGATCCATTCTTCTAAACTTCAATCAAATTTTACTTAGCTTTCCATTTGTTTGGTAAAAGACTATCGTTTATACTTAGATTAGAGTTAATAATCAATTTCAAATGGTTGCAGAAAATGTACGAGGAAGCAAGTCAAATTGCAAATGATGCAGTAAGGAGTATTAGAACCGTTGCTTCTTTTTGTGCTGAAGAGAAGGTGATGGAACTTTACAAAAAGAAATGTGAAGGCCCTGTGAAGACAGGAATAAGAGACGGGTTGATATGTGGATTTGGATTTGGACTATCTTTCTTCTTGCTTTACTCTGTCTACGCTGCTAGTTTTTATGCTGGAGCCCGACTTGTTGAGGTTGGCAACACAACATTTGTTGAGGTTTTTCGAGTAAGTCATTTTTTGATCCTTGTCTATGAAGTCAGGCATCGAAAATTTTCTTTTCAAACAGTTCCTGATTGAGCATATATTGTAACAGAAAATATGCTTCTTTAAGTAACCATTTGTCATCAGTTTACATCTGTTTGTTTACAGGCGTTCTGTGCTCTCAGTATGGCAGCTGTTGGAGTTTCTCAATCAAGCTCCTTCGCTCCTGATGCCGGCAAAGCAAAAAGCGCTGCAGCTTCTGTGTTTGCAATTCTTGATCAGAAATCAAAAGTAAATTCCAACGATGATTCTGGTATAGTAATAGAAAATCTTAAAGGAGAAATCGAGTTTCGACATGTGAGTTTTAAATATCCCATAAGACCTGATATTCAAATTTTCAAGGATCTATCCCTGGCTATTCATGCTGGCAAGGTAAAGTGACCGCAGTTTCTTTTAATATATGTCCTTTACTCTAATTCATGCAAATTTCTATGACTATTATCTAGTAATGCATCCTGTGAATTTGTTTTATCAGACAGTTGCACTGGTCGGAGAAAGTGGCAGCGGGAAATCAACAGTGATCTCATTGTTGCAGAGATTTTATGACCCAGATTCAGGTCAAATAACAGTAGATGGAATGGAAATTCAAAAGCTGCAGGTGAGGTGGTTAAGACAGCAGATGGGAATGGTAGGGCAGGAGCCTGTGTTATTCAATGACAGTATCAGAGCCAATATAACATATGGAAAGGAAGGGAATGCAACAGAGACTGAAATTTTAGCTGCATCAGAGTTGGCGAATGCCCACAAGTTCATCAGTAGCTTACAACAGGTTAGTAGCTAGGTCTTTTTGAAAACTTTTGGGATATGGAGCAAACTTCACATGATTTTGAGTTTTAACGTCTTTGAAAATATTGCAGGGTTATGAAACAAGAGTTGGAGAAAGAGGGGTCCAGTTGTCCGGCGGACAGAAGCAACGAGTGGCCATTGCAAGAGCTATAGTGAAGGCACCGAAAATCCTACTTCTAGATGAAGCGACCAGTGCTCTGGATGCAGAATCTGAACGACTAGTTCAAGATGCGCTGGATAGAGTTATGGTGAATAGAACGACGGTGGTGGTAGCCCATCGATTATCTACAATCAAGAATGCTGATATGATTGCTGTGGTAAAAAATGGAGTGATTGCAGAGAAAGGAACGCATGAAACTTTGATAAATAAGGACGGTATTTATGCTTCCATTGTGGCATTACAAACAAGCGCTTCATCCAAAAATTCAAACAATCCAGGCAAAGTTAATAACGTTGGTACATGATCGCCATCTGAAAATCACTTTCAACAACTGCTCTTGTTTCTGAAAACAGGATTGGCGATTATTAAAGATCAGGAATTCAAGCCTGAAGCCAGCAGGTTAAATGTCTGTAACCCCAGACAACAACTATATTACATATATGCAAACTGAGCCCTCCTTTCTTCATTTATTGATGATTGAGCTTATATGCGATGCAATGTCATATGTCCTAGGCAAATGGATTTCTCAAATAAACCATCTTGGCTTCCTAGCTAATATAAATCAGTTTATAAATTTGTGACTTAATTTATTATTTGTTGTCGAGTTTTTAGGTATAAGGATGGCCTCTCAACCACTTGTGGATTTGTTTTAAGAATGCAACCATACAATTTGTTGTTATTTGGCAAGTGAGTATATTTTAATCTTAAAATTTTCACATGATCCAATACCAAAAAGTTTTCCATTTTACCTTTCATCTGGATTATCGACCCACCCATTATTAGTCGAATATATATATATATATATATATATATATATATATATATATATATATATATATATATATATATTCGACTAATAATGAATTCCGTCCCCCTAATCAATCATTGATGAAAAGAAATCTACAACTAACAATAGATACGAGATTTGAAGTGTGTCTTAGCAGGTATGTGAGATTTGGAATTCAAGTTTTTATAATTAAAAAAAAAAAAAACACTTTGATATGATGCAAAGTTGCAACTAACCGACAGAAACGCCTAACCTAAAGCCTTTTTCCTAATCTTCCTATTACTTCAAAGGAAAACTCTCCTCCACCTTTGCACTTCGTCGCTTCCCTTTCCCTCCCTACAACTCTATTATCTATCGCTCTGCCTGCCAATACTATTCCAATTCCAAGTAAATGGATTGATCAATAAGACGAACAACGCATCTGGGAGGAGGAATCATCCATCATCTCCATAATCAGGTAAACATTAATTACATACTTGCTCTTAATTCATTGAATACGCTCTACATGGAGCTTCACTATCATTAACGTTTCCAACATATGTATGTACGTATTAACTTACA
Source organism: Hevea brasiliensis (assembly GCF_030052815.1). NCBI lineage: Eukaryota > Viridiplantae > Streptophyta > Magnoliopsida > Malpighiales > Euphorbiaceae > Hevea > Hevea brasiliensis. Next base: position 332,221 of record NC_079496.1, on the reverse strand, counting down.
GGTCTTCTTTTGATACTTTACATTCTCTTATGAACTCATCTCAAGAAGTAATAAACAATAACTACTTGTAAATTGATCAGTTGCCTCTTCATCATCAAATTAAACGGTACCTATTGCATTTATTCATTCTTTGGTTCATCACACATGACTCGCATTGGACTCTCCACTGCACATACATATCTATATACAGCTATATACTTTTTGATAGAATCCGCCTGCAAAGGTGACTCCTTTCTTTTTGGGTCTTTTTATGCATAAAACCTAAAAACAATATATATCATCAATATTCAATACCTTGTCCGGGACTGGGGTGGTGGCCTCTGCGTTTGGCAACCAGTCTATCTTTTCTCATATATTCTGGCTTTTGAGGATTCTACTTTTTACCTCCTTATTGTTCTGGCCGCTCAGTGTCAGTGGCGGACGATTCTCTTCTTCTTCTTCTTCCTAATTTTTTTGTTCTTTCACATCAAATTAGGGTAAGTACTGTCCGATTGACATGGATGGTTCATTTAATTATTACTGTAGGTATTGATTCATATGAATGCTAACCAACCATCAAAATACATACCAAACCAAATTTGCTGTCTGTCACCCCATGTAGGATGTAACAAACAAACTGAACTCGTTGAGTCGTTGAGGTGTATACAATCCTAGGTTCCTACAAACCTGCTTTCATGTGCTGCTTCTTGGACGATCCATAGACTAACCAAGGGTGAGCACGGTTTTTTTTTGGACCCAAACCGAGTAAAAAGATTTGTACCAAACGAGTCAAAATTATATTAAATCAAATTTATTTTGTTCTTTTGATTTAATTCTAATTTTTTCACTAAAAATTAAATTGAAATTATAACAAAGTGTCCCAAATTAAAACTAAATAAAAAAACTAATGTTATATATTTTTTCATATATTTTTTAAAATACATTATATACTTTTAATATATATATATATATATATATATATATATTAATTATCTTTCATTTATCTATGCATTTTTTAATAATTATAATTATAAATCTATTAAATCATCTTATAATTCTTAATTATAAAAATATTTATTCTTAAATTATATATGTGCCATAATAATTACATGAAATTATTTAAAAAATCAAAACCTAGACTTAAACTATATTAAATTAAATTAAAATCGAATTATTGAGAACCAACCCAAAACAGTCGAAACATCGAAAAATGAAACTGAAGCTATGGGAGTATGCATACTTCTGAATTCTTTAATTTCCATCTTTCGCTTGAAATTTTCATCTTTATTGCGGGCCATTAGTTTCACACAAGAAATACAAATTCTCCATTTAATCTGCTTTTGAGAACCCGGAATATGGACGGGAGGGACCCATTTGCTGTATGAAATTATTTGGAGATTACTGTTTATCCACATTCTTCTTAATTAAATGCAAATTTGGTATCACGAAATGCCAGTTGAGATATGATAAGGTTAACAGGTAAAACAAAGTGCAACCAACCTAAAATGCTTTCCGGAATAATAATTTTATAGCTGAATGAGATTTACCAACTAAGCAAGAGTAATGAGTTTTTGTTACTAATTTGCTAGCTAAAGCCTAAAGGCAGCTACAAAGGAAACGAGTAACGTGACTTAGAACCAACACTTGGGCTGAGTGCATTAGTTAGTTGAAATCGAAATCTATTTATTTAGAGCACCAATACTCCTTAAAAAGATTCCAACACAGTGAGCCTGTGTCATTTTCTAACGATTTTCCGTCCCACGATAAACCTTGTGCTTGTCCGAATATACAGCAACACAAAGTCCCCCTTCTCCTTAATCATTACTTGGTTGGCGGACCACCGCATGATTGATTAACATTTAAGAGAAATATACTACAGTTGCAAGTCTTCGTTTGCGTCGAAATTAATTACCCTTGTAGATGACCTATAACCCACCTTAGAATTTAGAGACCTATATGTCTATTGCAGGAATCTGGATCTGTTAGATGGAGTCTTCATCTTGAACACAAACGACAAAGGGCAAGAAAAAATCAAACAAAGAATAAAAGAAAATTAAATAATAAATAGAACTACAGTATAGAACTTGTACTTTCCTGTAGCTGTTCTGTTGTCTTTAACTAATTACCATTTACCAAAGCTAATAGCCATTCAATCTGTAATTGTTAGGTGGGGGTGCTTGACCCAGCGATCCTTTGTGGGTTAGCATGAGAAAGATGATATAAGTTCTGTATTTTTCTTCCATGGACAGATAAAGCAGCAGGCAGTCAATGCTCAAACACAGTGCCCCACGGGTTTCTCTAGTCAGTCAGAGGATTGTCAGAAAATGTGAGCTCCATTATAAATTTATCGTGTGAAGTCTACTGTCCACCGCACTGAGCCGGCCATATGTTGTAATTTAACGATCACTTTTTTATTCTACTTTTGATTCTTGAGACGACACAAAATCCACTAGAAATGCAAATTTCCAATCTTTCTCCTCATTCTTGCCCAGATTAATGGCGCGGCTTTGTTATCCTCATTGAAGCCATGCTCCTCTCAGAGACGCCACCAACAGGCAACAGCTACAAAATTAGACTTCAAACGCACCGTCATGTCACACCCCACCACTACCCCATCTCGCTTCAGAGTCAATTCTAAAGCCAAGGACTCGCCAAAACCAGAGCTCGCTAATGGGTCACTGTCACCAGCCAATCAAGCAAGAGCAAAATCTGTACCCCCAGATGTAAAGAAACACTCCAAGATGAAGAGGTCTCTGCTGCTGAACAAACCCAAATCTGGAGAGGATGTGATAGGATCTCAAAAGGCTAGGGACAACGAGGATGTTAGAGTGGTGGCTCGCTCTGTGAATCGCCCAGTTGTCGAGCAATTTGCTAGGCCAAGGCGGCAGCGGCCTGTGGATTCTACTGCTACTAGAAATGAACAAGAGACCACAAAGGAATTGCGGGAGAGGCTTGAATTGAAAGAGAGTTTGGTTAAGGATTTGCAGTCAGAAGTTTCGGCTTTGAAGGTGGAGCTGGATAAGGCGCATAGCTTGAATAAAGAGCTAGAGTGGCAGAACAAGAAGCTGGCGCTGGATCTTTCGGCTGCTGAGGCCAAGATTGCAGCTTTTAACACTCGTGACCAGGTGACGGGGATTTTCTTTTTCTTGTTTTTCTTTTTTTCAGTAATGCTTAAGAGGAAGAGAGTTGTGTTCTTCATAATACATTCAACAAATGGACGATAATTTTTTGTTTCTAGACTCGATAATCATTAATATGAATATGATTTCCTATTATTATTTGAATCAAGGAGTCAAATGGAGAGTACAAGAGCCCTAAATTTAAGGACATTCAGAAACTCATTGCAAACAAATTGGAACATTCAACAGCTAAAAAGGAGGCATACAATGAGCCAACGGCACTCAAAGCGCCGGTTCCACCACCACCACCACCACCTGTCAATCTGCTTCCCAAAGCTGCCAATGCTGAAAGAAAGTCTCCATGTTGTCCTTCCTTGCCGCCGCCACCACCACCACCACTCCCAATGCGGCCACTAGTCAGAGCGGCCTCTGCTCCAAAAACTTCTGTAATTGTAGAATTCTATCACTCCTTGAGAAAGCAAGAGGAGAAGAGAGATATTCCAGGACCAGGGAATCAGTATAAACCGGCCGTGACAAGTGCACACAGGAGCATAGTTGGAGAGATTCAAAATCGTTCAGCTCATCTGTTAGCTGTAAGCACTTTAATATTTTAATTTCTTTCCACAGGATCTGTTTTCTTTTCTCTTTTTCCCCACTTCCCTTAACCATAATTTGCTATTGAACTTTTGCAGATAAAAGCTGATGTCCAAACAAAAGGTAATTTCATCAATGGACTTATCCAAAAAGTATTAGCTGTGGCATATACAGATATTGAAGATGTCCTTAAATTTGTGGATTGGCTTGACGGTGAACTCTCAACATTGGTATTTCCAAATCATTTCCATCCTTCTTTTCCCCCTTTTTGTTAGCTTTGGATTTAGTTTCTGGTAGAAGGTTGTTAGTTGTCCCAAAATTTATTACTGTTCTATGGCATGTAAAATATACACCCTATTCAACTGTAACAGTTAAAACTGGTAGTCCAAAGTCTATCCCAAACCTAAAGCATTAAGGAAATCGTGTCTCAGACTAAGACCGTAAATCAACTTCTCCTATTCTATTTATTGAACTTATTTCGTCACACCCTATGATATGGATTCAAATGATATAAACGTTGGGGCGTCCTCTACTAACGACGCGCTACATCGGAGCCCGGGTGTAGTGATAAATATGCAAGGGTGTAGGGCGTTCACCGAAAGCGACGCGCCATGCCGGCGCCCGGTTGTGGTGTTAAGTGAGTAAGGTTTCCCACATCATGGACGGGTGTGGGTAAAGAAGTTAGTCCATAGGACAGATAGTAGAACAAATAGTGGAACAAAACACAAGATAGATATAGAAAACAATAGAAGATATCATAGAAGGAGACCAATTAGGAAGGAGCAGGATAGGAGGAGGATCAGGGTTGGTACTTGGAATGTTGGATCACTTACAGGAAAATTAATGGAGCTTGTGGATACCTTGGAAAGGAGAAGGGTGAATATTGCTTGCATTCAGGAGACTAAATGGGTAGGAGAGAAAAGTAAGGAAGTGGGTAATTCATGGCACAAACTGTGGTTTACCGGAAAGGAAAGAAACAAGAACGGAGTGGGTATAATCATAGACAGAACATTGAAAGACGCAGTAGTAGCTGTGAAAAGAGTAGGAGATAGAATTATACTAGTAAAGCTAGTACTAGAAAGAGAAACAATAAATATAGTTAGTGCTTATGCCCCACAAATAGGACTAGACAGTGAGAGTAAACAAAGGTTTTGAGAAGATATGGATGATTTAATGCAAAGCATACCGAATGAAGAGAATGTTTTCATTGGTGGAGATTTGAATGGACATGTAGGAAGTGATAGGCAAGGTTATGAGAATGTTCATGGAGGTTTTGGTTTTGGCAGTCGAAATGAGGAGGGAAAAAGCATCCTGGATTTTGCTATGGCATACGACCTAATACTAGCAAATACCTACTTTATAAAAAGAGATTCACATTTAGTGACTTTCAAAAGTGGGCAACATAGAAACCAAATCGACTTCCTCTTAACCAGGAAGACAAATAGAGCTCTATGCAAGGATTGCAAGGTCATTCCAGGAGAGGCTTTAACAAGTCAACATAGGTTGGTGGTCTTGGATGTCAAGTTTAGGAACAATTCAAGTAAGGTTAGAAGAAATAGTGTAGCTCGAACAAAGTGGTGGGAGTTCAAAGGAGTAAAGCAAGTGAAGTTCAAAAGTGAGCTTCTCGAGTCTGAAGTATGGAAGCTAGATATGGAGGCCAATGATATGTGGATACAGATGGCATCAAAGATTAGAGAAGTAGCTAGAAAAGTACTTGGAGAGTCTAAAGAACATGGACCACCTTCAAAAGAGAGATGGTGGTGGAATGAGGAAGTACAAAAGGCAGTGAAGAGAAAAAGGGAATGGTATAAGAAATTACCTAAATGTGATAATAATGAGGCATATGAACAGTACAAGATAGCAAAGAAAGAGGCAAAAAAGGCAGTTAGTCAAACAAGAGCACAGGCTTTTGAAAAGTTATATGAGAAACTTGGAACTAAAGAAGGGGAGAAAGATATTTATAGATTAGCAAGGAGTAGAGAAAGGAAATGTCAAGATCTCAATCAAGTTAGGTGCATTAAGGATAAAGAAGGAAAAGTGTTGGTGAAAGATGAGGACATTAAAGAAAGATGGAGAAATTATTTTAATGATATCTTTAATAATAGTCAAAATGGTAATAGCGTGAATATAGATTTTAGAACAATAGAAAAGAATGTAAATTATACTAGAAGGATTCGATCTTTAGAAGTAAAGGAAGCACTTAAGAGAATGAAAGTGGGTAAAGCCTGTGGACCTAATGAAATACCAATTGAAGTGTGGAAGTATTTGGGAGATATGGGAGTGGCATGGTTAACTAAATTATTTAATAAGATTCTAAACTCAAAGAAAATGCCTGATGAATGGAGGAAGAGTATTTTAGTACCTATTTTTAAAAATAAGGGAGACATACAGAGTTGCTCAAACTATAGGGGAATTAAACTCATGAGCCATACTATGAAGTTGTGGGAGAGAGTTGTGGAGCATCGACTACGTCATAATACTTCTATCTCTCTCAATCAATTTGGTTTCATGCCCGGTCGTTCAATTATGGAAGCGATCTTTCTCATTAGAAGCTTGATGGAGAAATATAGAGATGCGAAGAAAGATCTACACATGGTTTTTATTGATTTGGAGAAGGCTTATGATAGTGTTCCAAGAGAGGTCTTATGGAATGTGTTAGAACAAAAGAGGGTATCTATTAGGTACATACAAGTATTGAAAGATATGTATGAAGGAGCAACTACTATTGTGCGCACAGTGGGAGGGGACACAAGTGATTTTCCGATCTCAATTGGATTACACCAAGAATCAGCCATAAGCCCTTACCTTTTTTCATTAGTTTTAGATGAACTGACGAAACATATACAAGAGAGTATTCCTTGGTGCATGATGTTTGCGGATGATATTGTTCTGATAGATGAGACACGAGAAGGAGTCAATAGGAAGCTAGAACTTTGGAGAAGTACTCTAGAATCGAAGGGTTTTAAGTTAAGTAGAACGAAGATAGAATACATGCATTGCAAGTTCAGTGAAGGCCAAACTGATGATAGGGAAGAAGTTAGTTTGAATGGAGTGGTACTGTCCCAAAGTAATCACTTTAAATATCTAGGCTCAGTCCTTCAAGTAGATGGGGGATGTGAGGAGGATGTTAGTCATAGGATTAAAGCCGGATGGTTGAAGTGGAGACGTGCCACGGGAGTTTTATGTGATCGTAAGATTTCCAATAAATTAAAAGGAAAATTTTACCGTACAGTCATACGACCGGCTATGTTATATGGTAGTGAGTCTTGGGCACTGAAAGAGTCGTATGCATCTAAGATAAGAGTTGCAGAGATGAGAATGTTAAGGTGGATGAGTGGCCATACTAGACTAGATAAAGTCCGTAATGAGAATGTCAGAGAAAAGATAGGAGTGGTGCCAATTGAAGATAAGTTGAGAGAAGGGAGATTGAGGTGGTTTGGTCATGTGAAGCGTAGACATACAGAGTCTCCAGTTAGACAAGTAGAGCACATTAGGTTAGAGGATAGAAAGAAAAAAAGGGGTAGACCTAAATTGACTTGGAGGAGAGTAGTACAACAGAACTTAGAAGCATTACACATTTCTGAGGATTTAACCCAAAATCGTTCAGAGTGGAAAAAGCGAATCCATATAGCCGACCCCAAATTTTTGGGATAAATGCTTAGTTGAGTTGAGTTGAGTATTCTAAATTTGCATTCACAATGAACTTTTCCATTGAGTTTGTCCCGCAAACAACTTTCCAATTTCTTTATAATTTGCATTATTAGATATCATAGAAAGCTAGCTAACCCTTCTCTTGTAGACTGTGAAACGTAAAATCACTAGAGTCAATCAGCAAGTACTTGCTGACAGATGTGGCTCCTTCAATTTTTCAGTTGAACTTTTTATTGGCTTAGTGCAGATAAATTAAACTCACATCCCTTGTAAGAAACCTGTTTTAGGATGCATTGAGTGTGATTTATTTTGCTATTTTTATTTTCCACCAAATAATTAATGATGGCCCAGGAAAAAATTCTCTCTCTAGAAAAGTTTTTCATGAGAGTCTCCTGATATGACCTGAGCTAATTAGGCATATCGGCAATGAGAAGGAGATATAACAAAGAGAAGAGGAAAAAAACATTGAGATAAAAGAGGGAGAATAGAAATTGAGGAGATTTTAGAAAAATCTTTGTAATTGATCAATGCCCTTACAAGTGGTACACATTCTATTTTATGGCTAGTACTCAGAGTCACTACATCTCCGATGAATATTATTGGAGTTATGTTTGTACAAGATACAACAAAATAAGGTTTTGGTTAGGTTTGGAATGGGAGAGTTATAAAATGGTGACACAGAATGCTCTAGAACGTCCCCTTTTTTTTTCCTCAGTATTTAGCCTGTATTCTGTTTTTCCTGCAGGCTGATGAGCGGGCTGTGTTAAAGCATTTCAATTGGCCAGAGAAGAAAGCTGATGCCATTAGAGAAGCGGCTATTGAGTATCGTGCACTGAAACTATTAGAAAGTGAGATATGTTCCTTTAAAGATGATACTGACATTCCATGTGGAACTGCCTTGAAAAAGATGGCTGTCTTGCTTGACAAGTAAGAATATTATGCTGCAATGAATTTAATTGTTTGTGCATTCAAGCATAAGCCCTTTAAACTGTCATTTTGTTGACTTTCTGGCCTGTCTTCTGATCATATAAGGTCTGAGCGAAGCATTGGAAGGCTGACCAAACTTCGAAACTCAGTTTTGCGTTCTTATGAGGATTGGAAAATTCCAACAAATTGGATGCTTGATTCTGGAATAGTGAGCAAGGTATGCTTTTCTACATGGTTTTCCTGTTGAATGAATTCAACCAAGTTGTTTAGCATGTTATATTTGAAGTTCTATGTTTGTGTTGGGAGATCTTAATTCTTTAGAACTTGTAGTTATGTCTTTATTCTGATCAACTTGTAATTGTTTTTAAACAATGGTCATCTCTGCTTCAGCATTGCACATCATAGTGTGCATTTATGATGAATTAATAGTTACTGATGATGCCATACAGATCAAGCATGCTTCTATGAAGCTGGCGAAGATGTACATGAGGAGAGTGATAATGGAGCTTGAATTGGCCCGAAATTCAGATAGGGAATCCAATCAAGAAGCATTGGTCCTTCAAGGTGTGCACTTTGCATATAGGGCACATCAGGTAATGCTTGGGTCATGTGTTCAGATGATATATATGTGATGCTCTATGTATATTTATCACGTTGTCTAACATATTTAGGTGCAGTTTGCTGGGGGTCTTGATTCAGAAACGTTATGCGCTTTTGAAGAGATAAGAAGGCGAGTTCCAGGACACCTAGGAGGATCTCGAGAGCTATTATCTGCTGTAGCATCATCATGACAAGGCAGATAGCAGATAAGATGAACTTCTTTTAGAGGCAGTTTAGATTTTTGTAAGGATGTCTGTGATTAAGCATTTGTTTAATTATTTCATTGTTTTTTTCCTCTTTTTTTTTTTTTTGAATGGCTGTGTGGGGATAGAGATGTAGGTGATATTGCTACGTGCATTTACGTTGATGTAATAAAAACTGTAGATTGAAAGAGAATGTAGAATACTAGTCAGAATTTGGAAGTCTTTGTTTAGCTGTACAAGATTTCATGCAATGATTTATAATAAGCTGAAGCTTGAAACAAAGGTTGGTTTAGTTTGGGGTGCTACCCATCAAGGAATCATTCAGAATTTAGAAGAACCAAGTTTTTATTTGCGTACCTCATCAAGTTGATCCATAGACGCAAGTTGAGCGCATTAAATGTCAAACACTTGCCCCTGTTTCTTTTTCTTCTAGTTGTTTAGTTATCTCCTATTATTAACTGCTATTATAGCTGAAATTAGAGTTAGTTTTGAGCTAAAAAGAGGGACAGATGATGGATTTTGGTTGATGAATAGATGGAGGGGTAAAATGTTGTTGTTTTGATGGGTATAGCCATAGGAGAAAAACGAAAGATACATTTGCTTGGGCCAAGATTCAAATAAGATATTGAAATTTTATGTTCATAAGTAAATCATAGTATGCGATATATTTGAATGAATTGTTTAATTTACACAAAAATATAGCAAAAAAATACTCTCATTTGAGAACTAGAACTTGAAATGGATGTCATGACCTAGTTGCTCTCCCCCGTCCTGATCTGACTGTGTTCCTCCCTTGCCTCTCATTGCTATGGTGTCGCATATTCCTTACTTTTGATGTTTGGTGAACATCGCATATATGTAATTTAGCATGCAAAATTTATGATTTCATCAGGGGCAGAACTAGAGCTAAAAATATTAAGAAATTAAAATTAAATGATATAAAGGCATGAATGAAATTTACATAAAAATAAAAACATTGAAATGGCAAACTATAGTTTTTTTTTTTTAATTATACTAAAATTTATTGATAAATTTTTAATTTTAAAAATTTTAAGGAGAGCAAACAGTAATTTTTTTTTTTTTGAAAAATTATATTAAAATTATGGTTTAAATTTTAATTTTAAAAATTTGTGGGAGTGCCCCGAGTAGTGCTGTCACCGGATTTCATAATGGTTGATTATGGATATTCAATTTTGGTTTATTAAGTTCGAAATTATTGTGATTTTGATTTATTGTTGGATTTTGGATTCTAGGTTTGAATTCTATTGAGTTATTAATTTTTTATTGGGGATGTTTATTCAATTTATAGTTATGCTAATTGCATTTGTTGTTTTTTTTTTTTTTTTCCTTATTTTTGCCTTCTACATAATTTATGTTTTTGGATGGGCTTTTTAGAGCTTTGTGATGTTGGGAGGATGAAATGAGGAGAGAGAAAGAGAGAACAATGAGACACAGGAAGCGAGACAATTTGGGGAGGGAGAGGGAGAGGGAGAGGGAGAGGGAGAGTAAAAAGAGGGTGGGAGCACATATAGAATAGAGAGAAGGAACAAAGAAAGTAGAATAGTAGGGAGGGAGAGAGAGAAATAGAGAAAAGTGCAAGAGATTTCACTCCAGGAAAGAAAAAAAAAATTGATAAATTTTATAAATTTGAAGTGATTATAAAGGTAATTAAAGAAAAATTAAAAATTATATATTCTAACCAATCTCTAAACGCCCGTATTATTAGAGGTGTGCAAACGATCTGTTCGGTTTCGAACCGATAAAATCGAAAATCGAAAATTTTAAAAACCGAACCGATTGATAAGAGAAAATTGAACCGAATCAAACCGATAAGTATCGGTTCGGTTCGATTTTAAATCGATCAAACCGAAATTTATAAAATTTCATTTTTTTAACATTAAATCTAAATAATAAAAACATAAAAACAGAAAAAATTAGAAATCAAAACTAAAAAATCTTAAGGTTCGGCTCGGTTTTCTTTGATTTCGGTTCGGTTTGATTCGGTTCGATTCAATTTGATTCGATTTTTTTTTTATTTCCTATATATATTAATAATTTCGGTTCGGTTCGATTTTTTTGATTTTTTTATGAAAATAATCAAACCGAACCGATTAACCGAAATTATCAAAATTATAAACCGAACCGAACCGATTAAATTTTAAAACCGAACCAATTGAACCGAATTAATCAGTTCGGTTTGGTTTTTCGGTTTAAACCGAAAACTGCTCTCCCCTACGTATTATTAACATTAGACACATAACTACATAAAAAAAAAAACTATGAATTATATATCATATATCCATAATTTAAATTGTGTACCTTATTTTTGCAGAATATATAAGTTGAATTTGATAAGTGTCAAAAGAGGAATAACCAAATAACACCAACTTCCCTTTTGTACCAACTCAGTAATGTGTTTATAAGGTTTTATTGTAGTGCAATTACGTAACCTTCTTGTTACAATCACATCTCATACAGATGAAGAAGAAAGTTGGCTTTTTATACACATAAGACATAAAAGCCAACCATCATGTTCATTTGCAACGCAATACAGCCGCCATTCGGTTACTTGGTTTTCAAATATATGTTTTGCTCCTCTTTTTTATATGTTAATTAATTCTATAAATATTATACAAAAGATTATGCATTCAAATTGATCCACTTGAGTAATCCAAATTCAAATTCTTTTAATGATAATTTTTTTTTAAGTATTTTTATCTATGAACTTAGATAAAATGATTAATTAAGTAATAAAAATAAAATATAAAGACTAACTAGCTCAAACTATAAAGATCGAATAAATAAATTTACACCTAAATTAAAAAAAAAAAAAAAAAAAAGATACTGATGCTGCCATCCACCACTTCCCATTTATAGCACTTCCTAAACACTCCAAAGCAAGAAGATACTGATGCTGCCATGGTCGACTCATCAATGTAATTTGCCAAACATGATTTTGTTCAACTCTTCATTCTCCCTCTTAACCTTCCTTGGAGATTTGGAAGTCTTTTTGTTAGGTAGCATCACCTTGGCATCTTCTTTATCGTTTACCCCACCGTGACTTTGCAGCCTCGGAACCAACAGGTGACATTGGGAGAGTTTCGTTTGTCAGTATTTCCTTAATACCATATTAAGCTTCATTTGAGACGGCACATGATGAACATGCTACAATGAGTGGTTGCATTTGCTTCACCCCACGTGCATTGTGATGATAGTTTCTTCCTTATTGAAATGGGTTTGGGGAGAGAGAGTGAGGATTATGTGCATTGTTGGTTTTTTTTTTTTTTTTTAAGTTATGTCAACGATGCCTCAGTATACGCACATTGTTGATTCGGATAATAAGTGTTTAGTAATATCAAAAATTAAAAATAGAAGTATGTGATGAACATTCGAGGCGTTACGACTTTTTTTTTTTTTTTTATAAAGTTTGGAGATGAATTTATATATTTGGTTAAATTATAAATTATAAGGACTAATTATTAATTATGATAAAGTATGGGGATTACATGATTATTTATCATGACTGATATTATAATCCAGGTGGCAATACAATAGTATCAGTGGTAATCCACGTGGCTCCACTTGGCTTAATTTTGATCGTACAATTCTCATTTGACGTATCCAACCGCAGAAATGGAATGGATGCTGATGCCTTGAGGAGTCGAAAACCTGCACACCTAAATCGGTCACGAGCCTCCACGTGACACACCCGACAAACAGCCACGTCAGATTGGTCCAATGGTAGATGGCCACGTAGACAAAAGCAGGTGCGAAGCCACCAATTATGTTCCTTAGCTCCTTCGTCCTTCCTTCCTTGAGCTAATCTTCTCCTTGTGTGAATTAAAAAGAAAGCGCAAGATATCGTACTCCTAAAGTTTTTACGAAGGATCCAATCCGTGTCGCTTACTCATACCCAGAGAGATTCCAGGCAGGCATGGAGGTCTCCGGCTTCGCTTTACGCCAGCCATCCTGCTTTCCCTTCGGTGCGGACGTTGGAACTTGTAATGCCCAATCTTCTTCAAGGCCATCTTTTTGCGGTGTTTCTTTGAAACCCAGAAAAGCATGTAGGGTTTTGAATTCTTCAGAGTTTAGAGATAACGGGCATCTGCAGCATTACCATGGAGGAGAGAATAAGATGGAGAAAAAATCTGTTAAGAAAAAGTTGAAATTACTAAAAGGCTTATATAAGGACTTGTCCATGTTTTCTCGGCTGGGTGTTGATGATGCTTTGGTAGATCAAGGTCAGGCCGAGTTGCTTTCGGTATGTTTCTCTTATCTTTCATTGAAATTCCATTTGAAGTTCGTTACTATATCTTTTTAATTTTTCGTTCCAAAATAAGGTTACTGTCTCCGGGATTGGTTTGTTATGAGTATTCCTCTGGCAAACATGAAATGAATTTACTAGAATATGAAATTATGAGCACTAGTAGAATTATGGGAAGTTGATGTGGAAATTTCTGCTACCACTGAAACTGTATTAACACTGGTATAATTTCCTCAGGCTCTTGAAATTTGTACGAAAGGATCTTGATTCCTTAGATTTCAAGTCAGGAGTCTGAAATTCTCAATTCTCAATCTTTTATTTGTCCAGTTGATATATTTTGGTAGGGAATACAAATACGTAAGTTATTGTTAACGGAGTTAATTTTCTTGCATGACGCAGGAAGCAGCACAAGGATTAATGAAACAGCTGCAAGAGTTGAGAGCAAAGGAGAAGGAATTGAAGAGGAAGAAGAAAGAAGAGAAGGCGAAGCTTAAAGCCAAAAGGATTGATTGTGAATCATCCACATCTGAATCCAGTGACAGCGAATGTGGCGAGTTGATCGACATGAGCCGCTTGAGAAGTGAAGCTTTTCCGGTTGCACAACCGATGCTAGCTGATTTCCAGCAGCAAGAAGTAACTTCAACCCTCACGATCTTGCCAGCCCAAAAATTGAAAGCAATTGGCGCGTCACCAAATCTTGAAAAAGAATGGTGCGTTGAGCCAAGTGTTTGTTGCGATGACAGGAATAGCTCAGCAAAGAGAATTGAGGTATGCATGGGTAACAAGTGCAAGAAGGCTGGGGGCGCGGCATTGTTGGAGGAATTAGAGAGGGTCGTGGGTGTAGAGGGGGCAGTCGTCGGCTGCAAGTGTATGGGCAAGTGCAGGGACGGGCCTAATGTGAGGGTCCGAAATTCCATTGACGAGAGAAATATAGGTGATTCTGTTAGAACTCCGGCCAACCCTCTCTGCATTGGTGTTGGTTTGGAGGATGTAGGTGTTATCGTGGCCCATTTCTCTGGGGAGGATAAACAGTTGGGGCTGGCCCATGCATCTCATACTTAAAGGAGTGCGTTTTCGGCTTGCTTTGTAGGGTTAATCCTCCGTTTTACTACAAGTGTGAAATGTAGATGTGGATTGGCAAATATAATAGATTTTTATTTGTCATGATTTTGCCTAATTCCTCGTGTAGTATTAATTCTTTTGAGAATTTGTTTCCCAAATTCATCAAACCAAAACTGAAAAAAGATTTTACAAATTTGTGCTGAAGTAGTCAGTGGAGAAATGGTCTTTGAGGATGAGCATTATCATTGATTAGGAAATGCAAAGAACAGGATAGAGATAAGTTAATAGTCTACTACATATTTATACAAATTGTTATGGATTATTCGATGAAGATGCTAGGTTTTGAAGAGAAAATTGATATTCTCGTCTAATTTAAACAAGACAATATTCTTAATGGTTACATTTTCAAACATCCTGTACTAACTTGTTTATTTTTGTTAATTGTTATTTTTGTACTCATGAATTATACCCTTTTTAGTTTATATCACAAGAGAGTACATTCAAAACAACAAAATAATAATAATAATAATAATAATAATAAAGAACACAAAAATAAATAAATATAAAGTAAATTTGCGCCCACTGCATTAATTTAATATACACTTATAACATGCATTTTTCTCAAACAGCTACTTGGAGTTTCAGATGCCCTTTACAAACTCTTCATTCCTACTGAAGACTTGCACAACTGAATGACTTACAAGTGGTAAAAGATCCACCTTAAATGGCCCGTGAACTTCCAAAACTTGCCTACATTTCCAGCACTCGCATCTCTATTTGGAATATCCATATACGAAAAACCATATTCAGATCAAAAACTGATTCACATTAGTGATTGTGCTATTTCAGAACATGAAATTTCCATGTGCCTGCCCACACCTGCACAGCAATTTTTTCTCAGAAAATCCAATTGTAGGATTTATTTGATTGTGAATACTGAGTCATCAGATTGGGATTGGGTTGGATTTGGATCAAATATCTAGTTTGGGAATCTTAAAAAAATATGAATTTGGAAGTCAGTAAAATCCAAGATAAATATAATGAACCAAAAAAAAATGTAAGGATTTGAAATAACTATATTAAATATGTTATTTAAAATTCAAATTCAATCCAATATATTCACCTTCATTTCAAATTCAAAATGTGAAATTATTGTTGTAGCTATACCAGATATTTTCTAAATTTTTATGAATTTTAAATTCAAAATTTGAAATCTAAACTTCAAAATTCAAATCCAAATTGATGAACCCAAACGCAGCCTAAAGGAAAATTTAACATGTTCAATTCAAAAAAAAAAAAAAAGAAAAAAAAACTCCAAGTCAATTAACTGAAGCTGCAAACTGAGCGTTCAAACACCTAAAAGGGTGCTTTTTGAAACATCCATTTTCAACTTCAATACCAAATACCTGTAACTGTAAGAGAGAAAGTCCCTCAGTGCCTGGGGTATTTGAACTTGGACTGATGTTCCAAGTCATCCCCACCACTACAGCGCTTCAGAAAAGAGTCCAGTGTTTTCTGCTTTGCAGGGCTGCTTCTCTCCTGGCTGGCTGAAACTTCTAGGGTATTCTCATGGCCATCAAGCATCTAATTCGGCAACAAGTAGAGTCCATTACCCTTCTAATTTGGCAGTAATCCCCAAATGCAAAGTACCTCTAAAATAAGATATGCCTAAAGTTTGCTGTTGCGCATTCATGGATACAAAGTTTTTCCTTCTCTTTCCCCTTTCTACATGTATGTAAACACTAAGCGCAGAAACACGTGCACCCACCATGCATGTGTGTGTGTGCATTAAAGGTATTTCAGCAGTATTTATTTTCAAGTCTTATTTTATGAGTTATGCATGTTTTCATAGAGCTGAACTGCATTTTCTGTAAGTAAAGCAATGTAAAAGTATTTCAGCAATCTATCAGTTTTTTAGGTTTATTTTCTTTAAATCGAAGTTAGCTTATCAATTTCTCAAATCCTATTAGGACATGATATGGGTAATGAATCCCTTAGCTAATTTTCTTGTACTCCCAAATCACACCCCAATCACTACACTTCTACATGGTACATATTTCATTTGAGAGTTACAATCCCTCGTTTACTGCCATCAAATAGCCTCCAAAACAAGCCTAAAAACCCTAACTATATTACTGGCAGAAATGACACTATTGTTTTCACTTTCAGCTACTACATAACTATTAAACAAAACAGCCATACCTAGACCTTACACCTTTTCTCTAAATATTGTGAAAGATTACATCCCTAATTTACAAAGAGAAAATGGAATTACCTGTCCCAAGTTTTCCAACTTGCTCTGAACAACATCCCTGTAGGGAAATAACAGATCCAAGTTATTAACTGATTGATGCCATTGCCATCATCAAAACATCATGAAAAATGCTCACAGCCTTCTTCAAAGAACTCATTTCAGGACTTAGGTCCTATGCAGCTAAAGATATTAGGAGCCAAACAGACGTACCATATAATGTCATCAACAGTGTCATTTGCTAGCAGGTAATAAATATTGACCGAAGAAACCTAAAAGGAAAGAACAACCCCGTCAAGATGTAAGCTAACGGCTATTTGCTCAAAAAATAAAACAGATGAGAATTTAATACTTCAGGAAAGTTAAAACCAGATTCCAGTATTTGCAACTCAATTAAGCCTTAAATTGGGATCATATAAAAACACTCAAATAAACAAGGACAACTAGGGTATGCATTATTCAGCTATAACTTAATAACATGACCAAACTGATGAAATTAAATTATTTTGGTGAGATAATGTTTGGTTTTCGCTTTGGTTCAACTAGTAATCTCTAAAATTTTCATTTATCAATTCGGCTACCTCTAATTTAATAACTGAATTAATTAAACTAACTAAATTTTTATTAATTAATATATACATTTTAATTTTATTATCATTTATTATTATTATTATTTAATAAATTTATTACTATTATTTGATTTATAATTATTCTTTTATTAAAATATATTAGATTATTTACTTTTATAAATAAAATATAATTATAAATATATTTTATTAATATTTTATTAATTAATAATTAACTTTTTTCAATTAGTTCAGTTATAACAGACAAAAGAAAACAGACCAAATATTTTCAGTTTTGGTTATGTTCAGTTTTCTTTTGATTTCTGATTGATTCCGTTATTATTTAGATATTAAATAATTTGGTTAGCTGGAATTTGGTTCGGTGAAACTGAATGCTCATCCCTAAGGACAAGATGTCATGTAACAATCATAGGGAAAATTTCAACCAAAGAGGGGTCAGCAAGTACTTCATGTCAGCTTTATATGTGAAGTTCTTTGGGAGATTTCTACTCAAAACAGTGTACCCTAGCAAAATAGAGGGTCAAAATGGTAATAAAGCTTGCTTGTATCCTTGGGTGTGGAGGTCTCTTTCTGACATCTAAAGATGAGAATTCAATGTTCTTTACAGATCAGACAATCTAATGAATCTTCAATAGATTGATTCACCAAGTAATGACAAGGGGTGAAGGGCCTCTCGTTTTTAGTAGTTTCATGGGGTTGTAAACATGTAGTTGAGTTTTGGGGTTGTGTCTCGGAGTAGAATACAAGACTCAGGAATGACAGCAGTGACTGTTGTCATCCTGGATTCTTAATCACTGGAGCCAGTATATTCATACATGCAACACCACAATTCCCAAGTAAATTTAAAAATAAAAATCATAAAAAAAAAATTCAACAGTAATAACAAGCATATGAAGGAAACTTAGATATAATCCAAATCCTTAGTGTGGGAGCAAATCAAATCAAGTTTCCAGTGAGATTGCTTTAGTTTCGGATAAAAATATAGTGCCTGCACATCATTCAAATACATATCTGATTATCTGTGCATGCAATGATGCCAAGGCCTCACCTACGGTCCTAAAACCTCATATGCCATGCCTTAACAAGTTACAAACACAAAATCTTATCAACATGCCTCCACACACATTTGTTTGTGGTTCCACAAGTACTGCTCGACATGGATCCCAATTCATGAGCAAGCTACCACCCATTACAGACCACCACTTGGCAAAAAGCACTGCAATCATCATCTTTAGAGAGTACGAATATTTCTGATAGCTCAGTGAAACAATTAATGTGACAAACAACAAAAATGAAGATCCTATAGTGTAAAACTGCTATTAGGGCTAAATACTAAGCTAAACCAAACCTTAGTCATGCTAAATTCAGGGCTTCTCATCCTTGTAGAGAGTATCCCAATCATACCCTTTCTAGAAATGAAACATCAATATGATTGACAACTTCTATTCAATATTCTAGAATTCCATATCTCTAATTGCTAATAGTTTACCTGGCCAATCCTGTGAGCCCTATCTTCAGCTTGTATTAGGTCGCCAGGAGTCCAAGACAACTCAGCAAAGATAACAGTGCTTGCAGCCGTTAAAGTTAACCCAACACCTCCAGCTCTGATAGAAAGCTTCAAGATTACATTTCAACAAACCAAACTTAAGAGTTAAATAATGAATTGAATAATAGTCATTTTAAACGTGATATATATGGTATGAACAATGACAAAAAAAAAATTGAACAAAGAAATAAAACAATCAAATTGGCATACCACTGCTGCCTTTATAGCATCCTTTTCCTGGAAATCAGTAACTAATGCTTGCCTTGATGCCGGAGGAGTGCTGCCATCAATGCGAATGCAACCCACTTTCTTTTTCTGGAGATTTTGAAGGTTCCATTATGAGCAAATCTAAAGGAATTATCAAAAAAAAAATTAAGTGGTCTTACAATAAGAAACTCGTGTATTGAATCAATCATGGGTTGATGATGAGCAAATATTAGAAATTTACAGCCTGCCTGCAAGGAGCCATTCAACAACAATCGTTCATCCATTATAAAACAATAATATGCATAATCAAATAAAAAAATTAAATAAAACCACAAGGCAATATTAACCAAAAAAAAAAAGGAAAAATGTTATTTGTGATGACTGCTGTCTATATAGAGCACAGGTGATGAGTTCGACCTATACAACCTAGTTCAGTTTTCAGTACATAGCATACTAGGTATAAGAAATCTATAAATGCTTGTTAATACTTTAATTGAATAATATATTACATAAATGATACATCAATACTAACAATTTAGACCATGAAACCTTAAATGGCTTTCAAAACGAAATCTGGGCATCGTAAGCCATAAATCTATCACATTTTCATGATTGAATACTGAATAGAACCCCACAATTGGCACTAAAATTCGAAGTAGGAATATTCATAATCTCAGTTTTTGCATGTCAGAACACAAAGTACACGTATGACCACAAACCCACCTTTTGTGCTGATAAGCAATAAGCAAAATCCAGAATACATTAGAAAATGTGCTTATGAGTTCAAGCACATGCAAAGATGCCTTTAATCAATCTTTTGATAAACAAAGGGTTACTAAGGAGGAGTCTTTAAAGGAGACTGCCTAAATCCTATTTTCGCACTTGTGCACTTAAAAATTGAGGAAAATGAAAGAGAGTAAAGTTTATGAAAAGGGAAGGAAAATTTTTTTTACATAAAGTAATTAAAGACCATGAAAGTACCTCGATGACAGTTCCCAGATAATCTATGACCCCAGGGATCTTGGCTTCAGCAGAGTCAGTATATATCTGAAATTAAATAGAGTTGGCAACAAAATGAGGCGGGGAAATATTGAATTGGGGAGAAACATGATCTCAAAATTTCAGTCGAAGCCCGCTTGTTAATCTAACAATGAAATTAAAAAAAGGATGCCAGTAACACTATTATGTATTCCACAATATGCATACACAAAGGGGAAATATGCATGTATTGCTCCTAACTTTAATAAAATAATATATATAAAATCAACAATAGTAATGACATTTTAAGCATATTATGGCCCATAAGGGCTTGAGATCTCAAAGAAGAAGACTTAAGTACAAATAATAGACCCCCTCCCTCCACACACACACAAAAAAAAAAGCCATAGCCCACTATTTCTAAGCAAATACCTTATTAATAAGATTCTTCTCGGAAAACTTTAGTGATTCAACCTCCTCAGCAGATAAGCATGCCTTAATTTTTCCTTTTACAAACTCCAACTACAAAACAGATCAATAATACTATCTTACATTATTTTTTTTCATACTACCCGATTGATTTTACACTTTATAGAGCTAGTTTAACAAAAGATAACCATCAATTAGTTAAGTTACCTCACGGAATAAAGCGTTGATTTTTTTCATGTCCTTCTCCACCAAATCTAAGAAAACCTAAGAATCAAGAGATTGTAAAATGTCCATAAGTCATATTCCAAAATTTCATCTTGTATGTGTATAATATAACAGAGCCATGTGTGCATGTAGAAATTCACACGCATATACACAAACAAAGACATGAGTACTGCACGCACAGAGCGAGTACGACAGACATACAAGACAAGCATTTTTCAGTGTTAAGTTAAAGATGATAGCAAACATTCATGCAGTTGACTGCATGCTACAGTATGACAAAATCCAAAAATACTACTTAGGAAAATATTACTTCCAGTCCCCATGAGAATTTTTCCAGTAGATAGCTATTTAATGCCAAAGGAACTGTATAAAGCCAGTCCATCATAGATCTCAAGGAGCTGGACTGCAAAACACTTCCCGAAAGGGGGCTTAAAAAATAATGTCTAGCATTTGAAAATTATTTTGATGTCTCTGATAATTAATGGCTATACTATTCAGCTATTTCACAGCATATATATATTATGTTCGCTAGTAGCATGCGCAAAGCACAAACACCTGCTGAAATCCAACCAGCAAATATTAGAACCAAATAGTGTATTTACTTGCTGTCGACGCTTTACAGGAAGTTCAGAAAGAACATCCTTTTTAAGTCTGCGAATCATAACTGTTGCCTTCATCAAGTTGTGCAATTCTTCATGGTTACTTGCACCTTGATAAACTCCAAAAATTCCCTAGCCAAACAATATTAGACGAAAAATTTTGCTTACTTTCAAAAGAATTTTTAATATAGTAGGTTTTTTAAAATTAAAAACTTACCCCCTTGCAATATCGGTTACCATATTCATGAACATTCTTGTACACACCAGGATACAAAGCTTCCAGCTGCAATGGATAAACACTTTATATAGAATCAATAGACAAAAACCACAAAACACTTCAAATGTCAACAGGCTATCCAGGCTCTAGAATGATAAGTACCTGTTTGAATAGCTCTATTGGTCTGGATAAAGCAGGAGTTCCACTAAGCAGTATTGCATATTGAGCTTTCTGAAATATGAAACCAGTGTCAGTTTCAATCATCAAGAAAAGTGTCCATGATGCAGTCTTCCTATGAAATTGGAACTGAGCTTAGACAAACATCCATAGTAAGTTTAATGCATTCTCTTTAGATTGTCTTGTAGCATCTCTCTCTCTCTCTCTCTCATAGGTTCACTATGCATAATTCCATACTCAACTGAGGCATGACAAATGTCATCAGAACTGATTCTTAATTGAAAACTTGCTTCAGGATATGCATTATTTCTTCCGTGTTACACCAACAGAAACTAATAGTAATAAAGCAACTAACACAAAGGGTTACAATGATTCATGTATTCTGCACACAAACACATATTTTACTAATATGTGGACAAGACAAAGAATAAAGTTAACATATGCAAGCATGTAGTTGTTTGTCAAGAGGAAAGACCTTTATAACCGGAAGAGAGGCAGTTGTCCTCTTTGCTTGAGCATTTTTCATGAAGTGCGACTCATCTGCAATCACAACCTATATAAAATATAACATAAGCATAGATACACAGAATAGGAATTTTTCAATCACCACGCAAGTCAGACAAAGTAACAAGCATAAACACATACTTGCACAGAAATGGACATCTAGATTCAATATTTAATTCAATAAGCAGTTCAATTGTTTAGTCCTTCTTGCACAATATGTTAAACACTTTTAAGACCTATTATCTAGTGTTGATCCAGAGTACTAGCCGAATATCACTTACTTCCTCTCTTTTGGACATTTCAATAGATACTAGGACACCAGTCAAACATCTATGTTTTGATTAGTGAAATCATACTTGATAAAATAATACCTAAAACTAGTAATACTATCAACATTTATGTGTAATTGTGCGTATCATCATCAAAAGATAAATTAGTAAACTACCCAATAAATTTTTGTGTTTGAAAATTTATCCATTAAGAAACAAAAGTGTTCCAATCTTTTCTTGTATTGCAGTATGCTGAACACAGTATAGCCTCATCTCTCTTGGACTAAGCTTCTTTCACATGTTTTTGAACATCCTAACATTTTGCACACTAATGACAGTCTTCTACATGACCTTCATAACAAAATTCTCTTTATCTAATAGGTACATGATAAGTGCACAAACTCTAGTGTTACTTCCTCAGTTCATTGTCCATCATGCATTACTTCTTCACCAAACCCTCTATAATGGATACATTATCTAAGAAAAAGGAAATGCAAAAAACTAGAGTTGCCTTATGAAGACAAAAGACAAAAAAAAAAAAAAAAAAAAAAAAAAAAAAAAAAACACACAATAGAAAGTTCAAACTTTTAATTTTTACCTTAAATTCTGATGCCATTAGAACATTCTGCAACTTAGGGACTACATCATAAGAGATTATGTTGAATAGACCATCAAGATGAATATTGTGCTTGATATTCGATGATACTAATGAGAATCCACCTCTGTTTGATCCACTCCATTGTGATAAAACAACCTATCAATGTTAATTTGTTAGGGAAAGGGGGAAAAACAAACACATGAATAATGCAGTCCCTAGAAAAGAATTCAAAAAGAAACAAAAGCAGAAGAGAGAAAGGCATGAAGCAATGAGACAATATTCTACATCTGACCATGGAAAGATAACATAAACATAGAAGTTTAAAACAGACTACATAAAACATACAAGTATATCTGATGAAGGAATATTCAGCCATTGTTGAATCATCTGCAACAAAACAGAAGTATACAGCCTACTTCAGAAAATGGCTTCTTAAATACTGAAATAAGTATGTAGCAAGAGACTTACTGAAGCCCAATGCAAACGCAGGGAAGATGGTGTGAGTATTAGAACAGGCCAGAAATCACGAAGGCATGAAGTTACAGCAATAGCCTGAAAAACATGAAAAATTCCATTGGCACATGTGAAACAATATTGTATTAAAAAGGGAAAAAGAATGACCTAATTGCCATTTAAAAGACTATTGCCTATCAGGCCTTTTTACATTAAGTTGAATCTAACCGCTCCAAAAATTAATTTAGCCAAATATGATCTTTCCCATCCTTTATCGGATTCAGAACATCAATGCCTAAGAGCAGAAATTGCTTTGAGGAAACCAAAGTATCAAAACACCAAGGTACCTGCCTCTTAACTTATTATCCAAATGCAAGCACAAAAGGATGACGTGTAAAATGTAAAAAATAAAATAATCATAAAATCTAACCGTGGTTTCACAGGAATAACAATCTCACAGCATAATCAGAACATGTTATGCAACACAGTGAGTTGTGTGCATATTAGATGTACATCCTTATGTGCAGAGTGCAGACAAGATGCTAAAGCTGATTATTTTTTATCCTATGTCAAGGCATGACAACAAACAAGGATTATTTATTGAGGCCCTAAGTGTCAACCATATACATCACTAAAACTATCACGCAACTCAGAGAATGCTAGCAGCCCAGCAAGCAGTCATCCCGCATAAAGCTATCACTGAGATTATTACTACAATATTATATCCTCGTGGAAACACTAGTTTTCCACATAAAATAGTAAAAGAAAAGAAAACAAATAAATAACAAATTGCCTGTAAAGTCTTTCCTAGTCCCATTTCATCGGCTAAGAGTGCACGCCCTCCATGCTGCAACACAAACCTGAAGAAGAAGAGGTAAAAACAATTAAACATAAAAGATGAATGATTGAATTATACAAATTATATTTTTATGTTCTCAGAGAAATAATTTATACATTTCAAGTAAAAATGTTTTTAAGAGGAAAAATCCCAAAAACAATACATACCTAACACCATCCCGCTGAAAAGGCAGAAGCTTTGACTCGACATAATTAGGTATCTTGTCATACCAGTCTTTGAGGTGGAAAAAAAAATAATTGAAGACAGCATTCAAAAAAATAAATTAAAAAAAAAGGGTTAAAACATGCTTATATATGGTTACCCTAGAAGAAATTAGAATTGCATTCATCAATGACACATGAAGCCTCAAAGGTTCTGGGTTTTCATCAATTTTACTATGCTATTTAAAGGATTTGAAGACATAGTTGCACCAAAAATTATAATTTACCAAAACTCAATTATTAGAAGTGCTCCAACAAATTCAACATTTGAGAAATAAATACCTTGTTGTAGACAGAGTATATTATAAAAACTTAAAACCCATTAGTAAATAGGTCATTCGCAATTTCATCTATCACAGGCTCAACAATGTAATTGCCTAATTTCATTTTTCTACGTTTAGCATTTACCTCGAAGATCTGGAACAGCAGAAGCAGCAGTAATAGCACGTTGCACCAAGGGATCTAAGTTTTCTACCTTGAAACATTACAAAAAACAACAGAGCAAGCTTAACACATATGGCCAATAAATATGAGAAATTGTTACTTTCAAGTTAAGCAGGAACCCTTTTATTAAAACAAAAGTACCTACTAAACAATCAATAAGGTTAAACACAACCAAAAACTGGAGAGATTATCCCAATGTGTACCATCAATGCAACAACCCAACTATAATCATAAAGAAAAGAACAAGGAAAACAGAAAAAAAGGTCAAGAAAGGTCAAGTTACCACCTCAACATTAGAACTAGATATTTCACTGAAAACTTTTTCAGCTGACAACAAAGAGGACATTGGGAAAATCCATAGTCTGCAAGGTCAACAGTAATGAATCAAGATAAGGAGCAATTTCATAATGATTCCCATACGGGACATGCACTGATGGGCGCACCACTTCAAACTATTTAAAGGAGTTAATACATAAAAAAAAAGAATAGGACCTCTCTTTCGCATTCCAAGTGGCTCTAGCGATCTTGTGGATAGCAGCTACTAATACCTAGTGTAATATAAAGCATAACAAATGATAAAAATTAAATTAAATAAAATAAAATAAAACAAAAATTTATTTTCACAAATAACTCAAACAAGCAAAGACATACAAGCAATGGGAGTTATTACCGGGTCATATGAAAATTTAGCAGCAATATTTCCACTGGCATGAAGAATAAATTTGACAGAGAGCTTTGGTAAACCCTTTGAGCTTTCATCTTCTCAAGCACAAGGCCACAAAAGCAGATAAGAGTCACTATATAGCTAGATAACAATGAAACCGGTGCAAAGACAGTTACAACGGCAGGAAAGCAAAAGACTAGTCAATTTATCTTAGAACCATAATTTGAGACAATTCTAAAGAAAGAGGTATCTTTGTTTTTTAAAAGAAGCAATCTCCATATAAACGTACAAGGCCATGTAGAGCAGATAACACATAACAGAAAGAAACTGACCAGACTTTACTTTGGGTATAACCGAAGTGGGTAGTAATCTGGTTACAGCAGGCGAAGATTCCACCTAAAATAGGATGAAGGAAAATTAAGGCAGTAATCCCAATAATTCAAATTCATTAGGCTATGTATTGGGAAGGAATTGTTATTGTGAAGCCAATACGAACATTGCTTGCAGGAATGATGCGAATTCAACATCAAAAACAATCTATATACTACGGAATAGATTCAAATGGGAAAGAAATAAAAGAGGTACTAGTAAGTCAAGACATGAGAAAAGAAAATAAAAGGGGAGAACTTTACCTTTTTAGTAGGAGACTCAAAGATGGCTTTGGTGTTGTTACAATGTAACTGTAGGGTTTTATTAGAAGAAGAAGAAGAAGAGTAGTGTTGTTGCTGCTGTTGAGCGATCTTCCGGTAAGCGTCTTTCTCAAGGGAATCGAGTTGTTCTGCGCTTAAACCCCAGTCGTCATCGTCGAAGTCCATTCTTTTTGTTTCTTTGGAGCGCTCTTTCCTGCCAATCTTGTTTCAATTTTTCAAGTTGCAATTGACCATTTGTCGGGTTTCGTTGTAGGCGATTTCCAATAGATGAAGAGAGGTTTTAGGAATTTAAAAAGTTTAATCGAAGCTAAACGAGTTCCCAGTTGTCCTTGGGAGCCCCAAATTTTGTTTCTTTATTTCCTGCCAATGCCATCACCATTCACCTGCTCTCGCTGTTTCTCTGTAAAACTCGCAACGAAGTAACAGAACTCCAGACTCCGAAAATAATTTCAAAATTAATTTTGTGGGCAAATTAGTTAGTAAATTTTATTTTTTAAAACAATTCAATTTTAAAAATTTGATTAAAAGTTAAAAACAATACGTTCAATCCATAATTAATTTTGAAGCTATACTAAAAGAAAACGGAGATTTCTTTAATAATAAATTCAGAAATTAAGATTTAATTATTTCAACATTAAACATTAAATTTATTCACGAAATTAATTTTAAAACAATTGAAAATTAAATGTTTATTTTTTATATTCATTAAAAATTTGTGAATTATGAAAAAAAACTATTGCTAATACAGAATAACCATCTAACGAAACTACTATATTTTTTCTTTATAGTTGATTCTTAAATTTTATGTCATGTTTTATTTATTCTTTAATTTTAATTTATTATTAAAAAAATTTTAAACTTTAATTTTGTTTAAAAGAAATCCTTTAACTAATAATAATAAGTTTTCATATTAAAAAATCTCTCTAAGTTATTGTGTAATATTTACGAATATAGTTTCAGCACTTTCCAATCAAAGGTAAATCTTTCTATGGCATTGATATTTTTGTGATTAATTGAAATGGCTAGTATTTTTTTTTTTTTTTAGTGTGTGATGAAATGAGTAAAAATATAATTTAATTATTTTTTAATCTGAAAACTTATTATATATAAATTTTTATATATTGGATTAACTTTTTAAAGGATAGACTATAAAATTTACCCTCAATATTTATATATAATTTTTTTAGTATTGCATTAATATTATGAAATACAATGAAAACAATAAAATATCACTATTTTAAATATGATAATTATTGTTTTGTTAGACTATGTTTGAAAGAACTCCACCTAAATAGTTTGTTCTTAGCCGATCCCAAGCCCGTATAAAGGAGGAGGGTTGCAGTAAGTGACAACCAGCGTAAAAATTTCGTCACACCTCGTGATATGAATTCAAATGATATAAACGTTAGGGCATTCTCTACTTACGACGCGCTACATCGAAATCCGGATGTATTGAAGAATATGCAAAGGTGCAGGACGTTCACCAAAAGTGACATGCTACGCCACTCCGGTGCTAGGGTGTGGTGTTAAATGAGCAAGGGTTTCCACATAATGGACGGGTATGGGTATAAAAGTTAGTCTATAGAGCAAATAGAAGAACAAATAGTGGAACAGAACACAAGATAGGCATAGAGAACAATAAAAGATATCATAGAAGGAGATCAATTAGGAAGGAACAAGATAGGAGGAGAATCAGGGTTTGTGGATACCTTGGAAAGGAGAAGGGTGAATATTGCTTGCATTCAGGAGACTAAATGGGTAGGAGAGAAAAGCAAGAAAGTTGGTAATTCAGGGTACAAACTGTGATTTATCGGAAATGAGAGGAACAAGAACGGAGTGGGCATAATCATAGACAGGACATTGAAAGATGTTGTAATAGCTGTGAAAAGCGTAGGAGATAGATTTATACTAGTAAAGCTAGTACTAAAAGGAAAAACGATAAATGTAGTTAGTGCTTATGCCCCACAAATAGGACTAGATAGTGAGAGTAAACAAAGGTTTTTGAAAGATATGGATGATCTAATACAAAGCATATCGAATGAATAGAATATTTTCATCAGTGGAGATTTGAATGGACATGTAGAAAATGATAGACAAAGTTATGAGAATGTCTATGGAGGTTTTGGTTTTGGCAGCCGAAAATGAGGAGGAAAAAAGTATCATAGAATTTGCTATGGCATACGACCTAATGCTACCAAATACCTACTTTATAAAAAGAGAGTCACATTTAATGACTTTTAAAAGCGAGCAATATAAAAGTTAAATTGACTCTCTCTTAACCATAAAGACAAATAGAGCTCTATGCAATAATTGCAAGGTCATTCCAGGAGAGGCTTTAACAAGTCAACATCAGTTAGTGGTATTGGATGTCAAGTTAGGAACAATTCAAATAAGGTTAGAAGAAATAGTGTAGCTCGAACAAAGTGGCAGGAGTTCAAAGGAGTAAAGCAAGTGAATTTCAAAAATGAGCTTCTTGAGTCCGAAGCATGAAAGCTGGATATGGAGGCCAATGATATGTGGATACAAATGGCATCAAAGATTAGAGAAGTAGCTAGAAAAGTACTTGGACAGTCTAAAGGACATGGACCACCCTCAAAAGAGAGATGTTGGTGGAATGAGGAAGTACAAAAGGTAGTGAAGAGAAAGAGGGAATGGTATGGGAAATTACTAACTGTGATAATAATGAGGCATATGAACTGTATAAGATAGTAAAGAAAGAGGCAAAAAAGACAGTTAGTCAAGCAAGAGCTCAGGCCTTTGAAAAGTTATATGAAAAACTTGAAACTAAAGAAAGGGAGAAAGATATTTATAGATTAGCAAGGAGGAGAGAAAAGAAATGTCAAGATCTCAATCAAGTTAGGTGCATTAAGGATAAATAAGGAAAAGTATTGGTGAAAGATGAGGACATTAAAGAAAGATGGCTAAATTATTTTGATGATATCTTTAACAATAGTCAAAGTGATAATAGTGCGAATATAGACTACATAGTAGTAGAAAAGAATGTGAATTATACTATAATGATTAGATTTTTAGAAGTAAATGAAGCAGTTAAGAGAATGAAAATGAGTAAAGCCTATAGACCCGATGGAATACAAATTGAAGTGTGGAAGTGTTTGGGAGATAAGGGAGTGACATGATTAACTAAATTATTTAATAAGATTCTAAACTCAAAGAAAATGCCTGATGAATGGAGGAGAAGTATTTTAGTACCTATTTTTAAAAACAAGGGAGACATACAGAGTTACTTAAACTATAGGAAAATTAAACTCATGAGCCATACTATGAAGTTGTGGGAGAGAGTTGTGGAACATCGATTACGTCATGACACTTCTATCTCTCCCAATCAATTTGATTTCATGCCCGGTCGTTCAATTATGGAAGCGATCTTTCTCATTAAAAGCTTGATAGAAAAATATAGATATGTGAATAAAGATCTACACATGGTTTTTATCGATTTGAAGAAGGCTTATAATAGTATTCCAAGAGATGTCTTATGGAGAGTGTTAGAACAAAATAGGGTATCTATTATATACATACAAGTGTTGAAAGATATGTATAAAGAAACAACTACTTTTGTGTGCACAGTGAGAGGGGACACAAGAGATTTTTTTATTTCAATTGGATTACACCAAGATTCAGCTGTAAGCCCTTACCTTTTTACATTAGTTTTAGATGAATTGATGAAACATATACAAGAGAGTATCCCTTAGTGCATGATGTTTGCAGATGATATAGTTCTGATAGATGAGACGCGAGAATGAGTCAATAGAAAGCTAGAGCTTTGGAGAAGTACTCTAGAGTCAAAGGGTTTTAAGTTAAGTAGAACGAAGACAGAATACATGCATTGCAAGTTCAGTGAAGGCCGAACTGGTGATATGGAAGAAGTTAGTTTGGATGGAGTGGTACTGCCCCAAAGTAATCACTTTAAATATCTCGACTCAATCCTTCAAGTAGATGGGGGATGTGAGGAGGATGTTAGTCATAGGATTAAAGCTGGATAGTTGAAATGGAGAAGTGCCACGGGAGTTTTATATGATTGCAAGATTCCCAATAAGTTGAAAGGAAAATTTTACCGTACAACTATACGACCGGCTATGTTATATGGTAGTGAGTGTTGGGCACTGAATGAGTCGTATGTGTCTAAGATAAGAGTTGCGGAGATGATAATGTTAAGGTGGATGAGTGGTTATACTAGACTAGATAAGTCTGTAGTGAAAGCGTTAGAGAAAAGGTAAGAGTGGTGCCAATTGAGGATAAGTTGATAGAAGGGAGATTGAGGTGGTTTGGTCATGTGAAGCGTAGACATACGGAGGCTCCAGTTAGATAAGTAGAGCACATTAGGTTAGGAGATAGAAAGAAAAGAAGGGTTAGACCTAAACTGACTTGGAGGAGAGTAGTATAACACGACCTATAAGTATTACACATTTCCGAGGATTTAACCCAAAATCATTTAAAATGAAGAAAGATAATTTATATAGCGGACCACAAATTCTTGGGATAAAAACTTAGTTGAGTTGATTTGAAACTATATTTGAAAGGGAAACTTCAGAGATACAGTATGAGTTTTAAAGCAATAGGATTGCTTGAGAATAAAATTTTTTAAGAAATAAGATATTTAAGGTATTTTAGCCTTAAATTTTTATTTTTAAAACTAATTAAATTAATAAATTAGGTAAGTTTATTGTCTCATTTTAATTTAGGGTAATTGAATATATATATATATATATATATATATATATATATATATATATATATATATATATATATATATATGACTTGAGCAAACTTCTTCTTCTTAAACTAATTTTTGGAGTGGAAGTAAATTCGGTCTATTTTTCTATCTGGTATCAGAGTTTGTCCTGCTCTAATATTGAGCCACAAATTTCATGCTCCAATATTTATGCCTCCCCTTTAGTTAGCTTTTGAAGTAGAGTTAAATCTAATTCATTTTTTCTTTACTTTATTTCTATAGTTTTTGCCTTATTTTATATACTCTATGCAAATATACTATAACATTTTGTTTGTATCCTTAATTGTGAAAATGAGAAATGAAGAGAAAATGAATGAAAAAAAGTTCAATTTCCTTTATTTTATTTAGATAGATTATTATAATATGAGATCAATACAAATTTTCTCTTAAAAGAGATAAAATAACTATTATACATTTATTTTCTTCATACATTTAACGGCATCTAATGGTCTAATCCTTTGCTTGGACCCTTAATTGTGTAAAGGAAATTAAGAGAAATTAAATGGGATAAATGAGAAGAAATTAAATGAAATATAATTTCTTTAATTTATTTAAATAAATTATTAAAATGTAAGAGAAAAACAATTTATCTCTTAAAAAAATAACTATTATATTTTTATATCTAAATTAATTATATAAGAATAAATATATAGCAATTAATTTTATCCTTTAGATTTAATAATAGTTTTTGTTAATACCATAGCAAATTCACTGGACTGAATTTTTTGCATAATAATATTATCGTGCATAACAATTGGCTATAGATGAATGATCGAAATAATATATTATAAAAGAGTATTTAAGTAATTTTAATATAAATAACATATATTTCTCTCTACTTCTCTTTAATTCAGGGGAAAACATTTTAAAAAGTTTGTAAAAATTTAAGAAATATATTTTCTCATCCTTTATTTTTTTATTTTTTCTTTACTCTATTTAATATCCAAATAAGAGAATTTAGAAAGTTTTTTTTTTCGTCTATCAATTTTCTCTCAAATAAAATAAAAGGTAAATAATTTTTATATAAATAATGCATTTATTTTCACATTTCTGTCTATTTATTTCCATCTCACCATAATTTAAAAAGAAAAATTTTGAGCCAATTAAGCGAATTTGGAAAGTGAAATTTCTTCTATGTTGTCCTTCTCTCTCATCCTTTTTATCTCGTCTATTTACATAGTATTTGATTCAATTCAACTATAAATTTAGATTTTCTTTTTCAAATGAATTCTAATTAGAACCATTTGATATAGCATCACTTAAAATGTATGGTTCATTTGAATTCCATGTAGTTCATGTTTAGTGTATGTTCATAATTAAAATTTATTTATTCACTTTCTAAACTATTCACCATAATAAAATTAACAAAATTATATGTTTATCCTCTATGAAAAAAATTTACGCCTAATAAGTTTATAATAATTAACAAATGTATAAATTAATTAATAATATATTAACAAATATAAAATAAATTTATATGTCATATTACAAAAGATTTTTAGAAAGTATAAAGTGACTTGGTATGGGAAAATTAGAATGTGAAATAAGTAAAAAGATGGACAGTCGAGTGAATTTTTTAATATGAACATTTTAATTTAAAAGGTGGTTTTATGCTAATTTTATGAAATTAATTTTAAATTCTATAAGAATTAGTTTTAGTTATATAAATTCTATGAAATTGAATTTTTGGATTAATTTTCTTAAAAAAATTGAAAAAAAAAACACAAAATTCAATTAATTTTATAAAATTAAATTAAACATAATTTTAATATCCAAATAATAAAAATTAATTTTTTTTTATTTTCTCGTTATTTCACACTATTCAAACAAAAGTTAAAAGTTATCACTTCTGGTATATTTACTTTCTGAGACGATAACACTAATATAATCTATTAAGGATAAGCTTATCATTTTATTCAAAATTCTGAATCCTATTTTAATTAAATCTCCTTTAATGGGATATCAACAAAATTCTATCAATGCTTGTACAAGAAGCTTAAACCTATAGCCATTTTGATACACTAGTCCACTTATTCTCTACTAGTCCATACCGGAGAGTTTAATAATTTGATCTTTTAACTTTTTTTAATCCTTAATTGAGCACAGAAAATAAAAAGAAAATAAAAATAAAAAAATAAATAAATAATATAAAAAAATTTAAATTTAATTTTTTATTATTTAAATACTTTACTAAAATAAGAAAGAAATGAAATTGTCTTCCTATTAAAAATACTTAATTGCTACGAGTTTATAATTTTATTATTATATCACATTAAGGATATATAAATAACTTTAATATAAATGATATTTAATTTTCTCTATTTCACTCTAAAATAGGGAAAAATATTTTTAGGTATAGAAGAAAAATTAAAAAATATAATTTTTTTTTCTTTTATGTTTTATTTATTTTTTTCTCTATTTATTATAAAAAAAAATTAAAAAAATTATATTTATTTTCTTTTCCCATTTTCTCCGCTCCCTTCTATCCAAACAAAGGGGTAAAGAAATTTCCTATGCCAATGGACAATGAGGAATGGATAAGTAAGCGCGAAATTCCATCTGTCAGCATGGATGATAAACAAGACACTCTCCATCCAAAATATCTTACACAATTCCGCACGGTAGTAATAATTGTAATATTATCCGCCTCCCGAGCAAAAAAGAAAAAGAAGTGTATTCTGTTATGTATAACTATAACAGCATCCTCAGTAATTAATTAACAAAACCCATCTTCTTGAAGGAAAAAAAAAAGGCCGGTCGCAGTACTACTGATTGGTAAGTTTGTATCCTAATCCCATTCCATGGCCATGATCACGAATGCCTCTTTGCAGATGATGAAATACAGGTTCTAGCCGGGGAAATAACGCGGTGGCTTCGTCTACGGATGAAGCCACCAAAGTGTATGAAACCCAAGATGGTACGGCCGTCCCCAGAGTTGTGGACAAATGAAGTCTTGTACTTTTTAACGGGCAATAACTTCACTCACCCAACTTATTCTTTCTTCATGAAGTCTGGAACTTTTTATGCAGGTTTGTATTATTTTACCATTTTCCATGTACCCGTTAACGCCTTTTTCTTTAAGCTCTTCAATTAACCATCTACTTGAGCAATCGGAAATTTTGGTTAACTAAGAGAGAGGTGGAATGAGTGAAATTGCCTCCTAATATTTATTTTCACTTGTACCCCTTTAATGTTCTTCTGCCATTTGCATATCAGCCTTGGCCAAATTTTATAAAATTGCCATAAACTTTATGCAGAAACTTCCTTCATCATGTCAAACCAGCCTACTGTTACTGTTCTGAGAGTCTGGTTCAGATTTCTTCTATTTGCAGTCTGTTTAGGGGCATGGTTGGGTGGTTCCTGGGCTTTTACAGCTTCCTCTAATGGACTAGTGAAAATTGGTCTAAAGAAGCGGCGTTTAGACCTTTACAGCATTAATGCTGCAAAGATCACTAGAGCTGATACTTCCTATGATACGGGTATTGGAGATACTGATGCTAGCTTCGAAAGGCCAAAAGCTGATCTAGTATACCTAAAGAATTATCTTGATACCCAATATTATGGAGAGGTTGCCATTGGATCACCACCACAGAGTTTCACTGTCGTCTTTGATACTGGCAGCTCCAATCTTTGGGTTCCATCTTCAAAATGCGTTTTGTCTGTTAGTCCTACATTGGTTGACTAATATTGATTATCAAATGTTCTAAATTCTAATGTTTCGGCATTGCATCTGATTATTTTGTAAAACATCACTCTGTTGCAGATTACTTGCTATTTCCATTCCAAGTTCAGAGCAAGGATGTCCCGAACTTATACCAAGATTGGTAATTTTGCCCTTGAACTACTTTTGAATGTCTCTTGATTGTTGAACTAGAACATAGTGACAACACATTTGGAATCCATTTTGTGAATTCCTTATTTAGGAATACCTTGCAAAATTCACTATGGTTCTGGATCCATTTCTGGTTTCTTCGGCCAAGATCATGTCAAACTTGGGGATGGTACCATTAGAGATCAGGTGCATGAGTTTTTCTTCAATAAAAATATATCCTTTAGACGTGATTGTATTTCTGCTGAAACGGTGTTATGACCTTTACCATCATTCAGGAGTTTGTCGAGGTTACAAGACAAGGATTTTTAGCATTCTTAGGTACACAGTTTGATGGGATACTTGGGCTTGGTTTTCAGGATATTGCTGTCGGGCAAGCTGCACCACTGTGGTACGGTTCTGGCAGAACCATAATAGTTTAATTATTTGACTGTATAATCTTCCATCAATAAAGGAAGAGCGAGAGATAGTTTTAAAGGATGTTTCTCTTTGTAGTATTGTTCTTGATGCTTAATGCTCCATGTTCAGGTTTAATATGGTACAACAGGGTCATGTCAGCCAGAAAATTTTCTCTCTTTGGCTAAATCGCGATCCAACAGCAGGATTGGGAGGTGAGATTGTCTTTGGAGGTCTTGACTGGAGGCACTTCAGAGGTGACCATACATATGTCCCAGTAACTGAAAGGGGTTACTGGCAGGTAGCTGGAGTTGAAAATTTGTTGATTTCTTCCAGATTTTTCCATAATCCAAAACTAACCAATGTTCAACTTCCCAGATTGCGGTGGGAGATATATTCATTGCAAACAATTCAACAGGTGATGTTATAGTATATTGACAAAGTATTGTTGGGTTATAGCTTATATTTATCTACAAATTTCTTACTTTTGGTTACTTTTAGATGAAATTTTATTCCAAAACATAATGTTACAGAAGATCACACAAGGTCTATAAAAACTATGATTCATTTTTTTTTGTTTTGCTCGCAATGAATGGTCCCTATGCTCTTTAATCAAGACTGGCTGATTGTATTACGCAAGACAAACTTTATATTGACAGAAATTTGTTCGAAGTTATTCTTGTCTTAGGTGTTTTCAATGCAACTTCACTTCTTTAATATTTAACTGGACGTTTAAACTAATATTTGCTCATTGAGTAGAATATGCAATTCTAGAATTATGTTCCCATGTTAGATGTAGATAGGCTAACAATCTCTAAACCAATGTTTGAAATTCCTAGGACTGTGTGAACACGGATGTGCTGCCATTGTGGACTCAGGAACCTCCTTTCTTGCTGGTCCAACTGTAAACTTTTTCTACCTAAAGATCTGCTAGTTCTTAACTACTGTAGTTTTTTTTTCCCTCTAAATTTTTCTTTTGAGCTACTCTTACCAGTTCCTATTTTCAGACTATTGTGACTCAAATTAACCATGCCATTGGTGCGCAAGGAATTGTGAGCTTAGAATGTAAAACTGTCGTCTCTAACTATGGAAATTTGATATGGGAAACATTAATATCTGGGGTTTGTTCTTTCTTTCTTTCTTTTTTCCAAAATTTGTATTTCAACTCTCTTAGTTTAACCATTAGTCTTACTTCTTACACTTAGTGGCATCTTTGCAGTTACGGCCTGAAATCATATGTGTGGATATTGGACTTTGTGTATATAATAATGGTTCTAGGTATGTGAATGCAAGTTTATTTTATTTATTTTTAACTTTTTTCTCTTGCTTTGTTTATTTTCAATTACAAACCAGTATTGAAACCTACAGGACTGTTCTGGAGACTTTGGTAGATGATCAAGTTGCGAATAAATCAACTGTTGATGAGAGTGCCCTATGTACTTTCTGTGAGATGATTGTTTTCTGGATTCAAGTACAACTTAAACAACAGAAAGCAAAAGAAAAAATATTCAAATATGTGGATGAGGTGATTTCTTTTCATGCAATGACACTCTATTCTTTTACCTGAAATATCACAATAATGATGAATTTGTGCATGGTAAAATTAACATTCTATTGTTTCTTGATTTCTTAATTTTAAATTTGAATCTATATTTTTGTTAAAGCTGTGCGAGAGGCTTCCAGATCCAATGGGAAAATCATTCCTTGATTGCAATGACATCACGGGCATGCCACATGTTTCATTCACCATTGCAAATAAATCCTTTCCGCTGTCTCCAGAACAGGTTTTGCTATTGGTGTGATTTATTTTTTTCACTACTGATAAATCATAAGCAACATGATATTCTGCTTTGTTTCACAAGTTGCAACAATGCTTTCAATAAAGTTAAATGGGAACAACAAATTAGAAATGTAAGCTTGCGTTTTGACACTGATCATCACAGTGCAGATATCTTTGGCACTGTGAAAGCATGCATTAACTTGGTTGAAACTCAATTTTCATGCTCATTTCCTGAAAATTATTGCTTTTATACATATGTCAGCTTTCCTTATAGATTATTGGTTTCCCTCGTGAGAGTAAAACTCTGTTTGTTCAGTATGTTGTTAGAGTGGAGCAGAAGTATGCTACAATCTGCCTGAGTGGTTTCACTGCATTGGATGTGCCTCCTCCACAAGGTCCCCTTTGGTATGTCACAGCTCATTCATTTATGACTTTGATTGTGATTTAAGCAGTGTACATTGGGAAGTTTTATACCCATATTGGTTGCAGGATTCTTGGGGATGTCTTCTTGGGAGCATATCACACTGTGTTTGACTTTGGTAATCTTCGGGTGGGCTTTGCAAAAGCGGCCTGGTAGTCCACTTGAGTTTTTTTTGGCTCTATTCTCCATGTTTGAAACGATTATGATGCATACATAGATAAGCCTACTTTATTATTATTATTATTATTGTTATTATTATTATTATTATTTTGCTCTATTCTCTATGTTAAAAACGGTTATGATGCATACATGGATAAGTTTTGCCTTCATTTAGGCAAAAAAAAAAAAATTGCTGCGTGGTAGTCTACTTGATTTTTTTTTTGCTCTATTATCCATGTTTAAAACGATTATGATGCATATATAGATAACCTTACTTTATTATTAGTATTTTGCTCTATCCTCTATGTTAAAAAGGGTTATGATGCATACATAGATAAGTTTTGCCTTCATTTAGGCAAAAAAAAAAAAACAAGAAAAAAAAAAAAAATCCTTTTAAAACATCAACTTTCACTAGCTGAGAATAGAACCCGGCGTCCGTGCTGTGGCAGGGTACCATTCGGCCACTGGACCGCTGGAGCTGGTTCTAAAGAATATAGAGTAAAAATAATATAGAAAAGATGGTTCTCTTTCATGAGACTACATTTCTATAATAATTTTTAGAATTTTATTATGTAATACTTAAGAATACGTTGGATATGAGGTTAAAAAATTAGGGGGGGAGGGGTTAAATGTTATTATGATAAATTTTAACTCTAACAGGGTAATTATTAATCTAATCCCTTCAAAAGTTAGTATTTAACCCATAAATAGGGTAAATGTTAGCTAGGCTAAAAATTAATTTAATTTCATTTAAATAATATTAACAATGGATTAAAAGTTATAAGAGTAATAATTATTTTTTATTAATCTCATACTAATATCAAAAGTAAAGATATTTATAAAAAAAATTTTAAAGAAGTATAGTAATTGGCCTTTCAAATAATCTATTAATCCTTTAAAATGTTATTTCTACGATATTATATATAGTCTTTAATAATTTTTAGAGATAAAATATTTATCATTAAATATATAATAATTTAATTTTTTTAATATTATAATAATTAATATAAATTAAAATTTTAATATTATTTTAATAATAATTATACTTATACTAAAAAATGTATTATATTCTGTAATATAATAATTCTATAATTATAATCTTATTAAAATTTTTAATTTATTAAAAATTTTTAATTTTTTTAATAAAATTATTAAGTATATATATATAATTAAATAAAAATTTAGCGTTAATTACATATTAAAATTAAGAATTTAAATTTTTAAACGAATTCAAATAGATGAATCATAAATTTGTAATATTTTTTAAATTATTTATATTGATAAAAATATAACTTTAATCAAACTTAAAATTTATTTTTATATATAAATAAATTTTATTTATTTTATTTTTTTATAAAAATAAAAAATAATTTTATATTCTAAAATTATTGTTCAATATAAGAAATTATAAAATAATTTGAATTAAAAACTTTAATGAAATTATTATAATTACATTTTAATTTTGACTAATTGAGGTAAATAGAATAAAATTATCATTAATTTTATAATTTTAATAAAACCGAATAAAACTTAAGTAAAATTAAAAAAGTGCTTAGAATTTTTTTTTATTAATTAGTCTTATTTTTAAATTAATT
This sequence comes from Hevea brasiliensis, assembly GCF_030052815.1. NCBI lineage: Eukaryota > Viridiplantae > Streptophyta > Magnoliopsida > Malpighiales > Euphorbiaceae > Hevea > Hevea brasiliensis. The sequence goes on along the minus strand of NC_079496.1, from coordinate 293,035 downwards.
TTATTCTTTATTTTAATAAAATATTATAATTTATAAATATATTAAAAGTTTTTAAAAAAGATACTATTTATAAAATTATTTAGTCTTTTTTTAGATAATTAATTATTTAAAATAAAAATAAATTTTAATTTTATATTAAATATAATAAAAAATCATAATATCAAATTTAAGTGTTTATTCATTTTAAATTTTTATCTATTTATATAAATTTTATGTTATTATTTAATGACTAAAAAAATCAAAACCTTTATAAAAATATAAATTTTTAAAATTCTTAATTCTACTTATACTTAATTTCAATTAAATATAAAATTTTATAAAAAATAATTAATTAAAATGAGAAATTAAAAAATAAAAAATATTAATTTACCTATTAATTACAATTGTATTTTATTGTTTAAATTAATTTTAAAGTTTATATAATTTTAAAATTTTAAATCCTATTTATATTTAAATTCAATTAAATATAAAATTTTATAAAAAGTAATTAATTAAAATAAGAAATTAATAAATAAAAAATATTATTAATATACTCATAATTTTTTATTATAATATATATAATATATAAATGTGGGAGGAGAACATTAACATTACCAAAAACACCCTTTTATGATTTATGTTATTTACCAGTATTTTTTTATTATTTAAATTAATAAAAAATTAAATTTAATTATCTATTAAAATTCAATATATTTTAAAAAATAGTTAAAATCTCAATTCTAATTCAATTATAACTCAAAAGCAATATTAAAATTTTAAATATCAAAATTAATATTTTATAAAAAATAACATAAAAGAGAAATTTTTTTAATAATTCTATTATTACAAATAAATATCAAAAGCAATATTTTATAAAAAAAATAACGTAAAGAGAAAAAAAACCTTTATTTTTCAATAAATTTTCCTAAAAACAAAGTCTAAAATAAATCAGTAAAAGAAAGGAGTTAGAAAATAAAAGAAAATAAAACAGGTAGAAAATAGAATTTTTTTTTCTTTCCTATTTTATCTAGAAAATCTTTTAAACTTAAATTAATTTAGAAAAAAAAATGCTTAAAATAAATCATTTTTAAATTAAAATTTTATTTGAAAAGACATTTACTATATTATTCAAAAAAATAATTTAAATTTTGTTGTTAAATGGATTTTATTTATTTATTTATTATCATAGTTAATAAAAAAAAGGAGAAAAAAGTTTTTTCCCACAATTTACATTCTTATCTTAATATTTAAAAATAATTACTAAAAAAATTGTCTTCTTTAATAAAAGATTGTCTACTTATCCATTATATACTACTATTATTTAATATTAAAAATAAATTCTTGTTATATAATAATAATATTATTAAAATTAATGAAGACTTAAATTTAATTGATTATTGACAATTAATATATCTTAAATAAAATAAAAATATCATCTAATAAAAAAAATAAAGAAAATAATTACAAAAACTCTCTATATAATATTAGGAGTTTAATAGAATAGGAGTTTAATAGAATTCTCTTGTAGTAGTGTTTAAATGGGATTATAAGTGTTTGATCTTTAGGTTGTATAACATTATGGGCAATAAAATTACATAAATATAATGAAGATGTAGGAGCGATGAATATTATTTGATGGATAATTTAAAAAAAAATATAACATTGATTAATGTTACTAAAACTCAAAATTAGAGGTGTAATACGAGTAAGGTTTTTTTTTTTTTTTCTTATTAATGACAATGTTTCGATATTCTAGATGGTAAAAGTCAAGCTTCTCAAATTTTAATTGGAGTGTTGGATAAAATTTCTTCTATTATAAAAATTTTAATTTAGTTGTCTAAAATTAAAAGATTTGGATAAAATAAGCAATCAATGCATATGTCTAGATTTTTTTTACCAATAATCCTTAAATAAATTATATTTTAATTTAATATTAATTTCATAATTAATTAATTAATTATTATTATGATAATATTATATTATATATGAAAAATTATCAGAAAATTACTAATAATGGGTGTAAACGCGATACACATTTTAAAATAACTAGTTATTTATAAATTTACATTAATTTTATCTATTTATAATTTTATAATAATAAAAATTAAATAAATAAACGCTTAAAATTCTTTTTCTAATTATATATACTTTATAGAAATTATAAAATCTAAAAGCTAAGTGTGGCTAAACTCAATACTCCATTATTGAAGAATTTTAACATGAAAATATATTAAATAATAAAATAAGAAATAATTACATTTACATATTTATAAACACTTACAATTATAAAATCATATTATAAATTTAAAATTTTCATAATAAACTTCACCTATTATCATATTCATTCATAAATTTATCATTTCTTATTTTTATTAATATATTTTTAATTTCATTAACTTAAGTCCGACAATGATAAAATGCATATACAACACATATATTATAAAAAAAAATTATTATATTATCATAATAATAATCAATATATTATAATAATATTATATTATATATAAAAATAATAAAAAATTATATATAAAAAATTAATATTAAATCAAAAGTATGTACAATGAATATAGAAAACATATAATGATATCATTATATCGATTTTTATAAAAATAATTAATATATATATGTGTGTGAATATTTTATTGATGTATTATTAATATGTATCCGCAAGTATATGAAATCGCACAAGTTATATAGAATGAGCAAAGTATCGTTTCTACAATCATTGCTTTTAATTATAAAAATTTATATTAATTTTATTAATACGACCAATATGAATTAAATTTAAGAAATTAAAATTTAACTAAAATTGAAAATTAACTAATAAGAGTTTGGAAATAAAACCATGTAAAAAGTAGTTAGGGATATTGATTTCCCTTGACCTAAGAGTTAATCTCAATTAATTTTGTCTAATAATTAAATTTAACTACTCTTGCAAGGGTTAATAATCAAAACACATTTAATAATCCCTTTTAAGCATCATCAAACTTTCTAATTAATATATTAACCCTTATTTAAGTTATTTTATCAATCAGAGCATTGAGATTTAAGATTATTTTTCAAAAATCTCATAAAATTATAAATATAAAGATCAATTAAATATTTAATTAAGATACCTAAAAGCATTAAATATAAAATAGCAACTAATAAAAATAAAGGAAAAGAGATAAAAACTTTAGATAATTACAAGTAAGGTGAATCTTCTCTCCACTCCCCGGTCCTTTTTGCTTCAAACCAGTGGCAATTGATGTCCAGAATTTTGCGCCGTCTCCCAAATTAGATGAAAATATCGTCTTTTATGGTACTAGGTCTCTCCTTGAAAGAAAAGAAATGAACGACGCATTAGTTTAAAAAAATGAACGGCTTACGCTTAGCACATATGCGTGGCTCCAAAATCACGATCTGGTTGTCATTGATTTGGCAGGTCCTAACTTCTTATTGATCACGTCCCCAAAATCATTCAATTGCTGTTTCTTTTAATCTCTTCTTCGTTTCATGCCGTAAGTCAAAATGTAGCCGCATATTGCTTCATCATCATGCTCCCAAATGCGATTGGCTATATCAATAAATTGGATGAATGTTTAATTTTTCTAAGTGCTCATAAATACCTAAAATACATCAAACACGTGGGAGCAAATATAATAAAGCTTATCATGCTATTCATGTGAAGACAAAATAACAGATAAATTTATTAGAATATCAAAAACTTATTAAAATTAATAAAAGTAACTTATTAATATAAAACACTAAAAAAATATATAAAACTACACATAATACCATAAAATATTTTATAAAATTTCATTAATTTTTGATGCAATTTTCACCCGCAAATTGATAAAGCCTCCACGATGTTATCATTAGGGGGGGGGTGGGGGGGTGGTGTGGGTGCTTGTCACAGGGATCTGGCTCGAGTCTAAGAGCTTCAATGACGCGGGCATGTCTCAAATCCTAACTCGGTGAAAGGCTGAGTGTGAGGATGGCACGGATTTCGGTCATGTTTGATGGAATTGATGTGTTGAATATAATTATAAGTTAATTTACTTTTATTTAAATTGAAAGGCATAATCATAATAAGCAATTCAATGAAATATTATAATATGGCTAATAAGCATCGTTTTCTATAAAAATGAGTGCAATATTTCCATAGAGAATGAGTTTTATGGGCAATGGCGAACCTGAATTTAAATGAAAATATTAATTATTAAAGAGTTTTCATTGTTAATAATTGTACCACCTTAAATTTTTCAATTTGTTTGAATACAAATTTTCAACTAATTATTTGTATTTCGTTAAAAAGTTAATTAAGAATTCAAATTTTTATTGGGCATTTTATGCTCGGTGTTATCCCATCGGTTTCTTACAAGGTGTGATGGCTTTGGACTTGCAAAATTGTATGACTTGAACCGCTATCTTAAAAACCGGAGCAATTGTAATTGTCATAAAAAGAATCTGAATTGTGGGAACATTGATTCCTCTTATATTGCCCTATAGAGAAATTTCGGGTTGGTACCCTCCAAATTCTCTGATACTCCTGAAAGTCAAAGTTGGCTCCTTCAATTTAAGAAATTGGTCATTAAAAGCTGCAAGAACTTAAAGACCAAATTTTATCTCACCTATAAGATTATCGGCTTGTCCAGAGTCTTATCAATTGGAATTATGATATTAGAAACCTGGACCACAGGTGCTGGTACCTAGGACATTGCTGCAATTGGCAGAAGTACCTGCACTATAGATATATTAGTTCCTTTATGATTGTTGCCCCCCGAGCCAAAGATCACCTAATGCATCTGCACCTGCTGAGGCACAAGTGCATCTTGAGAACTTACAATTGGCTCTGCATCATAAATTATCAAATGAGTCACAAGATTAGAATTGCTAAGAATTTAGGTAGGAGCACTGGTCCTAGCACTAAGACAATTGATTTGGGCTAATGTTCGGGGGTGGTTAGCCACCTGTTCATCTCTCTTGTGGAGTGGCTGGTAATTTATGTCGCTTTGAACTCAGCTTCCATCAAAACTACCCAGGGGAGTCTGTGGCAAAGCTTGTCCCTCGAGTTCCCTGGTGCTCTTGGATGCCAAATCAAATTCCTCTAGCCTAGAAGTTTGGCCATCAAGAAGCACTAGAACTAGTGAATTAAGTTTATCAACTGCCTTCTTCATACTTAAATCAATTATTTCCACTGGCTGGTTAAGAGTTCCTAAACATTGTTTCATGTCTTTCATCAAGATTCAAGACACTAATAATGGTCAATGCAAGAGTTTTTAATGAATTAAGAATTTGTTTACAAATTTCATCTTGCTTCTGAGCTCGGTTAGTAGACAAGGTTCATACAGTTTCTGTAGTAACTAGATTTTGAATTTCTTCTTCTTGAGGGCCTGATCTCCCTTTAAGGCATTCAACCATGAGAGAAACTTACACATTTAGGTCTTCTGTAGTAGGACTTCCTTCCGTGTCTTGAGACCCGATAGTTTCTTTGCCAAGAACGTTTCTAGCTTTTGGAGGCATGATGTTGCCCGTAAAAACAAAAAGAAAACAGTAATGTCGAATGAAATGAAACTGTGGTCTCACTGGGCATGCCAAAAATTGTTTGCTAATTTTTTATGAAGAACAGTGGTGATGTGTGCTGAGATGAAACTTTGATCTCATTGGACATGCCAAAAATTATTTACTAATTTTTAGCAAAAAATAGTGGTAATTGGTGTAGAACGATATTTTGACATTGTAGGAGATTTGTCCCATCGAACGTGCGGAAAAATTATTTCCTTAGAAAACAATTTGGCTGGCTAATGGATTAAGAATTGCAGACATGTCAGATACTATTTGTATCAACTGTGCGCTTTTTTGACTTCTCTCAAACGGTTGTGGGAACCTAACTAGACTGAATGCAGTTTCATCAAAATCTCACTTAAACTGAATAATTAAAGTAACTAAAAATTGTATTGATTATTGAAAATTTAAGTACAAAGCTTGAAAAATAAGTATAAGGCTGGAAAAATAAAAAGATAGATAAAATTAAAAATAAATAGACTGCTGAAGTCTATTATTGTTGATTGATTGAGTGGTTTGTGGTTTTCACGTTGCAGCACATCTAACTCTTATAGCTTTCTTATAGGAATTTGAAAGACTCCTGGAAGATTTTGGAACCCTCTTTGTAATGTTCTACAGTTACTTGAAGTCACTTATCCACTCTTTGGAGTTGTTGTCAACTTCCTTATCTCAGTTGGATTACACCAAGGTTCAGCTGTAAGCCCTTAACTTTTTACATTAGTTTTAGATGAATTAACGAAACATATACAAGAGAGTATCTATTTGTGCATGATGTTTGCGGATGATATAGTTCTGATAGATGAGACATAAGAAGGAGTTAATAGAAAGCTAGAGCTTTGGAGAAGTACTCTAGAGTCAAAGGGTTTTAAGTTAAGTAGAACGAAGACAGAATACGTGCATTGCAAGTTTAGTGAAGGCCGAACTGGTGATAGGAAATGAGTTAGTTTGGATGGAGTGATATTGTCCCAAAGTAATTACTTTAAATATCTCGGCTCAGTCCTTTAAGTAGATGGGGGATGTGAGGAGGATGTTTGTCATAGAATTAAAGCCAGATGGTTGAAGTGGAGACGTGCCATTGGAGTTTTATGTGATCGTAAGATTCCCAATAAGTTGAAAGGAAAATTGTACCATACAGCCATACGACCGGCTATGTTATATGGTAGTGAGTGTTGGGCACTGAAGGAGTCATATGTGTCTAAGATAAGAGTTGCAGAGATGAGAATGTTAAGGTGAATGAGTGGCCATACAAGACTAGATAAAGTCCGTAATGAGAGTATTAGAAAAAAGGTAGGAGTAGTACTAATTTAGAATAAGTTGAGAGAAGGGAGATTGAGGTGGTTTGGTCATATGAAGCATAGACATACGGAGGCTCTAGTTAGACAAGTAGAGCACATTAGGGTAGAGGATAGAAAGAAAAGAAGGGGTAGACCTAAACTGACTTTGAGGAGAGTAGTACAACATGACCTAGAAGCATTACACATTTCTGAGGATTTAACCCAAAATCGTTTAGAGTAAATAAAGATAATTCATATAACTGACCTCAAATTTTTGGGATAAAGGCTTAGTTGAGTTAAATTGAGTTGAGTTTTAATTTCATAAAAAGTTAATTTAATTAATTCTTATGTCTAAAAATAATTAATAAATAAAATAATTATTTTTTGTGTAAGCAGTTATTTTGTATTATAATAATAAAGGATTAAATTGATTATTGAAAATTAATATATTTTAAGTAAAATAATAATAAAATTATTACTTCTAAAATTCTTATTACATTAGGATAAATTTGAGCAATGAATGTTGAAGTATTTAAATGGGGAAAGATATATAATTATAAAATTATCAAATTTTAATTATTAATTGATTATTGAAAATCAATATATTTCAAACATGATAGGACTATAATAAATTAAAAAAGAAACCCTAAATTAATAGATCATCATATTAAAGGATTAATAGAAAATTATATATAAAAATAATAAAATTATAAATACGTATAACGAGTATAAATAACGTGTAATGCACGTTAAAAAAAATTAAAAAATATCTATAATAATTTTATATTATGACAATGAATAATTTAATTTTTTATTAAAAATTAACATATTTTAAATAAATTAAAAGTGTTTTAAAATTAAAAAAATTATGAAAAGTTAAACTAATTAAAGTTGATAATATTAAAAGATTAAAGTGAAAACTTAAAATCTAATTAATATTGATCATTTGAGAAATTATGTTATTTTTTTTAATTAATAACGTGCAATGTACATTGTATACTAAATATGTCCTAAATTTTTTTAATTACAATTCTTTTAATAAGAAAAGATTAAGGTAAAATTATGAATTGGGTGTGCCATCAATATCATGAGTAGGTTCATCCGAAATGAATTTCTCTTTTTTAATAAGCTTATTTAGATCTTTAGATTTAATTTTATTTAGCTTGTCAAAGTTTAGAAAAAAAAATATTTTTTTTTAATTTTATCTCCTTTTACTAAATATATATTTTATGTGTAATGACTCAAATCAGGGGTTGTTACTGCGCTATGGATCGAGTCAACTTAAGGCTGCCGGAATCGGTAGCAAACCTAAAACCTGAGAAACATACATACACTCCTGCATCTCACCATTTAAATATATTTCAAACCATTACATCTCAGTCTTTTCATCCATATATAAACATTCATAACATAATAATGGTTTATAATTTAAACCTCAACACACAAAAGATCTTAAGTGTAATGATTTAACATGCATACCCTTAAAAAGGTTAATACAACATATACATCATCATACTTAAACAATTTTTTATATATTTTCAATTTTCTTTAATCACCAGCACAGTACTATCCATTCATAAATTACATATCCATATACCCATACATCATACATAAAGGAAAAGGTTAAAGCTACCCCTGATGCTTTCTCTTCAAATTACTCTTTTTGTCCTACAACCCTGAACTTGGGGGTTAGGGGAATATGGTAAGCTTACACAAGCTCAGTGAGTAAACTAACCATCATTAGTTGTATCATTCATTCATACATATGCAATGCATCATTCATATGTAATTTCATATCACAAACATTTCACGTAAGATGGATATTATCACCAGTAACTCCTCAAACTTTCCTTTTAAACATGACCTGTGTCATGTACCATGAGGCAACTTACAGATCTCCCTTGAAGGGTAACTTACAGATCTCTCCATGGGATTTACTTATACATCTATAACATACGTAACGTAACATAATCATAACATGGGGGGATTAGTGGGTCATCCAACATCCATCAATGCACCAATAACAAATTATGCAATAATGCAATGTCTTTGTGCTCTAGATAGATACATCCTAAATAAATATGACATGATGCACGAGGATGTTCATCAATTACCTGTAAATAGTTTTTATTCTATTAAGGTTAGAGTTATTTACCTCTTGCAGCCTATCAACCACCTTACTCGAATGGGAGCTATCCTCGGATCCTTACTCTTCCGAGTCCCTCAAGTTCGATCCTATAAAATTAGACCCTAGAGTGTTATAAAAGGTTTTAGAAATCTATACATATCATAAACATCTTATTCTAGGCCCTTAAGAACTATGAAATTAGGTTTTGGAACCTTGAAATCGAAGGAGAAATAAGTTCGGCTACCAGATTCTTGGGCTTTAGCTGCTGAACCTTGAAATATTAGGTACCCAATTTTTGGTAGTAGCCACTGCGACTGTCAAAGTTTGGGACTTCGGCTATCGAACTTAGAAAATTTTTAGATTTTCTAAGAAACTGCATGCTTCGGCTACCAAACTTTAGCTTTTGGCAGCCGAACCTAGGAATTTTCAGAATTCCCAAGTAAACCTACAGATTCCTTCTCCTAAGACCTCATAACTCATTTCAAAATTCCAAAACACAATTCCATCATATATATACACCTCTTTAGGACCTAAAACAACTTGAAAACATACTTAAAACCCACAAACATTAATAAAAAACTCAAATCCTAGGTTTTCTCCAAACCCAACTTAGTATATACATAGATTTCTTCAAATCCAACAAGGGAAACTAACCATTTAAGGCCCATAATACTTAAACATAACTATTCTAACCATAAAACATACAACTTTAATAGAAGATCACAAAACCCTAACCCTAATATGCATAAATTTCCCCAAAAACTTGACTTAAAACCACTTTTTATGAAATTGAAGCTATAGAAACCTAATTCCTTATCAACTCTCTAAGATTTATCTATTAGATTAAGAAGAAAAGAAAGTTACCTCTTTTCTTGGAGCTTAGAGGTGAGAGAACCAAACTTCAAAGCTTCAATTTACCCTTCCATACTTCTAAATGGAAGAATCCCCTTCTAGATCTTTAAAAATCTAAGGGAATTTCTTCAAAGAGCTCTTTGTATGTCCCAGTAGTTGAGAGAGAGAGAAAAGAAGGAAAACCCAAGTGTTTTAGGCATAAAACGAGCTTTAAACCGTTTTTATACCCTATTTATCAAGGAACTTTTGGTTACAAGAGTCATTTCTGTCCAAGAGAGCTTTTGGGCAAGAAAAAATGGCTTTAGTTGCCGAAAATCTATACTTTAGCTATCGAAACTCCTTCTGCTGTAAACACTTACTTAAAATTTTTTTAGAAATAAAACCTTTAAAATATTTTTCTCTCTTAAATTCATTTTGAACACAACACACATACATAAGTATACTTTCACGTCTTACCGCCACTCTCTTGTTAGTGAAGTTTTACTTTTCACCAGAATATTTCTTCAAGGATGGATATTCTGACATTGGAAAATGGTGGGTATAATATTATGTTCTGTTGAACCCATGAGCTCAAAAGAGCATAGATTTTGATGATAATAAAACTCAACTAGAATCACACTAACCTTGTTTTAAGTGTTTTGCTTCTCTAAGGATAAAGAAAAAGATTCATGGAGTTGATGATGAACTTATGTTTTAAAGAAAGTTTGACATCCTAAGATAACACAAGATGAATCAAAGACAAAGAAGAAAAAAATGTTACCTTCCAAGCTGCATTGAAGATCAAAATTGAAGGTACATAGTTTAGAAGTTAGTTTAAACTTTAAGGATTGCTTATAAAAAGATTTAAGGAGTAGAAGCCAATGATACTTATTTTTAATCCCTCAAATTCTTATCCTAAGTTTTCAAAACTTGTTTTTGAATCATCAATGGTCTAAAAGTATTTTATTATAATTTGGTATAAAGTTTTGAAGTTTTCAAAGTTATACAGAAAAGTTTTCCTGGTATGTTAACTGGTTTGCTACTAGTTTTGGCATGCTAACTGTCTCAACTTTGCACAATATCGCAGAAAATGACAAAATAATGGCTATTTTCTTGAAATTTGAAATTATAACATTCAAATGAGTTCTTAAACTATAAAAAATGATCCAAAGTTATAAATACACTTACCCTTGGCCATTTTGCACTTAATGAAAGTCTCTTTACTATTCCTAACCTTTTAAGATCATTAAAGCTTTCATTTAAAGTGCTCAAATTGTTTTTATTGCTCATCGTTAGCTTACCTACTCATCTCTTCTTTATATATTCTGTTGTATTGAGTGAGATTGAGTTTTAAACACCTTTTTAGCATTTATGAGAGGTCATACAAGCACTTATTGAAGCTTGATTGTGAAAGGTGTTTGGGATAACACTTGGTAGAAGTGTGAAGCTACTTGTAAAAGCTTTGGTGTGAAGATTTGTAAAGAGTTTTTGTCTCTTCCCTTTAAAAGAGAAGATTAGTGAAGTGAAAACTCAAAGTGGGATCTTTAAGAGAGTGGATGTAGGCTTGTTAGGCCGAACCACTATAAAAATTCAGTGTTCAATTCTCTCAATTCTTACTCTTTAAATTTATGGACTTTAATTTTCTGGTTGAAGTATTTTTATTGAGTTGAAAAGTGATACTGTTTACTGTTAAATCTACTGTAAACTGAGATAATTTGTTTACTGTTGAATCTGCTAATATCTGATATAATTTGCCTGCTGCTATATCTACTATCAACTGATATATTCTATTTACTACTCTGTTTGTTGTGCTGTGATTTTATTCAGATTACTAGAATTTTTACTGAGTATAAATATATTCTGTCATATCAGTATACTGCATGTTTTTAAGCCAACTTTGTATCAACTAATTATTTGAGCAGTATCACACATAATTCACAGTAGAAAATTAAGTTGAACTAAGCTACAATTTTTCAAAGGTTTTGAGCAAGAACCGAAAAATTGTTTTAGTCCAATTCACCCTCTTCTTGGACATATTTTGGGACATCAATTTGGTATCAGAGCCTGTCTCTCTTACTTGAGGATTAAACACCTTAGATTGATCCATACACGTGGCTGGTTCATCCAGTAACTCTGCTGGTGTACCTGCTCCCTTAGCAGAAGTTTATTTAATCACTAGACCACCACTTTTTAATGGCACAAATTACTCTTTTTGGAAAACTAGAATGAGAAACTTTATACAATCTGTTGATATTGATGCTTGGAGAATAATTAAAGATGGTCCTTATATTACTTATAAAACTAGTGAAGTAACTATGCAAATTCCTAAAGCTGAAGTTGAATTTAATGACAATGATTAGAAGAAAATTTCTACAAATGTCAAAGCTATTAACATTCTTCATTGTGCTTTTGATATTAATGAGTATAATCGTATTTCAGGTTGTCAAACTACAAAAGAAATATTGGACAAACTGGAAGTCACATATGAAAGAACAGATGTAGTGAAAGAATCAAAGGTAAACCTCCTCATCCGTGATTATGAGTTATTTGAGATGAAACCTGGTGAAACTATTGTTGAAATGAGCACTAGATTCACAGATCCTGTCAATCTTCTTAAGGCTCTTGGAAAGAAATTTGAGGAACAAGAACTTGTAAAGAAAATTTTGAGATCTCTTCCAGAGTCATGGGAAGCAAACACCACTGCTATTTAAGACACCAAGGATTTTAGCAAGTACACCTATGATGAGCTAATTGGTTCTCTCATTGCACATGAGATGATCTACAAAAAAGATGGAAATGAAGGTGATCATAAGAAAAAGAAAGGTATAGCCTTCATATCCAAAAAAGGTTGATGAGAAAAAGAAAAGTATTGCTTTCAAAGCTAGTTCAAGTGATGACTCAAGTGCTTCAAGTGATGATGATGAAGATATGGCTATGATAGCCAAGAGGTTCAAAAAGGCATTTAGAAAAGGTGGAAGCAAATACAAGAAGTTAACAAAGAAATATGCTCCAAAAACTCTAAATCACTCAAGTGAAATTGTTTTTTATGAGTGTAACAACCAGGCCACATCAAGCCAAAGTACCCTACATTGAAGAAGAAAAATAAGTTTAGAAAGGATAAAAGTAAAAAGGCAATGGTGGCAACATGGAGTGATAGTGACTCTTCATCAAATAACGACACAAGTGACAAAGATGTTGCAAACACTTGTATGATGGCAATTGAAGAAAAAGGTGAAAGCTCACACATTGAAAATAGTGATAATGAGGTAAATCTTGAACCTTCTAATGTTGATGAGTTAGACCTTAAATTTGCAAAGACATATGACAAATATAGATCTTTTAAAAAGAAATGCGAAATTTTGATACATGAAAATTATGCTTTAAGATCAGAAAATATTTCTTTGAGTATGGTTTTAAAGGAAAATAAATTTTACAAATCTCAAATGAAGCTGCTTAAAGAAGTTAATGATGAGCTTCAAAGATCAAAAGAAGTTTGTGAACAACTTCTTGAGAAAAATAGAATTTTTGAAGCAAAAGTTGAATCTTTGATAAGAGATTTAACTAAATTTACGAAAGGAAAAGAAACACTTGATGTACTTCTTGGGAATCAAAGATCCACAAATGAAAAATTTAGAATTGGTTATGATGGATTTATGAAATATGGAAAATACAAACATTATTTTGTTAAAGCTTCATCTTCTTCTCAACCAAATATTATATGCTTTTATTACAATCATAAAGGTCATATGATTAATGCTTGTCCTATTAGGAAAGGAACCTTCAAGGCAAAGAAAGTGTTGGTGCCTAAAGGAACCCCACCTAATATTACTAACATACAAGGACCCAAAGTTGCTTGGGTACCTAAGGACAGTTAACTGATTTCAAGTCTACCTAAGGAGTATGCTAGAAACAGAACACTAGTACATAGATAGTGGCTGCTCTAGGGCCATGACAGAAAATAAAGGCAAATTCTCCTCTCTTACTTTGAAAGAAGAAGGTTATGTCAAATTTGGTGATAAAAGTAAAGCTAAAATCATTAGATGTGGAACTATTAGTAAAAATCCTTGCATTGAGAATGTTGTATTAGTACAAGGTTTAAAATATAATCTTTTAAGTGTTAGTCAACTTTGTGATAATGGTTTTAAAGTCATTTTTACTCCTACACACTGTGAGATTCATGGGAATAATGTTATGTTTGCTGGTGCTAGAATAGATAATATTTACCTACTTGATTTAACAAGTTTTGAAGAAAATTGTGAAACATGATTTATGACTCTTGATGATAGTGCATGGTTGTGGCATAGAAAATTAGGACATGCGAGCATGAGCACACTCACTAAACTTTTCAGAAGAAATCTTGTTAGAGGCCTTCCAAAGTTAAGTTTTGAAAAAGAATTTCAATACAAAGCATGTACACTTGGTAAACATATAAAATCATCTTTTAAATAAACAAATATTGTAACTACGTCTAGACCATTGGAGGTATTGCATCTTGATCTTTTTGGTCCAATCACACCTAGAAGTTTAGGAGGGAAGGCATATACATTTATAATTGTTGATGATTTTTCAAGATTCACATGGACTTTCTTTCTTGCTCATAAAGATGAAACCTTTAATGTATTTGAATCTTTTTGCAAAAGAATTCAAAATGAAAAAGGTTATTGTATTACATTTTTTAGGAGTGATCATGGAAAGGAATTTGAAAATAGTTTGTTTGAAAATTTCTGTTTTCAAAATGATATTTATCATACTTTTTTAGCTCCTAGAACTCCACAACAAAATGGAGTTGTTAAAAGGAAAAACAGATCTTTGCAAGAAATGGCAAGAATAATGCTGAATGAAAACAGTTTACTAAAATATTTCTGGGCAGAGGCTATAAATATAGCATGCTACATTCTAAACAGAGTTTCCATTAGAGTTATTTTAAAGAAAACTCCTTATGATCTTTGAAAAGGAAGAAAACCTAATATTGCATATTTTCATGTCTTTGGTTGCAAATGTTACATTTTGAATAACAAAGACAGCAATCTCAAGAAATTTGATGCTAAATCTTGTGAAGGAATATTTATTGATTATTCAACAAATAGCAAAGCATATAGGATTTTCAATAGAAAAACCTTGACCATGGAGGAATCAATGCATGTACTTTTTGACAATGCTAACACTTCCTTGCAAAGGAAAGATTCTTATAATGATGAAAATGAGCATATTCTAAATTTCAAGAATTCAAATAAAGATGAGCTTGATCCAAAACAATTAGTAGAGGATGATCAAAATGACAAAGAAGAAGTGTAACACCCTCACTGTATCCATTCCGTACATTCTACTGTTCCGATGACCGGTGTCAGTCCGGACAGCTAGAATGCCTAGAAAAATATTTAAACTAAAGTGAGGAACCATAATTAACTCAAATATTAATAAGAAAAATTTAAGAAAAATTTTAGAAATAAAATACAATCAAGTTAAATGAACCGGTGCCCAAGTGATAAGTAACCTAGTGGGAAGTTGCGGATCTCGCAACTAAGAGCCCTAGACCGGAGAGAAAATTCATAAAATAATTTTTGGGACTCCAAAGAAGGGTCATTGAGGTTTCTATGGCATTAGAATGCCAAGAAAATGCTTAGAAAAATTTTTCAATCGGTACAGACAATTTTGGTCTGTTAAGTCAAACGGAGGGCATTTTGGTCATTTCGCCTTCAGAGGTGATTTTTGGCTGACCTGTCCAGTTAATTAAATAATTATTATGACATAAAATGTGAATAAATATTTCTAAAAATTAAATTGAAAATGAGTAGAGAAGAAAAGAAAAGAAAATGAAAGAAAATGTCAATTATGACATCACATTATGTCACTAAAGCACTCCTACCCAATCACATTGTGACACATGTCCATAAACCACTTAAAAAGCATAAAATGGGCTGAAAAATTGAAGAAACCAATCTTTTTAATCCCTTTCCCATTTCCAGTCATGACTCTTATCTTCCCTCTCCTTAACCCATTCCTCCATGAAAGCTTAAGGTAAGCTTGAGACAACCCACTAAATCACCTCTAAACTCTAGTTTCTCTTCATGAAAAATTGTCCCTACTACTAGAGCAAGCCTTGGACAGCAATTTGAAGAGGAAAAAGAAAGGTTTTGGCAAGCTTTGGAGTAGCTCCAACAAGGTTAGTGACCAATCTCCTTCCATTCTTGTTTAATTCATGTTTATTAACATGAGATAAATGGAAAGTGTAAGAAAAATAAAATAAAATTTTGTATATTCATCCCTACAATTTGGGCAGCCTAGGAATGGTTAGGGTTTGATGAATTTACTTGAAGTAAAGTGTTTATGAGCTGCCCATAGCATGAGATGAGTGATTGAACATGTAAGAGTAAGTGAAATGCAAGTGTGATGCATGAATGAACCTTGAAAATGTGGACACTTGAACAATATTAGGGTTTGCTTATGTGATGGTTCATTAACCTTGTAATGGTAAATTAGTAACCATTTGAATACGTATGATGAGGAAATGAAGTGAGTTGAGGCTTGGCATTTGTGTATGGGTGAGCTGCCTTGGCTGACCTGCATGACTGAGCATGAGTCCAGCAGGTTCGGGCAGTTATAAATGGAGTTATAGAGGTTAAATTGGTGCAAGTCCAATTGGACATGAAGCTAGACACATAATGGCACAACTTTGGTGAAGAAACCCTGCCCAGAAAACCAAACCAAGTTGACCTAAAAATTGCCCTAATCCGGGTGCTTGCATTCTGCCTGGGCATAATGACTAAATGAACAGTGTTTATTCATTTAGTCATAACTCAGTGTAGAAAGGTCCAATTGACCTGAACTTTTACCAATAAAAAGCTGAGACATAGATCTACAACTTTTATGAAGAACACAAATCCAAATTCTGATCATAATCTAGTCAAATTTCCAACCAAACTTAGGTTACCAAATCTAGCAGAACCAGTTTTGCCCAGAATTTTGGATTCTGTCCAATCTGGCCAGTTATGGTGTTTAGGCCATAACTTGAGTTACAAAACTCTAAATGGAGTGATTCAAAAAAGGAAATGTAACTAGACACAATAAGGAACAACTTTCATAAAGATAATTTTGCCAAATTCCTATTGTACAAATGACCAATGAAATAGTAAACATGAGGCTTAAAATCTGAAAATTGTGAATAACTAACACTAAGCTTTGAAATGGAATTGGCAACTAATGCCAACAACTTTAGAATGCAAAATGTGGTATGTTGATGATATTTGAACCAATATACCTATTATCTATGAAAAATTCAGCATTTTAGTTGACTAATAAAATGAATAGTAACATTACACATAAAGTACAAATATTCAAGAAATGACTTTGCAATATGCCTAGTAGGCCTAATGTGATTGGTTTGGATAGGTTGGCATACCAATAGGGTTCTGATAGCAGTACTGCGTATGATGTATGGCTTCATTACCATTCTGTGATGTAATAGCCTATGGCTATACTGATTATGATATTTTACTTGGCTTTATGCCTTATTGCTTTTATGGCTTATTAGCCATTCTGTTTGCACACCGGGAGACACATTGTGACCAATGGTGTGATGGCCCGAGGTACCTGGTACCCAGTACTAATTTACCCGTTTATCTAGTCCGGTCAACTTGTATAGGTTACTTGGGCATGGAAAAGTATAACTGTAATTGAACTGATTATTAAAGAAAATACGGAAATTAAATATTAAGAATGATTACAATAAAATACAAAGAAGCTCAAAATCATCAAGAAAATAATTAACAAAATGCATGAAGAAGTTAATATCATAAAATGTAATTAGCCCTCGACTAAATAATAAGTTAGTAATTATTCATTTCTTATGAACACAATAACTAGGAAATTATTACTTTTATTTGCATAATATATTTTCTTGTATTATTGGCACCACTAAGCTTTATGCTTAGCGCGTTGCTTTTGCAATGCGTAGGTACTGAAGATTTGGACAGAGGGCCCAGTAGGCCATAGATTGGGTAAGGCCGTTCACAGTTCTGCATAGTGTCCATGTCACCTCACAAGCTACAGTGTATTGGTAGGACACTAGATCCCATTTTGTATTTTGTGATTTTCGTAAGTTTTGTAATTAAACTTTTATTTTATTATGTATATTTGAAACCTATGTAATATAATTTTATATTAATGTAAGTATTTGTAACTTTGTGTTTATAAATAACATATGAGAATTTATTTATGATTTGAGCCTGATGATGATGTGAAATGAATGAATGACAAATGGAGGAATTGTTAAGAAATTATTGTAAATTGATGTGATATAAATGGAGTTTGAGAATAATTGGAAATTATTGGAAATGTTTTTCACAGGTTCCAAAGAACTGTTTTCTCCATTTTTAGCCGGCACTCTGCCGGATTTTCTATAAAATTTTTGGAGCCACAAATTAATTTATAATTTCAATAAATGATCTAAAAGGGATCAATTTCATAAATTTCACTTAATAACTATAATAAATAAATTAGGAACTGATAAATATCAATGAGATAAATTATGATGTTTCGATACACTGTGTGGCATATCTTGCTCGACTACACTGTAGACGGGTAAGAGGTGTCACATTTAGTGGTATCAAAGCACAGTTTAGGCGTTTTTGGGTCTAGATAGAGTCCATAACATGTATTGCACTTGTAAGAGTCGAGGTGACACTAATACAGATCTGTTTGTCTTTCTTATTTTGATTAGGATATGGACCCCACGTCACAGAGAGCACTAGATGAGGAAGTGGAGAGTTGTGCTCCACCTGCACCTGAGACTGGGGGCTAGGGAGAACCTGCTCCACTAGTACCAGCAGTGCCTGCACAGCCTCCACTGGCTATGTTTCAGCAAATGGCAAAATCTTCAAACAGATGGCTAGGGTTATGCCACCACCACCACCTCCACAGTAGAAATCCCATCTGGAAAAACTGAGAAAATTTGGGACTGTGGACTTCATTGGTAAGAAAGAAGATGACTCGGTGGTGGCTGAGAATTGGCTATACCGTACCATAAGGGTATTGAAGCAACTGCATTGCACCCCATAGCAGAACTTGGAGGGTGCTGTGTCCCTACTTCAAGATGATGCCTATCAGTGGTGGGACACTATATCTAGTGAGGTCCGGCCAGAGTTGATAACTTGAGATTTCTTCCTCGCTAAATTTAAGAAGAAGTATGTGAGAAGTGTGTACCTAGAAGACAGAAGAAGAGAGTTTATTAATCTGAGGCAGAGGTAGCAATCAATAGCGGAGTATAAGAAGGAGTTTGTTAGACTAAGCCGCTACGAAAGAGAGATAGTCCCCACAAAAGCAGAGAGGTGCAGAAGGTTTAAAGAGGGGCTAAATGACAACATTAAAATAATGATCACTACCTTAGGGATTACGAACTTCACAAAATTAGTTGAAGCTGCATTGAAAGTGGAAAGGGTCAGAGTAAGTGAACAGAATAGGAAAGATAGGCAGCGTAAGAGGAAATTTGGACTAGGGCAGTCAAGTATACCGACTGATAGTAAGAAGTTTAAAGGTTCTAGTTCACAAGATCATACACAGGGCCAGAGAGGCCAAATTGAGATATCTATAGCTAGTTCCCTGGGCACAGTAACAAGGGGATTTGCCCCAGTGTCTGAATGTATGCACTGTGGTAGGAGACACAGAGGGGAGTGTTGACTGTTAACTGGAGAGTGTTTCAAGTGTGGGGCTACAGATCATTTCATAAGAGATTGCCCTCAGAGGAGTGGTTCAATAGCTCTAGTATAAGTTGATAGACCTGCCCCTACAGTTCAAAGGGGTAAAAGATCGAGTAGAGCAAAAACGGCTGACATCTCATAGAAGATTATTTCTGAGACAGTTTAAAGGCCCGAAGTCAGGGTGGCACCACAGGTATATGCTATGGAAGCTCAGGAGGAGCCAAACCCAGACATTGATGAGGCAATACAAGGAACTGAAGAAGCAAGGAGGTTGCAATTGCACAATTACTTAAGTTAGGTAAATTTCAAGGATGAAATTTAAATTAGAGGGGAAGAGTTGTAACACCCTCAATGTATCCATTCCGTACATTCTACTGTTCCGGTAATTAGTGTCAGTCCGGATAGCTAGAACGTCTGGAAAAATATTTAAACTAAAGTTAGAAACTATAATTAACTCAAATATTAATAAGAAAAATTTAGGAAAAATTTTAGAAATAAAATACAACCAAGTTAAATGAGCCGGTGCCCTAGCGATGGATAACCTAGTGGGAAGTTGCGGTTCTCGAACTAGGAGCCCTATACTCGAGAGAAAATTCATAAAATAATTTTTGGGACTCTAGAGAAGAGTCATTGAGGTTCCTATGGCATTAGACTGCCAAAAAAATGCTTAGAAAAAATTTTAATCGGTACAGACAATTTTGGTCTGTTAAGCCAAACGAAGTGCATTTTGGTCATTTCGCCTTCAGAGGTGATTTTTGGCCAACTTGTCTAGTTAAGTAAATAATTATTATGACATAAAATGTGAATAAATATTGTTAAAAATTAAATTGAAAACGAGTAGAGAAGAAAAGAAAAGAAAATGAAAGAAAATGTTAATTATGACATCACATGATGTCACTAAAGCACTCACACTCAATCACATTGTGAAACATGTCCATAAACCACTTAAAAAGCATAAAATGGGTTGAAAAATTGAAGAAACTAATCTGTTTCTTCCCTTTCCCATTTCCAGCCGTGACTCTCATCTTCCCTCTCCCTAACCCATTCCTCCATGAAAGCTTAAGGTAAGCTTGAGACAACCCACCAAATCACCTTTAAACCCTAACTTCTCTTTATGAAAAATTGTCCCTACCACTAGAGCAAGCCTCGGACAGCAATTTGAAGAGGAAAAAGAAAGGTTTTGGCAAGCTTTGGAGTAGCTCCAACAAGGTTAGTGACCAATCTCCTTCCATTCTTGTTTAATTCATGTTTATTAGCATGAGATAAATGGAAAGTGTAAGAAAAAAAAAATTATGTATATTCATCCCTACAATTTGGGTAGCTTAGGGATAGTTAGGGTTTGATGAATTTACTTGAAGTAAAGTGTTTATGAGCTGCCCATAGCATGAGATGAGTGATTGAACATGTAAGAGTAAGTGAAATGCAAGTGTGATGCATGAATGAACCTTGAAAATGTGGACACTTGAACAACATTAGAGTTTGCTTATCTGATGGTTCATTAACCTTGTAATGGTCAATTAGTGACCATTTGAATGTGTATGATGAGGAAATGAAGTGAGTTGAGGCTTGGCATTTGTGTATTGGTGAGCTGCCTTGGCTGACCTGCATGACTGAGCATGAGTCCAGCAGGTTTGGGCAGTTATAAATGGAGTTGTAGAGGTTCAATTGGTGCAAGGCCAATTGTACATGAAACTAGGCACATAATGGCACAACTTTGGTGAAGAAACCCTGCCTAGAAAACCAAACCAAGTTGACCTAAAAATTGCCCTAATCTGGGTGACTTGCATTCTGCCTGGGCATAGTGACTAAATGAATAGTATTTATTCATTTAGTCATAACTCAGTGTAGAAAGGTCCAATTGATCTGAAATTTTATTAGTAGAAATTTGAGACATAGATCTACAACTTTCATGAAGAACACAAATCCAAATTCTAACCATAAGCTAGTCAAATTTCCAACCAAACTTAGGTTACCAAATCTGGCAGAACCAATTTTGCCCAGAATTTTAGATTCTGTCTAATCCGGCCAGTTATGGTGTTTAGGTCATAACTTGAGCTACAAAACTCCAAATGGAGTGATTCAAAAAAAGAAATGTAACTAGACACAATAAGGAACAACTTTCGTGAAGACAATTTTGCCAAATTCCTACTGTACAAATGACCAATGAAATAGTAAACATGAGGCTTGAAATCTAAAAATTGTGAATAATTAACACTAAGCTTTGAAATGGAATTGGCAACTAATGCCAACAACTTTAGAATGCAAAATGTGGTATGTTGATGATATTTGAACCAATATACCTATTATCTATGAAAAAGTCAGCATTTTAGTTGACTAATAAAATAAATAGTAACCTTACACATAAAGTACAAATATTCAAGAAATGACTTTGTAATATGCCCTAGTAGGCTTAATGTGATTGATTTGGATAGGTTGGCATGCCAATAGGGTTCTGATAGCAGTACTGCGTATGATGTATGGCTTTATTGCCATTCTGTGATGTGATAGCCTATGGATATACTGATTATGATGTTTTACTTGGCTTTATGCCTTATTGCTTTTATGGCTTATTAGCCATTCTGTTTGCACACCGGGAGACACATTATGACCGATGGTGTGACGGCCCGAGGTACCTGGTATCCAGTGCTAGTTTACCCGTTTATCCAGTCCGGTCAACTTATATAGGTTACTTGGGCATAGAAAAGTATAACTGTAATTGAACTGATTATTAAAAAAAATACGGAAATTAAATATCAAGAATGATTACAATAAAATACAAAGAAGCTCAAAATCATCAAGAAAATAATTAACAAAATGCATGAAGAAGTTAATATCATAAAATGTAATTAGCCCTCGACTAAATAATAAGTTAGTAATTATTCATTTCTTATGAACACAATAACTAGAAAATTATTACTTTTATTTGCATATTATATTTTCTTGTATTATTGGCACCACTAAGCTTTATGCTTAGCGCGTTGCTTTTGCAACGCGTAGGTACTGAAGATTTGGACAGAGGGCCCAGTAGACCACAGATTGGGTAACCGTTCACAGTTCTGCATAGTGTCCGTGTCACCTCACAAGCTACAGTGCATTGGTAGGACAGTAGGTCCCATTTTGTATTTTGTGATTTTTGTAAATTTTATAATTAAACTTTTATTTTATCATGTATATTTGAAACCTATGTAATATAATTTTATATCAATGTAAGTATTTGTAACTTTGTGTTTATAAATAACATATGAGAATTTATTTATGATTTGAGCTTGATGATGATGTGAAATGAATGAATGACAAATGGAGGAATTGTTAAGAAATTATTGTAAATTGATGTGATACAAATGAAGTTTGAGAATGATTGGAAATTATTGGAAGTATTTTTCACAGGTTCCGAAGAACTGTTTTCTCCATTTTTAGCCGGCACTTTGTCGGATTTTCTATAAAATTTTTGGAGCCACAAATTAATTTATAATTTCAATAAATGATCTAAATGGGATCAATTTCATAAATTTCACTCAATAACTATAATAAATAAATTAAGAACTGATAAATATCAATGAGATAAATTATGGTGTTATGGTACACTGTGTGACATATCTTGCTCGACTACACTGTAGATGGGTAAGGGGTGTCAGAAGAAGAACTTCCTTGTTCTACAAATGTTGAAATTCAAGAAGACTCCCAACCAAATGTGGAAGAACTATAAATTGAGGAACCTCAACATTAGGACATTCCACAAGAATGGAGGTACCATAGAAATCATTCCAAAGATGACATTCTTGATAGTCCATCACAAATGATGATGACAAGAGCTCAACTTAGAAGATATTTTGGTAATATTGCTTTTATCTCTCAATTTGAACCAAAAAAATATGATGATGCTCAAAATGATGAGAATTGGCTTCTTGCTATGCAAGAGGAACTAAATCAATTTGAAAGAAATAAAGTGAGGACACTAATTCCCAAACCTAAAAAACATTCTATTATTATAACTAAATGGGTATTTAGAAATAAGATGGATGAAAAAGGGCATGTAATTAGAAATAAAGCTAGACTAGTAGCTCAATGATACAACCAAGAAGAAGGTATTGATTTTGATGAAACCTTTGCTCCGGTTGCTAGAATTGAAGCTATTAGAATGTTGTGTACATTTGCTTATTTTAAGAATTTCATGCTTTATCAAATGGATGTTAAAAGTGCATTCTTAAATAGATATATTAATGAAGAAGTTTATGTGGCTCAACCTCCTGGTTTTGAAGACCTTCATTTTTCAAATCATGTTTACAAGCTTACTAAAGCTCTCTATGGTTTAAAGCAAACTCCTAGAGCATGGTATGAGAGACTTAGTAAATTTTTACTTCAAAATGATTTTAAAAGAGAAAAAGTAGGTACTACTCTTTTCATTAAGAAACTAGGAAAAGACATGCTTATTGTGCAAATCTATGTAAATGATATCATTTTTGGTGCTACTAACCATTCTCTTTGCAAGAAATTCTCCAACATGATGAAAAGTGAATTTGAAATGAGTATGATGGGTGAACTTACTTTCTTCCTTGGATTGCAAATTAAATAAATGAAAGATGGAATTTTTATAAATCAGTCTAAGTACATAAGGGACATGCTAAAGAAATTCAAAATGGAGGATTTGAAAAGCATTAGAACTCCCATAAGCTCAACAATCAAATTAGAAAAAGATGAAAAAGGTAAGGAGATAGATAATAAACTCTATAGAGGTATGATCGGTTCTTTACTCTACTTGACAGCATCTAGACCAAACATTCATTTTAGTGTATGTTTATATGCAAGATTTCAATCATGTCCAAAAGAATCTCATCTTGTAGCTGTTAAAAGAATTTTTAAGTACCTCATTGACACACACAACATTGGCTTGTGGTATCCAAAATGTGAATCATTTGATCTTATTGGTTATAGTGATTCAGATTTTGCTGGTAGTAGATTAGACAGAAAAAGCACTTCTAGAACTTGTCAATTTTTAGGCCATGCATTAGTTTCATGGCACAGTAAAAAGCAAACTTCTGTTGCACTTTCTACAGCAGAAGCTGAATATATTGCAGCTGGAAGTTGTGTTGCAAAAATTTTATGGATGAAGCAATAGCTTGAAGATTTTGAAATTAAGTTTGATCACATTCCCATAAAATGTGACAACACTAGTGCTATAAACTTGGCAAAAAATCCTGTTCAGTACTCTAGAAGCAAACATATTGAAATTAAACATCATTTTATTTGGGACTATGTTCAAAATGGTGATATTCAAATTGAATTTGTCCCTTCTAAAAAACAACTTGCTGATATTTTTACAAAACCACTTAATGAGGAAATTTTTTGTAAAATAAGAAGAGAACTTGGTATGACTAATGCTCTTGCTTGATATTTGATGCATATTCATGTTCCTATATGAAAATGAAGTGATATATGTTGATTTGTGGTGTTGATAATGTGTTCTGAAATTTCTAGTGTAATTTGAAAATTTTTGGGTCTGATCTGACATTAACAGTATTTTGCAGAATTTGATCAAAATGACATACTAATCTGTTTGCTAATTTTCTTGTTTGCTAAGTGCTTTACCACTGCTCCTAATTCTTCATTGGCAAACTGGTAGTCAGGTCTGATTGTACTGAAATTCTAAGATAATTTTTATTTTCTGAGTGCCTGTTCTGTATTTTTAAAAGTCATATTACTTAAATACCCCTTTTATTTAAATCTATGTTTCTTTATGTGTTTAGGGGACAAAATAGACCTTTCATATATTAATGAACATAATTTCTAGCGTGGGACTAAAAAATTTGTAGAACCATTAGTCTTCTCTACTTTTCCACTGATACACAATATCAATCTCTCTGCAAAACTTCCATTTCTGTCTTTTCAAGTTTAAATGTCAAATTTTCTTTCTCTTCCAACATGTTTCTTCCCAAAACTTGATTAAAATCAAACCATTTTTTTTGTTAACCCGTTTCACTCTCAACTCTCTTAATCGTCATCTCTCTTTACTTTCTTTAAAACTTCTGAAGCCCATCTGCTCTGTAACAAAGCCCTCATTCTGCACTCTCCAAAATAGAAATCCCTAAATCCTTCTTGCTTATTCCCTGATATCTCTCTCTCTCTCTCTCTCTGCCGAAGGAAATCACTCAAGATTAGTTCTTTTTGGGTTAAGTTTTTCGACGCATTCTCTGTCTCTCTCTCTCTCTCTCTCTCTCTCTCTCTCTCTCTCTCTCTCTCTCGCTTTTACTGACTTTCGTCCACTCTAAAAATATCAGGTATTTTATTTTTTGTTGCGACATTGTTGTGGTATTCATCTTTTTATATACATCTTCAATTTTTCTTGAAATTAGTTGATGGGTTTTTTTATTTTGAGCATTTTCACAACAATAAAATGCATTATATGTCAAAATTATAAATTTGTTGTTGATATTCACAAACCCTGATATTTCTTATTGTCTGTGTAACACCCTCACTCGACTACAGTGTAGCCGAGCAAAGCATGTCACACTCGGTGCCGGAGCACTCTAATATATTTTTTCTTAATTTTTTTATACTTATTTGAATTATTTATGACTCCTCACTCTAGTTTAAATATAGTTCCATACATTCTATCCGAACTGACACCGGTCACTGGAATAGTAGAATGTACGAACTTGCTAAAGTGAAGGTGTTACCATTCTTCCCCTCTAACAAAAATTTCATCCTCAAAATTTACCGAGTATAGGTATCTGAAATAATTCCTTTACCTTTCTATTGCTCCCTCTGTCTACTCCTTTTATATATGGTATTATTTAGTCTTTTTGAATCTATCATTATACACTTAGGCATATCATAAAGAACGGATACTTTACCTCAAATTCACATTTGGGGCATCTTTCTCCTCTCCGGCTTGGGTGACATTTCCAAGTGGTGTTACTGTTGCACCTGGTCCTTCCATGACCTCTGTCTGGGTCCGCGGTAAATTCCTCTTAGGACAATCTTTCAGACAATGGTTCATAGCCCCACATCTATAACAGGCTCCAGTCAATCCCCTACATTCACCTTTATGCCACTTGTTATAATAGCCATATTTTCTTGCTAGTCTTAGTGCACTCACTACTAGTATCTCTGGTTGACCTCTTATGGGTATAGGCTTGGGTCTAGGTCTCCTACTTTGATCAAATGTCTGACTTAACTGTTCTCTCGGCCTCTTATTACTAGACTGTCCAAATTTCCTCTTTTGCTGATCACCACTCCTCTTCTATTCCTCTTCATGAACACAGCTAATATATTTCTTTCTAAACTCTATCAGAAAGAATTCCCAAGTCACATCGGCTGGTGGCACTACCTTGGTTACGACATCCCACCATCGATATGCACTTCTTGTAGCAATGAAACTGCACACTCCAAACTCTGTTCTGGTATGCAATGGAGTTACTGCAGGACTCTTTTAGTCCTTTCTAACTAATACTCCGCAGCTGAAGAATCATCTTCCTTTCTACTATTGAAATCTACAGCTCTATACTTCCTAATTTTTCCCAAAGGTAATTTTTGCTGAGGCGGTGGTGGAATAGCCTCAGTCATCTGTAGAAAGAATTCAATCGTTTGCTCAAATAAGGCCTGTTGGGGTTGTACAGGCACCTCTTACACTTGTGGAGCAGGATCTCCCCGATTTCTAACATCACTCCCAGTTGAGATACGGCTTACTGCTTCTTCCTCTACTGCCTTCTGCGATTCTGGGTCCATACCTTAACCTAAAATAACCAAAGAAAACAGATCTGCATTAGTGTCACCTCAAATCATATGAATGCAATGCATGTTATGCACATAATTTTATTCTATCTATCAATACCTAGGAATGCCTAAACCGTGCTCTGACACCAATAAATGTGACACCCCTCACCCGACTACAGTGTAGCCGAGCAAGGCATGTCACACTCGGTGCCGGAGCACCATATTTTATCTTACTTTATTCTTTTAAAAATTTTATTCTTGTTATATTTTAATATCAATTATTTTTCTATGGAGAAACCAGCGGAGTTTCCCCTGTTTCTATTACCATTTGGCATATTTTACTATTCACCTGCTTGAAATTTCAACAATATTTTCACAATAAAATCTCATCGGTTATTTTCATAATCATCTCATCACACATTCAATTCTTGCAACTCATTTGCATACAAATCCATTCATACTCAATTTATGTATCAAAATTCTCAAACTTCATAATTTACATGATTTACAAGCTAATTTTATAAATTCATAATTTACATGATGTGCAAATTAATTACAATATCATAATTTACATTACAATAAATAACTAATTATAAATATATAAAATAACTTTTGTGAGCCCTATCTACATGCATTGCTGAGGAGTTGACAACTTGAACACTTCTGACACGTCTGCAGATTCGGACTCCAAAATCCCAGTTTAATATCCACTGGGCTTTATCTTCAGTACCTGCGCGAAGGAAACAAATCCATCGCGCTAAGCATTTCTGCTTAATGGTGCAATAATATAATAAGAAAATAATATATACAAATAAGAAGATTGAAGTATAATTCTAAAATATAATTTAAATCCTCGGATATCAATTATGTTTCATGTGGTATTTCTAATATCAACTATCTTATATTCTATTTTGTCCATCTTTGGAAGTGTTGAGTTTATACAGTAATAATATTCGATATACAAATTAATTCTAAGAATATTGTATTTTCAGTTCCTACAATTCTAAAAATTTCATTTGTACTACTTGATTTAGTTATGTTTTCATTGCTAATCTTTTTCCTCATTTCATTCAATACTAATGTTCTTAAATAATTTCAATAATTTACATTGCCCAGGTAACCTATGACAGGCTGACTAAATTGTATAACGGGTCGTTGGCACTAGACACCGTGGTGCCTCGGGCCGTCATACCATAAAACGTGAAACGTCTACCACGTATGCAGTCAGTATGGCTAAAAAGCCATGATAACATACAATCAGGCATAAAAGCTATGAGTGCGGGTATAAAGCCATGTGTGCGGGTATAAAACCATGAATACGAGCATAAAGCCATGAATACAGGCATAAAGCCTTACGCAGTACTGCTAAAATAATACCCTATTGGCATACCAATCTATCCAATCTGACACGCGTATTTAGGCAATACATGGGCGCATTAGTATCATTAAATGTTAATATATTGTGTTTTATAACTTCATTATTTCATGACAAATTTCAATTATAATTTATAACATTTCAATTATATTCCTAACAGAAGTATAAATTTTTAAAATACATTTCTACATAAATTTTACCTTTATCATAATTCATGTATTTATTCATTATATCATTTGTGTCTATCACAATTCACAATAATGGTTCTCATATACCATTGTACTCAAAGTACTTTTCCTTTCTACAATAATAAAAACTAATGTCTCATTCATACATTAACATAATTCATTTATTCATTCATTATGTCATTCATATGATCACAATTTATAACAATTATTTCATTATATATTCCATTATATATATTTGTTGTAATATTCTAAATTTTATTTCCTAGTGGAAGTACAATATCTAGACTTATGTTTATCTAATGCATATATTCATGAATATCATTTATATAATTTACAATTTATCAATTACATCATCTATTTTTCCTTTTTAATTCATTATCTAATTTATTACATCATTTTACATGTCCCTAGGTTTAACATTTTCATTTATATTGATTTCCAAATCACATTTCAAATTATATTAACAATGTCTCCTAAGTTCTATTTGTGATGAGAACACAAACCTTGTAACACCCCTCACCCGTCTACAGTGTAGCCAAGCAAGGCGTGCTGGAGTACCTAGTATGTGATTATCTTATTTTCTGAATACTCAATTTGATTTAGGAAACGTTGTGTGAAATTTACATAATGATTATTTATTATTTTATGCTTTTATAAAACTGAGTGTTGCAAAATTTTTAACAAAAATTCGGCAAAGTGCTGTCTGTAAATTGGACAAACAGTCCTTTTGCACCTGTTAAAAACAGTCTCAATATAGTATTCTCAAAATCACAATTTCATTCATAGTCTCAATTTCTCAGTAAAGTCAATAGACTTTTACAGTCATTAAACAGTTCCATAATACAGTTCATAATAATTCAAATACATCCAGAAAATCTCCATTTTATTTAATATGTACAAATTATTATAAACTTTAAAGCTTTCATAATATTACAAAATACAGGGCCAAATTTCAAAATAAAAGAGAAAGAAAAAACATAAAAATCACTAAGTCCTACCATGAATGCAATGCAGTGTAAATGACTCTGGACTCCTGTGCAGATCTGATCCCTCACTCGGTCGTAGATCGACTGGGCTCCCCAGCTGTGTCTCCAATACCTACGCGTTACAAAAGCAACGCGCTAAGCAATTTTTCTTAGTGGTGCCAATTATAAAGAGAAATAAACTAAAATAAAATAAATGAATTATTTATGATTTTCGATGCTTATAGTCTTTGCAGACTAATTCTTCAGTAATCTTTAATAAGATTGTTCTTCTAAAGCTTTTCATATTTTTATTGAGCATATTTCATTTATACTTAATTTAGTTGTACTGCATGTCAATACACTTAGTTTAACTGTCTGAATTTAATAATACTTAAATTAACTGCCCGTGTAGCCTACACACTGACTAGACTGGATAAACGGATATACTAGTATACTAGTACTAGGTACTTAGTACCTCGGGCCATCACACCATCGGTCACAAAGTATCTCCCGGTGTGCAAACAGTGTGGCTAAAAAGCCATATGATCAATCAAGCATTAAGCCAAGTATAATAACACAATCCGTATAGCCATAGGTTATTAAAATATATTCGTATAGCCATAGGCTATTAAAATCATAGTATTGCATAATAAGAGAGAAAACACAGTACGGCGTGAAGCCATTTACAGAATAGCTGTCAGAATCCTATTGGCATGCCAACCTATCCAAACTAATCAACTAGGCAAACTAGGGCATATTACAAGATTAAATATTTATTTCTTTATTTTTAGGGTTTATTGGTCATTATATAATTCACTGGTCAATGAAAATATTGACCTTTTTATACATCATGGATAAGTTGATTCTAGTATCAACGTGTCACAATTTGTATTTCAATATGCTGCCAGTATAATGCAATTTACAATTTTCACAGTTGACATTTATTGCCAAATTATTTCTAGGCTTCATTGCATATTATTGTCAATTTTTTAATTTTAGTATGCTAGATTGATCTAGCTAAATGTCCTGTTTTCATTGGTTTTTAGCTTTTGGTCAAAGAAGCAAATTGGTAGCTCTATGTCTTATTGAACTTTTAACACAGATTTCAGGTCATTCTGAGTTGTATAGACCAAGATATGGTCAATTTACTAAAGCTGGACAGATTGCATTTTTAATGCAACTTTAGGTCATTTTTAGGTCAAGTTCAATTCTGCAGATTTCGTAGCCTAATTTGGGCAATCAATTTGAATTGGTTCTGGTCATTTTTGGGCTTTGGTTTCTCCATAAGAGTTATAGCTTTATGTCTAAGCTTTCCATTGATATAAATTTCAGGTCATTTGGATCTATTTTGAGTGAGTTATGGCCAATTGAATGGCTACCATTCATATGGTCAAATTCTGGGTTACAATGGTTCTGGACAGTTTTGATACCTCAACTTGTGCAAGCAATTTGACTTAGTAAATGGCATTTCTGGATTTTGTGATCTTCATCAAAGTTGTAGCACTATGTCTAAGCTTTCCATAGGTATAAATTTCAGGTCATTTGGACCTGTCTAGAGGGAGTTATGGCTAATTACGTGATTACTGTTCATATAGTCAGATTTTTGGTTTTACACATTACCAAATCCAGATTAGGGCAAGTTGATGGTCACCTTCCGGACAGAATTTGGTCAACATTTCTACATGAAAGTTGGCCTATTTTATATCTAATTTCACATCCAATTAGCTTCATACCAATTGGGGTCACAAATTTGAACTTATAACTCAATTTAGCTACTGCCAACAATAACACAACTTGCACATGAAAATTACACTCCCAATTTGGCAATTCTCCTCCTCCCAATACTATAATATTACATTCATGGCACTTCTATACTATTCAATACAACTCAATTAAGGCAATTTGGGCATAATACACAAGTGCTCAATGCACACATTACACCCTTAATTCTCAAAGTTTAATTTAACCCAATATCAATACATATAATCTCTTAATTTATACATACACTTCCTCTAACATTCACATATACACTGCCCTCAATTCATCATCACAATAATTCATCAATGAATTTCATGAAATCAAACATTAATTCATGAATTTAAAGGCTATCAAAAGTGGTAGTTTGCTAAGGTATCAAGTTTTCCTTTCAAACCCCTAAATTCAAGTGCTAACATACACATACATGGAAATTAATTTGCTACAACTTCAAATTGAGTTAATCAACCCTAATTTCCATCCATTAGGGGTAAGAAAAGCTCAAGAAATTCATGCTTTCATGGCTGCCGAAAATGGCTCAATTCCAATACTCAACAATTCATTAAATTTTCCTCACCAAACAATATCCTTTAACTCAAGCATCACTTTTACTAAAGAAAGGAAGAGAAATTGGACACTTACCTATTAAGAGCTTTTCCCAAACCTCACCAAATCCTTCCTTTCTTGCTCCCAAAAGCTTCCTCAAGGTGAGTGTGCAAGCTTTAATAAAGAAATCAAATGGAAATAATGGCTAAATCAATGGTGCATGGTGATGGAACTCATTCGGCCATGGTGGACTTCAATGGGGTTTCTCTTAGCTGGTTATTTCTCAAGGTTGAAGATGAGTATTCTGCTATCCCAAAGTCTTATATATGTGTCCCAATTTATGAGTTAGTGGAGCACTTAAGTTAATTTTATTGTTTAATTATTCAAAGTTTCATAAATTGTACATTTGCCTCCATTCTTCCACTATTCATATAATGTACCACATTTTTATTTTTCATGACATTTTCAAAGTGTAATATCACTTATTTTTAATGGACATTGAGGTTAAAAGGCAACTCTAGGTGTCAAATGACCAAAATATCCCTCTTTGGATTGTATTCCTGATTTTTCGATAACATCGATTTTTGTCGTTTTCTTGATTTTTTGTTTTTCTTTGTACTAATTCATTAATTTTTCTTTGACATTTCTAATGTTAATTATACCTCAATAAGCCTTTATTTATATCTCAAAATTTAATTCTGAGGGTTCCCTGCGATCTTGGGGTCGGCAATTGCCTTCGCTGTAACTTTCCAGTGCGGTCACCCATTGCTACAGTGCCGGCTCGTTTAACCTAGTTTTATTTCCTCTCTTTTATTTTTTTTTATACTTTTTTTTGTATTTTCTTTTTATTTATTTCATCATTTTATGCCTATTTACTATCACTGA
Source organism: Hevea brasiliensis (assembly GCF_030052815.1). Lineage (NCBI taxonomy): Eukaryota > Viridiplantae > Streptophyta > Magnoliopsida > Malpighiales > Euphorbiaceae > Hevea > Hevea brasiliensis. The sequence continues at coordinate 260,154 of NC_079496.1, read as the reverse complement.
AATGAAGTTCCAAACATTCTGACTTGTCCGGACAGACATTAGGTCACCGGAGCAACAGAATGTACAGACTACGTATAGGGAGGATGTTACAACTCTTCCCCTCTAAATTAAAATTTTGTCCTTAAAATTTATTCAGTGTAAATAATCGAGGAACAACTATCTCTTTGTCTTTTCGCGTTTTTGTATATTATAATACTTTACTTCCTCTTTAATCTATCTTACTAATCTTAGTTTTAAAATTTTATCCTTATCTTGATTTACTATCGAAAATACATAGCTCTACATAATAGTCCCAAATCGGTACTATAATCTGCAGCTTATAGCACAGACATCTAGAATATTGCGTAGTTACCATGGTATATCCCAATAGATCAGATTTTCTAACATCTTATCTTTCTTGACTTCACTTTTTAGAACTGACTTACCTTTTTAAATTTTTACTATTCCACTCAACTTAATATTTGTAAGTGATTTTCATTCTACTATGGTTACTATCATCTTAAAATCCACTCTAATTCTATCAGTTAATAATAACACCTCCCATCTCGGGTCAATTTTTCAGAAACCAGATCCTATTTCCCATCATACTGTGGTCTAATGGTTAATAACTAGAATATCTTGTTCAGATTTATCCATTTGAATTTGAATTTGAATTTCTTTCTTTACAGATAATATAGTATATTTACCTGATGTGTCTGTTATTTCCTTGCTTCTTCATTTCCTTGTGTTGTTTCATCAATTTCTAGGTCCAGCTCCTCTCTAGCTTCCATGGCATACACTCTTGGTGTCACTCTGACTTTGGGTCTTTCGACCGTCTCAGAAATAGCCTTCTGTGAAATTTCAGTCGTCTCTATTTTACCATATCTTCTACTCTTTTGCATTATGGGGGTAGGTCCATCAGTTTGTACTGGAGCTGTTAAGTCACTCCTCTGGAGGCAATCTCTTATAAAATGATCCATAGCCCCACACTTGAAACACTCTCCCTTTAACAGTCGACATTATCCTCTGTCCCTTACCACAGTGCATACATTCTAGCATTGAGGCTGATCTCCTTGTTACTATACCCAGAGAGCTAGCTACAGATATTCCAAACTGACTTCTCTGACTCTGTATCTGGTTCGATAAACCTTTAAACTTTTTATTATCAGTTGATATACTGGACTGCCCTGGTCTAACTTCCCTCTTACGCTGCTTATCTTTCCTGCTCTGTTCGCTTACTCTGACTCTCTCTGTCACACCTTACCCCTTTGTAAGGCATAACATGATCCCGTAGAATACTTAATGAACTACCGAACTTCACCTACCGATAACTCATTAAGCACCCTACAAGGGATTTTAAAACAAATTTCTTACTTTTGGTAATTGGTGAGCATTTTCTAATAAGTACTTAAAACATTTTGTTAAAATTAAACTAGTTAATATTTTTGGCCCATTTTATTTTTACGCAAATTTTATAAAAATTTTGACAGAGTTCCCTCTGTATTTTGAGAAAACAGTTCTTCAAATACCTGTAAAAAGCACTTCTAAAAATTTTCCTCAACAACTGCTTCAATTTCATACTCAAACTCAATCAATTTCTCAACACATTTATCAACTTTCAAATTTCAAATCCACTATCCAATGATCATCAAAATACTAGCAATCCATTTCATTCAAATTAAATAAAATAGTTCCATTCATAATTCATTAGAAACAAAACAATTTAGATACATCATTACAAAATTTACATTAAGAGAATTTCAAACTACAATATATATTCTAACTTTATACAAATTTTATACAAACTGCTCAAGACCCATTTTTACATGTCCATACATTTATGTGCAATATATACATCAAAAGAATTATTTACAGTTAGGGTATAAATTATACCCGAAGACTTTAAGCTGATAGCTCCTTACACCTCAAAGAAATCAATCTGCTGCTCCTCTAGTCTCGATTCATGACAAAGAATAGAAGCTATCGCTGAGTACTAGGACTCAGTGGTGCACAACATACTAAAATAATCTTTATGCAGAATATAAATCACATTTATTCAAAAATTTGACTAAACATGAGCATTAAACACAAAACATGAATTATGAAATTTTAATGCAAACCAAGTTCATTTCGAAGTATCAAAACACATTTCATGAAACCCACAATTAGATCATGCCATTTGAAACAAATAGAATCTCAATAGCCAGAGGCTAAAGAGAAATCACATCACAAGGCTAGCTAGCTCAAATATATGGATATCCATTCACATCCTCTTCTACTGGCACACCTCAACACTTCTCCAGAGAAGGAATCAAAATTCGAAACTAATTACCCCCACTAGTCATGCTAGTGAGGTGTTCAAATATATGGTCATGACACTGTGGTTTCAAAACTTATCTTAACAATTTGCTAAATATTATCATTTCAAATATACACAATAACTTTCAACAATTTAAGTCAAAACAACATAACTAATGTCACAAATAAATTTTCAACAATTCAAAGCAAATGTAAAATACATATTTCATTCACTTTATCACTACATTTTAAAGCATAGTGATGTTGTGCACAAACCTCAAGCGAGTCGCCCCTTAGCCTCGACTCGGTTCCTCGGGTTCCTTCCCAATATTCTTTTCAACTGAAACACACAATTTTACAATGTTTCAGTACTAGAACTTAACATAAATCCAAAATAAATTTAGCCTCATTTTTACCTAGCTCTAACGTGCTAAACTCGACGTTCTTGAAATTTTGTGTTTCGGGTTACTATTCACTGCACTATTCAAGTCAAATTATTGACTTTCTAAGGCTTAATAGGTATGGAAACTCCAACTTCACCCACATACCACATTTTGGTCACTAAACTTGTTGGTCTTGGTTGTTTACTCAAATCCTAAGTCTTTTAGGCAAATTTGGTAAATTTCAGTTTTGGAGTCCTAAGTTGCACTGTTCCATTGATCACTTTATTGTTGGAATTCGGCAAAACTTTCTTCATAGAAAATGTTCCCCATTGTCTTAAGTTTATTCTCCTTTTTGAATCACCCCAATTGGAGTTTTGTAGCTCAAGTTATAGCCAAAATACTGTTACTGTTCACGTGCACTGTTCATGCTGCAATTTTGGTTCTGGCAGATTTTTGATCCAACTTCGTTCAATAATTTGATCAAGTTAAGTCCGTAATTTGGTCTAATTTCCTTCATACGAAATGTTCTACTATGTCTTAGATTTCCATCGGTTTAAGATTCACCTAAATCGGAATTTTCTAAAGAGAGTTATAGCCATTAAAACTTTACTGTTCAAATGGCAATTCTGCAGTTTTGCAGGTTCAGTAACTCAACTTTGCTCAATAATTTGATTAGGTTAATGGCATAATTTGGGTTGGTGTTCTTCATGAAAGTTTTAGGTATATATCTTATCTAATTACTGGTAAAATTTCAGGTCATTTTGACCTTCCTAGCTCGAGTTATGACCAAATGAACAAATACTGTTCATTTGGTCAGTTTGTGCAGTGACAGCCTGCACTTAACCAACTTTGGTCAATTGGTTCACTAGGTTTTGGTCAGTTTTTGGGCATGGTTCCTTAATGAAAATTGTGTCATTTTATGTCTATTTTCATCCCCAATTGGTGGCATATCAATTGGACTTGTAAAATTTTCGTTTTGGTCCTTCAAAGTTGGCTTGGTCATGCTGCCAGCAGCATGACCATTTACCCTACGAATTTGACTTTCATTCTTACAATTCCCACACATCTCCTTTGGTCATTATTGACCATTTTTCTCTTCATAATAGGTCAAAGTCATCATTTATGCATTTCTCCAAAATTTGCCTCAAACCCTAGGCCTCCAAACCCTAATCTCACTACTTAATTACCATTAGCAATTTCAAAGTTCTAATCTATAATCATTCAACTAATTAAGACTTTTAAACTCATTCTAATGCATCAAATCACCCATTTCAAACATAAACCCTATCTGGTTGAACTCATATATAGTCCCTCAATAATTGTTTTCTTTTCATTTAAAGTTAATTTCTAACTTATATCAATTACTTAAATAAAAATTCAATAGACAATTTGAAGAATTTGTCACTAACCTCTTGTGAAGTTTCCCCAAGCTTCAATTTCCCTTTTATTTTCCTTCAAATTTCCTTCTCAATAGGCTTGCCAAGATCTAAGAACAAGTTTTATTTAGGAAAATTATGAGATTTATGGGGTTGATTCAAGCTTTAAAAGCTTGAAATTAAGTAGCCATGGAGGATTTAGTGAGAAAAGGGGGAGGGATGAGGAGCTATGGGAAAGAGAGAAAAAAAAGAAGAAGAAGAGATAAAATTTGGCTTTTCAATTTTTGTTTTTTATGCCCATAATTGACTTGGTCAAAAAAGGTTGGAAAATTAAAATTAATTTTGACATCTTATATGATGTCATCATCATGATGTAATAAATATCATTTTTATTCTTTTTCTTTTTCTTTAATTCTTCAATAGTTCTTTAATTTAATTCTCGATCCCGAAATTTTCTTTTCTCCGATTTTATTTGATAGTTAGGTCAGGAGTCAGCTCTCGGCGTCAATTGACCAAATTGCCCCTCACCGGTTCATCCCGGTTTGCAAATAATTCCATATTTCTTTTGGCTCCCTGACCTAATTATTTGACTGGCTTAACAGTTCTTTTTCGTGATTTTCTCTTTTCCACTATGTTCATAAGGGTCCTAAAGACCGCAGCGTCACATTTTGCGGTTCGAAATTTGAGTTTAAAATGACTTCGCAGTCCTTCCCGAGAAGGTCATCCATCGCTGTGACTCTCGGCTCGTTTAACTTCTTATGTTCTGTTTTTCTTATTTATACTTAACTAATTGAATATTACTAATTATTTGTGTTTATGGTTTCTCTAGTTTTTTTAAGTATGGTTTTAATCCCCTTAATTATCCGGACCGACACCGGTCACCGGAACAGTGAAATATACCAGGCTATACAAATAGGGGTATTACAATTCTCCCCCCCTTAAATAAATTTCGTCTCGAAATTTTACCTGGTATCAATCTCTGAACAGCTGTGGGTGCTGTCTCCTCATATCCTCTTCTCGTTCCCAAGTAGCCTCCTGGCCCGAATGATGGTTCCACAGCACTTTTACCAACGGTATCTGCTTGTTTCGTAGCTGCTTCACCTCATAAGCCAGAATCTCTATGGGTTCTTCTTCATATGTGAGGTCTGGATTTACTTCAATTTCCTCTACTGGTAGTACATGAGATGGGTCTGACCGATACCTCCTCAACATAGACACATGGAAGACATTACGTATCTTCTCCAACTTTGGAGGTAGTGTCAACCGATATGCCAAAGGACCCGCCCTTTCCAGAACCTCATATGGCCCAATGAAACGAGGACTCAGTTTCCCCTTTCTGCCGAATCTCATAATTCTTTTCCAAGGAGAAACCTTGAGGAATACTTTTTCACCCACTGCATACTCAATATCCCTTCTTTTAAAATCAATATAGGACTTCTGACGGTCCGATGCAGTCTTAAGTCGATCTCAGATCACCCTGATCTTCTCCTCAGTTTGCTGAACAATTTCGGATCCAATCATCTTTCTTTCACCCACATCATCCCAACACAATGGGGTTCTACATTTTCTGCCATACAAAGCTTCATATGGAGGCATCCCAATGCTTGATTGGTAGCTGTTGTTTTAAGCAAACTCAATCAAAGGCAAGTGTGTATCCCAACTACCCTCAAACTCAATCACACAAGCCCGTAGCATGTCCTCCAAGATCTGAATTACCCTCTCAGACTGGCCATCTGTCTGTGGATGGAATGCAGTACTGAAGTTCAATCTAGTTCCTAGGGCTCTCTGAAGACTACCCCAGAATCTAGAAGTGAACCTAGGATCTCTGTCTGATACAATGGATACTGGCACTCCATGCAGTCTCACAATCTCATTGATGTATAACTTGGCCAATCTTTCTAAACTGTAGTCCATCCGAACTGGCAGAAAATGAGCAGATTTAGTCAGTCTGTCAACAATGACCCAAACTGCATCATGACTCTTCTGTGTCCTCGGAAGTCCCATCACAAAATCTATCGTTATTCTCTCCCATTTCCACTCTGGTACTGGTAGTGGATGTAACAACCCAGTGGGTACTTGATGCTCTGCCTTTACTTGCTGACAAGTTAGGCATTTGGATACAAACTCTGCCACATCTCTTTTCATACCCATCCACCAGTAATGCTCCTTTAGCCCCCTATACATTTTTGTGCCACCAGGGTGCATGGCAAAAAGAGACTCATGTGCTTCCTTCAAAATGATCTTCCTCAATTCAACATCATTAGGAACACATATTCTGCCCTAGTGTAGCAGTAGACCATCATCTCTGATTGAGAATTCTGGTTTCTTGCCCTGTCGGACTTCTTCCAACAGCTTCTGATACTTCTGATCATTCTGAGCGGCCATTCTAATCTGATCAATCAACACTGGCTGTACATGCCATGCAACTGCTATCTGCCCATCATCATTAATCTCTAAGCTGGCATGTAATGATCTCAACTCATGTACCAAAGACAAAGGAGTAACCCGTAGACTTGCCATAGTCTTGCGACTTAAGGCATCAGCCACAACATTAGCTTTCCCTGGCTGATAGTCTATCAGACAATCATAGTATTTTATTAACTCTAACCATCTCCTCTGTCTCAAGTTCAGCTCTTTCTGGGTGCCCAAATACTTCAAACTCTTATGATCTGTGTAGATGTAGCACTTCTCCCCATACAAATAATGTCTCCAGATCTTAAGAGCAAACACAATAGCTGCAAGCTCCAAATCATGTGTCGGATAATTCCTCTCATGCGGTTTTAGCTGGCGTGATGCATAGGCAATGACATTTTGATCTTACATCAACACACAACCTAACCCATTGTGAGAAGCATCACTATATATTGTATATTCTTTACCCGGAGTAGGTAAAGTCAGGACTGGAGCTTCAGTCAAACATCTCTTCAATTTATCAAAAATCTGCTGGCATTTGTCTGTCCACTGAAATTTTACATCTTTTCTAAGCAGCTTGGTCAATGGAGATGCCAACATGGAGAATCCCTTCACAAATCTACGGTAGTATCCAGCTAAACCTAGAAAACTGCGAATCTCTGTGACATTTCTGGGTGGCCTCCAATTAAGGACAGCTTCAATCTTACTTGGATCTACCTTGATGCCCTCTTCTGATACTATATGCCCCAAGAAAGATATTTCTTTCAGCCAAAATTCACACTTCGACAATTTGGCATATAGCTGTTTCTCCCTCAAAGTCTACAGTACAATCCGCAGATGTCTATCATGCTCTTCTGCATTCCTCGAATAGACCAATATATCATCAATGAATACCACAACAAACTGGTCGAGGTATGGTCTGAAGATAGTGTTCATCAGATCCATAAAAGCAGCTGGAGCTTTAGTTAACCCGAATGGCATAACCAAAAACTCATAATGGCCATAGCGGGTTCTAAAGGCAGTTTTAGGAATACTCTGCTCTTGTACTTTCAGCTGATAATAACCTGATCTCAGGTCAATTTTGGAGAACACAGCTGCACCCCTCAACTGATCAAATAAGTCATCAATGCGGGGCAATGGATATCTGTTCTTTATAGTCACCTTATTCAACTGTCGATAATCGATACACAAGCGGAGAGTGCCATCCTTCTTCTTTACAAACAATACTGGCGCTCCCCAAGGCGACACACTAGGGCGGATAAAGCCCTTATCAAGCAGTTCTTGCAACTGTACTTTCAACTCTTTCAATTCTGCAGGTGCCATTCTATATGGCGTTATGGAGATTGGATCCACACCAGGCATAACATCAATCTCAAACTGCACCTCTCTTTCTGGAGGTAATCCTGGCAATTCATCAAGAAACACATCCGGAAAGTCACATACCGTAGGGATGTCCCTCAGTGCTGGACTCCCCACTTGGGTGTCTATCACATGTGCCAAGTATGCTTCACACCCCTTTCTGATCATCCTTTTGGCTAGTGTAGCCGAAATGATGTTTGATGGCAGTAAATGCCTCTCCCTGTGTATTACCACATCACCGTACAATGGGAGACCAAAAGTGACTGTCTTCAGTCTATAGTCAATCATGGCGTGATGCCTGGCTAACCAATCCATGCCCAAGATAATATCATACTCTCTAAAGGGCCTTTCAATCAAGTCTGATAGGAAAACATGTCCTTGGATCACCAAAGGACAGTCTTTATAGATTCTGTTGACCCGGACCTCTTGTCCTAATGGACTAGTTACTAGCACTTCAAAATCTATTTGCACACATGGAACAGCAAGTGAACTGACTATGCTAGCACTAACATATGAATGGGTTGAACCCAGATCAAACAACACAAATACTTCTTGATCAGAGATAGAGAATGTACCAGCTACCACATCAGAAGTCTCAGCCTTTTCTCGCTGTCTCATTGTGTAGATTCTGGTTGAAGCACTTCCTTGTCTCCGATCGACCAATCGTGCTCGATCAAGCAAAGGCCTCTACCTCTGCTCTTCCTCCGCTAACCGATCGTGAATATCCGGGAGCAGACTCAATAGATCCTCGATGCAGTAGGAGCTGGACCATATCTTGAAGATGGAGCACTAGTGCAGTCTCTTGCTAAATGACCCTTGCCTCCGCAGTTAAAGCAGGCTCTAGTGGCCCAATAGCATTCCCCCCCCATGAATCTTGCTACAAGTCTCACGGTGGGCGAGAATGTGAACCCTCGCCGATCACGACTGCACCTAGGGGGTCTCTGTCCAAAAAATCTGCCTCTACCAAATCTTCCACCTCGACCCCTGCTGGGTCCACTAAACTTCTTTCTCTTTCCAGAGGTAGCACCAGAATTCTGTTCAACTGATTTTTCCCCCTTGTCTTTTTCTGATTTCTCAGCTCTCTCTGATTTTTCTTTTATTGGGATTGCTTCTGATTCAATTCTCTCCAGCTCAAGTGCTTGAGACATGAGCTCTGAGAAGTTGTTGTGTCGAAATCCCACAACTTGCATCCTTATGTTAGGCTTCAAACCCGTCTCAAATCTCTTACATCTTGCCTTGCTGGTAGTAAGGAGACTCCCAACATAATGACTTAAGCGGGAGAACTCCCTCTCATACTCTGCCACCGATCAGTTCCCTTATTTCAGACTAAAAAATTCTTGTAGCTTCTGATCAACATATGCATCTGGGATGTATTTCTGTCTGAACTCTCTGATGAAGTCATCCTGTGTCAAGATCGCGCTCAATTTAAGCTGTGGGGGATGGTCTTCCACCAATCATATGCATCCCCTTGCAGTAGCGACACAGAATACTCAAACTTCAACTCATCTTGGCAGTGCAGCTTCTTAAATACTCTGTCCATTCTTTCAAGCCATTGCTCTGCCTCTAAAGGGTCTACTATACCCTTAAATTCTGCAGCCCCATACTTTAGTAGTTTATCATATTGTCTGGCTGGAGGCAGTGGTTGTGCCACAGGTGGTTGTGGTGGAGTTTGAATAGGCATACCCCCAGCCATTTGTTGAAACATTGCCTCCATCTGCTGTGCAAACTGTGCAGGAAACTGCGGCATTTCCGGGGCTGGTGCTACTGACCCACTGACATTCGGTAAAGCTGGTGATGCATACATTTTGCATAGTCATTTAGGTCTAATTTCGTAGCCATTTTATTTTATTATTTGTTATTTTTAGCTAATTTCATTAGTTATTTAGTTAGTTTTTCATAATTATCAATTTTGGATTAATTTGTAATTTTTACTTTGTTTTGTAGGAAAAATGGTGTTTGTGAAGGACTGAAAAGAAATTTTGCCATTGAGGAGTGACTTCCACAGCCAAAGATGTCAAAAACAAGTTTTCAAGCTGAAATATGCATTGACCAAAATTGTGCATAACTTGCCGCATAAGCTATGCGGATCTGCATAAGGAGAAAAATCACTGTTCCAATACCTGCCGAAATGTGCATAAGGAGACTGCATAGCTTATGCACATTCACGCCTCCCTTATGCACTTTCACGGAATTGTGCATAACCTATGCACCAAGTCATGCAGTTTCGCATAAGTGAACCAGAACTAGCGAAATCGCATAAGGGACTGCATGACTTATGCAGTCCACTTATGCAGTCCCATAAAGAGTTCATTAATGAGCTGGCAGAAGATTCCCTCAGAAAATCCCTCCTCAAACACACCATTTTAGGGCTCCATGTCAGAAAATGCTATAAATAGTCCCATTTCCCATTTTAGAGGGGACAAGAAGGAGGAGAGCAGAAAAAGGAAGAGGTGTAGGCAGCAGCTAAAGAGTCACTTTCACCTTCCACACCATTTTCAACCAGGATTTGCAGATTTCTTTCTTTCCTTACATTTTTTCTACATTTCTAGTGTTTAGTTTATTGTTTCCTAGCTTAGATTAAAGCTTTATTTCCATACAAACTAAGAATTTCTTGTAAACATTATGGGTAGTGAGTAGTTTTATTTTGATTCTGGAGTAAGGGTTGTAATATTTGAGATATTTTGTGGATTTTGATTGGGTAATCCATATTTTGTGGTCTTAATGAGTTTTATTCATTTCTTGTGTGCTTAATGACATGCTTAGTGTAGGATCCCATTAAGTGATGTTCTTAATCCATGGTTGAGGCACCGAAAGGAGAAGGCCTTGTGATAGATAATCAAGAAATTTGACTTAATTAACTTAGATCTAGAAATAGACTAAGGATTAAGAGGATTCACAGATTAATTAAAGAACCTAATGGGTCTTAATTAACTCTAACTCCACGAAAGTAGGATTAGATTGATTAAGGCACTCTTTGTCTCACTCGAAAGGGTATTCAAAGGATTTAAGAATTAATCTCCTTAAAACCCGTAAGTTCCGCAAGATTGGATAACCAATTCAAAATCCCAAAATAGCTCGAATATGAAATCCCGAACTCCGGAATCGCCTTTTTATTATTGTTAATTTATAATTGAATTTAATTACTTGCCATTTTAAATCTTGCAATATTTGAATTTGCTTATTTCAATTTGATGCAATTTTAGTTTAATTAATACATTGTTGGATATATTATTAATTTTGCACATATAGATTTCATACTCCAATACCCATCAATTTGTTACTTTAATTTCAAAGATAGTTCAATTTAGTCAACTTTTTATATCAAAAATTCAATCATTAACACAACTCCTCGTGGGAACAATATTTTTTCTATACTACTTGTACGACCCGTGCACTTGCGGTAGGGACACATCAAGTTTTTGGCGCCGTTGCCGGGGAGTTGTTTGTTTAAGATTGAATTCTTGATTATTGTAGTTGTTTATAGTTTTATCTTTGTTATCTTTTCATTTTTTGTGTTTGTTTGTTCTTTTTCAGGTACTTTTAATCTTTTATGAGAAGAGCTAGAAGCACAAGTGACACATCCTTATTGTTCAATCCTGAAATTGAGAAATTTTGTAAAGCCAACAAGAAAGAAACCAGGAAAAGAAAAGAAGCTTTGAGAGAAACTGAATTAGAAGAAGTCATGGCTGATGAAAGAATAAGAATTGGTGTTAATGCAGCCCAAGGTGAAGAAGTTATTAATGCTAATGTGCCTAGGGGAAGTATGATGGATCATGCTTTTCCTCGTTTTGATGACTTGAGGGAAAGCATAGCAAGACCAAGAATTGATGCAAATAGCTACAAGATGGATTTTGGAGTTCTTCAAATGATTCAAAATTCTCAATTTGGAGGACATCCTTCTGAAAATCCACGCACACATCTGAAGAAGTTTGCTATGATCTGTGACATGCAAAAACAACCTGGAGTATCTGATGATGCAGCAAGATTGAAGCTATTCCCATTCTCTTTGAAAGATAGAGCATTGGATTGGCTTGATTCTTTACCTCACAACTCCATCACAAATTGGGAGAAACTCACTGATGCATTTCTTGCACAATATTTTCCACCTGGAAAAACTCAAGAATTGAGGAACCAAATGACAGCTTTTAGACCAAGAGAAGATGAAACTCTCTATGAGTCATGGATGAGATGGAAGGAATTAGAGAGACAATGCCCACATCATGCCATTCCGAAATGGATGATAAATCAGAATTTTTACACAAATGTTACTCCTGCGATCAGAGGGATTATTGATGCTCAAACAGGAGGAGAATTTATTATGAAGCATGAAGATGAAGCTTATGAGCTATTGGAGAAAATTGCAAAGAATACTCATCTTTGGAGTAGTCCAAGAGGACCAGCTCCAACTCAAAAAAGGCAAGCTGCTGGAATGTATGATCTTGACCCATTCAACATGATTAATGCAAAGTTTGATGCACTTACAAATGTCTTGGCTAAGAAGATGGAAGATTTAAGTATGTTGGTTAGTTCATCATCATCATCTGGAAGTTCACAACAAGTTGCTTATGCAGAGGGAACTACCAGCTGTGGAGTAGACTATGGAGAGCAAGCAGCATATGTTGGTAATTATGGAAACAAGCAAATGGGGAATTCTTACTCTCAAACTTATAATCCAACTTGGAGGAATCATCCCAACTTTTCATGGGGAAATCAGCAAAATCAAGTCCAAAATCAGAATTTTCAACCACAACAGCAATAAGGAATTCCATATCAGCAAAATAGGCAACCATTGCCTAATTTTCAGCAGAAAAATATGAATCTTCCACCAAAACAGCAAGAACAAAGTTCCACCACAGAAGCTTTATTACAACAGATTCTTGCTAACCAAAATAAGCATGATGAGGAGATGAGAGAGATGAAAGCAAGGCTAGAACAGATGCAAACACATAACAGAATGCTGGAAAATCAGATTGCACAACAAGCATCTTCCTCAAGTACCAAGTCTTTTGGAAAGCTTCCAAGTCAACCAGAAAACCCAAGAGAGCAGTGTCAAGCTATTACTTTAAGAAGTGGGAAAGTTGTAAATAATGAGAAGAGTGAAAAAAATGAGAAAAGTGAAAATAGTGAGAGGAGAGAAAATGAGAAAGAAATTGATGAGAATGAAAAACAAGAGAGTGAAAAACAAGAGAGTGCAGAAAAATGTAAAGAGAAAATTGAAGAGAAGGAAGAGAAGTATATACCTCCAGAGCCCTACAAGCCACAACTTCCCTTTCCACAAAGATTTCAAAAAGCCAAGCTTGATAAGCAATTTGGGAAGTTTTTAGAGGTTTTGAAGAAGCTATACATAAATGTGCCTTTTATTGATGCTCTTTCACAAATGCCCTCTTATGCAAAATTCTTAAAAGAAATTCTCTCAAACAAGAGGAGAATTGAAGACCATGAAACTGTAGCTTTGACAGAAGAATGTAGTGCTATCCTCCAAAGGAAACTTCCTCCAAAGCTCAAAGATCCAGGGAGTTTTTCAATTCCATGCCACATTGGGGAATCATGTTCGACAAAAGCTTTATGTGATTTAGGGGCTAGTGTTAGCCTTATGCCCCTCTCCATCTATGAGAAGCTCAACATGGGAGATCTTAAGCCAACCCACATTTCTCTTCAGTTAGCTGACAGATCAATTAAGTATCCTGAAGGGATTTTGGAGAACGTGCCTCTGAAGGTTGGGAAGTTCTATATACCTGTTGACTTTGTCATCTTGGACATGGAAGAGGATTCTAATATCCCAATTATCTTGGGAAGACCCTTTCTAGCTACAGCAGGAGCATTGATTGATGTTAAGGGAGAAAAATTGACTCTTAGAGTTGGTGAAGATCAATTGGTTTTCAATATTAATAACACTATGAAGAAGCATCATTCTGAAGCTGATACTTGCTTGAGAGTTGATATTATTGATGAGTTGGTTGAAGAACATTTCAGAAAGAAATATCCGGAAGATCCACTTGAAAATTGTTTGGTTCATGGAGGAGGCATAGACTATGACAACCCTCATGTGGTTGCATATGCTCAACATTTAGAGGGTAGTCCACCATTCATTTTTGCTCCAGTTTTTCAACTTACACAAAAGGAAAAAGTGGAATCTAAGCAATCATCATTCAAGGAAGAAGATGCACCTAAGGTAGAACTTAAGCAACTTCCTTCTCAGCTTAGGTATGAATTTCTTGGCACCAATAACACTTATCCAGTAATTGTAAATGCAAACTTGAGTACCTTAGAGGCTGATAAGTTGTTAAGAGTGTTGAGGCAATTCAGAAAAGTTTTAGGGTACACCATAGATGACATTAAGGGAATAAGCCCACACTTTTGCATGCATAGAATTATTTTGGAAGAAAATTGTAAGCCATCTATTGAACATCAGAGGAGGTTGAACCCAAATATGAAAGAAGTTGTTAAAAAGGAAATTTTGAAGTTGCTAGATGTAGGGATCACATACCCTATCTCAGACAGTACTTGGGTGAGCCCAGTACATGTTGTCCCAAAAAAGGGTGGAATGACAGTGGTCAAAAATGAAAATAATGAATTAATTCCCACCAGAACAGTGACTAGTTGGCGAATGTGCATAGATTACAGAAAATTAAATGTTGCCACTAGAAAAGATCATTTTCCACTTCCCTTCATTGATCAGATGTTAGAAAGACTAGCTAGGCATTCTTATTTTTGCTATTTAGATGGGTACTCAGGTTTTTTTCAAATCCCTATCCATCCAAATGATCAAGAGAAAACCACTTTCACTTGTCCATATGGAACCTTTGCTTATAGGAGGATGCCATTTGGGTTGTGTAATGCACCAGCCACTTTTCAAAGGTGCATGATGGCAATCTTCTCAGATTTCATTGAAGATATAATGGAGGTTTTTATGGATAACTTTTCTGTTTATGGATCTTCATTTGACATATGCTTGGCTAACCTTTCTAAAGTTTTGCAGCGATGTGCAGATACTGATCTTGTGTTAAACTGGGAAAAGTGTCATTTTATGGTTCAGGAAGGGATAGTGCTTGGACATTTGGTATCTAACAGAGGAATAGAGGTTGATAAAGCCAAGGTTGAAGTGATAGAGAAGATGGCTCCTCCTACCAATGTCAAGGCAATTCGAAGTTTTCTAGGATATGCCGGGTTCTACAGATGCTTTATCAAGGATTTTTCTAAAATAGCCAAACCTTTGTCTAATTTGTTAAGTAATGACATACCATTTGTATTTGACCAAGAGTGTTTGGATGCCTTTTGCAGGTTGAAGCAAGCTCTTATCATTGCACCAATCATGCAACCTCCCGATTGGAGTCTACCTTTTGAAATTATGTGTGATGCTAGCAACTATGCAATTGGAGCTGTTCTTGGTCAAAGAAAGGACAAAAAGGCTTATGCTATTTATTATGCTAGTAGAACACTGGATGAGGCTCAAACAAATTATGCAACAACTAAAAAGGAATTTTTAGCAATTGTTTTTGCATTGGAAAAGTTCAGACCTTACATTATTGACTCAAAGGTGGTTATATTTTCAGATCATGCAGCCATCAGGTATTTGCTCCGTAAAAAAGAGGCTAAACCTAGGCTCATAAGGTGGATTCTAATGCTACAAGAGTTTGATTTGGAGATTAGAGATAAGAAGGGAGCTGAAAATGTAGTTGTGGATAATCTGAGTAGGCTGAAATTTGATGATGAAGAAATGGATGAAATCCCTATTGATGAGTTTTTCTTGGATGAACAACTTTTCTCTCTTGTTGCTAAATTACCTTGGTATGCAGACTTTGTGAATTATCTATCTTGTGGAGTTTTACCTCTAGGAATGACATGGCAACAAAAGAAAAAGTTTTTGCATGAGGTAAAATTTTATAGATGGGATGATCCTTTACTCTTTAGGAGATGTTGTGATGGTCTAATTAGAAGATGTATTCCTGATGAGGAGACACAGAGTATTATGCAACATTGCCATGCTTCTGATTATGGAGGACATTTTGGAATCTCTAAAACAGCTAGTAAAATTTTGCAAGCTGGTTTCTTTTGGCCAAATCTTTTTAAGGATGTGAGGAAATTTGTGTTGGAATGTGATAAATGTCAAAGGAGTGGAAATTTGTCAAAAAGAGATCAAATGCCCCTAAATGGTATTCTTGAAGTAGAATTATTTGATGTCTGGGGAATAGAATTTATGGGGCCATTTCCTCCTTCATTTGGTAATAAATACATTCTAGTTGGAGTTGACTATGTGTCAAAGTGGGTGGAAGCTATTGCAACTCCAACTAATGATGCTAAAGTGGTAGTGAAATTCTTAAAGAAATTTGTCTTGAGCAGATTCGGAGCTCCTAGGGCTGTAATTAGTGATGGGGGTTCACATTTTTGTAATAAATAATTTGAGAGCTTAATGAGGAAGTATGGTGTAGTGCACAAGATAGCTACCCCATACCACCCTCAAACTTCAAGACAAGTTGAAATTTCTAACATAGAGCTCAAACATATCTTGGAGAAAACAGTGAACAATTCTCGAAAAGATTGGTCTATCAAACTAGATGATGCTTTATGGGTATATAGGACTGCTTACAAAACCCCTATAGGAACTACTCCCTTTAGGTTGGTGTATGGTAAGTCTTGTTATTTACCTGTGGAGCTAGAACATAGAGCATATTGGGCCATTCTGACCTTGAATTTTGACCTTAAGCAAGCTGGTGAAAAGAGACTATTGCAACTTAATGAGCTTGAAGAATTGAGGATGGATGCTTATGAAAGTGCCTGTATTTACAAAGAAATAACCAAAGTTTGGCATGATAAGCATCTTAGGAAAAAGGAATTCAAAGAGGGTGATTCAGTTTTATTGTTCAACTCAAGATTGAAATTGTTCCCTGGAAAACTTAAATCAAGGTGGACTGGTCCATATAGAGTTTCTAAGGTTTTCCCTTATGGAGCAATTGAAATTTGGAGTGAAAAATCTGGGAATTTTAAGGTCAATGGGCATAGATTGAAACATTACATAACTGGAGACCCGATAAAGGGAGCAAGCTGTTACAAGCTCTCTAATCCCTCACCTCTTTTCAGTGAAATTCATGAAAAGTCCAGCTAAGGACTATAAATTAGCCCTCTTGGGAGGCATCCTAAGTCCTTTTATTTTGCTTTTGCTGATTTACTTTTACTTTCATTACTGTTGTTTTTATCTTGAATCTCCCCAAATTCAATTTTTGACATTGCTGAATTTTGTCCCTTGTAGATGTATTTCAATGAAGAAAGGTTGGTGAACTGCTGGGGAGTGATTCTTAACTTGAAAATTTTGTCCTTCAAACTCTCCCAAAAACTGATTGGTTTTTGCTACATAACCTATGCAGGAGCTGCTACCTGGTTTATGCAGAGAGGAAGAAGAAATTCTGCAGCAAAGAAGGGTCTGCAGCAGATTACTTATGTTCTTGGTGAGGTTGGGTGTGTAACTTTTAAGTATATGTGCTTTTAATGTTAATATGGTGGTAAGTGGGTCATCTTTGTAGTTTTGAGTTTATTTGGGGTGTGAGATTTAAGATGGACATGCTGCATTTCCTTGGCATGACTTGGGGAGTTCATCATTTGTAGATAAATGCAACTTTATGCAGGTTTTATTGAGTTTTTATTGTGCTAAATGTTGATTTGCAGAATTTGAGTCAAAATGGCATGGGTCAAAAATGCCTTTTATGCAGGATTCACTTTTACAAGCATGTGTGATGAAATTTTGATGAACTTTGTATATATTGATGTGTTTTTGGTGAAGATTTCTCATGGTTTATGCTTCATGGAATTATCTTTCTTCATTCTAGGGTAATTTTCACACTTGCAAATCATTTTCCATTGCAATCTCAATCTTGTTGAATTGTGCATAAGCAACTGCATAGCTTATGCAATCCTGCATAACCACAATTCTTGCCATTTTTCACCTTTATTGCAAGTGCATAAGGAGAGTGCATAGCTTATGCAATTCTGCATAACCTCATTTTGTCAAATTTCATATCTGTCAAACCTTGCATAAGGAGAGTGCATAACTTATGCACAACTGAATGACTTCAAATCCTGCATTTTCTCTCTCTGTCGAGACCTGCATAAGGAGAGTGCATGACTTATGCACTTCCGCATGACCACACTCCCTAAAAACCCAAAACCTGCCGAAAAGTGCATAAGCAGAGTGCATAGCTTATGCACACCTGCATGACCACCAACCCAAAATCCAAAAGTTGCCGAGAGGTGCATAAGCAGAGTGCATAACTTATGCACTACTGCATAACCGAAAACTCTGAAAACCAAAACCCACCGAGAGGTGCATAAGCAGAGTGCATGACTTATGCACAACTGCATGACCACTCTCCCTGAAAGTCAAAACTTGCCGAATAGTGCATAAGGACAGTGCATAACTTATGCACTTTTGCATGAGTTATTTCTCTGAAGTCCAAAACAAGTTGAAACATGCATAAGCAGGGTGCATAAGTTATGCACACCCATTAATCACCTTATGCAGTCTTACACAACCAAATCCAAAATTTTCTTCGACTCCCATTTTTCCCACCTCCCGATTTTTCTGTTCATTACCGTCCGTTCACCTCCATTTCTCCCGAAATTTTCCCTCTTTCCCTTCTTCTCCACGCTTATTTCCGTCGCCTTAACCCTAATCTCTTCTTGCATTTTTCTTTTCTCCCTCACCTTCTCCATCTTCACCATCGGGAACCATGGAGTCGCCTCCTCATTCTCCTCAAACTTCCCCTCTCCAGGTTTTGCCATTATCAATGCGACCTCCTAACCCTAATTCCCCTCCACAAGAAACACCCCCACCACCCTCCACAGCCACGTATAAACGAAAAATCAGGTCGAAATCGCATGATGTAGATTGCATGATGTAGATTTTAAGCCTGAAATTTATTTCCTCATTCTCTGCCACCCTGAAATTGCATGATGTAGATTTTAAGCCAACTATGAAATTTAGATGTTTGGGGCAAAATAGAGAGTTATCATTAGATCAATTTCATAGCATTCTTGGTTTTGCAATTGATGGGCTATTTAGAGTGCCATATACAGGGGTATAGGTAGCAAACAAGGGTATTTGGAATGCTGCTCAATTTTGGAGAATTATCACAAACCAACCTCAGACTTTTTCTGCTGGCAGATCAAAAACCTCTCAAATACTTGACCCTGCACTTAGGTTTATTCATAGGCTGATTGCTAGCACTATTTTGGGCAGAGGGACTAGTTCTGGCGTTGTGGGGAAATCTGAATTATTCATGTTATGGTGTGCTTTTTACAAGGTCAAGGTTTCTCCTGGTTATTTCTTTTGTGAGCATGTGTTGCATATTGCCACAAAATCCATAGGCGACATTGTCTTGGGTGGGCTCATAACTGTTATAGCCAAGCATTTTGGTTTTAATCCTGAAGAGCACCCAATACCAGCACTTGTGGACACCTTATATTTTGATGCTGCACACCTATCCAAAATAGGGTTCAGTTTGCCACATTCTGACATTGCACAACCAGCAGCAGAAACTGAACCCACTGCACAACCAGAAGCCCAACCTTTCCCATCACCCCACAAGACTTCATCAACCTACCCCACCCCCTCAATCTGCACAGGAGACCCCAGCAGCTTCTGCTCAGCCCACACCTCCTACAGCTGAACCCTCCTCATCCACAGCCCCTCCTGCATTCAACACTAAAGCCTTATTCACCTATCTTGAAAGGCTTAGTGATGATATATACTTTGTGGATAGGAAGCTTGACACTGGTCTTGATACCCTCAAGGATCGTCATGATCACCTATTTGACCTTGTCATGGAAACCAGGGACAAGCAGAAAGAATTGAAGGAGATGATGAAGAAACTCATGATTTTTCTGGGAATGCCACCTCCACCTCCATCACCTCCTCCAGCACCATCATTTCTATAGCAGCCAGATGCTACCAGCTCCTTAGCAACATCTTTGGACAAGGGCAAAACAATAGAACTAGATTAGTTTCTGTTTTACTTTTGTTCAAACTTGTAGGACTTTTTCTTTGTAAATATGTTCAAACAATTTTAGTTTGTTTTGAATTTTGTTTTTCTTAAAGTTTTATTGGATAGCTATTACATTAGTTTTCTTTGATTTCCATTGCCTTTACTGCCCTTTTGTGCATAATTGTCCATACTCTGTCTATATTTGCATGCTTCTACTGGTGGTTGCACATTTGTCCTTACTCAGCATCATACAACAGCTTTTGAATATACTGCACAGGCTATAATTCCCTTATGCAAATGTCCTGCATAGCCTGTGCAGTCCTTATTGTCACTCATGCAGAACTGCACAGCTTATGCACCATACTTATGCACATGTTCTGGACAGCACTTTACTCTGTATAACCTGTGCAGCTTTTTATGCATCCCCATTATATCTTGAATTCTCATCTGCTCCATACCAGGTAACTCTTTCTTTTTGCTCTTAATTTTCACAATTCCTGGTAATTACTATTTGCTTTGAATTTTGATAATACACTGCTTGAGACATTGAGGACAATGTCTAATTTTGAGTTTGGGGGTGTGCATTTTGATTTTTGCTTCAGTTTTCACATTTTGAGTATAAGAGCATCCCATTCCATTTACATATACTGTAAATATTTTACATATACATCCATACATATATATACATTACACATTTACACACACATTATACATCACTTAGAAATTGTACATATTGCACACAAATAGATTCCCTCCATTTAGTTAATGCATTACTCATTTTTAGGAATCATGCATCATGCATTAAAATCTTTTGCCAAATCCCTTGAGTATTGAAAAGCTGCCTATGAGAGTGATTTGACTCACCCTTTAGTTGGGTTTGTGGATTGAAAGTTTCCTAAGAGGTGCAAGATTTTGAAGTGTCTATCCCTTGCCTATATCTTCTTAGCCAAAAAGCCACCCAACTAGTCATTTAGAGATGGAAGTGTTTAGAGGGAGTTATTGGATATAAGGTAGTCAAATGATGTCTCACCAATCCTAGAACAAATTTTCTAAACCTTTCAAGGCGAAATACCAGCTTGTACTTGAAAAGAGAGATGATTAGGCATTCTTTGATTTAAACCTTCTCATTTTAAACCTTTGGCCCTTTTCCTAATTAAAATTGACACTTGCAAACCCCTTTGAGCCTTTTTATTCCTAATTTTTCTTGAAACCCTTATTACTACCTAGCCAATGAACCAAACACTCCAACCCTTTTCATGAGAATAATTATTTATAACATTAGGTACATATTCAAAAAAAAAAAAAAAAAGAGAAGAAAAAAATGCAATAAAATGGAGAAGAAATGCTTGTCATCTTGTAAAAGTGCTAGTATATGTGCTTTTCACCATTGTCATTCAAAATGAAAGAAATCCACTCAAAGTATTAAAAGAAATGAGTTTGGGGGTGGCAAATTTTAGGGACAATCATCAAATGAAAATGCAAGATACAAGTTTAAAGAATCAAAATGTCCCTCCATTTTTATGTGTTTTGTAAACTATGCTAGCACTTGACAATCCTCATTATGTATTTCTCTCCCTCATATAAATATATAAAAAAAAAGAAAAAAAAAGGAAAAAAATATATAATAAAATAAGAAGTGTACCTTATGTTTCAAAATTGAAAATATTCTCATGCTTTGAATCCTTTTTACCCATCTTTCTTCTTAGCCTCATTTTAAACCCCATGGCCCCATTGCATCCCTAAAAAGACCTTTGATTTCTTGATAGTACTTGCTACATTAGTGGAGATAGGAGTAGGGAATTTGCCTATGGGATTGGAGAAATTATCTATTCATTCATTTAATTCCATCATTCTATATAGGGGCACTTTGCCTATTGATTGTCCTAGAATTCCTTTTGAGCATAACTTTCTCTTTTGATTGGTTGGTTTGGGGATTTTGAATGATAATTGACTTGATGGCTAAGCGGTGAAAGCTTGGATAAGCATTAGATTCTTTGCATTTTGAAGGATGGGTATATGGATTGTTGGTGTGGCTAAAGGGGTGTTAAGTTACTTTAATAGTTGATTTTCATAGCTCTTTGGATAAGGCACCCCTAAAAAAATTTGCATTGCAATTTTAAGTTTGCTTGAGGACAAGCAAAAGCTTGAGTTTGGGGGTATTTGATGCATACATTTTGCATAGTCATTTAGGTCTAATTTCATAGCCATTTTATTTTATTATTTGTTATTTTTAGCTAATTTCATTAGTTATTTAGTTAGTTTTTCATAATTGTCAATTTTGGATTAATTTGTAATTTTTACTTTGTTTTGTAGGAAAAATGGTGTTTGTGAAGGACTGAAAAGAAATTTTGCCATTGAGGAGTGACTTCCACAGCCAAAGATGTCAAAAATAAGTTTTCAAGCTGAAATATGCATTGACCAAAATTGTGCATAACTTGCCGCATAAGCTATGGGGATCTGCATAAGGAGAAAAATCACTGTTCCAATACCTGCCGAAATGTGCATAAGGAGACTGCATAGCTTATGCACATTCACGCCTAGCTTATGCACTTTCACAGAATTGTGCACAACCTATGCACTTTCACGGAATTGTGCATAACCTATGCACCAAGTCATGCAGTTTCGCATAAGTGAACCAGAAACTAGCCGAAAACTGCATAAGGGACTGCATGACTTATGCAGTCCACTTATGCAGTCCCATAAAGAGTTCATTAATGAGCTGGCAGAAGATTCCCTCAGAAAATCCCTCCTTAAGCACACCATTTTAGGGCTCCATGTCAGAAAATGCTATAAATAGTCCCATTTCCCATTTTAGAGGGGACAAGAAGGAGGAGAGCAGAGAAAGGAAGAGGTGTAGACAGCAGCTAAAGAGTCACTTTCACCTTCCACACCATTTTCAACCAAGATTTGCATATTTCTTTCCTTTCTTACATTCTTCCTACATTTCTAGTGTTTAGTTTATTGTTTCCTAGCTTAGATTAAAGCTTTATTTCCATACAAACTAAGAATTTCTTGTAAACATTATGGGTAGTGAGTAGTTTTATTTTGATTCTGAAGTAAGGGTTGTAATATTTGAGATATTTTGTGGATTTTGATTGGGTAATCCATATTTTGTGGTCTTAATGAGTTTTATTCATTTCTTGTGTGCTTAATGACATGCTTAGTGTAGGATCCCATTAAGTGATGTTCTTAATCCATGGTTGAGGCACCGAAAGGAGAAGGCCTTGTGATAGATAATCAAGAAATTTGACTTAATTAACTTAGATCTAGAAATAGACTAAGGATTAAGAGGATTCACAGATTAATTAAAGAACCTAATGGGTCTTAATTAACTCTAACTCCACGAAAGTAGGATTAGATTGATTAAGGCACTCTTTGTCTCACTCGAAAGGGTATTCAAAGGATTTAAGAATTAATCTCCTTAAAACCCGTAAGTTCCGCAAGATTGGATAACCAATTCAAAATCCCAAAATAGCTCGAATATGAAATCCCGAACTCCGGAATCGCCTTTTTATTATTGTTAATTTATAATTGAATTTAATTACTTGCCATTTTAAATCTTGCAATATTTGAATTTGCTTATTTCAATTTGATGCAATTTTAGTTTAATTAATACATTGTTGGATATATTATTAATTTTGCACATATAGATTTCATACTCCAATACCCATCAATTTGTTACTTTAATTTCAAAGATAGTTCAATTTAGTCAACTTTTTATATCAAAAATTCAATCATTAACACAACTCCTCGTGGGAACGATATTTTTTCTATACTACTTGTACGACCCGTGCACTTACGGTAGGGACACATCAGCTGGGGCTTCCTTTTGTGCCTCAGCTTCAACAGACTGCTCAACTGAGCGATCCCCTTCTTCCATTTCAGCCTGAAGTTAGGGTATCTCCTGAACAAGTAACACATGGAGATTTCCCTCCGTTAGTTCATATTCTTGATGTAATGCACTGTATGTAACAATTATGGACATTGAGCAGTTGTACTTAACAAAGAAAAGACACAAATTCCTAGGTTAAAACATACTTCAAAAATTTTCTCTGATACCACTAAAATATGTCACACCTTACCCCTTTGTAAGGCATAACATGATCCCGTATAATACTTAATGAACTACCGAACTTCACCTATCGATAACTCATTAAGCACCCTACAAGGGATTTTAAAACAAATTTCTTACTTTTGGTAATTGGTGAGCATTTTCTAATAAGTACTTAAAACATTTAGTTAAAATTAAACTAGTTAATATTTTTGGCCCATTTTATTTTTACGCAAATTTTATAAAAACTTTGACAGAGTTCCCTCTGTATTTTGAGAAAACAGTTCTTCAAATACCTGTAAAAAGCAATTCTAAAAATTTTCCTCAACAATTGCTTCAATTTCATACTCAAACTCAATCAATTTCTCAACACATTTATCAACTTTCAAATTTCAAATCCACTATCCAATGATCATCAAAATACTAGCAATCCATTTCATTCAAATTCAATAAAATAGTTCCATTCATAATTCATTAGAAACAAAACAATTTAGATACATCATTACAAAATTTACATTAAGAGAATTTCAAACTGTAATATATATTCCAACTTTATACAAATTTTATACAAACTGCTCAAGACCCATTTTTACATGTCCATACATTTATGTGCAATATATACATCAAAAGAATTATTTACAGTTAGGGTATAAATTATACCCGAAGACTTTAAGCTGATAGCTCCTTACACCTCAGCAGCTCAATCTGCTGCTCCTCTAGTCTCAAAGATGTCTGCATGACAAGAATAGAAGTTATCGCTGAGTACTAGGACTCAGTGGTGCACAACATACTAAAATAATCTTTATGCAGAATATAAATCACATTTATTCAAAAATTTGACTAAACATGAGCATTAAACACAAAACATGAATTATGAAATTTTAATGCAAACCAAGTTCATTTCAAAGTATCAAAACACATTTCATAAAATCCACAGTTAGATCATGCCATTTGAAACAAATAGAATCTCAATAGCCAGAGGCTAAAGAGAAATCACATCACAAGGCTAGCTAGCTCAAATATATGGATATCCATTCACATCCTCTTCTACTGGCACACCTCAACACTTCTCCAGAGAATGAATCAAAATTCGAAACTAATTACCCCCACTAGTCATGCTAGTGAGGTGTTCAAATATATGGTCCTGACACTGTGGTTTCAAAACTTATCTTAACAATTTGCTAAACATTATCATTTCAAATATACACAATAACTTTCAACAATTTAAGTCAAAACAACATAACTAATGTCACAAATAAATTTTCAACAATTCAAAGTAAATGTAAAATACATATTTCATTCACTTTATTACTACATTTTAAAGCATAGTGATATTGTGCACAAACCTCAAGCGAGTCGCCCCTTAGCCTCGACTCGGTTCCTCGGGTTTCTTCCCGATATTCTTTTCAACTGAAACACACAATTTTACAATGTTTCAGTACTAGAACTTAACATAAATCCAAAATAAATTTAGCCTCATTTTTACCTAGCTCTAACGTGCTAAACTCGACGTTCTTGAAATTTTGTGTTTCGGATTACTATTCACTGCACTATTCAAGTCAAATTATTGACTTTCTAAGGCTTAATAGGTATGGGAATTCCAACTTCACCCACATACCACATTTTGGTCACTAAACTTGTTGGTCTTGGTTGTTTACTCAAATCCTAAGTCTTTTAGGCAAATTTGGTAAATTTCAGTTTTGGAGTCCTAAGTTACACTGTTCCATTGGTCACTTTATTGTTGGAATTCGGCAAAACTTTCTTCATAGAAAATGTTCCCCATTGTCTTAAGTTTATTCTCCTTTTTGAATCACCCCAATTGGAGTTTTGTAGCTCAAGTTATAGCCAAAATACAGTTACTGTTTACGTGCACTATTCATGCTGCAATTTTGGTTCTGGCAGATTTTTGATCCAACTTCGTTCAATAATTTGATCAAGTTAAGTCCGTAATTTGGTCTAATTTCCTTCATACGAAATGTTCTACTATGTCTTAGATTTCCATCGGTTCAAGATTCACCTAAATTGGAATTTTCTAGAGAGAGTTATAGCCATTGAAACTTTACTGTTCAAATGGCAATTCTGCAGTTTTACAAGTTCAGTAACTCAAATTTGCTCAATAATTTGATTAGGTTAATGGCATAATTTGGGTTGGTGTTCTTCATGATAGTTTTATATCTATATCTTATCTAATTACTGGTAAAATTTCAGGTCATTTTGACCTTCCTAGCTTGAGTTATGACCAAATGAACAAATATTGTTCATTTGGTCAGTTTGTGCAGTGACAGCCTGCACTTAACCAACTTTGGTCAATTGGTTCACTAGGTTTTGGTCAGTTTTTGGGCATGGTTCCTTAATAAAAATTGTGTCATTTTATGTCTATTTTCATTCCCAATTGGTGGCATATCAATTGGACTTGTAAAATTTCCGTTTTGGTCCTTCAAAGTTGGCTTGGTCATGCTGCTGGAATTTGACTTTCATTCTAACAATTCCCACACATCTCCTTTGGTCATTATTGACCATTTTTCTCTTCATAATAGGTCAAAGTCATCATTTATGTATTTCTCCAAAATTTGCCTCAAACCCTAGGCCTCTAAACCCTAATCTCACTACTTAATTACCATTAGCAATTTCAAAGTTCCAATCTATAATCATTCAACTAATTAAGACTTTTAAACTCATTCTAATGCATCAAATCACCCATTTCAAACATAAACCCAAGCTGGTTGAACTTATATATAGTCCCTCAATAATTATTTTCTTTCCATTTAAAGTTAATTTCTAACTTATATCAATTACTTAAATAAAAATTCAATAGACAATTTGAAGAATTTGTCACTAACCTCTTGTGAAGTTTCCCCAAGCTTCAATTTCCCTTTTATTTTCCTTCAAATTTCCTTCTCAATAGGCTTGCCAAGATCTAAGAATAAGTTTTATTTAGGAAAATTATGGGATTTATGGGGTTGATTCAAGATTTAAAAGCTTGAAATTAAGTAGCTATGGAGGATTTAGTGAGAAAAGGGGGAGGGATGAGGAGCTACGGGAAAGAGAGAAAAAAAAGAAGAAGAAGAGATAAAATTTGGCTTTTCAATTTTTGTTTTTTATGCCCATAATTGACTTGGTCAAAAAAGGTTGGAAAATTAAAATTAATTTTGACATCTTATATGATGTCATCATCATGATGTAATAAGTATCATTTTTATTCTTTTTCTTTTTCTTTAATTCTTCAATAGTTCTTTAATTTAATTCTCGATCCCGAAATTTTCTTTTCTCCGATTTTATTTGACAGTTAGGTTAGGAGTCAGCTCTCGGGGTCAATTGACCAAATTGCCCCTCGCCGGTTCATCCCGGTTTGCAAATAATTCCATATTTCTTCCGGCTCCCTGACCTAATTATTTGACTGGCTTAACAGTTCTTTTTCGTGATTTTCTCTTTTCCATTATGTTCATAAGGGTCCTAAGGACCGCAGCGTCACATTTTACGGTTCGAAATTTGAGTTTAAAATGACTTCGCAGTTTTTCACGAGAATGTCACCCATTGCTGTGACTCTCGGCTCGTTTAACTTCTTATGTTCTGTTTTTCTTATTTATACTT
This sequence comes from Hevea brasiliensis, assembly GCF_030052815.1. Taxonomy (NCBI): domain Eukaryota; kingdom Viridiplantae; phylum Streptophyta; class Magnoliopsida; order Malpighiales; family Euphorbiaceae; genus Hevea; species Hevea brasiliensis. Next base: position 232,730 of record NC_079496.1, on the reverse strand, counting down.
AACTAATTGAATATTACTAATTATTTGTGTTTACAGTTTCTCTAGTTGTCTTAAGTATGATTCTAATCCCCTTAATTATCCGGATCGACACCGGTCACCGGAACAGTGAAATATACTAGGCTATACAAATAGGGGTATTACACTCTCTACTTTCAGTGTAGCTTCAACTAAATTGGCAAAGTCAGTAATTCCCAATGCTGTAATCATTATTTTAATATTATCATTGAGCCCTTCCTCAAATCTCCTACACCACTAGATCTCAATAGGGACTATTTCCCGCTCATAGCGGCTCAGTCTGATAAATTCTTTTTCATATTCAGCCACTATCAGCTGTCTCTATCGTAGGGTAATGAATTCCCTTCTCCTCTCTTCCAGGTATACACTACCCATATACTTCTTTCTGAACTCAGTGAAAAAGAAGTCCCAAGTTACTTGCTCTGGTGGAACTTCACTTGACACTGTATCCCACCATTGGTATACATCATCTTGCAGTAGTGATATAGCAGCTTCCAAATTCCGCTCTGGAGTACAGTGGAGTTATTTCAAAACTCTTCCTATTCTGTCTAACCAGTTTTCAGCTGTGACAGAATCATCTTTCCTCTTGCCCAGAAAATCCACCGCTTCAAACTTCCTGAGTTTTTCCAAATGAGATTTTTGATGTGGAGGTGATGGTGGTGGCATAACTCTTGCCACTTGTCTAAAGAACTCAACCATTTGCTGAAATGTGGCTGGTGCCTCTAGCACTGGTGGAGTAGGTTCCCTTTTGTCTCCTGGCTTAGTCATAGATGGAGCATGACTCTTCACCTCCTCATCGATCGCTCTTTGTGATGTGGAGTCCATATTCTGATCAAAATAACCAATGAAAATATCTGCATTAGAGTCATCTTAATACTTACAAATGCAATGCATGGTATGAAATATATCTAGGTCTAGAAACGCCTAAACCGTTCTCTGATACCACTAAATGTAACACCCCTCACCCGTTAACAGTATAGCCAAGCAAGGCGTGTCACACGGCGTGCCGGAGCACCTAGTATGTGATTATCTTATTTTCTGAATACTTAATTTGATTTAGGAAACCGTTGTATGAAATTTACATCATGATTATTTATTATTTTATGTTTTCATAAAACTGAGTGTTGCAAAATTTTTAACAAAAATCTGACAAAGTGCTGTCTGTAAATTGAACAAACAGTCCTTTTGCACCTGTTAAAAATAGTCTCAATATAGTATTCTCAAAATCACAATTTCATTCATAGTCTCAATTTCTCAGTAAAGTCAATAGACTTTTACAGTCATAAACAGTTCCATAATACAGTCCATAATAATTCAAATACATCCAGAAAATCTCCATGTTATTTAATATGTACAAATTATTACAAACTTTAAAGCTTTCATAATATTACAAAATATAGGGCCAAATTTCAAAATACAATAAAAAGAAAAAACATAAAAATCTCTAAGTCCTAACATGTATGCAATGCAGTGTAGATGACTCTGGACTCCTGTGCAGATCTGATCCCTCACACGGTCGTAGATCGACAGGGTTCCCCAGCTGTGTCTCCAATACCTACGCATTACAAAAGCAATGCGCTAAGCAATTTTGCTTAGTGGTGCCAATTATAAAGAGAAATAAACTAAAATAAAATAAATTAATTATTTATAATTTTCGATGCCTACAGTCTTTGTAGACTATTTCTTCAGTAATCTTTAATAAGATTGTTCTTCTAAAGCTTTTCATGTTTTTATTGAGCATATTTCATTTATACTTAATTTAGTTGTACTGTATGTCAATACACTTAGTTTAACTGTCTGAATTTAATAATACTTAAATTAACTGCCCGTGTAGCCTACACACTGATCAGACTGGATAAACGGATATACTAGCACTGGGTACCTAGTACCTCGGGCCGTCACACCATCGGTCATAAAGTATCTCCCGATGTGCAAACAGTGTAGCTAAAAAGCCATATGATCAATCAGGCATTAAGCCAAGTATAATAACACAATCCGTATAGCCATAGGCTATTAAAATCATAGTATGGCATAATAAGCCAGAAAACACAGTACGACGTGAAACCATTTACAGAACAGCTGTCAGAATCCTATTAGCATGCCAACCTATCCAAACTAGTCAACTAGGCAAACTAGAGCATATTACAATATTAAATATTTATTTCTTTATTTTTAGGATTTACTGGTCATTATATAATTCACTGGACAATAAAAATGTTGACCTTTTTATACATCATGGATAAGTTGATTCTAGTATTAACATGTCATAATTCGCATTTCAATATACTGCAAGTATAGTGCAATTTACAATTCTCACAAGTTGACATTTATTGCCAAATTATTTCTAGGCTTCATTGCATATTATTGTCAATTTTTCAGTTTTAGTGTGCTAGATTGATCTAGCTAAATATCCTGTTTTCATTGGTTTTTAGCTTCTGGTCAAAGAAGCAAATTGGTAGCTCTATGTCTTATTGAACTTTTGGCACATATTTCAGGTTATTCTGAGTTGTATAGACCAAAATATGGTCAATTTACTAAAGCTGGACAAATTGCATTTTCAATGTAACTTTAGGTCATTTTTTGGTCAAGTTTAATTCTGGCAAATTTGGTAGCCTAAATTGGGCAATCAATTTGACTTGGTTCTGGTTATTTCTGAGCTTTGGTTTTTTCATAAGAGTTATAACTCTATGTCTAAGCTTTCCATTGATATAAATTTCAAGTCATTTGGACATATTTTGAGTAAGTTATGGCCAATTGAATGGCTACTGTTTATATGGTTAAATTCTGGATTGCAATGGTTCTGGACAGTTTTGATACCTCAATTTGTGCAAGCAATTTGACTTAGTAAATGGCATTCATGGGTTTTGTTATCTACATCGAAGTTGTAGCCCTATGTCTAAGCTTTCCATCGGTATAAATTTCAGGTCATTTGGACCTGTCTAGAGAGAGTTATGGCTAATTACGTGATTACTGTTCATATAGTCAGATTTTTGGTTTTATACATTACCGAATCCGGATTAGGGTAAATTGATAGTCACTTTCTGGATAGAAATTGGTCAACATTTCCACATGAAATTTGGCCTATTTTATGTTTAATTTTACCTCCAATTGTCCTCATACCAATTGGAGTCACAAATTTACACTTATAGCTCAATTTAGCTACTGCCAACAACAATACAACCTGCACAAGAAAGTTACACTCCCAATTTGGTAATTCTCCTCTTCCCAATACTTCAATATTACATTCATGTCACTTCTATACCATTCAATACAACTCAATTAAGGCAGTTTAGACAGAATACACAAGTGCTCAATGCACACATTACACCCTTAATTCTCAAAGTTTAATTCAACCCAATATCAATAGACATAATCTCTTAATTTATACATACACTTCCTCTAATATTCACATATACACTGCCCTCAATTCATCATCACCATAATTTATCAATGAATTTCATGAAATTAAACATTAATTCATGAATTTAAAGGCTGCCAAAAGTGGCAGTTTGCTAAGGTATCAAGTTTTCCTTTCAAACCCCTAAATTCAAGTGCTAACATACACATACATGGAAATTAATTTGCTACAACTTCAAATTGAGTTAATCAATCCTAATTTCCATCCATTAGGAGTAAGAAAAGCTCAAGCAATTCATGCTTTCATGGCTTCCGAAAATGGCTCAATTCCAATACTCAACAATTCATCAAATTTTCTTCACCAAACAACATCTCTTAACTCAAGCATCACTTTTACTAAAGAAATGAAGAGAAATTGGACACTTACCTCTTGAGAGCTTTCCCCAAACTTCACCAAATCCTTCCTTTCTTACTCCCAAAAGCTTCCTCAAGGTGAGTGTGCAAGCTTTAATGAAGAAACCAAGTGAAAATAATGGCTAAATCAATGGCGCATGGTGATGAAACTCATTCTGCCATGGTGGACTTCAATGGGGTTTCTCTCGGCTAGTTATTTCTCAAGGTTGAAGATGAGTATTCTGTTGTCCCAAAGTCTTATATATGTGTCCCAATTTATGAGTTAGTGGAGCACTTAAGTTAATTTTATTATTTAATTATTCAAAGTTTCATAAATTACACATTTGCCTCCATTCTTCCACTATTCATATAATGTACCATATTTTTATTTTTCATGACATTTTCAAAGTGTAATATCACTTATTTTTAATGGAAATTGAGGTCAAAAAGCAACTCTAGATGTCAAATGACCAAAATGCCCCTCTTCGGATTGTATTCTCGATTTTTCGATAACACCGATTTTTATCGTTTTCTTGATTTTTTGTTTTTCTTTGTACTAATTCATTAATTTTTCTTTGACATTTCTAATGTTAATTATACCTCAATAAGCCTTTATTTATGTCTCAAAATTTAATTCTGAGGGCTTCCTGCAGTCCTGGGGTTAGCAATTGCCTTCGCTGTAACTTTCCGGTGCGGTCATCCATCGCTACGGTGCCGACTCGTTTAACCTAGTTTCATTTCCTCTCTTTTATTTTTTTGTACTTTTTCTTATATTTTATTTTTATTTATTTTATCATTTTATGCTTGATTACTATCACTGAAATGAAGTTCCAAACATCCTGACTTGTCCGGACAAACATCAGGTCATCGGAGCAACAGAACGTACAGACTACGTATAGGAAGGATGTTACAAACCTCATCTACACATTTACATAATTTAAATATTCATTAAATCATTTAAGTGAGGTACCTTTCACTCTATTAATTTTAGTTGTTACTATTCACTTGGCCATTCTAACACAAAAGTTGACTTTTTAATTCATAATAGATTTGTTAAGCCTAAGTTCACCAAGATACCACATTTTGCATTTTATTTTTATTGGCATTGATTGCCAATAACATTTCAAGGCTTATTTTATGTTATTCAAAATTTTTAGATTTCATACCTTAAGTTTACTATTCTATTGGTTATTGTTACAGTGGAAATTTGATAAAATTTTCTTCATCAAAGTTGTTTCTTTATGTGTCTTCTTTAATTTCCTTTTTGAATCACTCTATTTAGAGTTTTATAGCTCAAGTTATGGCCATTTTACCACAACTGGCCAGATTGACCTGTACCCAAAATTTCTGAGCAATTTGGTTCTGCTAGATTTGGTGTCCTAACTTGGACTAGCAATTTGAATTGGTTAGATTCAGAATTTGAGTTTATGTTCTTCATGAAAGTTGTTCTAAATTGTCTAAGCTTTCTATTAATATAAAATTTAGGTCATTTGGATATTTCTACACTTAGTTATGGCCAAATGAACAAACACTATTTATTCGGTCAATTTTCCAGGGTAGTATGTATGTTACCCGGATTAGGTCAATTTTTAGGGCAACTTAGATTATTTTTCTTAGCATGGTTTCTTCACCAAAAATGTGGCTTAAGGTCTTAAATTTCATCTTCAATTGGCCTCACACCAATTGGAGCTGTCTAACTCTACTTATGTTCATTTAAACACACTAGACTCATAGGTCTAGAATTCCCTGCATAAGAACAACACTTCCAATACCACCTTCCCACACTACTACCATCCACAAATCACATTCCATGCACTTCAATTAGTCCATAATTGGTCTCAACATCAATAATTTATCAACATATCATTAAATTCCTAATTTTTATATCAAACACTAGCTCCAATTCAAGATTTACACAACACATATCACATTAGGCATACTAATCAATTTCTAATTGATTTCTACACATCAAACACCATTTCTAAACCATTCAAATCCATCAAAACAATTAGAACTACTTCCCCCATAAGGCTGCCAAAATTCATGGTATCCATACACATGGATTTTATTTTAATTCTTTGCAATTCCTAACTCAATTTATGCTCTTAATAATGAATCAAAAGAGAGAAAAGGGATAACTAGCACTAACCTTTTTGTGAAGAATTTTTCCGAGCTTAAACTTCACTTTCTCTTCAGTTTTTGGCAGCCAAACACTTCCCCAAGAGGTGTAAACAAGTTTTAATGAAGGAAAGAGAGATGAAACAATTTTCATGGAGGAGAGAGGAAATGATTTTTGGCCATGGGAGAATTAAGTGAAGAAGATGGCTGATTTTATCCTTTTTTACTTTCCATTTACTCTCTTAATTAGTTTTGTCAATTTGTAATTGGGTGAGACTTTGTAATTACATCATGCTTACACATGCATGATGTAACAATAAAGTTTTTCCTCCATTTTCTTTTTCTTTTATTTCTACCCGTTTTTTATTAAATATTTAGTAATATTTATTCACATTTTATTTCATATAAATTATTTATTTAAATAGACAAGTTGGTCAAAAATCATCTCTGAAATACAAAATGACCAAAATGCCCTCCGTTTGGCTTAAGGAGCCAAAACTGTCTTTACCAATCTTAAAAATTCTCCTAACCTTTTCTTGGCATTCTAATGCTACCTAGGGTGCTGTAACTCTTCTCTGACATCCCAGAAATTATTTCACGGGATTTTCCTTGGGTTTAGGGCTACTAGCTGTGAAGACAGCAACTTCTCCTTAGGGTCACTCATCACCGGGACACCGGCTCATTTAACTTTGTTGTATTTTATTTCTAAAATTTTTCTTAATTTTTCTTACACTTATTTGAATTATTTATGACTCCTCACTCTAGTCTAAATATAGTTTCAAACATTCTAGCTGTCCAGACCGACATCGATCACCGAAACAGTAGAATATACGGACTTACTAAAGTGAGGGTGTTACAGTCTGTTCCTAAAATTTTGAATAATACATGACATTGCTTCAAAAATTTATTGTTGTTCTTCTAATAGTTATACATTGACTGCTCACATTTTTCATTTTGTGAACCTAGCATTATCTATCCCTACTGCCAACCCTTTCTGATTTGGTCATGGCATGGTCAAAAGGAAAAGGAAAAGAAAAGGTTACCACACCCTCATCTTCTTCAGATTCTGCCAATGCCAGTATCCCTTCATTACCTCCTTCTACACAGAAAGAAGCTCCTCTGGTCATTGGAAAAACAAAAGAAAAGTCCAAGAAGAGGACCAGTGAGCCTATCTAGGAGAAGGTTCAAAAAAGAAAAAGACTTCAAAAGCTCCACTTGTGCTTATGGAAAGGGCCATTCATGAACCAAGGTACATTCACTGGCCTGCTTTTAATGAAGTCTCTGTTCCTCTACAGTCTCTATTTGAATACAAAAAATGGGACAAATTATGCTCTAATACTGAGGGAATATATGTGGATTTAGTTCAAGAATTTTATAGAAATTTGAGAGTTGATGATGCTGAAAGTAATGAATCTTTTAAGGTTAAAATGAAAGGAAAAGTTTATGAGGTGACAGTAGAAAGGTTAGTAAGAGCCCTAAGCATCCCAAAAAGTGGGAATAGAATCTGTTCTCACAAAGAAGTCTTTGTTGTTGGAGAGCTTAAGAAGAGAGATTTTGAAGCTGAAGTATCTAAAGGGGAAGTGAAAGATAAAACCAGCATCACCCATGCTCACCAACACATCAAAATCCTTCACAGCTTCATCATTTATGTATTGAATCCTAGAACTGATAGTCCAAACTATTTAAGCACACTTGATCTCTGCATAATATGGCATATTGTGAATGAAATGGAAACCACCTTACAAACTACCCTATGCCCATCTTCTTAATGGCCTATTTAGAGACTTTGAGATATCCCTAGAAAATGTGAAACTTAGAACAAATATGATCCCAATTACAAGTCTGCAGAAAGATGATGATGTCAGAAAACTAAGGTTTGAACAAGGTGTTAGGTCTAAGGGTAGTGCAAGTGGTGCTTGTCGCAAGGGATTTCGCGGTCGCCTGGACGATCACTCACCGAAGTGGGAAGGAGTGAGGAGTCGCCACCTTAGTTTTGAGGGAAACTAAAGAAAACCATTTGGAGGAAAATGAAACCACTTCAAAACAGAGATTCTAGGTTCGGGGTCCGTAAACGGGTGGGGAAGGTGTTAGGCACCCCACCTCGTCCCTTAATAAGGGTAAGTAGATTTAATTTTGGCGTTCTTTATAAATTGGTTAGGAGGGCTTGAATAGGAATGTTAGTCCTTTTAGTAAAAGGAATATTTGATCTTTCACTAAATTCGGATTACCCAGATACATAAGTAAATGAGACAACCTTAGTGAGTTGGTGTCGCGAATCATTTTGGTTTTGGGACTATTTTACGTATAGGTTAAGATTTGGTGTGAGAATCGGATAAGAACTCTCCTCCGGTCTCTTTTAAGTTATTTATTAAAATTTTGGGGAAAGACCGGATAAGAACTCTCCTCCGATCTCTTTTAAGTTATTTATTAAAATTTTGGGGAAAGACCGGATAAGAACTCTCCTCCGATCTCTTTTAATGTTTATTAAAATCTTGAGGGGGGATCGGATAAGAACTCTCCTCCGATCCCTTTTTAATGGTTATTAAAATTTTGAGGGGAGATCGGATAAGAACTCTCCTCCGATCTCCTCTAGACGTTTATTGAAATTTTTGAGTTGAGACCGGATAAGAACTCTCCTCCGATCTCTATTAGATTTACAGGAGCCTGAAAGGGACTTTTCCGATCTCCCGGATTTTAATTTCGGCTATATGACATAAGAGCCTAAAGCTAAGGATTCTGGCATTCAAAGATGCTGGGGATAAGGCTTCTCGATACCTTTTGGCTAGATGGGGAAAACTAGACTTGATTTACCGACCTTCCATGTATTTATTTTACCAATATCTGTTAACGACCGATATATTTTGTTTTGTTTATTTTGGTTTTATTCTACTTTATGACCTCTTTGTCGAATTGTCACACGCCACTAGTAGTTTGGCTATCTTCCTGACACATTATTCAGGTTCTCTCTTTTAAAAGAGACCCCCCTAAGTTGCGGTTACCTACGTCTTGCCTGACCATTTACACGCTACTAGGAACCAGAAAAACTTGCATTCAGAAATGACGAAGATTAATAAAACGACGGACTAATCAATAAAGAGATAACTCGAGAGTAACATTCTTTTGGGTCCTTTTGCACGAAATGAACTTGGAGAAAATCACATACGCAAGAAGAACAAAGAAAGTGCGAAAAATAAATGTAAACATTTAGTAAAACAGCAATATGAGCTCTTACCTGTGAGGAGCCAAATCTACCGAAATGGCTACGAGGTGGCGAATAGAGATAAGACAGTGGACTGATAAGCCAGAGAGCTTACGTTCGTCGGGAAGTGAAGGGAGCTTAGCTAAAATATAATTAGATTAAGATAAAAGCCGAGTGGAATGAAGTTTTGCTTAGACAGTGAGAATGAAAACAGAGATGATAAAGGGCTGAAAGTGAGGGTGTGACCAGATAATGAACAAACTGGAAATGTAGAGTTCCAGTATTCAGAATCCTTTTCAAGAAACACTTCAGAAAACTAGTTTCGAAAGTTTTTCCAATCAACACTTCAAAGTAGCGGAATAACAAACTAAATGGAGTTTTCAGAGTTCTTCCGCTATAATAACAGCCTCTCTTTTTTGTCCGTCCCTTGAACAGTTTTTCATGCTGGTATTTATAGGAATCGGGTGCTCCCCATGAAGGGTCAGGATTTATTTTGAGGGAGATGGAGGGTCAAGATTTCGAAGGACATGATCGGATGTCTAGGAATTAAAGAGAATCAAGATGAATGGCTGAGATCTCTCTTCAGAACATTTGTCCTTTTCTCCTTTCAATCTAACGGTCCCAAATCTTTTTTGTCCGGAACGATCTGAGGGCTAAGAGCGAAAGGCACCGATTGTCGCCTCTCTTGATCCAAGGGTTCGGATTTGTCCTTACAAGTGAGATCGACGGCGGGATTGGGATATACAGGATCACATGACATACCCCGCACTTGTCAAGATTATGGGCGATTCTTAGGCGTGCGGTGGAGATCTCGCCGCAACGCTTTAACTACCTACCCGATTCGACAACGGTTATTTGGGATTTGTCTCATTCCTTTTGTCTTCCGATCTCTCATGTTAATCTCCCGTCTTCCGATCTATTATTCCGATCTCTCCTTTTCTCTGGTCCGGTCTGGTCAAAGCATTAATTTCCCCTTGATTCTCGAGGCGTTCGCTTCGTTTTCTGCTCAGCAATAAATGCTCATTTTCCCCTCTATATACCTGCCGATGAGACATTTCCTTCATCCGATTTTCCTCTCTTCCTTTCTTACTTTACTCGTTTCTAGCCGCTCGGTGGAAGTTCGCTATAATCGTGGCTTTGATCTTTTTCCGATGGACTTCTTTACTCACCGACTGAAAATTTACGATCCCGGTGATCGAATGACCTTAACTGATGATGGTGAGAGAACCGATTTGACCGACCAGATTATGGACCTCGTTGTACCGATCTCGAGTCGCTCAACTGAGTTCATTCGGCTTCTCATCACATTGAGTGTTCCGACAGCGGCTTTCCTCCACATTGGGTGTTCCGACAGCGCCTCGGTTCTGGTCGGTGACACCCCTTTGGATCCGTCACAATGTGACATTCCGATCCCTAGAGATCGCCCAAATGATGTATTTTGTTTTCAATGTAATCCGATCTCTAGAGATCACAGAAATGATGTGATCCAATTTTAGTGTAATCCGATCCCTAGAGATCGCCCAAATGATGTAATCCGATCTTTTGAAAATAAAGACTTTATTTTGTCGGTTATCATCTTTTATTTTTGCATTGATTATTTTCCGATCTCTAATGTGATTATCCAATCTGGTGCTTTACCTGAATGACACTTAACTGATCCTTTATTCAAAATATTTAACTTATTATGCTGATCTCCAATTAACCGATCTCAGAACATTCGGATATTTGAGAGAAATGTCGTAAACCGCCGAGTCCCACCAATCGATGCGCTGCCTAGAACCTCGCGAGCATTAAATGCTCGGACTAGTATAAATAGGGGTGGGAGGGTTAGCCAGTTGTTCTCTCATTCCATTTTCAATCCCCTGCTCACAACTTCGAAGTTCTCTCATTTTCTCAAGTTCTTCCGACGCCGATCAGACTCCGGTAAGGGCTTTGATCTTCTTTTTTAGTTTAAGTTCTTTATTCCTTTTGAAAATGAGCGGTGCCGAAGGTCGGAGCGGCGAGCCCTCCTTCCATTCGGTTCTCATGGTCGTCGATGACGAAGAGATAGTCGGGCCAAGCACGCAACTGAACCTCCTGTGGCTTCCGTTCAGTCGGGCGGGTCATACCATCAAGGCGTGCACCTGTTTCAGGGAGGGAGACTCTCCCTATAGATGAGCTACCGTCGGTTCTTCGAGGATCCGATCTGCAAGCATTTAGCCAAGACTACAACATTCGGCCGATTAAATGCAGCTAATCAAGTGCCATGGCGATCTTCGTGTCGATCACTCCTTTGAAGGGAATGACATGGTTATGGTGTACGAGGAAACGTTAAAGGCCGCCTTCGGTTCCCTCTAGATGACTTCTATAAGGAGGTCCTAAAACTTCACCGAGCGTGCATTGCTCAAATTCACCCTAACTCGTGGCGGATCTTGGTAGCCTTCCGAGGTCTATGCCGAGCTAAGGGAATCAGACCTACGGCTAAGGTTTTCACCGAGCTGCACAGACTAACTCGCCGAAAGGATTGTCACACCCTACCCCTCTGTAAGGCATAACATGATCCCGTAGTATACCTAATGAATTACCAACTTCGTCTACTGATAACCCATTAAATACACTACAAGGGATTTTAAAAACTTTTCTTACTTCTTTTGCAGTGGTGAGCATTATTTACAGGTGTTAAAGACTTTGGTGAACTGAAGTGAAATAACTAACTCATTTGGTTTATTTGGAATTTCTATAAAAATTTTGGCAGAGTGACATCTGTATTTTGGATAAAACAGTTCTTCAGAAAACCTGTAAAAAAAAGCACTTCAATAATTTTCCAAATCTCAACTCCACATTTCTCAACACAACAATTTATCAACTCAATTCCATAGAAATTTTTTTTTTAAAGTCTGAGATAAGGAAATATAATACAACTTTTACAATCCAAAACACTCATAATTAATTTACAACTTCAAGGTACAATTTAATTTACAACTGCTCAAAACCAAAAAACAAAATGTACATACAGTGTCATACATTACAGTACAAAATGCAAAATATTGGTATACTCATTATACCAGGTAATCCCTCGCTGGATGTATATGCAGCCTAGTCTGCTGCCCTGTCTGTCTCTACTGCGACAAGAATAAAAGCTATCGCTGAGACAATGTCTCAGTGGTGCACAACATTAACCAAATACAATTTCAAATCACAATTCATAAGTCATGTAAATAGTGGATACTTAAAATTATAGTTAAATTCAAGACAATAAATGTCAACAAGAATTTAAACTCCATTTGTCAATATCACAATAATTTTCAATAAGTCAGATCATGGTTGAATTCAATAGACAGTATATGTCAACAAGAGTTTAAATCAATTTCACAATCTCACAATACATAATAACGCAATTTAGTCGAATAATTTAAGAATACAGTGTTGCCAATTCATTCACAACTTAAGCCATGACACAATTTTCCGATCAATGTCGCATTGTACACCACGACAAAGCAATCACAACCTCACTAATCGAAATCAATGAGGAAGGGGAGCTAGCTATATAATGAGTACTCATCCGATCACCTCACTGGTAAACCAGAGAGGGAAAAATAAACGATCACGACTCCATAAATGGAGAAGGAAATAAACGATACTGTCATGCTAAGTGTGAACACAAAATCAATTCCAACCATTTTATTCAAATGATTCGTGAGAATCTAATAAATTTCCCAAGTCATAATTTTATTCACAAAATGGCAACACAATTCATAATTAACTTCAATTTTCACAAATCACACTAAATCAATTTTTCCACAGTTTCAAACCATTTACAATGCTTTTCAAGCAATAAGTATCCATCAATATCATTCAAATACATTTCCACAATTTAAAACAATAATATACAAATAGTCAATATTTATTTCAATTGAAAATAATTCAAGAGAAATAGTTGTTGTGCACAAACACAATTTAAATCAATAACATACAATTAATCATATGAAATCTTATTCAGAGTAAAATCAGTTGAAAACTAGTTGTGCACAAACCTCTGATGACTGTCTCCTGTCCGACTCGATGTTTCCTTCTCTTTTCCTGAGTCTTTAGTAACTGAGAAACACAATTCGAAGTGTTTCAGTACTAAATTAAACTGTCTCTATCGATGGTGTTTGGTAAATAATGCACTGAACTCAATTATTCACTTAATCACCTAATATACTGACCCTCGTTGCGTTTTAGGTAAATTAGGTTTTAGTGTCGTTAATATGTCACATTTGATAGGGTTTTAGGTTTGGTACGTTTGACCAAAGTCATTTCCTTGTTTAGTGCACTTTAATGCAAATTGCTGGATTCTGGGACACTGGTTTGACCTAGCCGGACGGTCTAGTTCCCTCAGTTTTCGGGCTTTGGTCAAAACTACAAACTTGTAGATCTAGGTCTTATTGCACGCGGTGCAAAATTTCAGGTCAATCCGAGTTAAGTAGACCAAGTTATGGTCATTATACTATTTCTGGTCAAATGGCATCAATTAGGTCATTTTTTTGGTCAATTTGGTCAACTTTGGTTCGGCCAGTTTTTGGACCCGAACTTGTGCAAGCTTTTTGACTTGCTTCTGGTCATTTCTGGGTTTTGGTGTCTTCATAAGACTTGTAGGTATGGGTCTTAACTATTCATGGTTAAAATTTCAGGTCAATTGGACCTGTTTTGAGTGAGTTATGGCCTAAATACTCACTGCTGCCCAAATGGTCAGTTTTTAGGTCTCAAGTGTACCTAATCCGAATTGGTCATTTTTTCACATCACCTTGCAAGCAGAATTTTGGTATGGTTTCTCAATGAAAGTTGGCACATTTTGTGCCTAGTTTCACCTCAAATTGGTCTCATACCAATTGAGGTTACACATTTCAGGTTATGGGCTAAAATGTACACTGCCCTCAATATGCATTTCACACCCCACTTCAAACACACATATACCTTGCAATTTGGTTCACTTCCCTACCAATCTGTTTTGGTACATTAACCACAGTATAATCTACTTTACATTAACATTATTTTGGGCAGATTACCATTACCCTCAACACACCAAATATAATTCACATTTACAATATCTCAATACCATTACATACACACCTAAACACCACTAATTCTCACGTACACTTTACACAATAATTTCATACACATATCCTTCATTCCTTAATGCCACAATTCTGCCAATACTTCCATCAATACATAAAATTATGCAAGGGTTCCCAAGCTGCCGAAATTGTCCTTCAACACCACATTGCCCTACAATCCATCAATTCTCATCCAAGTGCCAAAATCACCATATATATGTGAAACAATTCATTAGGATATTAATTTACCATGATCAACATTATTTCTCATCATTTATATGCACAAATATTTCATCAAAAACGTGACTCATGGCTGTCCAAAAATGGCTATCTCAACAACTATTTAAACTTTAAAATTTCCTTCACCAAACTAACACCCATAACATGAACATAAAGTTTATCAAAGAAATTCTCAAAAATGTAAACTTACCTTTGATTGTAACTTGCTAAACCTTCACCAAACTTCTCAAATTTGGTATCAATATCTTCCTTGTGATGTGTAGACCATTTTTCATGAAGGAACCTAAGCATTTAGAGATGAAAAGAGGGAGTGGATGAAGCTTTCATGCAAACGCCCATGGAGTTTCTATTTGGTTCTTCAATTCGGCAATGTTGAATGCAAATGAGGAAGATGGATTATTCAACTGCATTTTAAGTGTACACATGTCCCACTATGTATTTAATTAATCCCCTTAGTGGTCCACTTAGTCACTTAATCATATAATAAGCTAAATTCCCACTTATTCCACATTTAACCTTTAATTTCTACTATTTACTTTAGGTACCACCAAATTAATTTTTCATTTCATTTTTTAAGTGTAATATTATTTATTTTTAATGGATATTTAGGTCAAAAGACACTTCGGGATGTCAAATGACCATAATGCCCCTGTTCGGGTGGCATTCCCGATTTTTCGGTATTACCGGGTTTTGTCTGTTTTTCGATTTCTCACTTTTCTTTGTACTAATTATTTAATTTTTCTTTGATCTTTCTAATGATATTCATTCTTCAATAAGGTTCTATTTATGTCCTAAAAATGTTTTCCAGGGTTCTCCGCAGTCCAGGGCTAGTCAACGGTCCACGCCGTGACTTCCCGGTGCGGTCACCCATCGCTAGGTTTCCGGCTCGCTTAACTTGGTGACATTTCTTTGCTATTATTTTTCCTTTGTTTTTCTTGTATTTTCTTTTCTTGTATTTCATTATTTATGTCTCCTCTCTCATATTGAAGTGTAGTTCTAAGCATCCTAGCTGTCCGGACAACACTGGTCACCGGTATAGCAGAACGCGCTACTAAACTTAGGGGTGTTACAAGGATGACGAACACTGGTTCTTTCAGGCGAAGCCTCATTGCGGGCTCTTTTCCGATCTGCCCTCATCCCTTAAGAATTGGAAGAACCGTTTCTTCATTCTGAGGAGCAAAGATCCGAGCTGCTTTGAGGACTTCCTCAGAATGGTGGTACCAGGGGCCTTTGCTTCCGAAGCATATTACCCTGAACCAGGAGGAAAGCTTAATAGTGATGGATCTGAAGAGTCTGGCTGCCACTCACAAGTATTCTTGTTTGGATGCGGTGACTGCCGAGTTGCACCATTGGACCATTCAACTGCTCACCGGCCAAGACCGCGAACTTCCGCTCTCTGACCTCGGCATTGGTATTTTCTATATCTCAGCTCTCAGGACCTTAGCGATCTCACTGACCTTTTCTTTGTGCAGGTATGGCGGGTGGTGAGGGTTCTAGGAAGCGGAAGAAGGACAAAGAGATCTCCCGGAGAATAAAGGAGATGAAGCATTCGGAAATGCTTCGAACACCTGGCCATGAAACTGGGGAAGTACAAGGGGACCCGCCTCAACCTTCGGATCTGCCGACCGCTGAAGCTGTCCGATCTCCTCCTAGATTGGAAGAGCAGCCTCCGGCTCTTCCAGTTGTTCCAAGCACAGAGAGGGGTCCTTCTCAATCTTCTGGGAGGACCTCTTCTCGTGGCGCTCAGGTACTGATCGATTCCCTGAAGAATAGCCGGACTGTCGGAAAACCCGGTTTGCCAAAGTCTTGGGGCTTCTATCTTCCTTCAGAGGATCGACAGCTATCCTCGAACACCTTGATGATATCTTGACTCAATCCATGAGTCCAACGTGGAGTGCCTAGTGAATCGGACCATGGTTCGGGAAAAGATTCGTGCAGGTAAGGAGATCGGAAGAAAAATCGTGAAGTGGCTTCCTCCGATCCCAACACTCATCCGCTCAAGATTATATATCTCAAGTTGAGGGGCGGGCGAAGTTTTATGAGGACAGGTGGCCGAATCGAATCTTGTTCTGCCGAAAGGAATCGGGCTCTGAGAAGTCCAGCGCTACAGCCAACGGCCGCCAGTCGCCCAACTCATCGAAGAGCTTAAAGAGAAAGACGGGGAGCTTAAGGAGAAAGATGAAGAGATGGTGACGGGAATAGCCGGGGCCTACGTGAATGCTCACAAGGACCTCTTGGCCAAACTCTAGAAGCGTTACCCGGGGGAGGACTTCTCTTGGATGGCCGACCTGGCTCCTGAGGGTGACGATGAGGACAGTGAGGAGGAAGCCGAGGGTGGGAGAGAGAGTGAGCAAAATGTAAATCAGGCTGGGGGTGATCCTCCAGCCGAATAGTTTGTACAAAAAAAATGAAATGAAATGGGCTCTCTTTTGTTCAATGAATGGATGTGATTGGAAAATCTCTGAATTGCCTAAGTATTTGATTGTATGAGCATAGCGAAACAAGAACTAAATGCAATTATTAATCTAAGTATAAGAGATCGGAAAGCACAATAAGCATGAGATCGGTGGGGAAGAAATGCTGAGTGGGACTTGATTAAAATTGAAAATTTAACTAACACTTAAAATTGGAATCCTTATTGAACCGAACCAAAACCTTAACTCTTAAACTTTCGAAAGGGAGATCGGTGAGCGATAGACTGGTAAAGCTTTTGACTGATGCGAGAACTTAACAATTTGATCTAATTCTTTGTGAGGAGAGATCGGAATTGTGACAGCCTATCAAAGAGGGATCGAAAATGTGATTAGCTGTCCGAAGGAGACTTAGTACCGGGGATCGGTTTCAAAGTTTTATTGATTTTGGGGATCGGCCAAAATATGGTGTCGACAGCTGCCCCTCTTTACATAATTTCTATTAAAGGAAAAAAAAATTTCCGTGTAGGAATTATGTAAAGATTCAGACTCATATTTTGGACGATTAGGTGTACCTAAGTTAACGACCTAGAAATTGGCAACGGAAGTTAGAATACTTAGAAAATTAAAATCAACTTGGATCAAGAAACCAGAGGTTGATAGCAGGAAAATTAAATTGCGGGAAAATAAAATTGCAAGAATTTAAAATCAACTTAGATCGAGGAACCAGAGGTTGATAACAGAAATGTAAATTGCAGGAAATTAAAATCAACTTAGATCAAGGAACCAGAGGTTGATAACAGAAATGTAAATTGCAGGAAATTAAAATCAACTTAGATCAAGGAACCAGAGGTTGATAACAGAAATGTAAATTGCAGGAAATTAAAATCAACTTAGATCAAGGAACCAGAGGTTGATGACAGAAAACGTAAATTGCATGAAATTAAAATCAACTTAGATCAATGAACCAGAGGTTGATGGTGGAAATGTGAATTGCAAGAAATTAAAATCAACTTAGATCAAGGAACCAGAGGTTGATGACAGAAAATGTAAATTGCATGAAATTAAAATCAACTTAGATCAAGGAACCAGAGGTTAATGGTGGAAATGTGAATTGCAAGAAATTAAAATCAACTTAGATCAAGGAACCAGAGGTTGATGACATAAAATGTAAATTGCAGGAATTTAAAATCAACTTAGATCAAGGAACCAGAGGTTGATGGTGGAAATGTGAATTGCAGGAAATTAAAATCAACTTAGATCAAGGAACCAGAGGTTGATGACAGAAAATTTAAATTGCATGAAATTAAAATCAACTTAGATCAAGGAACCAGAGGTTGATGGTGGAAATTTGAATTGCAAGAAATTAAAATCAACTTAGATCAAGGAACCAGAGGTTGATGACATAAAATGTAAATTGCAGGAATTTAAAATCAACTTAGATCAAGGAACCAGAGGTTGATGGTGGAAATGTGAATTGCAGGAAATTAAAATCAACTTAGATCAAGGAACCAGAGGTTGATGACAGAAAATTTAAATTGCATGAAATTAAAATCAACTTAGATCAAGGAAACAGAGGTTGATGACAGAAAATCAAAATTGCATGAAATTAAAATCAACTTAGATCAAGGAACCAGAGGTTGATGACAGAAAATTAAAATCAACTTAGATCAAGGAACCAGAGGTTGATGGTGGAAATGTAAATTGCAGGAATTTAAAATCAACTTAGATCAAGGAACCAGAGGTTGATGACATAAAATGTAAATTGCAGGAATTTAAAATCAACTTAGATCAAGGAACCAGAGGTTGATGGTGGAAATGTGAATTGCAGGAAATTAAAATCAACTTAGATCAAGGAACTAGAGGTTGATGACAGAAAATTTAAATTGCATGAAATTAAAATCAACTTAGATCAAGGAACCAGAGGTTGATGACAGAAAATTAAAATTGCATGAAATTAAAATCAACTTAGATCAAGGAACCAGAGGTTGATGACAGAAAATTTAAATCAACTTAGATCAAGGAACCAGAGGTTGATAACAGAAATGTAAATTGCAGGAAATTAAAATCAACTTAGATCAAGGAACCAGAGGTTGATAACAGAAATGTAAATTGCAGGAAATTAAAATCAACTTAGATCAAGGAACCAGAGGTTGATGGTGGAAATGTGAATTGCAAGAAATTAAAATCAACTTGGATCAAGGAACCAGAGGTTGATGACAGAAAACGTAAATTGCATGAAATTAAAATCAACTTAGATCAAGGAACCAGAGGTTGATGGTGGAAATGTGAATTGCAAGAAATTAAAATCAACTTAGATCAAGGAACCAGAGGTTGATGACAGAAAACGTAAATTGCATGAAATTAAAATCAACTTAGATCAAGGAACCAGAGGTTGATGGTGGAAATGTGAATTGCAAGAAATTAAAATCAACTTAGATCAAGGAACCAGAGGTTGATGACATAAAATGTAAATTGCAGGAATTTAAAATCAACTTAGATCAAGAAACCAGAGGTTGATGGTGGAAATGTGAATTGCAGGAAATTAAAATCAACTTAGATCAAGGAACCAGAGGTTGATGACAGAAAATTTAAATTGCATGAAATTAAAATCAACTTAGATCAAGGAACCAGAGGTTGATGACAGAAAATTAAAATTGCATGAAATTAAAATCAACTTAGATCAAGGAACCAGAGGTTGATGGTGGAAATGTAAATTGCAGGAATTTAAAATCAACTTAGATCAAGGAACCAGAGGTTGATGGTAGAAATGTGAATTGCAAGAAATTAAAATCAACTTAGATCAAGGAACCAGAGGTTGATGACAGAAAATTAAAATCAACTTAGATCAAGGAACCAGAGGTTGATGGTGGAAATGTGAATTGCAGGAAATTAAAATCAACTTAGATCAAGAAACCAGAGGTTGATGACAGAAAATTTAAATTGCATGAAATTAAAATCAACTTAGATCAAGGAACCAGAGGTTGATGACAGAAAATTAAAATTGCATGAAATTAAAATCAACTTAGATCAAGGAACCAGAGGTTGATGACAGAAAATTTAAATCAACTTAGATCAAGGAACCAGAGGTTGATAACAGAAATGTAAATTGCAGGAAATTAAAATCAACTTAGATCAAGGAACCAGAGGTTGATAACAGAAATGTAAATTGCAGGAAATTAAAATCAACTTAGATCAAGGAACCAGAGGTTGATGGTGGAAATGTGAATTGCAAGAAATTAAAATCAACTTAGATCAAGGAACCAGAGGTTGATGACAGAAAATTTAAATTGCATGAAATTAAAATCAACTTAGATCAAGGAACCAGAGGTTGATGGTAGAAATGTGAATTGCAGGAAATTAAAATCAACTTAGATCAAGGAACCAGAGGTTGATGACAGAAAATTTAAATTGCATGAAATTAAAATCAACTTAGATCAAGGAACCAGAGATTGATGACAGAAAATTTAAATTGCATGAAATTAAAATCAACTTACAAAGCAAGTCTAACCCTGACACATGAAGTTCTTTCCCTGACGAAGTGTACTTAACAAGATACCGAAGGCCGATGATTAATGGAGGAGGAGTTGCAAGACTCGACCCATGATCCCATTCTTTCGGATGGCCCTTTTTGTCCCTGATTTTCTTTCCATTTTACGGAAAGCGCCCTTGCGGGTTTTCACTTTCTGTTCGTCCATTCGACCAGAAGCGCCCTTTCGGGTTTTCACCCCTAGTTTTTTTTTTTTTTTTTTTTTTTTTTTTAAAGGCCATTCCCTGCAAATCTCATAATAAAGCACGTGAGGTTATCAATTTTCGAATTCAGATCTTATGGCAAAAATTTTAACTAATCAATAACGCTTTAAACAAAGAGAAAGGATAGAATTTGAAAAGTGAGTAGACAAGAAAACAAAAGCAGAAGGAATAAAGTATAATTTTATTATGGCTTTAGGAAAAATAGGGATATACTTTCAAAGGAAGGGTACAAGGATAGATCTCACATATTCCTTACAGTTGGTTTTGAAGTCTTTTAACTGCCATTATTTCAAGTTCTCTGAAGCCTCATGTCGCGACAGTTTCTTCTCCATCCTCGGTTTCTTATCCCCCTCCTTATTTCCCCATTTTGGTTCTTGGGGCGCCCTTTCGGGTTTTCACCCCAATATTTTTTTTTTTTTTTTTTTTTTTTTAGGACACCCTTTCGGGTTTTCATCCTTCACCCATTTTATGCATAGTACCTCTTTACAGTGTCAGCATTTACAGGTCTCGGGAATTCGTCACCGTCCATGTGGGTCAAGATCAAGGCTCCTCCAGAAAATGCCTTTTTAACCACATAGGGTCCCTCATAGGTTGGTGACCATTTGCTCCGGGGATCGTTTTGGTTCGACAGCACTTTCTTCAGTACTAGGTCCCCGGGTTGGAATTCGCGTGGGCGGACACCTTTATCAAAGGCCCTAGCCATTCTCCTCTGGTATAATTGCCCATGACATGCTGCTGTTAATCTTTTCTCGTCCAGCAAGTTTAACTGATCTAACCTTGACTGGATCCATTCTGATTCATCAATTCCTGATTCCTTCAGGATCCTTAAGGAGGGAATTTCGACCTCAATAGGTAATACAGCTTCCATCCCGTAGACCAGTGAGTATGGAGTTGCCCCGGTTGAGGTCCTCACTAAGTCGGTATGCGTGAAGAGCGTAAGGGAGCATATCATGCCAATCCCTATATGTGACCGTCATTTTCCGAATTATCCTCTTGAGGTTTTTGTTTGCGGCTTCCACCGCTCCATTCATCTGGGGACGGTATGGGGAGGAGTTGAGATGTCGGATTCTGTATTGATCACGGTTTCAACCTTCGGACCATTCAAGTTCTTGGCATTATCAGTGACAATTTCATTCGGGAGGCCATGCCGGCAGATGATGTTGCTTTTGAAGAATTTAAGAAACGTGTTTTGAGTGATGTGAGCATACGACGTTGCTTCGACCCATTTGGAGAAATAGTCGATGGCCACTAGGATAAACCTATGTCCATTGGATGCCTTGGGATTGATAGGACCAATCACATCGATGCCCCACATTGCGAAAGGCCAAGGTGAGACGAGGTTGAATAACTTGTGAGGTGGCACATTTATTGGATCCGCATAAATCTGACACTTATGGCACTTTCGGAAATACTCGATGCAGTCCTTTTCCATTGTGGTCCAAAAATATCCCCGTCGCATGATTTGCTTAGCCATCACGTGTCCATTGGCGTGAGTTGCACAATTTCCCTCATGAGTCTCAAAAAGGATTCTCTTTGCCTCTTTTGCATCTACACACCTCAATAATTCGCCGCTGGAGCTCCTCTTGTATAGGGTTTCTCCACTGGGGAAGTATCCCAACGCTAATCTCCGAATCATCTTCTTTTCATTTTTGCTTGCCCTCGAGGAATTCTGCAGTTCTGCAGAGACCGTGATATCATGATACCAAGGCTTTCCATCGGCTCCTCTTCAACCATGAAGCGATGGCGTGCTCATCCCTTGCTTTAATCCTCAATGCTTGAGTCGTCTGCCCTTTTTCGATCTGAGCCATAACAGCTAGAGTGGCTAAGGCATCAGCAAATTGGTTCTTGTCTCTGCTAAGATGGGTGAAAGAGATTTCTTCGAATTCCTTGATTAGTTCTAGCAGGTACTTCTGATATGGGATCAGCTTGAGGTCTTTGGTTTGCCATTCTCCCTTGACTTGATAAATTATCAGAGCCGAGTCTCCGTACACCTCCGACTTTTCGATTTTCATCTCGATAGCGACTTGTAGACCCATTACACAAGCTTCATATTCTGCGACATTGTTAGTACAGTCAAATCTCAACTTGACGGCTATCGGAAATGTTTTCGTCAGGATACTAGTACAACTCGATTCCATTCCGGATAAATTGGCTCCATCAAAATACATTTCCCATACATCGGTGGCGTCTTCTTTGCATCTACCTCATTAATATGTTCATCGTGAACTCAAATCCGAGCTTCATAATCCGGATAGGGTTTTCCGCTAGGATGTCGACAATCACGCTACCTTTCACCGCTTTCCGGTCATGTAGACTATATCATATTGGGAGAGTATAACCGCCACTTGGCTATCCTTCCCGGCACGAAGGGCTCTCGAATACATATCGATAGGATCCATTCGGAGATGAGCCATGTCTTGTGATTCAACATATAGTGCTTGAGGCGATTTCTTTGTCTGTGCTAACGCGACAAGTCTTTTCTAAGAAAGAGTACCTTGATTCACAATCATTGAACTTCTTGCTCGGGTAATAAATGGCCCTCTCTTTTCGTAGGTATCATCATGTTGTCCCAAAACACATCCCATCGAGTTCTGTTTGGTGCCATGTACAGGATCAAAGGCACACGCCACAGTGGAACCAATCGTGGATTTGTGAATCGCTTGATTTTCTCAAAAGCCTCTTGACAAACTGAATCCCATTGAGTAGAGTTGTTTTTCCGAGTCTCAAAATAGGCTCACTCTGCGATGAGATTAGAAATAAACCTCGAAATGTAGTTCAACTTTCCCGAAATCGCACCTCCTTTCTGTTTTTGGGGATGGCATTTCTTGAATAGCTCGAACTTTGTCTGGATCTACTTCTATCCCTTTCTCGCTTACTATAAATCCCAACAACTTCCCCGATTTAGCTCCGAATATGCATTTAGCAGGGTTCAGCTTCAAGTGGTATTTCCTGAGCCTTTCGAATACCCTTCTCATCACCTGAACGTGGCTTTCTTCCCCCCTGGATTTAATGATCATATCATCCACGTACACCTCCACTTCTTTATGCATCATGTCATGGAATAATGTGACCATTCTTGTATTTGGTAAGTAGCCCCGGCATTTTTCAACCCGAAGGGCATGACCCGATAGCAGAATACTCCCCATTGAGTGATGAAAGCAGTTTTATCCTTGTCTTCTTCGTCCATTGGGATCTGGTTGTACCCTGATGCCCCATCAATACACGAACACCTGCCCAATCCCGCAGCATTGTCAACTAACACATCAATGTGGGGGAGAGGGAAATCGTCTTTCAAGCTAGCTTTATTAAGGTCCCTGTAGTCAACGCACACTCTGACTCTCCCGTCTTTCTTCATTACCGGGACGACGTTAGCCACCCATTGGGGATATTTGACCACTTCCAAGAACCCGGCGTCATACTGTTTCTTGACTTCATCCCGAACTTTGAGCAGTGTGTCGGGATTCATTCTCCTTAGTTTCTGCTTCACCGGAATCGTTCCTGGAATTAAGGGAATTTTGTGCGCTACTATCTGAGGGTCCAAACCCACCATATCATCATAGCTCCAAGAAAATACATCGAGGAATTCTTTAAGCAGACTGATCATATCTCCCAATTCTTCACTCTCTACTACCTTAAGTTCCCTTTTTACTTCTTTCGTGCCCAAGTTTATTGTGTGCGTCTCATCTCCACAAGGCACGAGGGAGGGCTCATCCTTTTCACCGTCTTCTTGTGTAAGTTCTTCCTCAGAATCACTTGAAGTAATGGCGGTTATGGGGATTTCAAAATTAACCAGAGGGATTTCTGAGTCTATTGGATTATTAGGTGTTAATTGATGAATGGTCCTGAATAAGTAAAGAATAGAACGTGTTATAAGGATGGAATTAAAAAGGAAATAAAGAGAGTATTGGATTTAAAATGCGCTATCAATTCATTAATATTAATGCCATAAGAAAAGGTCCATTTACAATATTACACTTGTCACCATGGACAAAATGATCAAGTGTTGATAACCAAAGGTACTTTACTCGAGATTGAGTACAGGGATATCCTCTGTTGTCCAGTTGTCAAGCTCCTGCCCCTCAGCCATTGGCGATACTAGGGTCTCATACAAGGAGTCCAGTTGGATGACATCGATGGATGGATCATCGGGTGACTCTTCTGTGTTTGCCGGATGTTGAATGACCGGCTTGGTGAAGATCTCCGTGATTCTCGGGACTACTTTCATCTTTCCCATTTTCTGATCGAACCTCTGATCCCGAAGTATTTTCCTCATCCAGAATCACCCATCCACGAGGGCATCCTCCTCATATCCCAAACCACAACGGCCTACCTTCTGAATAGCCGGTATGGGTTCCACGATTCCTTGCAGTGTGGCGCCCAAGCCTTTCCCCTCTTGATACCCATTCCTCGACATCACTTTGGCCACCATAGCCATAGCCCCCTCCTTCCCGGTATCTTGCAGTTCAAGGGCCTGGAAAGAACTTTCCAACGATTCCTCGGTCGCTTCCACATAAGGAAGTGATTGCGGCTTGGTGACTAGTATGGCTTCTTCGCCCCTTACAGTGATGATTTTGCCGTCCTTAATGTATTTGACCTTCTGGTGCAAAGTCGAAGGAACAGCATTCGCAGAATGGATCCATGGCCTCCCCAACAGCATAGTGTAAGCTGGCTCAATGTTCATCACCTGGAACGTGACGTTGAAAGTGCATGCACCGACTTGACCGCAAGTCAATGTCTCCCAAAGACTCTCTTCCGTGCCGCCAAAGGCTCTTACCACCATAGCACTCGACGTATATATGATTGGTCGATCGCGATCCGCTAAGGTAGCACTAGGAAGTACATTGAGGGCTGATCCGTTGTCGATGAGGACCTTGGCCACTATACAACCCTTACACTTCACAGTTACATGTAGAGCTTTATTGTGCCCTAGGCCTGCGGGGTCTACCTCCTCTTCAGAAAAGGCTACAAAGCTGGATGCCTGGATTTGTTCTACTATCTTCTCAAACTGCCCCGGAGTAATGTCGGGGTTTACAAAGGCTTGATCCAGGATTCTTTGTAAGGCTTGTCGGTGGACTTCCGAGCTCAGGATCAGTGATAATGATGAAATCCAAAGTGTGTTTTTCTCAACTGCTCCACCACATCATACTCGCTCTGTTTCATTATTTGGAGCAGCAGTTCTTCATCTTCCTTGTGCTCAACAGGCTCTACTTCCCCTGCTTTCTCAACCTCCTCTTCCGTGTTTCTTGATGACTCTCTCATTTTTACTTTCCCTTTTCTCCTCTCTCTTTCTTCGTTCCTGTAACACCTCCCACTTCGAGTTATAAACTCGACTTCTTGCTCAGGTGGAGAGGGCTTTGTTGTGATACTGGGCTGAGAACTGGTCTGGGGAGTAATGTTGCTGGCAGGTCCAGCATAAGTCATCCTGAAGTGCTCATGAGGAGCGAAACATGGTTTTGGTGGTGCCGGAGGTGAAACAAGACCAGGAGCCGAGGTACTGCTTGACGCTCCCTGAGTGAAAACTCGGAAATTATAATTCCATGGAACAGCGTGAGTATTGGCGACGGGGAGCTGAGGTGGAGTTCGGATAACCGTTACCGGTGGTGAGGCTACCGGGGGTGAGAAGGTGATTCTGGGTTTGGAGGTAGAAGCATTCTGGCTGTATCCAGTGGTGTTCACTCCCTTTTCCGTCTTCAGCCTTGTCTGGCATCTCAGAACCTTAAGAGACAATAAGTTCCGGACTTCTTGCCTGAACCCCTCACAATCTCGCAGCTCATGGTCAGCTGCCCCTCCATGGTAAGGACACCCCGTACTCTCTTCGAATCCTGCTACCTGAGGGCGAAGGTAGCCTTCCCTCATTGCTACAGCAAAAATCTCCTTAAAGTAAGGAACCAGCTTATCCACTTCTGGTGTTGATCCTTCTCCCTTAGACTCTATCATATTTACACCACTGCCCGTATTATGGTTAGGCAGTGGGTTTGAGGTAACGTTGGGGAGGGAACCATTTCCCTCGATCTTCAACCACCCATTTCGGATTAAAGCGTGCACTCTCCCTCTGAGTGCCCCGCAGTTATCAGTTGAATGCCCTTGTGCCCCTCCATGGTACTCACAACGGGCAGTGGCATCATACCATCTGGGGTATGGTGGCTGGATTGGGTCTAAGGGGACTGGTACAATTTGGTTTATACCGACAAGGTATCGGTATATTTCACTGAGTGGGAGGGGAAGAGGTGGATCAGGGTTTCTTGGGGGTCTTGAATTATTTTGTGGTGGTCTTGGTTGAGAAGGAGGAGGTGGTCTTGGTTGGAAATTTGTAGGTGGGGCATATTGTGGGCGCGGTTGTAGATAATTTGGGAGGGGAGGTGGGATGTTTGCGATGGTTTGGCCATGAGGGGGAGGATATGGCCGGTAGTTATTTTGGGGGAATGGGGAATAATTGTTTTGACGGGTGACAGAATGTACCTCACCCTCCTTTTTCTTGCCAAAGCTGGCAGTCTTCTTTGCAGGGTTCTCTGCTGACTCTTGCAGTCGTCCCATTCTTAAGTTGGCCTCAATTCTCTCACCTGCCTGGATGATGTCAGAGAAGCTGTTGGAAGTGTTTCCAATCATCAAGTTGAAGTAGGGAGCCTTCAAAGTCTCGATGAACAAAGAGCATAGCTCATTGTCAGTCACCGGGGGATATACTTCTGCCGCCTTTTCCCTCCATCTCTGGGCATACTGCTTGAAACCTTCTCGATCTTTCTGTGCCATGTTCTGGAGGTCTCTCCTTGTGAATGCCACATCACAATTGAATTTGTATTGCTTCAAGAAGGTATCAGCTAAATCCTTCCAGGAGTGCAGCTTGCTCCTGTCCAATTGTATGCACCATCTTAGAGCCGCTCCGGAGAGGCTCTCGTGAAAGAAGTGAATGAGAAGCCTGTCATCTTCTGTTAGGGCAGACATTTTGGCAATATAGGTTGCCAGGTGGATGCGGGGATCTGAGTTCCTGGTGTACTTGTCAAAATCCGGAACCTTGAATTTGGGTGGCACCACCACATCTGGCACCAGTCTTAGTGATGCCACATCCACAGAGCCATACATATTCAGCCCTTCAATTGCTCTCAATCTTTCTTCTAGAGCAGACAGTTTCTCATTTTCTTTTGACTTATTTTCTCCCCCTACTGCGTGGAATACTCCCCCAGTTGGGAGATGAGGGGTGAAGTGAATGGGAGGGATCACATTTGAAGGGTATGGGTCGGTGTTTTGAACAGTTGGGTAATGAGAGTAAGGCAGGTCATTATTTGTGGTAACCGGATTGACAGTGATTGTCGGATCCGGGATGGGAGACTGAAAGGTAAAAGAAGTTGAAGCTTGATGAGGATCATTGGTTAGAGGTGGTGGAGGAGGTAATGGCAGGCTAGACTCTGCTATTGGTTTATTCTGGGACATTTCTCTCATTAGTCTCATAAGTTCTGAGACCTGGTCTTTCAATTCGGAAACTTGCCCCTGTAGGTTCTGTACTTGTTCCTGATCTTCCATTATCTTCTTTGTTCGAGATCTTGTTAAGTACACTCGCTTGGGCTGAACTGTGTGCTTGGTCAGACTTGCTTTGTTTGAAGCAATATTGATTTCCTGTGAGGGGTAAAAAAAGAAAATTTTAAATGAACTTTTTTGCAAAGAAACTAAAAGTCCTGGTCTGAACGAAGGATACAGTGGCATTTGAGAGCCAGGTTGAGATCTGTAAAAGGACAATCGCATCGACTTTATCATGGCATCGTCCGATAGTCTGACTGTGAATGACGGGATTGAATGCGAATTTATGATACCTGTCCATATAGCGCATTCAATTTTTCACATAACCCTAGCGAGGGAGTTCCTACGGGAGTCATATTATTCATTCACAAATTTACTAAACAATGATCCAAAAATCATTTCATTAACTGAATAATTTGTACACCATATTCTTTACATCGGCCTAGGCTCTGGGAGGTTCTTTATAATGAGATGACATTTTCTGAGATACTCATATAACCTTTCTTCTTGCTTGGCAGGATCGAATGCTTTCAGGGCATACTCGGATTCAGGTAATAGTTCTTGTTTTCCCTGTGCTATTGTTCTCTCCAGCTGGTCAACATTCTCTTTCAGTCCTTGATAGAGAGCAGCTTGTTTTTCTTTCTCTTTCCTTTCTTTAGCACACTCTTTCAAGATATCGTTGATGAGTAGTGCTTGTTCTTTTAATTCAAGCTTCTTCTTTTTGTTTTCTTGTTTATACTCTTCGATGAGTATTTCTTGGTATTTCATCTTTTCCTGAAGCTTACTATTCTGCACTTTTATTTCTTTGGCCTCAGCTTGAAGAGAGTCTTTTTCCTTTTCCCACTACACCTCTTGCTTTTCGAACTCCATCCTTTCGGCTCTTGCCTCTTCCTTGAGTCTTCTCACCCTTCTCTTAAGTTTCTGTTGTTGGTCCTCCAATTGTTTCATTCGTTTTTGCAGCTGTGAGTTCTCGGTATTTGCCTTCTGTAGCGAGTCATCCCGGCAGTCATCAGCTTCTTCTAATAGGGCGCTTTGGCGAGGGTCACTGTTCTTGAATTCTACAGTAGAGTGTTCTCGGTCTCTGTCAGCTCTCCATTTAAGATAATCGCCCGAGGCACTCAGGCCTTTTGGCGATCTCTCCATCAGGGTAATGTTTTCCCAAGACTTGCGAGCCATTTTCAACCCTTCCTCTTCCTTGAGCTCATGGTAGAAGTGACCTTGGTGGTATTCTTCAATGTTGATCACGGACTGTGTTGAGCCAAACTGCCTCATTACCAATGCCGGAGTGTAACTTGTGTATCCGGTTATTCCAATTAGGGACACCGACTGATTACCCCCTGTACCGATCAGAACGGATTGGCCTGACGTCCACAGCTTTCTCCAACAGTAATTATGGCCATTGAAACTCAAAATCCTTTCCCACCACTGCTGTTCATTCTTCAGACTGATTACTAACCGGGTCATTCTCTCGATGGGAGGTTGGTCAAGGTACCAAGTCAATCCCTTTGTCTCCACAGGACACATGTGACTGATAATCCAGAGGTATAACAGTTGAGAACAACACTTAAGGGATCCTTTGCCCTGTTGTCTGCAGTAGGTAAGGGTTAATAAAGTCTCCGCAAGGATTGCCGGTATTGGATTAATCTGCTGCCTTTCCACCGTCCAGAACACTTCCACCGCGTTGCAAGTTATGATTCCCAATGGTCCCGGGAACAAAATCAGACCATAGATTCCCAAGGCGAGTGCTACCGAAGCTTGATCCCACCGTTTCTCTCGGAGGCATTGATCTAACCATTTCTGGAGATATGTCCAATACCAACCATGCGTGTTTCCTTTGGTGGTTTCTTTTGACTTCAATTCTTCTGGGGGAGTACCCAACATATGTGCCAGTCGTTTCCAGGTCTGCCTATGTTCGAGGTGTAGGTAGATCCGGTTCTGTAATGAGTAAGGAATCCCTAGCAATGCCTGATATTCTTCCATAGTGGGAACCGTATCAATGTCATTGAAAGAGAATACCCCGTACTTAGAATTCCAAACCGACAACATGGCTTTTAATGCCGGGATTTGGACCTTGACTCTCATTAAGGTCGCAATCCTCCCGTACTTCTCTTCAAATCGTGCCTTGACCTGATCGGGAAGCGACCTCCATCCATTAGACAGACCCTCGAGGTCGTTCATTCTGACCTCTATTTTATTCAGATCTAATGAAGGTAGTGAGCTAGCGTGTGCCTCGGAAACATCATTTTGCGAGGGTACCGAGCTATGAGCTGATTTGGA
This sequence comes from Hevea brasiliensis, assembly GCF_030052815.1. Taxonomy (NCBI): domain Eukaryota; kingdom Viridiplantae; phylum Streptophyta; class Magnoliopsida; order Malpighiales; family Euphorbiaceae; genus Hevea; species Hevea brasiliensis. The sequence goes on along the minus strand of NC_079496.1, from coordinate 202,383 downwards.
CCAAAGTTTAGCATTCTGAACCTTTTCTGCCGACTGACTCGAGGATGCCATGATAAAAATGATGCCTATCCTTTTACAGACTCTTGGTTTGGTAATGCCTGTGAGAAAATTCGTTAGTAAGACAAATTAGGTAATTTTGAATCATACTGTTGACAGGGTGACACGTACACATTTATCAAAGTAGGAAAATGTGTAGGTGTTCTAGTAGGATTCAAGATTACCCTCAAAAGAAATGAACAAAAGGAAATTAAAGCAGAATAGGGTAAGAGTAAGTATGCCCCTTTTGTCCTATAGTAGGGAGACTCCTAACACCGGGTGAGCGCTACCTATCTGGATAGTTCTATCTTATGAGGTAGTTTACTACGGCTTTCAACTATTGTGATAGTTTAGCTCAGGATCTAATTTTCTAAAAGCCACAGGTTCCCAAATTGCCCCTCATCAGAACAAGAGAGCCCCATTCTACCCCCATGATATTATCGGAAAATTCCACGAGTATCACGAAGGATAGAACGAGTTTCAATTTGAGCGAAGCCTTCACAGATACTAACGGGTAGAACCCACTGCACGCTACATGACCCCCTCCTACTTTCCTAAAAGGGTAAGAAAGCCCGGGTTAGGACCAAAGTGTGTGAGGACATTGTGTAAGTGTTCAGTGTGTGAAGGGACACCTTTACCTCTTCCATTTTTCCCTTTTTCCCTTTTGTTGAAATGAAGAGCACTGTGAGAAATAGAACAGGCAAAACAAACAAAATAGTTAGCAGCAATAACAATAATTAATGTATAAAACATCGCCGAATGAGCCCATCTAACTATAATTTGATTTGACAAAATTAAATCTACTTTTGGACCACTAGACCGGGGTTAAGTCAGTCTTTAATGTTAGTCCCCAGTGGAGTCGCCAAGCTGTCGCAAGGGATTTCGCGGTCGCCTGGACGATCACTCACCGAAGTGGGAAGGAGTGAGGAGTCGCCACCTTAGCTTTGAGGGAAACTAAAGAAAACCATTTGGAGGAAAATGAAACCACTTCAAAACAGAGATTCTAGGTTCGGGGTCCGTAAACGGGTGGGGAAGGTGTTAGGCACCCCACCTCGTCCCTTAATAAGGGTAAGTAGATTTAATTTTGGCGTTCTTTATAAATTGGTTAGGAGGGCTTGAATAGGAATGTTAGTCCTTTTAGTAAAAGGAATATTTGATCTTTCACTAAATTCGGATTACCCAGATACATAAGTAAATGAGACAACCTTAGTGAGTTGGTGTCGCGAATCATTTTGGTTTTGGGACTATTTTACGTATAGGTTAAGATTTGGTGTGAGAATCGGATAAGAACTCTCCTCCGGTCTCTTTTAAGTTATTTATTAAAATTTTGGGAAAAGACCGGATAAGAACTCTCCTCCGATCTCTTTTAAGTTATTTATTAAAATTTTGGGGAAAGACCGGATAAGAACTCTCCTTCGATCTCTTTTAATGTTTATTAAAATCTTGAGAGGGGATCGGATAAGAACTCTCCTCCGATCCCTTTTTAATGGTTATTAAAATTTTGAGGGGAGATCGGATAAGAACTCTCCTCCGATCTCCTCTAGACGTTTATTGAAATTTTTGAGTTGAGACCGGATAAGAACTCTCCTCCGATCTCTATTAGATTTACAGGAGCCTGAAAGGGACTTTTCCGATCTCCCGGATTTTAATTTCGGCTATATGACATAAGAGCCTAAAGCTAAGGATTCTGGCATTCAAAGATGCTGGGGATAAGGCTTCTCGATACCTTTTGGCTAGATGGGGAAAACTAGACTTGATTTACCGACCTTCCATGTATTTATTTTACCAATATCTGTTAACGACCGATATATTTTGTTTTGTTTATTTTGGTTTTATTCTACTTTATGACCTCTTTGTCGAATTGCTGTTTACGTCAGCCTAGTAGTTTGGCTATCTTCCTGACACGTTATTCAGGTTCTCTCTTTTAAAAGAGACCCCTAAGTTGCAGTTACCTACGTCTTGCATGACCATTTACACGCTACTAGGAACCAGAAAAACTTGCATACAGAAATGACGAAGATTAATAAAACGACGGACTAATCAATAAAGAGATAACTCGAGAGTAATATTCTTTTGGGTCCTTTTGCACGAAATGAACTTGGAGAAAATCACATACGCAAGAAGAACAAAGAAAGTGCGAAAAATAAATGTAAACATTTAGTAAAACAGCAATATGAGCTCTTACCTGTGAGGAGCCAAATCTACCGAAATAGCTACGAGGTGGCGAATAGAGATAAGACAGTGGACTGATAAGCCAGAGAGCTGACGTTCGTCGGGAAGTGAAGGGAGCTTAGCTAAAATATAATCAGATTAAGATAAAAGCCGAGTGGAATGAAGTTTTGCTTAGACAGTGGGAATGAAAACAGAGATGATAAAGGGCTGAAAGTGAGGGTGTGACCAGATAATGAACAAACTGGAAATGTAGAGTTCCAGTATTCAGAATCCTTTTCAAGAAACACTTCAGAAAACTAGTTTCAAAAGTTTTTCCAATCAACACTTCAAAGTAGCGGAATAACAAACTAAATGGAGTTTTCAGAGTTCTTCCGCTATAATAACAGCCTCTCTTTTTTGTCCGTCCCTTGAACAGTTTTTCATGCTGGTATTTATAGGAATCGGGTGCTCCCCATGAAGGGTCAGGATTTATTTTGAGGGAGATGGAGGGTCAAGATTTCGAAGGACATGATCGGATGTCTAGGAATTAAAGAGAATCAAGATGAATGGCTGAGATCTCTCTTCAGAACATTTGTCCTTTTCTCCTTTCAATCTAACGGTCCCAAATCTTTTTTGTCCGGAACGATCTGAGGGCTAAGAGCGAAAGGCGCCGGTATTGTCGTCTCCTCTCTTGATCCAAGGGTTCCGGATTTGTCCTTACAAGTGAGATCGACGGCGGGGATTGGGATATACAGGACTGTCATGACATACCCTGGCACTTGTCAGCATTGCGGGCGATTCTTAGGCGTGCGGTGGAGATCTCGCCTGCAACGCTTTAACTACCTCGGCTCTGATTCTGACAACGGTTATTTGGGATTTGTCTCATTCCTTTTGTCTTCCGATCCCTCTCCTTGACACGCTCCTATTCCGATCTCTCATGTTAATCTCCCGTCTTCCGATCTATTATTCCGATCTCTCCTTTTCTCTGGTCCGGTCTGGTCAAAGCATTAATTTCCCCTTGATTCTCGAGGCGTTAAGCCGTTTTACGCTCGAGAATAAATGCTCATTTTCCCTATATATACCCTTGTCGAGAGACATTTCCTTCATCGATTTTCCTCTCTTCTTTTCTTACTTTCCTCATTCTGCTCCGGTGGAAGTTCTGGCTATAACTGTGGCTTTGATCTTTTTCCGATGGACTTCTTTACTCACCGACTGAAAATTTACGATCCCGGTGATCGAATGACCTTAACTTACGATGGTGAGAGAACTGGATTTGACCGATCTGTATTGCGGACCTCGGTTGTACCGATCTCGAGTCGCTCAACTGAGTTCATTCGGCTTCTCATCACATTGAGTGTTCCGACAGCGGCTTTCCTCCACATTGGGTGTTCCAAAGACCTCGGTTACGGTGGTGACACCCTTTGATCCGTCACAATGTGACATTCCGATCCCTAGAGATCGCCCAAATGATGTATTTTGTTTTCAATGTAATCCGATCTCTAGAGATCACAGAAATGATGTGATCCAATTTTAGTGTAATCCGATCCCTAGAGATCGCCCAAATGATGTAATCCGATCTTTTGAAAATAAAGACTTTATTTTGTCGGTTATCATCTTTTATTTTTGCATTGATTATTTTCCGATCTCTAATGTGATTATCCAATCTGGTGCTTTACCTGAATGACACTTAACTGATCCTTTATTCAAAATATTTAACTTATTATGCCGATCTCCAATTAACCGATCTCAGAACATTCGGATATTTGAGAGAAATGTCAGAACAGCTGTCGAGTCCCACCAATCGATGCGCCTAGAACCTCATGAGCATTAAATGCTCGGACTAGTATAAATAGGGGTGGGAGGGTTAGCCAGTTGTTCTCTCATTCCATTTTCAATCCCCTGCTCACAACTTCGAAGTTCTCTCATTTTCTCAAGTTCTTCCGACGCCGATCAGACTCCGGTAAGGGCTTTGATCTTCTTTTTTAGTTTAAGTTCTTTATTCCTTTTGAAAATGAGTGGTGCCGAAGGTCAGAGAGCGGCGAGCCCTCCTTCCATTCAGTTCTCATGGTCGTCTGATTACGAAGAGGTAGTCGGGCCAAGCACGCAACCTGAACCTCCCAGGGCTTCCGTTCAGTCGGGGGGTCATACCATCAAGGCGTGCACTGTTTGTGGAGGAGACTCTCCTATAGATGAGCTACCGTCGGTTCTTGATATCGATCCGCAATCATTTAGCCAAGAATACAACATTCGGCTGATTAAATGCGAGCTAATCAAGTGCCATGGCGATCTTCGTGTCGATCACTCCTTTGAAGGAATGACATGGTTATGGTGTACGAGGAAACGATTAAAGGCGGTCTTGGTTCCCTCTAGATGACTTCTATAAGGAGGTCCTAAAACTTCACCGAGCATGCATTGCTCAAATTCACCCTAACTCGTGGCGGATCTTGGTAGCCTTCCGAGGTCTATGCGAGCTAAGGGAATCGGACCTCTTTGCTAAGGTTTTCGCCGAGCCATGCACTAACTCGCCGAAAGGATGACGAACATCGGTTCTTTCAGTGAAGCCTCATTGCGGGCTCTTTTCCGATCTGCCCTCATCCCTTAAGAATTGGAAGAACCGCTTCTTCATTCCGAGGAGCAAAGATCCGAAGCTTTGAGGACTTCCCCCGTAGCTGGTGGTACCAGGGGCCTTTGCTTTCGAAGCATATTACCTTGAACCAGGAGGAAAGCTTAATAGTGATGGATCTGAAGAGTCAGGCCGCCACTCAAAAGTATTCTTGTTTGGATGCGGTGGCTAGAGTTGCACCATTGGACCATTCAATCGCTCCACCGCCAAGACCGCTAACTTCCGCTCTTTGAACTCGGCATTGGTATTTTCTATATCTCAGCTCTCAGGTCCTTAGAGATCTAACTTACCTTTTCTTTTTGCAGGTATTGCTGGTGGTGATGGTTCTAGGATGAGTAAGAATGACAAAGAGATCTCTGAGAATAAAGGAGATGAAGCGTTGGAAATGCTTGAACACGGCCATGAACACAGGGAAGTACAAGGACCCGCCTCAACCTTCGGATCTGCCGACCGCTGAAGTCCGTCCGATCTCCTCCTAGATTGGAAGAGCGACCTCGGCTCTTCCGATTGTTCCAAGCAGAGAGGGTCCTTCTCAATCTTACGGGAGGACCTCTTCTCGTGGCGCTTCAGTCTTGATCGATTCCTCAAGAATAGCCGGATGTTTCGGAAAACCCGGTTTGCCAAAGTCTTGGGGCTTATATATTCCTTCAGGAGGATCGGGACAGGCTATCCTCGAACAGCCTTGATGATATCTTGACTCAATCCATGAGTCTGAACGTGGAGTGCCTAGTGAATCAGACCATGGTTCGGGAAAAGATTCAGCGTCTGGGTAAGGAGATCGGGAAGAAAAATCAGGAAGTGGCTTCCCTCCGATCCCAACTCTCATCCGCTCAAGATTATATATCTCAAGTTGAGGGGCGGGCGAAGTTTTATGAGGACAGGGTGGCCGAACTGAATCTTGTTCTGGCTGAAAGGAATCGGGCTCTCGGAGAAGTCCAGGCGCTACAGGCCAACGAAGCTGCTCAGGTCGCCCAACTCATCGAAGAGCTTAAAGAGAAAGACGGGGAGCTTAAGGAGAAAGATGAAGAGATGGTGACGGGAATAGCCGGGGCCTACGTGAATGCTCACAAGGACCTCTTGGCCGAACTCCAGAAGCGTTACCCGGGGGAGGACTTCTCTTGGATGGCCGACCTGGCTCCTGAGGGTGACGATGAGGACAGTGAGGAGGAAGCCGAGGGTGGGAGAGAGAGTGAGCAAAATGTAAATCAGGCTGGGGGTGATCCTCCAGCCTAATAGTTTGTACAAAAAAAATGAAATGAAATGGGCTCTCTTTTGTTCAATGAATGGATGTGATTGGAAAATCTCTGAATTGCCTAAGTATTTGATTGTATGAGCATAGCGAAACAAGAACTAAATGCAATTATTAATCTAAGTATAAGAGATCGGAAAGCACAATAAGCATGAGATCGGTGGGGAAGAAATGCTGAGTGGGACTTGATTAAAATTGAAAATTTAACTAACACTTAAAATTGGAATCCTTATTGAACCGAACCAAAACCTTAACTCTTAAACTTTCGAAAGGGAGATCGGTGAGCGATAGACTGGTAAAGCTTTTGACTGATGCGAGAACTTAACAATTTGATCTAATTCTTTGTGAGGAGAGATCGGAATTGTAACAGCCTATCAAAGAGGAATCGGAAATGTGATTAGCTGTCCGAAGGAGACTTAGTACCGGGGATCGGTTTCAAAGTTTTATTGATTTTGGGGATCGGCCAAAATATGGTGTCGACAGTGCTTTTGATGTTGAAGGAATTCTGGAAAAAGTGAATAATTTAAGGTAGTTTGTTGAGATTGAATTTGGAGAAATACAGGAATTTAGATCTTTTTAACATGTTCTTATGAATGCACTTGATTCCAAGATTGATGAAACTTTGATGATGATTTATAAAATTGTGGATGAGTTAACCAAAATCAAAGTTCATCCGGGTCTTTCAAGCACTAAAGCTGGAGAAACCAATAAGGCTACTGCTACTGGTTCTGTTCCATAAACAGAAAAAGAAAAAGAAACAGAAGAAGAGGAAGAGGAAAAAGAAGAAGAAGAGGAAGAGGAAGAGGAAGGAGAAGAAGAAAAAGAAGAAAAAGAAAAGGAAACATAACAAGAAGAAGAGGAAGAAGAAGAAACTGAAAAAGAGGAAGAAGAATCAGATAATGAAGATTCTAGCAATGATACTGATGGAAAAGGAGGCAGTGAAGAAGAGATTGGAGATGACATGAGTGACACTACTTCTGAGCAGGAACCACAGACTCCTGCTCCTGCTGCACTTGCTAAAGGAAAAGCAAAATCAGCTAAAGAGGAACAAAGAAGTAAGCAGAAAGAAGAAACTGATAAACCATCTAGCAAAAAGCCTACTGCAAAATCTGGTACTGCTGTTGCATCTGAGTTAGCTCCTAGCCCTATTGTCCCTTTAATACCTGGAACTGCAATGGTTGCTGAAATCCTTCAAACTTTAAGTGATAAACCTGTCAAGCCAAAAAGAGTGAGGATGGCTGCTCCGAGACAAATCAGAAGAAGCTCTAGGCTGAAAGAATAGATCACCTTACTGGATACTTACTGATTTTATTTTGTCTGACAGTTTGTCTCTTAGTTTGATGCTCTGTTTGCTATTTTTAGCTTTTTGGACATTAATTAGTTTGCTATATTATCTACTATTTTGTCTATTTTAGTTCATTGCACTTAAACTGATTTTTGGTTTATACATATGTGCATGTTTTCTCCCATATTCTTTTGATGCTGACAAAAAGGGAGAGAAGTGAATGATTGACATTGTTGGTATAGCTTGTGATTAATATATTGTTGATATAGCTTGTGAAAATATATTGTGCATATTTAGTTAGTATTTTAGTCATACTTGCCTAAAACTCCTTGTGACTAAAAATGCTTATGAATATTTCATTGGAATTATTAAGGGGGAGTTATTTGTTAATATGTGTTTATATAGGTATATACATAGGGGGAATTATTCCCACATACACATTCATACACATACTCACACTTGTCAATTCTTACATGGTGATTCAATTGAGTTTTGTTATCATCAAAAAGGAGGAGATTGTTGAACCCATGAACTCAAAAGAGCATAGATTTTGATGATAACAAAACTCAACTAGAATCACACTAACCTGGTTTTAAGTGTTTTGCTTCTCTAAGGATAAAGAAAAAGATTCATAAAGTTGATGATGAACTTGTATTTTAAAGAAAGGTTGACATCTTAAGATAACACAAGATAAATCAAAGACAAAAAAGAAAGAAAATGTTACCTTCCAAGTTGCATTGAAGATCAAAATTGAAAGTACATAGTTTAGAAGTTAGTTTAAACTTTAAGGATTGCTTGTAAAAAGATTTGAGGAGTAGAAGCCAATGATACTTATTTTTAATCCCTCAAATTCTTATCCTAAGTTTTCAAAACTTATTTTTGAATCATCAATGGCCTAAAAGTATTTTATTATAATTTGGTGTAAAGTTTTAAAGTTTTCAAAGTTATGCAGAAAAGTTTTTCTAGTATGCTAACTGTTTGCTACTAGTTCTGGTATGCTAACTGGGCTAACTATCTCAACTCTGTACAACATCGCAGAAAATGATAAAATAATGGCTATTTTCTTGAAATTTGAAATTGTAACATTCGAATGAGTTCTCAAACAGTCAGAAATGATCCAAAACTATAAATACACTTACCCTTGGCCATTTTGCACTTAATGAAAGTCTCTCTACTGTTCTTAACCTTTTAAGATCATTAAAACTTTTATTCAAAGTGCTCAAATTGTCTTTATTGCTCATCATTGACTTACCTACTCATCTCTTCTTTATAGATTTTATTGTATTGAGTGAGATTGAGTTTTAAACACCTTCTTAGCATTTATGAGAAGTCATACAAGCACCTATTGAAGCTTGATTGTGAAAAGTGTTTGGGATAATACTTGGTAGAAGTGTGAAGCTACTTGTAAAAGCTTTGGTGTGAACATTTGTAAAAGGCTTTTGTCACTTGCCTTTAAAAGAGAAGATTAGTGAAGTGAAGACTCAAAGTGGGATCTTTGAGAGAGTGGATGTAGGCTTGTTAGGCCGAACCATTATAAAAATTCAGTGTTCAATTCTCTCAACCCTTACTTTTTAAATTTATGCACTTTAATTTTCTGGTTGAAGTATTTTTGCTGAGTTGAAAATTGATACTGTTTACTGTTAACTCTGCTACAAACTGAGATAATTTGTTTACTGTTGAATCTGCTGATATCTGATATAATTTGCCTACTGTTATATCTGCTGTCAACTAATATATTCTGTTTACTGCTCTGTTTGCTGTGCTGTGATGTTATTCAGATTACTGAAATTTTTACTGAGTGCAAATATATTCTTTTAGATCAGTATACTGCATGTTTTTAAGCTAACTTTGTATCAACTAATTATTTGAATAATATCGCACATATTTCACAGTAGAAAATTAGGTTGAACTAAGCTACAATTTTTTAAAGATTTTGAGTAAAAACAAAAAAATTATTTTAGTCCAATTTACTCCTCTTGGACATATATATATATATATATATATATATATATATATATATATATATATATTTTATATTTTTTTTTTTTTTTTTGTGTTTCAAACATCAAAAAAATGTGAAAATTTTCCTTATAGCAAATAAGTAAAGTCTTAAAATGAAACTTCCTCTCTTTTTTTCTTTCCTTTGTTTCTGCGGAACTAAATGCGTTGTTTCTGCTGCTTGGTGGCTTTTCCTTGCTCTCTCTAGGTAGGGGATGGCAAAATCCTCACTGGAGAAGTGGGGTTTTGTCCCTCCCCGCTCTCCAACAGGGGTTTTTGTGTATAAATAATGTTGGGTTTGTTAGAGACAGATCCAGGTCTAAATGGAAAGGGATTTTGCTAGATATGTCAATTATTTGGTCTTGAGTTGTTTGCATGTAGGTGTTTGGATACGTTCTCTGTTTTCCAAGGGTTGTGATTCATGCCATTTGTCATGGGAAGAGAGACCCCGAGGGTCGAAGAGTTTGGCTCACTAGTCTTCGGACCATGGCCTACCCCTTCGGCTAGATGATAATGAGATGCCATGTGGCTCGCTTTCTTCCTCTTCTTCCTCTTTTGCTTCTTCCCCTATAAGTTTGATCTATCCATGGTGCAAAGTTTGGTTGTTTGTTGTTCTTGGGTCCTAAGGCTTGCTTAGCAATTGGGGAATGAAATTTTTGTGAGAAATCTCTCCTTGGTGGGCTATAGCAGAATTCTATTCGTCTGAGCTTTACTTTGTCATAAGCTTCCTCGGTTGGACTTGTAGGTTGAAGATTTGAATGATGCCTGGAATATACTCTGCTTTGGAGTCTTCTCAATGCCACTGGTCTTCCATATGGGTGTGTAATGCTAGGGTTTCTAATTTTCTGTTGGGTCTCTGGCCTCCCCTCTGATAATGGGCTAGGAAGTCCTTAGGGCCCATTTTAGTTACTCAACTCGTGTTTCTAATTTGGCTTATGAGTTTTAGGTAATGTTCTTAAGCTAGGTTTCTAGTCTTATGCTGTAATGTTGGATTCCAGTGAATCCTTTAATATGTACGGGGCCTAGACTTAATCTGCAATGAAATACTACCTATTGAGAAAAAAAATAAATAAATAAATAAAATGAAGCCTTACAACCAACCTTAGCTGAGACTGTTCAAGACATCCTGGCTTTTGTTGTTATCTTTGAGAGTTGTACTTTTCATTTTGTTGGAAGAACTTCCAACGAATGTGCCCATCTGTTAGCTTCTAAAGCCATGAAGGATGAGGATTTCATGTTCAACCACATGGTTCAAGTTACCTTTGTGTCTGCTGTTTTGCCTTTATAGGCTTCGAATAGAAACACTCTCTCGACCTAAAAAAAAAAAGGTCTCGGCCTGATACTTTCCAAACTCTAATTTATTGAACTCATGGCCTTTTGACAACTTACCTGGACTTCTGCAGTCTTCCGATCATACACTCTGACATCACATTACATGTAGCGTTCATATTCAGCGGAAAAAGTACATAAGAGGGAAAGCAGAATTTTATGCAAATACAAAGTAAATCTTTCATTTAGGATTCCGCTGCCACTTCAGACAGTGAATGTGAAATAACACATCACATTATTAAACATGAATCTTTCATGGTAAGGTTCAGCTATCTCCATTGAATTGAAAAAGAACACGAAGACAGTCCAGATTCCCCACAGCAGAGGATATCAATCTTTAATATTGGATAAAGTGCAGGTCATTATTAAATGATCGCATTAAAAAGATGCTAACAGTTCAGAATGGAAGCAAAGTCAGTACCGTCCAATGAAAGAGGTGACTAAAAAGATCAATACATCCGAAATTTTTCCTTTGTTTTCTCAAAGACCTGTTCGGCAATAATGGCCCCATTACCATCTGCCCTTATAATCTCCAAATTAGCCTTTTGATAGTAGGCAGTACCTCGCAATGCATCCGCAATAAAATCATCAAAGCCAATGGCAATAGCTGCTTCAGCCTTGGCTCCATAAACCAACCTCTGACAACAAAACACTACAAACTGTTATGCCTTAAACCATGAAGACAAGAAACATAGGACACGACTAAATAAAAGCATAATACACCTTAATTCTTGAAAGGTGGACAGCACCGAAGCACATTGGGCATGGCTCACAAGAGGCATACAATTCACAGTCAGAAAGCTCAATCTTACCAAGTTTTTTACATGCCTGGCAAGGACACAAAACTGGATTCAGCAAGGGGAACGGCTTTCAATAGCACCATAACTGAGGTCTATAAGCATCTTACTGAAACAAATTCATCTCAATAAATATCACAACTAATAAGAATTGGCAAAAAAACAAAATATCCAGAGGTGCCTAATTCTGGGGTTATTGACAAGGACTAGTCAATATGAACTGGGCGTTGAAACTTGAAAGCAGCCAGTCAATATGAACAACAAATCAAGCAAATAAAATTTACATATCAACAGCTTAAGTTTCTGTCAGAAATGGAAATATTTCATTTCTATAGGACCACCATCATTCCTTCCTGCAAAACATCTTTCGTAACTTAAAAATGCTTGAAAACCCTACGTATCTAATCCAATAATTGCACAAAAATGGCTGTTAAAGTGACCACAAAAGAAAACCTCAGCACTTACTGCAATAGCATAACAAAGAAAGGCTAAGAGGGAAGTTCGCTATTGAACATAAACAGAGGTAAACAAGTTTAGAAAATGTTTGGAGCAAAACAAACAACAAATCAAGCTTCAAATGGTATAGCAAATAAACAGTAAGAAAAATAGCATATAAAACCCAGAAGAATATTTGGCAAGTGAAAAAATGATATTTATGGGTTAGCAGACAGGTAATTAAAAGTATCTGCTGAAGCAATATGGAAACAGGAAAGATAGAGATCTCTGGATTATCCAAGGATAATTTAAGATAAGGCGCATCTATGTTTAAAATGAAATAACTGCTTGAAATGGATTGAATAAGAAACGCCGTTAACTTGAAAAGTACAATTTCATAACAATATGACCATCAACATGCCAATTGTACTTCAAGGTATCTGTAGCATTTAGGGCATGAAGTGGCTAGATGTAGAAGTAATCAAATAGTCTACAACTTCTTATCCAACTGATACACCAGAGAGTACAGTTAGACAGTAGAACGCACTATAAAAATCAAAAGAGTTTAGTTCTGGTTTTGATTTGACTCTTTTCAAAAGATCCAGAAGCAAAATGAGGGGGGATGGCGTGTGCAGCGAGTAGGCTTAAGGGCTTATCTCTCTCCTCCTTAATCATCTAGTAGAGATGCAATATCGACAAGATAAATCAAAGAGATAAAAAGGGGGATCCTCATATTCAGGGTATCAATCTAACCTCCCTTATTGCAGTAACCTCTGCATGGGCAGTAGGATCTGTATTCCTCAAAACCAAGTTGTGACAACTGACAATCACCTCATCATTATGTACCACAACAGCACCAAAAGGACCACCATCCCCACATTCTACTCCTTTATAAGCTTCTTCGACTGCTTTAGTTAAGAATTTGTGATCTCTATCCTGCACAGCTGATTTAGCAAGCACAGATAAAAAGTAGTATGATGAGTATCTGGAACAACAATTGCGGAGGAAAAAAGTGGTGAAAAGAAAAAAGAAGCAGGTAAAGAAGGCGAAGAGGAAATACCTTCTTGATGACCAACAAATGCAGTGGCCACAGAGATGGTTCCATCCTTAGCTTCCACCACTGAAATATAAAAAATAGAAAAAGACTGATTTCAACATATTTGCGAATGTGGAAGAGTGAAATTGTTAATTAAACTAAAACCATAGGATTTTAAAACAGAATCAGAAGGCGAAAGAAATCGAGAACCTGAGGCATATTCCAAACAAGAGAAACATCAATGAGTAAAGAGTCTGCTACTTACCATTAGCGTCGTCCATGTCGATGATGGATGCCCCAGAAATGCAAATAGGTTAATTCGTACAAGAATCTTCCTCTTCTCTCTGTGGATTGAGATCCAATCAATACGTATATTTGGAGGTATGTTAATCAAAATACTCCCTTTTTGCAGAAAAGCATAGATGTGGAAATTTCGACCTAAAAAACCCCAAACTTGGGAGACCAGAAACGAAAACTGCTTCTATTTGGCAAATAGGGCCAGAAATAGAAACTTGGGATTTGTTAGCCTGTGCAGGCCTCCCGCCATACGGTCGGTTTAGTTTTGCACCAAATTGAATCGATAAAATCAGAAATTAAAAATTAAAAATTTTAAAAATTAAATCAAATTTATTATTAAAAGAAAATTGAATCAATTAAATAGATAAATATAGGTTTAGTTTGATTTTAAATGGATCAAATTAAATTTTATAAAATTTTATATTTCAACATTAAATCTCAATAATAAAAATATTAAAAAAAAATAAAAATTAAAACATAAAAATTGTAGTGTTTTCTTGATATATATATATATATATATTAGTAATTTTGATTCAATTTGATTTTTTTATTTTTTTATAAAAATAATCGAACTAAATTAAAATTATCAAGATTTATAAATTAAATTGAACCGATTAAATTTTAAAATCAAATTAATTAAATCAATTTGACTCAGTTCAATTTAATTTTTCGATTTAAATCAAAATCTGCTCTCCCCTGCTCGCTAATGGCCACCAATCGGGTGAATTTCGGTTCGTAATTGACAGTTTAGGGCCTGATCAATGGACAAATTGGACTTAAATTAACTAGCCGCGGCTTCAGCAAATTTTAGTTTTAGTCGGTTTCAATTTGATTTTGATCCGTTTTCATTTTAACTAGCAAAAGAGTCTCGTGGTACATCGGGTATAAATCAAACCGAAAATTTTATATTTGATTGATTTTGTTTGTATATAACATTGGATTTTTAAAATAAGAATACTAATAATAAAAAAAATATGAATATAAAATAATTTTAAGTTTTATATGACAATATAAAATATTTATTTTTAACAATTATATATAATTAAAAAAATAAACAAAAAAGAACATAATAAATATAGATAAATATTAATAAATAAATATCTCATAAAATTAGTAAGAATTACTTAAAAAGTTTACTACTAATATTAATATGATTGTACCGATTAATAAGGATAAGCAAAGTTTTTTTGAGAAAAAAAAAGTGTCCAAGCATTTTCACCGATTATTCTTACTCACTTTCTCAAGAGCTAATAAAAAAATAACGATAAATTTACATGCTAAAGAGTAATAGTAAAAAAAAATAATAATTGTAAAATCTAATAATTAACTTAATTAGGCGAAGCCTATTGGCCAATGATTTATCTGAAACTATTTCTACTTGGAACTTTATATCAACTATCAATGATGCAACAAATTCACCTCCTCTCAGGATTGACATCGAAAAACTCGTTTGATTTTCATTCACAAGGAAGAAACAAATTGATTTTTGAGCTGTAATCAACAAATTTTTAGCAATAGAATTATACACAAAAATACGTAAATGCAATAGAAGAAAGGCTATGTATCTCTTTCTAGGGGTGGTCTCATCAACCTCGAAAATGTGCAAAATTTTGAATGATAAATCATATGAATCTTCTACTATATTACTCAAAGAAACTATAAGTACTTTTTTGAACACCATGAATTTGTGTCATGAGAGAATGAATGTAATATTGATCTTTTGCATTAGATATTAAGTTGTTGGCAAATATTCCTGTTAAAAGACTGCATGTTTTAACTTATAAGATGATCAAAGCAGTTTATAAGTTCTAAAAATAAATTTATTACTTTTTTATAGTTTTTTTTGACTTATAAGTTAAAAAAAAAAAAACTGGAAGAACAAAGTTTTAACTCGTTTGATTTTCATTCACAAGGAAGAAACAAATTGATTTTTGAGCTGTAATCAACAAATTTTTAGCAATAGAATTATACACAAAAATACGTAAATGCAATAGAAGAAAGGCTATGTATCTCTTTCTAGGGGTGGTCTCATCAACCTCGAAAATGTGCAAAATTTTGAATGATAAATCACATGAATCTTCTACTATATTACTCAAAGAAACTATAAGTACTTTATTGAACACCATGAATTTGTGTCATGAGAGAATGAATGTAATATTGATATTTTGCATTAGATATTAAGTTGTTGGTAAATATTCCTGTTAAAAGACTGCATGTTTTAACTTATAAGATGATCAAAGCAGTTTATAAGTTCTAAAAATAAATTTATTACTTTTTTATAGTTTTTTTTTACTTATAAGTTAAAAAAAAAAATTGGAAGAACAAAGTTTTAAATTTTTTTCACAAATCTTATTTAATATATTTTTAATTATTTTAATAATAATTATATTTATAAGTTATTTTTTACTAAACATATTAATTACTTATCAACCACTTATAAATATTATAACTAAACATATAATTACTTAAAATTTTAAATATTTATAAATTTAAATTTACTTATAAATTAATTTTTATAAATTAAATCAAATAATACCTAAATCAGCAATTAAACATCTAAAAATAACCAAGAACGCTATGCCACTTTTATTAGCTAGGTCGGTGTAAAAGTTCTCCTTTTTTCTTCCCCATGCATTGCCCTTCAGCTTACACCCCCTTCCCTTTCAGCTCATACTCCCTTCACTTCTCCATTTTGTTTTTCTCTTAATTTCATTTTCCTTCTTCATTTTCTCTTCTATCGAGGCTTTTGTTTCCCAAGAAAAAGTGAAAATCACAGTTCCACACAGCAACCATAGGCATCGAATGCAATCGCTCACGCCTCACCACCATCGTCTTCCTATCCATTGCCCTTGCCTTCCTCTATCACTCTGCTCAACAAAATCACAGTCCCTCCCTCCATCTACAACGCCCTTGAAGGACAATTGACTTCTCTTTTTCCCTTTATCAATCTCCTTTCTTTGTCCTTCCAAGTCTCAACTTCTCTTCTTTCCTTTAATGGTCTAAACTTCCTTTATCCTCTCAAGTCTCGACTTCCTCTATTCGCGACAAAATCCCCTAGATTGCTATTGAATTATTGGTGACTAAAATGTATTTTGAATTTTCTTTTCTGGTTGTAAGTAAAATGAATTTCCTTAGTAATATGTTTCAGTTAGGCATTGTTCACTAGAACAATTAATTGGGATTTTCCTTTAATGTATAACATACAAAATTACCCGTACAATATGGCAAATTGTTATTATCATTTTATTTTATAAAATTTAATTAGTTTTTTCATAAGCTATAAAATTTAATTAGTTAAAAATAAAAATAAAATTTATTCCTCTCATTTTGTAAATATAAGCTTTTTTTTTCTATTTGTCTCAAATTATAATTCACTTCCATTTTCAAAGTAGTTAGTTTATTAGTTCTCTAATATGTTAATCTTTAATGTATATTTTTATTAATAAATATCCTAATCGCTTTTTTTTGGTAAAAGAATATTTGAAATATTATTGGAAAAGATAGCATGGAAAATGTTATTTAATTATTTTAAAATTTAACTAGTAAATTATAAAAAAAAAATTAAAAAGCAAAAAAAAGTTTGGCATTGTGTCAGAGAATTGAGAAAAAAAATTATACAAACAATGTCTTAGTTATCATTAGACTAAAAAAAAAATTAATCAAAAAACACTTAAAAGAAAAATGGTGTTTGAAAACGGTGGAGTGTGTAATGGAATCGTAGAAGGGTCATTGGTGGATCCAGACTCTTATAAAAAAATATATAATTTTAAAAGAATGTGTAAAGAAGTAAATTAAAAAAAAAAATCCAATCCTTAGTTTGTTATTATGAACAGTGACAAGGGTCAAATTTTAGAATGCATTTAATAGCTTACTTGATTTAATTATTGAGTGTAACTGATATTCGATAGCTAATAGTTGGTAGTTGACGGTCGATAATAATCAGCTTATGTTAAGTATTTAATAAAATTATATTTAGTTATTAATATGGATATATAATGTCACGACCCAACCTATGGGCCAGACCGGCACTAGGACCTGGGCCAGCCTAAAGCCCCCGAAGCCCGTAGTAAGCCTAACTATTCATTAATCTAACTCTAAGGCCCATTTGGGCCCAATATCAAGAAATCAATCGAACGGAGTCCAGTCATAAAGTGGACCTTTCAACGGGGAGTTTTTGGATCACCCGACCTGTAAACAAAATATATCATTAATTGGGGAGCTCAGCTCACCCTCCACATACTCATTAGCATAAAAATAAATGGGAGCTCAGCTCCCTCATCCAATCCATCAAACAGGCATATCATTATATGTTTACAGATCCAACATGATAATAATATTACAGACCAAAATCAAATAAATACTTCTAACACATGCGGAAATTCTAGGAGTTAATAAAATTACACAAACATTGATAAACAACCTGCGAGGAAAGGAAGCATGTTAACCTCAAAAATATCCTCCTGTGGCCTGGAAAAATATTGAACAGAAGTGAGCGTTCAACTCAGAGAGTAAAATATCAATTTTAACCATAATCTCTATAACTATCTAAAACTAATGCACCCTGTAGAGTGAAATGCAACATCAACAATATTTTCACATCATAACATCAAAAAGGTAATCTGGAGCACTCACACACCCAGTAACATCAATCATAATATATATGGGAGCTGATCCCCTATACAGCTCTCTTAATTCCAATCGTGCAAATAAGAACTCAAATTTCGGACTTCCACTTAATAACCAAATCGGGGTCCCAACGAAGAACTCAAGCCGTGTCTACCTCGAAGGACTGGGTCGCAGCGAAGATCTCAAGCCGTGTCTACCCGTCCTATCCATAGTCCACACCACATCACACGCACGCCAACGTACGCACACTGCTCCAAATTACCACAACAACATCCATGGCACTTTAACAGTTATCAATGCAACATAAATCGTGCCTAGAGTTTAACTACATAAATATATGCATATAAGTGATGCATGGGTATGCTTGAACATATAATAATAGTGAAATTACAATTAAAATTAATATTTTACTCACAGACTTGACAACGGTTACTGTGGCGGTTGGGCAGAGGAAGAAGGTTGTCCCAGCTCACCTGACAATTACATTATAATTATTTAATACAAATGACTCAATACAATCAAGAAAAGACCAATTACGTCCTAAGTCATGCCGAAAATTCGGCAGAGTCTCCCCTATACCTAGGACTTACCCAACCTGCAAAATAGCTCAAAACACACTTCTATATTCACAATCCATATATCCACAACTCAATCACATCACACAGCCCCTCCTGGGCCCATCCAATCAGTCATCCATCACAATATGTAAAATTTCAATTTAGTCCTTATAATTGATCATTTTTGCAAAAACTACCCAAACAAGCTCTAAAAATTCTAAAACTTTGCCCCGCTGTCCTTAGCAATATCACTAGGCTATTGCAAAAAGAATCATAATTTTCTGAGCTACCACGAATATTTTATGAATTTTTAATCCTATTTAAGCACTAGAAAATTACGAAAAAGTAAGGTTCGGGTTTACCTTTGCCGATTCCGACTTCGGGAACGCTCGACGCGTCGACAATGGGGTAGCCAAAACCTCGGTCCAATTCGGAGACTTTTCTGCGTAACGGTGCATCGGCGAAATTTGCAGACCCGGTCAACTGTCGAATTTCCGCGAATTGAGGATACCTACACGAAGCCCACAACACGGGGGTTAGTACATAAATTTTTCAGAAATTTCTAAGCTCATTTAATGCTCGGAAAAACACTGCGAAGTTTTGTGGGACCCACTGAAAAACGGTGTCGGAAAAATTCGAAATTTATGTCTCCGCGAAGCTCTCGACGAGTGGAACGCTCTGGTATTCTCGATTTTCTCGTGGGATTCACGGTTTGCGAGAAATCTAGCCCGAAAGTCAAAATGAGCTAAAACTTCCCGAGCAAAAATTGGACAAACCGCTCAATGGATTTCGGCGTTCTTGGTGTCTATGGAAAGCTCTCGACGAGTAGATGATTTTAGACACAAGACCCGGTCCAATTGGTGGCCGGATCGGCCGGATTTTGGCCAGGAAGTCGAAACGTCGCAAGCGCGAGGGAGGAGAGTTCGCGCGCGTTTTCCGGCGGTTTGGGGCGGCGGCCGGCCGGGGGAAGGAGGTGGGACGGTGCGCCTGTGAGCTGGGGTGGCGGGGGAGGTGGCTGGCCGGCGGGCTGGGGCGGGAGGAGAGAGAAAATGGGAGAAAGAGAGAAGGAGGAGGAGACGCGCGCGGGAGGAAGAAAAAGGGGAGGGAGCCGATCCGATTCGATCTGTCCGATCCGGTCTGGTTCGATTCTGCCGGTTCGATTCGAAATATAAAATTTTAAATTTTTACTATGCCTCGGGACCGAAAACGAGGTCCAAAAATTCCAAAAAAATTTCAGAAAACTCAGAAAAATTCGTAGACTCCAAATATATTTTTAGTTTTGCCACGTGGTCTTTAAATTAATTTTTAAAAATCATCAAAGTTTATATTTTCGGAAAATCGAACCTGATTTTTAAGACCTGAAAAATCTCAAATAATTTCTTAAAATTTAAATAAAATTAAAATATCAAAAATACTCATAAAATAATAAAATTTAAAATTTTGGGGTGTTACATATAAAGTAAATATATAATTAATTTATTTGTTATATCATATATTTATTTTATTATTAAATTAAATATATTTTATTAATTTATTATATCATATCATTTTATTTATTATTAAAATGTTATTTATTTTATTAGTTTATCATTGTGTTTCAAAATTAAATTACGGAGTACTTGATCATAAAAGACATTTCTAAAAAAAAAAAATTAATAGAGCAATAATGCTGCTGCGTAAAAATTATTTTTACATAAGTAAATAATTTCATATATTTTTTACATTAAATACTTGAATGATTATATAACTAAAATTAAGTTTTAACATTATTAAATTTAATAAAAAAATATTTAAACAATTAAACGGTGTTAAAATAAGAGATTTGAAGGACTAATGTTCCCAATTCATAAAGCGAAAAGGATTATTTTTGTGAAAAAATAAAATAAATATTTAATAATTAATAAAATAAATATTTAATAATTCTAAAATAACTATATTTTTAAAGTTGATATAAATTGTTGCAGTTTGCCATTTTATTAATTTTTTATATTTATTACTTTGATTCAGTCGATTTAAATATATATTAATTATTTAAATACCTATCAGTTATCAATTTATTCCAACAGTTAAACCAAACACTCCTTAAATGTTAACTTAATGTCGTGGATATTTTTATATTTATTATATTAATATAATTAATAAATATAAAATATTTTAATTCTATTTTATATTAATATATCTAATATAAAAATTATAATTATTCAAGTAATGGGTGAGTAGACAAATAACTTATGAATTGATAATAAACTATGGTATAGATTTTATATGTTTAACAGATTTAAATGAATTATTCGGTAGAATGGTAATAATTGACCTGTAATATTTCAATATAGTTTCCATTGATCTACAATTAATTTGTAATAATGAGTTTTTAAGATTTTCATAGGTGATCGGCCATACAACAAATGAAAAATAAAGAGAAAAAAAATAAAAAATAAAAAAATTTATTTTTATTAAATAAAATATTATATTTTAATATAAATTTTATCTAATTTAATCAGTTAGATAAAATTACAATCAATTTCAGGAGTATAATTTAAATTGTTAAAACAAAAAATTTGAATTAAAATATAAATTTATAAAAGTATTAGAATTTTGATGTAATTAGATTTTATTTTTTTATATAAATAAAAATAATTAACTAATTTGATGCACGTGCTTTGCTTAAAAGCTAGCAGATTATAATTATAATTATAATTATAAATAAAATTATAGATAAGGTTTTTGGAGGAAGGAAGGCCATCAACGGCGTCCATGGAGATCATTGAGATTTTGATTTTGAGGCCATCATCCACTCTCATCTGATGCTTCTTGAGTTCTGACTCTGTGTGAGTAAGCGTGATTGTGGACTGCTATGTACATTGTAAAGGCAAGCCTACTGAAGCCGGCGGGAGTAGTAGGGAGGCCTCGTTGTGTTCCACGTCCTGCATTCATGTTTTGCGGGAAAACACTCGCAATCTCAAAATCGTCATCGTCATCATCATCTGCTCCCATTGCTACTCAATCTTCGCTGCTCCCTTCTGCCGTATTGCCCGTTACTCCGGTCCTCAAACCTCTAGGGCTTCCCCCCTCCCCTGAATTGGGCCTTCTCTCTCTCCTTTTTGTCCTATCTACGGTATATGCTATCTACGGTGTTTTTTTTTTTTTTTGGTTTATAATGTTATATACATATTTCAATTTGTCACATGTTGCTGTAGGCTATCGGAGCAATATTCTCCTTGGCTATCATTTCCATTCCAACTGTAAATGTAAACGATTCTCCTTTTGGTTTGAGGTTTGAATAATCCTTTTCTCTATTCCTAATGTGTTAATATGATCCAGGCTTTTAGAAAATTGGTTGTTTCTATGCACAAATTGTCCCGTGTCCTATCTAAAGAGATTCCTGAAACTCTGTCTTCCCTCAAACTCTCAGAAAATTGACTGTAGAAGAGTAACGTAAAAACAAAAATACTGAAATGAGTTAGAATTTTGGATAATTATAAAAAGTGGTGAGGGAACACATAAACGCTGTTTAAAATAACGTAAAAAAAAATGCTATTTAAAATAGAGTCCCAAAGAAAATGCTATTTAAAATAGCGTCCCCATGGACTACCCTGTTTCGTGCCCGTTTCAGCAGCAAAATGCTATTTATAGTAGCGTCCCAGCGAGGCCTTCTCCACACGCACGCTATGCAGCAAGCCAAACCACGCTGCATAACCCAATAACATGCTAATATGATTAGCGTCCCAAGTATTAGCGCTGGCCACAATTTTGATTTTTGATTTATTTAATTTATTTTATAAAATATATTAAATTTATAATATTTTGATCATTTAATTTTATTTATTTATTATATTTTATAAAATATATTAAATCTACATATGTTAGTTATATACATTAATTTTTTTTTTAAGTTTGTTTCATGTTTTAGTAGTAGTAATATTAATTTAATATTATATATTTGTGAAATTAATTTTATTTATACATTGTAAATATAATATAATTGTACGGTTTAAAAAATATTTATATTCAAAAAATTACAAATATTACCATCGTATTAGAAAATTTATATTTTTGTAAAAAAAATTTCTTAATCATTAAAATATTTCTTAATTTATAGATTAAAAATATAAATATATAATATTTGAAATAGTATATTTTATACATCTTAATGGGGACTTCTTTGTTTCTAATATTTAGAACATAGTAGTTTGATAAATTTAAAATTATGTTAGTTGTAAACGTTAAAAGTTATTAAAGTATAACTAATATTAATTTTTATTCTTATTATAATTATGTATAATATATTTTCTTCATAGCAATTAATAAATGTAATTACTTTATTAGTTTTAATTACTTTATTATTTTCAAATTAATTAAAAAAAATATAAAAAATGTTTATTAACATGTCATACGAGTAATTGGCTTAAAGCAAGATATAAATTAAGACAAGTATTCATAATTATTATACAAATGAAAATAAATATTTAAATTAGTCATGTGCTATAACCAGGTCTTCGAATATGTCGTCTCGGTCGAAGAACTTGATGTTGTCCCCTTTCTTGCTACTCTTCTGTATCACCTTGTGCATCTTGGGGTTGGCCAGGTTGCCCTTGTTGCTGTCTGGATGATTCCCCCCTGCAGTATAATGCATAGCACCTTATTCATAGTGTCCAAATAGACCTGCACCAGATGAAATATAGCTTAAGGCACCAGACTGATATAGTGCATAGTATTGATCTGAACTATATCCACCAATTTTTTTAATAATTACATTTTAATTGTTATATTGAGTTTCGCCAATTTTTTTTATCTTACTATTTTTTATTTCTTTAATATTATCTAAATAATATAATTTTATAATTTATTTTTATTAATTACATTTTAATTAAAATGTTACTTATTTTTGGCAATTTTTTATATTACTAATTTTTCATTTTTTAATAATATTTTATATAAATTTATATTTTATTTTTATTATATCCTTTTCTATAATATATTATGAACTCAATTTTCTATTAATTTTTCCCTTTCTTCTATAGCTTTTACTAATTTTTAAAAATTTAAACTATTATTTTACTTTATACTAATATTCTCTGTTCAACTTATTAAACTATTATATTTTGTGATTGATGCGTCCCAACCGCAAGTGCACGGGTCGTACAAGTAGTATAGAAAAATATCGATTCCACGAGGAGTTGTGTTAATGATTGAATTTTCGATATAAAAGTTGACTAAATTGAAGTATTTATGAGATTAAAATGATGAATTAATGGGTAATGGAGTGTGAAATCTAATTGTGCAAAATTAATATTCTATTCAACAATGTATTAATTAAACTAAAATTGCATCAAATAGAAATAAGCAAGTTCAAATATGGCAATATTTAAATTGGCAAATGATTAAATTCGATTAGAAATTAACAATGGTAAAAAGGCGATTCCGGAGTTCGGGATTTCATATTCGAGCTATTTTGGGATTTTAAATTGGTTGTCCAATCTTATGAAACTTATGAGTTTTAAGGAGATTAATTCTTAAATCCTTTGAATTCCCTTTCGGGTGAGACAAAGAGTGCCTTAATCAAACTAATCCTACTTTCGTGGAGTTAGAATTAATTAAGACCCATTAAGTTCCTTAATTAATCTATAAATCCTCTTAATCCTTAGCCTATTTCTAGGTCTAAGTTAATTAAGTCCAATTTCCTGATTATCTATCACAAGGCCTTCTCCTTTCGGTGCTTCAACCATGGATTAAGAACATTACTCAATGGGATCCTACATTAAGCATGTCATTAAGCATACAAGAAATGAATAAAACTCATTAAGACCACAAAATATGGATTACCCAATCAAAATCCTCAAAATATCTCAAATATTACAACCCTTACTCCAGAATCAAAAGTAAACTACTCACTATCCATAATGCTTACAAGATATGATGAGTTTAAATGGAAATAAAGCTTTAATCTAAGCTAAGAAGTAAGAAATTAAACACTAGAAATGTAGAAAAATGTAAAGAAAGGAAGAAATCTGCAAATCTTAGTTGAAAATGGTGTGGAAGGTGAAATGACTCTTCAAATTCTGCTTAGCCTCCTCCTCTCTTTCTTTGCTCCTTTCCCCCTTTCTAAAATGAGAAAATGGGACTATTTATATCATTTTTCTGACATGGAGCCCTAAAATAGTATGTTCTAGGAGGAATACATTAAGGGAATCTTCTGCCAGCTCATTAATGAACTCTTTATGGGATCAGCATAAGTGGATCGCATAAGTTATGCAGTCCCTTATGCGCTTTCACTGGTTCTCGATCACTTATGCGGTCGCATGACTTGGTGCATAGGTTATGCACAAATTCGTGAATGTGCATAAGGGAGGTGAGAATGTGCATAAGCTATGCACTCCTTATGCACATTTCGGCCGGTTCTGAACAGTGATCTTCCTCCTTATGCGTAATCGCATAGCTTATGCGGCAAGTTATGCATAGTTTGGTCAATGCATATTTCAGCTTGAAAACTTGTTTTGGCATCTTTTGCTGTAGAAGACACTCCTCAATGGCAAAATTCTCTTTAGTCCTTCAAAACACCATTTTTCCTACAAAACAAAGTAAAAATTACAAATTAGTGCAAAATTGACAACTATGAAAAACTAACTAATTAACTAATGAAATTAGCTAAAAAATGACTAATAACCAAATAAAATGATTATGAAATTAGACCTAAATGACTATGCAAAATGTGTGCATCAAATACCCCCAAACTCAAGCTTTTGCTTGTCCTCAAGCAAACTTTAAAATGTGGTGCAAAGTTTTTAAGGGTGCCTTATCCAAAGAGTTATGAAAATCACTCATTAAGGTAACTTAACACACCTTTAGCCATACCAACAATCCATATACCCATCCTTCAAAATGCAGAGAATTTAATGCTTATCCAAGCTTTCACCGCTTAGCCATCAAGTCAATTATCATTCAAATCCCCAAACCAACCAATCAAAAGAGAGAGTCATGCTCAAAGGGAATTCTAGAACAATCAATAGTCAAAGTGTCTCCATATGGAATGATGGAATTGAATGAATGAATGAGTAATTTTCCAATCCCATAGGCAAATTCCCTACTCCTATCTCCACTAATGTAGCTAGTACTATCAAGAGATCAAAGGTCTTTTTAGGGATGTAGTGGGGCCATGGGGTTCAAAATAAGACTAAGAAGAAAGATAGGTAAAAAGGATTCAAAGCATGAGAATATTTTCAATTTTTGAAACATAAGGTACACTTTATTATATATTTTTTTCTCTTTTTTTTATATGGGAGAGAAGAATACACAATGAGGATTGTCAAGTGCTAGCATAGTTTACAAAACACATAAAAATGGAGGGACATTTTGATACTTTAACTTGTATTTTGTATTTTCTTTTGATGATTGTCCCTAAAATTGCCACCCCCAAACTCATTTCTTTTGATACTTTGGGTGGATTTCTTTCATTTTGAATGGCAATAGTGAAAAGCACATATACTAGCACTTTTACAAGGTGACAAGTATTTCTTCTCCCTTTTATTGTATTTTTTTCTTTTCTTTTCTTTTTCTCTTTTTTTTATGTACCTAATATTGTAAATAATTATTCTCATGAAAAGGGTTGGAGTGTTTGGTTCATTGGCTAGGTAATAATAAGGGTTTCAAGAAAAATTAGGGGTAAAAAGGCTCAAAGGGGTTTGCAAGGATAAATTTTAGTTGGGAAAAAGGGCCAAAGGTTTAAAATGAGAAGGTTTAAATAAAAGAATGCCTAATCATCTCTCTTTTCAAGTACAAGCTGGTATTTCGCCTTGAAAGGTTTAGAAAATTTGTTCTAGGATTGGTGAGACATCATTTGACTACCTTATATCCAATAATTCCTCTAAACACTTCCACCTCCAAATGACTAATTGGGTGGCTTTTTGGCTAAGAAGATATAGGCAAGAGATAGACACTTCAAAACCTTGCACCTTTTAGGAAACTTTCAATCCACAAACCCAACTAAAAGGTGAGTCAAATCACTTTCATAGGCACATTTTCAATACTCAAGGGATTTGGCAAAAGATTTTAATGCATGGTGTATGATTCCTAAAATGAGTAATGCATGAACTAAATGGAGGAAGTCTATTTGTATGCAATTTGTACAATTTCTAAGTGATGTATAATGTGTGTGTAAATGTGTAATGAATATGTATGTATGGATGTATATGTAAAATATTTACAATATATCTAAATGAAATGGGATGAGATGCTCTTATACTCAAAATGTGAAAAATAAAGCTAAAAATCAAAATGTGCACCCCAAACTCAAAATTGGACATTGTCCTCAATGTCTCAAACAAGAGATATCCAAAACTCAAAGCAAATAATATTGACCAGAATTGTAAAAATAAGAACAAAAAGAAAGAGTTACTGGTATGAGAATTCAAGTTAAAGGGATGCATAAGAAGTCGCACAGTGTTATGCAGAGTTAAGTGTCATCTGAACATGTGCATAGGTAAGGTGCATAAGCCATGCAAGGTCGCATAAGAGGCAATAGATGTTGCATAGGCTATGCAGATAGTTGCATAAGGAAATACAACTGTGCGATTCGCAGTAGCAGAAAGGGTTGCACAAAGCTATGCAAAGGTTATGCATGAGGAAATTCATAGTGGCAAAGGTATACAAAAAGCTGCATGGGAATTGGCAAGGGAAATGTACAACCAAAGCAGTAAAAGTATGGAAATATAGACAGAGTATGGGCAAATATGTACAAAAAGGCAATAAGTGCAATAAAAATCAAAGAAGACGAATGTAATAGCTATTCAATAAAACTTCAAAGGAAACAGAATTTAGAAGAAACTAATTCAGAGCAAATCAACAAAATCCAAAACAAAGTATAAATGTTTGAACATATTTACAAAGAAAAGGTCCTACAAGATTGAACAAAAGTAAACTAAACACTAATCTATGTCTATTGTTTTTCCTTTGTCCAAGGATGTTGCTATGGTGGTCGCTACTGTCGCCGAAATGATGGTGCAGAGGAGGTGATGGAGGTGGGGGTGGCATGCCCAGGAAGATCATGAGTTGCTTCACCATTTCCTTCAGTTCTTTCTGTTTGTCCCTGGTTTCCATGACAAGGTCAAATAGTTGCTCATGACGATCCTTTAGTGTATCAAGACCACTGTCAAGCTTCCTATCTACAAAGTAGATATCATCACTAAGCCTGTCAAGGTAGGTGAATAAGGCTTTAGTGTTGAATGGAGGAGGTGCTGTGGATGAGGTAGGTTCAGCTGTAGGAGGAATGGGCTGAGCAGAGGTAGCTGGAGTGTCCTGAGTAGGCTGAGGGGGTGGGGTAGGGGTAGTAGGGTGCTGTGGGACTGGTGTGAAAGGTAGGGTTTCGTTGTGCAATAGGCTCGCTGCAGGGTGGCCAGTATCATCAAAATATGATAAATGGAACCCTGTTTTGGTTAAGTGTGCAGTATCAAAATAGGAAGTGTCCTCAAGTGCTGGGATTGAGTGCTCTGCAGGATTAAAGCCAAAATGCTTGGCTATGACAGTGATAAGTCCACCCAAAACAATGTCACCAATGGATTTGGTGGCAATATGCAGCACATGTTCGCAAAAGAAGTAACCTGGAGACACCTTAACTTTGTGAAATGCACACCATAACATAAAAAGTTCAGATTTGCCCACAAAGACGTAACTAGTCCCTCTCGCCCAATATGGTGCTAGCCATCAACCTATGAATAAACCTAAGTGCAGGTCAAGGATTTGGGATGTTTTGGACCTACCACAGAGAAGGTTTGGGGTTGGTTTGTTATGATTCTCCAAAATTGGGCAGATTCCAGATGCCCTTATTGGCTACCTCTACTCCAAGATGTGGTACTCTAAAGAACCCATCAATTGCAAAACCAAAAATGCTATGAAATTGATCCAATGATGCTCTCTATTTTGCCCAAAGCATCTAAATGTAATAATTGGCTTATGGTATACATAATTCAAGTTGAGGGTAGCAGAGAATTAAGAAATAAACTCCAAAACTAGAATTGGATAAACTACCTCTTGCTTATGCACAAATTCTGGCCCAACCCATACCGTCAAGAAATGCAACTACATTATCAAATAAACCAGAGATTGTAGAGCATCACGGATATATACCTAGTTGGTTGTACCCTTCTATCTTTGAGTCTTTTGAAAGCAACTTTTGAATTGTATTAGGGAGAGGCTGTGGTAGCTTTGATACAAATGGGGTTGCTGAACCGTCCTTTTCTTTGGAAGAAGGTGTAGAGGCTGGAGCTTTTGGCTTTTAGGAGGTGGTTCAAAATGGGGTGGGTGGGTCTTTGCGTTTGGACAGAGGAGGAGCAGAGGGCATGGGTCGCACGGATTTGGATCGGATTTTGCGCTTGTATGTGGTTGATGGAGGTGGTGGTGGTGTCGCTTGTGGTGGAGGATTGAAGGGGGATGTATCAAGACAATGGAGTGACTTCAAGAGGAGAGGCGAAGGAATGTGGAGGGGAATCCATGGTCGATTGGAGAAGAGATGGAAATGTAGGGGATTTAGGGTTTTTGTGATTAGAGCTGGAGAAGATGGGAGAGAGACGGCGAGAATGCCTAAGAAATGGAGGATGAAGGGCGGTCGTGGGGTGAAGAGTTGGGAAGTGGAGGTGGTGGGAATTTTTTCAAAATGAATGTGAATCGGGTTTGAGGAGACCGCATAAGGGGAAAATGATTTATGCATAACCTGCACTCTTTTGTACATGTTTCAAAAGGATTTAATTTTCAGAGAAGTGCTTATGCACAAGTGCATAGGTTATGCAATCGCCCTTATGCATGTTTCGTGACTGAAATGGTGAGGAGCGAAGTCATGCGGAGTGCATAAGTTATGCACTCCTTATGCATCTCTCGGCAAGAATTGTTTTTCGAAACTTGGGTCATGCAGATGTGCATAAGCTATGCACTCGCTTATGCACTCGCGCAATTTTTTTGAATTTTGGTTGGTGGTCATGCGTATGCATAAGCTATGCACTCGCTTATGCACTCGCAGTAGGTTTTGAAATTCGTAATTTTGGTTATGCGTATGCATATGCTATTCACATTGCTTATGCAGTCTCGCAACTTTTGGGATTTTCTGCTTTTCGTTATGCAGAGTGCATAGGCTATGCACTCTGCTTATGCACTCTTCGGCTGAATTGATTTTTTGGAGATCTTGGTTATGCAGAGGTGCATAACTTATGCACCTTCCTTATGCACCCCTCGGCAAGAATGATTTTTCTGGGTTTTTGGTCATGCGTATGCATAGGTTATGCACTCGCTTATGCAACCTTCTGCACTGGAGCTTTGGATTTTTGGTTATGCGTATGCATAGCTTATGCACCTTCCTTATGCAAACTTCGGCAGAGAGAGAAAATGAAGGATTTGAAGTTATGCAATTGTGCATAAGTCATGCACTCACCTTATGCAAGTTTTGACAGATATGAAATTTGACAAAATGAGGTTATGCAGGGTTGCATAAGCTATGCACTCTCCTTATGCACTTGCAATAAAGGTGAAAAATGGCAAGAATTTTGGTCATGCAGGATTGCATAAGCTATGCAGTTGCTTATGCACAAATTTAACAAAATTAAGATTGCAATAGAACATGGATTGCAAGTGTGAAAGATACCCTGGAATGATGAAATATAATTCTATGAAGCACAAACCATGAGAAATTTTCATCAAAAACACATCAATATATTCAAAGTTCATCAAAAGTGCATCACACAAGCATGTAAAAATGGATCCTACATAAAAGACCTTTGAGAGCTATGCCATTTTGACTCAAATTCTGCAAATCAACATTTGGCACATAAAACTCCATAAAATTTGTATGAAGTTGCATCTAACCACAAATGAGAAATGAACTCTCCAAGATTCGCCAAGAAAATGCAGCATTTCTACCTTGTATCCTACAACCCAAAGAAGCTCAAAACTGCAAAAATGACTCACTTACCACCATAATATCATTATAAGCACAAATATTAGAAAATTACCCACCCAACCTCACCAAAAACACATGTAATCTGGCCGCAGATTTTATTGTTCTCGCTCGCATAAACCAGATAGCAATTTCAGCAGTTTCACCAACCTTTCTCCATTGATATACATCCAACTTCATCAAAACATGAGCCATTTGCTGCAGACACCCCTTTTTGCTGCAGAATGTACATTTCCTCTGCATGAACTAGATTGCAGCCTCCCGCAGATTATGCAAAGAAAAGCTTATCATTCTTTTGAAGGACTAAATTTGTCAAGTTATGAATTACTTCCCAATAGTTCACCACCCTTCTTCATTGAATTACATCTCCAAGTGACATAATTTAACAATGTCAAAAATTGAATTTGGGGAGATTTAAGATAAAAACAAATTTAATGAAAATGAAAGTAAATCAACAAAAGCAAAATAAAAGGACTTGGGATGCCTCCCAAGAGGGCTAATTTATAGTCCTTAGTGGACTTTTCATGAATTTCACCAAAAGAGGTGAGGGATTGGAGAGCTTGTAACAGCTTGCTCCTAGTATTGGGTCTCCAGCTATGTAATGCTTCAATCTATGCCCATTGACTTTAAAATTCCAGATTTTTCACTCCAAATTTCTATTGCTCCATAAGGGAAAACCTTAGAAATTCTATATGGACCACCCACCTTGACTTGAGTTTTCCAGTGAACAATTTCAATCTTGAGTTGAACAACAAAACTGAATCACCTTCTTTGAATTCCTTTTTCCTCGATGCTTATCATGCCAAACTTTAGTTCTTTCTTTGTAAATACGGCACTTTCATAGGCATCCATCCTCAATTCCTCAAGCTCATTAAGTTGTAAATAACCTTTTCTCACCAAATTGCTTAAGATCAAAATTCAAGGTCCGAATGGCCCAATATGCTCTATGTTCTAGCTCCACGGGTAAATGACAAGACTTACCATACACCAACCTAAAGGGAGTAGTTCCTATAGGGGTTTTGTAGGCATCCTATATGCCCATAAAGCATCATCTAGTTTGATAGACCAATCTTTCCTAGAATTGTTCACTGCTTTTCTCCAAAATATGCTTGAGCTCTGTTAGAAATTTCAACTTGTCCTGAAGTTTGAGGATGGTATGGGGTAGCTATCTTGTGCACTACACCATACTTCCTCATTAAGCTCTCAAATTGCTTATTACAAAAATGGGAACCCCCATCACTAATTATAGCCCTAGGAGCTCCAAATCTGCTCAAGACAAATTTTTTCAAAAATTTTACTACCACTCTAGCATCATTAGTTGGAGTTGCAATAGCTTCCACCCACTTTGACACATAGTCAACCCCAACTAAGATGTATCTATTACCATATGAAGGAGGGAATGGCCCCATAAAATCTATTCCCCAAACATCAAATAATTCCACTTCAAGAATATTATTTAGGGGCATTTGATCTCTTTTTGACAAATTTCCACTCCTTTGACATTTATCACAATCCAACACAAATTTCCTCACATCCTTAAAAAGATTTGGCCAAAAGAAACCAGCTTGCAAAATTTTACTAGCTGTCTTAGAGATGCCAAAATGTCCTCCATAATCATAAGAATGGCAATGATGCAAAATACTCAGGATTTCCTCTTCAGGAATACATCTTCTAATTAGACCATCACAACATCTCCTAAAGAGTAAAGGATCATCCCATCTATAAAACTTCACTTCATGCAAGAACTTTTTCTTTTGTTGCCATGTCATACCTAGAGGTAATATTCCACAAGATAGATAATTCACAAAGTCTGCATACCAAGGTAGTTTAGCAACAAGAGAGAAAAGTTGTTCATCCAAGAAAAACTCATCAAAATGTATTTCATCCAATTATTCACAATCCAATTTCAACCTACTAAGATTATCAAGAACTACATTTTCAGCTCCTTCTTATCTCTAATCTCCAAATCAAACTCTTGTAGCATCGTAATCCACCTAATGAGCCTTGGTTTGGCCTCCTTTTACTGAGCAAATACCGATGGTCGCATGATCCAAAATATAACCACCTTTGAGTCAATAATGTAAGGTCTGAACTTTTCCAATGCAAAGACAATTGCCAAAAATTCCTTTTCAGTTGTTGCATAATTTGTTTGAGCCTCATCCAGTGTTCTACTAGCATAATAAATAGCATAAGCCTTTTTGTCCTTCCTTTGACCAAGAACAGCCCCAATTGCATAGTTGCTAGCATCACACATAATTTCAAAAGGTAGGCTCCAATCAGGTGGTTGCATGATTGGTGCAGTGATGAGAGCTTGCTTCAACCTGCAAAAGGCATCCAAACACTCTTGGTCAAATTCAAATGGTGTGTCATTACTTAACAAATTAGACAAAGGTTTAGCTATTTTAGAAAAATCCTTAATAAAGCGCCTCAGAGAACCCTGCATGTCCTAGGAAACTTCGAATTCCCTTGACATTGGTAGGAGGAGCCATCTTCTCTATCACTTCAACTTTGGCTTTATCAACCTCTATTCCTCTGTTAGACACCAAATGTCCAAGCACTATCCCTTCCTGAACCATGAAATGACACTTTTCCCGCTTTAACACAAGGTCAAGATTCGCACATCGCAAAATTTTAGAAAGGTTAGCCAAGCATATATCAAAAGAAGATCCATAAATAGAAAAATCGCCCATAAAAACCTCCATTATGTCTTCAATGAAATCGAGAAGATTGCCATCATGCACCTCTGAAAAGTGGTCAGCATTACACAACCCAAATGGCATCCTTCTATAAGCAAAGGTTCCATATGGACAAGTAAAAGTGGTTTTCTTGATCATTTGGATGGATAGGGATTTGAAAAAAACCTGAATATCCATCTAAATAGCAAAAGTAAGAATGCCTAGCTAGTCTTTCCAACATTTGATCAATGAAGGGAAGTGGAAAATGATCTTTTCTAGTGGCAACATTTAATTTTCTGTAATCTATGCACATTCGCCAACTAGTCACCGTTCTAGTGGGAATTAATTCATTATTTTCATTTTTGACCACCGCTATTCCACCCTTTTTGGGACAACATGTACCGGGCTCACCTGGCATCGTCTCGAGATGGGATATATGATCCCTGCATCAAGCAACTTCAAAATTTCCTTTTTAACAACTTCTTTCATATTTGGGTTCAACCTCCTTTGATATTCAATAGATGGTTTACAATTTTCTTCCAAACTGATTCTATGCATGCAAAAATGTGGGCTTATTCCCTTAATGTCATCTATGGTGTATCTCAAAACTTTCCTAAATTTTCTCAACACTCTTAACAACTTATCAGCCTCTAAAGTACTCAAGTTTGCATTTACAATTACTGGATAAGTGTTATTAGTGCCAAGAAATTCATACCTGAGCTGAGAAGGAAGTTGCTTAAGTTCTACCTTAGGTGCATCTTCTTCCTTGAATGATGATTGCTTAAATTCAGCTTTTTCCTTTTGTGTGAGTTGAAAAACTGGAGCAGAAATGAATGGTGGACTTCCCTCTAAGTGTTGAGTATATGCAGCTACATGAGGGTTGTCATAGTCTATGCCTCCTCCATGAACCAAACAATTTTCAAGTGGATCTTCTGGATATTTTTTTCTGAAGTGTTCTTCAACCAGCTCATCAATAATATCAACTCTCAAGCAAGTATCAGCTTCAGAATGATGCTTTTTCATAGTGTTATTGATATTGAAAATTAACTGCTCTTCACCAACTCTAAGAGTAAGCTTTTCTCCTTTCACATCAATCAATGCTCCTGCTGTAGCTAGAAAGGGTCTCCCCAAGATAATTGGAATATTAGAATCTTCCTCCATGTCCAAGATGACAAAGTCAACAGGTATATAGAACTTTCCAACCTTCAGGGGCACATTCTCCAAAATACCTTCAGATACTTGATTGTTCTCACACCTAATCAAGAGAAATGTGGGTTGGCTTTAGATCTCCCATGTTGAGCTTTTCATAGATAGAAAGGGGCATAAGGCTAACGCTGCCCCTAAATCACATAGAGCTTTTGTAGAACAAGACTCTCCAATGTGGCATGGAATTGAAAACTCCTGGATCCTTAAGCTTTGGAGGAAGTTTCCTGGAGGATAGCACTACATTCTTCCTCACAAAGCTACAGCTTTCATCATCTTCAAGTTTTCTCTTATTTGAGAGAATTTCTTTCAAGAATTTTGCATAAGAGGGCATTTGTGAAAGAGCATCAACAAAAGGCACATTTATGTAAAGTTTCTTCAAAACCTCTAAGAACTTCCCAAATTGCCTATCAAGCTTGGCTTTGTGAAATCTTTGTGGAAAGGGAAGTTGTGGCTTGTAGGGCTCGGAGGTATATACTTCTCTTCTTTTCTTCAAATTTCTCCTTACATTTTTCTCGCACTCTCTTGTTTTTCACTCTCACGTTCCTTTTTCATTTTCTCTCTTCTCACTGCTTTCACTCTTCTCATCATTTATAACTTTACCACTTCTTAAAGTAATAGCTTGACAATGCTCTCTTGGATTTTCTGGTTGACTTGGAAGCTTTCCAAAAGATTTGGCACTTGAGGAAGATGCTTGTTGTGCAACTGGTTTTCCAAAGATTCTGTGTGTGTTTGCATTTGTTCCAAACTTGCTTTCACCTCTCTCATCTCCTCATCATGCTTATTTTGGTTGGCAAGAATCATTGCAATAAAGCTTCAGTGGTGGAATTTCGTTCTTCTTTGTTTTGGTGGAGGGTTCATATTTTTCTCACAAAATTAGGCAATGGTTGCCTATTTTGGCGATATGGAACTTGACTTTGTCGTTGTGGTTGAAAATTCGATTTTGAACTTGATTTTGCTGATTGCCCCATGAAAAGTTGGGATGATTCCTCCAATTTGGATTGTAAGTTTGAGAATAAGGATTCCCATTTGCTTGTTTCCATAATTACCAACATATGCCGCTTGTTCTCCATAATCTACTCCACAGCTGGTAGTTTCCTCTGCATAAGCCACTTGTTGTGAACTTCCAGCTGATGATGTTGAACTAACCAACATACTCAAATCTTCCATCTTCTTAGCAAGGACATTTGTAAGTGCATCAAACTTTGCATTAATCATGTTGAATGGATCAAGATCATACATTCCAAAGAAATTGCCTTTCTCGAGTTGAGCTGGTCCTCTTGGACTACTCCAAAGATGAGTATTCTTTGCAATTTTCTCTAATAACTCATAAGCTTCATCTTCATGCTTTATAATAAATTCTCCTCCTGTTTGAGCATCAATAATTCCTCTGATTGCAGGAGTGACATTTGTGTAGAAATTCTGATTTATCATCCATTTTGGAATGGCATGATGTGGGCATAATCTTTCCAATTCCTTCCATCTCATCCATGATTCATAGAGAGTTTCATCTTCTCTTGGTCTGAAAGATGTCATTTGATTCCTCAGCTCTTGAGTTTTTCCAGGTGGAAAATATTGTGCAAGAAATGCATCAGTTAGTTGCTCCCAATTTGTAATGGAGTTGTGAGGTAAAGAATCAAGCCAATCCAATGCTCTATCTTTCAAAGAGAATGGGAATAGCTTCAATCTTGCTGCATCATCAGATACTCCAGGTTGTTTTTGCATGTCGCAAATCATAGCAAACTTTTTCAGGTGTGTGTGTGGATTTTTAGAAGGATGTCCTCCAAATTGAGAGTTTTGAATCATTTGAAGAACTCCAAAATCCATTTTGTAACTATTTGCATCAATCCTTGGTCTTGCTATGCTCTCTCTCAAGTCATCAAACCGTGGAAAAGCATGATCCATCATACTTCCCCTAGGCAAGTTTGCATTAACAACTTCTTCCCCTTGGACTTCATTTTCATTGTTTTGACCATTTCCAGCATTACCAACACCAATTCTAATTCTTTCATCAGCCATATCTGCTTCTAATTCAGTTTCTCTCAAGGCTTCCTTCCTTTTTCTGGTTTCTTTCTTGTTGGCCTTACAAAATTTCTCAATTTCAGGATTGAACAATAAGGTTGTGTCACTTGAGCTTCTAGCTCTTCTCATAAAAGATTAAAGTACCTGAAAAAGAACAAACAAACACAAAATGAAAAGATAACAAAGATAAAACTAAAAACAAAAAAAACAACTAAAATAATCAAGAATTCAATCTTAAACAAACAACTCCCTGGCAACGGCGCCAAAAACTTGATGCGTCCCAACCGCAAGTGCACGGGTCGTACAAGTAGTATAGAAAAATATCGATCCCACGAGGAGTTGTGTTAATGATTGAATTTTCGATATAAAAGTTGACTAAATTGAAGTATTTATGAGATTAAAATGATGAATTAATGGGTAATGGAGTGTGAAATCTAATTGTGCAAAATTAATATTCTATTCAACAATGTATTAATTAAACTAAAATTGCATCAAATAGAAATAAGCAAGTTCAAATATGGCAATATTTAAATTGGCAAATGATTAAATTCGATTAGAAATTAACAATGGTAAAAAGGCGATTCCGGAGTTCGGGATTTCATATTCGAGCTATTTTGGGATTTTAAATTGGTTGTCCAATCTTATGAAACTTATGAGTTTTAAGGAGATTAATTCTTAAATCCTTTGAATTCCCTTTCGGGTGAGACAAAGAGTGCCTTAATCAAACTAATCCTACTTTCGTGGAGTTAGAATTAATTAAGACCCATTAAGTTCCTTAATTAATCTATAAATCCTCTTAATCCTTAGCCTATTTCTAGGTCTAAGTTAATTAAGTCCAATTTCCTGATTATCTATCACAAGGCCTTCTCCTTTCGGTGCTTCAACCATGGATTAAGAACATTACTCAATGGGATC
Organism: Hevea brasiliensis; assembly: GCF_030052815.1. Taxonomy (NCBI): domain Eukaryota; kingdom Viridiplantae; phylum Streptophyta; class Magnoliopsida; order Malpighiales; family Euphorbiaceae; genus Hevea; species Hevea brasiliensis. Next base: position 165,214 of record NC_079496.1, on the reverse strand, counting down.
CTACATTAAGCATGTCATTAAGCATACAAGAAATGAATAAAACTCATTAAGACCACAAAATATGGATTACTCAATCAAAATCCTCAAAATATCTCAAATATTACAACCCTTACTCCAGAATTAAAAGTAAACTACTCACTATCCATAATGCTTACAAGATATGATGAGTTTAAATGGAAATAAAGCTTTAATCTAAGCTAAGAAGTAAGAAATTAAACACTAGAAATGTAGAAAAATGTAAAGAAAGGAAGAAATCTGCAAATCTTAGTTGAAAATGGTGTGGAAGGTGAAATGACTCTTCAAATTCTGCTTAGCCTCCTCCTCTCTTTCTTTGCTCCTTTCCCCCTTTCTAAAATGAGAAAATGGGACTATTTATATCATTTTTCTGACATGGAGCCCTAAAATAGTATGTTCTAGGAGGAATACATTAAGGGAATCTTCTGCCAGCTCATTAATGAACTCTTTATGGGACTGCATAAGTGGACTGCATAAGTTATCTGATCCCTTATGCGCTTTTCGTCTGATTCGATCACTTATGCGGTCGCATGACTTGGTGCTTAGGTTATGCACAAATTCGTGAATGTGCATAAGGGAGGTGATAATGTGCATAAGCTATGCACTCCTTATGCACATTTCTACGGTTCTCGAACAGTGATCTTCCTCCTTATGCGAATCGCATAGCTTATGCGGCAAGTTATGCACAGTTTGGTCAATGCATATTTCAAACTTGAAAACTTGTTTTTGGCATCTTTTGTCAGAGAAGACACTCCTCAATGGCAAAATTCTCTTTAGTCCTTCAAAAACACCATTTTTCCTACAAAACAAAGTAAAAATTACAAATTAGTGCAAAATTGACAACTATGAAAAACTAACTAATTAACTAATGAAATTAGCTAAAAAATGACTAATAACCAAATAAAATGATTATGAAATTAGACCTAAATGACTATGCAAAATGTGTGCATCAGTGATACAAAAATTATATGACTTAATATAAAATTTATTTTGTAACATAATTTACATTTATAATTTTTATTTTCTCTTTCCTAACATTTTCTTAATACTACAAATTTATATTATTTTTTCTTTACCTTCTTTACTATTATACACTAAAAATATAATTTCTTGTAATATTTTCCCAATAACTTTTACTCATTTTAACAGTATTATGCTATTACTATATATATATATATATATATATATATATATATATATATATATATATATATATATATATCAACTTGCTCACCAAAAGTTTCTCACAAACATGTCAACATGCATGCATAAAAAATATATATATTATTTCTAGAATAATAAATATATTAACACTCAAGCATTTTATATATTGCATGTTAAAAATTGTCACGAAATTTTATTTCTTAAGTCATGCATACAAAAATATCAACTTGCTCACCAAAAGTTTCTCACAAACATACCAACATGCATAAAAAAAATTACATTATTTTCATAATAATAAACATTATTATCACCTAAGCATTTCATATATTATATGTTAAAAATTATTAAACAATCAAAATACATACATGAATATAATTTTTTTTCAAATTTCTTCTTTTCTCTTTGTGATCTACCACTGCAACTGCACATGTCTCCTCCTTCTTGCTCCACCCGGCTGTAAGCTGCTCCACCAAAATGAGACAATGGCGTAAATGAGGAATGAACGAGCGTTTTGAGGGCTGCCGTAAATGAGAGCGCAGGGGGAGATAAGGCAGTGGGATGAACTCTGGACGCGAATGAAAATAGCGTCCCGCTTGTCTTCCCCCAACGGCTCACTGGAGATGGGACTTTGGCTCACTGGAGATGGGACTTCGGACGAGACTGGAGATTCGCCACAAAATGTACACAGGATGCTAATTATATTAGCGTCTCGAGCTGCTGCCAACACACAGGACGCTAATAAAACTAGCGTCCCGCGCCCTGCTACGTAGTGTCCCATCTCTAGCGACGTAATATTCCATCTGCACCATCTGCAGCCTGCAGGGGTGGCGTGCGACCGCATCAGGACGCTATTCAAAATAGTGTCCCAACTTAGGATGCTAATATAAATAGCGTGCCAAGCGCTGACCATTGACATTCACCCCCTCTTCGTAATTAATCGGATTGTTATCCCATTTCAGAATTTTTTCTTTCCGAGTTACCTAGTACGGTCATTCACCCCAAACTCTCTGCCATTGAGATTAACGAATTGACCCAACAACTCACCAATCTCAGGTAAATGTTTCTTCAAATCCTCTTTTTGCTGCCATAATTGCTTTTTGTGTTTCCAAGGCAAAAGATTTCTTCGAGTCACTATGGAAACAATGACAGAGGCAATAATAGTAAGCCCTCTTCTTTTGGAGCCAGCAACCATCGTCACGTGGATTGACTCTTCTTACTCATTATTTATTCCGCTGCATTCGCAGTTAAGAACTTGTACGCCGCTTGATAAGCATTGTTAGAAATGGTAGATCAGAAGGCATTGGCTGGTTTTGGACTGACCTACTCAGATGGAATTGTTGTAGTCGTTCATGTGGAGAAGTACGTACATAAGCTACTCAAAGTAGCCACTAATTTATTATGAGACTTTGTTAATTAGTTAGTCCAAGTTTCTGTTTGTTAGCTTCAGCTGTACACAAACATCGATAACTCTTCTTGTTGTTGTAATTGGAGAAATCATAATCTTCAATACAGTTTTCACTGTCTTCATAGTTCATTTCAAGTCTGTAATCCATTTCAACCATTGTGACGTAGCTGGTGGTTAGACGTGGTTATTATGAGCCCTCTTTCACAGCACAATTGCCTAATGACTAGGGAAGAGAAGCTACTATTACTTCAAGTTGGAGGACAAAACTCCCGAGTGTGCTTAGCTATTAGCAGGGGCAGTTTATGTTTTTATCACTGCCTTCATACTTGCAAATAGTGCTTTTGCAACACCAGTTAGAAAATTCACAGTTAATTATTGTCCAATGGAACTAGGTAATTAAGTTTAATGGCAAAAGTACAAAGGTTGCTAAAAACAGCGTCGCTGTTTGATGAGCTTTGCAAGAGCCATACTATGTTGCAGAGAAGTTCATAATCATATCAACATGACAATGTATATTCTATTTGACAGGTTATAATTTAACTTTATCTAAGCATCGCAAGGCAAACACCATATAGGAATTAGTAATTCACTTGCTAGTTTCATTTGTGAAATGAGTCAGATTTTTTATAGACCATGGGCATAATTCTGGAATGTATCATCTGCAATATATTGTTTAAGTTTATTAATTACATTGGCCAAAAGTCATAGTACAGTAGAAGAGTTTCATAGTTTTGCATACTTTTTGAGGTTGTCTGCAGCATCTTTTGCATGCTCGGGAACAGGCATATTGCATAGAAGAGTAACCCTGGATGATGAAACTAGAGATTTACTCTCAGTATTTGAAGGGTCAACCTTCCAGAGTTGCACCTCCCATACCTGTTTAGAATATAAAATAAGTTCAAACCTTGTCGGTCACATAAGCTAAGCAGAGCCGGGATTTATTTTTAAGGGACCAAGTAACATTTAATATATATCTATGTTTATAATTGTTTTTATCCATAAAAATACACGTGATATGTTAAACATCAAAATAAACAACATAAACTTAATATTGTAAGTCAAGACGTTCTAAATTTAAATAAGTAGATCAATAAAATATAAAATTTTTTTAATTTAGGGAGATGATTTAATTTTAAATCCATAACAATATACTAAAAACATATTTATCACAAAATTAGAGAGACCATTTTAATTTTAAATCAATAACACTATACTAAAACTATAATTTTCATAAAGTTAGGAGGATATGGCCTAGCCCTTCGCTCCGTCATTGCACATGAGCTTAAAGAGCTAAAAAATACGAATCGTCAAGTAAAATCCAGCAGATGATATAATGCCTCCCTGGTGGAGGATGATAAATAATAATACATTAAACATTCGGTCATTGAATTTTCATGGAATCATGGTCTGTCACTGCTATTCTTGATAAGCGATAAATCGCAATTTAAAACGTATGGTCCTTATCCAGATAAGGATTGATGATTGGGTGTCCTACGATCTGTGGATATAGACGATCGATGGCATAAATAAATAAATAATATAAAAGCCAAGCATAGTTGACTGCCTGTTCTGATTTGATGATAAAAGCATATGCAAGATAATGGTAATTTTATGGGAATAAAAAAGTGCGAGTTACCTGAATGGTTTTGCCAACACTGAGAGGAGCAGCTTCGGCGAGGATAAGGTCGCCAAGCTCGGCGCGCTTCAGATGGCTGATGCTAAGGTGAATCCCAGCTACCCTTCGAAATCCGGATGCCATATGGGCCCCCATGCTGGCCAAAGCCTCCGATATCAGAGCCGATACTCCGCCGTGCAACACCTTGAATGGCTGTCCTTTTCAATCATTAACGCATAATTGGATATCAAAATTTGCTTAATCTTTAACCCTTGAGGAAAATGGAGAGTTATCAAATTCCCTTATTTGATTGTTAAATTGAGGAGATAAAAGAGGAGAAAGGAGAGAAAAAAAAAGGGTAAAAAAATGCATTTCTCAACTTCTCATATTTACTCCAAAATATGAGAAGGGAGGAGAGAGCGAAGGGATTAATGATACAAACAAAGGGTAAGAAAGTGAATCGATATTTTTCAAATTCCTGTCATGTTCTAATAATTTAAGGATTTTTTTCCTCTTCATTTCTCTGCTCAAATTCTCTTTATTTCTCTGCACAGTTAATGATACAAACAAAGGGTAAGAAAGTGAGACGAGAGAAGGGAGGAAAGAGTGACCTGAACGCACTTGTTGGTAACAAGAAGGCGACCAGTGACCTTCTGGGGGGACAATTCTTCAACTTCGAAGCCAATCGCTTGCAGCGGGGCGTCCAAACTTCCCGTCTTGGACTCCATGAATCGATGAGAAATTTTTGATAATAACACCAAAAACGTCTCGTCTTTTGTATATCAGACAAATGATTTCAGGAACATCTTTGATCTTCTTGCAGTGGCAATAATTTCGAGACCCAAAGAAAAGTTGTGAACAGGAATAGAAGTTCAGACTATGATTGTATATTTTGATTAAAAATTGAAAGTCGTTGCACTGAAATGGAAAGGTAAAGAGGTTGGAGGTAGGTAGCAGCTGCCCGCGAGGTAGGTGAGGTGAGGCTTATGGGCAAGCCCAATCCGTCCTACCTAAATTCCTATTGGATGCGGATGAACTTTTCAAGAGCCACGGCCTTGGGCTTCGGCCTTCCCATCCCAAGTCCATTCCGTTCGCCTTGTTTGGAATCTCGTAGATTCGATTCTCTTGCTACCAGCTATATGTATATATACAGCTAACGCAAGCTTCATTTTAAAATTAAGCCACTAAAACTAAAACTATATGGGAGGCAGCTGGAGGAGACGCGGTGCTAGCGGTAGAAAGTCGTGGTGCTGCTGTTTCAATTTATTCGACTTATTCTTCAACATCTCCAAAAGGTGGAGATCATCAGGAGATGCAACTGAGGAGCAACAAGTTCCAAAGGATGACTATTATGAAGACGGACTACCTTGGACCGTGGTCGAGCCTAGCATCAACAGGAAAGCTTCTGATTACATTGAAAAGTTTCACAGAGACAATTCTCAGCTGCACTAGCTTGTCTTTTTCTCTTAAGCTAATTAAGCATGTCTTTTCCTCTTAAGCTAATTAAGCATGTAAGTTGCGAGTTGCACGCATTTCAATATTTTCCTTCACTGTGTAGAACTTCTTAGGCCATGTGTTCTAAACGCTCAGGTTTCTGCTTAATTGATTCTGGGCGAATTAAGATGCTTAAAAGATTAGAAGTGGCTGTTTCATATTGGTTTTGGCTGCTATTTGTCTTTTCTTTTAATAGAATTGGAAGCAATTACCAAGTATCACGTTCTTTGCTCTGCATAGATGGGGACATGTTGCGATGCATTTTTCTCACATTTTGATTTCATTTTACTTATAAAAATAAAATATGTAGAGATGAAAATAAAAAGAAGAATATTGAAGACAAAAAAAATTGTGATGAAGAGAAGATAGTATGTATATGTACGAAAAATCATAATCAAGTAATTGTATATTAATCTTATTATGGTGGCTACAATTAGCTAATCAAACATCTCAAAATTCATAATATAATTGAAAAAATTGAATATGGAATTAAATTATCGACATAAACTATACTTTTTGAATGAATATTGCTTAAGCTATCACCAGAAGTTATTAATTTCCGCTTCATCTAAATCATATGCAGTTAAAAAAAAATCTCATGTTTTCCAATTTTAATCAATTTAAAAAAAAAAAAAAACACTTTTGAGTCATTTTGTCAATATCCACATATGTGGCATAATTAAGCTATAATATATTGACATTAGTTTTAAGGGTAATTTAAAAAAAAAAAACTATTATGTGATAGACTAACTTTTTCATAAAATAGTATCTCGAGTTAAAAAAAAAAAAAAAGAAGAAATTGATTAATGACCTACAAATTAGTTTTGTATTTTTTAAATCTCACTTACTTAGTCTTGACATTTTAATAAAGTTATAAATTAATTGTTTTGTCTATTTTTTTTAATTTACCATTAATTATACTAACAATATCAAAATGCCTTTAATTTTACATTCAAAATGAAACAAGTTAGTCTTTGAAAATCTATTTTATTAACAAAACAGTCACTTGGATTTAATTTAAGAATTTATTTATAAAACAATAATAATAAAAATTTCTAATAAAAATTTTATTATAAAATAGTCCCTATATTTTATAATATTTATTATTGTAATTATAATATTATTATTTTACTTTATCAATATTTTAGGCATATTATATATTTGAATTAAAATAATTTAATTGAAAATTATATTATTATATTATACTGTTTTGTAATGAATAAAAAATTAAAAAAATAAATTTAGATACTTTTATATCCATGTACGTCTGGGCAATGACTAATTTATAGGTTATTAAAATGTCAACAATTAAATATATAAATTTTAAAAACACACAAATTAATTTATGAGTTTCATTAAATTTTAAAAAATTAAATTATAATATATTCCAAAATTTAAACCGTGTCTAAATAATTTATCATGTTTACTAATAGCGTGTAAACTTAAGAAATGCATGAAACTATGAGTTAATTTGTGTAATTTTCCATTGTTTTAATTAATAAAATAAAAATGATATTAAAGTTAATTATCAAAGAACACTAAAAACCAAAAGATTTTTGGTGTTAAATAGTACAGGCACAAATAGTTTTCTGCTCAGACAAGTAGCAAACAAAAGATGATTATTTTATTTTTCGAAGTCGGTACAGAGGGAATGTTTTTAAAATTACGAATTTAAAATTTTAATTGAAATTTAATTAATAATAAAAAGAAAAAAAGAAAACTTTTATACTGAGCTTTCATTTGCGAGAATTCAATGTGAGAACACAGCCAGGATGGAATGGAAAATTATGCCTAACTAGTCATTAATTTAGATATGTAGTGAGTTAACAACTACGAACAAGGTTCCATCGACCCAACAGAGCATCACTACTCTACATATATATTCTGATAAAGAGCAAGCAAAAGGTATATATAATATTATATGAAATAATGGACGTGATTATTACAACAAGAAATTACGCAATTAATAAAGAAAAATGAAATAAGGCAAGGGCTAAACATCAAAAGATATTTTTTTATTGCTGTTAAAAAAAAAAGATATTTTTTTATTTAAAATTCGATCGAGAGATACATGTACCGAATTCTGGCTCTAGTCAGGTGCCCAAAAGGTAGACAGCTTGAAAGCACTGCTGCGAGAGAAAGGACTGGTGGCCTGAGATTTTCTTCCAAAGTACAGGCCCTTAACAGCCAATGCCTTCCCCCTAAACTATTAAAGAAAGAAACAATCAGACAGGCACCTATGCTATTATAAAGCTTGCTTTTCCATATATATATATATATATATATATTTTTTTTTTTTCCACCATCCTTAATGTATCTCGCTAAACCTTCCTTTTTCTTTTACCCTTTTCCAAAAGAGTTCTCAAGTACAATGGTACACGATGCAACTTTAATTATTTGCCTATCCAACTCCAAGACGTAGTTGTTAAGCATGCGTATGTTCTAAAATTATCTTAATAGGCTAAACGTTGAATTTTGTATCTATATTTATTAAATATTTAATTTAATTTATTTTCAACATTTTATCTAAATTAATTTTGAAGTTTAAAAACTCAATAAATCAAGAAATAAAAAAAATTAGCACATAAATTTCAATTTTTAGATTAAATTAAATTTAAATTTAAATTTTTGAATTAATTTAGATAAAAAATTGAAAAAAAAATTAAATTGACCATTAAAGTATAAGGGTGATATTGAATATTTTCATATTTTATATTAGACTAATAATTATAAGGTTTTTGCAAGGAATATTATGTAATACATTGAACCTTCATTTGTCCTAAAAATAGAAGTCGAATTACAAGTTTCATGCATTAGCTAGTAAATGTTGCGGATAAAATTAAGTAATATGAATGCATGACTTTGGGACAAACACAAAGAAATAAAGAGGAGACCACATTTCTGATAAAAAAAGAAAAAAGAGACCACATAGAGAAATTAAGGAAGAAAGGGATGATTAAGTAAAGCGAAAAGCCACAAAGAAAGAGATTCATCGATCATAGAGCAGAAGTGACTTGGTGTGGTAGCCGTATAGGCATTATTGATTTTAAAGAAGAGTTCAGAATGAATCCTTCCGAATGAAGGTAATCACTGAAGAAAAACTATAAGAAAAAAAAAAAAGATTTTGGTAGGGCACCATTAATTATTAAATTACCAAATCACTAGGAGGAGGGAGAGAAATAGCGAGTACTACCAGCTAGTGTACTGTTTGGGTCAATCAGAAGGGAGAGGACAATAATAGTTATTGTGCTGAGCCTTAGCTTTACAACCATAACACCCATTCTTAACATGGTCTTTTCAACGAATATCAATTATTATTTTAGTTAGGTTAATTATAAATTTGTCAGAGTTACTAAATTTTAGTATTCTCTCAAGCATTAATTTTTATCTTTTTTTTTTTTATTAATAGGAGTGAGATCTATATCTTTGTACAAAGTAAATTTGTGCTACGGGATGACACAATAAATTTTCCTCTAATTAATTAACGTAGGCAGCCAAGGATGTCTACATCAGCGGTCGTCTTTCCACTATAAATTGGAGGACGATATTTGCTGCCTCTTGCACATCATCACTTCTAAATATTCAACATTACTTAATTAATCAGTAAGAAGCAAGCAAGCAATCATATGGGAGGCAACGGCAGGCGGAGGAAACCTTCTTGCTTCTCTATCTTCAACATCTTCAAGGCCTGTTGTTCACATGGCAGCGATGATATTAGCGAAGATGGTTTCTATGTTAGAAGAATATGTCCCAGTGACGAAGATGGCAGACGTTGGATTGCAGATCCAGGGATCGACGGTAGAGCTTCAGCATTCATTGCCAGGTTCTATGAGACTCGTGTTTCGGACCCAGAGCGCCAGACTCTTGCTCTCTGATCATGCATGCACTCTTTATCTTCCATTCATTTTTGTTATATCTTCTCATCTCTCTCCTAGTTGATTTCTCTGTATTAAGTTGTTGTAGTCTGACGGATCATTTCTTTCAAAAAAGTTGAAATTTCCCCGTTCTCCACTTTGTAACTTGCAATAATTAAGATAGCAATGTGAACACTTTAGTTTATTGTTAAATTTTTATACTTTTTCCATTAATAAAACAGTTAGAGATTTAAAATATTATAAAAATTTTACAAATACCCTCCACTAATAAAATCATTTTTCAGAAAATATCCTCCGATCAAAAAAATTTCAAAGAAAAACTTATTTATTATAAGTTTTTTTTAAAAAAAAAAAAGATATTGGAAAACTTTTTTCTTCATATATATATATATATATATATTCATTTAATTTTATTAAATTTCACCCCATAATTCTCAAGAATAATTGAAAGTTGAAAAAAAAAATTTAAGGTACCAGGAGGACATATACTCTTCAAGGAAGGTGTTGATAGCCCTCAAGCAACGAAAACAAAAGATTGCAAAAATAAAGTTTTCGTGTTCACTCGTCGATTGTAAAAACACACAGCAGCAGCGTCGCAATTCAAGGTCAAGGAGGAATAGAATAGTAAAATCTCAATTAAAGTTAATTGTAAAAAAAAAAAAAAATTGAAGGAACCTAATGCTTATGGTGTCCAACTCACGGCTACTCCCCAAACAAAGCAAACACCTTCAAAAGTGGCCCCAATTAAACCCTAAGATAAAACCTAAAGAAGATTGCAGTGCTTGTGGTGAAGGATCACAGACAGGCCATATCCTATATATCCTAGCTAATTTTATTCATTTTATTTAATTTTATATATCTTATGTGCCTTTAATTTCTTTTTCTTTTCAGTTAAGCCAAACAAATTAACAATTTAATATCACTATGTGCATGCCAGGCTAAAAAGTAACTCTTCACCCTGAGGTTCCGTTTCTCTTTTTTCCAGCTACGTGGAAGGAGAACCATCTAAATAAAATGTGCAACTTCACCTTTTCTGAGATCCCTTTATTTCACTTATTTTTTGTGGTTCTTGCATGTGCAGCCTTAAGCCACCGATGTTCTCCTTCCCTTCCATTCAATTGCCTAATAGAGATCTTAAGCTAGCTATATAGGAAGAAACTCTAGCGCTTTTGTTTTTCAATCTAAAGAAATACATATAAGAGCGACCAACTTGAAAGCTTTTGTTTTGTTTCTGGCATATCTATCTATCACTATGTCACAGATGTACTAAAAAATTTTCCAGATTCTTAAGCCGCAAGGAAGTTAAATCAGAGCCAGCTGCTTCCCATTAGACTGCAAATAGGTGTATTTAGGATCTGTTGCACGATCAACTTATATAACAAAGTTAATATCAGTATGCTGATGAATATATATACTATATTGCGTTCAGATAGTTTATATGTAGAGGCATATATGCTGAAAGAAAAAAAAAAAAAAAAAAAAAAAAAAAGGACACCAACCATTTAATTAATTATGCGAACCCCTATCCCCAGAGGCGGAGGCAGAATTTTAAATTAGGGACCTAATTAAAATATATAATTTATTAATAAATTATTTATTAAAATAAAAATATTAAAATTTTAATACATAATTTATTAATAATTTATTAATAGATTCAAGTATTGATTTAAGTGATTGATTAATTAATGATTATAACTGTTTCATAACTATAAAATAAAATATTTAATAAATATAATAATAAAAATAAACACTTGAATTTTTTTTTAATTAAGTTGATTTGTTAAAAATTAAATTGAATTGCTATTAGTTCAAAAATATAATGAATGATAATATCGTGAATTGCTAAAGTTAAAATATGTTAATGGCCTAATATTAAAAAATTTATCAAATTTATCCTAAATATATTTCTTTAAAAAAATAATGAAAAGTAAATTCAGTTAAAATTATAAATTAAATAAAATAAAATAAATTATGAAAAGTAAATTCAGTTAAAATTATATATTAAATAAAATAAATAACATGGTTTAATTTTTAATATTATGAAAATTTTTTTTTCTAACTTAAATATGAAGATATTTTAGCAAAAAAAAATTCAAAATAATAATGAGATTACAAGAAGAAAGCCACTAATATTTTAAATTAATGAAAAAATAGAAGAGAATTATGTTAAACTTTTCTTTAATGATATTATCTAATAATTTAAAATTTAAAGAATATAAATGGGTGATTGTGGATTTATTAGATGAGAAAATGATAAAATAACATTAATGAAAAATATAGGGCAAAGAGATAATAACGGTTTAGATTTTTTTTTATACGAGGATTTGTATTTCATTGTATCATTCTTTTAATAAAGAGTTTGGGCTTTTTTATATATAAAATTACTATTAAACTTATTTAAAATTTTTAAAACTCTCAAGGTCCCATACTCATCAAAATTTAATATAAAACTATAAAATTTTAAAAAATTACTATTAAATCCTTGAAAATTTTTAAAATTTCAAGGGGACTCAATGCCTTACTTGGCCCTCACATGGCTTCGTCCCTGCCTATCTCATTAATTCTTTGAGGCATTGATAGTGTGTCTGCAAGTGCACGGGTCATAGTAGTATAGTTTTAAAAAAAATAATATCATTCCCACAGGGAATTGTGCTTAAATTGGAAATAAAAGGATAAGCTAATTATAATGGTAAAATTTAAAGATATAAAATGAAATTTAAAATTTAAAATTGGTGTTTGAGGAATTTAACCTAAATCAAACAATTAACTAAATTAATTAAACTAGATTACAAAAATTTAAATTGAAATTGCTATTTATGAAATTTGGAGGAATTAAATCTAAATTCAATAAAAATTAAAGTGATCCTAGAGATTGGATTTTCAATATTGTTTGTATGTGGTTTATCCCTAATTTAGCCAAACACATGAAAATTGCAATTTTGAGGGAAATCAATTCTTAGTTCTTTGAAACCTCTTTCAAGCATTTTAAAGTTGATATTCATTAAATCAAACCCTGTTTTCACAGTATTTCAAACCTAACAAAAACTCAATTAAAGCTCTAATTGATTTTGGAAAGTCTCTTGAATCCTCTTAGCTTATCTCTAACACCAAGAATGTAACGATCCGATCCTTCTCCAGTTAGTATTGTCCGCTTTGGCCCATGGGCCTCACGGATTTGTCCCTTGGGAGGTTTCATTCCCAAAAGCGCGCTGACCAGGTGAGGAAGGCTCCCACATATATGGCCCAAATCTTTTCTTCCCGTTTCCGATGTGGGATACGAAGTTTCCACCCCAGTGCGTAGCTTGTTGAACAAGCACGTCCCAACCCCATCCCTGGGTCGTGACAAGCCCACCAACTTCCGCTTGGTGCGTCCTCGCACCACACACCGTACTAGAGGGAGTCCAGCTCTGATACCAAATTGTAACGATCCGATCCTTCTCCAGTTTGTATTGTCCGCTTTGGCCCATGGGCCTCACGGATTTGTCCCTTGGGAGGTTTCATTCCCAAAAGCTACGACTGTGTGAGGAAGGCTCCCACATATATGGCCCAAATCTTTTCTTCCCGTTTCCGATGTGGGACTTGAAGTTTCCACCCCAGTGCGTAGCTGGTTGAACAAGCACGTCCCAACCCCATCCCTGGGTCGTGACAAGCAACAAATGTAATGGCCCGGCCCACTAGTGATATTGTCCGCTCTGGGCTGAAGCCCTCACAGTTTTAAAATGCGTCAATAGAGGTTACGAACCACCAACTTATAAACCCAACATCTCTCCCGTGTTTTGTCGATGTGGGATTTCCTAAGGTGTTACAATCCACCCCCCTTACGGGACTCAGTGTCCTCACTGAGGTTTGCCCCACCATCGTTCAAGGTTGCACGCGGAGCAGCTCTGATACCACAAATGTAATGGCCCGACCCACTAGTGATATTGTCCGCTCTGGGTCGAAGTCCTCACGGTTTTAAAACGCGTCAATAGGGGTTACGAACTGTCAACTTATGAACCCAGCATCTCTCCCGTGTTTTGTCGATGTGGGATTTGCCTAGGGTGTTACAATCCACCCCCCTTATGGGACTCAGATTCCTCACTTATGTTTGCCAAACCATAGTTAAAGTTTGCTCGCGGAGCAGCTCTGATATCTCTAATGTAATGGCCCGACCCACTAGTGATATTGTCCGCCTGGTCAAGTCCTCACGCTTTAAAACGCGCCAATAGGGGTTACGAATCGTCAACTTATGAACCCAGATCTCTCCCGTGTTTTGTCGATGTGGATTTGCCTAGGGTGTTACAATCCACCCCCCTTATGGGACTCAGCGTCCTCGCTGAGGTTTGCCCCACCATCGTTCAAGGTTGCACGCGGAGCAGCTCTGATACCACAAATGTAACGGCCCGGCCCACTAGTGATATTGTCCGCTTTGGCCTAGCCCATACTAGGCCTCACGGTTTTAAAACGCGTCAATAGGGGTTAGGAACCTCCATCTTATGAACCCAGCATCTCTCCTGTGTTTTGTCGATGTGGGATTTGCCTAGGGTGTTACAATCCACCCCCCTTATGGGACTCAGCGTCCTCGCTGAGGTTTGCCCCACCATCGTTCAAAAGAGCACAAATGTAATGGCCCGGCCCACTAGTGATATTGTCCGCTCTGGGCCGAAGCCCTCACGGTTTTAAAACGCGTCAATAGGGGTTACGAACCACCAACTTATAAACCCAGCATCTCTCCCGTGTTTTGTCGATGTGGGATTTGCCTAGGGTGTTACAATCCACTCCCCTTATGGGACTCAGCGTCCTCACTGAGGTTTGCCCCACCATCGTTCAAGGTTGCACGCGGAGCAGCTCTGATACCACAAATGTAATGGCCCGACCCACTAGTGATATTGTCCGCTCTGGGTCGAAGTCCTCACGGTTTTAAAACGCGTCAATAGGGGTTACGAACTGTCAACTTATGAACCCAGCATCTCTCCCGTGTTTTGTCGATGTGGGATTTGCCTAGGGTGTTACAATGTCAATAGGGGTTAGGAACCTCCATCTTATGAACCCAGCATCTCTCCCGTGTTTTGTTGATGTGGGATTTGCCTAGGGTGTTACAAAGAAAACTAAGTGTATTGCAAGATTATCTATCCCAAATATTCACTTTTCAGTCCACCTGTCAAGGATTAAAGCTTAACTTAATAAGGGCCCATTCATCAAGCAAGGCAACAAGCTCACAAGCAATAAATCAAAATGTAACAAATCTCATTTAAATGACTAAATCAGTTCAAAACCACAATACAAAGCAATATTTACAAACCCATCTCTAGAATCTCAAATATCTACTCACAAATCATAGTTTCAAGTCAAACCTAAGTGTAGAAATGAAGAAATAATGAAAATCTAAGCTAAGGAATAGAAAAACCCAGAAGAATGCTGATGAATCTGCTGCTGGAGAGTTGCAGAAACGTCCCTTGCTGCTGCTGCAAAATGGTTCCCATGCTCCTCTTCCTTTCCTTCTTTTCTTGCCAAAAATCTCTCCCTCTTTCTCCTTATGGAAAGAAATAGATAAAGTAGCTTTTATATGATTCAGAGATCTGCCCTAGAATGAGTAAAAAGGTGGAAGATTCCAGAGAAAATGAGGTATTAAATTAGAGGAACGAAAATGTCACGTCAGCCATTTTAAGTAAAAATAACACAAGCTGAATCGATTGTGTTGCGGGTTGTGTCGTAGGTTGTGAAACCTGCTGCCCGAGAAAAAACTGCATATCTGACGATCGATACAACCTGCGACTTAAGTTGATTTGGTTGTGTTGCGCGTTGTGTCACTCTCAGCCTTTTTTTAACTCAACTTCAAAATTTTTACAATTCAACTCTAATTTCTTCCAAATGGCTGCTCTGATCAAAATACACCAGATTTCTTCAAATTTAACCTACAAAACAAATAAATTCCAAAAATTAAACTAAGAAGTATAAAAAGGCAAAATTAACTAAATATATGCTAATATCTATATTAATAGTTATGAACAAGGGTAAATTATGTGCAAAAATTATACCTAAATGATGATATAAAATGCATGCATCAAATTCCTCCATACTCAAACTCTTGCTTGTCCCCAAGTAAAATTTCATTAAAACTCATTTGGAAGGGAATAGAATCAGTCTTTGAAAACACAAAAATCACTAATCCAAACCACCAACTTACCTCTAGCCACCAACATTCCAAATTCCCACTAGTGAAGCACAAAGAATGAAGCAATCACTCTCAACAATTACAGAATAGCTAAGAATTAACCAATTAACCTAAGCAACAAATACCAACAAGCTACAAGAGTCAATTGTGCCAAAACAAATCTAAATGAAATAGATAGCCAACGTGTCTCAAATAGATGGTGAGTAATGTATGAAAGATTATATTGCCTAACCCATATGCAAGCATAAAAGATCTAACTCTACTAATGTAACAAACATTTTTCAAAGAATCATTAGGTCTTTTTAAGGGTTGTAATGGGGTCAAATAAGGTAAAATTGTGGTTAACAAAGAAAGGAGATAAGGAAAACAAAATATGAGAACACTACAAGAAATTAAAAAAATAGCTACAAAAATTACCGACCAAATATACTGAAATTTCGTAGGTAATCAGTGATTACCGACAAATTACCGACGAAATTTTTTCGTCCACAAATACTAGCGTAGGTAATTTTTACCGACGAAAAAAATGTTGTCGCTAAATTTACCGACAAATTATTTAGTAGGTAAATTTAAATTTTTTTGTAGGTAATTTCGTAGGAGATTTTGCTTTTATAAATTACCGACAATTTACCGACAAAATTTTTCGTTGGTAATTACCGACGAAAACAAATTTTCGTAGCTAATTTTTATTTAATATTTTTTAATTTCATCATTAATTTTTAATTTAATTTTATTTTTATTTTTTTTAATTTAAATTAACTTTTAAATTTAATTTAATTAAAAATGTAATTTAAATTTTAATTTAATTTAATTTAATTTAAAATTTTCAAATTAATTTTTTAATTTTTTAATTTTTAAATTAAATATTAATTATTAATTATTTTAATTTATAATTTTTTAAGATTTAATTGACTTGAAAAAAATTACTAGTGGAGCTCAATATAGACCCCATATATGTGACTATGCCACAATTGCTTTATGTTGGAGGGTAGTTCTCCTTTTATAGACAAACTCACTACCCTCAAATCTATTCTCAAACGATGTGGGAATTTCACATTTTTTGTGATTTACCGACGAATTACCGACTAAATATATTTCGTAGGTATTTTTTTAAAATTTTATTTTCAATTTCTCCTTAATATTACCTACGAAAATCGTTTCGTTGGTAATTACCGACGAAAACAATTCATAGCTAAAATTTTTTAAGTTTTTTAGAATTTTTTCCCTATTTTCTCCTTAATATTACCTACGAAAAGTATTTCGTTGGTAATTACCGACTAAATACTTTTTGTAGGTAAAATTTTTTTTGTTTTTTAGAATTTTTTTTCTCTATTTTCTCCTAAATATTACCTACGAAAAGCTTTTCGTTGGTAATTACCGACTAAAATTTTTTCGTAGGTAAAATTTTTTTAGTTTTTTAGAATTTTTTCCCTATTTTCTCCTTAATATTACCTACAAAAAGTATTTCGTTCGTAATTACCGACTAAATACCTTTCGTAGGTAAAATTTTTTTAGAATTTTTTTTCTTTATTTTCTCCTAAATATTACCTACGAAAAGCTTTTCGTTGGTAATTACCGACTAAAATTTTTTCGTAGATAAATTTTTTTTCCTATTTTCTCCTTAATATTACCTACGAAAAGCTTTTCGTTGGTAATTACCGACGAAAAATTTTTCGTAGGTATTTATTTTAGTTTTTAAGAAATTTTCTTCTCTATTTTGTCTTAATATTACCTATGAAAATTTTTTCGTTGGTAATTACCGACGACAAATTTTTCGTAGGTATTTTTTTTAAAAAATTTATTTTTTATTTTCTCCTTAATATTACCTACGAAAAGCGTTTCGTTGGTAATTACCGACGAAAAAAATTCGTAGCTAAAATTTTTTCAAACTTTTTAGATTTTTTTCTTCTCTATTTTCTCCTTAATATTACCTACGAAAAACATTTCGTTGGTAATTACCGACAAAAAAAATTTGTAGGTAAAATTTTTTAGCTTTTTAAAAATTTTCTTCTCTATTTTGTTATTAATATTACCTACGAAAAACTTTTCGTTGGTAATTATCGACGAAAAATTTTTCGTAGGTATTTTTTTTAAAATTTTATTTTCTATTTTTTTCTTACTATTACCTCGAAAAGCATTTCGTTGGTAATTACCGACGAAACATTTGGTCGTTATTTTTATTATTTGGTCGCTACTTTTGCCGCTAATGTTAGGCACCACTTTTACCTACGAAATTACATCGTCGGTAAACTTTTAGTCGGTAATTAATCGGTAATTTCGTCGGTAAAAATTAATTTAAATTTTATTTCTCTTTTCATTGGTAAAGCGTCGGTAATTCGTCGGTAAATTACTCACGAAATTTTGTAGTCGGTAATTTTCGTAGTTATTTTTAACTTTTCTTGTAGTGGAATAATATTAATCATGAAACTCAAAGTGCATCAATATATATATATATATATATATATATATATATATATATATATATATATATATATATATATATAAATCAAGAGGAAAGAAATTCATGATGAATCTCAAGTGCTATCTCAATGATTATATAAAGGGACTACTTTTTATACTTTTTTTTTGTATGTGTCTCTATTTCATATCACACCCAAAATTACCTTTGGGATATTTTGGTGACCCCTTTTTTTTATATCATTATTATTATTTTTTTTATATGCACTTAATTGCTAAAATATTATTCTCATAAATAGTTGGTAGTGTTTAGGTTTTATGGCTAGGTAAATGATTTGGGTTCCAAAGAAATTAGAGAATTAAGGTTCAAGGGGGTTTGTAAGGGTTGAAATGAGATTAAGGTAGGTTAAGGGTAAATGTGAGGTTTAAAATATGAAGGAATGCCTAAATCATATTCTTATCAAATGCAAGTTAAAAATTTCGCTTTGAAAGATCTAAGATGCTTGTTCTAGGAATGGTGAGACGACAAGGACCATTTTCTTCCTTAAAGGCTTATTCAGACACTCAAAACTCAAAATAACTAATCAGAATCTACATACCTAGATAAATATATTAATTTTCAGCTATTAAGTAAGAGAAAGAATAATGCTTAAGACTTTGTACCCAGCTGGAACTTTCATTCCACTAACCATCTAAAGGCAAGTTGGATTGCTTGAATAAGAAGCTTCTGGAATTCAAAGACTGGTTTAAAAATCCAAAAATTTTAAATGCATAAATGTATAAATGTACAATCAACCTATATGTAACTAAGTATGCATAACTAAGTATATGAAGCTATATGCAGTGTATATATGTGAATATGTACAAGTATGAATTAATGAGTATGTCACTATATGCAAGTGAAAAAGGAAAAAATAATTTTTGCAAAAAATTTACCCTCTCCGCCATACTCAGAATGAACATTGTCCTCAATGTTAAAAGATTGCAAGGAATGGGATAATTTGGCTATATGTGCAGACAATGGTTGGCTCATATGTGCATAAAGAATTATTACCCTTTTTCATAAGTGATAGCATAACTTGTGCTGAAAATGACACAAGCTGAGATAAGAATTGTTACCTCATTGAAGGTACAGCCAATTTAATTAAATAAAATTTGGACAGCTGCTGCACTCATTGCAAAAGAAACAGTGGAATGGAATCTATTAAAGCAATTAAACT